>NC_063157.1:17851514-19296514 GCF_020921035.1 Rhodamnia argentea | reverse complement strand
TAACGGCGCAGTCTATACCCTCCAATTTCCCAAGCAAACCGGATGACCTCTTTGTCCGGTTTCCTTGGGAAGTCAAAATCCCACTCGTTGGGATTTGATTCCCATAAATAATTTTTTCTGCTAAAAGTATGCTTAAAGGGAATACAAAACATAGAATTATTAGTGACACAAATTCAGATAATCATGAATCAGAAATGATATTCAGGTTTTTTTTTTTTTGGGTCTTCAGAAATGATATTTAGTTGATTTGATTCTTTTATCACATTTTAAGGGGATTTATCTTTTATTTTGTTTACCATCAGTCTTCAATCGCATTTTTAAAAAAAAAGTTTATACTACCATTACTATTTTGCCTTTTATATGAGTTTAAAAATATAGGCTAGTAATCCCTCGGTTTCGACTACGTTGAACTATTTGAACAATAATCCCAAGTTTAATAGAATATATTAAGCGTAAGTTACTGAAAATCAGTCGCAAAGCCAAGTTCTAAAGATGATTGTCTGTGTCAGAAAAGCATGTTGTGATTTATTCATGTCACGCGCAAGAAATATGGTCCTTCTTTCTGTTGCGGGTATTGAAGGCTATTTTCTTTTATTAAGTTCTCCAATTGTCTATGTCAGTTGTACCTAAATACGCGGTGGTGAATTAGTTTCAAACATGCAATGGGAGTATGATTTATTTTTGGGGTTGTGGCATCCTCAAATTCGACCATTTTATGGATGTAATGAAGTGACGATTTTAATCGATGCACTGTTAGTAAATCTCGTTCTAGATTGATCACTTATGAGAAGCTTACCAAAAGGGAAAGGCTATTAAGGATTTTAATACACTCGACCCGAGAACTCAACCATGAACCGACAATTCGACCATAAGGATTCACGAGGGCTAGTTTTGTGCCATTAAGGACCGATCAAGGAACGGCTATAGAACGTTTCGACAATAGTACACAATCGGATCGTGGGTGGTTCCCACTGACCATTGTATGGATTGCAAACGATCCTAAACCGATTCCTAATGATCGAGTAAATTGGAACTAGTGATTGACCCCTTGCAATTACATGACAACCGAGATCGTCCATGGCTGAGAAAGCTTAAACATAGATTGATATAGAATCAACTTTGTAGATGTGTGGCTTGGGGAGGTCTCGTACCGACTCAATCTGATGAAGGCGGGAAATGACGCCGGGGCGGAATGGCCTGAGCAAAGAGCAGCTTTTGGCGGACTTCTAAGATGGTGATGGGGGCAGGAATGAACCGAGTCATGCGTTGAAAAAGGTGGGTCTAGGTATCGGGCTAAGTCTCACCTTTATTGAAAGATACATTGCATTAAAGTTGGTTCTCAAAATGAAAAAAAAAAATTTCGAAAATGCATAGCAATGCATCTCTAAGATCGGAGTGGTGAATGAGA
This sequence comes from Rhodamnia argentea, assembly GCF_020921035.1. NCBI lineage: Eukaryota > Viridiplantae > Streptophyta > Magnoliopsida > Myrtales > Myrtaceae > Rhodamnia > Rhodamnia argentea. The sequence goes on along the minus strand of NC_063157.1, from coordinate 19,295,106 downwards.
GAACGATGAGTGGATAGAAGTACCATGGACAAGGATGTGGAAAAGCTTGGACTACCTAATGGGAGGTTGGTAAAAGTCTATTGTGATATCTCCGAGGTTATTGCTGGAGAAGATCCCATCTGTGTGAGGGATGTGTTGTCTATATGTGCCTGCAGTTATGTATGCTGCAGAGGTCTAGATTGCATCACGGAATGCTTGGAAGTTGATTCCCGGAGATCAAAGGATTGCGTCAGACTTGTTTGAAATTGTGTTTTGTATGAGGATCAGAATCAACGGAACCACAAGCAGGCATGTGGAACGAAGAGTTGTGGAGATGAACATGAAAGGTTCGTAATGACAAGTTTGAGTAGATGGTATAGTGGAGTTGATGGCATGATAAAACTGCCAGTTGAATCTATGAGTTACTAAGGTCGGTGATGACCCAGAATAAGATCAAGATTGCGAGATGTGGCGATTAAGGAAAATAAGTGGTTAGAGTGCGCAACGGAAGTGTGGCGGATAGATTGACAAAGTCTACGTATTTCATTGCGGTGCGAAAGGATTTCACTTTGGATGTGCAGAGTTATACGTTGATATATATAGTACGTCTTCATGGAGTGCCAGTGACGATCACATAGGACCATAATCCCAAATTTATTGCTAAATAATAATAAATAAATAAAAAACTTGCAGACTACATTGGAAACGAAGTTGCGGTTTAGCATGGCTTATCAACCGCAGATGAATGGCCAGTCTAAAAGGACAATTTAGACACCAAGGGGCATGTTGCAAAATGCGTTTGTGTCTAGTAGGGGAGATAGTAACAGCCTCTACTCTTTGTTAATTAAGAAGTTGTCGATCGCTAAGTAAGGATTGCTGATTTACGTGGTTAATTGTGGTTATAGTATGGCAATCGACAATTGGAGTGGACGGCAAGTTTAGATGGTGACAATTTCGGTTTGAATCATTGAAGTTGGACGACTTAGCCTATTTAGAAGGATTGTGGATATGGAATTGTGAAGGATTGATATTTGAGAATCGCAAGCTTGAATCTGACTTGTGTATTGATAGTCGATTCGTGGTTTTAGTAAGCCGAGCTAAAATAAGGATTAATATGAAGTGAGTGTTTATGTCAAGTAGCGAGGAACGTTGCAATTGGGCAAGAAAAGGGAAGTTAATCTCGAGATATGTCGGACTATTAGAAATTTTGAAGATGATTGGAATTTTGACATATCATCGAGCTTTACCGCCGAAGCCGGCATAAGTATGTGATGTCTTTCACGTGTCCATGCTAAGAAAATATGAGCCTGAACCGACCCACATGCTGAATTATAAAGAAATAGACGTGGACGACATGGTGTTGTATGTGGAAAGACCAGTACAAATGGAAGATAGAGAAGACCAAGTGTTGTGGAACAAAATGGCCCCTTCAATCAAGGTGATTTGGTAACACCATGGAATGGAGGGAGTCATTTAGGAAAGCGAGGAGATAATGAGACGACAACATCCCCATCTTTTTGAGTAGTACGGCTGTTTTAAATTTCGAGGACGAAATTTCTTTAAGAGGGGAAGAGTTGTGACATCCTCAAATTCGACCATTTTATGAATGTAATGAAGTGACGATTTTAATCGATGCACTGTTAGTAAATCTCGCTCCGGATTGATCACTCATGAGAGGCTAACCAAAAGAGAAAGGCTATTAAGAATTTTAATACGCTCGACCTGAGAATTCAACCATGAACTGGCGGTTCGACCATAAGAATTGACGAGGGACAGTTTTGTGCCATTAAGGACCGAACAAGGAACGACTATAGAACATTTCGACAATAGAATACAATCGGATCACGAGTGGTTCTGCCCGACCATTGTATGGATTGCGAACGATCCTAAACCGATTCCTAATGATCGAATTGGAACTAGTAATTGACCCATCGCAGTTACATGACTACCGAGGTTGTCCATGGCTTGAGAAAGCTTAAAAGTAGATTGATATCGAATCAACTACGGGTCGAGTGCGCGTAACTTCTAGAAGCCGCCTGTTAGTTCGAGATGCACTATAGTCGCAATCGATCGATCTTGACCATGGATTAGAATCCAAATATGGGTATCGAGTCTTCGAGAATCTTATGACTAAACTATTTGACATCGCCTCATTGAGCTACATATTTATCGGTTTTCTCAAGACTCTCGATTTAAGAATTAACGAGCCGAGATTTGGAGCCTATGAAGGAGCGGGCCGGACGAGGAGAAATTGGGCCTCAAGCCCAAGTGAGTTTCAGCCATCTAGGCCCAAAGGCAAGCTAAGTGGGCTTACTAAAGCCCATTAAGTTTCTACAACTCAAACTCTATTCTTTTGAGCCCAATTCTAATTTATACGAATTCGTACAAAATACTAAATCTGATACACGTATAGTACTTCATACTATACTTTGTGAAATTACCAAAATGCCCTTACCTTGTGAAATGACCAAATTGCCCTTCTTGCATTATTAGCTAAAAACAAAAAGTCATCATTGGGAGAAGACTTTGGGGCCAAGTTTTGCAAGAGGATCACATCTTGGATTTGGTCTTGGAAAATAGGATTTGATGAGATAATATCAAGTTTGTCTCATTCTCTTTCTCCTCTCTCTCTCTCTCCCAAAACCGCCCCCTCTCTTCCTCTCTTTGCTCTCACGTCCATCGCCCCATACCAGCACCATATCACCCTCTTTTGTTGCTTTTTTGCTGATTAGAATCACCCCCAAGAGCCGTCGTAACCTCCCGTTACCATATGAGCTTCGTTTGAGTTGTTTCCGCGTTGATTCAAGCATCGTTAAGCCAAAAACAGTCCCCTCCAATTCTGTTTGCTGCTGGTCGGCTGTCCTAGGTGGTTCCATGTTGATTTCGAACCAAGTCCCGCGTAGTCCTCGCTGCTGCCGACGCGCCGGTGTTCTCAGCTTTGCAATCGGGTGAGTTATCACTCTAATATCTTAATTAGTATGTTAAACTTGATTAGAATGTGTTTAGATTAGTCTAAATGTGCTTAGTACTAATCTAATTAATCATGATTGTGTTAGTTAACCATAGTTGGGTTAGTTGACCATGGTTGAGTTAGTTAACCTTGGTTAGGTTAATTAACCGTAATTACTTTTATTAACCATGGTCGGGTTAGTTAACCATGGTCGATAAGCTATCGTGATAAGTGATAAGTAGACTTGATAAGTTATCAAAAATGTGATAAGCTATCACCTATTTTACGATAAGCTATTGCGTATTTTTATGATAGGCTATCAAATTCTACTATAAGCTATCGATATTTTGATAATTAATTATTATTTTCTAATTAAGTAAATTAAATTTTATCAATTAGATATTATATTTATTAATATGCTCTACTAAATATAATTAATTTTTATCAATTAGATATTATATTTATTAATATGCTCTAGTAAAATATTTAGTATTATGTTATGAAGTAGCCAATGGGAACAACCTTATAAATTGACTTTTCTAATAAATTATTTGGCAATATACAAGGATGGTAATTGAATTACGTGTATTTAGTCACGTGCAATTTCATTACTAAGTATGCAGTCACGTATAATTTATTTACTAAGTATTTGGTCACGCGCAATTTATTTATTCAGTATTCGATCACGTGCAATTTATTTACTAAGTATATGGTCACGTGTAGTTTATTTATTAAGTATGTGGTCACATGCAATTTATTTACTGCATACATGACATGAGAGTTGCATTAATATGATAATTCCCGAGTGAGTCGGAAGACCCCCGTAGAAAGACGGGCGTGCCCTCGATCGGCCGTAATTGATCAAAAGGATACATTCCCAAGTGAGTCGGAAGACCCCTGTAGAAAGACGGGCGTGCCCTTGATCGGCCATAATTGATCGAAACGATATATACCCGAATGAGTCGGAAGACCCCCGTAGAAATATGGGCGTGCCCTCGATCGACCATAATTGATCGAAAGGATATATACCCAAATGAGTCAGAAGACCCCAGTAGAAAGACGGGTGTGCCCTCAATCAGCCGTAATTGATCGAAAGGATATATTCCCGAATGAGTTGGAATACCCTCGTAGAAATATGGGAGTGCCCTCGATTGGCCATAATTGATCGAATGAACAGATGCGGGCAGAATCGAAAAACCTCCGTGTGAGAACGGACGTACTATGAGTAGCCGTAATGATGGGAGTATGCTTGAGCACATTGTACATGAGAAAGTGACATATGTTCTGATCATGTATTTATTTATTGCAATATGTTGCTTGCAATGAGTTGTAACGTGATATGGACGGCGAGGAACGACATATTATTCCGTGGTAAGCCTCTTTTTGTACCGGGCATGACCAAGCACCTTATTAAGGTCATTAGGGACAAAGCTACTTCTCTAGGAAGCATTGCCGACCTCCCCCTCAACCGGCGATTGCAGCAAAGCTGGGGCTTCTCCACCACCATCTTTGAGGTTCGGTCTTAGCTACTTAGTTGGGGGTTGCCTACTGTTTTGGCCGGGTAGTCCTTTGGCTTCTTGCCCGTTTTGCTTGTCCTTTGGCCGAATGTATGGCCTTTGTGATTTTCAGCTTTAGTCCATGTACATATTTTGCGCCGCATCACCTTTGACCCCCCTAGGACAACTTATGTCCTAATTGGGTCAAGGTTTTTGTGTCCGGCCTCCTTTGTTACCTAGCAGTTTGATAAGTCTATACATAGTTACCTTACCAAAAAAAAAAAATGAGTTGTAACGTGCAAGGCGCGTGCCATGGCAAGTAAGGTTGCCTATAATTGTGTGGTAGCATACTCGTACATATATACTATGTTGCATTGTAGGTTCTAAATGCATCCGAGCTGAGTTGACCTCCTAATCGGGGCTTAGACCGTTAATTTGCTGAGATTTTATATCTCACCCGTTGTCATTTACCATTTTTCAGGCCTTTAGCTTGGGAGAGCAGTCTGGCTTTGATAAGGACGTGGATCTCTTTTGGAGTAGCTAAAAGTAGTGTTAACCTAACCCTAATCTAGTGCTTCTAAGGATTGTAGGAAATAGCCACGAAGTGGGGCTTATATGTGTAAACGTACTTCCTAAGGCTAACGAGTAACTATTAATAAAATAGACTTTTGCTGATACGGAGTGGTGGTATGTCCTACTATCTATCCCTATTGTTATGTTGTCCGGGGAAGTGAATTGCTTCCGTGTGCGTTTAATGAAAAAAAGAAAATTTTAAATGGGTTGGTGACGCATCCCGGGATGTCACAGCACCATGACTAAAGATGGAATGTTGGTGTTTCAATGGGTGCGGGGCGTGACAGGGGCTGTCAAATATGTCTTGGATTATACGACGAGAGTGACTTGGTTCGATCATGCGCAAGATTGTGTTCCATGATTGATGCATACAAGTGTCGTAGACGAAAAAAAAAGAATTCATATACGCACAAAATATTTAGGGACTAAAATTAACCAAAATTCAAAAGTCCTAAGTCCAGGTGGTGATCAAAATATGTCATTTGTGGTTTATATGAATCTAGTGAAATATGTTTGCAAATGAAAGCATGATAGAAAGCTAATTACACTATTAATTGTTGCTGGTTGCCCATCATTTGGAAAAGAAGAAGAAGAAGATGTGTTGGTGGTCCAGAGGGCACCACGGTGTCGTTATATTAGCATGACCACTACAAAAAAACAGGGCTTTAGCGATAAATTTTGCCACGAAAAAATGGGGAAAATTCGTCGCTAAAACAATTTGCGACGAAAATTGCGACAAAAAATTTTTCATCGCCAATTCGGCGTCGCAAAATTTAGCGACGAAAAGTTTCGTAAATCGTCACTAATTAGCGACGAATTTTTTTTCGTGGTAAAATTCGTCGCAAATTAGCGACGAACTATTTTCGTGGTAAAATTCGTTGGTAATTTGCGACGGATAATTTCCTGGCAAAATTAGTGGCAAATTAGCGACGAAATTATTTTCGTCGCCAAAAATTAGCGTCGAATTTGTTTTCGTGGCAAATTCGTCGCTAATTTGCCACGAAAATTTTCGTGACAAGATTCGTGGCAAATTAGCAACGAATTTTGCCATGAAAATGTGTTCGTCGCTAATTTGCCACTAATGTGTTCGTGACAAAATTCGTGGCTAAACTAAGTTGCGAAGTCGCTAATTTGCGACGAACATAAATTAGCGTCGAATTTGTTTTCGTGGCAAATTCATCGCTAATTTGCCACAAACATTTTCATGACAAGATTCGTGGCAAATTAGCAACGAATTTTGCCATGAAAATGTGTTCGTCGCTAATTTGCCACTAATGTGTTCGTGACAAAATTCGTGGCTAAACTAAGTTGCGACGAAATTTGCAACGGAAATTTTTTTGTCGCTAAAGCAGAGTAGCAAGATGTTGCGACGAAAAGCATGAGATTTCGTCGCTAATTTGCTACGAAACTTACATTGGTCGGTAACTTGCGACGAAAGTATTGGTGGCACATTTCGTCACTAATTTGCGATGGAAACTCTCGCGGCAAAAATCGTTGCTAACTTACCTTGGCGACGAGTTTTACTTACGGCATTTGCGACAAAAATGATTAGTGACGAATTTTTTCATCACAAAGTTGTTTTTGTTTATGATCGACCGCATTGATGAATTTTACAATAATTTAGCGATGAAATTAGCGATGATCGGGCACGAATTTCGCAACGAACTTTTATAATTTGTGATTGTATGATAAAATAATTTCTTTTATTTTTTTATTTTAAATCTAATTAAAAGCAAAATTAATTTCTAGAATTTATAGTTAACATTGATTAAGTAAGTAATAAGATATAAATATTATAATAAAATGAAAAAGGAGGAAAACTATATATAAAACAGCAAGAATGTACAATTGGTACAAATACACGTAAGAAGTGGCCCTTCCATTGTTTTGACTACCTAAAAAAAAAAAATTCTAGTTCAAAGGGACACGAAAATTAATCCAGAATACAAATGTGAAAAAGAAAGAGCAACTTACTCTAGAATAATGAGAACATTAGAGGAATGAATCAAAGATATTGATTTTAGACACAAAAATCACACACCACCTGCAGTGTCTCTATTGCATCAGCCTCTGAATTGAAGTCAATAGTATGAGGTTGTTGCTTCAAGCTTCATGGAAAGAAACTGGAAGGGGCAGAAAGAAAATGAGCATCAATTGATTATCTTTGGACAAGAATGAAAAGCAATGGCAAAAAAAAATGAAGGACCAAAATGAAATTTTGGTTTTTTTTTTTTGTTCGGTTTTGGTATGCCCACTTACCTCAACTCGACTCTGCAATGACCTGACATAGTTAATGATCTCATCTAGCATCACTGCCATTCCCATGGTCTGCAATTTTGAAATCCTATCTGATCATCTGAAAACATAACTATGAAATTTGTGCAACAAAGGGAAGAAGATTGCTTACCTGATAGCACCCAGGAACAAGATCCTACAGAAGCCACAGTGATCAATATCGAGCGCCTGCACGAATGGATTGAAAAAAAACTTCTTGTTGCTTTGAATACTAATAAAAGCTTGGTATATTAAAATAACAAGTATAGTACATACTCTTTTAGACCTTTTAAAGTGTCTTTACCATGAAAACTTCGGGCACAAAAGGAAAGTTAAGACTCCTATTGCACTCAATAAGTTTTTAATTGAGACCAAACTTTAGTGAACAAATCTTGTCACAGGATCAACATTTTTTAGAAGCATTAAACTATTCTTGTGCATAAAAAAGATAGATGCATGTACTTGTGGGAAGATGAAGATAAATGGGAAAGAAAGAACCTTTTACCAACAACAATGACAATTTAACAACGTTAGCTTTCCCACAATTTCCCAAAAAGATAATAAATAACAGAAGCAGTGAAGTATATAAACAATCGACATCCTAAACAAGCCTTTCCACCATTCCCAGGTTGAAATACCTCCATTGAACACGAAAGTAACAATGTAGAAATGCAGATATTGGGAATAAGAAAGAGCTGCGAAGGTGAAGCAGACAATGGATGCAGGAAGAATAGAACCACTAGAGAGGGGGAGAGAGAGAGAGTGTGGGCGTTCAAAACTTACTTCCTCCATTCTTCAAAAAAACATTAGGATGCAAAACACTCTTCATCGATCGATTCGCTAGCTAAATGCTGCAACTATAAAATTTCATTCACTACCAAATATCTAACAGACCAATTGTTCCCTCTTGATTCTTCCACATACTCTTGAAACCAGAAAGTTTCCTCAAACAAAACGATAAGTTTCCCGAAGGGGGAAAAAGAAAGAAGAAACGCGTGCACGCGCATAGAAAATCACCAACAAACCAACTGCGTACCAACCTCACTGCAGGACTGCATGATGAGAAGCCACTATCAGCCCCACCACATGCGACAGCTGAACCGCCACCGCTTGAGAAACAGCTTGCGGTTGGGGATGTTGCAGCAACGCCACTACAAAAAAAAAAAAAAAGGGCTTTAGTGACGGAATTTGCCAAGTATAAATTAGGGAACATAACTATGAAATTTAGGCAAGAAAGGGAAGAAGATTGCTTACCTGATAGCACCTAGGAGCAAGATACTACAGAAGCCACAGTGATCAATATGGAGTGCCCGCACAAATGGATTGAAAAAACCTATTGTTGCTTCGAATACAAATAAAAGCTTGGTATATCAAAATTGTAGCAAATGACGAAACATGCACTGCATGAAACACTCTTATTTTTCCATAGTTTTCGCTTGTCTTCTCCACCAGAATATCTGCAGCAGCGTTTAAATCTTGATTTAACCTGTCTATATCAATCATGACATTGGATGGAAGGAAAACTTGGGCCACACTTATATTCTTTGCAAGAGTACTTGGTAACATTTCTGAGTGTTTGCACTGTGCAATCTGACGGGTCGACAACATATTTCAGAGTACTAACCAACATAAGCATCACAATTTACGAGCACTTGTCTCCTGGCCATATAACAAATAAGCTTACAAAAAATACTAACCTGATTGCTAAATAAAAAAGCTCTGATGCCTTTCTTGTTTAATGAATAAGACTTCTAATTAATTCATCATCATCATCATCAGCAATCTCGCCCTCATTGTGTCGCCCATCATTGTGCCCATCACCTATTTCATGAGTGGGAGGTACAGGAGGAACCTGATCTTGATTTAGGTTGAGGTGTCGCAAGACCAATTGCATTTGACTCTGCAAAGAACTGATTTGCTCATCCTTCCGTGACATTTGTTGTGACATTTGTTCTTTGACCACTTTCATTTCTTCGTCCTTCTCTGCAAGTAAATGTCTCAGTTGGCTCACTTATTGTGTCATTTCCTCCTCGAGTCGTGTCCTCCTTGAAGTAGCCGCATTGGAGGATGAACTACTAGCAGCCTTTCCTGTATATACCCTTGACAAGGACCCCAACCCAAATATTTTCCCTCTCTTCACCCCACCCGACGCCTCCACCCATAATGCCATATTGTCGGCTCTTTGCGTCGGATGCAGCCCCACCATCATCACCACCAGCCATATTGATTAAAAAGCTGGTCATATTTTTCCTACATCAATGGAATAGATATGAAAATATAATTTCATATATGTAACTGCCATAAATATTAAAAGGATTCATGATTTTCATTCTAGTTTCCATAAAGTGAAAAGTATAACCTTGCATACCTTAATAGATTTTGCTCGATCACCAATCCATGTCTTATCTTTCTTTTGAAATGTGCGTTCGAATGTAGCTACATACGTCGGTTCCATCCCCAATTCATGTGCCTACAAAATTGAAACATAAATGAGTAATTGAATTAAATTAACTTAACTTACAACATGTTTAACAAACTTACCATTCTTTTTCTATGCTCCCCAATGGTGATGGAGCTCCCAGCATATGTCGCAGACCTTGAAGACCCTTCTCTAGAACTAGAGGCTCGATTCTTGGCATTTTGTTCACTCCTTTGCTTATTTTTTTCACCTTCCCAACTTCTCTTTATTTCAGTCCAATCGTCACTACTAATAAAATTTGGCTTCACATTTTTTGTCTTTGCTTTATTCATTACATTGCGTATGTGATCACCAGCTTTCTTCTTAAAAATTCTTACAATTTCATTCTATTGAGATTCATCCCAACTGAATTTCCGCTGTAATCAATAGAAAAACAACCGGCTTTATTTATGCCAAACTTAGTGTGTGAGAAAATTGAAGTAGAAAACTTACCTTGAACTCATTCCACCACAAATCTTTTACTTCTTTTGGAGCGCTACTATAACTAATTCACGGCCCCCTCCAATAGTTATTCACTATTTTGTTAAGTTCTCGCACGACGTACGTACCTTCTTCAAATCCGCAAATGGGGACAATTCAGTTCACATCCATATCTACAACCCAAACGAAGGTATACCCTAAATATTACATTTACTTAAAAAAAAAAAGTACTTACGAATCTCCATGTGGGCATATCACATGCCGGCTATCTTCCTCAGCTATGGTTTCCTCATCATTTGAGAGTTCCACCGAAGAAGGTGGAGCCGAGCCGGAAGGAACTGAAGTAGATTCGGTTTGGATGTGTCCAAGTTGTCCCCTAAAATGCTCTTGAGGGTTAGCATGTAATGGTTGAGGGTGAGATGAAAGGGAAGGGCAAGATTGCTGGGACGGGGATGAGGAAGGGGAAGGGGAATGGGAAGGGGCTGCTGGTCTTCTTTGTGAAACTACACTAGGCATACAACCTCCACGTCTATGATACTGATAAATAAAAATGTTAGACAAATATCAGCAAAAATAATAACATGTATTAGGGAAACATAAAGACGTACATCATAAAACTTACCATTTTAGTTCGAAGAGCACGTGAGAAACTTGAGAAATCGAAAGGATCAATGGTTGCCTCTGATAAATAGCAATCTCTGGCACCAAAGGAACCTATTGAAATCTTGTCATTAGGGGCTAGTCTGTTATAATCTATCTGCTGAATCTAGTTTTAAGAGGCAACCACAAAGATGGAGGTTCATGATGTACTTGTCTATATACCTCGTGTCCAACACTGAAAATGGTTTGAGGATTAAAACATGGCTAGTATATCTTGTCTTACTTGACTAAGAGTATTAAAACGTGGCTAATATATCCTATCTTACTTGACTAAGAGTATATTGTGGATCAATCGGAAAAAGCATATGGATGGAGTGGTCCTTGAATTCCACCTATTTTCTAGATTTGGAGAAGCAAGCAATTTCATAAACAGAGATCCCATCGATTAATGGAATCGTACCGCCATCATACATTTAAGCCTATGAAGTAGTGGCATCATGCAAAATGAGCTATTTCATAAAGCCCGTGAAAAATCAAATCAAGTATTTTTGTGCCCATTGCAATTGCACAAAGAATGCTTACCTTTAATTTTGCCAATACAGGACTATCTTCCACATGCCTACCTCACCTCAAAGTAGCACAATTAAAAGGACTTCCTTTGTGATGAGTCTTTAATTTAGATCCATGTCTGCATCTTCTATTTGTAGTGCCTGCGTCAACTCGGTACAACGCAAACCTCATCACCATTCTTGGGTTTATACTTGAGCAGCCTATAGCTGCTGCATGGATCATTGAAGCAATGCATTTGGATGCATTTGGTTCATACTCAAGTAGCACAATGGCAAAACCAAGGTAAAGCTCATAAATGAAATTCATGGATCCATAGTTCACGAGCACGTACCCTTGAACGCTGCGGAGAGTCTAGTCAAATCGAGAATCAAGGCTGGGGGTCTCGACCTCGGATCTGTGGGTCTCAAACTACTGTGTTGCTCTTTCTTATGAATTGCTCCCGAGGAGAAAGGTATTAGGGCGAGGGTAAAGGTACCGAAGATTACACGGATCAATTAAAGTTGAGATTCATCACTAATTAGCAAGCATTCTGCCGAGACATCAAGCATCCCCACAATTGTATTTAGGCTATTAGATAGTGGATCCTTGTCCTCGTGTCTCATTAAAGAAAATAATAGGATTAGAATGGAGAGGAAGGATGGAAGAGGATAATGTTCTTCAGCATATAGACACTAGTCAGAGCTTATCAAACTAGATAACCAATCTCCTACTACAAATTGTCTATTTACTACTTCATCATTCTCCAAGAGAACATGCTTTTAGTCCTTCCAGTGTTCAAGCTATAAATTGACATTTAGACCCCTCAAGGATTGTTCTATCGACGGACTTATTACAATCACAGCAGCGTTTAATAGTTTTTTTAAGATCAAACTTAATACAACGAAAAACCCATCTCCAAAAAGGACAAAACCCATCTCGCTGCTCAACGCGACGAAAACCCATCTCCAAAAAAACTCCCAAATCCCCACCACAATCAACATCAAATGAAGCAATTCTAACCAATCATTATAGCAAATACCCACCAGAACAAAGACCCCTCTCAACCCAAAAAAAACCCTAAATCGAGCCTGAGCAGATCGTCACAAGGTCTTACCTTTACCGACTCTGACCGAAGGAAAAACGAGCGGAAACAGTTCCCCGCGTCCACCGGCACAAAGAATTGCAAAGATGGGTGATGAAGCACGTAGACCACCTCGCTATCCAACGCGACAAGAAGGGAAAGAAGGAAGAAACCGATGCTAAAAAAGAAAAACCTGTCTCGACTACGTTGTCCTATGGGCAGAGAGAGAGAGAGACAGAGACAGAGTTGGGTCGCACATGTTGAGTTTGCCGGGTTTTTTCCTTGTATTGCCTGTGCTTTTGGTTCGGTAATGAAGAACAAGCGAAGGAGGAAATGAAGAAGCAGAAGCAGAAGTGAAGGGGTAAGTGAAGATGTCGAGCTGTGGGTTATATTGATAGGGTTTGGCGACGAAAAACCAATTTCGTGGCTAATTAGTGACAAAAAATTAATTTCGTCGCTAATTAGCGACGAAATTAATTTTTCGTCACTAATTAGCCACGAAATTAATTTATCGTCGCTAATAAGCGACAACAAATTAGCGACGTAAAGATTTTTTGTCGCTAATTAGCGATGACATTAATTTATCGTCAGTAATTAGCGACAACAAATTAGCGACGCAATTATCTTTACATCGCTAATTAGCGATGAACAAGCTTTTCGTGGCCAACTTCAAAGTAACAAATTAGCGACGAAACACGATGTTCGTCGCTAAATATTCAATGTCGGCCATTAGAAACAAAAAATAAATTTCGTCGATAAACTAAATTAGCGACGAAAAAATAATTTCGTCACTAATTAGAGGCAAATTAGCGACAAAACAAGAATTTCGTCGCTAATTAAAAGTAAATTAGCTACGAAACACAATGTTTGTCGCTAAATATTCAATGTCGCTCATTTGCGACGAAAAATTAATTGCGTCGCTAAACTAAATTAGCAACGAAACATCAATTTCGTCGCTAATTAGAAGCAAATTAGCGACAAAACAAGAATTTCGTCGCTAATTAGAAGTAAATTAGCTACGAAACACAATGTTTGTCGCTAAATATTCAATGTCGCTCATTTGCGACGAAAAATTAATTGCATCGCTAAACTAAATTAGCGACGAAACATCAATTTCGTCGCTAATTAGAAGCAAATTAGTGACAAAACATGAAGTTCATCGCTAAGTAGAAGTAAATTAGCTACGAAACACAATGTTTGTCGCTAAATATTCAATGTCGCTCATTTGCGACGAAAAATTAATTTCGTCGCTAATTACACTAGTTGGCGACAAAAAATGAATTTCGTTGGTAAACTGAATTAGCGACGAAACATCAATTTCGTCGCTAATTAGAAGCAAATTAGAGACAGAACATGAATTTCGTCGCTAATGATAAGCAAATTAGCTACGAAGCACAACGTTCGTCGCTAATTTTCAATGTCGTTCATTTGAGACAAAAAATTAATTTCGTCGCTAAATGTAATTAGCGACGAAACATGAATATCATCGCTAATTAGTGAGGAACGAAAAAACCCTAGCCGTAGTCTAAATAGAGCTAAAAAAAAATATTTCGGGGGCGTTGCCCCTGAACCCCCACGCAGATCTGTTCGCACCGCTATACTTGGCGACACAAAAATATATCAGGTCATTTACCTAAAAAATATCTTGTATGTCGGGTCAAATGATGAACCGGACTAAATACATAAAATTCAAGACATATTTAACAATAACTATAATAATTTATAACGATAACAACAACAACATAATTAAAGTCATTGCAAATGAGCAATGAATGTCCTATTAGTGAAAGTGTCGGAAATCCTAATCTTCATCTTCATCTTCATCCTCTCGTCGCAAAGTCGATTCTTCATCACATTCTACATTTGATTCACGAATTTCAATTGAATCTACATCTATCACTGCTCCACAAGGATCTCGTAAAGTCGGAATGTTGTATTCCTCAACTTCAACAGTGTTACAAACTTCCTCTTATTGATACGCTATATCCTTCCAATGTTCCTCGATTTTTCTTCGTGCTTTGGTTTTACATACAACCCACCAATCAGCTTTGCCGCGCTTCAAACTAGGATGCGCTTCAAATTAGGATACGATGCATAATATACTTGAATTGCTTGTTGTGCCAAGACAAACGGTTCATATTTCATATACCTTTTCTTATGATTTACTTCAACCAAATTAAACTTCATATGCACCTTCATTCCTCCGATAGGATCGAACCACATGCACTTCAATAACACAACCTTCATTAATGGTCCAGGGTACTCTATCTCTATGATTTCATCCAACAAGCCATAAAAATCATCTTTCGCACTTCCATCATTGGATGATCGAACACATACACCACTATTCATTGTAGTTTTTCCCATTCCATACTCTCGAGTGTGAAAATTGTACCCGTTTATGAAATATGCTGGCCAAGTTCGTACCCTTCTTTGTGGACCCCATGATAGATGATATAGTAATCCTTGTTCTTCGACTTGATCATGATTACTGTGAACCCGAAGGCACACACGCAAAGTCAATAATATTTTTTAATAACGATTTACAAAATATTAATAACTTCCTTTTTGTCCATAGGCATCTTACATATGTTTTGAACCATGCTGCAAATTCTTCATCACACAAACGTTGAAACTCATTCGATGGTAGTCCATACATTGAAGTTTGAAAAATCCTGTTAACAAATATCATTTATATATTAGCAAATATTTGACACACAATAAATATATTTGCAAAAGTACACTTACTCGAAGTATGGCTCTACTCCTGGACAGTTCAGCAAAATATATGTATGGGCCGCTCGCCATTCTTCGTCTGTTAAATAACGAAACTTACATGCACCGCTTGGTCGACCAAGATAATTGAAAATAGAGAATGATTTGCAATTGGGAGCAATGGGCCCCTCATCATTCCTTCCTGCTCTCCGTCTCTTGCACTGCACGTGCGGCTCAAAATAGTATGATGCAAATGTTGTCACTTCTTCCACAATATATGCATTACAAATTGAAGCTTCAACACATGCCTTGTTCTTCGCTTTTCTCTTCAAATGATATAAGAACCTAGCTCCAATTGGAAAAAGTTTATCAGAACATAATAAGTGATAAAATAATTTCAAATTTATTAAGAAAAATATTTTACCTCTCAAATGGATACATCCAACGAAATTGGACGGGACCCGCAACTTTGGCCTCATAAGGCAAGTGAACTAAGAGATGCTCCATTGAATCAAAGAACGATGGAGGAAATATCCTTTCTAAGTTGCAAAGAATGATTGGAATATCTCTCTCCAGCTTCTCCATGTGTGATGCTTTTAACACTGTCGAGCAAATATCATGAAGAAAATTACTTAACTTCGTGATGGCGCCCCATACAAAATTTGGTAGAAGTTCCTTGAAAGCTATTGGAATTAGTCTTTACATAAATATGTGGCAATCATGGCTCTTCAAACCTGTTAACTTGCATTCATTCAAATCAACACATCTCTCGAGGTTCAAAGCGTATCCATCAGGAAATCGCACAGATTTCAGCCATTGACAAACAACCCGTCTCTGCTCCCCGTCCAATGTGTAAACCGCTTTTGGTTTTGGTCCCTTGCTGCTTGCATCCACATCTAGTGCTGGCCGATCACAAATAACTCTCATATCTTTTCTTGCATTCAAATTATCTTTCGTTTTTCCAGTGACATCCATCACAGTATGTATGATATTGTCGAAAACATTCTTTTCTATGTGCATGACGTCAAGATTATGACGAATAACATGGGTCTTCCAATATGGTAAATCCCAAAATATGCTACGCTTAGTCCACTTATGTGTGCTTCCGTACGCAATAGTCGTGCCAAGGAGGTTTTCAACAACAGTCGGAAAATGATGCACTCGCTCCCAAATTTGATCACCTGTCAACCTCAATGGTGGGAATGTTCTTTCAATCCTATTCTTGATGAACTCTTTTTTATTCCTTCGGAATGTATGATTTATCGACAAAAATTGTCTGTGACAATCAAAATAGCTGGCATTCTTACCGTGTTTTAATCTGAATGACTTTGATCTCTCCATACATATCGGACATCCTAAGATCCCAGCTGTACTCCATCCAGATAACATCCCATAAGCTGGAAAGTCATTTATCGTCCAAAGAAGTGCAGCATTCATTACAAATGTTTGATTAGTAGAAACATCATACGTAAGAATACATTCATCCCATAACTGTCGTAACTCCGCAATCAATGGTTGCATATAAACATCTATCAATTTTTTCGGATTTTGCGGGCCAGGCACGATCAATGTCAAAAACATGTAAGGTGTATTCATACACATACCAGGTGGAAGATTGTATGGAGTTAAGATAACTGGCCAACACGAATAATTTTTTTCCGATTTTCCAAATGGGGCAAATCCATCAGCACATAGACCTAACCTGATGTTTCGAGGCTCCATCGCAAACTCAGGGTATGTTCTATCAAAATGTTTCCATGCCTCTACATCCGAAGGAAAACACATCAGACCCTCCTCGGTTTCATGATTTGCATGCCAAGTCATGTGTTCAGCAGTGGCTTGAGACGCATAAAGCCTTTGCGATCAGGGGATTAAGGGCGGATAAAACAATTGCTTGCATGGTCTACGCTTCCTATTACGACCCCGCCTCCTCCTAATCTTGTACCTCGGTTGGCCACGAAATTTGCAAAATTCAGCATTTTCATCATCCGCCCAATATAACATACAACCCCTACTACATACATCAATCCTTACAATTGGAAGACCTAAGTTATCCACTAGCTTCTTCATGTCATAAAAATCACTTGGCATGATGTTATCGCGAGGCATTGCTTCCCGCATTACGTCAACAAAAGAGTTGAAGCAATTCTCGGACACATTATGCTCTGCCTTGATGTTTAACATTCTTGCGGTCACTGATAACTTAGTGTGATTATCACAACCTGCCCATAAAGGTTCATCTGCTTCTTTCGGCACTTCCCAGAACTGATTAGATGTAAAATTTTCATTATGCACATTCTCATCAATACCTGTTACTCCCGCCTCTTCCAATTGTGGTGCATAGCTAGTACCCACTTGTTCAAATGTAGAAGCAAAACTAGTACTTGCATGGTTCGATTCTGAAATGAAATTCTGACCGGCTACATCAATCACCATCCTCCGATATGGGTTCAATTGGTTATAACAACTACATTCTTCCCTAACTGAAAATTGATCACTTCTTCGATATTCTTCATCAGATATAAATGGTTCACCATGGCAAGTCCAATTATAATAGTTCGTAGTAAACCCAAATCTACAAAGATGTTCTCTAACTTTGTCACACACATGAAATTTACTATTCTTGCACCTTTTACATGGACACCTTAATTTATTTCCATCCATAAACTCAAATTTACTACTAGCAAATTCCAAAAACTGTTCCAACCCAGCCTGAAACTCATCAGTCAATCCTCGTCGTCCAGGTAAGTTCTTATTATACATCCAAGCCTTGGCTCTTTGCATTGTGTCTGTATAAATATTAAAAAACCATATCTACTAGTTAATATTCTTAATTAAAACCATAAAATCGTAAAAATTAAAATTCTATCCGTGACGCAATAATTACTTTGAAGTTGAAAAAAAAAATATCATATCAAGAAGACTTACCCAAGTATTTGACTGAAATATTTATAGCACAAAGCGGTCAATTTGATGAGAATTGCAATGGTTACTTGGATTGCGAGACCTTCAAATAGACATTTACCTTAAAGAAAGAAAAATTACATAAGATTCATGAAGCTTATGGCAATTCATAGAAGAAAATGGTGAAAAAAATAAGAATTTATTCTAATTACCGACGAAAAAAATACGTTCGTCGTTAAATTTCGTCACTAATTAGTGACGAAATTTAAAGTTCGTCACTAAAAATTAGCGACGAAATTTAAAGTTCGTCACTAAAAATTAGCGACAAAATTTAACGTTCGTCACTAATTAGTGACGAAAAAAAATTTCGTCGCTAATTAGTGACGAACGTATTTTTTTCGTCACTAATTCGACGGATCTCCTCAATTCACCGCAACCCTATATGAATAATCCAACGGAATAATCTTACAAATATTGTCACTAATTGTGCATTACTACACTTTTTTACAGAGACACCATAACTTATTTCAATCCATGTGCTCAATTTTACTTTGAAATTGAAAAAAACAAATTACAATGTCAAGAAGACTTACCGAAGCATCTGATTGAACTTTTTGTAGCAGAAGTGGTCAATTTGATAAAAATTGCAAGGTTCACTTGGCGAGACCTTCAAATGGATACGTACCTAAAAAAATAGAAATTACTTAAGATTCATGAAGCTTGTGGCAATTGATAGAAGAAAATAGTGAAATAAATTACCATAAGGCACAAATAAGAATAGAAAGGAGAGAAGACATAAGGCACAAGAGAAGGGCGAAGAGAGGAGAGAAGAGAGTGGGCGAAAGAGAAGAGTGCGGAGAGAGAAGGTAATGTCATTATAAAGAGCGAAATTTTACTCAGCCACGAGATTAGCGACGAAAATATCTTGTACGAATTTAGCGACGAATGTACCGACGAAATTTGAAATCAACGATATAAAACTGTCGGTGGCTTTAGCGACGAACTTTAGGGACGAAATATTTTGCGTCGCTAAATTAGCGACGACAATAAATATTTGTCGCTAATTAGCGACGAAATAAGCGACAAACTATTTTTCCTCGCTAATTAGCGACAAATATTTATTATCGTCGCTAATTTAGCGACGCAAAATGGTTTCGCCGTTAATAAAGCAAGCAAAATTTAGCGACGAAATTATATTTCGTCGCTAAATTAGCGACGCAAAGCCAATTCGTCGCTAAATTTGCGATGTTAGAAGCATTGGTCAGAGATTAGTGACGAAATATATTTAGTCGCTAATTTGCGGCGAAAATAATTTTCGTCGCAAATTAGGGACAAATTTTTTCCATGGCTATTGTCGTCGCCAATTAGCCACGAATTATTTTTCGTCGCTAATTTCGTCGCAAATATTTCGTGGCTAAATCTAATTTTGTGACTAAAATAATAGTTCGTCGCTAATTAGTGACGAAACTTGATTTTCGTCGCTAAATTTTAAGAAAAGAATTTGCGATGAAAAAAGACGTTCGTCTCTAATTAGCAACGAACCTTGGCCTTATGTCGCTAATTAGCGACGAGTCCTATTTTCGTCGCAAAGTATATAGTGACGAATAATATTTTCATGGCCGTTTTTGTCGCTAACGTGCGACGAAATATTTTTCGTGGCTATTTTCGTCGTAAATTAGCAATAAAATATTTTTTGTGGCTATTTTCGTTGCAAATTAGCGACAAAAAATATATTGTGGCCATTTTCGTCGCAAATTAGTGACAAAATTTTTTCCGTCGCTATATTCGTCGCTAATTAGCGATGACATTTTTCATCGCTAATTTCATCGCAAATAGCGACGAATCTTATTTTTGTCACTATTTTCGTCGGAAATTAGCGACAAATTGTTTTTGTCGCAAATTTTTCGTGACTAAATCCGTGTATTTTTGTAGTGGACCCCCAAATCCTTCTAACATTACTCTGACTTCTATATTTCCTTGAACTCTTTCTCGGTATTTTTCTAATGTTTTTTTTTTGTCTTATTATGTCGTGTCCCATCACATTATTCAAAAAATGTCCAAATTTTGTTTGGTTATTCTTAGTGCATTGATAAGTATTTTGTAACAAAACTATGCAATAGTCATTAAATAGAAATAATGTATCAACATTTGGAAACATTTGGCCCAACATTGCGTGCAATCTCGTAGACTATAAAAAATGGGCAACCGCCCTTGCTAAGAGTATGCGGAGACGTATGAGCTCTCGCACACATATAGGTGAAGGAGTGCAAGCCCTCACATTGTGGTGGTTCCCTAGCTGGCCACCACCGTGCGAGGGTCGGTCAACCCGCTCATGGTGGTCACGAGGATCGGACAAACAACCACCATGCAAGGCCTCACTTGTTTGCGGTTCTTAAGCACACCATTGATGCCTCTCTTTGCTTTGATTTTTCTTTTAATAATTTTCTTTTGGGTTTTTTTTTTCGGTTTTTCTCCAAATTTCTTGGTCTATCGGTTTTTCTCTAGTTTTTTACATTTTCGAACATGGTGCCATATATGTGAAAAGAAGTTAAACAATGTCTGGCCGGATTACGTCGTACCAACTCAGCAGATTCAGGCATGAGCTGGTTGAAAGGACTAAGCTGCACGGCTGCACCCAATAGAAATAACATGCGTGACTCAATTGCACAAATTCAACTGTCTATAACTTAGTTCACATTTAGCCAAGCGTTTGGGATTATTTGTGCAATTTTTTCTTCAAGTATCCCCTACAAATCAACCTGATCACAATACAATAGGTTTCGGACTTTTTGGATAATTATCCTACCACTTTTGCATAGCATTTATTATCTAACCAACCCACTCCCACACCTTTGGCAATTACATAAAATGCTCTTTATTGACTCCTTATAGTGTCTTTACATTATCATCTTTCTCTTTTTAATTTTCGAAAAGAGAATTAAATAGATAATTACATTTGTTCGCTTACAAATGAAATTTATGTTAAATAAGAAATAATTCACATAAAAATAAATATAATGACAATTGAGTACACGCAGAGCACACACGTAAAATCTTGTATGAATTATGTGTCAATATGTGTATGTTCTATATATTAGTGTTTTGAGTTAAAAATAGAAGTTAAAGTGCGTAAGTTGCAAATAACTAAAAGTAAAAGTCAATAACAAATGTCTAGGAGTAAATTCGGTGGACAAAATTAGTCAAAAGGTGTATTTTTTAGTGAGACTCAACATGGATCCCTAATGTTCTTTAACATTTGTATATTCTCGTCTTTCAGCAAGCTGAAACATGATTTAACAATAAATTTGGTATTTTATCTTGTGTTATTTCACATTGATGTGATGAGAATTAGAAAAGTAACAAATTCGCCCATTATCTCCTCATCTTCCTATTTAGTGAGTGACAGCTTACTTATTTCCACTACTCACTTTTTTTAGGAGAAGTATTGCTTTCCTTCACTCTAAATTTTTTTTTTTTTTCAAATCTTGTGTTCGATATCTTTTGTCAGTCCATCCTTTCAAAGATTGGGTTTCCTCGCGGGATTGAGCCCTATCTTTATTTTCATATATGGGCAGCTCTAGGTGGATCACTTCCCCGGAGAGAACTAGATGGTTTTTTTCCAAATTAATTTTTTTTTTAAAAATATTTACAAAATTATTTTTTTAAAAAAAAGTATTTACTGATTTGGGTCTCGCTCGACGGTTGGTGTGCCGAGCGAGGGCATCTGGGCAACCCAACCGCCAAGCGAGGGGCTATAGTGGGCCCAGCCCCACGCTCGGCAATTGGGCTGCTGAGCAAGCCCGATACCCGCGGCCGAGCGGGTTGGATTTTTTTTAAAATAAAAAATTCAGATTTTTTTTAATTATTGATACTTATAATATTTATTTTATTTATAATTTTTTTCTTGTGAAGCTTATCTTTATAATAACATAATTAGCAATAATTAATGTAAAAATTTATTAAAATCTATAATTAATAAATAATGTTGTAATTATGTAATTAATTAAAAATATTCGTAAAATAAAATTGGTAAGATATATGAAAATATGAGATTTTCATAATATATAACAATCGTCAACCGTAATTACATTTATTAATGATGTCGTCCTCCTATATGACCTCCTGTTACGCAATCGGGTCGTCTCCGTTGTTCGGCAAGTCTACTATTGTACCGAGGTGGAAGACGAGAATCCTAATGAATAGGACATGTAGATGACGAAGGCATATCTTCTAAAAATATGCCGCGCCCGGATGCTACAGATCATACTGTAGAATGGTACTGAAAAAAAAGGAAAGAAATCGGATCCATATGAATTAGTAGAAGTAGACGGAGTCTGCGGCAGTGGATTGTCGGGAAATTGAAAAGCGAATCCCCCGTGAGATGGGCCTGCAAACTGTGCGAACCCTACATTGAAATCCGACCGGCCAAAACCTGAAATGAACCCCATAATGAAATCCGACCGGCCAAACCTTGGAGTGAACCCTGAAATGAAATTTGTCGTATGATACTCCAAGGGATAGGGGACGACATCACCACCTGGATGAGCTCGAGTAGTCCTCCGGATTGGCTGAACAGTCTCGGGTGGGTCATCATCTACGGCTCAACGGAATCTGCTATAGTTGCTGGTTGGAGTGGTGGCATCATTGTTAGCAGCCTTTCCTCATTCTCGACGTATAGTATTCCCTAACTATATTCCCCACAGCTACTCAGGACTGACGAGATTGATTGACATTATCTATAATATGTAAAATTTGTTCGATGCCATCACCCTGGTAATGATATCAAAATTAACAAAAGTTATGAAATGATAATAAGTCACATTATTAAAAAAAATTAATGAATTAAATTAAAAGTATTTGTACGAACCGTTACATCCATTGCAACCCCCGGAATGGAAATCCACCTCCGGGTATGTCTACGGTACCACTCAATATATCTTGAATGATAGTAAAGTGCCTCCGTTGCGGGATCACTATTGATTATATAATCGATACGACGGTCCCACATATTAATCCACCGTCCGTGCTTACTTATCCAATCATTTCCAACTGACTTTAATTCAATATCATGCAATAACATATGATCACACGGACGAGTAGGTATTGGCTGCTGCATACCAAACTGACGAAATACTCGGTCTAGATAATGCCACTCAACTATCCAATAACGGATGAGTAGAACACAAGCCCTCCAATTATCTTGTCCCCGCCGGCAGTAATATGGTAGAGCCTCCAAACCGTCATTGGGGTAGGGCTCCCAAATAATCCGGTATCGTAATAAAACATATCAAATTAAATCAAGAATTAATTTATAAGCTAAAATTATATTAAACTCATTGGTTGCTATCATTACTTACATCTTCTAATCCCATTCTATCAAGTTGATGGTACAAATGTGGCAACGTATGTATGGGGACCTCCGTTGTCAATAGGCCTTGACTCTAGCTGCATAAACAAACAAAATGAAATTTTCATATATTATATGCACTGTAAAGAATTAATGACTCCCCGAACTAAAAAAGCAATTGATCACTTACCGACTACCAAAATGTGCATCTTCTAAATGATCATGGTCTACGAGAGATGGGGAGACACATCTGAAGCGCTAGTACGCCCAAATTTGCAATACATTTAGGGCACCCTTGATTTGATGTTTTGATGGATCGGTTGCACTGTATAGCTCCCGATACAACCACGCAAGCACTGCTAAACCCCAACCGTACTATGTAGAGTTGTTGAGGTTTGCCAGAAGTGGAAGAAACAGCAAATTAACCCATGCCCCTGATTTATCCGAAAAAATACATCCTCCAATCAAGCGGAGGATGAATGCCCTAGCATGTTGTACTATAGTGACGTCATCAGCATCCGGAGAAAGATCATCAAAGTATTCTCTCGGCCAGCTTAAGTTTATTTGCGTGCCATGCAAATTGGGTGAGCGAGCACCAAGTAGATCATCACAGAGAGGGCCCCAATTGAAATCGGTAGGGTTAGTAATTGCACATCCATCGATGGGAAGCCCTATAAGACCGCTATTTCCTCAAGCGTGATTGTACATTTACCTTCCGGCATATGGGGTGTGGATCTCGGGCCTTCACCGCTCGACCAACGTAGTAATCAAATACTAATCTAGCTGAAAATATTGCATCATATAAACTCCGTAAAATCCCGAAGCTTGAAGATACGAGGAGTATGCACGGATCAAGTTCATCTACCTATAGCACCGATCGCTGACATCTAAGGAGTGCATTTTGATCCGGCAGTAAACCGTGATATCAACTGTTGGTAGCAATTTTGATATTGGTGTTACGAATGACAGATGAACCGTTAAATTTCTCAATTACTTGAGCGTTCCATACGATCTCTGATCTATATCGGGTCCGCTGTGTAAGTAGTGAATCATCCTGAGGTCCCGACTGAATATGAGTCCTTTGTGCCATATTCACAATTGTGATATTATCTCCATCATTAAATTGACATATCTAATGTACATATGAAACGGATGAACGGAATAAATATCGTGTAACTATGATATTATAACATCACAATAAATTAATATATAAAAGGGTACATATTATTCGGTATAGGTAATTTACATGATTAACAAAAAAAAAGTATAGATAATTTATATAATTCACACAAGTTTGCCGGTCCGTGATATATTCCTAGGTCGATCTATGTGCATAAGTACTCCTATTACGCCATGATTTCCCACATATCGCGCAATGGATACGGTAACCGTTATTGCTCGGTGTCCTCCAGTCCATCTCATTACGTATACGTAATGCACGAGGCCTTCCTTTCTTCCTAATGCGTATCGGGGTCCGGCACTAATGGCAGCGCATTACGTTTAGACCCGTACTCAACATGCCTCAACGGATAAAACATATACTAATAGCACTAAAGAGTTTTATCTAGCATGTACCACTCATCTATGTATGCCTCGTAATCAATTCCATATGCTTGACATATTGCAATTACGTAGGAACATGAAATTTTTATCTCTTGAAAATTTTCACATCTGCACGTTAGCGGGTCTAGGTGCACCATTTGTTTCTGGCCTCCCGATCCTCCGAATCAGTTGCGTCCAGGTTTAACTTTGAAAATCCCTCCATCGTAGTCGAAACATGTAACTTCGTGCCTACTTACACGTTGACTATTTTCCCCGAGCATCTAACCCGCAAAATGTGTAAATACATGTCCTTGGTCCTTCCGCATCCTGTACATTATTCTTCTCGTGTTAAAATAGTGATAGAATATCTTCTCCACCATAGCTTTTATTGGCGGACCATGATAACTCTTCAAGAGGCCATTGACCGATTCAACTAAATTTGTTGTCATCGATCCATATCTTCTCCCTCCATCATAAGCTTTCGTCCATTTGTTCCTTAGAATCTGGTCACACCATGCGGTTGTGCATGCATCCATACCCCTAATTTCGTTCATGATGCGATCGAACTTTCGCTGTTGATTCGCGTAAGCTGTGTACATTATAATAATAATTAGTACTTCGGTCTCAATTATTGTGAATACGTATTTTTCTCAAATTTTAAAATTTCAAAATTTACCTACCGCCTCAATAAGGTCTTTGTCTTCAGCATTTTTGAATTGTTTGTTGTAGTTGTTTACAAGATGACGAACGCAATATCTATGGTGGCCATGTGGAGGACGCCACCCGTCTGTCTCCATTGCTCTTTTAATCCCGATATGTTTGTCTGATATTACACAAATATTGTCCCAACTAGTGACATATCTCCGCAACAGAGTCATAAACCAAGTCCAATTATTAATATCTTCCCAATCGATCACAACAAATGCCAACAATACTATATGATTGTTGCCATCAAGTGAGGCTACTACAAGGAGCGTTCCTCGGTGTTTCCCGTATAAATAAGTATCATCAACAAATATCACAGGCCGACAACTTGCGAAGCCTTCAATCATTTACTTGAAAGTCCAAAACATCCAGTTGAAAACGGTGCAGCTATGATCTAGGTTCATGTGATCATCGATCACAAAATAAGAACTTGGATTCCTTACCATCATTTCATTTATGAACTTTCTCAATATACCGTATGACTCATCCCATCCTCCAAAAGCTTTGGCAATCGCCATTTGTTTAGCTGCGCAGGTTTTACGGTAAGTAGGCTCGAAGTGCGGCTTGTCTTGAATCTCCGCCATTAATGCATTGATTCTGATATCCGGTTGGGCGATGACCATTGCTTTAATCTGGCTGCATATTTATCTCTGATCAAATTGCCAATGATCCCATGATATTTGAGCATGGAAACATGTGTATGCCCATTGTACTTAACTATTTTCCAAAATAGGGTACCCACTTTGTTAGGCACCCAGAGCCTCCAATCACATGGTCCATTCCGATTACCACACCTTATCACATATTGGGATTTATTTGTGACATCGCTGCGAAAGTGATGATTTCTTATCAAAGAGTAGTCTTTCACAATCAACTGTAACGCATTTCGTGATGAAAATAACATGCCAACATCAAATTCTTTTGAAGGATCAAATAACATACGCCACGGCTTGGCTCTTGTATCGACTCGCATCGTATCAAAGTCGATATCCGAATAGGGCGGCGGATGTACCAACGGCAAGATGGGATTGCTGCAATGGGTGTTGTAATAAGCCTCCATATGGTCACCTCCGATATCTTCCTCATCACTGTCATCACTGTCCATCCAATCATCATCTTCTTCATCGCTATCATCTCCATCATTATCATCATTCCGATAGGAATCCACGTGCTGATTATGCACACCAACGTCATCTTCACCAATATTAGAACCTTCCCAATTTGAATCATTTATCACTTGGTGTTCAGCTACGATTACATAAAATTGTAAAAATCTCGTAGCACCGATCCGAAGTGCAAATTGCTTGATCATCCTAACGGTACCATCATCATGCACCTCTGTAATGTCATATATGACACAATCCGGTGTTAAAATCGGAAATCTATATATCGGTTTATGAATATACTGGTTGGGTATTATATTCAACATGCTTTTTATCATAACACATAACTCATCAAATGTCGATATATTTGCAAACTCGAACATGGTAAATTGTCCACCTTCGTAATCATGTCCATATTTTTTGTGCACTATTCTACCTCCCAAGTATACAATCGTAAACAATGTAGATGATATTCCGCTAAATAAAGAAATTACAAATTATTTCACACATACAATTTATTAAACATTATCCCGAACACATTAACAAATTAATATTATAACAATCAATATATCAAATAAAATAAATGTATGTAATAGCCCTAAGGGCTTAGAGAATGTGTGATCAAAGTGCATGGGCAAATCGAAAAAATTCGGGAGCCAATTTGTCAGAAGGGGAAAAACCATCATTTTCGAAAGCACGGAAAGTCAAATTATCGAATTAGGATTTAGCCAGATGATTGTGGTCATTTACTATTTTTCAAAAAATTTCCAGAATTTTTTCAATTGTTTTGGGAGAGATTTTTCCATAAGGACAAATTGTTATTTTAAAAGAAAAAATCGGGGGCCAAATACTCACAATAGCCCATGGCCAATTGATTGTGGCCATTTACTATTTTTTCGAATTTTCAATGAATTTTTTCGATTTTTTCTGAATTTTCTATGATTTTAAAACATTTTTTAATCAATTTTCTATTTTTTATTTTTTTTATTATTGGAATTTTCAAATTACTTTAAAATACTATTTTTCGGACCGAGTCAAATTCGGCCTGCGATTCTCGAGCCATCTAATCACCTAGAAATGAATATGGACATAATTGCGAAAATGAATCCCAAAAAAATTTTAACGAGATTATGGTGAATTTTTTTATTTATCTTGTCTCTAAATACGCTATCGTGTTCTCCTTCATGGCTTTCTCTAGCGGCTCCAGCTGCTAATTTTTTTTTTTAAATAGAGCCGCTAGAGAAAGCCATGAAGGAGAACACGATAGCATACTTGGAGATAGGGTAAAAAAAAAATTCGCCCTAATCTCGTTAATTTTTTTTTATCATGTTAAATATGGCCCGCGCTTCTCTTGTCGAACCATCTCATAAATTTTTTTTGGTTATTTTCTCGAAAATTTATTTTAAACTCCTAAAATAGTAAATATTTTTAAACAATATCTAAATTCGTCAACATTATAACTATTATCAAAACATTCGCAAAAATTTAAAATAAATTACTAACAACCTATAGGTAATATAGATGATTCAGGTGTAAATAATAACCACATTAATAATTTATACTTACGAAATTGCAAAAAATAATTACAATGAAATTTGCCTCAAATTATCGACAAAGCGCACACACCGAATGAGGAGCTGAAACTATCAAGACAAAGTATCGAATTAATTTCAATATTATAGAAACATTAACATAAAAATGTAGTACTAACAACATATAAATCATATAAAAAAATTCATACTTAATTATAAAGAAAAAGCATCTAAGAAAGAGCATTCAATGGCAGCAAGAGCGTCTAAGAGGGAGGGAGACCATTTGAAGGACAAAACAAGTGCTAGAACTTTCTGAGATGGAGGAGTTTGACAGAGAGGAAGAGTGAGAAGACGTTCGGAAAATGGAGAGAAATGAGGACAAGAGAATGACGAAGACGAAGTTTGAAAGAAAGAAAAGGAGAAGAGGGAGGGAGAGCGTAGGGGCTATAGCGCCCGTGAGCTTGCAGCGTCTCAAACGCTGCAATGCGTAAAATGTGAAGGAGAGCGAGGACCCCTACTCTCGCTCGGTAGTTCGAAAGTAGGGGCTCTGTCCCCAAAAATCGGGCTGCTGAGCCGTACGGGGCTCGGCAGCGAGGGGAGGGTCCCCCCACCCTCTCGCTCGGCGGTTCAACTGCCGAGTGAGAGCCCCTCCCCCCACCCCCATGCTGGGCAGCTCAACTGCAGAGCGAGACTCAAATTTGTAATTATTTTTTTAAAAAAATAATTTTGCAAGTATTTTTAAAAAAAAATTAATTTGGAAAAAAACTCGAGCTGGATGTTGTATGCATCTAGTAACATGGGGTTCGGCTGCCCCCAATCATTTCATATAGAAACATTTTACGATAGAAAATAATCATTTTGCCGGAATTTGTCCTTACATAAAATAATGAAGAAAATCCCTTATGGACGCAATCAATTCTTGCACTATTCCACTCATTTACTCACAGAAAAGCCACACATCAAATCTTATTACATGAAAATAAACAAAACTAGCAAGCTATCATGTGTATTACATTAAGTTTTTCATTATTCATTTTTAACTTGTTAAAAAAAGCTGTATCCAATAATTGTTTTTTTTTTTCATTTTTTCCAACTATTTATGTTTCAAAATGATTTTTGCAATCACAAATACATTGTCTTGATCTTCTTCACATTTAAATTATTTTGATCTTCTTCTGAATCTTCACATTTTTGCAATCACATTCAAAATGATCTCGGTAACAATCACGGAAAAATTATTTTAAATTTCGGACGGTAAATGACAGATCACATGTCATTGTGATTCTATTAAATTTATGAGAACTCCATGGGATATAGCTACCACTAAATGACAGATCACATGTCATTGTGATTCTATTAAATTTATGAGAACTCCATGGGATATGGCTACCCTTCGGGTAAACTTTGTTATCTTCGATGGGCCTTATACGACTTGAAATAGGTATATGAATGTTAATTGAGTTCCAAACCTTTTTAATTTGACCAATTTAATTCTAAATATTTTGATAATTTGTCAATGAAATCCTTTCAACCAATTTTGACTAGTAATTGTTGACGTGGACACTAGCCGTCCTAAGTGGCATGGTTAGCAACGGTGCGGACAATCTTTTCAAAAATTTTAAAAATTATTATGAGCCTTTATATATTTATTTTGTATTCTTTCTTTTTTCATTGTGGTCGGCGAGGGCTGTGACTAGGGTTGTCAAAATAAAACAGAACCAAACTGTTAACCGAAACAAACCGAACCAAAAATTTAATGCATTTCAATTTGGTACGGTTTTCGGTTTAGATAAGAAACAAAAAAATCATTCTTTTTTTGGTTTGGGAAACTTATGACTGATTTGGTTTGGTACACGGTTAACCGAACGGAAAAAAGGCCCATCTTCTTAAAGGCCCGTTTTATTAACTTAATGTTTTACAATGCCTCTCTCCTTTTTCACCCCTCTAACAAAAGCTTCCGTGAAACCCTAATCAGCCTCTCCTCTAGCATCCCATCGTTGAAGCCCCTCGAGCTCGACCTCACCATCATCAATGCCAAGCACCTCAATCACGCCAACTGGAACAACACCGACCTCAAGCCCTACGCCATCTTCTGGATCAATCCTAATCACCGCCTCGCCACCAAGTCCGACGATTAAGACTCAACTCGACATATTTGCAACGAACAATTCACAATCCCTTGCGCCTTCGACCTCCTCGATTCCGTCCTCTCCCTCAAAGTTTTCCACTTTAAACCCTCCGAGACTCCCAAACCCGACGTATCTGCAAATTCCTTTCTCTTTTGTTCCAATTTGTGAATGTGTCTAATTTTGTGCAATAGGAGCTCCAAGGCCGAGGTGGGAGATGCAATGAAGGAGGAGAAGAGGGAGGAGAAGTCATCGGCAAAAGGCAAATGCATTCCCCGGAAAATGTCAATGTCCTCCGGAACCCATAGAAAAATGTTGTAGTTTATTGCCTTTTTATCGCAGTTAAAATGGATTCTATTTTGTTTATCATCATTTTTGGGAGAAGAATAAGGTCGATCGATGCAACAATTACATGAAACAGTTATTTTCTTGTTTTAAAGGGTAAATTCTTTAAAAAGGGGGGGGAACAACGTACCAAACCTAAAATTCGGTTCGGTTTGGTTCGGTACGTATTCAGTTCGAGTGGCGATCCGGTTCGGTTCATCCATTTACCATAATGGTTCGGTTCAGTTATTAAAAAAATCGAACCAAACCGTACCGTTGACACCCCTAGCTATGATGCCCTCGCCCAATCAAGCTTGCAAGTTTTGGCAAGGGTGGCCTCACCTACCCCGCGGTGGTAGGGCCCTTGCCATATCGGGTGAAGGTGTCGCGGCCCTTGCTTGTGGCCGATGAGATCTACCCGGCCATCAACAAGGCCTAGCGACTGGCTGAGGGAAATAGGAAAAAAAAAAGGCTTATAAATTTTTAAAAAAATGCAAAAATCATTCACTCCAAGTCATTGTCGACTGTCCTATGTAGAATGGACAGCATTAAAGTCATCAATTTTAGATCAAAATTGATCGGAATAATTGCATTGAAAAATCATCAAATGGTTTAGCTCTAAATTTGCATAATTGATAGGTCTAAAATTAAATTGACAATCGTACAATAGGTTTATAAATTTTTAGACAATTTTCCTCTTGAAACATGTATCTCATGCTTGGTTCACAAAATCCAGCGCCGTAGTCAAACCATTTGGTTTTCTGTCTAGCCCTCATAGCACAACTTTATTTGCATGGAAGTTTGATCGAGGCATCATGTTGCTGCTGCTTTATGTCGATTACATGATCATCATTGGTTACGATACTTCCAGTATTTTGGATCTTAAATGGTATTTGAGCAAGCATGTTGAATTGAAAGATCTAGGCCATTCGATTTATTTTCTAAGGCTTGGGGTGTATTCTGACTTGGATGGATACTACCATACTTAGCCAAGTTTGCTTCTAATCTTCTTTCTCATGCCCGACTGACAAACATCTTCAGAGCCCAACCAGCCAAATGCCAAGTTGAATACCCATCAACTTGTGGGCGGCTTGTAATAACTTACTGTCGTTACCCCTCATTATATGGCTATACAGTTCATGTTGTTAGTCAGTTCGTGTCAGCATCATGCACTACTCATTATGTTGTGATTCTGCGTGTCCTTTGCTATATAGTGCTTCTAAATTTTTTGGAAAATTTCAAATAAAAACTTGAAATATCTTTCTTTTTTAAATAAAGGTCTGAAGTAAATCTTATTTTGAATAAGGGCATGAAGTACCCTTTTTCTCTCAAAGAAGAGCTTGAAGTGAAAATTATTTTGAATAAGGGTTTGAAGTGCCATCTTTTTCTTAAAGAAGAGCTTGAAGTGAACATTATTTTAAATAACGGTATAAACCGACCACGGAGTCTCAAAAAGGACCTAGTCTCTAGGGCATTTTTGTCATTTTTATTTTTTTGATATTTTCTTTTTTTGTCTTTTCAAAAATTAAAATAAAACACGGGCCTCCATGGCCACTTCAATGTGTGTGTTCTTTTTTTCAACTTTTTTAATCCTAAAAAAAAAAAGAAGCGGGATAAAAACAAAGAAAAATATTAAAAAAATCAAAAAGAGAAATGACAAAAACGCCCTTTAGACTAGGCCCTTTTTTTAGACTCATTGGCTACTTTAGACATTTACTTGAAACCGCTATGCCACTTCAATCCTTTATCTAAAATAATATTCATTTCAAGCCTTATTTAAGAAAATGAAAGCACTTCGAGCCATTATTTTAAAAATTTTCATTTTATGGCTTCCGTGGCCTCTTAGAAGTTGTGGGCGTTCCTTCGAACTTTAGCACCATCTTATCCTGCGACAATAAGGGTACTACAAAGATTTGCCTACAATAATGTCTTCTATGAGTGGACAGAAAACGTTGAAAATGATTGTCATTTTCTTCCACAACATATCAGACGTGGCATTATCTGGTAGCTCCATATCTTTTATGTCGATAGAAAACGGTGATGTTTTCACTAAATCCGATCACCCACGATGCTTTCACGAATTGATTTCCAAAGTTCAAGTGGTTTTCTTACCACCACGTTGGAGTATGAGGGAGATGCTAGTTTAATAAATTTAGTTTGATATGTTGGGTACTTGATTTGATATTTTCTACGATTCACTGAATTTCACAATATTCAAAATATAGGCTAGATGCGTCTTTCCACATCTTGGGACCATATAAACGACAATCAATTACCTTGGTAAAGTACCCAAAAAAAAAACTTTGAAATAAATTATCAACGTTGTCACTACTAATTAGAGATGACAAAATGGGTCTAAAATCCATATTTGATGCATATTTCATGGTGATGAGTCATAAATGGATTACTTAAATTTTAAAAGCGGGTTATATAAATGAGTTACTTAGAAATTTAATGGGTCCTAAATGAATTTCAAAAGGGTCATAAACGGGTTAGCTACAAAAACTATAAAAAAAAAAATTGGCAATACATATATCTTTAAAAATGTATAAGAAACAATTTCTCTAAATTGGATTTTAATATTAAAGTTTTTAAACAATATTGGTTGGATCAGGTATGGATCACTAAATTTATATAGTATGAAATTGGGTCAAAATGGGTTAAATAGGTCAATATGGGTCGGACCATATTCAATTCAACCCACCCATTTAACACATTTACTTCTAATGAAAGATGGTCAATATTGTTGCAAAATGGACGCAGCCCATGGAATTAATTGGTTAGATGAAGAGGATGCCTCCACACCAAGGTGTCAGTGGAGCCAACCTAGTAGAAGATACAGCATAAGCTTCTCATTATTTTCGATCCTAATTACATTTTTGTACCTTCGACTATTATCTACCAAAGATTATCTAATGCTCTGAATATTTATTCTTGATAAATCTTATTGCAATAATTAAGTTACTCCCCTCATATTACAAAGAATGGAAAGAAAAGAACAATTTCAATGGTTAATTTTGTGAATCTTAAGGGACACTTTTTAGTGATCTTGTACCAATCTCAAATTGTCGATTCCCTGTAATTTCACTTTTGATTGATTTTGTGAATTTTCTTTTGTGTTGTTGTAGGTTTGTAGTTGGCCTTTTGTTTAATGTGCATGCGTTGCAATCAATTTTTTTACGACCATTAAGCTTGCAACAAATGTATTAATTCCAAGTCACCCCACTATTGTAATATTAAACATGAAGAAACAAATATTAACAACTCAGAGTAAATATTAAAAAGCTTGGTCTAGTCGAGCGAAAACCATTTAATTTTCTTTTCGGGAAAGAGAAAAAGAAAAGTAAAACTAAGCTAAGAATTTTTATTTCTTTTACGAAATCCAACATATGTTTACATATGCATATACAAATAAGTATGCTTTATATTTGGAGTGGATTTTTTTTATTTTTAATTTTATGAAGAGCAAATCCTATTCTTCTTTGACACGATAAGTCCAGGAAAATTAACAAAAAATTCTAAAGCTATTACAACTTTGTCAATTCAATCCTAAACTTTTTTTGGCCAATTCAATCCTATACCTTTTGTAATTTTGTCATTCAATCCATCCATCAATTTTTGGCCCGACGACAACTAGAGGAACAAGAGGGAAGGGGAACAAAAAAAACAAGGAAACATAAAAAAATATAAAAAAAATAATTCAAAGAACATTAAAATATTATGTTGTCGGCCGACCGACACCCACGTCGGCGTCGACCGATTAAAATTCATCGGATGGACTAAATTAGCATAATAGTAAAAGGTTTAAAACTGAATTGGCAAAAAAAAGTTTAGGACTAAATGGACACAAATGCAATAAATTTACGATTTTTTTGGTTATTTTTCCATAAGTCCCTATCGAAGCATATAAATTGCTCCATCTACTCCACATGCTCCTATGCGTCAAATAAGACTCCAACCTACTATGACAGTGGGGTAATTTTTCACAAATAGCCTCGGACAAATGGCTTACGTGCTTCTAACAAATAATGGGGTTAATACCATGAAAAATCCTAAACTAGTATACATAAGACAAATTTACCCCAAACTATTTTTTTAGCCATCAAAAACCTTAAAGTGGTACACATTTGACAAATTTACCCTCTTTCGTTAGTAGTTTTGTTAAATTTTATCGTCAAATTGCTTATTTGAATGACACTTGGTAGTTACCGGATGTACACATTTGGGATTTTTACCTTTTTTTTGTCACGGGTATATCAATTTGGGATTTTCGTGCTATTAATTCAATTTAATGGAAACTAACGGGAGGTAAATTTGTCACATGTGTACCGGTTTGAGGTTTTTTATGGTCAAAATAATTAGCTTAGGATAAATTTATCACGGATGTACCAGTTTGGGATTTTTGATGGTCAAAAAAATAGTTTAGAGTAAATTGGTCACAAGTATACCCGTTTGGGATTTTTTGTGGTTAAAAAAATAATTTGGGGTAAATTTGTCGTAAATTTACCAATTTGAGATTTTTTATTATATTAATCCTAAATTCTAAGGTAAGTAAACTCATTTGTTACTGACCAAACACCCTTTTCATGGGGAGAAAAGGTACCTTTACCAAGAGAATGATGAAATGTCTTAGTCCTCCGTGAGTCAAGTACTCATAGTGATCCGACCAAAAAAAAAGTACTCATAGTGTTGAAGATAAAAAAAAAAAGTACTCATAGTGTTAAATATTTAAAATTTTTTCGTACGCCTCTGGATATCATTTATACCGGTCCATCTTCCACATTCTGTTATCTGTGTTCCTTATGCCATCAACATACGTCTAATCTGTACATAATTTGGCTAGTGGAGATGGCAATTTATCCTCACTATAGTAAAAGGTGTATGCTAACGTTGCACGAGGCATAAAAAGAAGTGCATAATAGGACACCTATCACATAGTTTGGGTCCAAAAGAGGCCCCCGTCTTGTCCGAGGTTTTCAATGCTCGATGTAGAAAGAAATGATCTTAGGGAACGGAAAAAGCTTTGAACTACTTATTGAAAATGCATATTTGTAATTGAAATATATAATAAGATAGATGATAATCTTATATTTAATGGGATATACAATAGTGAATATGGTAAAATATACTTGAGAAGAGTATATCTCCATACTTATAAAAACGAGGGCTCTTTCCCTAATTTTATAATCCAACAATTAAGCAATTAAAGTACATTCTCTTCTGAGCGCTTCTCTCTACAATCCGAGTGAGTGAATAACTGAGTGATCAATTATTGGGTAAAAGGCCTAACTTAGGCGACCCAACCAACCAAAAGAAGCCGAAGTTGTCGAACAGCTCGGATCACGTCGAGCGTCAGCTCGTGACACTCGCGTCTGCCAATGGTGAAGTTTTCTTCTTCTTCTTTTCTATCTATCGCAAGGCATTGCTAGTTTGTGCGAAATTACGCTAAATCGTTCTACCCCTTTTCATCTTTTAAATGACGGAGAATCAAGTAATGGTCGGGATGGCACAGCCGGTGGAGCAGAGGACTGAAAATCCTCAGTGTCACCAATTCATTGTAATTGCATATATTGAACAAAGTAAGTTTTTAAAGACTTGGTCTGCTTACGAAGGAGAAACAAACTTGTGAGATAATAGTAATGGAGCCTGTGTTCTCTTATGATGTTCTGTGAGTTGGAATAACTAAGATGCAATCAAACTGATTTGGATCGAAGAGGCTCCATTCTCTTGCTTTCATTAACACGAGGATAAGCGTAAACGAATAAGAAGGAATGCGTAAACTAAGTTAACTCGAAGTATATACCAGCAAGCAATGGAACTACAAAACAGAAAGCAATCAAAGCACGCAGGTCAGAATTATCAAAACCGGCCCAGGTCAAGTTATCAGCACATAGTATCAAGCCAAACAAATGAGAGCATCATACCTAACCTAAATTCGATAGTATCTGCTACTGCCTCGCTATATATTGAATCCCCTCTTTCAGTGAAGCCTTTCTTCCCTCTCTGTAGTTCCACAACTCCGGGACGACGTGCCTGCCGCTCGGATTGTACTCGTTCATCTCCAGCAAGGCCGTTGAAACAGCTTTGTAAACGTCATCCCCCATTTCATCCCTCAGGCCTTTCAATTTTTCATCTTCTTCGTCTATTACTTCCTGAAACAGAAGCCAACCTCAACAAAGAATGTCTAGTTTCTCTTGCAAAAGAAACAGTAAAAATGAAGTAAGAATCAAATTAAAAAAGAAAACAATTACTCAGTGTCAGAATAGAGCCAGTATATAAAATTCGAATGCGATGCTTCACGCTGCAAATCAAAGCGTGCAGGGACTAGAGGCTTAAGAGATCACTAAAGCATGACGATTCACGCTCTGGTGTATGAGACTCATTCTATATGCACTTAAGATATCAATTCTATTACCATGTAGTCATACATAAATTCACTGAATGCAATGTCATTACGGAAGTAACTATATAGAAGAAACATTCATAGACCAAAATTAGAAATTCCAGTCCTCTAATTACTCAAGTGATGCGAGTGTGTATATCCTAGGTAGCTGTTTTATTATTAGGAGACAAGAACGAAGACCTTTGGATACAACAAAGCGACGGTAGTACAGTCATAATGCTCTCAATTAAGCTTAAACAATGACCACTACCATAAATCCATAACCATGATTTTAAATTATGTATTTTAGAGGTTAAAACTCTTTGAAATCATCTCACAGGCATACCTAACAAATTGTAAGTGCCATGACATATATCGCAACCATACCTGACACTTCCCCTGAGCCTCGATAACCTTGAAAGGATACCATGAGGGGTCGACCAAATGATTCTCCCACAAGGAACACAATATCAAACCTCTTTCTGCAGCCAATCCATCGTTCTTTCGCATCGACACTTCAAGGAATGGCCTGGTATCAAGCTCACCCATCCTCTTGATACCGATATGAGCACCCCCTGTACCTCTAAATGCCTACATGATGGGTTCAGTGATTCAAATACGAAAAGTTTCTGAAACTTGAAATGAAGGAATGAAAGAAGCGAGGAAGTTACTTCGATCAATTGTTTCCGAGCTTCTTGCAGCTCATCATTGCTCTTGCGCTCCTTCTCGATGAGAACAAGATTCAGACCTTCCATTTCCTGGATCATTTCTTCCTTTTCTTCGAAATCGTTGAGCACAGCTTCCATACGCTTGAAAAGTTCAGCCTCCTCATGCTTCATGATATCGATTTTCCCCCTCAACCGTTTGATCTCCTGTTTCAGTGCCCGATTCTCAGCGACCTGACCTTCCGGATGGATGTCCTCTTGCGTCTGAATTGAATATAGGACCAATCCACAATCAATTTTCGCGAGTTCAATTACTCCAATGCAGGAGCTAAATTTAAGACAAAAACTAATGCACCAATTTCAGTCACTTGCAGAAAATAGTGAAGTCTCTTACACTTGTTTTTTGCACCTCTTGCCGGTCAGTTATCTGGGAACCTACTTGTTGCAATGTAGAGTTTCCATGAACTATTAGAATGTTTCGCAAGCAATCATATGCACTCTGTACTTTCTTCATCTCTATATAAAGAGAGAACAATCGCATCAATTAATTTTAATATACTTGGGCAGAATAATAAATTAAGAAAAATAAAAATCGCAGGAGAAATTTTGCATCCTCCTTTAGCTAATAACCTTGCTGCGACGTATCTAAAAGATAGAAGCATAGTGCACACCTTCAGTATAAGATTCCTCCAGCCTTTCTTTCTCTGCAATCAAGTTTCTCAGAGAGTTAGAAGTCTGGTTTGATTTCTCTTCCATCTCTTGCAATTGCATATTTTTAAGCTTGTCTGCTATTTCAGCGATGGTCTTAAGGTTTCCGATCTCCTGTAGTTTGTCTCCTATGATACACTTTGAGTTGAAGTCATCAGCACGAGCAACCCAAGCATAAGTACCTCTTCTCCTTTCCTTGCTGGAATACCAATCCTTCCGTCCATGATGATCCGCATCATAAGCCCTCTCAAACAACAAGGCATTGCAGAAACCGAGCCAATCTTTGCTAAATTCCACGACAGCGATTTGGGAGGTGTTTTGGTAGCCACACAGTGCTTGAACTCTAACGAAACTGAAACCTTTCCTATCCAATTCACCTGTCACTCTGGTTTTACTTTCTTCAACACAAAACCTCATCATCATCTGTTTAGGGAGGGTATACGCAACAATCCCCGTCCAAGGCCACACAAACAATTGTTCATTGCAATAGTGGACAGGAGTATTGACTGGCAGTTTAATCGCATCTACACTCTCTTGATCTTCTTCTGAATCTTCCTGCAAAGAAACACAAGAGTCCTTTCCTTTTGCATACCTCTTCTTTGAACTATTCTCGGTCACCACAGAAGCAAGCCAGAGGTCCCCTTCATTCAAACACACTTGCTTTCTCTTCTTCTGGTTCTCGGAAAATGTAATGGGCAAATCATCCGATTCCTTATGAGATGGATCTCCCTGTTTGTCCATTCCAGATTGAGTCATCTCTGTTATCCAGACACCAATTCATCCGTCAGTAACATAAAGATAATTCCCATACAAGATTTACAAAAATATGACCGACAAAGTTCATCCCGGAAGCTGATAAATGTTTCTGTCTCACTGTTATGTCACGCTTTATATCACTAGTATTTAACCCGTGAGCCGAGTTGAAGGTTGGGCGCCGTTTGAGCTCTGAACACTGCTAGATATGGGAAGACCATCTACAGAACTGGTTTTCCAAGTGTGTTACATCATTTGGTAAACCAATTTCTGCACATTTAGCACTTCTCCTATGTTTTTATAGCTTAACAAGTGGGGAATATTCGAGACGTTTCTGACAAGGGTTCAACTATGTCGTCTTCCTCTCAAGGAACGAAAGACACTTGGGTTATAGGCAAACCCTCGGGTAGGTTATAGATTAAGAATCAGAGACTCGTTTCTCCAGTCATCTCGGTTACCTTTGCTTCGGACAGAAGGAAAAGGAAGGAACGCACACACGATCGTGATCATCGGCCCGAAAACAGATGGTGCATGCAACTTCAATAGCATCACTACATGAAAACGAGGGATTCTCTGGCGCTGACAAGGCAGTTTATTACCTTGTGTTGCGACTTGCGGGTTGGGATCTCTGTCTCCTTGTTCCTTCTGAAGAAGAATGTTGCATTTCACTTGGTTCTGTGGAGCAGAATGTGAACGAGGAAGCCCTATAATTAGAAACAAAAGTAAAGGGGATATGAAACGTCAAAAGACTTGAAGAGAGAAGAGTCTCCTTTTTTTTTTTTTTTTTTTTTGTGTGTGTCAGAAACTTGAAGGGTCTCTCCGAGGTGAAAAGCTCTAGCTTTATTTAGATAACGACAAAAGCCAACAGCAGTTTTTCTTTTTCAGTAAAATTTGGAAAGTTATCCAAAGGTGAAAAAAATATAAAAAATTAATGTCCCCCTGCTTAAGAAGTGTGTTTAGTCTTCCTTTGAGAAATTTGGGAAAATTTCAAAACAGAGAGGGACAAATAGCCAATTTTAAAAGAACTTATTCTCAATCTCTTTTAGCTATTAATCTATCTGATTTACAATGGAAGAACTTCTATCAGTATCTCAATTTCAATTTAAATATGGGTTTGATTCACACTCTATGTTTTGAGAAATATTTACCATCCGAAAAGAGGAAAAAACAGAGTCTTTGTCCAAAGAAATGCACCGAGAAATGGCACATGTATAGAACCTTTTCAAAGAGATAGTACTTTTTCAACTCTCTTAAAATGGAATCTATTCCAAACATATAATGGTTCTTTACCTAAACAGGGTACAAATATCTAAATTGGATGTTTTTTGATACTTTTCAGACCTATTGCCGATACTAAGTAACTATCCAAAATTTGTATCCATTTTTCATCATATTATGCATGGATTAGATATATCATGGCAAATTCTTCAGAAAAAAATTTGTCTTCCACAATGAAATTTGATAATAAAGACCTAAAGTGCTCTTATTTTTTTTTAAATGAGGGCATAAAGCGAACCTTATTTCAAATAAGTCCATAAAGTAGCTATATCGTTCTCAAATAAATAAGGGCTTAACGCCGGCCAACTAAATATTCTAGCCGATCTAGAGCACTTTTGTCCAAAAATAATTTCAATTCTAAATAATTTTTTTTTTTTTACTGTAGCCAATGATTGTCACGGACCCTCGTCTAGGGCTTGGTTGTGGCCAGCGAAGGTGGCCCTAATAGCTAAGGGCTCACTCACCACGCCTTGCGAAAAGAAAAAAAAAAAAAATGAAAAAGGGAAACAACAAAGAAAAAAAATTTAAAAAGTAAAAGAAAAAAATACCATTAATCAGCTTTGAAGGCCAAGGCCCTTATTTGAGACTACCAAAGCCACTTCATGACCTTTTTTGAGAAAATGAGAATACTTCAGGCTTATATTTAAAACAAAATTCACTTCAGGCTATTATTTGGAATATTCTCCTAGGAATTTTGAAACATGCCCCCATTCCAAAAATAAAAATAAGATTAAAATAAAGATATAGAATCAAACTATTTTCATGACTCTCCCACCAAAACCTCCTAAAATTCTGCTGACACCTATATTTCCTCGTATTAGTTCATCATCTATTTTTCTCTTTCTTTTGGTCTTTAATTTGCCGTGTCTATTTGGTTATGCTTTAACAAAATATACAACTTCTATTAAGAATTGAAAAAAATTGAACAAGCGGTCTCAAATATTT
This sequence comes from Rhodamnia argentea, assembly GCF_020921035.1. Taxonomy (NCBI): domain Eukaryota; kingdom Viridiplantae; phylum Streptophyta; class Magnoliopsida; order Myrtales; family Myrtaceae; genus Rhodamnia; species Rhodamnia argentea. The sequence goes on along the minus strand of NC_063157.1, from coordinate 19,253,676 downwards.
GGCCTATGCAACAAGTCCTAAACGTTTAATTGTGCACAATCTTTTAAATTATAAACAGCGGCTAACCGGCCCTTGCTACGACACAATAGCCTATGAGCCCTCGCCTAGATCTCTAGGTGATAGTTTCATGGCCAACCACCACTATGCAAAGGTTGGCCGACCCTTGCACAGTGATGGTAGGTGACCGGACGAGGGCTCGGCCGGATCTCGATCCACCACAGTGCGAGACTACCTCACTTGCTCGTGTAGAGGGATAGTCAACGCCCATCAAGGGTTGCCAACCCTCGCCGCCAACGGGGGGTGGCTCAAGCACACCATGAAGCCTCGCTGAACTTTGGCGTTTCATTTTTCTTTTTATTTTTTCAATTTTGATAATTTTGTGTTACTCTAATTATTTTAACTTATTTGTATTCTTAAAATTTTTTATTCGTTTATCTCTTTTTATTTTTTACATGGCTCCATGTATACAAAAGAAATTACAAAATGCCACACCAAATTCAAGAGTACCACCTCAACAGATTTAGATGTGAGTTCTCTAGAAGGACTAAGGGCTTGCATGGTAACCATTCTAGTCCGGAAAAGTGATTCTAATTAAAATATATTTTTTATTCTATTCTCTGGATGAGTTTTAGAGAATCAGAATGCATTTGATAACTGCATAAAATTTTTATTCCCGGAACAGAAATACGTTTGGTAGCTGCATATAATTTCTATTCTCGAAAACAATTGTCCTTCCCAATTTTTTTCATTTAAGGTAAATAATTATGTAGTTACTTTGTGAAATTTCATCATACATTTCGAATTAATCGAAGATTAATTCATGATGATTCTCTTATATAATATATTGCATATTGAAATGTAAAAATAAATATCAAGAATCATCACGAGTTATTTTTACCATTTATTGTGAGGTTTCATCCAACTTTTTTAAGCGAGCGGACAACCAACATGAGCGACATCCTCGTTTCCGCAAGGAAAATGCACGGCACTACCCTGCATTGGTATGCATTTTTGGTTCAAGGAAATCAAATCTAAGTCTTAATTCATTCAAAACTTAAGAATAAGAGCTTGCTAAGTGTTCACGTTGGTTAATTTTATCTTTTTTCAGAATTTTCTAAAACTAGACTAAGTCTAAAGTGCATAAACCTAGGCAAATCACAACCAATGAAGTCAAGTGCATAGTCAAAGAATCATGACATTGATAAATCGCATCATAAAACCCTAATGAAGCCCTAAGGACTCAAAGAAATGTGGTTCGGGTTTAATTTCAAAGGTGCTTATGATTTTTCTGAAAAAAAAAAAATCTATGAAATCTAGGAATCTAGGCCCAAATTTATGAAAATGAGGTCAAACTGGCCTAATCTAAGCTTTTTTTCTATTTTATGGATTTTCTAATTTTTTTGTGATTTTTTAGAATTTTTCCAATTTTTTAGAATTTATTTTTATTTTATTTTTATTATCTTTTTTTTAAATGAGACCTCATTGTTTTTGTTTTAGGTTGAGGGAAAAGTGACGAGAGAACTAAAAGGAAAAAGTGAAAGATGTGAGACTTCATTCTATTTTGTGATTCCCAAAAGTGATTCTTTTTTTCTAGAATCAACTTTTTTTTTTGTTGTTCTTATTTTTTCTCTAAAACTATTTGTGGGAACATAATCAAAATCATTTACGTTACCAAATAGGATTATCATCTTTTTTGTTCCGGAGAACAGAATTAGAGAACCAAAATGATTATCATGCAGATCTTAAATGACTAGAAAAATAGTTCACCGTCGACACACATGCATGAGGCATGAGGGGAGGAGTTAAAGCAAAATATTAAGGCATAAGAAGGTATTGCGCACGGCACGCAGGGATTACCATGATTATCAATTTGCTGGAGAATATTAGAATGCTTATCAACAATAATATAAATTAATGTCACGTGTCCAGTTAACAAGACACGATGTTGGAATTGAAATAGTTGCGGATTCTAGTACCAACAATAGGTGATGCCTCTAAGAATTTGGAACATCTTTTGAGATCCACGCCAGAAATGGCGAAACATTCAATGGAATGACCATCGACAGTTACACAAGCTTCTACACAATCACCTGAACACCTAAGTCATGGGAGTCATGACAAGGGAAGAACGTAAGCAATATCGACAAGGGCAAAAAAGAGAATATTCAAGTTATTGCAAGTCATTGGAGGACTGTAGACTAGGGGTGTCAAAACTAAACTGAAAACCGAACTAAAATCTAAAGTGAATTGAATCAAACCGAAATTTCATACATTTTCAGTTCAGTTCGATTTTGGTTCGGTTAATAGTAAAAAAATTTGGATGGTTTCACAACTCAATTCGGTTCAGATCACTTCAACTCAGATCACGGTTTATCTTTCCTTTATGCATGCTCTCTCTCCTCTCTCATTGTGCACTCTCTCTCCCCTTTTTCTACTTTATTCTCCCTCTTCCTCTGTCTTTGTGCTCTCTCTCTCTCTCTCCTACTTTTTCTGCTTTAATCTCTCTCTCCCTCTGTCTTCGCGATCTCTCTCCCCTTTTTTGCTTACTTTCCCCCTTCCCCCTTCTTCTTCTTCTCTCTCGTCAGAGCGGTGGACGGCTTCTTTCCTCTTCTTCTCTCTCCCCCTTTTCATCTTCGTGCTCTCATCGGAGTAGTGGATAGTTTCTCTCTCCCCTTTTCTCTCTCATCGGAGCAGTGGACGGTTTCTCTCGCCACTTTCTCATCTTCTACATGATTCGATAAAACCCCACTCTATCAATCCATGGATATTCTGTTGAGTGGTGGAAGAAGAGACCAGCTTCAACCATGGATGAGTTCCGACCAAATCCAGTCCTTTGGCGACAGATCTGGAAGTGAGGCACCGAGTGGAGGAGACGGCCGAGCTGGAGAAATGTGGCGTCGCGACTCTAGTGGCAATGGCAGAACAAAGCGTAGAGGTTGGGCTCGTGGTCGCTGACGAAGGAAAGGCTAGCTTTCATCTTAACCATCATTGGCATTTTTTTCTTGGAGAAATCGAACCAACGCACAAAAGCAGTAGAGATCTCAAACAAAAGAAAAGAAAAGAAAAAAAGAAAAAGGGAAAAAATATATAAATAAAAATCAGAAACTTGAACTGAAAACTAAACTGCACCAAACTGAACCGAACTGAGTTTTTTAGTTCGGTTTGGTTCAGTTCAAAACAAGTTTTGGTTCAATTCAAGCAAATTTCTTAATGGTTTAGTTCCGTTCGGTTTAATGAAAAACCAAACCGAACCGAACCATTGACACTCCTACTGTCGACAGTTATATGGTTCATTACATATGCTAGAGATAATTGCCCATGGACATGGTCAAGCAACTTATGGAAAATAACAAGTGTGGAAGCTATTGATAAGGATTCCCTTAAAACTGCAACCGTCAAAGATTAGTTATCCATTCAATTATTATAAATACCATCAAGCATCTCTTAGGAAGCCTCTTGAACAAATCGAACAAATCTATCTTTATCTTTACGTTTTTGCATTACACTTTAAATTCCTTACCTTTAGTTTTCATATTCTCATTGCCGAGTCAAACTTTAGCGTTTATCTTTATCGTAGGCATTCTATCATCAAGTCAAACTTCAGCGTTTATCTTTATCCTAGGCATTCTATCATCAAATCAAACTCAAGTATAGTATCGAAGCATGTTCAAGATTTGTCGTCGAATCAAACTCTGTCGAAATCTATATACATTGGTTTGTTTGCAAGAATTATATTATCTAAACCTTTCCGTCGAATCAAACTCTGATTGGGTTTACGTTTGTATAATTTTATTGAAGTTCTACGTGTTAATTTTTTATTTTCTGGATTATTCATATCCGGAATCGCCACATGACCCTTTTTCTACATTTCAAAGCTGAAAAACTAATTTCGGTGAAAAATATTTCGTCGTGGGAGAAATTTCGGAGAAACACATACGAAATTTCTACATGAATACATCTTAGTACTTTTCTACTTCTTATCCACACGACCAAAAAAGCATGACATAATACATTAAATTGAAAAAAGAGAAGATAAAACGACAAATTTATAGTAAAATCATGTTTGTGCATGAGAATATACAAATGTTAGATTATATTCGGGTTTCACGTAGAGTCTCCATAAAATGTTACAAGTTTTCGTGTTCGTACACCATAACTAATTTTGTCAACCGAATTGGATTGACTTTTGCTTTTATCCAATAGAATTTTGCATCTCACGCACTTCAACTCTTTTTTCTTTTCTAAACATTTGAAAAGTTCAGAAAATACTGTTATCTATACAAAATTCATACTAGATTTTATGCGCATGCTTAATTATCATTATGCCTTCTTCTTTTTTGTGAACTTTCTAGTTTTACATGCTTAATTATCCTTAGCATCACATGTCCTTGGCTCCTTCTTGGCGATCTCCCATGTAAAGGCATAGTACTTTTACTGCGCGCTCTTATCAAATGATATCAAAGCTGATGGTTTAATTTTTAGGGAGGGCCCAAAGGTAGACTTCATGGTTATGAAGTTGGGCTTTGATGGAGATTCAACTTGAGATAAGTTAATATGGAAAGATACCTAAATTAAGGGGGTTGGATCTAACACCGAGTTCACACGTGAGGGAGAGATTGCTAGAATGCACGTGTTGGTGAGTTGTATTAAGAAAATCCCATATCGGATAATCGAAGTGGTGTATAGCAGTTGATATATCCATGAAATATTAGCGATGAAAAGGTAATAGCCGTCATAAGAGTAGAAAAAAGAAGTGCAAAGTAGCGAATAAAGAGAAAAAGAAAAAAGAGGCCGTGACGAGCATTCTTGAATGTTCTCAATTTCTTTGTGCCCTAAATAGGCTGTCATTTGTGCTTTGATACTATGACGATCTATCTCACTTTGCATGGAGACGTAGCCCAAGTTTGTGTGTTCTTCTAATTCTGTTCTTCTTATTATTATATTCTACTAGTATAGATTGTTTGCTCGAATTATTTTTCTAGAATTAGTTTGCGATTCCTAACACATTCCACAAAGACAGATTGTCATAGTATCAAAGCACAAACGATGGCTTATTAACGAATCTCGCATCATCATATGTGATGAGCACACACAAAGAAATCCTTCTCTAGTAATTATGATTTTGCCAAATGGTAGTGCCCACCTAAGTGCGGCTTCCTCGGCATCATTATCGTATAGAGATCATAACAACACCAATAGGTTGAAATAGTATAGAAAATGCATTGTAGATCCCTAATTTATGTCTTGATCAGCATAAAAGAGTATCCAAATTTAGATCTAGCTCTTGATCGGAAGAGAAGTGCTGCAAAAGAGATAATAGTTGAACACAAAATCATTTTTAGATAAGCCGACTCTTAAAAACAACAACAAAAGAGCTTTAGAGACTTGTGGAGTGCTGCTGGACTATCTAGATCAAGCACTTGGACTAGAGTGAGTGAGAATATCCGAAAAAAGTAGATTTTTTCGAGACGCTCACGCTTCAATCTTAGAGCTTACTTTTGTGGAGGATGTTGATTGTGTTGTCTACGAAATTAATAAATAAATAAAAAGAAGTCTAGAAGATAGAGAGATAGAGAAAAAGAGAGCGAGAGGGAGTGAATCCTCATGGAGTCGCTCTAAAGGAAGAAAAGGGTGCACCCACGCGGCTGCACGCCAAAGATTGAGTACGAAAACGAGGCTAGATGTTATGGACATGTTACACAGTCTAGTCTACAAGGAGAATCTGATTCATGAATAGAGTTAAATAAATATATTAATCATGAAAAAAGATTAATGTGTGGATCCATTTTCTTGATAACGTTCGCATCCTGAATTTTTGGAGGGATGGGCATGTTTGTAGTGACACAAATATTCTTTGACCTTTAGTCCAATATGTAATGTGGTCCCTAAACTTTTAATTTGTTTAATGTGATTCTTGAACTTTAGCGTAATGTGTAATATGGTCCCTAGACTTTTGTTGCAAGTTCAATTTAGTCTCTAAAACTATTTGAGAAAGTTCAATAGTAGTTTTGGGGTCTATAAGTGTGAGAGAAAGTCTCATCCTTTGAATTAACATTTATTTGCTAAATATGTCATGTTACCTTATTAAAGATTTCAATCATGTTATATTAACTTAAAATACACACACCACTAGAGCTAGAAAAAGTAAAAAATTAACATCCGCTTTTAATTTGTAATTATGCCAAATTTGAAACTAAAAAATAACTATATTATTATTAAAAAAAGTTAAAAGATAAAAGGGATAAGTGCATTTGAAGTCCTAAAACTTATCGCAAAAGTGCAATTGATTCATAAAATTTTAAAAAGTGCAATCAAAGTGATAAAACTTATCAAATTAATACAATCAAGTCATTCTAGTGATCCCATCCAAATTAGCTAACAGAAAACGTTGACGTGACCTTTTTCTTCTATTGCTTACATGGTTGACATGGCTAAAAACTGAAGGACAATAACGGCATCGTTTTGGTTGAATCTAAATTTTAAATCTAAATATGATTTAAATTAGATTTAAAAATAATTTAAATTTAAAAAAGGAGCGTGAACTCGGCGAGGTGCTTGTCGTTCGCCACTGCCACCCCACCATCACAAAAAAGGACCGACAATGATGGGGGGCTGGCGCGAGGGCCTACCTCTTCTGCCTTCCTCTTTTCTTCTTCTTCTTCTTCTTCTTTTTAAATTTGTTGATTTTTAAATTTTACTTAATAAATTTTTAAAAAAATCATATTAAGACCAAAACAATGTCTTGTTGGCCTTAGCCTTCATGTTTTTAGCCACGTCAGCACCACGTAGGAGAGAGGAAATTGCCATAAAAGCCATATCGCTATTTTTCAATAGCTAAGTTGGATATAGTTTACGGAAGGACTTGATTGAACAAATTTGATAAGTTTTAAAACTCGATTGCACTTTTTTAAATTTTATGATTCAATTGTACTTTTGCGATAAGTTTTAGGAATTCAAATAGACATGTTCCATGATAAAATAGATTTTTTATCTTCATTTTCCATCTTTGGAAATATTTTAAGTTTTTCGCACATCCAATAACATGAAATCTATGCCAGACATTAGATTTAACAAATGTAAAGAGAAATTGAATCTAGACAAAATGTAATTATCGCGCTTGAAATGAGTCGTGTACGTGCAATTTGAATTGAAACGAACCGATTCAAAGTGTGTGTATATATATATATATATATATGTATGTATATATATATATATATATATATATATAAGTCGTGTACGTGCAATTTGAATTGAACCAAACCGATTCAGTGTGTGTATATATATATATATATATATATATATATATATAAGATGAAATTAAAATTGAAGAGGAGAATAATGAAAGTATGTAGAAGAAAACAAGATTAAAACAGAAGATTACTCAAAAGGATGGAAATGAATATCATAAAGCACATCAACCGGAATATCCAGATCAGGAACTGCCCCCCCGAAAAAAAAGGAAAAAAAAAAAAGAAAAGTTTTACTAAAAAATATAATAAATTTTCTAAAAAGAAAAATTTTGATTCTAGACAACCAGTTGTAAAAAGGGACTTTTCTAATTTTACTTGTTTTAATTGCGGGAAAAAGGACAGGACTCGCAAATTTTGTAAAGTCTTTAAAAAGATAAATGAATATATATATATATATATATATATATATATAGTTTTTTGTTGAAGTGCAAATGTTAGAAATCAGAAATTGAATTAAAAAGCTACGCGCCTTTGAATTATGGATGGCTTTATACGTGTCCTGGTCTAAGGATAGAGGGACAAATCATCAGCTTGCATCAATCTAGTATGAGAACGCATTTACACTTAAACATTTATATTAAATATATATTTTTATATACAAAGATAATTTATTATTTTTATGACATTTTATAAAAATAGAGAATTTACAAAAATAAAAATAAATTTCTACCGTGATTCGTCCCGTATTTAACTAACCAAACAAAAAAAAAAAAAAAATAAAAAGAAAAAAATCATTTGACCGAAGGATCAAATATAAACAACGAACCCCTCTCCCCCCCCTCGCGGCCGCTCTCTCCTTCATCTCTCTCATGGTTGCAGATCTGCACTTTTCACGCCCTCCTTCCTCCACGACTCGCGTGTCACCAGCGCTGACCCCGTGGCAACGCGTGTCGGACGCGTATCGGAGCGTGTCGGACGCGTGTCCGTGTCCGTGACACGATTCCCTTCTTGCGTGTCGGTGCTCAAGAACCTATAATGAGATTGCTCCGGCAAAAAGTTGTACCAGATGCTCATGCGTACTATAGTGCTTGGAATGGATAAAGAGTCAACACAGGTGCAGAATCGGCGCAAACCATGAAATCAAATGCTCATATGAAGGAATTGAGCCAAACTAGAGAAAAGACAAGTATAGTCTAGAGATAACATTAGATATTTTCATATAGTATAAAAAATAAATTGAACATTTACTAAAAGTCCAGGGACTATATTAAACAGATTAAAAGCTTATGACGATATTGTGCATTGGGCAAAGTTCAGAAACCATGTTAAACAAATTAAAAATTCAGGGATCAAATTGCACATCGGACCAAAGTTCGGGAATTATTTATGTAAATTAACCCTTACTCATATTGACATCTTCTTTTCACTCACGTGGGCTTGTAGCAATTAGGTTTCGTTGAGATTGCCCAGATAAAGGTGTGTAGTATCAAAGGCTCGCTACATAGACACACACATGTATCGAATTGATACTAATGCATCAAGTGCATATATAACTCATGCACACATTCCTCATTGTGGACATGCAAAAACATAGAAAATAGATAAACAAGGTGTTGCTAAAATTGCTCTGATATCAATTAAAATGTTGATGCATCAAATGCTCAAGTGTAACTATTTTTACGCAATCACACATACTTATACCGATATGTATCATATTAGAATGTCTTTGATGATTACCCACTTCGAAATGGGACGAGAGAATGCCACGGCCGATGGGATTAATCCGGTGCTCAAAGAGCAATGAAAGCGCCATTAATATATAATAAAAAAAACCAACGACATGCCATCTTGTTGAATTTATGTTAGGAATATTTAGACTAAAATGAGTTTACTAAATTGTTAAAAGTATAAATGGAGTCCAAATTAGGTAATCAAAGCCCTTTATTATACTGACTAATATGGTTCTTAAACTTTAGTCCAATATGACATGTGATCTTTGAATTTTCGATTTGATCAATATGATTCCTAAACTTTCAAAGATATTTAGGGATTAAGTTGAAAATGTTCCAAAAGTTCGGGGAATCATATTAGTCAAATTAAAAATTTAGGGAACCACATTGCATATTGGATTAAAGTTCATGGACCATATTGGTCCTATTAAAAGTTTAGAAATTATATTACATATTAAGTCAAATTTCAGAAATTATTTGTGTCGTTATCCTATCACAAATCTTAAGATGTCTACAAAATGCGTGCCAAAGTGGCCGTTAATCCCACGGGTCCAACGAGCGAGCCTGAGCGGGGGCTTGGGCGGTCCGACCGGTAAGCCTAAACCCAAGTTCGAACCCCCGCGACCATGGAGACCATCTTCGAAATCGGAACGGCCTGCACAGTTGCTGCTGTGAGTTCAGTTAACTACGATCAACAGATTCACCTTCTCGACCTCCACCACCCTCGCGAGCAGAGTCCACGACCACAAACAGAGGGCAAGCCATCGAAGCTCCTATCGCCCGAGATCCTCCGAAAAGCCGTAAGATCCTTCCGCCGGAGCATGTTCCCGCAGTTCGGAGCCACGGCGGAGACGCTGAGCAAGGCGTCGACGATGATGTTCCGGATCGGCACCGATGCCCACCTCTACGACGATCCAGACGACGTCAGCATCGCTCCGCTGCTCGACAGCAGGTTCGACTCCGAGAAGTGCGAGGCCCTGAAGCGCTTGTTCGCGCTCATCGCTCAGGGCTACGACGTCTCCAACTTCTTTCCCCAGGTTGTCAAGAATGTCGCGTCCCAGTCCCTTGAAGTGAAGAAGCTTGTCTACTTGTACTTGCTGCATTACGCTGAAAAGTATGTGATCGGCCTGACTGATGCGCTCAATTGAAATGATCCTCGATTCCGATTGTTTTTGAGCTTTGCAGAGGTGTGCGTGATTGATTTTGTATCTCTCACGCCGTCTTTTGGGTAGAATTCTGTAGGGCATTGTTCATTTCTCACTAAGTTTCTGCTTATCATGTCGAAGAAAGTGGGATCATGCCATGTTTACATGCCCAATAGATATCCATCCCGTACTTGAATTTTATATCACCTTTGATGTGGATGATTGTATTTAGATTTTGGTGCTCAGCTGATTGTTTGTGTTAACTCTTTCTTGATTCTCTTGATGCTTGTAGGCGTCCAAATGAAGCATTGCTTTCCATCAATTGTTTCCAAAGGGACTTGGGGGACACTAATCCGTTGGTGAGGGCCTGGGCACTCCGTACAATGGCTGGAATTCGTCTTCATGTAGTTGCACCCCTCGTTCTTGTAGCCGTAAACAAGTGCGCTAGAGATCAATCTGTTTATGTGAGAAAATGTGCTGCTAATGCTCTTCCCAAGTTGTTCGACTTGCGCATTGAGGAAAATACATCTGCAATTGAAGAGGTGGTTGTTTTCACTTTTCAGTTTTCTGCAATTACTGTTTTCCATGGCTTTTTGTCTTGTCAAAATGCTTGGTAAGGTGTATATGATTTTTTGTTAGAGTAGGAGAAAGAACTTGACAAGTTTATGCACCTTGACTCTACTTGTCTGTGCCAAAAGTTCTGAAAAGTATTAAATGGGGTTGAGCATATGGCTCATTAAAGCTAATTTCCCTTTTTGCTTATTCATTTTATTTGCGTTTTTTTCTTTTGGGTTGGGGGTTGGGTGGGAGGCGGTGTTTGTCTTCCTTTTAATCAGCTGATCCCTAGATTAAATGCAAGCATGCGCTTGGTATCCTGTTTACCAAGATCGTATCCAGTCACTTGCTGAAAGATAGGCTTCTATGGTGCCAGTTGCCATGTAGGAAGCTTATTTCTGTTTGTTGTCCATGTTATGCATTCCGATTTAGTTGCACCCTTTGTCTTTCTAACATGTGATCCACATTTTGCATCATTGAAGAAATCATAGAACTACTCTCATTAAAGAAAGAACAATGAGGGTATCCTTCACTCTCTGGTTGGGAACCCTTTCAAATTCTTGTTCCTTTTGTGCATAATCTGTTGTTTCAACTTGTGTTGCTACCTTATGAGCAATCCCCTAAATAATAAAGAAACAATGGATCAATATTTAAAGGCCGTTTTGGGTCACACATGGAGTATAAAGCGGTTAAAGGAAGATATTACAGCGAAGTAGGATTTAGAATTTGGACTCAAATCCTACCAACAATTCATTCTGCCATAGGATAGGGGTCGATGGTGTGGTCAATGTGGAAATTAAATGTCATATTGTTAGACAGGAAGTGCATTTGGAGTTTTGTGTCCATAGGGTAAAACTTAGGTAATCTTGAAGCAATTTAATTTGTATTGAGTGAGATGAAAGGACCAAAACTCATTTTGAGATGGTTTCGGCATGGAAAACAATGATATGAAGGCACTCTAGGTTTTTTGTTTTTTTTTTGGCATGACGACACTCTAATTAAGACTGAAGAAGTACTCCAAATATTTATGGTTCTTGCGGCGACATAGTAGTCGGTTGGATGCAATGGTGTACAATGATCCATATTATCAACCCTGCATAGTCAGAAAATGCTCATTTGCCCTTGCTGCTTTTTTGACTAGAGACTTTGTCATACTCATGTAAATCTGCATTGGATACTTGGACATTTGTCTGTGCTAACAGTTTGCTGCACAACTGGTTTTCAAATCTCTTCAGCAGTACTGCTTTCTTTTTCCTTAAGGATTCAATTTACAACATATGAAATGCAGGTTGTTGGAATACTGTTGAATGATAATTCCCCTGGAGTAGTTGGGGCTGCTGCTGCTGCTTTTGCTTCGGTTTGTCCAAATAACTTCCCTTTGATAGGGAAGAGCTACAAAAGATTGTGTGAGATTCTGCCTGATGTGGAAGAGTGGGGTCAGATATTGTTAATCAGCATTCTTTTACGCTATATAGTCGCACGACATGGTCTAGTAAGAGAATCAATCATGTCTTTTCTGATTAAAAAAGAGAGTTCGAATCGGGATGATGAGGATGTGTTTACCAGCAATATAGAAGGAGAAGAAAACACTGACCAGAATGATGTTTATGAGTCTGAATTGGCCAATACAATATGCAGGTCGTACATTGAAGGACCGGATGAATACTTATCACGTGCAAGTTACATTAATATGGATTCACTGAAGTTAACTTCTGCAAGATATACATCTGGGAAAATAAATAATGATATTAAGATCTTGCTTCAATGTACATCACCACTGCTATGGAGTTATAATAGTGCAGTGGTAGTTGCTGCTGCTACTGTACACTGGATTATGGCGCCAATGGAGGATGTCAAAAGGATAGTTAAGCCGCTTTTGTTTGTCATGCGATCCTCTAATGCCTCAAGATACGTGGTAAGCCATTTTCTCAGGCTCTCATGTTGATGTATCATGGGGGGTAGGAGGGTGGATGTGTGTGCATATGTACATGTATGCTAACTTGGTTGGCATCTCTATTTATTTGGTGAATTAGCTGGTTATGCATTTGATATGGTATTAAGGTATTTTGTTTCACTACCTCTATTGACCTGACATCCTGTTCAGTTTTCTGTTCCAATTTATATTATGAAGTAAAATGAGAATCACTTGACCATTCCCCGACTCCTTCTTTGAGGAGATTGTCTGACTGCTTTCTCTTTTTTATTTATTTTATGTCCAACCCCTCCCCTACCCGGGCGCAGGAGCCACAGAAATGAATATCTAAAAATATGAAGGTTGTTCTTGTGTTAGCATCCTTGAACATTAATGAATGAGACCTAGGTGATGGGTATGACAGACATATGCAAGGTGAACATATTGCTTTCTGGTTCAATAGGAACAAATTAAATGGTCATCGTGCAACCTGAATGAGGATGAAGAATATAGTAAAAAGTATTATAATAAGGTAGGTGTGCTAAATATAGACAAGATAATCCACAGAAGGTACCTGTTCTTATATTACTGACTTTTTAAGATTGTGAATGTATCCTGGGTAGGTAGGCAAGTTAATGGATTGTTCCAGCTAAAGCTAGTATTTGCTGTTGTATGTGTCAATTTGGCAGAATCCATTTTTGAAATATTTCTGTCATTCCGCTTGCATTTTATTAAAATTACAGTAGATGTTGAGGTTGGTAACTTTGATTTGTCTTTCTAGGTGCTTTGCAACATTCAAGTTTTTGCAAAAGCAATGCCCTCTCTTTTTGCGACGAACTTTGAAGACTTTTACGTAGTTTCTTCTGATACAAGCCAAATCAAAGCTTTGAAGCTTGATATACTAGCTTCCATTGCAACTGAATCATCGATTCCATTCATTCTGAAGGAGTTTCAGGTACTTTTTTTCTTACCCCATGCTGTCTTCTTGTTACTTGTTAGTAACCGGCCTCTTTTGGAGGAAGAATTCATTGCATAGTATTAAGGTTTTGTGGCAATGCATAGTTCAGTTATACTCAAGTTGAAGTGATTATTCTTTTCTCGGACCAGTAAATATCTTTATTTGCTCCAAACTCCAAATGTGGGAGAACCACTACCTACTACAAGTCCAAGCAACATCTGTACTCTGCCTCAACCTGTAATGCAACAAAATAATGGTACAGTAACTGCTCACAACACCTCTTCCAGAACACATAACGAACCATTGAAACAACCAGGTACAATGTCAGTAGCCGCTCATACAACCAAATACTCAAGAAAGCTTAAAGAAAAAAGCCATATCACAGATCATCCAAACCATGCTCGTGATTGAATCTGTTGCAATTCACATATGCTTTTTCCTGAGATTATCTTCCATTGCAATATACAGATTGAAGGTTGGGTAGGTTTAAGGATTTCCATTTTCTGTTGGCTTTGAAACTTTAGGGCTTAACTGCTCTAGTTGATTGATTCTTGGATTTTGGAATGAGTTGGAAGAAAACTATTGTTCGCATGGAAGTTTAAAATAGCAGATGGGTTATTATCAGTCTTGTTATGCTTAAGTGTAGCTTTTTTCTTATTGTTGAAAGTAGATAGGCATACTTATTAATAGCTGGAGTTATCTACCGTGGGTATGTGATTGTCAGAGCTATGTTCCCAAATTGTCCTCCTGCTAACAGGACCTTTGAAAATGATTCTCATATTTAGTAATTCATTGTTAGGATTATATTAGGGATCCAGACAGGAGATTTGCTGCAGATACTGTGGGTGCGATTGGTTTATGTGCACAACGACTTCCAAAAATGGCAGATGCATGCTTAGATGGTTTGTTGTCTTTGACTAGGCATGGTAAGTTATGTCACTTAAACCTTGATGCACTGTTAAGAAGTCCTTTTCATAACTGGCAAAGATTGGTATTGCAGAATTTTTCTCTGGTGAGCTCGGTTCTCTTGATGAGGAAGCAGGAGTTTTGACGCAAATAATAATGTCCATCTGGTCAATTATAAACAGAGATCCAATCAGCCATGAGAAGGTCGTATTTTCTTCCCTATACCTGTAAAGTTACTTACTCCAAGGCCATTCATTCTGAATCTTTTCTGACGTGTTCAGAGACGAGCTTTAGAGGATTGGAAGGATTCTTCTGAATGTTAGGAGAGAACATGGTTTGGATACAAATATGATTTGGCAAAAAAGTAAAAGCGCAATAGAGGCTCTTTCAGTAGATAATTGAAAATATCAAGATGACTATTAGTACTACTTTCCGGATTGTATTGCTGAATTTCAGATGTTGAAAATCTTATGGTGCTTGGAATTTGTGAACTCTACCCCCTCCCCCCCTTCCCTCCCCGCCACAGCCACAGAATATGGGGTATCGTAACAATAGGCTTGACTAGTCCCCTCTTGGTAGTTCAGTGGATATACCTGAATGGGGCATTAGTCCTTTCTTTCAAGCTGAACCAATTAGAGTGGAATGATAAATCCGTATCTTTTCCTTTTGCCAATACATCAGAGTTCTCTGTGCGGCTTGAATTCACATAAACCTGGTCTTTCAATGCATGATAATTAGTTGTACGGAGTAAAGCTGTCATGTCATTTCAGATTAAAATTCAGAAACTTTTCCAAGTGGTAAAAAAATTCTCAAAGAAAGAGAGATGGGGAAGAAGGTGTTGGAATTATCAGTGTGGAGGGCTTAACCTTTTTTTCTGTTTTCATGGATATTAGCAATTATTTGGTATAATGGGACTCTGCTACGTAACTCTAGTGACAATTCACCAGTTAAAGTTGGGAAAGGCGTCATCTGACATTTCCTTGATGCAAATTGGAAGCTCTTCCTCATTACAGTGGGCAGATTTTCATGCGATTCACTAATATTGCACGAGATGCCCTTCAAGTTTTGATGAACTTTGACCATGTCCATATGGGAAATTAGCAGATAAATTCTTCATTCTGAACTTGTGGACTTTGCTCTGATTGCTGCACTATCGTACCTACCTACTTCACTTGCCAAAAGAACATGCCTCTGATCAGCGGTCACAGTAATGTGGATGGAAATATTAACCGTGTCGGCGCCGATCATGTTAAGTCATTGGATTGGTAGTAAAGGACTCTTTCTATGCTACTATTGGGGAAAAGCAAGAAGCTGAAGCAAGCGATCATGGCAAGAAGATTGTTATCATACTGATCTAGCATGGAATATTGAGCTGCATGTGCCTGTCTACCTCAACTAAGTTTTCTTTGTTAAATTTGGGCCCTATCCACGCTGGTTCAAGCTTTGTTGTATCTTTGCCTAGTGTGCTTACTGAAAAATCATAAACAAGACTATATGAAAAAAACATGCTACTAGATAGGGAGGTTGTTGGGGAAAGGATTTTCTTGCAAAGTGAGGGTTCCAACTTGAGCTACCTTTTTTCATTTTTGTTTTTGTTTTTGTTTTTTGTTTTTTGTTTTTTTTTTTTTTTTTGCTTGGGAAGCGCCTTGGGAAAGAATATTACTCTACATTTGCCACAAGAAAGAGGCAAACTACTGGTTAATAGGTGTTTCCTCAGCAAAAAGGAGGCAGAGTCTGCGCGGTATCTCCTCCTTCATTGTTCTTGGACAAGAATGGTTTAGACAGTTTCTATGCTTGCACTGGGTTATCTTCAGTTATTTGAGGTTCCATTGAGCAAGAAATTTGGGCTTGGCATGCAATTTGTTTACAGTGCAACAAGAAAAGAAGGATGACCTCAATTGCTCTCTCTGTTTTTTGGGATGATTTGGAAGGAGCGGAACAAGAGAGCTTTTGATGGAGAGGAAAAAAATCTATCTCAACTTTTTTTTGAAAAAAAAAAATTATTTTCTTTTTATAAATTTTTTTTTATTATAAATTTTTTTTTTTTTTTTTTCGTTAAATTTTTCTATTGTCATTCATAATTGGCTTAAAGTAATAGACATTTGGAACAGTGAATACTTGCATATGGATGTAAATGCCTTGGTTGATATTGTCATGATTTGTCTTGTGTTTGAGCTCTCTTTTGCTTTTCTATATGGCTTCAGTTTTTGTGAGCTCTTTTTGTATATGGGGTTGCACCCTGTTTCTATCTATCAGAAAGAGAAAAATAGAGAACATATTTTGCCTCATGGGCTGAACAGGTTTTCCTAAACTATAACCAGTCAAACACACTACTTATCTTATGCTCTGTGGCTTTTTTCCTAACCTCTCCACTTGCCTATGAGTTGAGTTGTTGAATGTGACAATCTGCCAATTCTTGTTTATCCTCCTACTGTGTTGGTTATGTTAGCTATATAGCTCCTCACTTCTTTCTTCATAAGGAATTTAATTTCATTGATCCATCATCGCTTATTGTATATCATTTGGGTCTCCTCCTTTACTCTGAAAAATTTCCATGAACATATTGAGTTTGGTCTAAGGCATTTGTGACATACAAGGTTGGAGAGTTGGCAGTACTGCATGAAAACACTATCTTCAATTTTAAGTTCATGTTAATTGCTGCTGTATTGACACTTGATGGATGACAATTTTTTTTCATTTCAGGTTGTAGTCCAATTGATTCGTAGTTTAGATTCGATCAAGGTGCCGGCAGCTCGGGCAATAGTTATTTGGATGGTAGGAGAATACAACTCCATAGGAGAGAAAATTCCGAAGATGTTAACCTCTGTGCTTGGGTATCTCGCTTATTGCTTTAAGTCAGAAGCGCTAGAAGGAAAGCTTCAGATTCTTAACACTAATTTCAAGGTAATGTGAACAGTTATACTATACTGTTTTCTTCAAGGGGACTGAATTTCTAATGGCTTAAGAGGTATCCCTTTATTTTAACTTCTGTTGTAAACGATGTTGCTAAACCCACACTTCGCACGAACTTCCTTTTTTAGTTGGTTTTAAATATATTTGTTCTATTCACATAGATAGAAAACTCTATAATAATCAACAGCCTATAATGATATAAAAGACAGGTCACAATATCTGAAATAAAAATAAAGCAGAATCCAGTTAAAGGTGAATTGATTTTATTGTATGTATGCCACTTGCTCATATGTCGCAGTACTAGCTACTGTTACATCTAGCTGAGCAATCAAGAGAAATGAGGCACATTAAAGTTTTGTGATGTCCAACTCCTTTTCATCTGTGCTCTTAGTTGGTAGGCAAGTCTCTGAAGATATATATCATTGTAAATTTGCAATCCTTAAGGATTGATATAGAACTGAACAAGTGATTAAAATTATAGATGGATGGAAGATAACTTTCTATGATGTTGATGAAAATTAATATGTTCTCTGTCTAGAAACGTTGTCTAACTTCATCAATTGCTGTTTGTTACAACAACTAAGCCATTCATGAATTGTTTATTGAACTGCCTCCGCTAACCAGTATTATCATCCCCTGACCAGTATTGTAATTAGTTATTTTGAAAAAACTTGCAGAATTTATCAAACTATGTGCCGTGTAGAGTTTCATTTGAAATGCTCTTATGATCCTCATGGCAACAATGGAATTCATTCTCTTATTTTACATCAGATTGGATTAGTTATTAGATATTTCTGAGCGGTAGTTCAGAATGTGGCACCAATTATGCATGAGAAAGTAATACAAGGTGCAGAGAAGAATATATGCTGAGGTTTAACAACCTGGGGGGTAAAAGTGGCAAGTTTGGAGGCTTACAAATGAGATGCTATGGAGCTACTTAAATTTGAAAGATTGTGATTAATCATGGGGTACAATTAACAGAAAAGCAAAAGAATTAAATAGCAAGCTGGGGTCATTCCATGAAGAACCTGAAGAAGTTGACACAGGATTTGCGTGAATGCTTTGACTGATTTCTTCGTGTGACCAAAATTGCACTACTAGATCAGAGTTCCCACAAGGAGTAAGAAGTAGTTGATTAATTTCAGCTGGATTGTTGTTAGGTGCTTGGGATACCTTTTTCCCTTGTTTTGCTCTGACTATATTCATTAGCTCATGCTTATTGGTATTATTGTTGTTAATCTCAACAGTCCACTGTTCAAAGTTGCCCTTATGCTCATACCAGATTCACATTGTATTGATACTTGGAACTTTGTTATCTTGGACTAAGTTCTCCAATAGGCGATGTTGTTGAGCTGGAAGGCTTCATTTAAGATGTTAATGTACTGAGACGTGAGGAATCTAGTTCTGTTATTGTCTTTAAATGATATGTTTTATTTCCTATAGGTGGGTTTTGGTTGCTGGGTGTGGAGATTTGTGTTGAACATATTGAGCATGTCGATGTTGGCTCTTTATGCCCAACCAACTTAAACATAGAACCGTCATGGTTAATTATAGGAAGTAATGTAAGGAGTTTGAAGTACATGGACATGTCCTAAGTAATTACCGATATCTGCACTTATTGGAGTTTTAAGATGGAAATGCCGTCGTATTTAAGTGCCAATGCCAGCTTTTTTATGTTTATCTGCTGAGTCCACTTCTGGCACGTGTAGACATGTACATGAATAAAAAGTCAGGGGAGATACTCAACTCCTGTGCTTAGTTACTGTTAAGCTGCCCCTGCTTACATTGGGTCATATTGGCCAGACTAAATAGTTCTGAGGGTAATTTTTGACATTGGGGTATCCTTTGCTGGTTTTTGACACATAATAGAAAGGAGTGCCATTACAGTATGGCACTGGAGGTTTTCTCTCACTGCTTAGTATGTGTATGTCCGACACATATCCATGAAACTATTTTAAAGTAAACGTTTTACTTTAATAACATCGCCTCGGGAGGGCAAGCCTTAGCATAACAGTGAACTGACCCGCCTTTTACTGGTTTGTGAGTTCGGTTCATGTTAATTGTTTACAGCCTCTTTGTGAAAAAGCAAAAGGAAGGCTGCATATGATATATGAAGCTCCCACAGGGAGGGGCCTCATGCACTGGGGCGCCCTTTAATGAAGCCAGCTGTAGAAATTTCTGGAAAAAATTTGAGCCATTAAGATTGTTCCTGCTGTCAACTTTAGACACATTACACTGCATGATGGATGGTTAAGTTGAGGCTTTAGTGATGTAATACTATTTTATGCTGGCTTTTTCAGGACATATTTTGACATCTAATTTTTCACGAGAATTGTATTTGTAGTGTAGTTCAATGACGAAATACAATATAATATATTTGTTGTTCTGGCAACCTCATGCTGTCTCAGGATCTAAGATAGTAACTATTTCCTTTGGGCTATAATATGTTAAGCTTTGTCTCTCTTCAAGTCATAATTGATTGTCTTGATGAAAGCATAGTTATTCATGTGAAGCAAAATAACAAAGGCTGAGAAATTTAAAGTTTGTTGGCCTGCATTGCACTGTTTTACTTGGTATATCAAGGCAGTTGTTCCAGTTGAAGGGACAAGTTGTAAATTGAAAATTGCAACCTGAAAGTCCTTGTCCTTGTATCTTTGGAAAGTAGGATATTTGGAGACCAAAAGCAATGCTTACTCCATCAGCACACATATCACCTGTTGATCTCTGTGCTTGCTTTAGTATGTGTACTTCCTTTGACTTGTTTTACCATATCTATACATCGGCTTATCTGCTAAATGCTCTATACCTATTAAGTATGCTGAAGAACAATCATGTACCTTCTCTGCAGGTCGTGTTAGGTGCTACAGGGAAAGACAAATTAATATTTAGAAAGACTCTTGCCTTTGTGCTAGATTTGGCTGAATGTGATGCAAATTACGATATTCGCGACCGAGCTCGCTTTCTCAAAAAGCTTTCGGAATGCAATATAGGCTCTTGCCTTTCAGAGACACAAGCAGATTCTTTGCCACAAAATAAAAACCTGCATTGTGTACTTGCAGAGCACATTTTTGGGGGCAAACTAAAGTCAATCTCACCTGAACCACTAAACAGCCGATTTTATCTCCCTGGGTCGCTTTCGCAGATTGTTTTCCATGCAGCTCCTGGGTATGAGCCTCTTCCAAAGCCTGGCAGTTTGCTCCAGGATGACCCGGATCAGATATCGAGTGCTAAAGGTAAAAATATGCCTGAATATGGGGTTGCAGATAGTGGTCCCACTGGGATGGATGATTTTGATGCTTCTGATGGGTCCTCGGATGAAGGAAGCACTTCAAATTACAGCTCTCAGCTTTCTATGACCGGCTCCGGCAGTGATGTTTATAATTCTGAAATTGGTTCTGCTAGTGAAGCAGATAACAACACTGGTCCTCTGATACAGATTTCTGAAATTGGAAATGAGAATTTAGCTCCACAGACTGGGAATGACTATATGGGTGATTTAATATCAAAGACAGCTCTTGAATCATGGTTGGATCAGCAGCCTGGATCATCAAACACGAGTATATCACATTCTAATCGAGTCCGTAGATCTTCAGCAAGAATTAGTTTTGGGAACATCGGACAGCAAGTCAAACATAAAATCTACACGCTCTTAGACCCAGCAAATGGAAATGGGTTGAAAGTTGAATATTCATTTTCATCAGAAGTTTCAAGGGTATCACCTCTCCTAGTATGCATTGAAGTTTCTTTCAAGAATTGTTCTGCAGAGTCCATGACAGCAGTAAATTTGGTGGAAGAGGAATCCAGCAACGGACGGGATTCTGCTGATCAAATAGTGTCTGCTCCTGAAAGGTGAACTGGTTATCTGCTTGTCCATATTTGTTAACTGTATTATCATTCATGCATCGACCTGTCATGCTTAGTGCAAGTGCTTCTCTTTCTCTCTCTCTCTCTCACACACACACACACACACCTTAGGTAGTATTCTTTTTTCCATGGACTTATGCTTCATGGTTGGATAAAGTTTCCTTGTATTCTGCCACTTAATTTTGAGAGATTCCTAAAACACTCTTTTTGTGCACCCATCTCGACAGTGTTGGAGTTTGTTCACCCATCTTAAAAGTGTTCACCCATTTGAAAGTTGATCTATTGACTTAGCAAAAGCTTGTTTACACGCACAAAAACGGAAAAAGAGAAGAAGAAACAAAAGCTTCCATTTCTCCCCAATGTTCTAGGCAACGTGTTGAGCTTTCTGTCCAGGAACCGTGAAATTCTATTGCATTAATCACTTCGTTCATCTTTCTCTATGCTTTCAAGCACTAATATCTGCTCTTGGTTTGCAATTACTCAACGTCCAACAGTGATGTGCCAACTTTAGTTCCTATGGAAGAGATCAATTCTCTGGAACCTGGTGAAACAATAAAAAGGATTATGCAAGTGCGCTTCCATCACCATTTATTGCCTCTTAAACTTGCATTGTTGTACAATGGCAAGAAGGTTCCTGTTAAGCTGCGCCCTGATATAGGGTACTTTGTCAAGCCACTTCCGCTGGATTTAGAAGCCTTCACAGATAAGGAATCCCATCTCAGAGGGATGTTTGAATACATGAGAGGGTCAGTATTTTTGCCTGAAGTTTATAACAAGATGCAATTTATTAACTTTAATCTTCTTTGCTGGCATTTTCACCTCCTCAGCCTCATAAGTTTGGGCTACTAACAAATATCAGATGCCCCTTCCATCATTGGTTGCAACAGGTGCAGTTTTAACGACCACGTTGAAGAGCTAAACAAGGACAGGGACGGTGACATAGTGAAAGATAAATTCCTTCTAATATGTGAGAGCCTAGCACTGAAGATGCTCAGCAATGCAAATCTGTCCTTGGTATCTGTGGATATGCCAATTGATACCAAGCTGGACGATGCAACGGGTTTGCGCCTGCGATTCAGCTGTGAGATCTTGAGCAAGTCTATTCCTTGTTTAATTACTGTAACCGTAGAAGGTAAGTGTTCAGAGCCACTCAATTTAGTGGTTAAAGTCAATTGTGAAGAAACAGTATTTGGGTTGAACCTTTTGAACAGGGTGGTAAATTTTTTGAGTGAATCCCTACACCATCACCCCTAATTGAATATTGGGGGTTGGATCCATACAGTTGCTCATCATTAACTGAGGATTAGCATAAAGGAATTTACAATCGCCGTTCTGATCTTTCGATTGCTTTCATGGTTTACTACGCTATCTGGAGGGCCTTGGTTCTCTCTTTCATTATTTTTTGCTCGGGTGGTGTGTTGGGGTTGTAGATGGAGTAGGCTGGAGGTTGCTTTCATTTCTTTTTTTTATCAGCTATGTTATCTTATGGAACTGGCTGCAACGAACCGATGGCTTTTGATTTCACACGAGTGTACCCAAAAAATGCTCCGTCTTTCTTCTTTCTTTTCTGGTGGAGTATAAGATGTTTACTTCGACCAAGGTGTCATAAAGCGATCTTATGGATGTTCACATGGTATATGTCTATGGACATATTTGTTTTGCGCTATCTGGATAACCTTTTTATGTTCTGTTTTAATGCCTTAAGACATTCACTACATCTATGGCTGATTTGAATTTTTACGGGCATGCTGCGCGATCACGCTCATTTTGGAGGCGAAGAGATCAAATCGAAAGGCACATCATCAAAAGGTAAACTAGAAAAGGAAATAAAATCCCTAGAGTCTGCGATTGGGCTGGCCTGTGTGATTTTGCTGAATGGGGAGGGACTAAAGGGTCGTATCTTTTTCTTATTTAAACTTGTCTAAACGCCGCATATGTTTTAACTATGCGGTAATTAGTATGGATGGTTTAGCCACTGGATGTACTTCTGACCGGACATTGAGCAGTGAATTCCGGTGGCTCAGCCTTAAAAGTAAGTGTCAGAAGAAGGGTCACCGTCGTAAGTTTGGCGTGTCTAACAGGTGGTTTCTTTCTACATTATCATGGGATCATATGCTATGAGCCCAACTCCGTCCAGATCAAAGGGCAGTCGCTCAAAAAGAGGCACAAACGCAACGCTCACGTGGTCGTTACTCGCTGACCAGAACAATTGAGCAAATTCACTCTGAAATTAAAAATAATAATAAAAAAAAAAACAATAAAATTAAAAAGGGAAAAATTAATCGTCGCCGTCTGTGGGAATCGAACCCACGACCACATGGTTAAAAGCCATGCGCTCTACCGGCTGAGCTAAGACGGCTTTTCCATGTTACACTTTCCCATATTATTTTATTTATATGAAATCATCTTAATGACAGTTGATTTTTGGTCGCGCTTTGGCTTAGTCGTGAAACTGCAGTGTCCTGCATTCGGGGGGAAACTTACATAAAATAAGTTGATCTTGATCGTACTTTCAAAGTCGCGAGCCGGTGAAACCCTGTTATGATTCAACGACCAGATGGTATTCCATAATGTCTCATCTCGGCTCCGGTCCATTATGTTGCCATCTCATTTTCAGTCCCCGTCCAGTTTCAGCTTCCAACCTAACTCCCTAGTCGTCATTCCGCGTAGCTTCGACCTCGCTCATGCATTCGCTCTATAAGTCATGGGCAAGGCGGGACGAAAGCGCGACACGGAAGAGTAAAATGCTACTGCAATCGGTCCCAGAGACACGATTCGCCGCGTAAGTCATTCCGGGGAAATCATCTCATGTGTTTTCTCCTTGAAATTTGCTTCGTGAAGAACAAGGTGAAGAAAGACAACCCTGAAAATTCTGGGCAAAACTGGAAAAAAGAAAAAAAGGAGAGTCTCCATTTCAAGTCCTGAAAAGCTACAGCTCATGATCCGCACGTTCACAATAAACGAGGCAACAAAAAAAAAAAAGGAAAAGGGAAAGATCACACACGGGACAAAGCTGTTGACTAATACTCGCTTTCCTTCCATCCTCCGTACTCTTCATTAATCTGCGGCTCCTCCTACAAATCACAGCACATAAAATTAGTGTCAAACTTGTACAACGATGGATTAATTCGGTCGACATAAGCTTAAAGCAAGTCGATCGATGTCGCATGCCGGTCCCCATCCTAGTTAAAACATCCACTGTGAAACTGCAGCACTATCGAAATCGGAAAGAAAATGTTCGACGAATGGATCCATGAGGGAGCATGTGATCAGGGATTACCCTTAGATTGAATGTTAGGCCGACTTGGATCTCTCCACAGTAGGACTGGTCCATCCGAACCACCCGGTACTTGCAGGGATTCAGCTCGGCGGTCCCGTTCTCCACGCCTAGCGCCAGCAAGTCCTCCAAATATATGCTAAACCATTCGAAACGATACAACCGGAAGAAGCCATTTACTTTCGCTTCTCGATCGAAGCCGACATTGCATATAGTAAAGAAAAAGATCGATCAGCTCTAATCAGGAAACTGAGGACTCACGTCGCGCTCCCGATGTAGTCGTCGGCGGAGAAGGTGTCTTTGTCCATGATCTTGAGGTTGAGCTTGAACTGATGATGGTCGCCTGCTCCTGGATACTCCACCCTGAACGTGAACTTCTCGCCCCACGACGGATTACTTCCCTGCCCTGCTTCATCATTCTATCATTTTCACTTTCAATTCAATGCCAAATTAATTAGGGAAAATTTTTTCTAAAAAGACCTAAATCTATCACACTTTTGCCAATTCATCCTTAAAACTTTTAACTTTGTCAGTTAAGTCCACTCGACCAATTTTGACCTGAAATAGCCGACGTGGACGAGTGGACGGCAGCCGTACTACGCGTACAGTTATTATTATTATTATTATTATTATTATTATTATTTGAATTCTTATTTTTATTTTCTTTTTTTTTTACTTTGCTTTTTTTTTCCCTTTACCGATGACCCTCACAGTCCGCAAAGGCCTTGCCCAGGCTAGGCGGGGCGGCAAAAGCCCTTGGCGAGGCCATCATGACCTCACCGGCCACGGGCAAGGCGGTCCTCGCACATATCGAGGGCTTCGACTCATGGCAGAATGAACAGAATGAAAGCAACTACGAGAACATATTGTGGGCCACGACAGTGAGTAGAATCATTCAATAACACTATTATTCAGCATAACAAAGGACAAACGAAAAAATTAAAGACATGAGTTATGGAATCTTCACGTAATCAACATAGGACTCGGTCGTCCTTTTCACATGGCCATTGGTGTGGGCTCCAATCAGAAGTGGTCAACAACATATATTTTCATGTGTTAATTCCAATCAGCTCCAAGGCAATAGATAATACCAATGACCAAGTGGATCTCCACATTCTTTGAATTGTCGTTTTAGACTGTATTTGTTTGAGTGAAAGTATTTTTTGAAAATTAATTTTTCAGATTTTGTCGAAAATGACTTAATCAACGAAAAATACTATTTTATCCGACCAAAAAGAAACAAAAATACTTTTCAATCAACGAAAAATTCATATGTAAAATTAAGAAAGAGAACTTCTAAATATAAAGTTGTGAAAACACTTTCCGGAATTACTCATCCAGAATATTTTTCTCATTTTTAATTTTTTTGGCCCAGTGATCGGCGGAGCAAGAAGGAAAAGGAAAAGAAAAACAAGAAAAAAAGAATACAAAAAATAAATTTAAAATTTCATTTCTCTTTTGACTTGATATAAATTCATTAAATTGAAATCATTTTTCAAATGAGATCTAAACACCAAAAGACGTTTTCAATCAAATATCAATAAACAAGGGAAAACTAACCATTTTCCTAAAAAAAATGATTTTCTGAAAAATATTTTCTTTGAGCATGAAAATTCCCCACAAAGTATTTCAATTTTCTCTCTCTTTCAAAGTAGATTTTTTTTTAATAGTTATGTAGAAGTTTGAAAATTTGACACAATCACTCTTTAATATAAGTTCACTCTATGTGAACAAAAAAGAGGAAGATCCTTTTGGCGTTTACCTCTGGCGACGCTGCTTTTGCGTTCTTCTGTCTTGTATTGAATCAAAACGTAGGGATCCATCTTACCTATTAGACCATCTCAAACAGACAAAGGCAAAATAAATAAGCAAATAATTAGAACACAATACCATATAGTTTTGATGAATTTGTTGTATTATTGTCTGTGTCATGAGTAGGAATTTATCATTTTCTTTTATCATCATGCACTAAGTTTCACAAACACATATAAAAAGGGGAAAATAACAGAGAAGACCCTAAAGTTTCGGGCAGGATTATTCAATGTAGACCCACCCGAAGTGCTCCAAGACAAACGTTGAAGTCACTTTTTTGTTATAGAATTGCGATTCAGCCCCTCAACTACACGATTAGTTTGTTTCTTCCCTTGAACATAACTGACGGATTTTACTTCCCTGTCTGAAGAAAATTGTCCCTTTTGCGATCGGATTTTAGAAGCAAATAAATTCTGACATAAATTGTTTACCCAAATCAAAAACGCTGAATGGAGACACAAATTAGAAGTCTGAAGACATCCTTGGCAATGTATTGAAGTTCTTGGACCAACTTGAACTCCACTTGATTTTTTGGCCATTTCATGCCATTGCCATGTCTCCAAAAGTTAAGAATGACAATAACAAAAATATGTTCCGGAGTTTTGACGGAAAAAAAAGAAGAAGGTGCAAACAAGGGAAGAAATGCAAATGAACATGGTCCCAATCTTTCAAAAAATCATATGAACTCCTGCAAAATCTTTGGCCTCTTTTTAGTTTTCCAAAATTTTTGCATTTACTGTCCATATTATGGGGTTAGACAGAAGTTGCAACAGCTGGATCAAATTTCAGATGCTGTCTTCAAAATGTGTGTGTGAGTGTTCAGAGAGACATTCAGAGAGAGAGAGAGAGAGAGAGAGAGTCATCAAGAAGACAAGAACTGCATGCAACTTCTGTTGTGGAGTAGAAGAAGTCCAAGAAGTTACCAAAGAAATCAGTGTTTCCAAGGCCTTTTGCATTCACCAGCAACACCTCCAAAATCCCAACTGCCATCTTCTCTCTCTCTCTCTCTCTCTCTCTCTCTCTGCTGAGAAATGAAGAGGTGGGTCTATGAAACGTCTGAGACTGGACTTTTCAGATCTCCCAGGTGGTTTCTAACCTTAGAGGCTTGTCTGGACAGGTCGATGATGACAAACTGACCAGGACTATATCTTTAATCTAACATCTATATAAATAAACAAAGACTATTGCAGGACATATCCAACTCATGTTAATAACTTACGGGATTCGATTTCTTCCCTGATTAGATTAACATCAAGTGGGAGGTTTCGTTTGATCATCAGCCACGTTCTTTTCTCTTGACCCATCCAAACCGCTCGTTTATTATTTACATTATCTATGTGTAGGTTTCTTGACCTCTACTGATAGAGGTTAGTCTCTACTTATGTAAAACCTTACTTATTCACACGGCACAAATTTATTAAGCTCGAAACTATTCGTGATTCACGAAAAACTCGAGGAGAATTTAGGCATGGTCATGTGTAGCTGTCAGATGAATAGACAGCACGTGCTTTCTGTAGTAGTTAGATCGTGCCACTGCCACCTAATTAAGCGTATATGCGCACAAAACAGGTCTACTTTTTTTTTTTTTTTTCATAAAAGTATAAGAGTATTTTGCGCTTCAGAGGAATTCTGCCTCTGTGGACGTCAGCGTCACTTTAAATGTGCAGTCAGTTGACTGGTCAACACAGAGGAAAAGTGAAGGCCGGTCAACCTGAAGCTGAACCATCTGGACAGTCTGTACTGTACTGTCTAGACTAGACTCTAGAGGAATTCAATTCGTTGTCACCTCCTCTCCAAAAGAATGTACCGTAGTCCCAGCCAATTGAGGTCGAGGACGTTGGCTTGACCAAGCCTCGAATCGATTGGGACGGAAGACAACCGAGAGAGGATACGAGACCTTCAATGGGGTTGATGATGCTGTAGAGCAAAAACAAACAAAATTTCCTCCTCCCCTTCGATAAGATTTTCCTTCATTGATAGAAGAATAACCATGAAAAGGAAAGAGATGAATGCCGAGCGACTCCGTGATCGACCACATCCAATCGAAGTAGGAGTTCGAAGGAGTAACTTGCGATTTGCTACAAGATTTTTCACATCCTACAGAAACATGTTAATCAAAAGGATGAATACCATTCAGATAGATCCAAAACCCAACAGCAAGCAAAGGAAAAGAGTCCTCACATTCAGCACTCAGACATATTGAGAAACTACACTAACAGAGTCGAGGAGCGTCCCCTATCAATTCAAACAATAACATTCTCTTTCGTTTGAAGACACAAAACAAGATGGAACTGTTTAGACAAAGATACAACACATCTTCTGCTGCAACTTCTGCTGGAACATCTGCGATATGTGCATGTTGAAATTATGTTAAGAACTACGAACCACGACTGTACAAAATGACAACTGCATTTACAAAAAGTAGAAAGAGCATTCACCTCATATTTCCTCATCTGCTGGGTGATGGGTCCGGAGACCTTGATCTCGACCCAGAAGGTGATCTTGATGCATCAGCAGCTGGAGATGAACTCCTACGATCATGTGCTTCCCCCGACTCGTACCTGGATTTTCTGCAAATTGACAGTGTCATAATACAAATACTACATAGATCACTATCAGCTATGGCAACCAAAACGAAACAAAAATTATCGACCCTGGCATCAATTATAAAATTGAACAAACACATGTCCATTATGAGGTATACAGTCAAGGCGTTTAAAATGTTACACAGAAGTTGTAGATTCGAAGTTCATCAAATGAAAAAGATTAACGGAATTAACCAGCCATTAGCAGCTTAATTGTTTTATAAGGCTGAAGGCATCTCCATCATCATTGTCAAAGTCATGTGACCGTAATATAGATCATTACTTATTGTTTGGCATAAAAAGTTATATGCAACGTGAAATTCTTTTGAAGCCTGTGATGGTTATTAATCATCATCCTAAACATTAAAATCATCTATCAACTCTACTTTAAATCAGGACAAGACAATTTTGGCGAAAGGAAGACTAGAGTCAATTGCCCAATTGTTTCCTATGTTCTAGCATGTTCGGTTCCACTTCTGCAGATTTCTCTTTCTTCGAGCTGTCATTCTTGATTTTCCATTGAAGACCAATTTCCTTGCAAAACTCTACTTCACACAATTTCAATAGTTTCACGACCTTGACACTCATTTTACTGCTACCGTAGGAATTTTTCATCAATGACATGAGCATTTGGTATTTTCTGCCTCGTAAAACTCTCACGATTGCACAAATCGACTCTCAATTCAGAAATCATCCACTCATGTCCACATGCTTTCTGCCAATGATGAATAATATCCTGTGACAACCACCCCACAGAAGAAAGCAAATGCACCCACTGACCATCCCCACAAAATCCTCAAGGCTAACCCAAGGAGGTATGTGGCAAATGAATGACGGGAATACGTGAACTGCTACGACTGTGTACCTCCTCTATTTTAAGAAATTCATCGTTAATGAAATAAGCCCATCCCAGGGATGCTGATGATTCTCAACAAATGAAACGACAAAAGAAAGTCATGGAAAATCACATATGCCAACACTAGCCCTAGTAACTGTTTGTTTCCTATTGATTCCCCTTCTAGATTGCATACATAAAGAAGACTAATAAATCCTAACAGGAGAGTCTCTGTCCGAAAAGGATAACAAAACCCACAGATAAAGAATGCATAAGTTTCCTACCCATTTTCATTTTCCTTAAGGTTTCCATTGTCATAATCGGGAGAGTATGACCTGCCATTCCGTCCTCCGTCGCGCTCTTGTGAAGGGGCTCGCGGCGATCTTGAGCGGTCATCAGCATGCCTTCTAATAGGTGATACAGAATGATCCCCACGTTTTCTTGGCACAGGAGAGTATGACCTGCTAACATTATGCTTTCAATGGAGTAGGTAGTAATATTTGTTGCCAGCAAAACTGTTGGTTCTCTATTCTTGCTCCTCCACATGTATACATAATCAGCCTTACCAAATTGCATAGCCCAGCAAAAATTATGGTATGCTTGTCAACATAATCCATACCTGGAGCGATGCCGACTCCTAGAAGCTGATGGGCGACGAGGAGATCGCGAACGTGAACGAGAACGTCCTGCAATTTCAAACCAAACCTCACTTCTTACAAACATTGTTTTGCACATTCTATGGATAAAAGTTCAAAATAGTCCTGCTCTACCATTTTGAAGATATGAAAGATTAGTGTTTTGGTCTAAGAATATGAGATTTTCAGTAGACCACTGCTGAAGAGATGAAAGTATCCCTTCCACACTATTTTACAATTTTTAAGTATTTTCCAAAACAGAAAATGCTATAATCAAAATAAAAATGGAAGAGATAAATCAATAATGCAATAGTGATGGAGAACCATTATGCATAAGGTAGAAAGCCTGTGAGACTCACCAGTAATTAAAAACCCAAGAAGACAATCTGGAATTCTGAACTCTAGTGACTCAACAAAAAAAACACGGACATTCTACTGAAAAAAAGAAAAAGCACTTCATCTCTCATACATCAGTAACGTAGACTCTTACAAAAGGAAGCCCGTACATGAACTTTCTTTCTTTCTTTCTTTTCTTTTTTGGGACAAAGCCTTCAGCTCTTGAAGCAACAAAAACCATTTATCACTAATGGCCAGATTTGAGGTAGGAATCTAGCAGTAGCATGCATCAAGAAAGTTATAGGTCAAACTTGAGACTTGAAATGAGAAAGACCGGTAGTTATTCATATATGTGAAATGAAAGGATGGCAACCAACTCCCAAGTTAACAAATGACACCTGCCACCAAACTTTATGAGCAAGCAAATAGTTCTCACAAACTGTTTTAAAGAGTTCCTAGGTCAACCCTGAAAAGCTAAAGCATGGCATGACAATAAAGGTCAATACTGCTCGGACAACATATTTCTCATGATCTCGTATACAATACGATCCCCACTCAGAAACATGGCAACATTTTCAGATTATACAAAACAAAACTAGGCTCGTTAGGCAAAATTTTAAGAGGAAAATCATCTCACCATGGTAAGATCTTCCACCGTAGCCTGAAGGTTCCCTGCACAATATTAAGAAAAACCATGAGACAAGCAGCCTAACACTGAGCACAGCTCCCTCTTAGCAATAAGAACAATACCTTCTAGTTCTTCGACGCATGTCCTCTGGCCTCTTCCTACTCTCAGCAGCAACAACCACAGATATTTTCCGCCCCGCAAAATTGTTTCCATCCATATGGTATTGAGCATCAGCAGCATCATAAGGGTCCACAAACTCCACAAAAGCGAATCCTCGAGGTTGCCTATTAAGGAAAAAAAAAAAAAAAGAAGCACTAAGATTTGGGCAAGAGATGTTTAGAACATTTGAATTAGCACAGATTATTCAAGCACCTACTAAAACAAGCATACTAATTGTTACCTCAATGTTGTCATCTGAGTGCATATGTCTTTTGAAACTAATAAATATCCATTTCGAAGTACCAACAGATAAAATGGAGACACTTGTGTAAAGCAGCTCGCATACCCAAGCTTATTGGCTGCGCTTTTGTTATGAATGAGGTATGAAATGACACTTCAAAAGAGCAAAATGACTTCAAAAATCTTCAGACTTGTAAAACTAAGATGCGCTTGAAAGCAATGCTGCCCATACTTAGATTGTCTCCATGAGTCTTCAATTGGTCAACAGTGAATCCTCTTCTGCCAAACTTCTATCGAAAGTGTAATTACATGTTTCTCTTCGTTAGGAACATCCCTCATAAGAACATCTTCTAACAAAGAAATCAACACTTCCCACACTTAAGTTCTCTTCTTGCAGTCTTCAATGGGTCAAGAGTATTCTTCTGCTTCCAAACTCTACTGGTAGTATAATTCTATTTCTCTTCATTAGGAACATTCTTCGTTTGAAATCATCTTCTAAAACCTTCAAGAACGAATTTGAAAGGCAATGACAAAGATCCTCCGTTTAATGTAGGCTTTCACCCTGTTTTAACTTCAAACTAACAACCCCTGATAAACCAGTCAAAGTGGGAGCTATGAGAGAAACAGAAAAGCCATGAGAATATTGCTATGTGCCAACACGTAGCATGGCTCGCCATAAAAGGAAAAAATATCAGCTTAGAGCTCAATATTGTCTTGATTAGACAGAGATCTAAACATTCAAGTGCAATAGAATGTGCTAATGTGCCATTCAATTGCAGATTCTAAATCTCTGGACTACATCTATAGGTCTACCTTTAAAAGGTATGTGAAGAGAAAAATATTAACAATAATTCAAATGCCAAAAAGGATTCAGTAACTGGGTAGTAGCATATCCCACATTGGCATCATCACCTGTACATGTTTGAGATACGCAATCTGGTTGAACCAGATCAAAACTGCTTCAATCAGATTTTTTTTTTTTTTATTTTTATTTATGATGAGCCAAATCATTGAATCTAACAGGACACAGACACAGTTATAGTCCTTTTCTTATATGTATCAAAGAGTTCCATTCTGCTGTTGCTCTTGTTCTTGTTTTGTTTAAGTGTTCATGTCCAACCCGTTAAACAGGCTAGTCTGGTGTAGTCTTAAATAACTTTTACTATTGTTCATCAATAGAACAGATGGTAACAACTAGGCAACCTCATATGCTTGATTAGTATAACATTCAGGAAACCAAGCACAAGCAGAATAAATAAGCAGAATAAAGCAGCACAAGATTGCAGGTTAGTAACTGATCAGAAAAATAAGCACCCCACAAATTATTCAACGAGGGAAAACTACTCACCCTGTATAGTAGTCCCGCGGCAGATAAATATCCCTAACAAGTCCAAATCTCTCAAAGGGAATCCGGAGTTCTTCCGCCCTGCAAGCAATCACCAGTCAAAAGGGTGTGAAATAACCCTTCACAAATAAATCGAACAACGGCATAAACTTGCACATTTCCTAAGAGCTCAGGTAAAACAGCATAAGAGAGAAATTCCATAACTAGACAAAGACCTGCAGTCAAGAGGAATATTGCGAACCAAAAGGCTCCCATGCGACCGTTCTTTGTGCCTCCCATAGCCACCAGCCCCACCACCACCACCACCATAACCCCTCCGAGGAGGACTCCTCTCTCGACCCCCATATCCTCGTCTCGGAGGACTGTAGTATGGCGGACTGTACCTCCTCATTGTGCAGCCTAAAACAATTCAAGGAAAAACGAAAGCAAAACCCCAAAACGCAAATCAATCGAACAAATCCGAGGTTCAATCTGTGTTCGCACTCCACTGAAAGCACGAACTTCAGCAGAGCCACAGCCGAAAGGATATCAATGTAGGTTCAAACGCGACCAAAAGCCCAAGAAATCAGGTAAAAGTTTCACACTTTAGCATATCAAACAGGCAAACCTCGCAGGTTCCATTTCCCAAACCGGAGAACAAACAAACAGAAAAATCCGAAAAGAATCGCAGCAAAAAATTATGGCACAACGGGGAGGCGACTAGAAGGAGAAAACAACATTCCAGCGACAATCATCATCGTAATCATCGTACACCAAAACCATAGGTAACCTTTTTTTTTGTCTTTTTTTGGTCGAAAACCATGGGTAAACTCAAACAACTCGAACAGCTAAGAATCTGGAGAGACTACTGGACCGAAGGAAAGAACAAAGAGAAGGAGAGATCAGACCTCTTGCTTCGACCTGAAGCTTCGTCCTCCCCCCTGCGAGATTACTTCGGTTCGATCTCAAATCGCATCGACGAACTGGTTAAAAAGTGCAGAGCACGATTGTCCCTATTCACGGCGTGTATAAAAACCCTAGAAATTGGTCAACGAGTCAACGAGAGAAGTTTTCATCTTGACCCGTGACTGGGCTTTTGGGATGGAACGTTTGGGCCCATGGTTTAATGTCCAAGTCCCCACCAACCCACGCCACCCCCACCCCCAAAAAAAAAAAAAAAAAAACTGTCCAAAAAAATTCGAGTGTTGCTAATTCTTTTATGGTTAAGGGAAATTTTCAAAAAAAAACCTCAAATGCCCTCATTTCCTCAAATAAGGATTTGATGTAACTATATTAATCCTCAAAAAAGGGCCTAAGCCACTTTAGTTAGGAGCATTTTGGGAATATTTTTTATTTTATTTTATTTTAATTTTTTCCTTTTTCTGTTTTTAAAATATTTTGAAAGAAAACAAAAACTCTGAAAAAAAAAAAAAAAAAAGAAAGAACACAGGCGGGTGGTGGGGCAACGGTTATGACCTTCAAAGTAGATGGCACCTCGGTGAGGGTTGGCGCCCTTGCGGACCAGAGGGCGAGTTCTGGCCTCACCCATGTCCGGCCAAGGGCCGCGGCCGTTGGTTGGGACCGAACCGAAGTGGGTCGTGCTGTCTACCCAGCTTTGGTCATGGCCCTCTCCTAGGTCAGGTGAGAGCCAGCAAGTCCTCACCTATTGGTGGGCAAGGTCGCCGGCCCTTGCCGAGGTGCCAGCAACCCCGGCGACAAGTAGGGTGGTGGTCACAAGTGGGAGGTCAGTCATCTAGCTTATGTTCTTTTTGTTTTTTTAATCTTTCTATTTTTTTTTTTTTTGTTTTAATTTAATTTAACAAAAAATTAGACTAAATGCCCTTGATCGACTGGAAAATTTGGCCAACCGGTGAGATCAAGTCCTTATTTGAAAAAACCATAGCCTCTTCGGACCATTCTTTGAGACAATAACGGCACTTTATGCCTTATTTAAAACAAAATCCACTTCAAATCCTTATTTAAGAAAATGATAACACTTAGGGGCCCTTTTTTAGAATTTTCCTTATGATTAATACCACCAAAAATGTCAAGCTAGTACATTCAAATCGCATTTACCTCAAGCTAATTTTTGTTTCACAAAAAATACCGGAATTGATACACTCGTGCCACGTTTACGCAAATTAACTTTGGTGTCAAAAAAAAAAAACTCAAACTATTACGCCAACGACAAATTTATTGTGCGTTACCTTTCATTCAATATCCCATTAAATTGTTGGCATGGCAACACATGCGGCAAACAACTCGGATGGTTGTCATGTGAAAGTGGATTTGACTCGAAAATTTAATATAAATTGGTCTTCCAAATGATGTCGTTTTGAGAGAGCTAGATTTGGAGACAAATAAATTGAGCTTGGGAAAGTTGCTGCAATCTATCAAATAAGATTTGGACGCATTGGGGTTTTTTTGAGACATAAAAATTAGTTTGGAGTAAAGGTAGCACAAGTGTACTAGCTTGAGTTTTTTGTGACTTGAAAATTT
The DNA here is from genome assembly GCF_020921035.1 of Rhodamnia argentea. Classification (NCBI taxonomy): domain Eukaryota; kingdom Viridiplantae; phylum Streptophyta; class Magnoliopsida; order Myrtales; family Myrtaceae; genus Rhodamnia; species Rhodamnia argentea. Next base: position 19,218,173 of record NC_063157.1, on the reverse strand, counting down.
TTAAGGTAAATGTGGATCATGTGTACCAATTTGAGAATTTGTTAGTATCAACTCATTTATTTATTTACTTGAAGTTTCTTTACTAAAATATGGAATATGAAGGTGTCAATCTTCAAACCACCATTTCTTTTATGCGGCTAACAATAAGGAATGGGGATAATAACATAAATAATCCATAAACTTTGGTCCAATATGCATTATGGTTCATGAACTTTAAACTTATTAGTTCAATGTAGTGCTTTAACTTTACCCAAATGTGTAATGTCGTCCTCGAATTTTGATTTGTTCAATGTGGTTCTTGAACTTTTGATGCACGTTCAATTTAGTCTTTAGATCGTATGAAAATATTCAATATTGTTCTTCCTCTAATTCAAATTCACGGACAATATTGAACATTTTCATACCGTTTATAAATTAAATAGAACATGTACCAAAATTTTAGGGACCATATTGAACAAATTAAAAGTTTGAGGATAACATTGCACATTCGGTTTAAGTTCAAAGATCAAATTGAACAAGTTTAAAGTTCAGGAACCATATTATATATCAGGCCAAAGTTCATTGATCATTTATGTCATTAATGAAGGTTGCCAATCGATGAATATGGCCTAAACTTCTTCATGAGAATAGCCACTTTGTGATAGAAACGTTTAATGTATGAAGATGGAAATATACGGATCAAAAGGCATTGTGCAATGAGGAAAGCCGGACGCGTCAGATGACATAATGTAAAAGCATGTTAGGGAATCAAAAGGGAATGAGGGAATCACCGTAAAACTCACGCGACTGAGTCGAGAACTTGATCCTATGTGAAACAGTCTTAAGAGACCAAGCTGACTTCTTACCCACAAAAAAAAAAAAAAATTCATAGCAAAGAAAAGCAAATTAAAATAAACTAACGTTGTCAAATCAGAAAGGAAATCAACTTATTTGGTTTGGGTTTTTTTTTGTAAAAAAAAAAACGTAAAAAAAAAAGGAACTCACTATAGTAACCAAATTAAGACCATGAACATGATAGAATATTTAAATATTAAATGATGGATTCACCTAATATTTTCATCTTTTAAAATAATTGACATTGATCTCACTAAATTTCACATGATATCAAAGCCTCCAAAAAAGAATGAATCAAATCAAACCTTACCCTTTTTTTCCTTTATGCCGTTGTTAGTGATATCTCGTTTAGTAACTTCCCAATTTTGTCAACACTTAACAATGCTACCATGGACGTTATTCATTGTGCTACTCTCTTTCAATTGCGAGCATAATCGACGAGTGAAAATCGCAATAAAACATCCAAGTTGCTGTGAGTGCCTGAGTTGAGCACAACTTCATTGATAACCCAAAAATGAGCGTTGCCGGTGATGTCATCAAGTATCCAGGTAGCTGTCAATGCAAGAGTTGACCAAACTTTGATCGAGCAGCCAAAGATGAGCGTCGTGAGGATGATACGGTTTAGTTTGCCACAATTCAAGTTGGGTTTCCACATTGTTTTATCAAAGCTTGTATATAAAAAAAAATATGTCAATTTTCTGATTATGTGTTTTTCAACACATGTCAAATCCGATTGTTTAGTTTAATCGCCTTACATGGCACATGGTCAAAGACTTCGGAAGAAAATTGCACGCCTCATATGTGAGCTGGGGCATCCAGCTTCAGGGGGCGACTTATGGAGTATAACTATGGAGATTAGAGATTTCCCTATAAAAGAATGTTGTGACATAGTTTTTACTGATTCTCTCTCTTCCTCTCTCCTGAATATCCTACGTTATTTACATCGTATCAGAGCAAAAAGTTCTTATTTGAAATTTTTTTTAGATTCCATTTGTGTCTCCATTTAAATATATCCACGCTTCAAATTGCACAAAAAGAGACTAGACTGAGCATGTGGGGTGTGATAGAATATTAAAATATTAAACCACGCTTTCATTTAATAACTTAGGTTCTTAAACTTTAGAGCAATTAGCAGTGATTCCATTGAATTTCACATGGCATGGAAGGAGCCATGGTTAACTGTTAAGGCACTAGAACTTTCCTGTGAAGGAGAGAATTGGAGCCACTTATAGGTCAAATTTAAAACTAGAGATTGTATTCGCTTCTTCTGTTATGAATAAAACTGGTGCGTCGAACTTTTTTTTTCTAAAATCTAGACTCGAAATTTATTTGTGTATAGATAGATTTACGCACAGGACAAAGGCAATTCACATAAAGGGCGTATATAAAAGTTTAGGTGAATATAAATAAACGTGCCTTGAATAAATTGTTGCACTACTGAATAGAAGGACATCACTGTCTATCTCATACTTCTCTCTTTTAGACTACCACCATGCCCAAAACTCACTTTTCACTTTGCTCAACTATTTCTCGGAATTCCGAAAATGCCCTCTACTACCAAAAGACACGGTAAAATACGAAAGCAATTCGTAGTGAGGTGAAACTTGAACTGTAATTCGAGACTCAAATTTATGATTTCATGCTCATAAAGATGTTATGACCCAATAAAATGATCACATTTCATAGTTAGGAGAAACCTGTAGGTCTCATTCGGAAAAAAAAAAAATAATAATTGGATTTTACGAGATAAAAGCTTGTTTACATTGCTATGCAATTAGGAAGATGAAGACACAACAAATCAATAACGTCATTCTGATTGATAAAATAGATTGCATTTTGGATCGAGAGAAGCTTTAAATTTATATCAAATTGTAGAATTGTTAGTGACTCAACATATCTCCCTACTTTTAGTTTTTTTTTTATTTATACACATTCTAAGCTTGGGTCTCTTTTTGTTGGGTCCATCAGATTAGTGAGAAAACATGAATTTCCTTGAAATTTTATCTAGCAAAGTAAAGTATATATATAACCTTTTGTTTTTCGAAATTTTCTGGAGCGGAATAATGACCTATTTATTTGTCATAACTCCAGCTTAGGACAAGCAAAATGACGATTATGTTTTTGTGCCATAACTTTAAACCGTCAAAGTAACAACAATGCGCTAAAAAGTGTCCTAATTTTATTTAATCAACGTAACCGCTAACTTAATAACGAAAGAGAAAATTTGGAAAACAATACATGACCTCTTCGCGTGCTACTTGGGCTGGGACTGCGTTAGAGAACTTTGAGATAATATTGGGAAAAGTACGGCGAGTTAGCATCGATCCGAGAGAGATAAATTCTAAAATGAGATAAAGTAAGAAATCAACTTACCTCTAATTATGTAAAATGTGGGAAAGATGCATTGAAAGTTCTACAAAACGGGCCTCGCTACAAGGAGCTGGCCCAACATTTGGAAATGGGCCAGTAGGTGGGTTAGAGTTGGGCCGCACACTGAACATAGGGCCTGTGAGTTGGGCTTAATTGGGCCTGGTGTTGCAACACGAGTTTTGGCTAGCCAAGAGCTGGGCCGACACCTATGTGTTGCCGGTCCATGGTGACGAATGCCATGTGGCAGTCACCAGTTAAGCACCATAATGGAAGGCTTTTTCCTTTTCCTTTTCCTTTTTTTTTTTTTTTGCGTAAATTGACTAAACTTTGACATTGCATATTTTTTTCGTCAGATATCTGAATGACCTATTTTTTGCATCCATGGAAAGCTCGCGATTCAATCTTTTTTGGGTAAGAAGTCAGCTTGAGGTTTTGGTTTGGTTTTCCTTGATGAAGCAGAGAATTGGAATCAGTTGGGTGAGGTGTCTCGGACACGCGAGTCCCTGCATGTCGGTTTCATTGACTTCGTGCCGAAAGCTCGAACACGCGTGTCCTAGAGTGTCCGAGCGTGTCAGACACCGACACGTATTTGACACGCGAAAAACTCCCTAGAGGGCGTGTCCGTGCAACATAGGGTTCAACGGCATAAGGAAACATCAAGTGTCAATATTTGTGTACGGCCTTTAGTTTGATGCTAATATATATATATATATATATATATATATATATATATATATATATTGTGTGATCACTTAAGTGCCAAACTCAAGAAAAAATGATCACTTTAATACTAACAGAGAGAAATTCGCGGCCTTACCGGAATTGGCACTTAAATAATCATTTTCAAAAAAATTGATACTTAAGTGATTCAAAAAACGATCACTTTAGTGCAACCGGCAAGAAATTTCGGCCACTTACTGGAATTGGCTCTTAAATAATCGTTTTTCAAAAAGATTGATACTTAAGTGATCCAATATATATATATTGGCGTCAAAATGAGCGCCATACATAAATATTGACACTTAAGGTATCCTTTTACAGAGATTCAACTATTAAAATAGCTTAGAAATTGCAAGTTTTTGGGGAACCTGCCAAATAGGCGATTGTGATGCAAAATGGCGTTATTTCTTTCTTGTCTCAAACAAATTTTCACACACCCTCAAAATTGGCTACAATAAAAAGGTACGATGCCTTGAGATCCAATCGTCCAATTCGGGGTAAATTGGGATTTGATGGCAAGATCTTAATTGAGTACTTCCCAATTATGCCCATCAATTGACCTTCCTATGAATATTTATGTTAGGTCAAACTAGCTTGCTGATATTTTCAAAAGGGTTAGGTAAACATGAGGCGTCCAAAATTACATTTTTCAATCACTAATTAATTCGATATTTCAAATAAGTTGAAATAAATAAAATCTTCTTTAGATTTGCTTCGGAATTAGTCATATGGGTTGCTCTAGTAGTTAAGGAAATGTTAGGAACATGGCACACGTTTGATTTCTAAGTACAAAAAATTTCACATTTGGACTACCCACTCGGACTTTGACTCATGTTTTATCTAGTCATTGAGATTATGTAAATTCTCATATGTTCAAAATTTATCTACTCGCAATGCATTTTCTAGTCAGAAAAAAAAATATTGTTGTAGGTTCGATTTCGGAATATGTACTTCGAGGTTTACACGTGCTTCATTACTGGCTTTTCGTACATGCTAAATGGGTTACAAGAACTTGGCAATCTTTACAAACGTTATGCTAAATTGCTATATGTTAAAAATACTTCGCAATGCTGCTTCACATGAAATTTAATGAGCGTTCGACTTTTCCTTCATTGTAAGCTTCTCATATGGTATAAATTGTTTTGGACAAGCTTTTCGACAGCTCTCCAGAGAAGCTTCGTCTCGTCTTCGAGGGAAAGAAATCATCGCACTCAAAATTCAATTTGACTCGACAATTACTCACATATATATACAAGTATTTAAATGACTTCATGTTCTTAGTGCATCTTTCTCTGGTCATTATTTCCATCTTTAACACTTCTCACAATTAAGAATAATGATATGTTTGTCTCGCTAAAAATTGAGTATTTTTTTTTATAAATATTTTCCTAAATGATTGCTTTTATCGCTTACTAAAATGAAAAATATTTGATAATGAAATTTTTTTCGTTCACTAATCATTTCAAGCAAAATAAGTGATGAGTTTTTGGAAAATATTTTTCAAACCATTTTCGCCGGAAATGTCTCCCATGACGAAATATCTCTTGCCGAAAGTCGTTCTTCGACTTTAATTAAAGAGGACGAGGTTCTTGGGCCAACTCCGGACAGGATGTGTCACAAGCAAATGAGAAACGATCAATTCGATTCAAATAGGAATGTATAGACACAAATCGTGCATTGACAACAAGATTTGGTAATACATACTCAATAAAGTAATCAAATGCTAGCAAACTATGCTAGAATTTGATTGATGACACAGCTTAAAAAACGAAAATACTATGCCAGAATTTAATCGACGGCACAATACCTAGGTTAAAGATACATGCCAAAATTTAATTGATGATGCTAACATGAAAGTCACAGCTACGAAAGATAAAGTGCGAATGCAGGAGAGTAAAGGTAAAGATAAATTTGCTTAATTTGTGCGGGGGTTTTTCATGATGGATGACCGATGGTATTTATAATAATCTCACGGTAACTGCTTTCTGATGGTTTTCAGCGATTTAGTCTTCTCTTGTAACCTTCATCGATTGCCTTCAAGCCCTATATTCCGCAAGTATCACACCCATGTTCTCGAACAATTGTCCTTGTCATGTTGAACTGCTCGACGATCTCCTTTCTCTTAGCAATGATGGTCTTACGCATGCTCCTTTATTTCCCCGAATCTTCCATCCATATTCTCGAACGTTTGTTCTTGCCGTGTGTTGACTGCTCCATGATCTTCTTTCTCGTTGCCATGGTTATCTCTCGATTCTCAATTCTAAGCGGCAACTGTTTCCTCCAAAACTCGTGCCTTTAGCCTCAACTATCTAACCCAATTTCAAGTTTCAAAACGGCATAAGAATCTCAAAGCTCTTCCAATAAATACTCGTCGCTGGAACTCCTGTAAGCAGCTACCAATAATCTATTGTCATATTTCGACAACTGAATGTGTGGTGTTAATGAATATTGTAAGAAAAAGCAATGAAGGAAAGCTATGGAGGAATTGTATTCTGTATTGCTTTTTCTCTATATGAAACCGTAGAATAACAGACCTATTTATAATACATAGAGGTCAAACTAAAAACAGAAAAAAGAGATATACAGAATAATATAAAATCAATTCCTATCATAGCAAAAACAATCAAATCAATTAGTATCAAATGAGATCGCTATCACTATCAAGATCTCTCATTCCAAAGGCAACCGTATCTTCAACACTCCCCCTCAAGCTGGTGGTTGGTATACATCAAGGACGCCAAGCTTGCTTAATAGATACGCATGTTGCCTCCGACATAAGGGTTTAGTGAAAATGTCCGCGGGCTGCTCCGTTGTTCTTATCCCTCTTGTCTTGATTATTCCATTCCGAATCTTATCCCCGATGAAGTGACAATCAACTTCTATGTGTTTCGTTCTTTCATGAAAAACTGGATTCATTGCGAGTTTAAATGCAGCATCATTGTCGCAAAACAAAATGGTAGGTTTTTTAACCCATATACCGAGATCTTGAAGTAATCCTCTTATCCGGACTATCTCACAGCTGGTTTTCGCCATTGCTCAATATTCCGCTTCGGCGGATGATAATGAAACAGTTGATTGTTTCTTTGTTTTCCAAGAAAGTAATGAATCCCCCAATTTGATACAAAAGCCCGTGATAGATTTTCTACTCATGGGACATGTAGCGTAGTCTGTGTCACTATACGCTGTCATTTCCATGTTGTTATTTCGAGACAATAAAATTCCCAAACCCGAACAACCCTTCAAATACTTCACGACTTTAAGTGTTGCATTCATGTGAGATCGTTTTGGATTATGCATGAATTGGCTGAGAATCTGCATAGCATAACATATGTCAGGTCTAGTCATGGTTAAATATATAAGTTTCCCGACAAGTCTTTGATAAACAGATGGATCACCGAGTAGAGCATCTCCATTTACGGGTGATGATTCTTTATCATACTCGGCTGTCATTAGCTTGATATTTTGCTCAATTGGAATAACAACTGGTTTTGATCCCGATAATCCCGCTTCTGATATGATCTCTAGGACAAACTTGCGTTGGCTCAAGCAAATTCCTTTGTCCGATCGTGCAATCTCTATTCCCAAGAAATATTTGGGAGGTCCCAAATCCTTAATATGGAAGGTAGAGTGCGGGTAGCTTTTAAACTTCTCAACGGCATTATCGTCATTCCCCATGATAAGTATATCATCAACATATATAAGTAAAAATATTGATGATGTACCTTGGTTCCATGTGAATAAGGCATAATCATGTCTGGATTGTTGAAAGTTGGCGGTTGTCGGTGCGGCGATGAATTTTGCATACCATTGACGAGAGGCCTGTTTGAGTCCGTATAGGGATTTACGGAGACGACACACTTTATTCTTCCCCTGTCTGCGTAAACCCGGTGGGAGGTCCATGTAAATTTCTTCCTCGAGATCTCCATGAAGGAATGCATTATGAAAATCCATCCGATGAAGAGGCCAATCACGAAGTGCTGCAATAGAGAGGAAAGAACGAACGGTGACTTCCTTTGCTACTGGAGAGAACGTTTCGGTGTAATCAAAACCTTCTCATTGTGTAAATCCTTTGGCCACTAGTCGTGCTTTATAGCGTTCAATGGAGCCATCCGCTCTATATTTGATTTTGTAAACCCACTTGCAGCCAATGGATTTTCGATGAGGGGGTAGAGGAACAACATCCCAAGTTTTGTTGTCCATTAGGGCTTGTAATTCATCAGCCATTGCTTGTTGCCAATGAGGGTCTTTGGCAGCTCCATGATAAGAGGGTGGCTCCTGTCCTTCAGATATTCTACTAATACAGCACATGTGTTCATATGAAAGACGAGCAAAGCTTACATACGAAGAGACAGGATATCGTGTACCAGATGACTCCATGGTAGGGCAAATATAATCTGCTGTCCACATGGGAGGTCGTGTAGTTCGACGAGAACGTCGTCGTGGAGCTGATGGAATAATCCCAAGTGTTTCCGAGGCTATATCACCCAAAGAAGTTGGTGATGGAGATGGCGATGGAATATCATGTAAAACATGAGGAGTCATATTTTCCGAGGCTGGTGATGGTGCTACATTATAATCAATGGCCGGAGATGCCACAGGAGATGTCGAGTAAGGGATCATCACTTGTGGTTGTGATGAAAACATTTCTTCAACCAAAAATGGTCGTTGATCGCTAGTCACACCAACCTGTTGATGAGAAGATAATTCTTCGTGGAAAGGGAAAACATCTTCATGGAAAATAACATTTCGACTAACAAAGAACCTCCTGGTGGATGTATCATATACCAAATATCCCTTCTGAAGAGTAGGGTATCCCATGAAGACGCATTTAATGGCACGAGGATCCAGTTTAGTCCGAGGCCCCATAGTAGATACATAACAGAGACATCCAAATACACGAAGGTGACCAATATCCGGTTTCTTTCCAAAAAGCAATTCGAAAGGGGTTTGTCCGTTGAGAACACGAGATGGCATCCGATTAATCAAGTATGCCGCTGTGACCACACAGTCTCCCCGTAACATTTCCGGAATAGAGGCTTGATATTTAAGTGCACGAGCAACTTCAAGGAGGTGCCGATGTTTTCTTTCGACAACACCGTTCCGTTGAGGAGTGTATGTGCGGGAACTTTCATGAAGGATGCCATTGGCGATGAAAAAAGAAGAACATTCATGATTAAAAAATTCCTGTGCATTATTAGTACGTACTCATTGTATGGATTTGTGGAATTGATTTTTGATGAGGGTGAGAAAATTTCGGAGAATGGAAAGGACTTGGGCCTTGGATTGCATCAAAAAAACCCAAGTTGCTCGTGTATGGTCATCCACGATTGTGAGAAAAAAACGAGATCCATCACGGTGTGGGGTGTGATATGGTCCCCAAATGTCCATATGTAATAGAGAAAAAGCTGCAGTCGCTCGTGATGCACTATGTGGAAAGGATAAACGCGATTGTTTAGCGAGAGGACAAATAGGACACTTTGGGTGAGGAAAAGAAGCACTGTGACCCAAATGTTGATGAGATAAAATGGTTTTTTTTATTAATACTGGCATTACATAAGATGTGCTTATTGAAGGGAAAATGTGAAACATCGAAACCAGTGGGAAAAGCAACCCAAAAATAGAGTCCCTCGTGATTGTTACCCAAGCCCACCAATTTCCCGGTCGAAAGGGCTTGAAAGAAGCGGATGTCGGGGTTGAAAATGACTCGATAAGAGTTGTCTTCACAGAGTTTGGAAACCGATATGAGGTTAAACTGAAAATCGGGAATGAGTAAAACATTTTTTAGAGTGATGGAGGGATTAAGTTGAATGGTCCCAACTTTGGTAACGATAATTTTATCTCCATTAGGAAGACTTACAGATGTATGATGAGTGGATTTGTGAATATCGGAGAGGAAATGTTCATTGCGTACTATGTGATCACTAGCACCGGAATCAATGATCCATGCTTTGCTTGAAACCGAGCTTAAGTAGTGAGAAGTACCTGCATAGCTAGTAGCTTTATCTCGTGTTCCCATCCGACTTAGGGCTCTCATAACCCGCTGAATGTGATCCTTATTGATCGGCCGATCAGCCTTAGCATGTGCAGCAATAGAAATGTCTCGCTCCTTTTTTTGCTTGTCTACTAATTTGCCATGTAATTTCCAACAATTTTCACGGGTATGGTAAGGACGTTTGTAATAATCACAAAATTTACCTTTCCCTTTATTAGCATGTGATTTGTTGGAAAAATTATGGCCATTTGATCCTTTCCAAGCCGTGGAGTGTTGTCCTCCGTTTGATCCACCCGCCGCGAGGACAAATCCCCGATCGTCGGATCTCACGGGGTAATATGCACCGTCCGATCCCATGAGCAAATTAGAACCGTTTGCATTAAGTAATGGTCTTACACGTCTGGAGCCGTCAGATGGGCCGAACAAATCTCGACCGTCCCTCAACAAGAGAGCAACGTCTTCTTCCTCCTCCAGTAGCCCTAGGCGCCGTGAACTCTCTCCTCCCAAGCCTCCATAGGTACCATGGCCGGACTTTGCCACGAGCGGGCGTTGGTTTGGTGTCACCTTAGCCGCGAGGACGACCCAATCTCCTACCTTGACATACTCCGATGAGGCCGGACGTTGCGACTCCTCTTGCACCGCAAGCCGGTAGATCCGGCCGAGCGATGGAACCGGTTCCATGGCGAGGATTTGGTTGCGAAAAGGTAGATAACTCTCGTTCAATATCAATAGAAATCTTGTTGCCTTCTCCCTTTCCCTAATCGCGTGATACCGAGTTAGGGTTTCCTCCGGTCCTCGAAGCTTTTCTTCAGCTTCCTCCAATTCGTTCCATAGCGCGGAGAGCCGATTGAAAATTGTTGAAATTGAGGAATTGCCTTGCCCGAGCTCCGATAGGGCTTGGGTTATTGAGAAAATCTTGCCCTATCAAGCTTCCCGTACATTTCCTGGATGTTTTCCCAAAATTTTTTAGCGTCTTCGGTCGGAGGAAGTCCGGCAGCAACTTCGGGCCTGAGGCAGTTGCCAATCCATGTTCGGACGAGCTGGGTGCACTTCCTCCAAGGACGTACAAGCCACTCATCGATCGGAATAGGGATAGAACCATCAAGAAACCCTTCTTTGTCCTTCGTCGTGAGTGCCCGTCGGAGCTCTCAAGACCAGACGGAGTAGTTTTCTGGCCCTAAGAGTTGTGTAGAGATTAGGCGAAGCTCGGGTCCGTCGACGGCAATCGTGTATAGGGGATCCCTTGGCTCCGGTCGACCGCCGGAGGTTCCCGCAAAGGAAAAAAAACCGGGTTCAAAACCGGGGTAAGGAAAAACCATCGGACCCGTCGAACCCGAAATGTTTGGACCCGAGTATGCCCAACCGGATCCAGGCGCTTGATATCGACTTGGGTAGGTCCATCCAGAGCCGAGCCCCGGATTGCCTTCCGAAAAAATTATAGGGCCTCCTCCTGGTCTACTACTCCCGGGGTGGGTCCTCTCTCTAGGGCCCATACTACTCGGGGGAGGCTGTACAGGAACAAGGACCCATTGAACATATGGCCCTCCAAAAAATTGTTCCGTGTTGGGCTGAATGGGCCCCATCAAGTGCTTGCGTTGGCTCCAAAAGCTCTTCATGGCCTTCTCGAGTGGTCCGGGTATCATTTATCGTAGTTGACTGAGGGTCCAAGGGTGGATTGCCCAATCCTTGATTATTGGAAAAATTGTCCGAATCCTCAGAGGTTCGGGACTTTGAACCTTGGTTTTTAGGCATGGTTTTTGGCTTTATATATGATGTGACTCAAAAAAAATTTCTTCACAGGTTATATGCGAAGAAGGCAAAGTGGATGGCTAGGCAGAAAAATATGCGGAAGCTAGGTTGAAAACTCGCTCCGATACCATGTAAGAAAAAGCAATGAAGGAAAGCTATGGAGGAATTGTATTCTGTATTGCTTTTTCTCTATATGAAACTGTAGAATAACAGACCAATTTATAATACATAGAGGTCAAACTAAAAACAGAAAAAAGAGATATACAGAATAATATAAAATCCATTCCTATCATAGCAAAAACAATCAAATCAATTAGTATCAAATGAGATCGCTACGCTATCAAGATCTCTCATTCCAAAGGCAACCGTATCTTCAACAAATATCATTCGATAAACATATGTTACTACCTACGCTTGTCGATTAAGATGACGTAGGCCATTCACATGTCCGTCCTTATTCGTGTGTTAGACACGTGGTTATTAACTACCACATTATTTTTGGTGCCAACACAAACGCACCCTAATGCTGAATGTATCTGGTCGATGTTAAGTATGACTCACACCTACATATACCATTCATTATGGGCTCGGATAGCTAAATCGTTGCTACAAGATCCATTCTATGTTTTTACTCTAATAGATGACTAGAACTTCATCTGGATTCTAATCCTACCGAGAGGTCCACTACAGATTAGAAATCGTTGAAGAAGGAACAAGATATTTCTTTTGTCCTTTATGGGGCGATCGGAAAATAGGGAAATAACTAATATATTCAAGATAGTTATGTGTTATAAAATACCATCTCAATTCATGCTATTTCATCATATCCGGGATCCGATATAGTTTCGAATGATGAACAGGATATACAATTCCCGTAAGATTTCATTCTTGAACCAAAATACAAATTTTGATTTATTTGATCTGTTCCATGACCGGAACGAAGGGATACACATTACACCACGATTTTGTCCGTACTGAATGCGTTAGGTTGGATTCGAAGTCCAAAACAAAATGGAGAATTGCAGGACTTACCTCTTCTGCCCCAAAAAATGACAAAGGCGTTCGTTTATACAAGCTTCTTATAAATAAATTCTTTTGGACGAAGTTTCTTAAAGTTCCTCAGAGAAGCTCTATCTCATTTTCGAGGGGGAAGAAGAACTTCCGTGTAGGTATGGGTATGACCATTCGTCTATACAGGCCCCTTAAAGTTCTTCTTACATTCAATATTTCTGCAGGAAAATTGTCCAAAAAATTCTAAACCTATTACACTTTTGCCAATATAATCCTAAACCTTTTAATTTCGTAAATTAAGTCCTAAATATTTTTAATTTTTTAAATTGAGTCTATTTGACCAATTTTGGCCGGAAATCGCTAACGTGGATGCCGATCGTGGACAATGTTAATGATATTTCAACACTTTCTCTAATTTTATTATTTATTATTTTATTCCTTCTTTACTTTTTCCTTTTTTCTTTTTTTTCCTCCTTCCCTTCACTGACCTCGTCGGTGGACGCCGCACCGATTTGTGCGTTGTATGGAATTCGCACTTAATAATAGACCAATTTGTGTCAACACGACACGTTTGATCACATTTAGACACATAAAAGAAAATTCTACCTTACCAGCCCTGAAAAAGATGTTCTACCTATTTATGCAAGAGAATGGATTTCTTGAAAATGCAAAATAAAAATAAAGATGAAAGCCACTAAAAATCCAAATGCCCACTGTGAGACTTTTACCCTAAAATTTTTTCTTCAATACCAAAAATCCTAAACTTTTATCTATTTGACACATTTGCTCTCCATCAAAGTTCCTAAATGAGAACTGTTAAAAATCTGTCTACATGGTCGTCGAAAAGTAAATGGTGTTGACATGGTGTCTAAGTAACTTAAGTGAAATAAGAGACTTTGTTTTGACTAAAAAATCATCCGATGGAACCCGATAGAGGGAGGGAGGGTAAATGTGGCACACATGTACGTTTTTGGGTTTCTTATGTCACAAGAAAAAAATTTAGGATAAATGTGTCTCAATAGGCATAGTTTGGGGTTTTTTGTTGCTTTTCCCAAAAAAAATTAATATTTGGATCGGCCATATCTATAATGTCAAAGCGAGATACAAAATGGTAAGCAACTTTAAAAATGTACTTGAAAGTGATATCGACAATGCTTTTCGATGTTTAGATCCTTTCAAAAATTATTCTCTCTGTTATAATTATGTTGTTTTCCTAACATAAGGTACAAAGGCGATATCAAAGTGCTTTTGTCTAAGATAATTCCGATATATGAAGTATAAGTCTTTTGTTCAAAAGGACACCCGGAATGTCAATATTTATATACGGCTCTCAATTTGGTGCCAATACCCTTTATATATATAAAAGGTTATTTTTCAGTTTAATTTTAATTTTTAAAAAAATTAACTTATTTTTAAGTTTAAAAGTCCACGTGGGCACCATGTGGCTTGGTTTTTTTTTTTCAAAAAATTACCACATAATGTAAAAAAGTAAAAATAAATGACACATAATTAGTTGGTTGAAATTTCTCGTCATTGGCACTTTTTTACTCCACATGGACTTTTAAACTTAAAAATAAGTCAAATTTTTTTAAAAAAATTAAAATTAAACAGAAAAATAACCTGAAAATATATATCCAAGAAAAAGAAGTAGCAGCGGCGAGGGCTGAGCCGCCCCACCATCCCCGTAAGAAGAAAATAGGTCAGTCCAGTTGGTTGAGTCCTTCAGACAAATGAACAAATAATACTACAACCTTGAAAGGCAAAGTTAGACCCACAAAATCTCCAAGAACACCCAAGACCAAAACAAAAACAAAAACAAAAGCAATACGATTCCTTAATTTTGCGGTATACAACATCCACATTGACACGGTGTTAAAACTTACAAGAGATTTATCCCTTGAAATTGATCCCCACCACAATCTACATATGCAATTTCATAAATATATCATGGGCAGCTAGTCACTCAAGCTCTTCATCAAGCTATTTGGTTCAATGCTATGAAGAACTCTCACAGCGAAAATGACATATCTTCGCCCATGGATTATGCGGTACCATCGCCTCATCTCGCAAGAAATCGAAGAGGACTCTTCTGAAATTTGTTCCTCAATTGATCACAAGCTGCACTTGCATCCAGACCCTTTGTTTGACGTACACTAGCTTCTGTTTTGCAGGACTCAAGAACACTTGCAAATGCCAAGAATACCTTTATATACACATAATTCAGTCACAAGTTAGATTATAGGACAAGTTGACGGAGCACTCTTTGCGCTATGGTCATTTGCCCAGTCTCTTTAATGCTATATTCTACTTAATTTTTCTGGTGTTTTATTCGACACTTGACCAACGGAGTTCCACAGATAATTCTTCATGGTGTCATAAAAAGGGCCGAAGATTCTTTGCAGCTGCAACAAATGCAACAACTCTAAAGTAGGCTATCTGATCGTACTTCGATTTATTTCACTTTCGGTTTGATCCTGGAGTTGAAGAGGACAGTGAGAGTTGAGGATCTGTATGGTAGCTTGTCTTCTATGTTGAACCGTGCAGTACGTTAGTCCCAGTAAGTTTGAGCGCCATGCCGGAGGGAAGACCAAGAAGCCGTATTCTTATATCTAGAAGCCGTATTCTTATATCTACTTCGAGAATGGCAAGACCACCGACCAAGTTTGTCAGGAGCCAAGGACCACTCCCATGGATCTACATTTTCATCGGCTTCCAAAAATCGCAGGTTCCGCTTTTGGTTGGCTAAGTTTTAACAATTGGAAAGGTCAATTAAAAGTTATATTTGTGATAAAATTTCCGGATAATGTAGGGACTCCATTGTTGACTAACCTTGTCCAGCTCAGAACAATCAGAAGGTTGTGTTCCATTCGAAACAGCAATTGGACCAGCAGGTTCTGTATGGGGCTCCTCGGTGGAGGCTTCTTTTCCATGGACATCAGCTTGCCCATCATCGACTGACTCCAGCTGGACACTTCTAGTAGCCTTTGACTCACTATCATAAGAACCATTTCGCATACCCCGTACTTGAATCCCCGTAAGTTCTTTTCCTGCTACAAGAACGGAGAATCCGAATTGAACCAGCATTCATTAAGCAAGATCAATAAGCTAAATGGTGAAAACGAAAGAGTCACCTGGAGCTCGAAAAAGGTATACGGAGAGTGCTAGGCTCATTAACATATAAAATTCCACGGAGAGGTTTTCCATCTATGACAGTTTCCATGGCATATCGATTTCCGAAATTCTCCGTGACTCTCGCTTGAAACATTGATTTGCCTTGGCCGGCCTCTGATTTTGTGAACGGATAACTATGAGAACGTGCATTAGAGCCATAGCTACTTATGATTTGGCATATACAAGCAATTCAAAACAAAAAAAAGTATCACCACCATAATCCCACGATGTCTAGATAAGTGAAAACTCCAGTGGCAGATCCATCGCTATATATAATAGCAAGGGAAAACATGTAAACGAAGCACTTGGCTTCTGCTTCATGGGATTTTAATTACTTGACAAATTCTATTGTAGAATGGAGATCTCTCTAGACATTTTTGAAGAAAATTTCCTGATTTTGAATTGAATATGGTGATTTTGTCAGTTAATGAAATAAAGATTTACACGGAAAGAAACCTACAATGAGATCGAATCCATTAACTCAAAGTAAAAACATATATTTGACCAAAAAGGTAAAATACGTAGCAAATACGTAGACGTCATCTAGATCTTGGTACGCTAAGGGTGAGCCTTAGTGCAGCGATAAAACACTACAAAAAACACGGATTTAGCCACGGAAAATTTGTGACGGAAAAAATTCGTCGCTAATTTCCAACGAAAATAGCGACAAAATGAAAATTTGTCCCTATTTGCGACAAAATTAGCGATGAATATAGCTACGAAAAACTATTCGTCGCTAATTTGCGACGAAAATGCCCACGAAAAATATTTCATCGCTAATTTACGACGAAAATGGCCACAAAACAAATTCGCCGCAAATTAGTTACGAAAACGGGCATGAAAATACTATTCGTCGCTATATCCTTTGTGACGAAAATGGGCTTCATCGCCAATTAGCGACGAACGTCTTTTTTCGTCGCAAATTCTTTTCTTGGAAGTTAGTCACGAAAATCACCGTTCGTTGCTAATTAGCGACGAACTATGATTTTCGTCGCAAAATTAGCAGTAAAAATAAAAATAACAAATAAAATATTAAAATTAGTGACAAATTATTATTTTCGTCGCTAATTTAGCAACGAAATGTATTATTAGTCACTAATATGATGGAAATAAAAATAAAAATAAAATGTTCAATTTAGTGACGAATTAGCTTTTTCGTCGCTAATACGATATAAATAAAAATAAAAATAAAAAAATAATTAGCGACTAACCATGTTTTTCGTTGCAAATTCCATTCTTAAAACTTAGAGATGAAAACCGCCGTTCGTCGCTAATTGGTGGAGAGCAGGAAGACATGATGAGCACCCCATTGATGACAATTTCAAATCATTCTCTATTTTCAATTATCTTGGTCGACCAAGCGGCGCATATAAGTTTCATTACTTAATAGACGATGAATAGTGGGTAGCCCATACATATATTTTGTTGAATTGTCCATAAGTGGAGCCATACTTTGAGTAAGTGTACTATTGCAAATATATTTATTGTGTGTCAAATATTTGCTAATTTCGTCATGATATTTGTTAATAGGATTTTCCAAACTTCAATGTATGGACTACCACCAAATGAGTTTGATCGTTTGTGCGATGAAGAATTTGCAGCATGGTTTAAAACATATGTAAGTTGCCTATGGACGAAAAGCAAGTTATTAATATTTTATACATTATTAATTAAAAAATATATTATTGACTTTGTGTGTGTGACTTTAGGTTGATAGTAATCATGATCAAGTTGAAGAGTAAGGATTGCTATATTATTGTTATTATTTTCATACTCGAGAGTACGGAATGGGAAAAGTCACAATGAATAGTGATGTGTGTGTTCGGTCATCCAATGGTAGCAGTGCAAAAGATAATTTTTATGGCTTGTTGGATGAAATCATAGAGATAGAGTACACCGGTCCATTAATATGGGTTGTGTTATTTAAGTGCATGTGGTTCGACCCCTTCGGAGAAATGAAGGTGCATACGAAGTTTAATTTGGTTGAAGTAAATTACAAGAAAAGGCATATGAAATATGACCCATTTGTCTTGGCACAACAAGTAATTCAAGTATATTATGCATCACATCCTACTTTGAAACATGACAAAGCTAATTGGTGGGGCTGTCTGCAAAACCAAAGCACGAAGAAAAATCGAGGAACACTGGAAGGATACAGCGTATCAATAAGAAGAAGTTTGTAACACGGTTGAAACTAAAGAATATAACATTCCGACTTTACGAGATCCATGTGAAGTAGTAATAGATGTCAATTCAACTGAAATTCGCGAATCAAATGTAAAATGTGTTGAAGAATATGATTTTGAGATAGAGGATGAAGATGATGCTCATGAAGAAGATGAAGATCAAGATCAAGACGAAGACGAAGACAAAGTTGAATATGAAGATTGTGATTTTTGAGACTTTTTACTAATTATGTGTAATTATTATTATTACTATTTCGATATATGTTATTGTTTTTGTCGTAGTCGTCGTCCTCGTCGTCGTCATCATCATCATCATCATTATTATTATTATTATCATTATTATTATTATTGTTATTTCTCGCAAAATTGAATGTCATCTGCGTAATTGTGAAATTAAAAGTTTGTCGCTAATTTCGTCGCAAAATTATTCATCGCTAAATTCGTCACTAATTAGTGACAAAAAAATTCGTCGCTAAATTGATTTTCATATGCGGAAATGTGAAATTAAATGTTTGTCGCTAATTTGGTTGCAAAAATCATTCGTCGCAAAATTGATTTTCATCCGCGGCATTGTGAAATTAAAAATTCGTCTCTAATTTCATCACTAAATTATTCGTTGCGAAGTTCATCGCTAATTAGCAACCAAAAATCATTCATCGCAAAATTGATTTTCATCTGTGGAATTGTGAAATTAAAAGTTCGTCGCTAAATTATTCGTCGCGAAATTCTCGGCTAATTAGCGACAAAAAATCATTTGTCACAAAATTGATTTTCATCGGTGGAATTGTGAAATTAAAATTTCGTCGCTAAATTATTCATCGTGAAATTCATCGCTAATTAGCGACAAAAAATCATTTGTCGCAAAATTGAATTTCATCGGTGGGATTGTGAAATTAAAATTTCATTGCTAAATTATTCATCGTGAAATTCGTAGCTAATTAGCCACAAAAAATCATTCATCGCAAAATTGATTTTCATCGGCGGAAATTAAAAGTAGAAATTATTCTTCGCTAAATTCCGCGCTAATAAAAAACATTTGTCGCAAAATTGCTTATTCATCCATTGTGAAATTAAAAGTCCGTCGCTAAATTTGTCGCTAATTAGCAACAAAAAATCATTCGTCGCAAAATTGATTTTCATCCGCTGAATTGTGAAATTAAAAGTTTGTAGCCAAATTCATCGCTAATTAGCGACGGACCTTCTTCGTCGCAAAATTGGCAATGCCTTAAGCTTTTTGTTGCTAAATCCGTCACTAATTAGCGACGTCGCTAAATTCGTCGTAAAAGTAGCAATGAATTTTTTTCCTTCGTCGCTAATTGGCAACGAATATAGCCAAAAAAAAAAAAAAAAGCTTCGTCGCAAATTTTTAAGACCGAAACAAACAAATACCCAACCCTAATTGCCTTCTCCTTCACACTCTCTGTTTGCATCTTCTTCGCCTCTTCTCCTCCACACTCTTTGTTCGTGCTCTGTTACCGTCTATCTCCTCCGCTCAACGCGTCGTCTGTCTCCCACTTCCGTGTTTTCTCAACCCAATCATCATCCTACGACGAACTCGCAATCTTGCTCACATATCCTTTGTCTTTCGGAGATCGAGGTCACTCGCTACTATGTCGCGAATAGTCATGCCCCTCTTGTAACACCTCTTGCCCTAGTTATTGGTGGAACCACGAGTCTTACTTAGGACCAGCTGCCTTGCTTGACGCCAAAAGGTATATTGCTTTTCAAATGGATTTAAATCGATTGATTGGTTTAGATTTGGGTTCTTTGTTTCGCCTTTGTTGTTTTCATTTTTTATACTGACAAGGAAATTGGGGAGGCTAGTTCATCTTTGTTTGCATGATGCTTAGTGATTCAGTTAATTATTTACTATGCTAGGGCTCTGTGTTGTTCTTTTTTCTTTTATCATTTTGCTCTGTGGTATAATTTAAGTGCATCTAGGAAAGAATTTTACGTTTTCTTCGGTGGGAGACTAATGATATTTTTTGATTCGGTTCTCGCTTTGAGCTTCAAAGAGCATGTTTTAATTAGAGAAGATTGCGATTGGTCGAGTATGATCAGCCTGGCACTTATGTTTAACTGAAAATTTGCAACTTCAAATGTAGCTTTTGTTAAAGAGTTTGCACTCAGCTTTTCCCTCAAAGAAGGTAACGAAATGATGCTTGAATACTAGAGTAGATATTATGCAACAGTAGTTCCCTTTTCCATGATCATTTGAACCATTATATTTTCTCAAGCAGAGCTTATTTATGGAATTGTAGCTTTTTATTCCTCAAGAAGAATTCTTCTTTTCACATTTGGATGAAAATAAGATTCGAGAGCACTATACTACTCCTTTAAAGTCTTCTAAGTTCTTTATGCTGATTGAAAGTCTACATATGGCATTGCCATAGAGGAAACTAAAGAATATTGAACCTTTCTAAAGTAAAACAAAAACACTGCTTAAAGTATTCTAACTTGGTTACGTGTTGGTATGCAAAAGGACTTAGTCGATGAGGTTCCCTCCACAAACTTTAACACTCTTAAACAAGGGGCAAAGATTGAATCTTTCATGAATTTAATTTGATTGGGTTCAATTGTAAAATTGGGAGTTTGATGTGTTTAATTATGTAAATGGAGGGAGCCTTTGTGTATTTACCTCTTGTACATTGGTTATGGCCTCTTGGGGAACTTCATTCATAATTGAAGGGGTTGAACATGTGCTTGAAAATACCTTGGTTTTAAACTAGGAGTGTCATACATTATGGTGCTCATCATCCTTCTCTTTTATGCTTCAATAAGTGAGTATTTGCTTCATTAAATATTTAAATCGGGGTTCTTTCTTAAGATCCCTCCATGCTCAAACAGAGTTGTACACACGCACTGTATTTGGAAGGCACACATGCTAGTTGCATGTACATGTACACAACATCTACCTTTATCTATGTAGTGATTAGATGCTTTCACGAGAGTAAACAATGTTATATGAACATTTTCTATCACTGAATAAGTTCTACAATTAATATGAAGCTGTAAGTTATCAATCTCTCTTCTCACCTTTTCCTATTTTGCTAGTTTCAAATGGTTTTGTAAGTTATCAATCTCTCCTCACCTTGATGCACTTAGGGTTGGCGAACCACACTAAACGTGGCATGAACTAGTGTTCCCTCCATGCATTAGATGCTTATCAAATCTATGTATTTTTCAGTCTACGAGACAGAGCTCAAGTGGAGCAACAATTTTATTAGAGGCAATAGCCAATTCATTTCATTTTCTCAAGTTTATCTCTTGCTCTCTGAAAAATAATGGTAAGCTTCATGATGTACATCATTATGTGTCCTTAACACAAGTTCATATTTTTTAAGATGTTTGTCTAACCTTCATACCTATCAGTATAAACGTGGAGGTCACATGTATGGTGCAGTTTTACAAAGAAGGCCAGCCCCTTCCCCTTCTCCTTCCCCTTCCCCATCCCCGTCCATTTCCTGTCCGTCTTCCTCTTCCTCTTCCTCTTCCCCTTCCCCTTCCCTAAACCCTCAACAACTACATGCTGATGGACAACATGGACACATTGGCCCTTCCTCCGACCCTCAAGAACATATCAAGTTCCTCTTGTCCCTCCCACTAATCAAATAGGTGATGGGCACAATGATGAGCAGCACAATGATGATGATGATTTTGTTAAGACGTCTTATTGGTTAAACAACATGCTTGAAGATATACCCTATTGGAAAGGTATTTAGAGGCAATTATGTTAATTTCATAATCCAAAGTGAAATCCATTAAAGTCCTTGATGGTTCGGCATTCCTTTTTTCCCTTTCTTTCCTAGCAAGCTGTTATGTATCAGGTGAGCCAACAGTTTCATTTGAACTGCAGGAAGAAACTGTGAATCGGTGGGATTTTTTTTTTTTTTTTCACCTTGTTTAGTTTAGGTGTAAGATGGTCTAGTGACAATTAATTTGGACTTTATGTTGTTGCTGAAGATATTCCCTCACTGTGTATTACTTTATTTTGTGTTGAGAAATTGGCCGTGTGTTTCTCATATACTTGTGACTTCTCATTGACAGGCTCATATCGAACAATGGATTGATTTCTCGTCTTTCGAAATTGATGCCATCCTTATTAATTGGTTTCGACCGAGAATGGGACGGGGCAGTGTACCTTCCTCCGGTAAGTTGCCTTTGTTGATGTCAAGTGTAGTATTTCAACAATTTTTTGGACTTGTCATTTTTTATCTCAACACATGATGAAGTATTTTCCAGTACAGTAGGATCATTTTCTTCACAGGAGAAATCCATGTCAAATTACTGTATCATGGAAGATCATATCCCATCTGTTTGGAAGGAAAGCTTTTGTCGACTGCGCATTTTATTAAGCGAGTTTCTTCAATCTGTTTTTTTAGTAAAGACAAATTGGAAGTTTCTATTCTAGAAGTAACTTAAGTACCTAACTAATGCGATGCCTAAAAGGTGCCATTTATGAAAGCATTCCGCTTTGTTATGTGATGGTGGCTGGCTAATTCAACATGTTGCTAATTATAAAATTCTGCGTGAAGGTTGAGGAAGCTGCAATTGCTACCTTGAAGAGGGCATTAGGTGCAATTGCTAGCCTTCACCTTTCAAGGTGAAGGGTCTGTGGCTTTTCCGGGGGCAAACCATAATTGACAGAAGTTCCCTGGGGGCAAATTAACCATGTTGACAGAATCAATTTTTTGTGGACTCTGGCAGGAAAAAGCTTGCAAGGCGGCTCATGATGATCGTGAGAGGTATTTTTGACCAATCTGAAGCGACAATGTAGTGGTCAATTCACCTCTAGGATGGAGGGAATGGTTGGTTGCATTTAGTTTTCCCCGCTGATCGGCTGACTTCCGTTGTATTTGATGCTAGTCCAAATATTTCCGACACTTTGCTGGATTACTCTTCTTTCAGGTGCTTGACTTGACATTGGCAAGGAAAAACCAAACCAATTTTGAATGTATTTCGTTTTCATATTTTTATAATATTTAGATCTTATTACTCTCTTAATCAATGTTAAATATAAATTCTAGAAATTAATTTTGTATTTAATTAGATTTAAAATCAAAAAATAAAAGAAATTATTTTATCATACGATCACAAATTATAAAAGTTCATTGCAAAATTGGTCCCTACCCGGTCGTCATAAAATCCATTGCTAGAGAAGATTAAAAAACTAAAAAAATTTCGTCACTAGAACCGCTAAATTCGTTACTAATCGGCAACAATTTTTTCCATAAATTAGTGACGAATCTCTATTTTTGTTGCAATTTAGCGACGGAAGTAACATATTTCGTCGCTAAATTTTGCCACGCGCAATTGGCGACGAAACAAAATTTCGTTGCTATTTTCGTCGCAAATCACTTTAGCCACGAAAGTTTTCATGGCAAATGCCGTAGTTGAATCTTCGTCGCTAATTAGCGATGAAATTGGCAACAAAATCATTCGTCGCTAATCGGCAACAACATTTTCCACGACAGGCTTCGTGGCAAATTATTGATGAAAATTAATTTTCCGTTGCTAAATTTTTGTACTGCCAATTGGCGACGAAAATTTTTCCGTTGCTACTTTTGTGGCAAATCAAAATATTAGCGACGAAATTGGCCGTGAAAAATTTCATCACCCCATTAGTGACGACATTTTCCACGAATAATTTCGTTAAACATTAGCGACGACTTTTGCCACAAATAATTTAGCGACGACTTTTGCCACAAATGATTTCGTTGCTAATTGCTAGAATTTTCGTGGGAAATTCCATGGGTAAATCCTTGGTTTTTGTAGTGAAATTAGCGACAAATAATATTTTCGTGGCTAAATTCGTCGCTAATTGGGTTTTGCGACAAATTTGGCCACAAAAAAAAAATCGTAGCTAATCCGGCGTCGCAAAATTTAGCAACAAAACGTTGTGTTTTCGTCACTAAATTTAGCGACAAAATTTATTTTCGTGGCAAAATTCGTGGCTAATTAGCGACAAATAAGTTGCATTGCTAATTTGCCACGGAGGAAAATTCATCGCAAAATTCGTGCCCAATTAGCGACAAAACTTATTCGTTGCTAATTAGTCATGGATATGTATGCATGCAAAAGTTAATTAGCCAACAAGTTTTCGTCGCAAATTGCAAAATTTTTCGTTCAATTTCGAAAATTTTGGTCAAATTTTCGTGGCAAAATCCTTAAATCCTTATTTTTTGGTAGTGATTCTTCACTTGTGTTGTGAGAATGGTGTCAATTCATAATCATGATGGTTATAAAATTTACGCTGCCAGTAATCCAATAATACCAGCTCAATATCCCACAAGACATTGCTCACATAGTGAATATTTGGTAAGCAATTTGGCTCCATGAATGGGGAGTGGCGTGCCCACATAAGTCACGTCTTACCGATCGAGGATAGCGCATGCAAATTGCATAAATGGTAACACAATCGCTCTTAAACTCTGGTATGATCAACACTAACGGGGACAAATTTAATGATATTGTAATACTTTCGAATTTTATTACTTTTTATTAATTTTTCCTTCTTCATTTTTTTTCCCTTTTTTCCATTTTCGCTCCACCGGCCATTGTCGGGCCTCGTTGATGGCCGGTGGAGGTCACTAGCCTCGCCTATTTGTGCTTTGTACGGAATGTGCACTCAATAATAGGGTTTTTTTCCAATTTAATTTTTTTAAAAAAATATCTACGAAATTATTTTTTAAAAAGTATTTACCAATGGCCTCGCGCTGGGTTGCCGAGGGCCCGACGCCCAAAATAAAGGGGTGTTTTTTTCCTGGCCGGGTGAGGGGGGGGGGTTTTTTTTTTTTTAATTTCATTTTTTAAGTTTTTAATTATTTATATTTATAATATTTAGTTTATTTCGTATTTATTTAACATGTTTATATTTATTTTATTTATAATTTTTCTTGTGAAGCTTATCTTTATAACATAATTAGCAATAATTAATGTAAAATTTATTAAGATCTATAATTAATAAATAATATTGTAATTATGTAATTAATTAAAAATATTCATAAAATAAAATGTAATATACCATAAAATAGATAGATAGAAAACAAAAAGAATTAAAAACAACATGGAAAGATTAAAACCAACAAAGAGTGAAAAAAAAGAAATGGCAAAACTTGAAGAGCATATCCATCGCCGAGCCGTTGAGACATTTTTTATTTCATGTAATTTTGAGACGAACCATTGCAAAGGCAATTTCCCAAAAACATCATTTTCCTGTCAATTTGTATTTTCTCCCTATCTCTTCTCGAACTTCTTTTCCTCTTTCCCCACAAAATACACTCAAATTTTGGAAAAAACCCACAAAATACTACAATGTTTGGGGAAAGAGAAAGGAGGGTGACAATAGCATGAAGGGAAAATCAAAATTGACAAAAAACGGCATTTTGGGGGAAACAAACCTAGTTTGCCAATGGATTCGCTAAAAAACATGAAATAAAAAAAAAACGAACGCAGAAATGCTCTTCCAAAGTTTTGCCCTTTATTTACTTTTCCACTCTTTCCGTGGTTTTAATCTTTCCACCGTTTAACTTTTTCTCGCAAAAACTAAAAAAAATAGGAAAACCCATCTAACGATCTCGAATCACAAAAATCCATCGTTGTCACCCCAACGCGAAATATGATTAGACGCCGTTTCGCTCACCAAATGAGCCCGATCCGATGTCGTCGAACCGCCGGTTACACATCACCGTTTCCTTTGATTATCTATCCAATAGATGAATATATCATGAAAATCTCATTTTTTCATTTATCTTACTAATTTTATTTTATGAATATTTTAAATTAATTACATAATTACAACATTATTTATTAATTATAGATCTTAATAAATTTTTACATTAATTATTGCTAATTATGTTATAGAGGTAAGCTTCACAAGAAAAAATTATAAATAAAATAAATATAAACATGTTAAAAAATACAAATAAACTAAATATTATAAATATAAATAATTAAAACATTTAAAAAATGAAATAAAAAAGTCTAGCCGCCAGCGCTTGGGCCGCAAGGGCTGACGGGATACCAAGCAGCGAGGCCCAAATTGGTAAATACTTTTTTTTAAAAAATAATTTCGTAAATATTTAAAAAAATTAAATTGGAAAAAAAACCCTCAATAATATGCCATTTGTATCACCACGACACGTGTACACATATTTGGACACATTTAGACACTTGAAAAAAAACATTTCTACCTTACCAACCCCAAAAAAGATGTTCTACCTGATTACACAAATTGATTTCTTGACAATGCAAATAAAAAGTAAAGACAAAAGCCACTAAAATTACAAAAATATGGCCATTATAGCATATTTATCCTAAACTTTTTTCTGCAATACCAAAAATCCAAAACTTTTACCAATATGACACATTTACCCTCCCTCAAAATTTTCTTAATAAGAATTGTTAAAAATCTATCTATATGGACGTTGGAAAGTAACTTAAGTGAAATAAAAGTGACTTTGTTTAAACTGAAAAATCATCTGATGAAACCTAACGGGGGAACGTAAATGTAGCACATTGGAACAATTTTGAGATTTTTTATGTCACGAGAAAAAAAATTTAGGATAAATGTCTCACGATGAGCATAATTTAAGGTTGTTTTGGTTTTTTCCAAAAAAAAAAAAAAATGGGATCAATCATATCTATAATGTCAAAGCGAGATACGAAATGCGAACCAACTTTAAAGGTGTGTTTATTTCGCAAAAAACTTCTTGACATAGGAAAATGTTTTTCGTGAAAATCACCTTTAAGGAATATGGTTGGTTTTCAATTGTTTGGTAGTGTACTTGAAAGTGATACCGAAAAAGCTTTTCGATGTTCAGATCCTTTCAAAAATTATTCTCCGTTTTAATTAGGTTGTATTCCTAACATAAGATATTGAGGTAATATTAAAATGCTTTTTCTAAGATAATTCCAATATATGAATGATAATTTTTATGTATATTTATGGTAAAAAATAAAGCAACCTATGCGGCAAAAAGAAAAAGGAAATGCAAATAAATAACAAAGTTAATCTTTCGGTGCTCGTAAACTTCGTGCAAGAATGGTTCTTCGTTTCACAAAAGGTAATCAAAGAAAATGATACCATTATCGTGTCCAAATTGAACGTTCCGAAAAGGAGTGAAGATTAGTGTAGAGCCCGAGTACAAAGATTGAAATTCTATGTGAATGTGCACGTGAAAATGGAATTTGGAAAAACGATTTCTTTCTTTTCAAGATGGAAAAATTATTTTCTTCAATTTAAAATATGATTTTTTTCCTTGACCGTACAATCCTTTCAATTGATTATCCACTTTTAGTTAACCAGACACATGAAAATTAAAATAGAAAAAAAACATTTCTTGAAAATATTTTTTTATAAAACAAACACACCTAAGAAGTAAATAGGTCGGTCCAGTTGGTTGGATCCTTCAGACATTAAAACAAATAATACTACAACCTTGAAAGGCATGGTTAGACCCACAAAATCTCCAAGAACAGCAAAGACAAAACAAAAACATTGCGATTTATTACACACCTCTTGTGGTATGCAACATCCACATTGACATTACCTCCTAAGCAAAGCACGGAGAAAACATGGCGTTTAAACTACAAGAGATTTAAAATGATCCCCATACAGTCTGCATATACAATCTCCTAAATATACCATGAGCAGCTAGTCACCCAGGTTCTTTATCAGGCTATTTGGTTCATGCTCTGAAGAACATTTACAGCGAAAACGACTTATCTCGGCTTGTGGATTACGCTGTACCATCGCCTTATCTTGCTAGAATTGACCCATCTTTCCTCCCCCCGAGTGGCTTCAGGTGGTCAAGTGTCTGCTACCATTTCCCAGGATAAATGCCAGAGATAAAACAATGGACAACTGCATAGCGCGCTCTCCATCACTTCCATCTTGTCTATTGCACTCAGAAACCAATGGTCAAGCATGTGATATTCGAATTCTTAGAACCATGTAACCAAAGATTATTGCGTCTAACACGCCATTGCAATTTTTGGCTGGGATTGGATCTCGTCAGTTTTAGCAAGCAGAGGACTCTTCTGAAATTTGTTCCTCAATTGACCACAAGCTGCACTTGCATCCAGGCCCCTTGTTTGGCGTACACTAACTGCTATTTTGCGGGACTCGAGAACACTTGCAAATGCCAAAACCTTCATATGTCACACAATCCCGTTGCAAATTAGATTATAGGACAAGTTGATTCTTCACCCTAAAATTGAACGGATCATATTTCAATAACACCAACTTACAGCTTTTTTGGATGGACGCCTATAATCAGAGCCATCAATCGGATTAAAAGGAATCAGATTTACATGATTACCACGCCCCCACTCATGCAGCAACTCAGCAAGTTCTACAGCATGGTCCTCTGCATCATTGACTCCAGCTACAGACATACATGAGTATGAGTTCTATGCATGTTTAAGTTACCATCTTCAAGCATGATAAAGAAAAACTAGGCATAATGCATGATAGCAGTAGAGCAAAAGTACCTAAAAGGGCATACTCAAACGACACCCTTCTACTCGTTTCTTGGAAGTAGTCCTGGCAATCCTTCATTATTGCATACAATGGATAGGATTTGGCACTTGGCACTATCGATTCTCTAAGTTTCTGGTTTGGAGCATGCAAGCTGTAAAACAATTTAGTCAAAACTAATTCAGCACATATAAAAGAAAAGGAAGCAGCATCAATAACTAAATAAGCATTGGAAAATAATGTTATACTGCAACTGCTTAAGACTATTAAAGCAAAATGCAGAAGAAACAGATTGTTCAGTGTAAGAGGTCCATCATATCCTCATGTGCTAGTGAATAGAAACCAAACAACAGATTGCCAGGAAAATTTCCACACTGTCTATTTTAGTCCAACTATTAAGCGCTACAAAGTAAAAGAATCGTGACAATAAAGCAAGCAGCAAATTCTTCAGCTACTTGTCAGTTGATACCTGACCGCCAATGTAGACTGAATTTTGTGAGAAGCCAGTTTCTTTATTGTGTTTGGAACTCCCACCGTTGAAATTGTCATCATCCTTTGCCCAATTTGCACATCCTTAATGAGAAAGAATGCAAATTGGTAAAGAAAATTTAGCCATCGTGTTACATAACCCAATTGAGAGAGAGAGAGAGAGAGAGAGAGCACATCAGGCAATGAACTTGAAAATCCAGAATTTCAACATTTCTCTCCTTTGATGGCCTAAAGAAAAAGATCTCTCTTCATTTCCCTACTGTAGAAGTATCTGACTAAATAACTTGATTCTTTTCGATTTGAAGAGTTTCAAAAAGGACTTTAAAAAGGAATCTAGAGGAAGAAAACTGTTGCTTCCTAGATTTGAATAGACCATCGAAATTATCAGCGACAAAACTATACAAAATTCAGCAGCAGAGCAACAGATCTGAATGATTCATGGTTAATGAGCTGACCTTATTCAAGCATCTGTGTGCTTCAAGAACAGATTTAAGATTCAACATCGGCTCACCCATTCCCATAAACACCACATTTTTCACCCTATGCTTGAAAGTCTCCTCAATAGCTAGCACCTGCATATATCCTTAATAAGAACCTTGAATGGAACATAACATAGCTTTATACATGTTCATTCACCAGAGAAAAACATGTTGGACTCTAATGCTCCCATGCTCAAACAAATATGTCCTCCAACAAGGACATGATATAAGATAAGACAAACCTGTTCAACAATTTCATGTGCCTGAAGATTTCTTGAAAAGCCCCCTTTTCCAGTTGCACAGAATGAACATCTTAGCGGGCAACCAACCTGAATGATTGAAGCAAAAAATGACCCGCAGAAGAAAAGACAGGAAACAATTCCTATGATGCATTTTCACCCAGCAGTACAAGAGAGTATGTTCACTAGTTGATCAGCACTTTCGGATAGTACCTGAGATGAGACACATGCAGTAAGTCGAACCAAGCCTTTTTCATCTTCCACTGGTATACCTACTGTTTCAATCAGTCTGTTGTCTTCCAGTTTTATCAGCAGCTGCAGATTAGTGGATTGCAGATGAGCTAAGGCCAAGATACTAAGAAAGAGTCGCAAACAATCGTGAAGCACAAGATTTATTCTTACTGAATCAACACAAGAACCACGGATGCATTTGATGAAAGAATTGTTTACCATTTTAAGTTATCATCTGCAACATAAGCATAAGTTCTAGAAGGTAGACAACTCCATGCAAATGAAAAACATAAACCACAGAAGTGAGGGGCAGCTTCACAGAAGAAAGCCAGAAAGCAGAAAATGTGCACTCCCAAAAGGTAGATACTTTCTAAGCTCTGTTTCAAAATCCTCACAACAGGTGACACAACTAGAATAACTCCAACAATACAATGACCGAACTGCACTAGAAATGCAACCTCCATAAATCCACCAAATAAAAACATAAGAAAAAAGAAAGCATGTCAGAGGACACTATAAGCTTGATCATACTCTGTGCGCCCATTTTCCGAGACATTTCGTGGGATAAACCCGCCATGATTGGGCAACACACTAAGACCCCGTCGTAAATCTTTTGTGCCTTTACCTTGATAGTTCCATCAGCTGCAGTGACAGTGCGATAAATTGGTGACCGACCGACCCTCCATCCGGCTTCTTGCAATTCATTCCTGAATGCCATAGGCACTGTCCGCACGTCACCCGAACAAATACAGTATAAGCCAACAGTTCTACCCGCTTAAAAGGTAAAATGCCTCACAAATGCCCAAGCTCAAGAAAGCAACAATGAATTGAATGACAGCAACACTCACGATGACTGAAATCCTCAATCTCTCTGACCTTCCTCTTGTATATAAGCTGATGGAGCTGCTTCCCTCTGTAGCTTTGCTAATCGCACGCAAAATTCACCACCATTACGAACAAACACGCATTTAACGAAAAGGGAAAGAAACACAATCGGATGATTCAAACGGTAATTAGCACTAGTGTAGCGTCCGTGGATACCTGACCCAAGTCGACGGCGAGTTGTTGAAGCTGCTGCTCAGACATGCCGAGGAGCACGCGCGGGTCCAGCGCCGTCGAGGGCGCGGTCGGGACGGAGGACGAGGCGGCTGCGGCGAGGGAGAGGGACCGTACGGAGGCCGCCCGTGCGAGAGGGACGGAGCAGCTTTGCTGGAGCATCGCCATTGAAGTGGCAGCAATCCTCATCTCTGAAACTGAAACGAAGGCGGAAAAGAGCTTAGTGAAAATGCCTTAAAACCTCAGATAAAATTTGGCTAGAAAAGCAAAAACCTCTAGGTTGAGAGGAAAAGACTATCCTAACCCTACATATGGTTTAGTTTATTTCACCATACGATGTTTTCAAAAAATATTTTCTAGAAAACTATTTTTCAAAAAAATTACAGTATTTTTTGTGTTTGGCTAATACTAAAAAATGAACTAGAAAACGATTTTCATCATTTGTAAAGAAATTGATTTTCCAACACACACACACATATATATATTAACTCATTCAATTTTTTTAATTATTATTATTTTGAATAATTTAATTTTTCCTTTAATTTTTTTCCCTTTTTTTTCCTTCTATAATTTCTTCTCAGCCTGTTGTCGGCCATGGCGGCGGGCGACAACCGGCCATAGGCTAGCCTAGGCCACGACCCGACCTTGCCGGAGGCTGACGAACTCAAGGCGAGCCTTGCCGGCCTCGAGGGAGACCGAGCTTCGCCGAATCTAGCAAGGTAAGCCTTGCTTGCTTGAGACCGAGCCAAGCCAAGCCGGATCCAGGCTATCCAGCAAGGCAAGGCCTCCCTCGAGGCCGGCAACACTAAGGCTTGCCTCACTGGCCTTGGACAATGCCTAGCTCGGTTGAACCATTTACGGTGAGCTCGGCCTCCCCCGAGGCTCATGTTGCCGGGGTCCGATGGAAGAAGGAGAAAAGAAAAAAGGAAAACAGAAAATAAAGAAGAAAATTAAAATGTTGAAATTTTTAAAAAATAATTAAATAATAAAAAATTTATAAATAAAAGAAGTGTGAAAGAAAGGATGAAGAAAAGATGAGGATCTTCTAAAAATGAGGAAAACATTTTTCTCACTTTTGAAGGAATTCTTTCTGTGGGTGGAAAACATTTTTCTGGACTAGTTTATTTTCCGCGAACCAAACACCAAAAAATCTAGAAAATATTTTTCGAAAAGTCATTTTCCGTGAAACAAATAGAACCCTCGGATAAAATTTGGCTAGAAAAGCAAAAACCTCTAGGTTGAGAGGCAAAGACTATTCTAACCCTACATATATAACAAGAGAAAAAAAAAATTGTCCAATTTACCGGACAATAATTATGCATGACACATTTCCGACCCAAAAAAAAATTTATGCATGACGCGGGAAAAAATAATTCATTATTTACTTTCAATATA
This sequence comes from Rhodamnia argentea, assembly GCF_020921035.1. Taxonomy (NCBI): domain Eukaryota; kingdom Viridiplantae; phylum Streptophyta; class Magnoliopsida; order Myrtales; family Myrtaceae; genus Rhodamnia; species Rhodamnia argentea. The sequence continues at coordinate 19,185,771 of NC_063157.1, read as the reverse complement.
AAAAGCGAGTGGAGAAAATAAAAAATGGTAATAAAAGACGGTATCGCTTACGAGGAAACTTTAGAGCGCAAATTATAGGATTTCAAAACTAGACGGTACGAGTTACACTTTTAAAATTAGATGACTCAAAGTATAGTAATAGAGGAGTATTTGCTAACTATTTAATTTACCAATTCTCATAAATACTAGAGTTTCCTTATATTTTTACCACATCATATCCACATTCGCAATGATTGACTTTCCTTTTAAAATTTTCATCATACTTTCTTATGTAGAAATTCGTTTTTCATGAGATATATTATATTGGGAAAAATTACCAAAAAAGTCCTAAACCTATTGTAATTGTGTCAATTCGGTCATAATCTTTTTTTTTTGTCGATTCAGTCCTAAACCTTTTACAAAGTGCTAATTCGGTCCTTCCGGCGAATTTTAACCGGCCGGCACCGACGTGGATGCCGGCCGATCGGTGAACTAATATTTTAATTTTTTTTCTTTTCCTTTTCTTCTTTTATTCTTCCCTTCCCCTCCCCTATTCTTCAGCTTCAACTTTCCTACTCTTCTTCTTCTACACCAGTTCATCGAAGAAGAAGAATTGAACCAGTAGGCCACCCACCATGCCACCGTCTACAACCACAACCTATTGTCTCCACCTTCGCCCTGCCCCCGCACCTCCTTGCCACAACCGCCACCGTGCCCCCCCAGTGGTTCTACGTGCACCGGTCCACATCACACAGGTTTGCGTGTTCGCCGGACCTTGGCAAGGCTCTCGCCGGCCTCGCCATGGCTGGGTGAGATTAATCAACTTTCAATATAATAGGGAAAATTACCAAAAAAGTCCTAAATCTATTGCAATTGTGTCAATTCGGTTTTAATTTTTTTTTTTGCCGATTCGGTCCTTAACTATTTGTAATTATGTCAATTCAGTCCATCTAGCAAATTTTGGCTGGTCTCCATTGACGTGGACGCCCGGCCAGCGACCCAATATTTTATTAATTTTTGTGAATTTTATGATTTTTTTTCTTTTTTTTTTTTTTTTTTGTTTTCCTCCCCTCCCCTTCATCTTCCCCTTCCCCGTTCAACCTCCTCCTTCCCCTTCCCCGTTTTACCTCCAGCATGGAAAGAAGGTTTTTTTTTTTTTTCAAGGTACTTGCACAAAATATTTATTTTTTCTTTCTTTTTTAATTTGTGTTTCTTATTATGCCACTCTTTTCACTTCCAGAGATGAAAGTGCAAATTATAAGATTGCTAGGCGATTTTAACTTTACATCCGCTTTAAACATTTTTCTTGATAGACTTTTGCTTCTTCTTTTTTCTAAATTCGGATTTTGCGATGGACTCACCCCGACGTTTTTTTTTTAAAACTGATACGCACAAAACTTTCACAGCATATTAATATTGATACGTAGATTCGTACATAACGTTTTCTACAAGTTCTAGAAATTTTGATATATTTCAAATTATTTTCTTATTCCTCTTCGAATAAAAAGTGCCATTTTATTATGCCCGAATTTTAAAAATTTAAATTAGTTCTATAAAATTATGGAAAACATATCCGTGACTTTATCATAATGTTGTGAAAATTTCATAGGGAAGCATCGGTTTTTTTTTTTTTTTTTGGGGTCGAAAAAGGATCGGGTTATCGGGTCGTTCTTTTTTTGGGCCTTGCCCAGTACAAAAATGATCGAGGGCATTCAACATTATGGACTCAACAGTCACAGGCGTGGCCGAAGGTACTATGACTTGTATGCAGAGTCACAGACGAGAGATCTGAGAGAACACCCGCGATGGGGAATTTATGGAATATGTTCAAGGCAGACGAGGACTGACACATTGTAAAAATGACAACAACCGAAGGCCCTAACATGTTCCTCGGCCGTGGAAAAACAGCCATCCGAATGTAGCTGCTCCGGCTTTGAATCTCTGTGCTTTCCATCTCTCCCTCCTAATGCTGTTACGATGATCTTCGATGGGGAAACTGAGAGCAATAACAGCAGCTGTACAGTAACGAACAGAATGAGACGTATGCATGCTGAGTCCATACCATCAATTGAGTTGTAGATTCGAATCAGTGTGTGTGGAAAAGGAAATGAGTTCGCCAAGTTTTGCTCAAGTATGAACAGGAGAAAGAGACGGCCGGGGATATACGGCAGGCTTCATATCGCCGATGTCATTGGCGCTTCTTCGGCGGTGCTTGGGACCGGCGTTCGCGTTTCTGCTGGCGTTCTGTTGGGCTTCCCTTATCGCCGTCTCTTCGGTGTCCTGGAGTTGCTCCAGAGCTCTCACCACCTCGTTCATGTTGGGCCTGGACTTGGGCTCCAGCGAGAGGCATTTGATTGCAACGTTAGCTGCTTTCAGCGCTCCGCTCAGTGAGTACTGGCCCTGAATACGAGCATCCATGACCTGGAAAATCTTGCGCTTGCTCGAGAGATAAGGTTTGGCCCATTCAATAAGATTTTGCTCTCCAGATGGTCTGTTTTTGTCCACCACCCGTCGACCGGACAACATTTCGAGAAGGACAACCCCATAACTGTACACGTCGCTTTTTGCCGTCAAATGCCCTTTGAAAAAGCATAAAGGATTCAAATATCAAAAGGGGCTGGGTCAGCTTGATCCCGTTAAGAACGAGAACTCCAATCAATTAAAGAGTAGACACTAGAAACAAGAGAGATAAAAGGAGCTTGATCATGCAGCACCATACATTGAGATTAATCGTGACAGAAACAGCTCATAGAGCGAGAAATTGGTACTACGTAGCTAAAAAGCACAATTTCCAAATACCTTCCCTTAATACAGTTGGATACCGTGTTGTTTGTGACTCCCACATGCAAGCACACAGAAAGAGCGTTTCTATTTTGTATGTGAATCAGGCTATCGTATCTGTACACAAATGTTTCAGTTTATACATTAATAATCCTATCTGATGCTAAGGTACAGGAAAACAAACCCAGCACAAACAGGTTCTCGAGACTATGTTGAATTAGAAACTTGGACAGGTAGAAACTTTTGGTATTAAATAGGACATGCGGACTAATGCTAATAATGACGTATCGGGATTTCACGATCTAAATATAGACACAAACTCTGCAAAATAAGAGAAAGCAGATACCTGTAGCCATGTACTCTGGAGCAGCATATCCGTAAGTACCCATGATTCTTGTAGAGACGTAGCTCTTCCCCCCTGTTGGCCCATCCTTGGCCAATCCGAAATCTGAGAGTTTAGCGTCAAAGTTCTGCCATCCAATGAAGTAGGACAAGAAAAACATTAACAACCATCCAGTGTGCAAAACAGCAAAAACAGAGAACTCCATATCAATGGCATACCGCATCTAGCAGGATGTTGGATGTTTTGAAGTCCCGGTATATAACTTTCACTTTGTCGCCGTGGAGGAATGCGAGTCCCTTAGCAGCACCAAGAGCAACCTTGATACGCAGTTTCCAAGAAAGCGGATGATGATAGGAACTCCCTGTTCATCAATACTAAAAGTTTCAAATTATTAATCTGACAAATTGTTTTGAAGCCCGAATAATTACAACGTTGGGTCAAAGAAAAGATGAACACATGGAAGTACATCAACAAACTCACTCCTGAACAAGTGATGCTCCAAGCTTCCCCGAGGCATGAATTCGTATACGAGAAGGCGATGCTCATCCTCAAAGCAGAAACCGATCAACTTCACAAGATTAGGATGATACAGCTGGCCCAAGTAGTTGATTTCCGCCTAGTTTGTAATTCACCAGCAGATAAATTAACTTCATCGTCTCCTTGAAATTAACAGCAGATGAATTAACTTAATGTCTAATTATTTGAAAAGCAGAATTCCTATCAGAATGAAGAGGGTAGAGAAATCGGTTCCAAGACACTCATGTTTGGCACTTGAGCAACACAAACAGACTTCTCTCCTTTTGTTAGAAACATTTTCTAATGTGCTATTTAATGCTTACAAAATTGACTAGCAAACTTCCAAGTACTAGGAAATCTAGAAGATATCTTTGTCCAGTCACCAAGCAGGTCCTACTCAGCCAAGTAAAGAAATCATAACTAGTAACTCAACAAAAGTCCTCTGGCGTCACCATCTCCACCGACCAGTATGTCATGCTATTAAATGGAAAGGTCTGTTGTATTCTGTGATGCGTGAACTGGGTATCATCACAAATAAGTACATTGCTCTTCCCTAGCTGTGTGAATGCATAATATGATTTTGACAGACAATACTCTACACTAAGTCAAAGAGTTCGCAACCATGATTCCAAATGTATTACTTCAATTGAAAGAGGAGTAATACGTTATTTTTCCCCCTTTTTATTGCCCTTTTCACGGATTGTGGAGGTAGGCCTCCTCCGGGCCTGCCCCTGTATCTTTTATCACACAGCAGTCAGCAAGCTGATATATCTCCAGCGAGAGTAGTAAATAGTAAACTTTTGCAGCATTCCAATGTTTCCCAGATGCTCTGAATTAATGTTTATGACCTAGAAAGGTTAAGATTTCGCAAGAAAAAAGGACTATATTGATTTCTCAAACATATGGAGCAATAAAACGAATGCTAACAATGACACTCACCAACCACTCCTTGTGACCTTGAAATCCCTCTTGGTTAAGCCGCTTTACTGCTATCACCAAGCCAGTTCCAGGCCTAGCGGCTGTAAAAGTTTGCTCATCAATCCACCCTTTGAAAACACAACCAAACCCTCCTTCACCCAAAACGCTGTCTGGACGGAAATTTCTCGTTGCCGTCTTGAGATCATTAAAGGTGAAGCTCTTTAGATTGGACAACTGCAATATCTCACCCTCCGTTCGAGGGGTTTGAGGTATGGAAAGAGAGGAGGCCCTGCTACTCCCATCACTCGAATCATTTCCTTCTCCACGATTAAAAAGATTTGCTCCTGCACATGTTGATTTTGATTTCATTGATCCAACAGAACAATGCGCCATTTTACAACACAAGTGGGGGCCATGCCTCTTTCTTTGGAACCCCGACTACACTAAAATTTAAGCTACAAATAGTCCATACCAGAAAAGGACATGAAAAATCAAGAAGTCTGAGGGATGTCGGTAACTGCCAATCATGTGCTATCAATTTCGCTTGCTATTTGTAGCAATGGACCTCTAACTTCAAACAATTAAAGGATACTGCTTTTAAGTTTTACCCTTGTAAGTTCTACTTCATGACCCTCCAAAATCAGTATCATATACTATCAACACAAAGTGAAGAAAAAGCAAAACAGCATGTCCTATCAAGAATGGCAACAAATGTTCCTCAAAAGCCAAAACGACAGCTGTTCGTGATATAAATTCAGCTCAGGATCATGCAGCAAAAGCTTCAAACGGGCGTGCATACCTATGTGAAGAGGACTCTCAGCTTTGATCTGCGAACTCAAGCAAGACCCCATCACCAGAAATTAAAAAAAACACAGACTCAGATTCAATCTCCCCTATTCTCTCCTCCACCACTCCCTCATACAAAGATGAGAAACAAGACAGAACAAGAACGGCAAAAAGCTCCCCAATCTCGGAAACACCTATAAAGGGAAAAGAAGGCCAAGGGGGGATGAAAAAACAAAGAGAGAGAGAGAGCTCTGGATGAAACAAGGCAAAGCCCGTGAAAGAATCAAAGAAAGGGCGGGCGTCCGTCGTCTACAGTGTGAAAAGCTTTGTGGGGGGGTTTGTGATTGAACAGCAGCTGTCACCCAGGAACGCAACTGCCCAATTGAATGCTTTTGACCCAATTGGAAGCATCCATCCAGCCAGGGGTCAAGAAAGTTGAAATGGGTTTTGCTGCTTCTTTGTTCTTGGGAAGTTCTTCGTCTTACCCACAACCCCCAACCACAAGAGAAAAAACCCATAAAGAATCAAGTAGAGAACTTCAGCTGTGAACGCAAAGGTGAAAAGGTTGACTTTGGATCATTTAAGAGAGAGAGGGATAGAGGGGTTGGGAAAATGGCTAGAAATGATGGCGGGTGTGATCCGTTGGATTGAATATGGCTGTGGCTCACCTAATCTAACTCCTCTCCTGCGATGACGATACGACAGGCATTGCATGGCTGCCCAAGATTCCCCGCTTCCTCCTCCCCACCTTCAATCAAAGCATGGAGACACGCCGTTATTGTGGATAAATTAGGGATTAGATGAAAGGCAGCTTGGTCCTTATCATTTTCCTAATCATGAATTACATTGCGCAATCAAAGATCATATTGGTTTGTGTTGCTTTCCCATCCGTATCCAAGCTCGCGAGAATATGTTAATCCAGGATATGAAATGCTTGCGTGCGGCGAAGTTATCGAAAAAAGTCCTAAATTTATCATACGGATGCTAATTCAATCACAAACTTTTCAACTTGGCTAATTTGGTCCTAAAATGATTTGTCGATGTAGTAATTTCGACTAATTTTTTCTTATAATCGCCGAAATGGACGTCGACCGTCCTACATGACGTAGTGTTCATATTTTATAATTTATAATTTTTTTTTCTCTTTTTACATTTATTTCTTTTCCTTTTTTCCCTGTAACCATGGCCAGCGAGGCTTGACCTTGCTACATCTGGTGAGGTCAACCTCACCAAAGGCTGGCGAAGGAAGAGGGGAAAAAAGGACAAAAGAAAAATTCAAAAAATTCAAAAATTCAAAAAATTATATAACATTAAAGAAAAGTAAAAAAGCAAAAAAAATTACGCCGGCGCCAATCGTGCCACGTATGATAGTCGGTGTCCACGTCCGCAATTGCTAACTAAAATTGCCGGAATAATTACATTAGCAAAATGCCAGAAAATTTTAAATTTAAGTTGACAAAATTGAAAGATTTGAAACTTAATTGTATCTTTCGACCAAAAAAGAAACAAAAAACTCAATTGTATCCGTACGATAAATGTAGGCTTTTTTCTTAGATTTCACTCGACAACTCTATATCTTGTGATAGCTATAACTCTTGGACAACGAATACCTAACCTTCCCAACCCCTATGCCTGCCCAAGGATGGAGGACGACTTGGGAAGGTGGATATGGCGGTACGGCACGACTTAAGTACTGAGTTAAGAAGCCATTGTCGAAGCTTCCATAATTCATAGAAAACATGAATTTGGAACCCTTGATATCTGCATGAGTCGAGATGGGTCGGGTTGACTCTTGTACTATCTTTTTAAATTTGATAATACAGGCAAAGTGTTAAGGACAAAAATTGGGCTGATGAATTTTCAATTCCTCCGTTTAGAGAGAGTAAAGATGAGCGGCTTCTAAGTTACGTACGGGTTTTTACCTGGAACTTGAAACTTATTTGTCCGAATAAGTTTCTCGTTTTTTGAAACTTGAAACTTACCCCCGCATATCTTTGGAACCCGAAATATGCGCCTTGTTTTGTGAGCGGTCCAAGCCTTGTGAGTTTCTTAACTTTGACCCCGCTATCTCCATTTAAGCTGCTTCTTGGTGAGCTTCACAAAGCTCAAGTTGCATAGAATCTCAATTTGACACGTTCACCTTCTCTTTTATCCCATGGATTTTGCATCGCAGGGATAATCATGCTTAATTAGAAGAATTACCAAATTAAACACAATAATTTGGCTCAAAATTTGTGTAGTTTCCATTATTTTGTTGCCTAGAATAAGAATTAGGGACCCGATCAATTCTTTTCTTTTCTTTTTTATTTGGTTAAATCGTGTTTAAGCAACACAATGAAGGCACACTTTTTCTTCGGACCCAATTAACTTTCATCGAAGAAAATATTCATGTCCAAACAAAATTAAGGGAGTGCAACTCCATCAGTTATTTGACAATAATCAAAACAAAGAATCTAAAGTTTGTCAAAATAAAGGTGAAAACAGCGGTTTGTGGATTCATTGAAATACAATTAAGGAGAAGGCAATACGCTTTTTTTTTTTTTTTTTCTGATTCTGATACGATCCCTCAGTGCTAACTTACCAAAAAAAAAAAAAAACACAACCCACTTATTGGCCAAACATTTGAAAAAAAAAAAAAACTCCATCCACTTTTAAATTTTTTCCTCTTTTTTTTTTCTTTATACAGCATAAACTTTTGTTCTTGGTAATTAACTATATTTTCACAGCCTTTTTAATCCCAAAATAACCTTAGGCTCACACTTTCCGACAGCCTCCAATCTTGACGCATTGTTCAAATTAAAGCACAACTCATTTGGCAAAAGGAGTGATCAGCAATTTCAACCTTATACAGCTTATGTACTAATAAAAACCCATTTGTCGATTAAGCTCCGTTTATTTCACGAAAAATGCGGCATTTCTAGAAAATATTTTATAGGAAAATAGAGATATTATCTAGCGTTTGGCTGGAACCCAAAAACGAACCGAAAAATAATTTTTCAAAAGTTATTTTATGTAAAATAAACGGAGCCTTAATCTGTTTCTTTTTTTTTTTTTTTCTAATTAAGACAATTGAGAGACATGAGTCAAATACAATATGGCAAGTTGGGCAAGAGGGGTTCTTCTGCAGATGGGAATGGAGTCTTTCTCGTGATTGTGGGCGACTTTTTGCAGGGTGTCGAGTTTGACTTTTTCCAAAAGCAACTTGAGCTATCACTGCCTTTTTCTCAGAATCTTATCCGTTTTGATATTTTTCACGTTTATATTTTCCTCTTTTGTTTGGCAATTTCTGGGTGTCAGACGCTCAAGATTCTCATTTCTCATCCTTTTTTTTGGGAGAGATTAATAATGAGAAACGACTCTGATTTTTATCGAGAAGCTGTCCAAATTTGGTGACCCAATCAATAGGAAAGCATGGCGTGTGCAAAGAAAAATGTAGTTCAAATTTTTTGGGTTTCTTTCAACAATTTTGGGTGTTGCTTGTCGCGCTCGCTAGAACCTGTCCAAGTTATTCTCCGCGCCTATTTGGCGTGGGTAGGGCCGAGAAGGCCCGTAGCCACCAAGCTCGTGATAAGATCTAATTGAAATCGGGTCATTCTGTATCAATTAAAAGTTTGTTTCTGGAAGTATGTCGATGAGAACACATTAAGCTATGGTAGTTTCGAATTATTCATGCCAACTTGTATTCTATTTGGATTGACACGAGAAGGCATTGATCGGATCTGATTGAAGTTGTGTCATTTTCTATTGATAGTTAGCGTTATGAATATACCACAGAAACATGTTATGCGAGTTTCAAGTCATTCGTATCAAATTCTCATTTCTCTCTATAAGTTAGGTTAGTGTATGAATCCGCTAAGGATGTGAAAATGTGTCACGTCTATATCAAAATTGGGCCAACCGATGAAGTGGCAGGGGACGACGACCAGCACAAGTTATCCCTCCTAATGTTATCATAAAGGTCCGACACTCACTGGTGAATATTCAACCTGAGCCGTAACTATTCACTCATAATTATGAAGAGCTAACCCAATTGATCAAACATTAATTTTTTTCGCACATTATTATAGCAAATGACTGGTTCAGTTTCTCCTTGGTTGGATACTCCTATCCTTCTAACAAATACACAATTGCACGAGAAAACGGATAGGCATAAATTTTAAGGGCGGCGCTATTTCTATCCCTTATATGACTAAATCCACTCTCTTTTTACTATAAAGACAAAATTACCCTCAATCGGTGAATCGCAATTTCGAGCGGTATCCCCATTCGTTATTTTATTTATTGATTTCTATTTCTAATTAGGATCTAGTTGCCATAATTTTTTTTTTTTTGGTTGAAATGAAGCTGATATCATTCATTCGATGAAAACATACTTACACAAACTAGATTTTGCAGAATCAAAAGATAACAAATCCCATAAAGGTTGGGGTGGTTTGGCAATCCAGTCGGACGGGATGCAACATTTTACATGTTTTACTTTTTTTTATATTGTGGGTATCCCATGCATATTGAAGGACTATTTTACACCCAAAAAGAAAATAGGCATTATGTTTTCTTTTTTATTTTTAGACTTTACTTCAGTAGAAATAAGTTTTGTCAGGAAGAGAAATTGCCAAGAAAATATACATCAACTCTCTTAATTTACTACATCAAAGAATTTGTCTTTTATCGTTACTATTGCCGAAATATTTTTGCACAGAATATGTAGGACGTTATGGGAGTATCGAGGAATGCACCTAAAAAAACAACATGAAAAGGTCATGCATAATGAAGCATATTGCTATTTTTTTTTTTTTTTTGCAAACATTTCTTGAATGATATTAGTTTTTATCCATCCTAAATAATGAAATTTCACTGAAATTTAAAAATAATCTTATTTAAAGCGAAAGTTTATAAACAAGTGATCGTGCTATGAAAAATTATATGTCAAATTTTTTTACAGATTGTACATGACGGTTGATCCATTAATTTTATTGACAACGTAGAAAAAATTAGATGTTCCAGAAATTCTTCTTTTCGACAAAACTGAATTCCTACAAAAGCTAACTCTTAACATTTAAAAAAAAAGAAAACACAGTACCCCCAATAAACAAAATCAAAATATGTGCAATTCTCAATTATGGCAACTAGATCTTACGTAGGAATAGAAAAACTAAAAAAAGAAAGAAAGTAAATAAGTTTGGGACTACCACTTTAAATTACAATTGAATGATTGGGGATGACTTTGTCTTTTTGATAAAAAAAATTGGGTGGATCTAATCATCTAGTCATATGAGGGGTGGAAAAAGCGTCGCTCGATTTTAAAATGTCGATGGAAAATATTATAGGAGAAAGCCATGCGGATTGATTCTCCGGCGATATGTAGCGGTTAAGGCGAGACCAAGATGACTTCTTCCGACTGTCTGAGGGGTTCACACTAGGAGACTGCATGTTCAATGCACGTCTCCATGTTTGGCATGCTTTGACCGTGATTCATATTAACAACAATAGAAATGCATGACGATGTTGTTGAACGAGCTGGTTCAATGTTTCTACTACTCCTCGCCTAAAAAATGGGGTCGCGTGACCGGATTCCACCAAATCTTTTGTCTAGTAAGAGAGATGATCTCGTGCATTGATCGCACGATCTGACACTTGGTTTGGTCCCAATATACCACGTCAAGACATTGCGTCTATATTACGCATTAAAATACTTTGTCGTCTGCAGCTTGTGCAGTGAAGATTAGTGCCTTTGTTGTGGGCGCGTTGAGAAAGAAAGGAAGGCCACTTTAACCTTATGTTCGAATGTGTACATATGTATAAAGTTGACCAATGCAAGCTCTGTGCTTTTTATTTTGTTTAAAATAATGAATGTGGTTTTTACAATTTGATGTCAGATAAAAAAAAATGCAAGAGAAACGTGTTGACAAATTTATAAACGTAAAATAGTAATCATTTCGCTAAGAAAGTCAAATTCGACAAATATGTCATTAAACACCTCAATTTTGGGTAAGAAACTTTCGAAATGCTAAATTTGGCTCGAAGACTTTTGGCATTGTGTCATTAAACACCTCAATTTTGACAAGGACCTTTAAAGGCCCAAAGGACATTCGAGATGCTCTACCAATCGCACCCTCACGTGGCTTCAAAATTCACGTGCTATTGAGACCCCAATAGTCCGCATTAGGAAGAAACTCTGGCCCCGAGATCGATCCGAGAACAAGAACTCGGAACACTGACATTTGCATGGAATGACGCATAGCAAGCCCAACGAGGAGGAGGGTGTTAAAAGAAAGAATCCGAAACTTAATACTGATAAACTTGGTGAAGAAACTTACGAGCAGCAAACGAACGTGTAGGAATAGTGAAGTCATGGAGCACTATGTAAAAAGCACAGGAAAGATCCTGAAGAAGGCCGGCATATAAAGGCCAGTATGATAACACTTCTACTTTAGAAATCAACTTTTGTAGCGGAAGTAGAAAACAAAAGTTGATTTTTCTACTTCTGCTCCAAAAGTTGATTTCTGATCATGAAAATTCATTTGATAACAGTTGAAAATTTCTGCTTCTAAAACATTAGTAATAGAAAATCTTCTATAAAGAATTATTGTCGACCATCGAAAAATTTCTTAAATTTCTTTAAGATATAATAATAATTATTATTTTTAAATAAAAAAATTATTTATATTTTACTCCGGTGGCCAAAGGGGGTGGGTAGAGACGATGGAAGTTGGGGATCATAGCTAGGGGGCGAGCGATGGGAGGCGATAGGCGATGGTCGGCGATCATGGCCACCGCGGTCGGCGGTGGGCAGCGATCATGGCTAGCGGCAAGCACCGGTCGCGGCCGGTGATAGGAAGTGGGAAGTGACGGGCGATGGTCGGTGGTGGTCGCGGGCGACGATGGGCGGTAGTCGACGGTGGTCGGCGATTGTCAACGGTAGGGGTGGGTGTCGGTGATCGGCGGAGGGCAACAACGGAAGTTGGCGAAGACGGGCTTGATCAAAAAGAGGATAAAAGCATAATAAAAAGAAGGTGAGCTGCAAAGTACTCTGTGAGTTTTTTTTTTTTTTGGTCCAAGAAGTACTTCTTGAATCGAGAAGCTACATTCTTTAGCTTCTCAAATTAGAGGAAAAACAACATCAGAAATGAAAATTCACTTCCGAAATAAAAATTCCTTTCAGAAGTAAAAGTCTTTACCAAAGGGATTTTTACTCCATAAGTTATATTAGCAAATGGATTTTTACTTCATAAGTACTTCTGGAATAGAAATCCACTTTCAGAAGTGTTACCATACGCACCCTAAACAACAAAGCAGTCTGCAGCTCAAACCAATGAAGTGCGGGAAATTTTATTGCCGTTGGAAAAATTCCACGGTTCTGCAGTTCCGTCACATCCGGTATGTCTCAAAGCATTCCATTCATGATTTAGAGTATTGAAGGAAAAAATGCAAGTCGATGAAGGTGCGTTGTGCACGTAAGTATGCATTCGAGTTGGTCAGGCAAAATTTAGCATCCAGAGGCATAATAAAAACCTCAAGTCATGATTATTACTTACTAGTAACGGTATCCAACACGGCACTAACCAAATCTATGGAAGCTTACGACCTCAAAGACGTGTTTTCAAATATCAAGAGGAATTCACTGCCTCTCCAGAAGAAAACTTCAGAGACTTAGAACCGACAAGCTTAGGCACCCTTCTTCACCACTGCAGACTTGATGATATCAATGAATTCCGGCTGAAAAAAGATAAAAGCATAATCAACAAATATAGAATAGGGCGCCAGAGGGGAAGTATGCAAAGGCAACAAGAATACCTTGAGCGAAGCTCCACCAACCAAAAATCCATCTACATCTGGCTGAGCTGCCAACTCCTTGCAGTTCCCACCATTGACAGAACCTGCCAAGAAAAACCCAATTGGGGATGAAATTTAAAGTGAGAGAGAGAAATTTTGAAAAGTTGAAAACATGTGCTCTGCTTCACACGCTTCATAAAATGAAGAGACCTCCAATCAACTCGTGAGGTTATATTCAAACAAAAAGATGAATTAGTCAGAAGGGGGAAAAAACTCGTAGCTTAAACTTTTTGTCCCTCTTTTTCCCTATGTTTAGCAAAGGTGAAACTCATTTCATATACAATGTGTAGGTAAGAATTAATTAGTCAGGTCAACAGACAATTGGATGTTACGCTACATGACATGCTTATATTTTGGACTAGAGACGCAGCCCCGAAGGGGAGGGTGTCGCTGGAGTAGTTTTCTAACTAGAGGTGTTCATGGGCCATCCAATCTGCTCACCTTTGGGCAGGCTTGGACGACATTTTGGTTTGTCAAACAAAGGAAGGGGACTGAACAAGTGGCTCCGCCCTACGGCCACTGGCCTAGCCTGACATTTTGGCTATCAAATTCACCTCTTTTGTGCCATATAGCCTATAAATGGGTATGCATCATTTTTAGGCCTCATATGGGAGCATCCAAACTGACAATTTGAGCCTAGAGATCTCATGGGGCCTGGGCAAGCCGGCTGAAGTATAGCCCATAAACAGGTCCAATTTTAACCCACCTTTATGCCAAACAAAATGATGAATTCGTCATAAGGGGGACAAAACTCGTAGCATAACCTTTTTGTCCCTCTTTTTCCCTATGTTTAGCAGAGGTTAAACTCACTTCGTATACCATGTGTAGGTAAGAACTAATTAGTCAGGTCAGCTATTCAAGCAGATACCACTCAGTTTAAGCCAGACATCCATCAAATATTAAGCTTCACAATCTCCGTAGCAACCAGGATGTGGTTCAACTGGCTGTCATAGCATTATTCGCTTACATCCTAGCACTTCTATGACTCACTCCCGCTGGTTACTCAAATCCTATGTCTCTTCTTAAATTGAGTTGAATTGTGCTCCGCATAAATATTCCTCATCAAGGCCTTAGAGCGATAGTCTCTTCCTAGAATAGTAAGATATCTCTATAGATTATACAAGGATATCTATGATGTCAGATGATGCGTATTTAACCATCGCACAAAAACATACCTCCGTAGATTATACGGGTTGTTGCTGCCACTTCAGGACTGGTGTTTGCATGTAGCCATTTCCTTAGTTCACAATGAACCTACAGTGAGTAAGCACTTAATTAAATTGCAGTGCCAATCTGTAAAAAGAAACATCAAAATTAAGATTCAAAGCCAATGGAATTAACAAGTGAGTCACTCGTGATGCAGACAAATGTTCAAGAGGGCTTTTCTCTTGTACTTTCTCCCATACCTGCTTAGTCCCCACATGAACATAACTCTTAAAGAGAGAAATTGAGCGGGTCAAGTGGAACAAGAATCCTTTTCTGGATGAGGCCAAAACCTAAACCTATTTCTTGATTGGTGAAGAAAAAGCCAAAAAGAACATACAACTAAGAAAAAGCCAATCCACTCATGTTCACCACCTTCTAGATTCCCCAAGTGAAGCAACTCTAGAAATTAAAATTACCGAAAGTCAAGAAAGCAAATGACCACAAAAGCCAAAAAGTCTAGCTTATTCTTTGACAGACTTTCAGTTCACAAATGGCATTGTTTAAAGTCTAGCCATTATGACATTGTTTATAGGAACGACATTGTCTAAAGTCTAGGCATTATCACCATCATGATGCTTAAAGTCCATTCTCTTATCATGGTAATTACATGAAACATGTTGGAGACAACTCCTCAATGCTAGACTCTTGACTTCAAAGTTTTGTCTACTCAACAATGTCATAAGGTGAATTGGAAGGGCCGAGTATGGTGTATAGAAGGTCACAATAGGTTGGAGATAAAAAGTGTTGTGCTCGCAAGCGCTTTGGTTTTAACAGAGTATATTGCAGAACGAGAGGCTTTGGCTATGCATGTTTTGGACAATATGGTGATGGAGTATAAAAAAAGTGGAACAGAGAGGACTCTGGAAAGAAAGTTCTCGTTTTTAACCTTTTCATTTCCATGAGTTTAATTCATCTGTTTGATCCAAATAAATCAGGCTGAGGAACCTCAACACTCTGATTCATCAGTTTGATCCAATTAGATCAGGCTGGGAACCTCAACACCCAACAACCTCCTCCCCTTCCTAACCGCACAGTTCACCAGCAAAGAAAAAGATAGAAAATTCTACATCGAAACCACTTGCAGATGAAAATTAACAAAGTCAGAAATCTACAATAGATATTGAATACAGATTTGTCGGCAGATCTGTTTTCAATGACAACGGAGTGCCTTCTGTCTTCAGCATTATGAAGGGGCTATTTAATAAGATAAGGGAAGGTTTATTGAAATTAATTTCAAGGGACAGTCAGTTCTGTCTTATCAAAGATGTTGAATGCATTTAAACTACTGAAACCTATCATTTTCTGCATTTAGCCATAAAACTAACGTTAACACTTAATCCGGTTGATTATCTCAGTTAAGAACTATCATCAGGACAAACAGTAAACAACAGAAAACCTCAAACCAGAAACTGTCAAGTTGTCCAAAATAAAATGATCTGCTGACTATTTAGAGGATGAAGTTTGCATACCTATTCCCATTAGAAACTCGCCAGCGAAAAAGTGATAGAAATAGGTTAACAAACATAAGGCTTGACTTACCTCCTGAGCCTGAGCAGGAGTTGCAACCTTTCCAGTTCCAATAGCCCACACAGGCTCATAAGCAATTACAACATCAGCCCAATTGGAAATGCGCTCTGCGGTAAAATTGGAAACTATAGCTCAATATCCCTGCAACTTAGGATGTCTGCTCTAATAGGCTATATGACAAATAACGAAACGTCCAAGGCAGACTATGGAGGATGCACAAAAGGAACTGTCACCACATCAAGAACAAACTTATACAATTGATCGCATATTAACTAGCCATGTAAAAAGTTTAAAAAGAGAAAGGATACCACCCTATATAAACATTCTCCATAGCATGTAAGAAAGTATGTGCAATTAAGCAGCAACTCAATCCCCATCCCCCCCCCCCCCCAAAAAAAAAAAAAAACCAAAAAAAAAAGTGAGGGAAAGAAAAAACTCCTAAAACTCCTATCTCCTTCAATGGGAAAGAGGGAAGTAGATAACATAGTAAACTTGACAAAACTATGATCACAGATCTATGTAAAGCTACAAATATAGGTACGGATGCTTGCTACAAGAACCTATAATAACAAATAAAACCCAAGCAACACTTCATTGCCAGAATGTTGAAGTAAAGCAGGAATTTATCAAAAAGACAGTGTGCAACGATTGGATGTAAAAGGAGACATATTTCTCCATGGAAATAGCATCAGCAAAAAGGAGCACAAAAGATAGTAGACAAAAACTGAAGTAAGCTACCGGCTATTGCTTTAGTTTGGGCAGCAACTACATCCATAGTAGAACCAGCTTCCCGCTGCTCCAGGGTCTCCCCAACACAAGCTATAACCTTCAAACCTTTAGACAGTGCATATGCAGTCTTGTCTCCCACAAACTGTTACAATAAGAACACCTAAGTAAGCCAACTTCGTCATTCTAACTCATAGAATGATTCCACCATCAACAAAGTAAGAAGTAAAGCACCATAACTCTTACCTCATTCGATTCACCCATAAGTTGTCTTCTTTCAGAGTGTCCAAGAATGACCCATGGTATACCCAAATTGACAAGCATTTCCGCACTATAAAACAGTATTCAATGCATCAAAATCAGTTTATTTCATAGAACTCCCTCTCAATTTGGATTGCCCCTATCAACGTGCCAAAGAATAAAATGTAACTTTAACATAAAACCAAACAGTGAAAGGATGAGATGACAGTGACATATATACACATATGACAGACTAACACTTACTTGACAATGTCTAAACCAAAGACAACTTAGTGAAGGCTCAAAACACTTGTCTAATGATTATACCTGACCTCACCCGTGAAAGCACCTCCCTTTTTGACCCAGCAGTTCTGTGCAGCAACATGAAAGTCGGGCCTCAACGTACTTTTCACCAGTGGAAGAAAGACGAAGGGAGGGCTCACAACAACCTCTATAAGATAAGAGAAGGAAAAGACTTTAGGTATCAATTAAATCTCACATAAAATTAAATTGACCCTACCCCGTGCTAACACTACAACAATGAGCTTCATTTCAGAAAATGGAGACATGGAAAAAGCATATCCCACACAAAACCCCCTTCTAGACATAAAATCTCTATCACCTCGCAATAACTACTGTCCTCAGTACTAAAAAACACATGAGATCTAAACTTAATCCACAGATAAGATTGGGACCACAGCATACTCGACATGAATTTTCAAAAGATGAATGCATCTGGATGTCAAACTAAGCACTCATACTTGGGTGTTACTAGATTAATAGCCAGTAAAAATTTTCTTTCAACAAGCAGTAATGGTCGAATGGACACTTAAATCAGAACTCAAGGTAAATCCCACGAACTTGATTAACCAAGTTTGTTGGAAGAACTTCCATCCACCAGCCGTACCTCACCTTATGAATATTTGTATAATATAACATTCCGATAGATGGTAAACTTAAATTTAAAACCATTTACAGATTTTTAAGTGTGTGATTGGGGTGACTTTAGGCTTATAATTTTTGCTTATGCCTTTTGTTGTGGTGCTTGAAATTGCGCTTTTGTTTAACCTCGAAGACCTTGTACTGTACGTACAAATACTAACATCTACAGTCACTTATAGTTTTTACATAGTCTTCAACATTTAGAATTTGCTTTTTCGATTTTGGGGAAAAGTAAAATTGTGGAAAAAAAAAAAAAAAGCGACAAAGTACCTTCCAAAAGCATCCCCCAACGTCCCATACATCACTCACAACTGTGACACCCCAAATGTTGGGACGGACTTACTCTATAAATTATAAAAGATGGCCAGTCTTACTAAACAAATTGTCAAGTTCACCTGAAATTTTCCACAGAAGTTCACAATCTCTCAATGTCTTGCAAATTTAATAAGATTAACTTCACAGACCTACTAGAAAGAAGTTAAGACCAACTTGTGCTGTGGAAGGAAAAGAGGAGAGGGAAGAGGAGAGGGGTTTCCATCGAAATTTGAAGAGAAATCCTTATAAGTTATTAAACAGACCTCCATCACATATACGAGATATTCCAAGTTAAAAAATGAAAGATTTCCATGGATATATCAAGCATTGAATATATGTGATCCAAGTCTAAGAGATGGTAATGCTAAGGCTTCTTGGATAGGCATCTTTTGGGCGACAAGCATTGCATAAGATTTGGGAGGGAAAATACATCATGAATTACAGATGAGGGCGATGCTGGCTTATTCAAGATAAAAATTAGTATAACAGAAAGGTATTGTCGCTTCACTCACCCACGACCTCTTGTGGTGGCACTTGAGCGTCATTAAGTGTGGCGACAATTTTCTTGACCTCCTCTGTTGTTCCATTCTGCATCATTACATTACATACAACTCAAGACGTGTACACAAACAACAACATCACAAAATTAGAGTTACCCACAAGCAGTCTCAACAGCAAGCTAACCATTATCATGCTAATCATGTCTATTCAGCGTCGCAAGCAGAACAGCTCAAACGGCATAAGAAGAGAAAGCAGGTGCACATGTACGAGCAGAATCATTTCCACAGGTATCGAGCGAAATACCGTCGGCTATCAGATCTTTCCAAAACTAATTCATGGGCAATTTTGCTCAGTGAACGAGGAGATTAAATGCCATGTGAACCGCAAAAAAGCACAGCCACCAGCTACTTAATCGCCTTACTCCACCGGATAATCGGAGATCAAAGCAAACGAAGATGATCAATCGGCCGCAACAAAAGCGATGCTCCGTCCGTGATCGAAGAAACGCTAGCCACGATCCATAAGATCGAGGACGGATCGATCCGATTCATCGTTTTGGGAGCAAGCAAAGCAGATTGGATCAAATCAAATCAAATCAGACGATCAAAGTGCGCATCAAAAGCCTCGAGAGCGATCTGGGAACCGAAAATGGCACGAGCGAAAGCTCCGGTTGAACGAAAAAACAGCAGACTCACGCATTTCCAGTTGCCGCCGACAAAGAACTTCCTCGCCATAGATTCACGAGCGCAATGAGATCAACAACACACCGAGAGAGAGAGAGAGAGACTTTCTGCTTCGATCTGGGGTTCTTCTCGTTCTGATGTGAAGTGGGAAAGTTTATCTTTACAGGATTTTTCCCGAGCCTATGGACAAAGATACAGAGATCTTCGATCTGTGGGTGGGTGTGCGAAATGACGTTGGCGCCCTCGCCAGCAAGAATATTCCTCGGGGAAATATTTATGAAGGAAAACCATTGGGACTTAACATAGGGGGGCAGGGGCAATTTGGTCATATGAGAAATGAGATTTTACTCCTGTGGATGCAGGCGCAAGGGGGCTCTGATGGGGGTCCACCACAAGGGATATGCGGATAAAGGCGGATAGGGGGAGCGGGCTGAGCTTGACCCACGCAATCTCACCCTCTCACGGGCCGCTCGTGCGACTCTCTAATGGTAACCATCCACTATCTTGGGCCATTCAATTTTTCCTTTTTCTATGTTTTTATGTAGTAAGGCAATAAGATATTTTGGCTTTACTAATGTAGAAAATCTCGTTCACGTATCTCCCCGTGGGGAATCTCAAACAAATAGAATTAGAATTCTTCCGAATATATATCATAGTACCGAGAATGAAAGTATAAGAAATCTTAAACAAACAGAATTATAATTCTTCCGAGTCGGCATTTACGCTTCTCAACTGGTCCACCTCCTCAAGTGATCTTAAGGGCACATTTCCCCGCATCCGTGCTGTGCATTTCGGGTTTTGCTCGCAGAGTGTTTCCGACAAAATTTGAACCCAAAATTACAAAAAAGAATAGTAAACTCTTTTAAAGCGTCAAATTCTTTCCGTTCTTTCCTTTTTATTTTCTTTCGTCCTCTAGTTTAGTGTTCGCCTTTATGAGCCATATTTTCCCACTTAATCAGAGAAAAATTCATAAGCCCATTATCATGGACTAGGGTTTTTCAAAGCACAATTGCCCGAGCATGTCTTTGCAAGTTCTAAGAGTTTAGAGTTTTATTAACACTCTGGAATATTCTCGAAAGTATAATGTGTAATGTACACTTGTATTATAGAGGATTCTTGTAATTGATGAGTGTAGCTCATAGGTAGGGAGATTGGATCTCCACCTTCAGATCAAGAAGCAATTTACGGGTTCAAATACATATGGGGTCATTTTCCTTTGTATGGTCCTCGAACCTAATGTAGTTAGTATTTATTTGACAACGATTTTAACTCTTTGATTTCATTCCCCGAAACAAAAAAAAAGAAATGAGAAACATGTTTGGCAACATAAATGATTTTGATTCTAATTATATTTCCGGGAACAGTTTTGAAACAAAAAAAAGTTGATTCTAGAAAAAAGAATCACTTTTGACAATCACAAAAAAGAACAAAATCTTAGTTCTTTTAAAAAAAAAAATTAAGTTCACGTGGACTTCCGAACTTTAAAAAAAATTAAAATTAGATTTGAAATTTTATTAATAACTAATTTTTTTAAATACATTTTCCTTAAATTTAATTTTAAAAATAAGCGTCAAAAGAAAAAAATTAAAAAAAAATTAAAAAAGAGGGGAAGCCAAAAAAATTAAAAAATTAAAATAAACTTTAAGAAAATTTAATAAAATTAAAAAAAAAAAGCTAACAAGTATTCTAAAATATTAAAAAAAGATGAAAATTTTTTAAAAAAGAATTATTGCCACTTGGTCATTCCCGAGAACAAAAATTTTGTGCACTTATCAAACGCGTTTTGATTCTCTAAAAATCATGCAGGGAACAGAATTAGAAAATATGATTATAATCAGAATTACTTTTTTGGATCAGAATCGTTGCCAAACAAGCCTTTAGTAACCACTTACATGGCATCCAAATGGAAATTCTCACAACTAAAATAAAAAATAGAAAATAATTTTTTAAAACTAAAAGGATATAAAAATTCAAGAAAAAATGGGGAGCCAACTTAAAATTGAAATAAACGCACAAAAATTGCAATGGGGATGTTTGTGTAAATTTTTATTCGCGTTGATCTTCTTTGTGTAAAATACAACAGGTAATTTTTCATTTAATTTGACTTTTACATGTACTGTAATTTTCAACACGATACAAAAGCCCGTTTCGACATAAATACACTTATTTCGATATCTTTTAAGTGATCTATGCGCACTTTCAAACTTATCAAGTAAGGCCTCGGTGATGTGTCGGATATCAAATTAAATAAGTGGTGTCCCCGCCCTTTTTTAAGATGTCTAACATATTTGAAATTTGGGAAAATTGCAATAAGGGTTCGAGTGCTATCATATTCTTAAATAAGGATCCAAGTGGACCTTGTTTTAAATAAGGGACTAAAGCGCCCTTATTTTTTCAAATAAAAATCTAAATTGAATCTTATTTTAAATAAAGGTGCGAAGTGGCCACGACGTATCAAAAAAAGGCCTAATTTCAAGGGCTTTTTCATCATTTTTATTTATTTGATTATTTTATATTTTATTAGGCAAGTGTCCCCTCCCACCTGTGGCCGCCGCCCCACCGCTAGGGGGCGAAGGCTAGTGGGGTCGTCAGAGCCTCGGTGATCAGGCTCCCGCCTATGTCGTTTTTTTCGTTTTATCTAATTAAAAAAATCAAAATAAATAATAAAAAAATAAAAATGGAGAAATGACAAAAATGCCCTTTAGGTCATGCCCTTTTTTGAAACTCTATGGCCACTTCAGACCATTATTTAAAATATATTATGCCATTTCATACCCTTCTTTAAGAAAATGAGAACACTTCGAATCTTTATTTGGAATTTTCCTTTTAAATTTTCATTCAAGAATTAAATAAAAAAATAGGATGGTGCTATAAAATGAGTAACGCATTCCAACAAGGGTGGATTTGGTTCGACTTTCCCAAAGCCCCTTAGGGAAAATGCAAGGGGTTTGGCAACCATTCTCAAGAGGCTTTAGGATGAAAGTTGGCATTGGGAATGCTGAAAGTTCAATATTGATATGGACTAGCTTTGAGTGGTTTTTCTTCCAAAATTGTCCTCACTTTTTCTTCAAATTCCGATTGTCCCTTATTTTTTATTTAAAAAAAAGGAAAATGAAACCCTAGCTTGGGTTTGCGATCGCAATGATGGCCGCTTGGGGTAGCGCGGCCCGGGCGACCCTAGCTTGGGTTCGCGCGGCCTAGGCGACCATCACCGGAGGTTCCCTCGACCCACGGCGGCCTCGGCCGACGGTCACCAGCCACAAATTTGGCTCGCCGGTAGTCACCGACCTTTGCCCTATGTTTGATTTTTCTTTTTTAATTATATTTTATTTAAAAATAAATATTGTAAGAACGTTTATTTACAAATTTTTCTTGCCAAACACTAGTTAGGCCAAAGTTACTTTTCAAAGTATTTTTTTACCAGACACTATTTCTATTTCTATTTCTCCAAGGCCCCTCGGGCGAAAAGGTATTCGTCGCATTCCTCCAAAGCCCATTTGTGAAACCGAACCAAACCTACCCAAAGTACAGATTATTCAAACAAAAACTTAAAATACGAATTACATATTTAGGCTCCATTTGTTTCACGGAAAATATTTTCCCCAATTTCCGGCATTTAGGAGATAGAAAATGGATAGTCAACAAAAAAATATCTTTTGGTCAACGGAAAAAACCTACCAAAGTTGAGGAAAATGATTTCCGTTTTAAAAAAACCGAAAATCATTTTCCTATTTCACGGCCTCCATGAATACTGAAATCCCTTCCCAAGTTTTTTGCTCGGCTAAAGAACACTAGAATTGCCAAAACTTGTGTACGGCACTCACTTTAGTGCCAAAACTTTCAAAACGATCATTTAAGTGCCAACTTTTTTAAAAAACGATCACTTCGGTGCCAACTTCAATTTCGGCTGACGTGGCTTACCGAAAATCCGACACGTGCTTTTTTTATTAATATTTGAGCTGACGTGGCTCGGTAGAGTTGACACTAAAGTGATCGTTTTTTAAAAAAATTGGCACTTAAATAATCGTTTTTAAAAAAAGTTAGCACTTAAGTGATCGTTTTGAAAGTTTTGGCACCGAAGTGATCGTTTTTAAAAAATTTTAGCACTTAAGTGATCGTTTTGAAAGTTTTAGCACTGAAGTGAGCGCCATACATAAGTTTTGGCACTTGTAGTGTACTTAAGCCTTTTTTGCTCCTTCTGCTCTCTCTCGAAAATCCCCACTCTCTCTCTAAAATGCCCCTTTCTCTCTCCTCTTCTCCTTCTTGTTCTCTCTCCTCACGGCTGGTTCTCTCTTGCACGCTCAATTCCAGACGGAGCTGCGATCTTGGAATCGCCTCGACGACCAGCTTGAGGCGGTAAGGCGAGCACAAGTTTGCCAAATCTCCTCATGAGGCCACGGTTTGGCTCGCCAATTGCGAGGCTTGGATCTCCTCGTAAGGCCACGGTTTGCCTCGCAGCCTCTTCGATGGCGAGCTCGCCGGATCTGGCGAGGCCGAGGCTTGCCTCACCAGCCTCGAGCTTGGCCGAGCCTTGCGAGCTCGCCGACGGCCTCAACCTCGCCGGTTGGTAGTGAGGCTCGGCTGCCGGTCGCCATGGCCGATGGCTATCCCGTGAAAGAAGTTCCAACGAAGGTGACGAAGTTTGATGCTTGCCTTTTGCTTTTTCTGGTTGGCGTTTGGATTCTTGGAAAAAGAAGCGGAGGAGGAGGAGGAGCAATAGCGGAGGAAGGAGCGGCGGCGAAGGAAGGAAGAAAAGAGGAGGAGGAAGAAATAGAAAAGGAAAAAAAGAAAAGAAATTTAAAATTTTAAAAAGAAAAAATTTCTAATTTAAAAAAGTTAGAAATGAAAAAATAAAAAATAATCAAAAAATTATGTATGGAGAAAAATATTTTCCTTATCAAACGGTGAAAAATATTTTTTAATTCGTTTTCAGATTTAAGCCAAACACTGGAAAATTAAACTATTTTCCTAGAAAACGACTTCCTGGAAAACATTTTCTAGGAACGTTTCATTTTCTGCAAAACAAACGGAGCCTTAAATGTACTTTCCTCTTTATATGTTTTTTTTTTTCAATTGTAGAAAAATTGAAACAAAAGACTCCTCTTTGTCATTATTCTTCTCAAGCTTGGGCACAAGTTTAGCACTAGTTAACACAAAACTGCGAACGGAGCAACCAAAAATCTCCTTTTGAATTTTCAAACTCTTCCATTTCAAAATTCTAATGTCCAACAACTTTATCTGCTCCTCCAACATATCTTTCAGTATCGCTGGGACGCCGCTGCACGTTTTTATCCAAGAAGATGACCGAAGAACCGGCGTTTAGAGCCAACTCACCACCCTCGAGTTGCTGCTCTTCGATCAAAGCTTTCTTCGCAATACCGAATCCTCGAGTTGTCCGCCTCCTCGTCATCAGCAGCACAGCGACACTTTCCCTCGGGATCACGATGACGGTCGGATGGTCTTCACACCCGAAGCACCATCCCGGGTATGAGGGGTTGGTCTATTGGGCTGCACTTGCTGTCACCCTTCCGATCCTGGCTTGGACGGTCCTCATTCTCTCTGCCGCTTTATTGCGCAGCGGGGGTCAAAGTCCAAAGGGATTGAGCGCGGCCGGTTCAACCGATTCAATCTCACCGAGGCCACGGCTCGAGGTCGGGGCCGAGGAGGTGAAGCACGAAGATATTTGCTCGGCTGATCATGAGCAAGGCTTAGTGCAAAACGAGGGTTTCGACCGTCGTGTTCCTTCTAATTCCTCGAGGACAGCGGTGGATGGTAAGATCGATTTCAGACGAACATTTTCTTTGCCGGCGATCGGCAATGCTCGTGAATACAGAGACGTTGAGCGTAGGTCGAGCTCCCGCTTGTAATGGAATGTTCACGTTCGCTTGCCAAAGTGATTTAAGTTGGTGTCTTCTTCTCTCTTTTTGCGGCGAATTTATTTGGTTCGTTGTGTTGTCGTTGTCAAGTTTGATTTGGCATGACTGGACTCTGAAGATTTTTAATCTTCCGGCGTTTAATCTAATTTATTGCATTTTGTATTAATTATGCGATCGCACGTGTATCATTATGAAAATTAAAGTCTTGATTTGTAATTTCACGGGCAATATGGGAATAAACAAGAGAGGTTATTACCAACATAGACACCCAAAAAATGTAAGCCTGAATAAGAACTAGTGTGAGAGGAATTACGGCGAATTACGCACGAGGAGAGAGGAATTACGCCGAATAGAAGTTAGAGGACTTAATTGCAAAAAAATGCAACTTAGAAGACCAAATAGCACAATTCCAAAAAGTTAGAGGGCTTGATTGAATAAAGTAAAAATTAGAGGACGAAATCGTACAAACGCTCAAACTTGATAAATCCGCTCTTTTTTTTCCCGACAGAACGGTAACTTTGATGAAAGGGAGAATAATGAGAAGTATTAACTTTTGATGCGAAGGTCATTTCGAGATTAACCGAATGCAAGACAAAAGCCACTTTTGACTCAACTAAATAGAAATTCTCGTCTAGAAACATGTACGCATGTGGATCATCATGATTCTTCGAACCCCTCCTAAGCTAATAAGCTATACAAAATACAAGCTTAAGCTACAATTTTTTTACTCTCGTGTGGTCATTAAGAAAAGAGAAAATTTCAAATAAGGGCTCGAAGTGCCCTCATTTTCTCAAATAAGGGCCCGAAGTGGACTTTGTTTCAAACAAGGGCCTGAAGTGCTTAAATCGTTTCAAAAGAGGGCCTGACTAAAGGGCATTTTTGTCCTTTTACTTTCTTTTGCTATTTTTTTTTGTTTTTTACTTTTATCTTCTTTCTTTTTCCTCATCCTTTCCCTCCCCATCTCCCTCGCCAGTCACCACCGCCATCACCACCGCACCCGCAACTCACGCATCCCCCTTCCTCCCGCGCCGCCACCGGCCACCACGGCCCCAGGAGCCGGCCCACCTCCCCGAGCGTGTCGGCCCTTATCATCCAATCCGCTACACCGACCGGGGGCAACGCTCTTCGCCGACCCCAGCAACATCTCGTCCTCCGCCCTCTCCGCACCCCTCGCCGCCGACCAACCCCCGTTCGTCCCTCCGACTTGCTTGTGCAACCCCCCACAACGGCACCAACATCTCCTACGCCAACACCACCTACACCATCCGCTCCGGCGATACCTTCTACTGCGTCTCCACCGGGGCCTTCGAGAACCTCACCTCGTACCCGTCGGTCAAGCTCATGAACCCCGACCTGGTTCCCACGAACCCGACCATCGGGGTCGACGTGGTGTTCCCGATCTTCTACAAGTGCCCCAACGAGACCCGGTCGGGGGATGGGGTCAATTTCCTAGTCTCGTACTTGCTTCAGCCCAGCGACAACCTACGAAGCGTTGCAACGAGATTCGGGATCCAAGAACAGAGCATAGTGGGCATTAATGGCGACAACACCAAACCTACCGAGACAATCTTCCCGCCCGTCTCTAAGCTCCCAAATCTGACCCAACCCATCGTCTCCACCTCCGTACCATCGGCGAGAAAAGAAAGAACAGGGCTTATCGTGGGGCTGGCAATCGGGGTCGAAGTCCTTGGGGCATTCTTGATTACAGGGATCGCGCTCTAGCTCCACAGAGAAAGATCGAACAAGAAGAGGGGTTCGGGTCCGGGGCCGGGGCCAACCAATCTGGAGGGAGATGGAGAGAAGAGGATGGCACGCGGCGAGAAAGGGTCGAGGGAGATGAAGGTGAATCTGATGGCGGACATGTCGAACCGCTTGGACAAGTACGGGGTGTTTGGGATCAACAAGCTCAAGGAAGCGATCGACGGGTTCGGCTCGAGGTGTCTCATCCCGGGTTTGGTGTACAAGGGTTGTCTGGATGGCGAAGTGTTTGCGATCAAGAAGATGAAGTGGAACGCCTACGAGGAACTCCTCGTACTCGGTCTCGGGCCGCTTCGATCCGAGCAAACCCCCATTGGCAGCCAAGCCGTTGCTAAGGAACCGCAAAAGGTTGGCGGACGAGGCGGGCATCATGATGGAGTCCAAGCCGTTCAGATCCTGCGACTTGAGGCGGCGGTTCTCGATGTTGGTGAGGGCGATCTTGAGCTAAGTGCGGACCTCCACCAGCTGCTCTACCTGCGGCGAAGTGCATCGCCCCCGGCCAGTGCTGTGGATCGGCCGGTAAGGGCCAACACGCTCGGGGAGGTGGGCCCGCTCCCGGGGCCGGGGTGGCCGATGGCGGCGCCGGAGGAAGGAGGATGCGTGACTTGCAGGTGCGGTAGTGATGGCGGTGTTGACTGGCGAGGGAGAAGGGGAGGGAAAGGATGAAGAAAAAGAAAGAAGATAAAAGTAAAAAAAAAACAAAAAAAATAGCAAAAGAAAGTAAAAGGACAAAAATGCCCTTTGATCGGGCCCTCTTTTGAAACGATTTAAGCACTTCGGGCCCTTGTTTGAAACAAAGTCCACTTCAGGCCCTTATTTGAGAAAATGAGGGCATTTCGCACCCTTTTTTGAAATTTTCCCTTAAGAAAATAAGCAAATATTTGACGGCAACATCTCCCAAAGCCGAGGTATCAACGGCGTCGCCATTACTAACTTCGATTATTGATGCCAAGTTAGGTTGTCATCGTGAAGCTATGCTGGGTGGGAGAACCATACCTATGGCACTTGTAGCGGGAGAACAGAGAGAATAAATAGTGAAAAAATTCCAAAAAGCACGAATGTTACAATGATTAAGGGGATAAGTACACCATGAGTGTCATAACTTGTGTACGACGTTCACTTGAGTGCCATAACTTTCAAAACGTTCACTTAAATATCATAACTTTAAAAAATCGTTCACTTGAATGCCACGTTGGAGCAAAATTGTTCACTTGAGTGCTACAACAACTTTTCCGGCGTGCCACGTCGCCTTTCCGGGGTGCCACGTCATCTTTCCGGCGGTCACGTTAGCTTTCCGGCTGTCACATCAGCTTTTCCAGCGTGCACGTCGGCTTTTCCAACGTTCACGTCAACATGGCACTCAAGTGAACGATTTTTAAAGTTATGGCACTCAAGTGAACGCCGTATAAAAGTTATTGCACTTCTAGTATACTTTTCCCATGATTAAGCTTATGTAATAACTTATCTCTTAAGATGTATGTCATTTATTGGCAATTGGGCCGTGAACCTTCCCTATCAACGTAGCCAAATGCTGCCATCTAATTTGAATGATGAAAAATGTTGAAATGGTATGTATTGATTCGAGGGCATTTGAGGCTAATAGGATGTTGTATTAGAAAAGGGGTGGAAAAAAAAAATAGAGAGAGATATCGGGAGGGGGCATGGTCCCCTTCCCGGCAAGGATCCTCACTAGCCTCAGGCGAGCCTCGAGCTCAAGTCGTCGGGATCTATGGTCGGTCACCGGCCGTCGCCGAGGTTCAGAATTGGTGGAGGGAGAAGGAGAAAAGAAAAAAAGAAAGAAAAAAATTAAAAAAATTCAAGAGAAATAATTTCGAAAAGTGTTTTCACCTCTTTAAATTTAGGAATTTAGTTTTGGGATTTGAGAAGGCGACAATGTAACAGTATAATGATGCAATCTCTACTGCAAGTATTATGAATGGTAAAAAATAAATAGCATCCACGGTGGAACCCACCTCTGATCTTATGCCTAGTATTTCACCGTGATACTATCACACTATCATGTTAGTAACATGGACCGCTTATTCCATGTCCCCATTCATACAAATGTATAATGACTCTCGTGTCCCAAATCCTCCTACGATCGTATAACCTTGAAGTGGAGTTTGTGGTGTCGTCATGGTGAGTGAGCAATGCGAAGAGGAAGATACAACTGGGTTTATGGGAATGGTGTCAAAGCGGTTTGTGTTAGGAGTTCTAGGATATAAAGAATATTTCCTTAGGAGCTTTG
Organism: Rhodamnia argentea; assembly: GCF_020921035.1. NCBI lineage: Eukaryota > Viridiplantae > Streptophyta > Magnoliopsida > Myrtales > Myrtaceae > Rhodamnia > Rhodamnia argentea. The sequence goes on along the minus strand of NC_063157.1, from coordinate 19,156,593 downwards.
AAGATGGGATTGTCCTTTTGTGTACAAACCGGTAGGGAGCCGATGCCACTCTCCTAATGAGGTCATGGTAGGCCGAAACTAGTTGTAGTGCCTAAATAATCCGATCGCCTTGCTTGATGTTCGTATGTCCAAACTAAGTTGGGAATAGTATGATCTAATATAGGAAAGTTATTCATCTAACTGTTCTATGGGATAACATGAGAACTAAGCCCGGCCTAGCATCACGACTCGTCGGGTACTACACGGGCTATTCCGTGACTAGGAAAGTGTCGGCCTGTGACAAATGGTATCAAAGCAAGATCCCTCCAGTGGGTGGGCGAGTCAGCGAAAACATGTGGTCTACTCAATTTTACGAGTGCGGAGAGTGAATCGCCGGAGCAAAAGCGGCTTAGACAAAGTGCGGCTCTCGACATGCTTCCGGGATGCCAATGGGGGCATAGTCAAATAAATTGATTCATCACTAAAATGGGATAATGTTTCTGGATCAATTTGGCAAATCTCAAAATGGGTCTACTACCATGTTTTCAACAGAGAAAAACCTCCATTGGTTGGCTAACTAAGAAGTGCTTAATAGGAGAAAGAGGATGCTGCCAAAAGTGCACTTGCCCAAAAGTGCCACACTTGAAAAGTGCAAGTGATCGAAGGAGGGTGACAAAAAAACACGGTTGGCCAAAAGTGCCACACCGGAAAAGTGCAAGTGACTGAAGAAGCCGGAACGGCCTTTGATCCGAAAGAAGCTATCGATGGAGAGAAGTTGTTATGTTGGGTGAGCGCCACCATCCATGTAAGACCCCACAACGGCATTGATGGTACAAAAGTGCACGGAAGTGACACAACAACCCACAACGAGGACGTTACGGAATTGAGTGGGGGAGAATGGCACAAATCGATTGTTCCGTGTCCCCATCCTTACAAATGTATAATGAAGCAGATCGAAACTCTCGTGTCCCAAATCCTCCTATACTCCTATAACCTTGAAGTGGAGCTTGTGGCGTCGTTATGTTGAGGAAGCGATGTAGAGGAAAAGATGCAACTAGATTCGGGGGAGTGGTGTTACGGCAATTTGTGTTAGAAGTTCTAGGATAGAAAGAATATTCCCTTTGAAGCTCTAAAGGCGGGGTTGACCGCTCGTGTTCAAACCGGTTGGGAGCTTTTGCCGCTCTCCCGATGAGGCCATTGCGAGCTGAAACCGGTTGTGATGTCTGTCGACACATGATTTTTATTCTTTTTAAATTTTTAGAAAATTAATTAAAAATACCATAAAATTTTATAAAATTAAAAAATTAACTTTGGAAGCCTTAGCCAAGCCAAAGAAATCAATTTTGAACCAAAAAGTATTTTTCCAAAATTTTTGAAAATTTTAATATTTATTAAATTCGAAAATATTGCAAAAATAGAAAAATAACATTTGTGCCCAAAAAATTCGAAAAAAATGGTTAATAATTTTATTTTAATCTGAATTGCATTTCAGCCATATTAGTTCACAAAAAATTTGATTTTAGTCATAATTTCTCTAAATCATGAGATTTCATGCCTTAATCAAGCTTAAAAAAATTAACTAAACTTTTTCTTATTGTTATTATTTCGAGTTGGTGATGACATTTGATCAAAAGACTTTTAAATTTACCATGGTCAAACCTATTTCACCTTTCGGGCATAATCAATTTTATTAATTTTCATGCTAATCGTCATCTTAATTGGGATTATCACAAGAAGGGAAATTGCTCTAGAACCTTCTCATGTCAAGACGAAATGGACAACAAGACAAATTAGAGGTGAAGACGAAATAGGTGAGTTATCAAGTGGATAAAGAATATCCTCTCAAGGACAATGGTACAAAGGGATTTCTAGGGATTGGTAACATGGAGATTTGTGCAAGATTGCTGACTCATTTTCCGGAATCATCACAAGGCCATTTGGCCATAGAGAGACGCGGGATCACCAAAATTCAAGAAGGGAAGCTCATTCTTGAAAAAAAAAATTCTCTCTGTCACTTTCTCTCTTGACGTCTTTCCCCCCGACATCGAGAACTTCACATCGCTATCTTGGCCGGCCAGCACCATCCCTCGACCAACAACCACCACTATGACCTCCCTCACGACCTCCCCTACGCTGTTGTGCCAGCCACCAAGCCGTTCGCCACCGTCGCTTCCCATCCGAGCACCAAGACCTAATCGGCCCCATTATTGGTTTTCACACCGGTGGTCCTCCCGAGCTACACCAATCACCGATATGACGTCCCGACAACCTTTTCCGACGATATTCAACCTTCGACATCAATCCTAGATACCCCCTCAAGCTTGTGATGGCCAGAGCTCGCGTCATTAATCGCGGGCCGACTTAGTTTTTCTTCGTCTTCGTTTGTTGTTCGATTTACTATTACGAACCAAAGCTAATCTTGCATTCACCTCTCTCGATTTTCGGAGTTTGAGCCGCAACTTTGGTGCCTAGATCATCGAGTGAGTTCAACTTCGTCTACAAAGTTCGTCACAAGAAGGTTGATCTACTAAACTCTTATATATTTAATGCATAGGGTAGAAGATTAGAGGATGATCATTTTCGCAAAAATATGAGGAGAATCGGAGGCGATTGGTGGTTGATGTTTGCCGATTAGTTGCTGAGTATGTCATTGTGATGTTGATTTTGCATACCGATGAGTGTTGGTTGATATTGTGGTGCATTTTAACATGTTTTCATTCACGGGTTAGAATGTGCAATTTTACTGTAGTGGGGATTTGAGAGTCAAAACGTCTATATTTCATGGAATGATGTTCTATAAAGTTGTCGGACACGTCCGAAGCTTCGATTTGATATATTGAAGCACGAAAATGGGCTCTCCGACACGAATTTGACACGCAGTCAATGCATGTGACGGATGAGTCGGTGATGCGTTGGTGAGGAAGTCGAAGAGTAGACTATGACCCAAGTTCCTTATGCGCTTCATTGGCCTGCTGGAGTACTACCATGGTCCCGACAACCGTTAAAGTGGTGCGTAGGGTCGGATCTCGCCAAGGAAAGAAAGGATTTGGATGGTAGAGATAGGGGGAGAGGGGAACTTGAGAATTCACTCATTGAAGTGGAATAAGTAATAAACAAAATGGGATTGGATTCGGTTGGATAGTAGCAATGAAATCGAGTGCTAATTACCGTTTCTTATTATGTTGTTTTGTAAAGTAACCGATTTATGGATGAGTGCTCTTGGAGTAGTTGGTCTAGCTTTGAACCAATGAGCCTATGACTTCATTTCCCGGGAGATCCGTGCAGTGGAAGATCTTGAATTTGAGACTTTCCGCACCAAAAATATTCTCTTAAACGAAGGTATTCGTGCTTGGATGGTTTGAAAAAATAAGAAAGATATTTATTAACTGTTAAATAGAAATAGAATAAGAATAAGTAAATAGAATTAGGAATTCAATAGTGAAACTTAGAAGAGGGCATTTGCAACTCGGGCCATGAAAGAGAAGAGGGAGAAGCAAGAGAGAGAGAGAGGGAGAAAATATAGCATACGGACTTGGCAGAAGTGACATTGTCCAGTTCACCGGTCAGAGTACGACACGTGGTAATTGTGGGGCCGCTTGTCGGAAAAATTGAAGCGAGCGGGTGTTTCTCTCTCCATTGTCAAGAAAAAAAGTCAACTCTCTCGGTCATACAACACGTGTCCGAAGTGGGCCCACCTGTCGGACCAAATTTTAAACTCTTGCTTGCGGTCTCTCTTTTCCTCCCGTCTTACTCATGCGACGCGCTCTCTGCCTTCTCTCGGTCTCTCCTTACTATTCACGCTCCCCTCTCTCTTCCTCCCTCCCTCCCGACGACATGCGATTCCCCTCTGCTCTCTCCGTCCCTCCCGACTTGCGATCGAGAAACCCTAGTCTGCTCTCTCTCATCGTATTACGCCTAGCGACTACTCCCTGCTCTATCTCCCTCCAAATCGACTCACGATCTAGCATAGGTAGCTCCGGTCCGTTGAACGCCGAACGATCGGTTGGGAAAGAAGGTAAGGGTGAAGTGCGACGGGGACGACACTATCGGCGACCTCAAGAAGCTTGTGGCTGCCCGGATCGGTCTTGGGGCCGACAAGACCGGTTTGCTCCAAGCCCGACTTGTTCGGATTCTACTTCCTACTTACTTTCGTTGGAGCCACAAGTACGTGTCTCAAAGATTGCTTTGTGTGTGTCTATATTATGATTATATGGCGAATTTCCTTTTGGTTTAGGTGCATTTCTTTGGGTTTTAGCTATTGTTCAAGGTAAACGGAAGACTTTTATTTTTGTTGCACATAGAGTGCAGAGCTTGCAAAAGAGCAAATGGAGGCTTTTAATTAGGCTGATACAAGGGCCTTTGTGTTTTCGTCGCTATGGTTAAATTTTTCTTTGATGATTCTAGTGTTTAGATGTTCCTTTTACTTGAGAAAAGAGAAGCTTTTTTGCTTCAAGCAAAAAATTAGCACCCAAATGGTTTGAGTCAAAGAAGGTAGTTGTGATTGACAATGATAAGCATAGATTATAAATGCTTGGTGTTCATTAGCCCCCATTAGAAATATGATTTTGGCCAAATCAGAAATGCTTAGCTTTTGCCAAATAATTGGTTTATCATAAAGTATCCCTCGTTCATCAGTATTTGTCTATGTATGTACTTTTAGCATTCTACCCTAGGAAGTGATCAAGGTTGATACTCTAACATTAGTTGTGGATTAGGTTGTGTCGAAAAATGACATTCATTATACTTAGATTGTCATAATGTGTTGCTAGAGACTGCTTATGAGTTATGGGCCAAAAAGGGTTTTGAGCACACTATTAATGTTTAGTGAACCTACATAGTCGCACACAATAACGAACCGAGTTCATATTTTCTCTGCACCTTGATCTACTTTAGAAGTAGATTTTAATTTATTCTCATATTCAAAATATCTACACAATTGTTCATGTTATGAGACAACGATTAAACGCACGATTGGAGATAGACGGTTTAGCGGGCTCGAATCGCCCGGCCCCACTTCTTTTATTATGCACAAATATTGAGACTATATATAGACGTTGAAAAACCCTAGAAACGACCAAGCGAATCAAGAGAGTCTTATTTCGAAGGAGAAAAATACAGAGAATAGTTCTCTATTCTTAGATCTTTGAGAGAGTCTCGAAGATCAAAGGCAATCAAGCAAGAGGAGCTCTAAGATCCGTAAGCTAGCACTTGGATCGTTGGAGACTTCAATTCGTGTGTGTGGATATCGGTAGAGGCACAACACTTGGGGCGCTAATCCGGACACAACCGATTGTCCATTTATTTTCGATCCGCAAAAGGTATGTCTTGAACTCCTATTGATTTCAATATATGCATGGATCCTGTCTAGAGTTTCGGTTTATAAATATATTCCACTGCATTTTGACAATCCCGAAACCCCTTCATGTACCTATCTAAATGGACGCAATTGTGTGTGTTACGTATATTTATACATATGCATTAGTAAACTTAAGCATCGCCTTTGATGAAGTGATGCTGCAAGTGATAGTGTACACTAATCTATATTCAGCTATGTGCTTTGTATTTTGATTTTTGAGCTAACATGAGTTTACTTTTCGAATGTTGAGCTTCTGGCCCGCTTCACTGTCCGATACAAGTATTTAGTACTTAAGTGTTCTCCCCAATCATTGTTGTTAACCAACGAAGTTCAGTTTTTTCCTTTCTTTTCTCATGCCTATTTACTCCTCTTTGGGTAACTTTTGTAGTTAGCTACACCATTAGTATCTCGACTATCCGTAATCTTTTGTCGAAGATTAGGTTTTTGTTTTCGGGATTTTTTATTGTAAAGCTCTAATTATATCATAACAATGTTGACTTGAACTAAATCTCTGTTCATCTTATAGGGTTTCATTATTATGGGATGCAAAAGCGATGTTAGCTCGCTCCTCGACTAAAGCTGGTGCGAGTTTTGTAAAGACCATTGTTCTGATTAGGGAACACAAAGCCATTTACCCTCTAAAGCATGCTCACATCCGAAATTTCCACCACCGTTTTTAGTTGACTTCGAATTTACGAAATTGGGGTATCTTGTTTTTTTTGTTGGATCCGAAATAACCCATATGTGTGTTGTGATAGATTGGTCATCGACACAATTGTTCCCCGCCTTATTAGATCTAAAATAACGCGTGTTATTATATGCTGCTAATTGAGTTAATAATCATCATGATTTCGGGTAGTTTGTTTGATAGATGTATGTTTTCGCCGACGCTATCATGAATTGCATAGTCGTTGTAATTTTTCTTATTCGGAGTGAAAGGAAGTTCTTGGTGCTTCCTATGTTATACCGGGTTGGTTGGGACTATGGGGTGGCAATAAAATCAATATGCTCTGCATCGTTCCTACGCAAGCAATTGAGCTTGGAACATTTGAGTGTGTCAAATGATCAATGACATCTGCGTAAGAACGGAGGAAGCAGAATGAGGGTCTCAAGGTGCAATTAGGTAGTCTGAATAGTGTCCCCCTCCTGGATCTCTCCGATTGCTGTTGCCGATGCAGGTGCCGGCATTACTAGCACTCTTGTGTGTCCCTTTGAAGTTCCGTAGGTATCCAAACTTATACTTCCATTTTGTGTGCATCAATGTCTTCGCTTACTTTTGCTTTTCATTGTTTGAGTTGTGCGCAGATGGTTATCCGTTCTTAATTCTTATGGTCTCATGACGCCATATGAGCTTTTCAAAATTGATAATGTCCTACTTCTCTTGTAGGATCGCTTGACTATAAGTCCATTCATTAGGGAGGAGGTTCTGATAGGGCTGTATTAGAGGGTAGAGCGCAAATTGTTTGAAAGTTATGCCCTCCTCAAGTATCACCTAGATGTTCTACGAAACTTGGAAATATATTTTGGTTGTCGGGAGTCATCCCATGTAACAATTTGAGAGCACGTCGGCTTTATGGCATGAAAATAAGTTCAACCATATTTTTGTTGATCTAGCGGCCACTCCTTTTTGAGAATTTTACTGATGTAACATTGTAGGGAGCGCGCAGCAGAAGTCCGATACTTTCGCCCGGGAGATCATCAAGAGGGAGCCCAAGTCCGAGCCCGTCAATATATTTAGTTGGACATATTTTCACTCAAAAGCTTAAGCCCATGAGTTATGGGTCAACTAAGATATATTAACCGCTCCACACTACATCAATTATCCGATGTGGGACTTCTCTAATACAACTCACACGTGTATCCTAACAATCTCCCCCTCACGTGTGAGCTTCAAGATTAGGTTTTGCTCCCCCTTAATCCAAGTATCTTTCCGCACCAACTTATCTCAACTTGAATCTCCATTAACGCCCATCGGGCCCGCATTGCTACACCACAACGCCTACCGGCCCGAAAACCGCGTTGGCCACCAAATTCCTTCCTTGAGATATTAACCAAGCACCGATATATATTGGGAATGGGCCACCAATCAACCATCGGCTCTGATACCATTTGTAGGGAGCGCGCAGCAGAATTCCAATACTTTCGCCGGGAGATCACCAAGAGGGAGCCCAAGTTCGAGCCCGTCAATATATCTAGTTGGACCCATCTTCACTCAAAAGCTTAAGCCCATGAGTTATGGGCCAACTAAGATATATTAACCGCTCCACACCGCATCAATTATCCGATGTGGGACTTCTCTAATACAACTCACACATGTATCCTAACAAACATGGGTCATTTCTCTTTGCCCATTGATTAATTTGTTCTAGCAATTTTTTTTATTGGAAAGAATTGTTTTGTTCTCCAATTCTTCTTTTGCATGATTTCCTTGTAATCCATAGATCTTTGGCGATGCTTTCTGATTGATTTCATACTTCTCCAAAGAAGGAATATGTGCTCAGTGGTGGGTGCCGTGTTTGTTTGTTGATCATGTCACCTACATTGGGTAAGCATAATATTGGAAAAGATTGAAGCACCTTAAATTTTAATTAAGCACCTCGGCTTCTCTAACCATAACTTTTTGTTCATAAAAATCTGTTTACAAAAAAAAAAAAAAAAAACTTTAAAGTGCTGAGAAATCATGGATTAGAAGATGATTGGGCAAACGCAAGAAAAAAATATGGTGACGAAAGCCAAGGTGACATACTGCCAATTAATTACAACAATTGCAATTGGTAAGCTGTCAATGTGCGGTTTCCTATATTTTCCTTTTTTGATGGGTGAACTTGGACTAGTAAACAGTGGGGTACGATTTATTTCAAGAAGCAATATTGATTTTTTCTAACTGAACAAATCATCTTTAGAGATAAACAATCACATTAGTTAGCTACGCAAAAAGGAAACAGCTCAAAAGTAAAGATTTGAGAAAGGCATGGCAAGATTAACATGTTTTTTGTTGAACTAGTTCCTCATCACTACACATGACAGGTAAACTTGTTGGGACATTGCCTCTCTCCCTCATTTCCCCAAATTCAGTCAAAATTTCAAGTAATAGCCATCGGGGGCACTTGCATTGACCCACCATACTCCACAAACATAAAATGTTAGACAGCTGTTGTATTGCCCATTAAAATAGAAGCAAGATTTTTTTAGTATTTCTGTCTCTACACTAAGTTTAATCACCTAAACAATCTCTGCTATGACATTGAACAAGGAAAAAGAATAGAAGAGGGATCCCTATGCAACTTCCCATTAGACAAATCCAGTTTCTTCATATTTTTTTTCAAGCTAGAACCACCATCGTGGTCTAAAGACGAAGGGTTGACATCATAGAACCACCGTCGTTGTCTAAACAAAAAGCGTTGGGCGTCGATTTGGGTGGGAGGGAGAGAACCACCGTTTCGGTCAAAACCTAGGGCATCGGACGTCGGACATCGATTTGTGATAGGCCCGGCTCTCCGATCACTTGCAATTTTGTGTTCATAAACATGGAGCTAGCCACACCTATTTCTTTAGGGCATATAGATCGAGCCATTATAAATAAATAAAAAAAGGTTTGAAGTAGTGGAATAGAACCATATCAAGACTCTTTGAGATAAACAAAATGTACCTTCTCAAGTGGATAGCGCGGTTTGCCACAAGTTGCGCATTTACCTTGTGTAACAAAAAACAAAACAGCACCTTGACAAAGGCCTTATGAATTACCCTTTGGCTCGTCAAATTGTTCACTGCGTTACTAAGAGATAACAAGGACTAACAACTATCAGACTCAACTGCTAAAACCAAGGAAGATGGACACACAAAGAATTGCTACAATGCTTGGTATTTTCATAACATCTCTCCAAGAATTTTACTTACGATTTATATTATCACAAGAAGATTATCCAAAAAAATAAAAGTCACACAAAATACATGAGAAACAAGTACAACCGGTAAAATAAATCCGAACAAGCAGTATTTTTACCTTCTTTCACTAGTAAACAAAGTGCAAACTAAGTTAAGGCTATACAAACATTTCTTAAAGCAAGATGGTCCATTCCAATATCATTCACTCCCACGAAGACAGGCTTATAATATGGTTCTTTGTACAACACAAGAACTAGACAGAATTACAACCCTTCATTGAATCTATCAAGATCGCCAATAGAACACTACAAGAAGTTTGATATAGAAATAAACTGGAGCTGAACAAGTTTTCAACACCAACATCGTACCTATTGCTTGTAGGATGCTCAAGATGCTGAAAATAGTTTGACGACCCATGTACAAAGAATAACGAATTTCTTTATATTTTGCCAAACAACATGCCAAGATAACTTTGTCTCAAATAATCCATTATCAACATTACGGATAGTGTTGAATTGTGATTCCACAAGAGAAAACGTAAGTTGTATCCGACTCAAAATGGTTCTATGAGATCTATCATGGTACTTCAACATCTAATCCAGAAGAAACCATCAAAATAAATATTACAATAGCAACAAAAAGATGAAATAAGTGGGATCCAAAATGATTTCAAAATAAGTACCTCACTAGTGAATGGGGAAAAAACCACTCATAATCTCTGGCGGCATGATATATGGTGATTTCATTTGCATAAAATAAATGAACCCATTAGCATAATGTATCCCAATGATTGTAACTTTTGAGAAGGAATTTTTCTGTAGTTGTAGATAGGCACAATCCATTATAACTAAATTAATACACCAAACTATTAAATACCCGACTATGGAATGGCCAAAATCCTTTCCTATTCCCTAGTGGCATGATGTATGGTGGCTGCTGCATCTATATAAAAAAATGATTAAAATAAGTAAAACGTAATCGTAAATGGAGGACTAAGAGCGACAAACCCGATTATGAAAATTTAGATTCACCGTAGGACCACCAATGTTGTTGGGATAAAAGGCACTTCAAAACAGATTTGAATTACTCGAATAATTTGGGAAATGAGTTTTGTCATGTGTTGCTTGGACAACCAACTTTACATTACAAAGTAATAAATATGTTAATTGAAATCATGTAACATAACATAAGCGAAAAATTTAACTAATTATATGGGTTAATATCACGAAAAATCCCAACTGGTACACATGTGACAATTTATCCCAAACTATTTTTTTAACCACGAAAAATCTAAAATTGGTACATTTGTGACAAATTTACCCCAAACTATTTTTTTTGACAATCAAAAACCCTAAATTGGTACGTCGGTGACAAATTTACCCCAAATTAATTTTTTTTACCACGAAAAATCCCAAACGGGTACATTTGTGACAAATTTACCCTTCATTAAATTGGGTTAATACCACGAAAAATCTCAAATTGATACACATGTTACAAACATATGGTAAAATTCCTAAAGTGGTACACCCATGAACCGCCACATACCATCTAACTTAGCAATTTGATGGTTAAATTTAACGAAAACTAATGGAGGGTAAATTTGTCACTAGTATACCAGTTTTGGATAAATTTGTCACAAGTGTAACAATTTGACATTTTTTGTGACAAAAAAAATAATTTGGGGTTAATTTGCCACAAGGGTACCGGTTTATGATTTTTCGTGGTATTAACCCTAATTATATTAACAAGAATAGTATGTCACTCACCTCGACTTTCTATTCGCATTGAGAGTGTTCATTTCTTAGATTTTTTTCTTCTTTTTCTCACTTGAGCTTTTAAACCTTCCATAACCCATTCCATTTCATTTCCTTCGAAGGGGGTCCAATATCGAAATCTTGCACAAAGAAGCCTCATTATCATCATCATCATGATCATTAGCATCATCAGCAACAACCACACTTGATTTATATGGTGAAATTTCAGCCTTTTCTTTTTCCATGTTCTGCGTCACTATTTTCATATTATTTGCATCTTCAGCTCCCAAACTCATCGGTTCCAAAGATTGTTGCATTAACATGGAAAATCGATTAAACTTAGGTGCATCCAGTGACATTTAATGAGATTCATAATCTACAATCCTTTGTTTGGCACCCTTAGTCCATTTCTTCATAATATAGGAAGATGGAATACCCATAATCAAGATGTTCTCACCCAACTAGGCATGGCAACACAACCACCCTTTTGATTCGAATAATTTACATTCACAAGAAATTGACAAGTCTGCGGGGTCAAATCTGATAGCATGTTCACGTTGAATCTCTAAACACCTAAAAGTATACAAAGGAACCGATCCATCGAACGTAGTACTTGAAATAAATTTGGAGAGACTTTGCAAGTATTCTTCATTGAACCTTTTAAAAATGGTACGAGCATACAATGAAGCAGCATGCATCAAGATCCCACTATTTGGAACCCGCAATTTGGGCTTCCCATGAGAACTGTAATTGTCTTGACTTTCTATTTCTTTCATGTGTTTCGCTTGCTCTTCATGGTGGTGGACAAATTCTACAAGAGTCAATGTCTTAGTCGACATACGTTGAAAGACATTATTGCTGCTCTCACTCCTTTGGCTTAATCTTATACCACATGAAAAAGTATCACAACCAAAAGCTAAACTCCATTTATGTCTAAGACCGTATAATCTCTTAAGCCAATTGTTATTCTTAATAATACCCCACTCCTCTTCCATTTTCCTCCAAGTACATTCAAATTTGTCCTCCGATCTACATCTATTTATAAGCGCTAAGAAATATTTATCCTTGAAATCCGACTTGTGGAATGTTTTCATTGGCATTTTTCATAATGTACCAAGTGCATAAACGGTATTGTGTATTCGAAAACACAATTCTAATGGCTTTTGCCATGGCTTGGTCTTGATCGGTGAACATTGTTTTTGGAACCTTATTTCCCATAAACTTAAAAAACGCCTCAAATAACCAAATAAATGATTATGCGGTCTCATCCAACAAAAACGCACGATCGAATAGAATATTCTTCCAATGGTTATTTACCCCAACAAAAGGTGCACATATCATGTTATAATTGTTGGTGTGATACGTAGTATCAAATACCAGCGCATCACCGAAACAATCGTAATCAAATCTGGACAAGTTATTTCTCCAAAATAAATTTGTTAATATACCATCTTGATCTTCCTGCAGCATAAGACACATTGGGTTTTGCGTTTGTATGCAATGAAAATGATTTAGAATACTTTGACAATCTCCCCCACTTATAGCATTGGATCTTTCCGTCCGTATTATATTTTGACTATTACGCAAGATGAAACCCAAGTTTTTGCTCCCTCCAGCTCTATTTGCTAAAACCTTGTATGCTATAGTCCCTCTAACACTAGTTGTAATCATGTCAACTAAAGCACCTTATAAGGATCAGATATCATTCTTCCATATCTAATCAAATGCTTTTGATCATTTGGAACAAATGCATGATTATGGTCGAAAACATACTCCATGACTTCATACACACCATTATCAACCTTAAATTTGATACGAGCAAGACAACCACATCTAACTTCATCTCTCTCAAATTTCTTTTCTTGATCAAATGAGCCGACAGAATGCCCTTCACAATTACACATGAAAGTATGTCGGGTAATTCTCCTTTCCTATTTCAAGACAGATTTTCCTTCCTCACTCCAAATCCTTTGCCAATTGTATGGGCCACATATTTATGATATGTTTCAACTTCATTTGAAAAATCCATCCCTATTGAAAACTCAAAATCTTTTTCCATATCACGCATTACATATGCAAGATGGAAAGTTTCATGCTGCAACTAAAAGAACAAAAAGTAATTAATATAGTGCTTTAACAAGCAAAACAACATCAATTACTATTTCACATCACATAGTATGAGTGAGGAATTACCTCTGATTCAACCATCCAATATCTTTGAAGCAGACAAACCAAAATAATCTCAACAAAATTGGCTTTGTAATACGTTTTGATTAAACCCCTACAGTATAAGCAATTTATTTTTCATATTTAAGCAAGTCCTCTACATGCAAGTAGAGAGAATTTACTAACAAAAGATATCTTTTGAAACAAACTAAGTAGCACAACTCAATTGCACAAACAAAAATCAAGATTAGGTTTTTATTTTCAGAACTTTTTATTGTAAAGCTCTAATTATATCATAACAATGTTGGCTTGGACTAAATCTTTGTGCACCTTATAGGTTTTCATTACTAAGTAGCTTTATAACTATTTGACAAGTCGAACCTATAAGAAGGTGCCTGCTTCCTCATTGGAGATGACAATGCGTTTGCATTACGTAGAAGAATTATGGTTCGTAGTTCTTTGGCGGAGCAGAGTTTACTTTTCGTACATGAGCATAAAGCCAACTCCTGCATATTGTAACAACAACAATTTAATGTGCCACTCACCGACTAGAAAAAAAACAAGACAAAATAGTAGGCGGTTGTATATACTTGCGGTTTTACAAGTAGAAAAACTACATCCCAGTTCCCCAAGTATATGAGAGAGGAACCCCCAATCCAACTTTAGATATTTGAGAACAAGCTATCAGAAAAATCCAAGGCCAACAGTTCCTCTTTTCTCGTAGATTCTATTATGCAGGAACTCACAAATGAACCTAAAACAAAGAGAAAGGAAAAACGAACTCTCTCGAGAGTAAAAGCCAAGTGAAGGACTAGTCTCGTGAAATCATTTTCCACCCCAAAAGAACTACGAACAAGATTCATCTAGAGATCATGTCAACTCCAAAATAAGCAGTAAACAACTAGCATTCGAGAAGTTCTCGCATGAATCTACCTCCTAATACTGAAAAATCCATCCGAAAGAGATAATCTTGCGTATCATCCACTACATATACAAAACTGTAATCCCAAAAGAAGCCGACTTTTGAATGAATATCCAATATCTAGCACAATGTATCCCCATATAACCATAATGTAGACACAAACAGAGCAAAAAGGCTTCTCTTTTCTCAAGTAAAAGGAACATCTAAACACCCGAATCATCAAAGAAAATTCAACCATAGCCGCGAAAACACGAAGGCTCTCGCATCGGCCTAATTAAAAGCCTCCATTTACTCTTTTGTAAGCTCTGCACTCCATCTATAGCAAAATAAAAGCCTCTCCCGTCTACCTTGAACAATAGCTAAAACTCAAATAAATGCACCTAAAACAAAAGGAAATTCTCCATATAATCATAATGTAGACATACAAAGAGCAATCTTTCAGACACGTACTTGTGGCTCCAACGATAGCAAGGAGGAAGTAGAATCAAAACAAGTCGGGCTTGGAACGGATTGGACTTATCGGCCCAGGTGTCGGTGCGGGGTGTCGTCTCCGTTGCACTTCATCCTCACCTTCTTCTCGAGCTGGTCATTCAACTTCGACAGGCCGGAACCGCCTCTGCTAGGTTGTGAGTAGATTTTGGAGGGAGAGAGAGCGGGGAGTAGTCGTTGGGCGTGAGACGAAGAGAGAGAGCGGGGTAGGGTTTTTCGATCGCGAGTCGAGAGGGATGGAGAAAGCGGAGCGGAATCACATGTCGTCGAGAGGAGGGAAGGAGGGAGAGAGAGGAGCGTGAATAGTGAAGAGAGACTAAGAGAGGGCGCAGAGCTCATCGCATGAGTAAGACGGGAGGAAAAGAGAGACCGCGAGTGAGAGTTTAAAATTTGGTCCGACAGGTGGGCCCGCTTTGGACACGTATCGTACGTTCAAGAGAGTTAGCTTTTTCTGTGATAATGGAGAGAGAAACACCTGCTCACTTCAATTTTTCTGACAAGCGGCCCCACAATTACCACATGTCGCACTCTGACTAGTAAACTGGACCACGTCGGCTCTACCTATTGGAAATAATTTGCGCACACGTTAACGTATCGGGGGAAATACGTAATCTTGTTTGTTTGTAATCGGGAAAAATAATATCAGAGAGAAGGCGATAACAAAATTTAATACTGATGAAGCCAATGTACAATCTTTACCAATAAAGATTACAAAGTAAATAAACTTGTTGAATACTTCAAACTCAAAAAAGAATTCGACAAAGTGAGGTACGACTAATTGAATCTCCTTAAGGCGATTAGTTCCTATCAATGGTGTTAAGCGGCTTCACGAACTATGCCTCCTAAGATATAACACCTCGAACCTATTTGTATTAATACTATACGAACATGACTCTGTCGAACACTTCTTGAAACCGGCACACTTGGAGGACGACTAAGAGAGAACTAGAGGATTATGGCTCCAATTTTAACTTGCGATTTTGAACTACGCATACGGTCTATTTATAGACCTGGAAAACATCGGTTATGCCGACATTAAACCACGTCGATTATGCCGACATTAAACCACGTCGATTATGCCTACGTAAATCCACATCGGTTATGCTATCATTAAGCCATATCGGTTATGCAGACATAAATGTACATCGGTTACTTTGACATAAGTGCATGTCGGTTACGTAGATAATAATTGAGCCATCAAACCACATAATTGCAACAATCCCCCACATAATGGCTCAACATAACTAAGACTCGGGGAATTCCAAGTGTGCCTGTGGAAATATACTGCATCAAGATAGGTAGCTTTCGCTTTGAACCTTCTTTAATAAAAGCCTATTGGACATTCTTAACCGGTTGGTGAACTTAGTTTTGAACCACCAGTTGTTGGTGTAAGCCCAAACAATAGACCTCACACAGAGTATCTCCGAATCAAGATTGGTTCTTGGTTGCGTTCATTCTTTCGGCACTAAACCTCTCGGAATTCATGAATACTTTAGAAAATCCAGCCTTTAAAGATTTTCATAGAGTCAGCCACCTTCACTCATATAGGTGCATTCCTATTAAAGGTATCCTACCATACCTTACTAGGATGTTAAAATCCAAGCTATATGAATCATTAAACGCATTGCGTACCCTTAAAACGCTATAGGAAGCATTGTTGCATCATAGGAATGGGAAATAGTCCTCACTCTAGAGTTTTCAAAATTTGCATTGTCCTATTGAACCTAGTCCATGGGATCTCCAATCGTATAGGTTAGGTTTCCACCTCGGAAGCTCTTTATTAGGTTAAGGCTTTTAACCCCATTTCCCTTGATGCGCAGTTTACTTGCTCTCTCGATAAACCTTTTGTTAGCGGATCCGCAATGTTTTCCTTTGATTTCACAAAGTCCAAAGAATTATTCCATATGAGAAAAACTGTCTTACGGTATTATGTCTACAACAAATGTATCTAGACTTACCGTTATATATCACATTAAGTGCACTTGCAACAGTTGCCCGATTATCACAGTGAATGCATATTATAGGCACAGGTTTTGGCCACAACGGAACATACTCTAAAAACCGTCGAAGCCACTCTACTTCTTCAATAGCTTATCCAAAGCAATAAGCTCTGGTTCCATCATGGAGTGCGCTATTAGAGTTTGCTTTGAGGATTTTCATGATACTGCGGCACCTTTTAGCGTGAACACATACCCACTAGTCGATTTCAATTCATAAGAATCCGAAATCCAGTTGGCATCACTATAGCCTTCCAACATAGTTGGATATTGACCATATTGTAGAATATAGTCTTTGGTATATTTCAGATACTCTAATACTCTCAACAAAGCATTCCAATGCTTGTGACCATGATTGCTTATATATCCGCTCGGTTTTCCTACCGAATATGCAATATTCGATCTAGTGCGATTCATGATGTACATGAGATCGCCAATCACTTGAGAGTATTCCAACTATCCGATCTTGCTTCCAATATTCTTTCTTAAATTTAGGTGCGGTAGAAAAGGATTATTCACATCTTTATTGCTAAATCCTTTAAATCTCTCAATTACCTTTTCAATGTAATGGGATTGTGTTAAACCTAGGCCATCAGAATTCCTTAGAATTTTGATGTCGAGTATAACATCCGCAACACCTAAGTCTTTTATCTCAAAGTTCTTCTTGAGAACATTTTTGGTGATTTTGATAACCTCGGCGTTGTCTCCAAAAATAAGCAAGTAATCAACATATAGACAAATAAGTACACATCTAATGGATGTAGATTTGGTGTACACACATTTGTCACATTCATTGATTCTATACCCATTTTAGATCATCACATGATCAAACTTCTCATGCCATTGTTTAGAAGCTTGTGTAAGCCCATACAATGATTTGACAAGTCTACGATCTGTGTGTTCTTGTCCTTTGACCTTGAATCCTTCAGATTGTTCCATATAAATCTCCTCATCGAGATCACCATTCAAGAATGTAGTTTTCACATTCATCTAATGTACCTGCAAATTGTATAACGAAACTATAGCAATCAACATCCTAACCGATATTATTCTTGTTCTTGGTGAATAAGTATTAAAGTAGTCCACACCCTCTTTTTTATCTAAACCCTTTGGCAACATGCCGTGCTTTGTACTTATCAATGAAACCATCAGCTTTACGCTTCTTCTTAAACTTCCATTTACATCCAATTGGTCTATTTCCAGGTGGAAGATCAACCAATTCCCAAGTATGGTTACTTATGATAGAATCAATTTCATTGTCAATGACTTCTTTCCAAAAAGGAGCATCCGAAGATGACATCGCCTCTTTGAAGGTTTGAGGCTCACCTTCTAACATGTATGTCGAAAGTCGAGGCCCTAAAGATTTTGCAATTCGTAACCTCTTGCTCCTTCGTAGTTTGGCATCCTCGGCCTCAACTTCATCATTATCAGATTTTGAATTTTTGAATCTTTTCGAGAAGGTTCACCACCGATTTCTTTTCGCAAGATATATATCTTCAAAGAATTTAGCATCCCTTGATTCTAGAATAGTATTGATATGGCTTTCCGCATTTTCAGATTTGTGAAACAAAAATCTGCATGCGCTGCTATTTTGAGCATAACGGATAAATATGCAATCCAATATTTTAGGTCCCAATCGAGTTTGTTTAGGAGGAGGAATTGCCATCTTAGCTAGGCACCCCCACACTTTCAAAAGATTATTGGATGGTAGCCTTCCATTCCATAAGTCATATGGAGTCTTACGCGTTTTCTTGTGGAGTATTTTATTAAGAATATAGTTCACGATTAGCACCGCCTCCCCCTACAATTTCTGAGGTAAACCAAAACTTAAAAGCATGGCGTTGGCCATCTCCTTTAGAGTTCTATTCTTCCGTTTAGCAATTCCATTTTGTTGTGGAGTATAAGGTGCGGTTGTTTGAAGAATTACTCCCAAACTAGCACACAACTCCTTTAAATTGGAAGAACTATATTCTCCTCCTCTGTTAGACCCAAGCACTTTGATTTGCCTATCAAGTTGGTTCTCAACCTCATTTTTATACTTGACAAGCATGTCCATAACCTTATCTTTGCTAGTTAACAGACAAACATAGCAAAATTAAGTGCAATCATCCACAAAAGTAATGAAGTACTTCTTTCCACCTCTACTTTCTACAAACTTTAAATCACATATATCACTATGGATTAGTTGTAGAGGTTCACTCGTTCTTTCAATGGATTTGAAAGATTTCTTCGCAAACTTAGCCTTAACATAAGTCTCACACTTGAAACGAGCATCCAACTCAAACTTTGAAATTAGCCCCAAGTTTGCTATCTTTTTCATTGTACCATAGTTTACATGTCCTAATCTACCATGCCATAGATAAGGAGACACAACAATGTAAACCGAACACTTCTCTTTATTGATAATCTTTGGGTACAAGAAGTTTGAGTTTACATCAATAATAGCCACATTGGCTTTGAACAGATCATTACTCAAGTACGATCTCCCCACATACATTCCCCCTTTAAAAAGTACAAACTTGTCGAATTCAAATACAATTTTGAAGCCTTTCTTGACAAGTATGGGGCTAGAAATGAGATTCTTCCGGATCTCCGGAACATGCATCACATTTAGCAGGATAATCTCCTTGCCGGAGGTGAAATTCAGGATCACCTTTCCTCTCCCAGCAATGTTTGCTGATTTAGAGTTAGCCACATAAAGCATCTCATCTTCCTAAGCCTTCTCGTACGATGAGAACAGGTGTTTGTCCACACGAATGTGATTTGTGGCACCCGTGTCCAATCACTAATCGGTATTGTTTGACACCAGGGACACCTCGGACACCACCACATTAATCAGTCTTTGATTACTTGCCTGCTCTATTAGATTCAGTTGCTTGGATGCATCACCGCCCTTGCCTTTGCTTGGGTACTTCTTGCAATCCTTAGTATGATGGATATACTGATTGCAAACAAAACATGTCTCGCGAAATTTCTGGAACCATTCCTTATGAAGGATTACACCGGTAACTTTCTTCGATTTCTCATTCGGAATAACCGAAAATGGCACCATCAAGGAAGGCAAAGCATGTTGATGTATACCCGTACTACTAGAGGTGGTCTCAACCCGAAGGCTCGCAGCATTTGCTGCCACAGTGCTAGGGCTGGAGGTATGAACCTCTCCACTAGCAATGGTTGTATCGGCCAAAGGAACGTCTCCAGAAACATTCCGCACATTATTGGGTACTTGACTATTATCAGCCATCTCGATTTTTTCGATAAACCCAAACAAACAGTGAATAAGCATTAATCGCCTTAAGATTGTTGAAAATAATTTGCACATACCTTAACGTATCGGCGGAAATATGTAACACTATTTATATGTAATCGGAAAAAATAATAACAGAGAGAAGGAGATAACAAAATTTAGTACTGATCAAGCCAATGTACAATGTTTGCTAATAAAGATTACAAAGCAAATAAACTTGATGAATACCGTAAACTCAAAAAAGTATTGGACAAGAGGTGAGGTACGGCTAACCGAATCTCCTAAATGCGATTAGTTCTTGCCAATGGTGCTAAGCGGCTTCACGAAGTATGCCTCCCAAGATGTAACACCTCGAACTTGTTTGTATAAGCGCTATATGAACAAGACTCTGTCGAACACTTCTCGAAACCAGCACACTTAGAGGACGACTAAGAGAGAACTAGAGGATTAAGGGTCGATTTTTTACTTGTAATTCTGAACTACGGATACGATCTATTTATAGACCGAGAAAATGTAGGTTACGCCGACACAAATCGACGTCGATTACACCGACATAAATCCACGTCGTTTACGCCATCATTAACCCATGTCGGTTACGTAGACATAAATATACGTCGGTTACACCGACATAAATACATGTCGGTTACGTAGACAATAATTGAGCCTTTAAACCACATAATTACAACACTACCAAGTCTGTATGCAATATTTTCTCGAGAGAGAGGGAGAGGAAAAGGAAAATAAAGAAGAAGGGAAAGCAAAACATACATTTGGAGCTGCAAGGCCGCACAAGAATTGAGCGAATCTAGGACTCTGAAGCTGGACGGTTTGTGGTAAAACTCATCATAGAGAAGCAAGGCAAATCCGGAAGGAGAAAAGAAGATTGCGACTTCATAGAAAAAGATGGTATAAAACCCAAGGACACAATCCCCAACAGGCCACACCCATACCTACTGCAATTTAACTTCTCCATAAAGCGGGTGAGGCTCAAGAACACGGCCTCCGAGGCTCCAACAAGCCACACCTACCACAAAAAGAGCATTAATGAAAAATTCAATTTTCGCTTTTACTTTATTTATTTTTTTGGTCCATTCATTTTTACTTTATCATTCATTTTTACTTTATTACTCGTTTTTTATTTTAAAAGCTTTTTTGTATGTTTCGAAAT
This sequence comes from Rhodamnia argentea, assembly GCF_020921035.1. Lineage (NCBI taxonomy): Eukaryota > Viridiplantae > Streptophyta > Magnoliopsida > Myrtales > Myrtaceae > Rhodamnia > Rhodamnia argentea. The sequence goes on along the minus strand of NC_063157.1, from coordinate 19,135,630 downwards.
TTTTTATTTTTCGAAAATGACGTATAGACATGTCGTGTTGTATCGCGTGTCACATGTGAGCGTCGGTGCTACTTAGGCGATAGTGCAACACCTTACAATAGCTTTTAGGAATATTTCTAGCCAATTTTGAAAGGGTGACACTATTTTCACCCCCATTTTGACTAAGACACTCCTTTCTTCTAGTTAACTTACTGAAATCTTGTCCCCTCTCTATCTCTTTAATCTATTGTTCTATTTTATCAGGCTAATCCATAAAAATTTCTTTATTTCTATCATCTCTCTTAATTTCACAATATAAATGCTCCATTACACCCATCAAGATATTAATTTACCATATTTCATTATCTTATTCACTAGAGAATATGTTCAAATGTAATTTGTGGTCTCATATTTCAATTCACAATTTTTTTTTATTTATGGCAGCTTATAAACAGACATTTAAATGCATTTTTTCTGACTAGCGTGAGCAAAGCTATGTTTCAAAATTGAAAAAAAAACTGAAAAGAAAATTAATTTGTTAAAAGTGTGATCAAATGTCAAATATACTTATTTTTAGACCATATCTGAATATTAACAAGGGATAAATGCATAAAGGAAATAACATGAAACTTCTTATTGTTCAACTCCTAAAGAAAGTAATTAATAATAGCAAGTGGATCAAAACTTTAAAATATGCTTAAAATTATTTCCCCTGAAAAAATCTTACACGAGTTTAAAAGTGCAAAATATGTAAATAAATTTTCAACCCCATCTTGCAATATATATTAAAATGCGAAAAGCTCAAAAGAAAGCACAAATCAACAATGTTTAACTTTAAAATCCTATTCGACCAAAAAAAACTTTAAAAACCTACGAATTTATTTCAAAAAATCACCTACAAATTCAAAATCTACTAAATATTTAGATTGAGTTGTAATTTTCAACTTTGAAATAAAGTTTCCCTCAAACTATTTCATGAAAAAATAAGCAATTAATCGTGTGTTGATAAGCCGTTATATCTAGAAATTTCTAACCTTTCATATAACTTTTGTAATTTAAAAAATGGGACCGTAAATTAAAAATAACTACCGTTTATAGGCAAGTGGTAACATGATGCATGATAAGATGATATTTTATCGGGCGTAATTTGTCATTTCTATTGTGAAATTGATAATTTAAAAGAGAAAATAGAAATCAAAGCAATTATGTTGGTTAGGATGATAAAAAAGAACGATGCAGAGCATGTTGATTTTATTGCCAGCCCAAAGTCCCAACCAACTTGGTATAACACAAGCAAGACTGAGAACTTGCTTTCACTCCGAATAAGAAAAATTGCAACGACTATGCAGTCCATAATAGCGCTAGTAGAAACATACATCTATCAAACAAATTACCCTAAATCATGATGACTATTAACTCAATTAGTAGCATATAAGAACATGCGTTATTTTAGATCTAATAAGGCGTGGAACAATTGTGCAGATGACCAATATATCACAACACACATATGAGTTATTTCAAATCTAACAAAAAAAAAAAACAAGACACCCCAATTTCGGAAATTCGAAGTCAACTAAAAAATGTGGTGGAAATTTCGGATGCAAGCATGCTTTAGAGGGTAAATGGCCTTGCGTTCCCTAATTAGAACAATGGTCATTACAAAACTCTTACCGGCTTCGGTCGAGGAGCGAGCTAATCTTGCTTTTACATCCCACGATAATGAAAACCTATAAGAGGCACATAGATTTAGTCCAAGCCAACATTGTTATGATATAATTTCAGCTTTACAATAAAAAAAAAACCGAAAACAAAAACCTAATCTTCCACAAAATAGAGGGATTACGGGTGGTCCAGATACTAATGGTGTAGCCAACTATAACGATTACCCAAAGAGGAGTAAATCGGCATGAGAAAAGAAAGGAAAAAAATGAACTTCATTGGTTAACAATAGGGATTGGGGAGAACACTTAAGTATTGAATACTCGTATTAGACGGTGAAGCAAGCCGGAAGCTCAACATTTGAAAAGTAAACTCATGTTAGCTCAAAAATCAAAATACAAAGCACATATCTTAATATAGATTAGTGTACACCATCAGTTACAATATCAATTCATCAGAGGCGATGGCTAAGTTTTCTAATGCATATGCATAAATATACGTAACACACACAATTGCATCCATTTAGATAGGTACACACATAGATAAATACGGACGGACATGGGATACTTCATGTTAAACCAATCATTTGGCAGAAGCTCCGCCACTAGCTGCGCAAACTAAGCATTTCTAATTTGGCCAAAATCAGATTTCTAATGGGGGCTAATGAACACCGAGCATTTACGGTCTATGCTTATCATTATCAATCATCACAGTCACCTTCTTTGACTCAAACCATTCGGGTGCCAATTTTTCACTTGAAGCAAAAAGGCTTCTCTTTTCTCAAGTAAAAGGAACATCTAAACACCAGAATCTTCAAAGAAGATTCAACCATAGCCTTGAAAACACAAAGGCCCTCGCATCAACCTAATTAAAAGCCTCTATTTACTCTTTTGTAATCTTTGCACTCCATGTATAGCAAAAATAAAAGTCTTCCGTTTACCTTGAACCATAGTTAAAACCCAAATAAATGCACCTAAACCAAAAGGAAATTCCCCATAAAATCTTAATGTAGACACACACAGAGCAATCTTTCGGACACGTACTTGTGGCTCCGACAATAGCTAGCAAGAAGTAGAATCCGAACAAGTCAAGCTTGAAGCGAACTAGTCTTGTCGGCCCGATGCCGGTCTAGGTGGCGACGAGCTTCTTGAGGTCGCCGATGGTGTTGTCCCCGTTGCACTTCACCCTCACCTTCTTCCCTAGCCGATCGTTCGGCGTTCGACGGATCGTAGCTGCCTTTGCTAGGTCGTTAGTGGATTTTGGAGGGAGAGAGAGCGAGGAGTAGTCTCCGGGCATGAGATGAGAAGAGAGAGCTAAGTAGGGTTTCTCGATCGCGAGTTGAGAGGGACGGAGAGAGCAGAGTGGAATCGCATGTCGTCGAGAGGGTGGGAGGGAGGGAGAGAAAGGGGAGCGTGAATAGTGAAGAGAGACTGAGAGAGGGCAGAGAGCGCGTCCCATGAGTAAGATGGGAGGAAAAGAGAGACCACGAGCGAAAGTTTAAAATTTGGTCTAACGGGTGGGCCCGCTTCGCATACATGTTGCACACCCAAGAGAGTTGGCTTTTTTCCATGATTGTGGAGAGAGAAACGCCCGCTGGCTTCAATTTTTTCTAACAACTAGCCCCACAATTGTCACGTGTCACACTCTGACCGGTGAACTGGACCATATCGGCTCTACTAAGTCTGCATGCAATATTTTCTCGAGAGAGAGGGTGAGGAAAAGGAAAAGGAAGAAGAAGAAGGGAAAGCATAACATACGTTTGGAATTACAAGACGGCATAAGAATTTGAGCAAATCTAGGACTTTGAAGTCGGACGATTCGTGGTAAAACTCATCATAAAGAAGCAAGGCAAATCCAGAAGGAGAAAAGAAGATTGCGACTTCGTAGAAAAAGATGGTATAAAACCCAAGGACACAATCCCCAATAGATCACACCCGCACCTACTGCAATTTAACTTCCCAGTAAAACTGGTGAGGCCCGATGACATGGCCTCCAAGGCTCTAATAGGCCACACCTATCACAAAAAGAGCATTAATGGCAAATTCAATTTTTTTTTGCTTTATTTTTTTTTGTCCATTCATTTGTACTTTATCATTAATTTTTACTTTATTATTCATTTTTTTTTAACTTTTTTGTAAAAATATAATTTGTCACGCATATATAAAATATATTAAAAAAAAAACATGTTCCAATGTATCGAAAATGATATATGAACATATCGTGTCGTATCGCGTGTCGCATGTGAGTGTCGGTGCTACTTAGGTAGTAGTGCAACATCTTACAATAGCTTTAGGAATATCTCTCGCCAATTTTGAAAATGCAAGTCATTTTTTTCATTTTCAGATTAGAATTATTTTCCCGCCATTCATCAGCTTGGCGCCAGATCGGATCGGCCGAAGCCGACTCTCAGTCGCTACGGCGCATTCCCGCTCTTCATTTCAGCTCTCGCTTATGTCCGATTCTGCCGTCGGTGTCGCTCGCTCTCTTCAGTTCGATTCGTGCTTTTACGCCCAAGTCGCTCGCGCACCGCAAGAAACCCTAGATCCGCCCCCCAAATGGCGGTCCAGTCCGAGCCCGACTACTCTCTCTTCACAGCCCAAGAGGTCCTCCTGCTGCTAGCCTTTGTCGTTTCTCGCCAATTGAATCTGTTGAATATGCTCTACATGTGCGCGTGCCTGTGTGCTTGTGTGCGTTGCTCTTTAGGCCATTGACGCCCCTTTTTTTGCGCTGCCTCAGATCGAGTTCGTCGCGGAGGATGAATTGATCGAGATTGTGCCCAACATGCGGATGGATCCTCTCAATTTGATCTGCGTGAGTCAGCATTTGAAGCTCCTTTCTCTTGCGTTGGATGCTTGTGTGCGAGTAATTTCGTTTCCCGTTTTGGTTTTGGAGTCCTTGCTAAGTTGCGTTCGCTGGTAGGGTGATTTCGGTCCTTTTCTTCCGCAAATAGCCGCTCAAGTGCCTCTGTGGCTAGCTGTGGCTTTGAAGAAGAGAGGCAAGTGCACGATTCGGCCTCCTGAATGGATGTCTGTGGGTAGGTTTTCCTCTTCCCTCTGCTTCTCTGGATGCATATTTAGGCTCTTGGGGGTCTGGATATAAGTTAAGCTTAGCTCGTGGGCACGCACGCAAATAGTTTGTTTTGATCAATAGCTCATGTTTCAGACTGTGGAGTAGGAGCAGGGAAATATGTAAAATAGCATTCAATTGAATATGCTGATTGTTTTCTCAGCTTAGGCATTGTTTTAGCTGAGAAGGTTTTGTTTAATTTGCTCGAGTTTTTCATCTGGTGCATGTGGTATATCTTGAACGAATGTGAACTTTTTGTAGTTTATTTTTTAGTCTGTTTGGACTCTCATGCATTCAGGTGCGGCATCTTGAATTTTATTAGATTTTGAGAATTGATTAATGTGGACATCCAATTAGACGACTAATTGACATCACATTTCAAAGGCAGAAAGCTATTTCTCTGTCCAATAACATAGTGGAGAACGGCGTTTTGGTAGAAGAGCTCGGTATCTTCGCAAAAAACTTTCGATTTCAGAGCGTCCCCCTTGAAAGTCCTTTGCTAGTTTTGTACACGTTGGATATCATGTGTTGCTTCCACAAACAGTTGAAGAAACTTATCAAAGTCGAGTTCATCCTGAACAGAGTTTTCCCAGCATCGTGATTGCTGATATCCACAGACATCATTCTGTTTTCTTTCTAGGTTTTTATTCCTAATCCATAATTGTACTTGAAAAGATCTACAGACACTAGAGGATGTCAAGATCATTTCCCATTAATAAGAATGAAATTGTTGTGTTTATGTCTTGCAATTACTGTCCAGTAAGTTGAATTTAGTTTCGGAGTTTGAATGCTCAAGAGTTAGTTTTAGATGATATAATGTTGTTGTTGTAGGAGTATTATTGTTCCTTCGGGAAGATGATGATGTACTAGGTCCAAGTTTATTTACCTCATCAATATTCCAGATATTTGGAACCTCTCTCTTCTTGACAATGCCACAGTGTTGGGTTATCTCGAAAAGAACAGTAGGTTAACCTATATTGGAAACATTGGCATTTGGAATGCCACAAGAGGAGAGGTGGTTAATGTAAATTCTGTGTTATATTACATGATCAGGAGCAGAGATACCAGAATACAGTGTTTTCTAAATGAACAAACGATTTTGAACTCTCCTTCCATTTTATGGTACACTAGATGTCTGGAACACTTGAATTGGTGTTCTGTGTTCATGCATGGACATTGATTCACTTTCACGTGATGTATTTCTGAAATCGCAGTTCAATGCATATAGTTTAAGAAAAAGTTGACATGCAATGTGGTCTTTTAGACATGCTTCAATCATATTTATGTGATTATAATCCAAATAGGACCAAATTTTACCATTTAATTCAACTATACAATCAGAAGGGCTACTGCTATTATACTGCAATCCATGCTCCGTGTGTTGGAAAGGATTGTTGAGCTGCTAGGTTGTGGACCAATCAAACAAACTTTTTTGTTCTTGATGCTAGCGGATGTGTTTGGCAAGATGGACTGCTGCATTTGTCAACTTATAATCTTTGAACATCAAATGTAACCATATCTTTTTTACACGAATTCTCTCTTTTCTAGAAAAACTTACCCGTGTTTTGGAAGCTGAACGAGATTCTGAAAGAGAATTTCAGTTGCTGCCATTCCATTATGTGGAAATTTCAAGACTTCTTTTTGACCAGTAAGTATATGAAGTTGGTTTTTGAATGTCTATATCAGTTGCTGCGTAGTACCAATTCTTACTTCTCATTTGATCAACAGCGCACGGGACGACATTCCTGATATTTATATGGTGGGTTAGACAGTTTTTCATTTTGTTGTCTTCTCTGCTGACCTTTTGTCATTGCATGCGTGGAATACTGGAGCAACCTTAAGTTATGTTGTCTTCCATAGGTGAGGTCTCTCATTGAGGATATAAGGGATGTAAGATTTCATAAAGTGCAAAGCAGCCTGGAGACATTTGATGGTCGAACATCAGCAGTACAAGTATGCTTTTTATCTTATCTATTCATTTGTTTGCTGGCAAAAGAATCTGTCTGTTTTCATGGCAGAGTTATAATTTGTCTCATTTTTTTCATTTAATCTTAATATCTTATAGTGTAATAATGAAACTAAGTAGGAGATGTTAAACACATGATACCTACTAATTGCACCTCTGGCGCTCTGGTCGTTTACACACATTCACTGTTAATTTTATCATTGCATTCATGACCCTTCGTCGAGATGCAACTAGCAGGCTCAGCTTCTGGGAAAGTATGATTGTACTAATTGGCCGTGTTTCATCTTTATGTGGAGTAGGCAGTATAGTCCAGTTTCACTTCTAGAAGACTGTAAAATGACTGTCATGCATGGTCAGTGTGAGCAGGTAATTAACTGCTAGATAATTTGATTAGTTTCTGGATATATAGAAAATGAGCTTTCGAGCTTGTCAAAACTTCTATGGCCTTTCAAATAGAGCCAAACCTTTTGCTGGACGATCCATCATGAACCATGTGTTATGATGTTATGAAGTCAACAGCACAAATGATATGTGTTGGCCTCAGTATATTTCTCCGGCATCTCTGCAGCTGGTCATATTGAGAACAGAACCCATAAGCTGCATGGAAGAGATCACACTCTGGTAGTCAAAATTAAGTTAATTAACAGCTGGCAAGCTGGAGCGGTTCCTTTTATAAATTTCAAGAGTCATCAAGGTACATAAGATTCCATGGGGGCACCAGAATTTAATTTTTTGCAGGGATTCTTGACAATAAGCTATTTTCTACATGTGGCTCAATAAGCATTTCCCAACCTGAGGATTTATACTCTTGTAAGTTTTGTGATATGACAGATAAAATCCTTATCGGCAATGGAGGTGAATATAGTTCGTCCCTTTGTCGCGAGAGCCCTACAGTCATTCCAGAAGCTTGATAGTCTGCTGCCGGAGACAGATTCCACACCCAACAATCAACCGCAAGAAGCAGATAAAGCCTCAAAAGGACGAGTATGTCCTTATTTGGTTTTCACCCTCTATGATATAGTTAGTGCTCATGCTAGGTTGGTATTGACGGTTGAGACATCAGAATTGACCTTATCAGATACATAACTGGTGTTGTAATTGGTGCTTACTTTTTATGAGCTAAGAGTGTTATGTTTTAGACCACATGCTTAGTTCTTGATCTTCCATGAGAAGGGTCCTTGACAACATACATCTGGTCAGAACTGCATGTAGATGGCAATCCCTAACAGAGTTTGTTTACCCATGATGCAGCGCGTCCTGCGAGGAAGGTGAAGGTTGTCGCCGGTCATCCTCATCATGTTGTTTCGTGCAAATGTTGCTCAAGCATGCAAGCAGGTCAGGAACTTGTTTCTCTTTACAGGATCTGAGGAGCTTGTGGTTGTGGACTTCGCCTATTGAGCGAGCTTTTGTGAGTTTTTCATTCTAATCCCTGTCTTTAATAGCACTTACTACTTTAACTCACGGCATGTTGAAATGGAAGGCAAGGATCTGTTCACTTATATAGTTGTGAGTATCCGGCTTAATGACACATCCTCTTTGCTTTAAGTACGTTAAAGTATATGTAGCAAATTGAGTACGTTTATCGGCATCTGTATCACATAGGTTTTATGTTTGTAGATAGGTGCTAGGCCTATATATGAGGTAGCTGTGCATTTGGGTATTAAAAATGAAAAATATGATCTTCAGTTCATTGTGTGACGGTTATTGTGGCCACAGGCCCATGTTTTCTTTTTTGTATTTTTTGAAATACGGAACATGGTTAATTTTCTTTGCCATATGCTGTTGGGCGGCCCATGACACGGTCTACATCAAGCCGGGTCAGGCCTACGGGCAGCTTGGTTCATTTAGCATGATATGACTCTCTCCAGCATGTATCTCGAGCTTCAAAAGGCTTATATCGGGGAATGATTAGTCCTAAATTTGTTGTATGGAGGTTAATTCAATCTTAAACTGTTTAATTTTGTCAATTTTTTCACACCTTTCTGCGAAATTCTAACCTAGTCCTTTCGGTCAATTTTCGTTGGTAATCGTTGACGTGACGATTCAGTTTTTACTAGCCGTTCCAAATGGTAAACCGCCACCCCAGCGATTTCCGGGGAAAATGGATAGGAAGGACTACATTAGAATTTTCGGCGAAAGTTCAGGTCTCAATTGGTAAAATCGAAAAGTTTCATGATTGAATCGGCATTCGCGCAATATGCTTAGAATTGATTGGGTAATTTTCCCGGCATATGTCACGGTCCAATCCTCCACAAAAACCAACTAAGTTTCCTGTACTCGTAGCTGCCAATTCATCTTCCTCGAAGGTTCTCGTATTATAAATAACCAAAAATGCAATCAGTAACAATAAAGAACAAATCAATAGCTGTCTTCTGCGCCTGTGGATTTGGCCAATTGGGTTTGGTCACGGATTGGTTCCGATAGAGACTCCAACTCACAACTGACAATGAATGCTTGCCAAATGCTTGGCTCCTGCTTCCCCGAAAAAAACCAATCAGAGACTGTTGGGGGGATATTCACAAGATGCCAGTGCACCATTCCCGGAAGTGCCCCTGGCTGTGCAACGGAATAGAATAGAAAATGCTTCCTGCACCTTTTCCTCTGTCCCCATCCATCTGTTCATCTTCTGTAGATAAGATGATCATCTTTTTCCCACTTGTGAAAAGGACATCTTAGATATAAAGTAGTTTAAAACCGTGAAAAATTTCCCCACTTGTCATTTGATCTTGTGTGGAATTGCTTTATAATTTGGAGGAGGGGACCACATCAAGGCCCAAAAAAAAAAAAAAAGTCAAGAAAACCTTATCCCAGAAACCTTTCACCGGGTCGTCGGGTCAACCCTCTTTGGACGTTCTGCAAGTTGCCTTCGCCTTTTAATCTCGTGAATCACAAGACAAAAGTTGCTAGGCCCACAGAAGGAGGAAGAAGAATAAAGAAAGAAAGAAACAAACCAACCACCACCGCCAAGCATGTCAGGTTTCAGCTCATCCCGATCCCGGCCAAAGCTTCATCGCCATCGGTGCAGATGGAGTTCGTCTCCATTCATCTGTCCCTACGCACGTGGGTCGTGATCGATGCTCTGTGCCTCCGCTGGAGCCTTCGTTGTCAGTTGTCACTATCCCCCCACCTCTCCGGTGGTCGCCAAATGTTAAAAACTCCAAAAACCACACGATCCAATCTCTCTCTCTCTCTCTCTCTGTTTTGCTCCCTCTAATAATGCAATCTTTGTCAGGCGAATTAGCCCCAAGACAATTCCCTAAAAGTTTGGGCTCCGTTTGTCGCGGACAAAAAAACATAAATGATTGCTATATCGGTCATAAAAATAAATAAATAAGCGAAAAATATCTTCATCATCAATGAAATGTTTAAGCATAATTTGTTGTGGGCAATGAAACCATTTTCCCTTTATTAATTATTTTTAAGCGATGCAAGCGATCATTTTTAAGAAAATCTATTTTTCGCGAAACAATCGGATCCATGGAAGGAAATGTTGACATTTTTGTTCTTCTAGAAACCCATTGTGTCTTTCTCCATTTTTTTTTTTTTTTACCTTTTCTTCCACCTACTAATTTAGTTTGCTAATGATCTCACGAGTGGCGGCCAAAACAAATCATAACTATCCGGTAAAAATCGCGATGACGATCGACTCTTATGTCGTGGAATGCCGCCGATGATCTCCCGCCGTTGAATGAGTTCTCGATTGTTTATTTCGATTAATTTCGCACTCATTTGATTCTCCTCATCGTAAATGGTTGGCGGGGGGACCTAGGTCGAGGTTTTATGCAACATAAGGCCGTGGGATTGTTCTTTTGGATTATTATTATTATTATTATTATTATTATTATTATTATTAATGTTGTTATTGTTGTTGTTGAGTGTTGTGCGCTGTTGTGGGTTCCACCTGTCCGATTCTAGACATGTTTCAATATCATACACTATCGCCCATAAATATTCAAGCACCCCATTAGCCCTTCCTTTTTTACCTTTTTTTTTTATAAGGGTTTTGGGATGTTTCCTTTTTGTTTTGCCTTTGATTGCACCATCAGGTCGCGGACTTAGCAAAACCTAACGAGAGTGTCCCGACAGTCCCGTTCATGTGATTGGGGGGGAAATCGGGCAGGTAGTGGAACTATTCGATATCATTAATTTCGCGATGTGACCAATCGTATCATTCTAATTAATTATCGCGGAAAAGTCTGGCAAACGATTCTCTTTGGACGATAGTCACCTGCTTGTCCCGGCCCATTTGGGGCTGAACTTTATTTTACTGGCCTTTGGACATAGTGCCGAGAATCAAGACAATAGACAATTGACAAATGACAAGCTTAGGTGTATGACCTTTGATTATGTGAGGAAAATGCTGATAATTGGAACCCAAGTCAAGAAATTGGGAAATGAAGAGACAATATCTTGACTAGAAAATGGGGCACATAACATTGATTTGAGTGCAGCTTTTTCCATGGCAGACCTTTTTGCAATACCTCTTCAGATCTTGTTTAATTTAATTTATTCAAGACTTACAATGAGACCGGCCGTATATATATATATATTTTCAAGTCTTTACGAAGTTACTGCCCAATCTAACAGATTCGGCAGCTATTAGCATATCATAAACATGCCATCGTCTTTTACGCAGTACCAAAATTAATTGCGGAGATCAATTTTTTTTTTTTGTGTTCTTAATAGTGATTTCGAAAGCCCCTTTGGAAAAGAGGTATTTTCATGGTGATTGATGTCTAGTTACATAGGTTTATTTATGTGAAAATAGCGTTATTTCTGACCAAAAATAATTTTTTTATTATTTCTATTCTTTGGATGAGTTTCTGAGCGGAAAAACGCGTTTAACAACGATACAAAATTTATGTTTCCGAAATAGGAATTGGATTGCCAACATCATAAAATTTCCGCAATTGCCGGTTCTGTGGACCTCGATCGATGGATTAGTGACTAGTGAACCAAAGGCTAGCAACCAAGGACTTGAGAAAGAGAGAGAGAGAGAGAGGTGAGAGGGAGGTGAACGATGAGAAGAACTTTAACTTTTGTTTATATTCTAAAAATAAAAAGTAGCAGAAAATTCTTACTTCTCAATTATGTTCCAAACTTATTTTCGAGCTAAAAATTTATCATGAAAATAGAAAAATAAAAGAAAAAAACACAATGATTTTTTCAAAAGAAAAAAAAAAAAGGAATGATTGAGGTTGGCGCCTTTTCTTTTCCAATAATTAACCAATTTCTATTCCCATTCGCACCATGATTGGATTGGAAGGCGCGTCGGCCACGTGGGATGTGGAAGATAAGGTAATGGCGGGGCCCGCGCGGGTACCATCATCAATTGGCCGACCGTCCAATCATTATCATTTCCCTTTTTCCGACCTTAAAAAAATATATATATATATATATTTTTTTATATTCGGATTTTTTACTTAAAGCAAGGGGCAAAAATGGAAAAATGGAGGAACAACGGACGAAACTGAGAGCCCCCAGAACATGGCCTGGTCTTCCTCGGGGAACGCGTGGGGAGCCGCCGTGCTTATTTTATTTTATTTTATATTTACTTTACTTTATCTTTTTTTTTTTTTATTATTGGGTGCGATATTGTCGTGTTTCGCTTTATCGCGAAGGACGGAGACTGTTCGAGTCAAGTATAAAAACAAGACAAAAAAAGGAGAAGCAAGGCGGTTGCTGTGGAGTGGACCCCACCCCACCCCCCGCCTCACGTCCGATCATTTTCGACCGCGTCCCCCGCCGATGCGGGGGGAAAACATCTCCGGTCGCTTCCAGAGTTTTCCTCGGACCCCCGGTTTTTCTGGAACCATTGCCATTCAGACACGTGGCAAACGCCCATAGTTGAAAAGAATTTCCTTTTTTTTTTTTTTGTGCGCGATAATTCAGAAGCCTTAATGCAGAAGGCTCACAACCAATTTACTTCCCGGCCTTATATGGGCAGTTTCAGAGCAATTTGCTGTCAGTTGATGTGATTTCAACATACGATCTCCTCGGCAAAAAAATAAATATAAATAAAAATAAAAATGAAAATGAAAAGAAAAGAACAAACTATCTCTAGTTGGCTGTTACCAAGCTATAATCTTTTTTTTTTTTTCTCTATCTTATAGAAAAATTCCAAGTGAAGATATGAAGTATTCTTATTTTCTTAAATAAGGATCCGAAATGAATCTTATTTCAAATAAAGGCTCGAAGTAGCAATGACTATTTCAAATAATAGCCTGAACTCAACGGTTGGCTAAATATTTCGACCAGTCGAGGATATTCTCACCAAAAGCAGAGATCTTGAGTTCTTTTTTTTTTTTTTTTAGGCCTTTTAGAAAGAAAAAAAAATAGTAAAAGGAAAAATAGAAAGAAAATGTGAAGGACGAAAATGCCTTTGACAAGCCGACGAGGTAGGCTATTTTTTTACACCGAGATAGCCATTTCGGGGTCTTATCCGAAATAATATCCACATTATTTCAAGCTCTTCTTTGAGAAGCCCTTCGTTTGAAATTTTCCTTCATCTAATTGACAAAGATTGTCTTGAGTAATTAAGATAATGAGGAAATTTATTTCCCTTTAAATGATGATTCTACTCTTTCTTCGAATCTGAGCACATATGATTAAAAAAAAAAACTCATTTTTTGTCTAACTTTTTAGGACTCCTCGCGTTTTTTTCTCGCATAATTCTAAATGGGAGTTTCATAACAAGGTTGTGAATGCAATTGGACCCATTTGCCATTCCATTTGACCATTCCTATTTTTTGTACTTCCATTTACTAGTTCTATACTTAGGGTGCGCTTATTTCACCAAAAATTTAAGATTTAAAAATTATTATTCGAGAAATAATTGGTTATTTTGCTTAGAAAAATTAATCAAGGAAAGTATTTTTCATTTTCGGCAATCATTTATAGCTAACTATTCTATTTTTATTCTACCGATAGAACATGGCCGTATAAGTTGATACCATCATTATGTAGAGAAAGGTGTTAGGTGTCGTAATGATAAACAGCTTGTCTAGCCGTGCTTTTCTTTTGAATTTTCAGAACTTCTATTTTTCCGTCCCCGCAGGGGCAGAGAACCCGTAATTGTCCAGGTTGTGCTGCCGTAGGTTTCAGGGAAAGTCAGAATAGAAGAGCATTTATCTTAGGCGGGCTTACTACTTAGTTGCTTTCAGTAGTTATCCGGGCATAATGCGTTCTCGAAAACTAGTCGTGTCTTCAACCATGCATAAGAATTGAAGAGTCAAACCATGCCCACGTAAAAGTCAAAATCTGAAGGCTGAACTTTTGGTCAATAAAGACAGATGATGCAGCGTGTATCCTGAGGACTTGCAATTTTTTTTTAACTTAGAGGTTACGATTACAAAACTGAGGCAGGAAAAAAAAAAAAAAGAAATTGAGGCCGTTAAATGAATAGTAATTTTTTGAATCTTGTTGACGAACTGCTGTCGAAACACTTGTCTAAATTCTTTATTTCGAAAAAACTAATTAATTTAGATGATCAATAATATTTTATGTTTGAATATTTTTATGAATGATAAAAGACATTTCTCGTTCAATTATTTTTATAAGTGATATAATTGATAATTGTCAAAATCATTCATTCTATGCAAAACATATGCATCCTAAATGAGAAAATATTTTCATTTTAAATGTTCTAAATACACGTGACACGGGAAGGATAGCGCCTTGAAACCGACTAACTATTTTCATTGGGGTGTTACAAAACAAAATCATCTTTTTAAGGAAAAATTCTACTTTTGGTTCCTTTCACATTTTTTTCTAATCAAGTCTCTATACTTTTAATTTGTGTATTTGAATCTTTCCACTCTTGCAAATTTCAAAATCAACTCCACCCGTCACCAAATTCGACCAAATCCATTCCGACCTGATTGTCGAAACCATGCAAAATATGACGCGCATAAAATTTATGGATGCCGGGGTGGGCGTGCATGGAAAAAGTCGAGTTAGTTCATACAACATCGGCTCGCGATTTGAAGAAAAATCTTATGCACATCACGTGCCGTCCGATAATTACGTGCCGTCCGATAATTTAGCTGGATTCAATGCCGGAGGGACGCGAGCGAGAGAATTTATGGAAATATAAAGTCTTATTCTAATAACTTTGTTTTGGTCCAATTATTCTAACAAATTAAAAGTATGGAGACTTGATTTTTTAAAAAAAGAGCGAAATTAATATAAGAACGAAGGGTAGAATTTTTTTTTTTTTTGTTCTCAAAGGAGGGGGAAATGATGATGACTACAGGACGAAATTGAAGTCAAATTATTTTAGCGGTAAAAGAAACACTGCCGATTATTATATTCATTCAATTCAATAATGACCAATAAATGGGTGACGTCACATGAAGCGTCCAATGTGGTGAACGTCACTTTCCCAGCCCTACCTTTCCAATCAAGTTAGCTCCTCCCCCTCTGACTTGGTCCCCAAGATTTTACATTGGCCCTTGAAATTACGCTTATGCCCCCATCCACTCTCATATTGACTATCTTGCCACCAACGTTTTGCAAAGAAAGGGCAATGAAATGATCCATCGCTCCCTTTCGTCAAGTTGTCACTCCCAAATCCCAATGGGTGAAATTCGATTATTTTGAAACTAATGTTGCCACGTGTCGCACAAAAATTGAAAGATTGGCAAAAAAAAAAAAGTACTTTTTTTCCGAGTATATCTTAAATGGGCCGTTCTAAAGGATATCATATATTCTCGGGATGCAATTTTAATTAGCAAATCGGTATTTTCCATAGTTATATTTTGGGGGTGTTGTTCGTTTCAACGTGTTCAGCGATCTTGCACATGTTTGCTTTTAATTAGTACGTCACATGCGGTTCCGATTATTTAGTCGATCCGATTCGATGGCTCGATACGGTTCCGATTATTTAGTCGAGCCGATTCGATGGCTCGATATATATTAACAGCTTTCGATTCATCCGATTTTGTTTTCGGTTCGTCACGAATGACACGGTTGGTTGCCATGCTTATTTGTGATTCGGTTAGAAGGCAACGACGCGAGTTTTATATGCGGTGCGTGGGACAATCCGTCTAGAATCGTTTTTTGACCGTTTCTAGGTTTTCACCGGAATAATCTTGTCGCCTCTCGCATATGCTCCCGACACAACCGGGATTTAAAATCCATTCCGAAAACTAACTCGCGAATTTGAATTAAACCTCGTAACGAACCTGTCCGAAACTGGGGTCCGAATTCAAAGACGAATCGGGTCGCCTTATCCAAAAACTCGCTTGACGATGGACCTCGAGGGCAGAACCGTCATTACACCCTCCACCCCAACACAAACACACAAAAAAAACCCCTTATATTAGCTGCGTCCATTGCCGTGGCTTTTCACATTCGAGAAAAGAAGAAGAAATAGTCTCTCTCTCTCTCGATCGGTCGAACTAGAAATCGAATTTGCATTCCGTCGAGACGAAATCGACGAGAAGGGAATTCCAGAAAAGAGAACTCGAGAATCATATCAGTCGGTGTCTACTTTTCCTGAATTTGAAGCTGAATAAGGGCGAAAGAATTTGAGTTTCAGAATCCGCAATCGGAAAATTTTCTGTTTTCTTTAACGTAGAGGTCGCTTGGCTGAATTTGGCGGAATTCGTTCCAAAATCGATCGCTTGCCTAGGGTTTTTCCCGAGGATTTCCCCCTTCAGCGTGGTTTTTTTTTTTTTTTGGGGGACGTTTTGTTGGTCTCCGCTGTCGAATTGAGCTCCGCATAGCTGGATTGGCGTGAGTCCGTCTTTCAATCGATTGGCTTCTGTAGGGTTTTGTGGGATCTTTTTGGAGCGTCAATATGAATTCCTTGGGGATTTTCTGACGGTGGTCGGAAGGCGAGGGATATTGAAGCTAGTTGAATCGCCTTGCGACTCCGTGTGTCATGGATTGCACGGTGTGCACGCCCATCACGGAGAATTTTCTGTCGAAGAAAATTGGGGAACTCGGAGGAGGTTTTAGCCATGAGAGCGAGCACGACCTGGCGGTGATGGTGAGCGAGTTCCTGGAGAACGGAGCGAGCGGTGGAGCCGAGTCGTGGTGCAGCAGCGACAGTGACTCGGGGCTTTGCGATCTCGCTCAACTCGCTGACAACATCACCGTAAGTCCTGCTTAATTGTCGGTCTCTTTCGTGTTTGAGCGTTTGGATTTTACCTTATTTGTGTGTATTTATTGTTGCTAACGGGTAAAGTTTTCTTTTTCTTTTTCTTTTGTTTTTTGCAAGTTCGAATTTGGTAGTTATAGTTGATATAGAAATCTCAGAAGGAATTTCAACTTGTCAAGCCTACGGCTTTTCTACGGTTCAGTTACTTCTGTAGCAATTAAGGGAAATAGTAGAACGAGAAAGAAAAGAATGGAGCCAATTGGGGCGCGCATGGTAACACTTCTCTCCAAGAAATCAACTTCCTGGTCGAAATTGATTTTTCTACTTTTCCTCAAAAGTAGAAGTTGATTTTTCTACTTCTGCTTCAGATTGACTTCTGATCGAAAAAATTCGTTTGGTAACAGTTGAAAATTTCTATTTTTGAAACATTATTAAAAAAAATTTCGATGACGATAGTCGACGGCGGCGCCGGTGCAGCGCGGCAGCAGGCGGCTGCGGTGGCGGTGGTCGGCGGTTGGCGGTTGTGGCGGCGGTGGTCGGCGGCGGTGGCCGGCGGCCACGGCGGTTGTGGTCGGCACCGGCGATCACAAAGAACGATGGTCGGCGGAGGCGGGTGTGGTCCAAGAAGTGATTCTGGAGCCGAGAAGTAAAAATTTTTTACTTTTCAAAATTGGCCAAAAATCTTATTAGAAGTGAAAAATCTTGCCAAAAGTGAAAAATCCCATTAGAAGTCAAATTTTTTACCAAACGGATTTCTACTTTGATCATATTTTTATCAAACACACATTTCTCTGCCGGATGGACTTTTGGCAGATAAATAGAAATTCTAAAGTGATTTCATACAGGCCCTTGGTAAACTTTGATGCACGAATTTTCATTACTTGGAGGAATTACCTGTCAACTTTGGCTATTAGGTTGATCGTGGGAAGGATAGTTAAGCTCTGCTTCTCTCATGGAAAGTGGGTGAATTGGTGTGGTTTGTAATAAAGTTGATTTTTTGCAGTTTATGTGTCCTGTGTTATTTGTCTGGGGTGGTCCTTGGGGAAAACTAGGGTGGCAATCATACTTCTCGAGCCCTTTTGCGCTTGCCATTTTGTTGGGTGTCCTTATGATTGATATGGAAATTGCTGGTATGCTAGGATATAGTGAATACAGAGTTTGTATGGTGTTGAATATCTGTGATTTGTGTTTTGGTGCCATGGGATGAATTGTAATTGCCTCTGAATACAATTGTTTGATCTTGTAAGGACCTTAGGTTTCTTAGACAATGATTTTTATGTGAATGGGATTTTTGCTAGCTTTCCTTTGGCACCTTGAGTCAGACGATTTCGCTATCTGTGCCTGGTACTCCCATGAGAAGTATAATCGATAGTTCTGTTGCAGATTGCGAAGTGCCACTATAAACTTTACTTTACCTTAAATAACCTCATGTTACTGTCCAGCTTTATTTTCTTGAGTCACAGTTGATTAACCAATGGAAGTTATAACTTCTGTGGGTATTTGAATCAGTTGTCAGCTGTTTTTCAACATGTTTTCGTGAGACTGCCATTACCAGTGCTGTCCTACATCAATTTGCTGGAATGGATATTTATTTTATGGCCTGATGGTGCGTGGCTTGCTTGGTATACTGAGTGTTTTTGGCAACTAAAAAAATGGAAAGTCATTACTATGGAAGTTATAAATGAATGGAGATGACTAGACTATTCTTTTTTTATTTGATACTTATTAGGTTATGGACATGGAAACTGAACAGTCCATACAAAACACAAAATTTCTCCTTTCATAGAAGTTCGGAGATGAATAGTTTCAGTCATGAAATAAATGAATATGGAATTTGTTAGAGATCAGTGATATTAAGTTACCCTTTAAATTCTTACCAAAAAAAAAGTTACCCTTTAAATAATTTCTTTCTCCTCAAAGGTTCTCTAGTCAAAATTAAATGCTATCGGTAGCATGCATGGAGAGTGTGCGGATGAGGATGATCAATTCAGACCTGGACAGAAACTATACTAGAACCAATTAATGGAAGAGGATCAGATCGCCAGAAAGTCGATGTGTTATGGTGTTGGGTTATTGTGAATTTTGTAGATGGAATGAGTAGGACAGATGGAAATGGAATAAGCTGCATTGGAGCCGCCATAGGCTGAGAGCCGACCATGGTGGATTAGCTATATTCTTAGGTGGTGTCATATTGTTTTAGTTGGAAATGAAGTATCTGTTAATAGCACTGTGGGTCACATTCTAATTAGATGAAATATGAGTCACCTTGACCTGGAACTTGTGTACATATTGAAGACCATCTTAATCACCTTCTAAGATAATCAAGAAAATTTTGGTCCTTAGGGAATGAGAAGATCTGATTTGCCATTCGGATCGAAGTTCTTTGTGCAAGTCACAGAACTGTTTTGCAATTGGGAAGGACATATAAGATAGATAGATCTTAGTCCATCCGAGAGCAAGGGGCATGAGACTGGTTTAACTTGCAAGATAGATTTTTCCTTTCTTACTGTTTGATCTGTTGTTATTTTTGCTTTTTTGGTGTTTTCCTATACCATAAAAAGTCGAAATGGTTTTGAGTTGATTCTCACGTTATGCCAATATGCCTTTTTGTCACAGTTCTCTAAGTGCAACTTGGATCAGTATGAGAGTGACTTGCAATCAGTGGTCCATTCACTTGTGCTCTCGATCAATGAGATAGACCTTCAGTTTGTCAAGTCAGGACCGTGTAACGCTAGCTGCATTAGATTTTCTCTGGTTCAACTATTGAGACACTCGGGATATGATGCAGCAGTTTGTTCATCAAGATGGCAGGGTGGTGGCAAGGTTCCTGGAGGTAGTTAATTGATCTTTCTCTGCTCTTCAATGCATTTGCCAATCCATTTACTTTGTGTTGCCAACTGTTTCTTTTGCATTGTATGCAACTGTTTCAGCATTGTCTTATGTCACACGATATATGATGCAGGTGATCATGAATACATTGATGTGGTTAATCATACCGGCTCCGGAAACTCTGATCGATTGATCATAGATATCGACTTCCAGAGCCACTTTGAGATTGCTAGAGCTGTTGAGTCATACGACAGAATATTGAAGTTACTTCCCGTGATTTATGTGGGCTCCTTGGGCAGGCTGAGTCAGTTTCTTCAAGTGATGGCTGAAGCTGGTAGGTTTTCGCTGAAACAAAACTCTATGCCACTCCCTCCGTGGAGATCTTTGGCATACTTACAAGCGAAGTGGCACTCGCCCTACCAGAGACAGTTCGATGCCGAGAAGCAGAGCGGTATCGGCAGGAGCCTGTCGGAGCACAAGCAGTGCAGCGGACATTTAAAGCGGTTGCAGTTGGCTCTAGTGTCTCAGATGGAAGCAGACCGGCTGTTGAAGCCCAAAAGTGGCAACAATAAGAACCGGAGGCTGAAGGTCGATCGGCGGTGGCACTCCCTGTTCAGGACTCGTTGACGGCTTGACCAGGGACTTTGTGTGGTTTTCATTCTTGAGAGAGAAAATATATTGCGGCTTTTTTCGTTTAATTTTTTTTCCCCATATAGCAAATAAGTGTGGACCAAAATGTCAAGGTGGTTCATACACTATGGTGGGCGTGATAGGCTCCACCGCAATATAGAGAGACTCTTTCATTTTGAAGTCGGCGTATAGTGTAATTTTCTTCCGGTGGAGAGAACAGCAGTGCTCTATGGAGAGTTCAAGGTTCTCTCAGGTTATGTCGCCTTTTCTTTTTTGTTTTGAGTTTTTGTAATCCTCGCCTCTCTAATTTTGTGGGCATGGCAAAAACCTGGCTTGTTTTTACGTACTCTTTGCGACATTTTATGGATTTCCATTTATGGAAACAAAAAAGATTAGCGTAGTAGCTTTAGCTGCTGATTCTCTTTATGGTAAGATATAGCCTGCTGAGTTTCCTTCACTGAAGTGGGAATGGAGGAGCATACAACCGAACGTCCGGCAAAACTTCGCATCTTGAGTTTCAAATTCGAATTCGCGGTAACATTTGCTAATCACGCCAAGTTCGCCCCACCGCCTTGATCCGAAAGGTTGAATGTCGACTGGATGTATCGCAAGAAACTCTTCGCAAGAAACTCTTCGTGTGATGCGGAGGATGATAGAGCACCGGGGAGATTCGGCAAGCGATTGCATAGTCATATGAGTTCCGCGAGGAAAAGCGCCATGAAGGTGGCGGATGAAGGTGGCGGGTCGGGGCAGATCGATCTGCATGCCGGCAGTGGGAGGTTCGTGGTGAGACAAGGATATTCCAATCGAGAACCGAGGCGGTGGTAGCTGGAGCACAGACGATCACCAATGAGGGAGTCAGTACATGGAAAAGTTCCTTCTCTCCATTTTCAGCTCACTTGGAATTTTTGTAACGAGCAAACCCTCCACGACTTCAAAAAAAGAAGAAGACAAAACCGTCCTTGACTGATTGATAAATCTATTTTATAAAGAGTTTATTTATTATTTTAGACTTAATATTTGCTTAGTTTTAATTGAATTTGATGTCTACTTTATTTATTTTTAATTGATTTAGTTGGTAATACGATCTTCAGTCATGCAAATTTGAAATCAAGGAGAATCAAGCATATCTTGGGGAGAAATTCAAAATTTAAGCTAAATTAGAGTTTTATTTTTGGGAGAAATCATATTTGGGAAGAATTTTTTATTGCAATACTATTTTGATGTGATTCAGATTTCTTTTTTTGAAAACAAGAATAAGGCAAAAAGAAACGTGATTTTCAAGAGGAGAGAGAGAGAGAGGAGAGTTTTTTCCATACCAGTTTTGCTTTTATTCTTCCTTTCAATGCCGTATGCCAAGTGAAGAAGAATAAGGCGAATTAAAAGTCAATCCTTAATTATTCTTAGTGAAGTTGTTTGAGTTCTTCGTCATGATTAGTATAGTCATTATTTTTAGTTTAATTTTTTTATGTTCTAGACAACTTCTTATTAGAGCTACTATGTAGCTTAACTATGATTGATTAATTTTTCAGACTCATTTATGCAATTCTAGAATTCATATGTGTGAGTTATATATCACGTTCTTAAAACTTTTAAGCGCTTGATCACCACTTGAATGATTTTTGTTGGATGTTTGAGACCGAAAGAAGATTCTGTGCAAGTGCTTTATGATATATATGGCCATGAATTCACATGGACAGAGATACCTTAGGTTGTTTGTATGGTTTCGGTAGTAGGTAAATCGAGAGTGGTTTATTGAATCCAGGAACATTCATAGATCTTCATGCGTTTGAATTTATTTAAATTCGCTTGGACCAAGTGTGGGTTAGTGTGGGTTGCTATACCGGACCAAGGATAGTGATTTAAACTGGGAAGTTCTACCATCACATTGTGGATTCAATTTGATTGCATGACGAGATTGGTTAATTAATCATGATTGATTAAGTGAAATTGGATGCTCTAACGTTTTTTTCATTCTTAATAGAAATCCAGTGTTTCTTGCTTCTTTATATTTGTGATTTCTATTTTTGATTTTGGTTTGCTTCCTTGGTTAATTTATTTGTCTTTAGAATTTTGATTGCGTTATTGAATCTTTAATTGGTTAGATAAATTTGAGAATTATTCACCTTTAGTAAGCAATTTGATTGATTTGTTTACAATCTCTGTGGGAGCGATACTTTTATTCATCACTTTATTACTTGTTCGATACATGCACTTGCGTTGCTAATCAAGAGAACACACTGATCCTTACAGTTGTGATTTCCATTGATGGGGCTATGAAGATCTTGGCGATACGGAGAAATGATGAATTCCGACGACAATTTGTCGATGTCGGCTGGGCCATGACAACGTCTTTAAGGTTCATTCCGATCACAGACTCTGATGGTGTTGATGCCTCTTTAGCTTGCTGTTCCCAATTCCCCGGACCACAGTGAAGGAAATAGATGATGTTCCTTCCTTCATTCGCCAACTCTTTTGGACGTTACCATAAGGGTTTTACACCCGCCATGAAAGGTCCAGTTTGTGCCATAACTACTCCGCAGTTTCCGTGATCCAAAGGTCCATTATCGATGTACTCTTCATCACCGCCTTACCGAGATGTTAGCAGTCAAGAAATCTCTTTGCACGAGTTATGTCGCAGCTAGGCAACGTAAAACGGGGTCATTCAGGAATTGACGTTAACCGAAGTACTGATCTCATGAAGATCAGATCATCCATTTATCACTTAGACCAGTCAATGAGCCCTATCCCCATCTAAAAAGCACAGATCAAGGGTCTCCTATCTGTTGCTTTCTTTGTTCTTTTTCTGCCTTCGTCTTTAACTTTGCAAAACGGGACGCCGTGTGATTCGTGTTGAACAGCAGAATTTTCCACGACTCATTTACTAGCGTTAAAGTTTTGCCACCGGCACGTTGAGGATAATATCATCTATAGTTATTTCAATCAATTCTTTTTTTTTTAAATAAATTTTTAGCTATATCATAGAAGTTGTTTTAGTAAGTATCTAGAAAATAAAAAACAAATAATTTCTTGAAAACATTGTCCAATTTCTTTTTTTTTTCTTGAACGAACATTTTTCTAATAGTTTTACCCTCTCTAAAAAAGTGTTTGAGGCACCATTTGTTTAAAAAGTTTTACTAACATAATAGTCTTTGGGTGACCGTGAGAATCACAATGTATTGTGAGCCACAAATTTTTAAAAGAGTGAATCTCAAAATATTTTTTAATTGATTTTTTTTATGGCAAAAAACAGAATGTTAGCATAATAGTCACCAATGTTACATAATCAATTTTTTTTTATTTAAATTGATAACTTACACATCAAACCCCAACCCCACCCCGCCCCCGGGGAAATGATTTGCTGCTGTCAGGCTTAATAAGTTTTAAAGGACAATATCACTTGAGGGATACTAGATCAACATATTAGCCGACATGATTTCGACCAAAACATTAGTGGAAATCAAGGTCGACCATGTATTTTTAAGGAAAATTCCTAATAAGAGCATGAAGTGCACTTATTTTCTTAAATAAAGGTCTGAAGTAAACCTTATTTCCAAAAAAGGTCTGAAGTGCCTTCATTATTTCATAAAAGAGCATGATTAAGAGCATTTTCTTTATTTAACTTTTTTTCTTTTTTCTTTTATGTTTTCTCATTTTTTCTGTTTTCCTTTTTTTTTTTTCGCCTTCCTTTACCAATGGCGGGCCATCGCCCAAGTGAGCCGAGGGCAGCCCACGCCAGTGGCCGGAGAGCCACAAAGAGGGGGAAAAATAGAAAAAAGAAAGAAAAAAATAGGAAAGAAAGAAAGAAAAAGGGAAAAAGAAGAAGAAGAAAATGATGATAAGGGGCCGATCTTTCTTTGAAACAATTAAGACACTTCATGCCCTTATTTAAAATAATTTCTACTTTAGGCCCTTATTTGAGAAAATGAGGGCACTTCAAACTCTTATTTAGAATTTTTCGTGTATTTTTATATCATGTTGAAAAATTACGACACGTGAAGAAATTAATATTAAATGCAAAAAATTATAGTTACCTGTTATTTTTAACATAGGATCAACAGCAATACAAATATTCCATTTTCATGTCAAAATCAATTTGTGTTTCCATACTGCTTTATACCATGTCGATGATTGTTAACTTCGTACAAAACTATAATTTTCAACTGACTACCAAAATCTAGTAGCCATCTAGTAGCCACACTTCCCACTTGGGAAGGGAGAGATTGAAAGTTCGATTCCCCACCTTTTCGGGGCTTGGGGATGGAGACACATGACAAAAGAAGCGTAGTTTCGTAATCTATACACAACACATGCACACATAGTGTGGCTTGCAAAACAGAATATGATAAGAAAGAATTAGAGGAAAAACACTGATGACCAAAAATAGAAGAAGAAAAAATGCATAAAAGAGGGGAAAAAAGACGGCAGAAAAGTTGGAGTAGGGGAAGAGCGAGTAGATAGGTAATTTTTTTTTTCAAAGAACCATAATCATTAAGGAGAATTTCCTTTGTAACTATATGAGATTAAGGTAGTGATGCAAAAATGGATTTATAAGTGTGGACTGGGTGCAGGCACATTTAATTCTCTACACCATGAGCTTGAAAAAAAGGTCATGTTTGGACCGTTCGAATTTTGACCCGCATCTTACTTGATTCATGAGGCTAATAAAATACTTATGAATTCGAATAGATGATTACGCACTAATTAAAGAGAGTTCTCTTGTCATGAAAAAAAAAATTTTCCAAATTGCTTGAAAAGTTAATAAGAAAACTCTTCAAATGAGCCGCCCTAGTTTTTTTTCTCTTCTCCCTCTTATTTTCCCACCCTTTCAACTTCAACCTTTATGGTGGGGAAGGTTTGAGCTAAGATCTCTCACTTCCTTCCCCTTTTTCGTAGGCTGTTTTGATTATCTATTTTCTTTTCTTGCTTTCCTCCCATTTAAGAGCATTTCTCTTTCGATTTAGTCTAGATCTGGGAGTTTCTCTATCCCATTTTTGAGAAAATTCTATCCCAATTTAGTTTAGATTTGAGTTTTTTTGCTTGAATGTTTTCGAGGTTTCGTTATCCTTGGGTTTAAATGATGAACAAGTCCAAATTTGAAGGAGATCGGAGGAGTTTCGTGAATGTTTTACTTTCATAAGCGTCAAATCTATACTCGTTCAACCTTTTTACTCTGCTCGGTGATGGTGCTGGGAGCGCCAAACCTAGATGCGCCTTGCAAAAAAGACAAAGCCGTAGCAATAGATGGAGATCTTGGTATATGCTCATTATTGAAGAATGATACTGTGATCGGCTACCGATTTTGATGTGAAGAAGTCATACATGTGATTTTTGAGCGAATAACCTATAACCTTATTATGATGATTTCTCTTATAATCTGGAGTTGTTGCGACCTAAAAGTTCGAGTGAATTTCGGGTTAATGGATTACCAGATTAATTAAATGAATTAACTAACCTAGTTCAAGCTCTCTCAAGCTCTACCAATTTATAACTTAGGTTCACTTGATTTTAATCAAAAGATTTTTAATTTTGGAGCCACCACTGATCTTTTTTGGTAGGTAAATTAGATACCTAAATAAAGTATGGGAGAATATTTTATTTTTTGCAAATCGGAGATTTAGGTTCGAGAACTTGATTATATTAATTTTTCAATTAACACCCTTTCGGTACCATTCTTGTGACAATTTTCTTGATTGGCAAATTCAATTGATTTCAATGAATGAATTAAGGTGCAATTTTTTTGGGTTTTCTTGATTAAATGAATGCAAATGCAACTATATGACATGAATAATAATGACATGAAATGCAGTTATAAAATGTGTAACTATATGATGACATGACGGAAAATATATGATATGAGCAATGACCATGCATGATGACTTTTAAAAAAAGGGTTTTAATGCAAGAAAAATGTGAAATATACTTAGATGACATACGATATGAAGTCTAAATTATATAATATGCAAGATCGTTCGATTTTTTTTTTTATTTTTCGGATGAATTTATTTCCTAAAATAGAACTATGTCAAAACAATGTTTATCTTGCATATTTTAGAGCTTAATTGGACTAAACCCTAATATATTAAATATAGATCATCTTAAACATAGAATTCCATTAAAACATGCAATTTCTATCCTAAATGACATGTAAAGATGAAAACTAAACATATGACATGGCATGAATGATGGGCAAAAATGTACTATGAACATGTCAAAATTTAATAGACTATTCTAGCCTAAATGACATGAAAAACAATGCAGGAATGACATAAAAGAACAATGCATGAATGACATGGAAAAATATATGAATGACAATGTAAAATAACCAAACTACATGGTGTGCAATGAATATCTTGTTCTTTTTATGAATTTTCGGTTTTTACCTTAAATTGGTCCGACAATTAACACAAATTGATTAATTGAAAGAGTCACTTTGAGATATAATTTCCGAAAAAATTCATTTAAAGTCAAGACATGATGATTTTTTTATGATTTTTTTTATGAAAAATGAATCAAATAAAAATATAATAAACGTTGAGCATAATACACCTTTAAAATCCAAAATTTTTAGATGAATTTGCTTTGTACCGTGGAGATGAGGTTAGAAGGTAATTTATTCACGTCGTACTCCTGGGGTGGGGTCGGATAGTGAATTTATGATTAATGAAATTAGTCTATCTAGTTCCAAAGTTATGGGATAGGGTACATACTTTCATCGTGCGGATGACCTCATACTTTGGGGGTGAAGTCAGATAGTCATCCATAATGCACAAATTCCGAGGACTAAGGCACAAGGGAGCATGCATTATGTTCAAGGTAGATTATAAAAATATTTGATTTATACTATAGTATAAAAAAAAAAAAAGAAATGATTTTCGGCCAACTAGGAGTAGGTGCCGAATTTTAAAGGGGATAATCCCTATCCACAAAGGATTACATATCTTTTAAACTCGAAAAATTATCTCTTGAGATTTGAAAGGAATTTTCAAATAATTATCCAAATCTAAAAGATATGATCAGAATTTTGAAAGGTTCCAATTCAAACAACAAGATAATCTTGAATATTCCAAAAGATGTGCATAATAACTTTAAGATATGATTGTGATTTAGATTATCTTAAATTCAAATCAAATATCTAGAGATATACTGCAAATTCGAGAAAATGCCCTCAAGATATACGCAATAACCCACAAGCCAAAAGATATGCATAACAGTCATGAGATTCATTTTATAATTCAGATCTCAAACTCGGCAATTACCACATATGAACTAGCCTATCCGAAAATCAATCTCATCAATCAAGCATCGAAATTATGTATATAGATTTTTCGGAATATCATGAAATAAGAATATTGCCTAATTCGAGAATTGACCCCAAACTTGAGCACAAAGCTAACTCGGACCGACCAATGGGAAGCGACACGCACCTAAGGGATTCGGTGAAGTGATTTTGCAGCAGCTAACTCAAGCTTGAATCCACACCAAATAGCAAGAAAAATCACTCTGAAAACGCTGAACAAATTAACCCCAAACAGCAAACAAATCTGCACTGAATAGTTGGTAAAAACGTCCGAAATGGGGCTGTTTTGGACCCCGAACAGCAGAGAATTTTTTATGTGAAATAGCGACAGGAACGACTTCAAATCACGGGGAAATCCGGGGCTAAACAGCGGCTGAGATGAGTCTCAAGTCGCTGCGAAGCGAAACCTGCACGGTGAGCAAAACCAGGGCGGATCTCGTCTTGGACAAACGGTGACCAACAGCTGGGCAGCAGTGACAGAGTGTAGCGGCTTATAGTTCAGCACATGGAGCAAAACCAGGGCGGATCTCGTCTTGGACAAACGGTGACCAACAGCTAGGCAATAGTGACAGAGTGTAGCGGCTTATAGTTCAGCACATGGAGTTGTGGGACATGCGATGGCTTCTTGTTTGATAACAACGGACTGGAGCAGGAACACCACCACCGCCTCAACTTGCTATGACCAGGGAGCAGCCGAAACTTGGGGGGGGAGGAACCATGGAGGGAAGCTTCAAGGAACACCAAAGGGACTCGAAAAAAAAATGGCTCTCGGTTCTCTCTCCCCTTTTCTTTACGTGAATTCTCCTGAATGTAAATTGTACCGACCCCGAACCCTAGCGTTAAAGTTAAAGAGGGTTTCCTAACCCTAGTCAATGTAGGAATTAATTCTAACCGTTAGATTAAGAGACCTAGTTGAGATAAGATTAGACGTTGGCCGTTAGATAAAATTTTTTTGAACTTTGAGGAGTCCCAACGGGTCAAAACACTTAAAAAATTCGGCCATGGGGGAAAAGATATGGGCCAGCCGAGAATTGCTCTTTCATGGTGTCAATTCACGCAAGTTCGGGGTCAAATCGGGCTCTAATTAATCAGGTAATTAATTAAAAGCCTTATTCATTTAAATGAGCTACACGGACTGAATTAAAATTAGAAACAGGCCCCAAATCTCATTAAAAAATCGGAACAAAAAGCTTCTAATTGCCAGAAAAATTTGCCTGTGAATTTTAGGTTAGAATGCCTATCAAATTAAGCTCAAGTCGCCTACCGTCGATCCAAATGAATATGTAAATGCAATGCATGCTCAAAGGAAATAAAATATGCTACTCATAAACAAATAAATTATTTTTTTGCGAGTACTAAACTTAATTCTCATTTTTATGAATAAACAACTGAAAAAAGTTTAGTCAAAATTTAGGTGTCAACAAGAGTTTGTTTTATTTTGGAGTTGATTGAGATTTATCTTGGTTTGTAGTTGAACTAGAATGTTTCTTTCTAGAATTTCGAGCAATTAAATGAAATGTTATTTTGACCAAAACAACAATAATAACTCTTCACGGTTGACACTGTGCGATAATATCATGCCCACATCGGCATTCGTATATGAGCTCTTCAAGAACTAAGAAGCCACACGAATATGTTGCTAGCCGTGTGACAGACTTCAAATGCATCGTGATAGCACACTTCGTAATGACAAATGAAGTGTCATAGTCTAAAGAGCGAGATAAAATATTACGTAAATTTTTAATTTCTAAAAGTGAAATGCGAGAAAATTCTAAGAAACTAAAGTAAACGGTAATAATAATTGAAGGAGAATTCTATAATGGAGGGAATTAGATTCGTCTATTATTCCATGTCACGTCTCTGATTACACGTTGCTCATGTTTGAGTTGTTGTACTTGTGGATTAGCTAATCTCACCACAACTTATTAGTTAGTCTCCGATTGCACGTTGCTCATGTTTGTACACATGAAGTGCGTTATAGCAGCGGGGGATACGATGATGTTGCCTTTTATATTAATGGTTTAGCAATAATATAGCATGCGACAAACCATGAGAAGTCTAATATAAACAAAATATTAAGCAGAATAGTATTCGTTTAACGGTTTAACCCGCAAGAGGATTGGCTATGATCTAGTAAGGTTTTTCCGTTTCTGTTTAATCAAGCATAATCATTGATAAAACTTCATGGCAACCGGATGAACAAGTCATCCTGTTTCGGGGGAATGATTTTGTAATGAAGACTAGACTGTAACTTCCTAGCATTACTCTTCTACGTATCATGTTTCAGACTCTTATAATTGCTGGTTTTCTTCTACGGACAGAATGAAAAGTAGGCCTTGCGTTGACTTTCCCTTGTCATGGAGTTGACCAATGTCTGATTTCATTTCCGACCCATCAAAATTGAGGACCGTCCGACAGTTTTAAACTAGAAAAAAAAAAGTTGAAAACGAACATCCCACCAACCAATAATTAGCAGGTTTGACCCCACTTTGACCAACCACCAATGTCTCCCCACCGTCCTTTGGCGCTCTATGTATACTCCAGAATCCCATCTCTCCTCTCCTTGGCAACCCCAACCCCAAAAGGCACCCGATCATGGCCACCCACCGCCGCCTCCTCCTCCTAACCGCCGCCCTCCTCCACCTCCTCGCCGCTGCGTCTGCCATCGGCATCAACTACGGCACCCTCGGCAACAACCTCCCGCCCCCTGCCCAGGTGGCCAACTTCATAAAGACCCAGACCATCATCGACCGGGTCAAGATCTTCGACACCAACCCGGACATCCTGCGCGCCTTCGCCAACACCGGGATTGCTGTGACCGTCACAGCCGGGAACGGCGACATCCCAGCCCTCACCCAGCTTGCCTTCGCCCGCCAATGGGTCGCCATAAACATCGCACCGTTCTACCCTCAGACCAGGATCATCCGCATCCTCGTCGGGAACGAGATTCTCCACTGGGGGGATAAGCGCCTCGTCATCAACCTCCTTCCCGCCATGAGGACCCTCCACAATGCTCTTGTTCTTGCCGGTTTCAGGGGCATTCAGGTTGGAGAGTCTCTCATACCTGTGTGGACAGATTTTTTTTTTTCCATGCATTATTGCTTCCCATGCAACGTTAGGATATAACTAATGTCTTGCATTTGTTCTCTGATCAGGTATCGACCGCCCACTCCCTCGGTATCCTCGAGGTGTCCGAGCCACCGAGCCTAGGACGGTTCAGGCCCGCGTACACCCGGATCCTCGTGCCGATGCTCAAGTTCCTCCGAGATACCAAATCGGCCTTCCTTGTCAATCCCTACCCTTATTTCGGCTACTCCCCTCAGAAGAATAACTACGCCCTCTTCAAGCCCAACCGAGGCATCTACGACAAGTTCACCCGCATCACCTACACCAACATGTTTGACGGCCTGCTCGATGCTGTCTACTCGGCGATGAAAGCCACAGGCTACGGCGACGTGCCAATCGTCGCGGCGGAGACTGGGTGGCCCTCCCTTGGCGGCCCTGGTGAGCCTGCCCCGACCCTCGCAAATGCAATGTCGTACAACGGGAACCTGTTGAGGCATGCCTCGTCACGCCGAGGGACGCCCCTGATGCCGAACCGCCGGATTGAAACTTACATCTTCGCCTTGTTCAATGAGAACCAAAAACCGGGCCCGATCGCTGAGAGGAACTTTGGGTTGTTCTGGCCAGACTTCTCGCCGGTCTACAAGATCGAAATCTTGCGTAGTGAAAGGGTACGTGGAATGGCACAATTGCATGGCATAGTCATAGGTTTTGTCTTTGTATGCGTAGAAGTCTACAAACTTTAAATCACACTTTCATCTAATAATTTCGACTTTTCAAATGACTTAAAAAGTTTGGCAACGAATAGAGTCACGACATGCAACTGATATAACAAGTCAGAACTTGCAAATTGCATGTTACCTACAAAACATTAATACACCTTATTAGAAAATGACTTTGCTTGTATAACAATCTTTGGATGACTGTGAAAGTAATATCATGTTGTAGGCCATAAATTCTTGAAGGAGTGGATTCTACAATAGTTTTTCATTATTTGTTACTTGTTTTTTAATTTTTTTGCCCCATACAAGTTATTAATCTCACAGTGGATTAAAAATAGTTACATAATCTTTTCTCTTAAAAAACCAATCTACCATTACTAGGACATTTCTAATTTCCAAATACTTATTTCATACAGCAACAACGCGGGGCGAGAGGTAGGCCCAGGACCCCCGTGGGCAGGGCTAGGAGGGCGCCGCGCAGGGGCGGCGGCAAGCAGTGGTGCATGCCGAAGCAAGGTGTGAGCGATCAGGCGTTGCAGGCCAACATAGACTACGTGTGCAGCGTCGGTGTCGACTGCCGGCCCATTCAGGGCGGTGGCCCATGCTTCGAGCCCAACAATGTCAGGGCCCACGCTTCTTACGTCATGAACTCTTTCTACCAGACCAAGGGTCACCAGGCGTACAACTGCGATTTCTCCGGCACTGGCGTGTTGACCTCGGTCAACCCAAGTGAGTGCCCTATTATTCTCCATCTTTCATTAACTAAATAGAGAACAATAAGGAATGTGGCTGAAGACAGAAGAAGTGAACAAGAATATTTATACTCATACCATTTTGGGCTCTTTCTACACAGGTCATGGTGCATGCAGGTACATATGAGAAATCGGAAGTGTGGAGACGACGGCAAGACTTGCCAGAAACTGCGAGGGCCGTCTTGCCGACCTTGTAATGCCAAAGAATTAATTGAATTCTAACACAGATGATTCTACTATACTTGATTAATGATCATATATTTTTTTTCAATCCGATCTTCGAAAGTGCTCGACTTGTGAACGATATCCCAGAGAAGCAGAACATTTTATGCGGAGCTAATTGAATTTTATTATGCTACTCTGTATCTTGATTGATCAGTCACTGCTCATGATAAAAAGAGCAAGTTGTGTGGAGATTGAATCTCTTCACTCAGTTTGAACAGACCTAAAGGTCCTCAACATGCCTCAAGTAACTTTATGAATATACTATATTCATGTCAATTTGATGTGTTTATGCATCTTTGGACATCCTAATACATGAAAAGGCATTCCTTAAACATATCACTTAATGTTCTTTAAAGTTTATTTATGTTAAGCGTCTGATTCATCTAAGTGCTTGGTTTGGAGGCGCCAAATCTTGTGATCGACTCACAATGTCTTCCCCGGAATGACCTTGAGGGAAATGCTTGGCATAGGGAGCCCTACTGTGACGTCTTGAAATTTTGACGTTTGTAAGAAAAATTGGAAAAAGTACACTAGAAGTACCATAACTTATGTACGGCGTTCACTTGAGTGCCATAATTTTCAAGCGGTCCTTGTTTTGATCTGTTTTGACATGGGTTTGTGTTTTGGCTAAGCTTTGCAGAGCATCATGTGCTTATCTTTTCTTTGGCCCCCTTGAACATGATACGTGGTGACGATGGTTTGCTTAAGTTCGTTGAGAACTGTTCTCTTTGTACACATTTCACCCATGTAACACCACTTTGCATCTTGTTATCTCAAAAAATTTGCTGCCTGAGAAGCCAATGATAGACGTCAAACGTAAAATGACAACCTTCTGAATTGCTCTGCGGTCGTTGTGCTTACCATCAGGATGATGCTAGTCGAGAAAGGAATAACGACTCGGCTTCTGGGTTCAATGAATTTTATGATGATAATAACAAGGTCGACCGTCGAAAGAGAATGAACTTCAAAAAAAAAAAAAAAAGAAGGGGAAAAATTGCGGCAGCGGGTGTGGGCCAACCCGCAAATGCCACGTGGCAATTGCAGGGGTGGCCCGACCACTCGATTTGGGTGAATCGGGTATTTCGGAAAGATCTTGCAGGACATAGCGCAACTGCATCCTTCTATTGGAATTCTATTGGATTGCTTCCGGTTTGATCTCGGTAAAACTGATTTGAAGTTGTATTATATATGTTATGTCTGAATTGAACATGCCACAGTACGTACTGAGATATCTCCACATGACGATTCGGCTCTGGGAGAAAATAAATCGATTTGTCGAGGGAAAGACGCATGAGGTATCGCGTCCGACCATGTGGAGTCACTGTAGTGTCAGAGAGGCCCCGGCTATGCTAATTGCCCGAACAGCCACGACGACCCTGAGCATGATGATAGCATGTGGCCAAGCCTACGTGGTCATGTTGCATGGCCGTGTTATGTTGATGTTGGTGCACCGCATTTTTCCTTATAGATTGTTAGCCCGACAAGATCGATCATACGATCTCTTAATTAATAATTATTTTGTGTAAAAAACACGCGGCAATGATATATGAATCTACGATTATGATTGTACCGCCGCTGACGGCATTGTCAGGAAATCATTTTTCTTTTTTTCCCAACCTGATTTTTGGGTATTTGGCATCGCAATTATCGAGAGGATCTTTGATTTAATGCTATCTAGAAAAATCTGAAACATCCTATTTCCCTCGAATGGTGGCATTTTTAATGCTTAGATGCGGATCGCATCCGATGAGATCTTTATGGAAAATGCCAGCCGCATATGTCGAAAGTATAGTCCCACAACGGATCTTACACACGCAATCTCTCTACAAGTATTGATCACCTTGCCTTTCGCACGGTCCCGTAATCTCAAGAGTCGATCTAGTCCGTTACAAACTTCCACTAAAAAAAACATAAATCTCTCTCGTCCCAAAAGCTAACTCACCAGCCCCTTTCACAACCAATATGGGAGGCCATAAGTTGGAGGCCCCTTCCACAACCGACATGAGAAAAAAGTACCAGAAGAGCACTGAGCTTTTGATCGGGAAGCTCCCATTCCAGAGGCTCGTCCGTGAAATTGCCCAGGACTTTAAGGTGATGTCCCTGCTCTCATCCGATTGTTACACTAAGATTGTTACCCAATGAATCGCTGGGGAGAATTCGGTCCTTAAAATTGAAATTTGGTGTTTGCTTGTTCTTGGCTGCAGACCGATCTGCGTTTCCAGAGCCATGCTGTACTGGCCCTTCAGGAGGCAGCTGAGGCTTACCTCGTGGGACTGTTTGAGGACACCAACCTCTGTGCCATCCACGCCAAGCGCGTGACCATCATGCCCAAGGATATTCAGCCTGCTCGAAGAATCCGCGGCGAGCGTGCCTAGACTGCTGCTCCTGGAATGGGAGGAGATTGAATCTGGTGGTGGTGTTATGGGGGTGTTTCTTTTGTTCTTTCCTTAATTCAGTTGGGACTCCTAGGACTTCAGATATGATATAGGCAGGACCTTAGTGTTTCTTTTTTAGTGGATTCAGAAGGGCAAAGACAATGATGTTGCCTTTTGGGTAAATGGGTGTGTAATAGTGGCCGGCCTAATTTGACATTACATTTGTGTATGACCGTGCTTTTATTGTGGTATTTGCGTATGCCGACTTAATGGTCAATGTGTAATGTGCACTAATCTTTTGTGTTTTTATTTGGCTCCTTTTTTGGGGCTCAGCTTTGCTAAAATATTTTCTTTTGAACGAGATGCATGTTTGGATGTGGTTTTTCCGATGAAACATCTCGTATGTTTTGATTGATAGATTGTGTAGTGGTGATAAAAATAATTTGGTGTATAATGGATATACACTAGAAGTACCATAACTTGTGTACGGCGTTCACTTGAGTGATTTGAAGGGCCAGCAAAGCATGGCTTTGGAAACGTTTGTAATGCTCGGATGGGGATCAAGTGAACGCCGTACACAAGTCATAGCGTTCACTTGAGCAATCTCAATAGAATTCCAACCAACAAGTTACGTCAATTTGATGTGTTTATGCATCTTTGGACATCCTAATACATGAAAAGGCATTCCTTAAACATATCACTTAATGTTCTTTAAAGTTTATTTATGTTAAGCGTCCGATTCATCTAAGTGCTTGGTTTGGAGGCGCCAAATCTTGTGATCGACTCACAATGTCTTCCCCCGGAATGACCTTGAGGGAAATGCTAGGCATAAGGAGCCCTACTGTGACATCCTGAAATTTTGACGTCTGTAAGAAAAATTGGAAAAAGTACATTAGAAGTGTCATAACTTGTGTAGAACGTTCACTTGAGTGCCATAATTTTCAAAACGTTCACTTAAATGCCATAACTTTCAAAAATCGTTCACTTGAGTGCTACGTCGGAACAAAATCGTTCATTTGAGTGTTGCAATAACTTTTTCGGTGTGCCACGTCATCTTTCCGGTGAGCCACGTCATTTTTTCGGCTAGCCACATCAGCTTTCCGGTGTGCCACATCGGCTTCCGATTGTTACGTTAGCTTTTCAGGCGTCTACGTTAACATGGTACTCAAGTGAACGATTTTTGAAAGTTATGACACTTAAGTGAACGTTTTAAAAGTTATGGCACTCAAGTGAACACTGTCATATAAAAATTATGGCACTTCTAGTATACTTTTCCCAGAAAAATTATAAGTTCCAGCATAGAAAGTAAAATTTGATTTTGAAGACTTAGAAGTTGATGATTGGTCGTTTCGGGACGTCTGTCAGAAAAAGTCAAATTTGAATTGTCAAACTTTAACTCATAGGGCCGAGACATTTCATATGTAAATTTAGCCTTGTTCAAATCGTAAATGGAGAATACCATTTTTGCCCTCAGTCGATCGACCCAAATGACCATCCAATGTTCATTTGTCAAATTACCAATTTACCCTTGGTTTTTATTCACAAAGGACAAAATTATTTAAGGTTTGAATTTGACTTGTGGGCCCCGTTTTTATTTCTCTTCAACCGAAAATTATGAGTGAAATTTGAAATGTGTAGGCCCCAGTTTTATTTTGTTCGGCTGAAACCTTCCACCCCAAGTTGCGGCCGCCCCATGTCACTTGTTTGTTTTTTTTTAGCCGACATCATCACTTTTCCCTCTTGGAACCCAAGTTTCAGTCCCAACCCACGTGAACATGTCGAGAAAATATTGCGTGCATGAGATACTCCACGTGGATTAATAGAAAAGCATTCATAAACTAACACGTGACACATTGAGGGCCCACCGC
The DNA here is from genome assembly GCF_020921035.1 of Rhodamnia argentea. Classification (NCBI taxonomy): domain Eukaryota; kingdom Viridiplantae; phylum Streptophyta; class Magnoliopsida; order Myrtales; family Myrtaceae; genus Rhodamnia; species Rhodamnia argentea. The sequence goes on along the minus strand of NC_063157.1, from coordinate 19,099,091 downwards.
TCAAAATTTTCAAAAGAAATGGAAAGGGATCCCTCCGTTATCTCTCCGTCCGATCTCCCTGTTATCTCTCCGTCGGTCATCTTTCTCACTCCAAATTCCACGACTCTATTTCTCCCTCCAAGTTCTCGACTCTCTCTCTCTCTCTCTCTCTCTCCCTCTCTCTCTCTCTCTCCAAGTTGGTTCTCTCGGCCGGATCTTCGCTCGACGACCCCGCTCGGTCCCTTGACCAAAACCACGAGGGCTTCCTCCGCCGTCCCCCGGAGCTCCCCTCTACCACCACCTCGCGTCTCTCCAAGTTCTATTTCCCTTCCTCGATTGTGCCCGCGATTCCGAAGCGAAAGCTTCGCTTATGCCTTCGCCTCCCATTAAGGTTTTTCTTCCTCCGCGTCGGATGAGTTCAGGCTAGAGAAAGCCGTTGCCTCATGTTAGGTTTTTCGTCCTTTGACTTGACCACCTTCGGGTTAAGGTTTTTTCCTCTCTTTCACAGAGCTGAGATTGTTTGGTGGAATTTAGTTTTTTTTTCCAATTTGTTTTCTTGTTTGATCTTCGGGTTTTTAATGTGTTCCCGCTGATTTATTTTTTATTTTTTTTTTTCCGAGTGTTTCTTTGTGCCTTCCTCCGGCCAACTCGATCATCTTTGTATTTTCTCTCATCATCCGCAACCTTCGGATGTTCTCAGCCTACGATTACTCTCTGCCATTGCTTCGTTTTCGATTGTTTTCTGGACGAAATGTAGATAATCGGTGAGCTAATGTACTTTGTTTTCTCAATCTGCTCCAGTTTCCGGTTGTCATTATCTGCTTGAGTTTCGGTTTCGTCTATAATGTTGAATTGTTGATTGTTTTTTTGTTTTTGTTTAGTTTAGGCTTGGGGAAGCACTGCCTTGTGCTAGTTCTTTCGTCCTTTGGCGCGACCACCTTCAGGTTATGGTTTTTTCTTTTCCCCCTTTCACCGAGCTGAGATTGTTGAACCGTGTGCGTTTAATCCAACTTCAAGCACAACTCTAGCCCCCACCCCCACTCCCACCCCCCTCCCAAAAAAAAAAAAAAAAAAAAACGGGTGATCCAGGACAGAATTAAATTTGACCCATTGTTCTCTGGTTTATCCTTGAGATAGGTGACAGTTTTGGTAATTGTTATAGTCTATAATCAACGAGCAACATGCTTGTGAAGTATTCTCATAAATTAGTTAAATATCATTTTCCTTGAGAATTCTTGTTTAATTGGGTATTAGTGTTATACTAGTTTGTGTTCCTTGGTTTTCTTTTAGGTTCTTGACGAATGGCTATTTTCTTGTCTTAGTACATATTGGTGAGCATTACTTTTTTTAATTGAAAGATTTCATAGCTATACTTGTATTTTCATCTTAACGAATGAGTAAAATATTGTTATCTTGCAAGTATATGATATCTTCATCCAATGCGAATGAGAGTACTTGTAAGCATGATGTTGTGAGATTTTCTGAATCTACAAGAAACCAACAAAAGCTCTATTATATTGTGAGGATAAAACGTGACTTCTTTTCTTGGCGTTTACCTACGAGCAATAGTTCAAGATGACATGAGAAACATTTAACTTGCTTGATCATTTGAAAGATCAACTCAAGAACAGTGATGAGAAGGTGCGGGGATCGAGACATAACGTGCACCATTTAAGTATCTCCCTAGTTAGAGGTGCTTATTTATTGGTCTACTTGTCCAGAAAAAGTGGATAGTAGGAACTTGTAATTTTACTAGCTCGAATCCAATACTACGTTGTGCTTGCTCTAAACTTTTACTGCTCATTGTGGGCATTCTATTTTGGATTATGGCAATCTAGAATCTCTTTGTGCAATTGGTGGCTCGGGCTATGGATAGAGAAAAATCAGTGCCAAGTTTCTTTGATAGAGTGAAAAATTATCAGTTTTTGTTTTGGCAATTTGTTTGTCCCTTTTCCTTTGACCAAGAGCGGGAATTTTTTTTTTGGGGTCGGACCTAGAGCAGAGGAATCTTTACTGAGATTTATGGTAAGATTATTCCACGGTCCTACCCAAAATTGCTCCTTCACTTCCACAGATAAAAAAGTAAAGACATGCATACTAAAATTGAAGGATGTCAAGCAAGCAGGCCATGTGAGCCACAAAACATATCTCAAGGCAAAAAAGGGAGGGAACATAGTCACTAGAAAACAAGTCACGTCTGGATTCAATTTTCCTCGTTAGTGCACTCTTCTGTTGGTTCACTGCGGGTTGTCGCATTGCAAGTAATGATCGGATTTACGGAGCTTTAGATTGCCCGATGCAGGTGTGTACTATTGCAGAATATATTGAGCAGATGACATTTCTTGAAGTATGATGAAATTCGCCATATGAAATTCGCAATTTCCTCGGTATTTTTCCCCGAAAAAGAAACTGCAAAAGAGGTAAATCGGAAAACAAGAATATGCCAATGTATCATGGGGCATCGGACATGGCTCACAGCCGTCAATTGACATAACAAGAGAACATGTAAAATAAAACCCCCGAAATTATCCTGAATTACTACTTCGATTAGTTCCGCCAAACTAAAATATGGTGAGCTAGCAGCTTGTTACTTTCCCGCTACAAAAGTAGTCAACTACATGAACAAAATAAAGCAACCATTAGAATATCTAAACTGATCTCCTCGCCTACATTAAAGGCAAATGTCAACAATATTAAAATGGTATTCTAAACTGATTAGGAGCTTCCTTCTAATCATAGTGAATCAGCCAAAACCAACCCATTCTTCTCCATCTCCCGGGAGCCGATTTGATTGAAAACTTGTGATCAATGCAATGCATGTAGTGTAAGCCCATGGGATTGTAAAAATTATAAAAAATCGTTAAAGAATCATATGCGGGACCCATCCATGGCAATAAAACCGCCACGAAATCAATGTATCTTTGGAATCGTTCGCTTCATTTATCCCAAGATGTTCAAAAGAGTTCGATGACCCCCGAACAAAGATGGTTCCATGAGATCTATTATCCCTCATCAACAAAAGCAAGTCCTACCTAACTCAAGATGGTTCCATGAGATCTATTATGATACTCCAACATCTATGCAAGAGAAACCATCAACAATATATATTACAATAGTAACAAGAAGATGAAATAACACTCGTATGTAAAATGATTTTCATAATAAGCACCCGACTAGTGAATGGGGAAAATCCATTCATAATCCTCGGCAACATGATGTAAGATGATTGCATCTACACAAAACAAGGACCCTATTAGTAGAATGTAACTAAATTAAGATCTCTTTAGCCTAATAGAAGCAATGTAGATAAGACATTAGTTAATACACCAAACAAATAATACCGTACTAGGGAATGGGAAAAACCCATTCATAATTCCTAGCGGTATAACGTATGGTGGTTGCACCTACATAAAAATTTAACCAAACCAGTAAAATGTTAATAAAAATGGAAGACTAAGACAAACGCACCTGATTATGAAAATTTAGATTTACTGTAGGACCACTGATGTTGCTAGGACAAAAGGCATTTCGTATCCGATTTGAATTACTCTAATAATCTTGGAAATGAGTCTCATCATGTGTTGCATGGACAACCAACTCTTCATTACAAAATAATAAATATGTTAAATGGCATTATGTAGTATAAGCAAAATGATTAACTAATCATATTAACTAGAAAAATATGTCACTCATGTTGACTTTCTATTGGCGTTGGAGGTGTTCCTTTCTTAGTTTTCTTCTTTTTTTTTTTCTCACTTGAGCTTTTAAGCCTTCCATAATTTGTTCCCTTTCCTTTCCTTCGAAGGGGGTCCAATACTGAAACCTCACACAAAGAGGTCGCATTATCGCAATCATCGATAGCATCATCATTCAGAACCACACTTGACTTGTAAGAGAAAATTTCAGCCTTCACTCTTTGCAAGTTCTTCCTTGTTATTCCCATGGTATTTACATCTTCAGCGCCCAAACTCATTACTTCAAAAGCTTCATGCATTAACGTGGAAAAACGACTGAATTTAGATGGACCCGGTGACATTTGATGAGATTCATCAGTCACATTCCCTTGTTTAGCACCCTTAGTCCACCTTTTCAAAATATAGGAAGATGGAATACCCGCGCCGGATGAGTTCGCAATCAATATGTGCAAGGCATGGCAACACAACCACCCGTTTGATTCAAATAATCTACATTCACAAGAAACTGAAGAGTCCGTAGCATTAAATCTGACAACATTTTCACTTTGATTTCCCACGCACTTGAGAGTATATAAATAAACCAATCCATCGAATGTAGTACTTAAAATCTATACTGACATACTTTGCAAAAATTCTTCATTGAACCTTTTAAAAATGGTACGGGTATACAATGAAGCAACATGTAGCAAGATCCCATGACTAACCCGCAATTTGGGCTTCCCATGAGAACTATAATCATCTTGACTTTTAATTTCTCTTGTATGTTTCAGCCGTTCTTCATAGTGGCGGACAAATTCTACAAGAGTCAATGTCTTCGTCGACATACGTTAGAAGACATTATTGGTGCTCTCACTCCTTTGACTTGAGCGAATACCGCACGTAAAAATATCATGACCAAAAGCTGAATTCCACTTATGTCTAAGCTCATATAATCTCTAAAGCCAATTGTTATTCCCAATATCACACTCTTTTTCCATTTCCCTTCAAGTAAATTCAAATTCGTCCTATGATCTACATCTATACATAAGCAATAATAAATATTTATCCTTAAAATCAGGCTGATGGTAAAGTTGTGGAATGTTTTGATTGGCATTTTTCCCGATGTGCCATGTGCATAAACGATGTTGTGTATTCGGGAACACCGTTCTAATGGCTTTTGCCATGGCTTGGTCTTGATCTATGAACATGGTTTTCGAAGCCTTATTTTCCATAGACTTCAAAAACACCTCAAATAACCAAATAAATGATTAAGTAGTCTCATCCAACAAAAAAGCACAGCCAAACAGAATATTCTTCCAATGGTGATTAACCCCAACAAAAGGTGCACAAATCAAGTTATATTTGTTGGTATGATATGTAGTATCAAACACCAATACATCACGGAAACATCATAATCAAATTTGGACAAGCTATCTCTCCAAAATAAGTTTTTCAGTTTACCTTCTTGATCTACTTGTATAGCATAGAAGAATATTGGGTTTTGCATTTGCATGCAATGAAAATGATTCAAAAGACTTTGACAATCTCCCCCACTTATATCATTAGCTTTATTTCTCTGCACATAATTCCGAGAAGCGCAAAGAAAAGTACTTATATGTCTTAGTTCCTCCACTTTGACAATCTCCCCCACTTGGGGTTCATCTTGCAATTGCATGCAAGATGAACCCCAAGTTTTTGCTTCCTCCTGCGCTGTTTGATAAGTACTTATATTTCTTAGTTCCTCCAATGCCTACTTTAATTATATCAACTATCACACCCTTGCAAGGATTAGATATTATTCTTCCGCATCTAATTAAATGCTTTTGATCTTCCAGTACAAATGCATGATTATGTTCGGAAACATACTCAATCACCTCAAAGACACCATTATCAACCTTAAATTTGATATGAGCACGACACCCAGCTTTGACTTCACACCTCTCATACTTCTTTTCTTGATTGGATGAGCTAACAGAATGCCCCTCACAATTACACACAAAAGTCCGTCGGGTTATTTCTTCTTTTCTATTTTTAACCGTGTTACCCTTCCTCACTCCAAACCCTTTATCAATTGCATGTGCCACATACTTATGATATGCGTCAAGTTCACTTGAAAAAACCATCCCTAGTGCAAACTCAAAACCTTTTCTAAATCACGCGTTATATGTGCAAGATGAGAAGTTTCATGCTGCAACCAAATGGACAAAAAGTAATTAACACAGTGTTTTTACAAGAAAAAGAATATTTAATCCATTATCTAAGAAATCAAATTATGTTTCGAATAGTATGAGTGAAAATTACCTCCGATTCAACCATCTAATAACTTTACATGTGCAAATTAATTGATGCGATGACTTTGAAAGAGATAATTCTGTAGTTCCCTCCTAATCAAACACAAGACAAACACTTTTAGAGCACAATCATGAGAAATCACAAGTAGCATGTAAAGGACAAAAAGACAAAAAAAGCTCTACCGCTCTTGGAAAGTTTCTTTCCAACGTGAGAAATTAGTGGAAGAGGCAGCTCGGTTAAAAAAAAGTAATGCTCACCAATATGTACTAAGACAAGAAAATAGCTATTCGTCAAGAACCTAAAAGAAAACCAAGGAACACAAATGAGTATAACTCTAATACCCAATCAAACAAGAATTCTCAAGGAAAATGATATTTAACCAATTTATGAGAATACTTCACAAGCATGTTGCTTGTTGATTATAGACTATAACAATTACCAAAACTGTCACCCATCTCAAGGATAAACCAGAGAACAATGGGTCAAATTTAATTCTGTCTTGGATCACCCCGTTTTTTTTTTTGTTTTTGTTTTGGGAGGGGGGCTAGAGTTGTCCTTGAAGTTGGATTAAACACACACAATTCAACAATCTCAGCTTAGTGAAAGAGGGAAAAGAAAAAACCCTAACCTAAAGGTGGTCGTACCAAAGGATGAAAGAACTAGCACGAGGCAACGCTTCCCCTAGCCTGAACAAAATAAAAACAAAAAAACAATCAATGATTCAACATTATAGACGAAACCGAAACTCGAGCAGATAATGACAACCGAAACTAAAGCAGATTGAGAAAACAGAGTACATTAGCTCACTAATTATCTACATTTCGTTCGGAAAACAATCGAAAACGAAGCAATGGCAGAGAGTAATCATAGGCCAAGAACATCCAAAGGTTGCGGATGATGAGAGAAAATACAGAGATGATCGGGTTAATAGGGAGGAAGGCACAAAGAAACACCCAGGAAAAAAAGACGATAAGTAAGGAGCACATTCAAAACTTGAAGCTCAAACACGAAAACAAATTGGGAAAAAAAAAACTAACTTCCACCAAACAATCTCAGCTTAGTCAAAGAGGGGAAAAAACCCTAACCTAAAGGTGGTCGGGTCAGAGGATGAAAAACCTAACACGAGGCAGCTGCTTTCCCTAGCTTGAACTCATCCGACGTAGAGGAAGAAAAACCCTAACGGGAGGCAAAGGCATAAGCGAAGTTTTCGCTTTAGAATCACGGGCACAATTGAGGAAGGGAAATAGAACTTAGAGAGATGCAAGGTGGTGGTAGAGGGGAGCTCCGGGGGACAGCGGAGGAAGCCCTCATGGTTTTGGTCAAGGGACCGAGCAGGGTTGTTGAGCAAAGATTTGGTTGAGGGAGCCAACTTGGAGAGAGAGAGAGAGAGAGAGACAGAGAGTCGAGAACTTGGAGGGAGAAACAGAGTCGTGAAATTTGGATTGAGAAAGATGACGAACGAAGAGATAATAGGGAAATCGAACTAAGAGATAATGAAGAGATCCCTTGCCATGTCTTTTGAAAATTCTGAGCGGTGACCCACGATGTGCCACGTGTCGGTTTATGAATGGTTTTCTATTAATCCATGTAGAGTATCTCATGCACGTAATATTTTCTCCCAAGTTTCAGTCCCAACCCATATGAACATGCATCTCTTTATCTTTGACTAGTTGACTCGTGTGAAACTAACCCCCCTCCCAAAATCTGCCGATGTTCTTCTTCTTTACCTTTCATTTTTTTTTCTTTCCTCTGTTGAGCCGCGTGACGCTCAAACACAACCACCTAGCCATCTCCGTTCGCCGCCTCCGCCTACCGAGCTCTAGCTACGCCACTCCTCAACTGGACCCCTCCACCGTCGCACCACCATGGCTCGTCGCGCCGCCGTCCACTAACTGCGAGCCAACGCAGATTACCCTCCATGCTTAGCAAGCGGAGAACCCCGGCGTTGCCGCGCCACTCGGGTTACCCTCACCGTTGCTTGGCCGCCTATCCGTTGGACTCGACCCTCTAGCCAACACCCAAGCCCCGACTAATCCCGATCCGACGCCACGACCTCTTCTTCCTTTTACTCATGACCTCACCGATACCATCACCATCTCTCGGCCACCACCAGCCGTTGGTCGCCACCTCTACTACACAACCGCCGTGCCAGCCTTCCATCCCTAATGTCGACCCGCCAATAGCCGTCGAGCTACTAGATGTGACCGAGAAACCCGATGCCCAGCCACTTCCGGTCACCTAAACTGGCCAAAATCGCGAGCAACCCTCATTCGAGTCCCCCTTTACATCGCAGCCCCCACCCCACGCCGAATCGTCGTTGCCCCACCAGCTTGCTGAGCCTCCTCCACCTTCCACAATTGTCGGCCGCCGCTATCCAAGAGCATTGCAAGTGTGAGTCGGACCTGTAAGTCCGACGCCTAGCCGACCCGACCGAGACTGACGCTCAATCCCTTAATGCCTTGCAAACTTGTGAAGCCGACCCGAGATTAAAATCGGTCGTCGCAGATTTGAACTCGTGGGTTGTATTTGCAAACCTCGGTCGTCGTCGTCGTGCCCGACTCTACATCGGCCGCGGGAGTTGTGAGTTAACCCCTAAACTTTGGATAGGGCATTAGCTGCGTTTAAGGATAGATTTAATATTATTCATTGTCAATGAGAATAATTAGTCAAATTTGGATAATTTAATTACTCGGGATCGAATTATTTATCTGAAATCGAGCTCGCTAAATATTTTAGTAATATTAATCGGAATTTGGATTAATTAATCGAGTCGAATTAATTAAATATGGCTTCGTTAAATAATTAATTGTTAATTAATTATTAGATTATTATTATTGGGTAATTACTGCGTTATTATTGGGTGATTTTCTAATGACTGGTGAGTACATGAATAATGTGCATTTGACGATTGATCATCCTATAGTCGTGCCAAGTTTTGAGCACGATTGTTTATGAGTGCATTAAATTAAATGCAAAGATAAGAACTACTTGATTGTCCGGTGTGCTTGTGTGGTCATATGATAAGATTATATTGTGCCAATCGTACGGTTTCCTAGTAAGTTCGTGTTGTGCAAGTCGAGCGGAATAACATGACTTATTAGATGTCGGTTGCGGCTTGTGAAGGACCGAAGTCCCTATAGAGAACCCTGGTAGTCCCATGTCGTGCTAGCTGTACGAATCTTACGGACTATCGGACGCCGTCACCGGAAGTAAGGGACGAAGCCTAGTCATGCCGGTCGGTCGTAGTGTTAAGCCACACTAGTCGTGTGCGCTAGGCCTAATGGCCTCTAACAACCGGAACACATGTGATACATTGTGTATGAGTTTGTGATGAGTGTTTTAGTTGAGTGCCTTGGCTTATATGTTGTTAGGTGTTATGATATGAACTGTTCGTCGTGTGATTCAAGGCGGGGGTAAGGTTGCATGTGATTGATGGTTCGATTTGATATTATGCTCGATCATATGATAATTATAATGTGATGCGAGTTGTACGCTATTGACCTTCCATCGTTGTTGCCTTGCATACATAGGATGCCTTGAGTGAGTCAATGTCTTATTCGGACTTAGGCATTGACTCACGAAGATTTTACATCTTACCCGTTGTTGTTAACAATTTGCAAGCCCTTAGCTATGAAGAGCTTGCCCTGTGGAGGATGTGGATTTTGACTTCCCTTTTGAGTAGTTGGAGTAATGTTAACCATAATCCGGATTGAGTACTTTTGTTAAGTGTCGATAGTGGCCCCGAGGTAGGGCTAGTTTGTACAAACGTATTTTTTCAGGGTTAACGAGATAATTAAATAAAAGAAATTTCTTGCTGTTAGAGATGACCGGTTTCGGTTCCATGAAAAGATGGAATCGAACCGGCCCTTGAAAATACCGGTTCCGGCCCGATTCCTTCCGGTCTCTTTTTTAATTTTAATTTTTAAAATAATAAATAATAAAATAAACATAATAAATTATAAATTATAAAATATAATCAAATTGTACATTGTAATAAAATGTGGGGAAAAAAGAGAAAGAGGAGGAATGGGCTTGAACTTAATGAATTATTATTAAGCGCATACATATCTTATTGAGGATAGAAGAATCAAAGCCCATGTAGTTCTTTTATCTTTGATAACCCCAACTTACCTCATTGTCAATCGTCGCTACCCGTTGCGGTACCCGTGGCGGTGATATCTCCACAATCATTGCTAAAAAATTCGTGTTCTCGATTCAGCTCTTGGTGTTAAAATTTCGCCATCGTCCAATCGTCAACACAAGCTTGAGCTTCCCCAGACTCCGGGCTTAATCTTGAACGGCAAGAGTCCAAAACTAATCCTCCAACCCTAAATGCTTGTTCAACTATAACTATTGAAGAATGGATTGCTAATATCTAGCGAGCAATGAGGGCGAGAACCGAGTAATCGATTTGGTGACTCTTCCACCACTTTTGGATTTCAAATCGACTATGTTCGCATCACGAAACTCAAATTGAGTGGTTAAATATTTTTCTAATTCAGAAATACTACCCGTTGCCCATTTTTATTTTTTTTCCTACTCTTGAGCACATTATACCCTCTACTAAGTGAACTACCACATTTACTACGGAGGCAGTAGATTGTAAAGATCCAGATACACTTAAACCATATCTATTACAAAATTATCCATATAATACTACTATAGATTCTTTAACATCTCCTTGTATATTTAAAATATCAATTGAATCTTCTAAATGTAAACAATCATGATAATACACATTCAAATAATCTAGTAAACCGCCTAATTTAATACGTGGATAAAAAAAAATACCAACTAAATAGACAAGAGGAATTTGCAAATAATAATGCAACCATTTTTCTCGCATTACTAAAATAGTTCGAGCTAATTTAGTATCATTTTCATATTCACTAAAAACACTACCAATATTAACACACTCTATTAAAAATAAATGCGTAGTATGATAATAAATACCAGATAAAGTCTTAGTAACATCATTAAAAATTTTCAAAAAATCTATTTTTTTTTCAAACGCTCTAATGTTGTGGAAATAAAGTAATTTCAGGAATATTTTGTGAAATAAACATACATAATAAATCTTTGTAATCAAAAGTTTGCCGAAGCAACTCGTAGGTAGAATTTCAACGAGTTGGAATATCTTTTGGAAATCTTCTTGCCCTTTACAAAATTTTCCCCATGATTTCATAAAATGAGGACGATTCCATAAAAATTTAATTACACCCTTTATTGGGGCGAGAGAAGTGTCAAGAGTTCCTAAACCATCTTGTACACATAAATTTAAAACATGACAAGAATATCTAATGTGAAAAAATTATTCGCCAAAAGTGGGTTTGCAAATATTTTCTAATTCGGGAATAGAAGCGGTATTTGCGGCGGTATTATCAAAACCAATTGAAAATACTTTATTCATCAAATTATATTATTCTAAAATTTGCGTAATTATTCTATAAATATTATGAGCCGAATGTCTTTCATAAAAAACTCGAAATGCAATAAGTCTTTTTTGAATGGTCCAATCGTCACCTATCCAATGACACATGACACCCATATAAGAATGAATTTGCCAAGGATCACTCCAAATATCACTACCTATATGCACACCTCCATTGAATTCCGCAAAAAAAATTTCTAAATATTTTTTTTTTTTTATAAAGATGAAAAATTTCGTTTAAAGTATTTTTGGAATAGTTGGTGCTTGCGAACCAACACGTATTTATCAAATATTTCAAATTAAAATTTTCATCGGTAGTAAACGAGCATGACCAAATGCAACATATTCAGCTAATGTTTGTTTATAAAGTGCATTAACAATAAAGGATAAGGATTAGAAATGGCGTACCCAAAATTTGTTGTTGCGTATTGTCCATCCCCGCTTGCGTTGGATGTTTTTCGTCGATGCCGACAATGTTCCGTAGCCTCCTTTCGTAAATTTATATCTTTGCAACAATATTTACATTTTATATTATACTTACCTTCACTTTCATCACGTATTCAAATGTAGCCACAAGTCGGATGTACTATCTCACCCCTCCGTTCCGGCCATTTGCCGTTGACGTTCACACCGAGGAGGATGAAAACTTCTATGTTGGATGTGCTCGTTAATGACATAGTTGATATTATCGTCGTTGTCTTCCCAACATGCATACTCACGAGGATCATATTCGGAATGAGATATTCGAAATCTCCCATAGTCATCTTGCCATCGCAATTTTTGCTTCCACTTGCCATTTTGAGAGAATTGATCGAAATATTGAAAATTGGAGCGATTGAGAAATTGAGCGAATTGAGAGAATTTGAGAGAATTGTTCAAAGGATTTGTGAGAAAAATGAAAGGAGGAGGATATGTATTTATAGGTAAGAATTAAAAACAATTCTATTTTTTTAACCAATGGCCAAATTGGTCGTTATACGGCCAATTGGCGTACATGTTGCAACGGCTCTTTCGGTGGGGGTGGGTGGGGGAGCCAGGGTAGAGAGCCCATGGCTCCCCACCGGCCCATATTATTTTTTTTTAAATAACGGCGGAACCGGCCCGAATCGGCGATTCCGGGCTTGTCGCACCCTCGATCTCGGATCGGAGGGAGATCGTGGGCTAACGGTCGCCCTTCCGGCCCAATTGCGTGTGGACCTTCGACGCGGGCCCCTCCCAAGGCCCATTACCCAAATCGCAACGAAGGATAAAGTCGAGCCGACCTTTCGGCGGCTAGTGGCATGCTACGTGTACATGCCTCGGGTCGCCACCAATCGCTTCGTGGAAGGTACGATTGGAAACCCTATCGAATAGTTGGGAGTTTCTATTCGATCAGAACCAGTGGGTTCGGACTTAGTTACGCCCTATCGAATCGACGCCCTTTCTACCTAAGTTGATCGAATTTTTCTAATCTTGGATTTCATGCATAGTGAGGTACGAATCCTAAATCTAGAAGTTCATGCGATGGGATACTATCCTACCAATCACAATCAATTAAAGTAAATGCAAATCAAGGAATCCATAACGCGCGGATAAATCGCATCAAATCAACGGGCATTCCTAGTATAGCCCTATTGGCTTAGAGAAAGGGATATTCAAAGCATATGAGGGATCGGGAGTGACTTGGCGATTCGCCCATAGGGGCAAAATCGTAATTTTGAAAAATTGAGACGATTTGCCAAAAGGGCAAAATCGTCATTTCGGAAGAGATTCGGAATGAGAAATGTTGAAAATAGGATTGGCCACCTAAACTGACCCATTTCCTAATTTTCAACATTTTTTGGAAGTCCAAAGGGATTTTTGGAGAAAAATTACCCCTAAAGGGTAAAATTGTCATTTTTGGAAAGATCGGGAGGAGAAAAACTCAAAAATAGGATTGGCCAGTTGATTGTGGCCATTCCCCAATTTTTGAGAATTTTTGGAATTTTTGGGAATTTTCTACCATTTTTCCTAATTTTTTTTGGATTTTTTATTGATTTTTCGATTTTTTTTTTCTTCTTTTTTTTTTTTGGACCAGGTCAACCCGGTCAACGGACCGAGTCAACCCGGTCCACAGACCGGTCCGCCCGGTCCGGGCCGACACCCGAACCGGCGCTCTCCAAAACGGCGCCGTTTGCAAATTAGCGCCTGAAAATTTTGAAAAATTCCCGCCTAAATGAAGCAACGCTCCAGATTGCGCCAAGTGGCGCGAGGACAGCAGTCGGATTCGTTGACTGGAATCGACGGCTTAGATTAAAGAGAGACTCGATCTCGGCCGCACGTTCTGATTATTTTTATTTATCTGAAAATGATTTTTTATTTATTATTTAAATTTTCGAAAATTTTGATCCAGCGATCAGAAAGGTGACACGTGGCCAAACCTGGGCCACGCGATCACAAATTTCGGATTTTTATTTTTTGAAAAATGAATAATCTTGAAAAAATGATTTTTATTTTTCAAAAATCCGAGATCCCGACACGTGGCACATTTCAGGCCGTCGAATCGTTTTATTCCGTTGTAACCGACTCGCCGACGTGGCTGCCACGTGTGTGCCACGTCGGCGACACTTGAACGTTGACCGGTCAAAAGGCTCGTCTGAGAAGACGATCGGCGCCGGTGAGACTCGCCGGCGCCTCGCCGGAACCCGATTCCGACATGCAAACTCAGCCGGAATCCCTCGATTTTCCACTCATTCGACTCCCCAACTATCCTACAACAACATACCTAAAGTTTAGCGCGAATGATAAGCCCGGACTAACCTAGACCGAGGTTGAACTTCCGGCCAAACCTGCAACTTCCGGTGAGCGAACACATATCGACTACCGATCATTCAAACTGAGACTTAAGCATACAATCCACATCCATAACAGCTCACGAAACTTACCTGATCATCCTCGCAGATTCAGAATCCTCCATTAGCGACTTCCAACACGAGACTCCGGCGAGGTATAAACATAGGTTCGGATAGACGTTTTTTGACCAAATCAATGCATAAAAAGAAAGAATAAAGTTCAGGAAGTGTCTTCAGATGCAAATGGAAGCGCGTAAAGTGCAACTAAACAAGATTGCAGGTCTGCATATGCTTAGATTCACAGAGGCATTTTATCGAACAAGTGCTATGCGAGGATCGAGGCTGAACCTACTCCGATCATAGAAGGAATTATTCGAAACTAAGCCTACATTCGCACTCTTCTAACTCAGGTTATTCGAGATAACTCATCACTCCAATTCCACAGGGACGAAATCGACTAAAACGTATATTCGCAATGCTCGCCGGAAAGTTAACCGAAGAGATCGAGCTCACCTTTCGCGTCGAAGTTGATCTGAGACGCCAAGGCAATGAGCTTCAACCTCTGATGCAATGACCACGAATTCTCAGCTAATCCTCTACTCGCTTTCGTCTCCCAGACTCGTGCTCTCTCTTCCGTGAAATTTTTTTTTTGCGCCTCTCTCTCTCTTTTTTCTTTTAATCTCTGAATGCCCCTCCCCCCTTTTGCGAGCACGAGTTTTTGTTTTTGTTCACTCGTCTCTAACCGTCGGACGTTCTAGAGGTTTCTCGAAGCTTCGTCGCTGGATAACAAACTCACAAACCGGATCCCCACTCTCCCGTGCGCCTGTGACCTCTTGGAGAAGACGATGAATAGTGCCGGGTCACCGGGTCGGATCCGCCCGACCCGACAGACCCGGTTCGTGCAATAAATGGCCAAATTGAGCTAACAATTAACATTTTTTGATAAAATTGATGCCAAAAATTGATTTCCCATCATGGATTACTTCTAAAGATGTGATTTTCGTAAAAAATTCCTTTGAAATTGAGTGAAAACCCCAAATTTTGAGTAAGATCCGAAATTGATTTTTACAAAATTGGAGTCCTTAATGAAGGAATTATTTTCAATTGAGCCTACCATTAGATTCAAGAGGTCAAAAACCATAGGATAGGGACCTTGGGATTCCATGGGTGTCTCTCAAGAAGATTTAATTTTGAATTTGGCCTTCTAGGGACTAAAATGAAAGAAATTTTTGTGCAATTAAGTCCCTAATGCCAAAATTGAGCAAATTAACATGCAATTGGATCAAAATGTGAAATGTAATGCTAGAGAACCATGTCACAACCCTCAAAAGTGAAGAAAGAAAAATAAAATGACCCCAAATGATATTTTCATGTCTAATTTGTGGGTGCATTTGTGAAGGAACACACAAATCCGAAATGAAATTTTCAAACTTTAAGAGGTCAAAATGAAAAGGAAATTAAAATAAAAATACTGACTATTTTTCTGTATTTTTGTGACCTCGAATGGTATTTTTCTGGATTTTTTGGGTATTTTCCTATTTTCTGAAAAATATCAAAAAATGCGAAAAATATGAAAAATTATTTTTTGGTCAAAAATGGTTCCTTGAGCTTGGCCAAGGCTACCAAAGTTGATTTTGCAATTTTTTAATTTTTTGTGAATTTTTTTATGAATTTTCAAAAATAAATCGAAACGAAGATGATTAAAGATCAGGTGTCAACAAGGCCCACGGGCCCAAATGGCCATGTCTACTTGCTGTTGTCTGATGTGTTAGCCTAATATTCTATCCTTAATATTTGATTCGATGTCTATGGGAGTTGTACGTTTCGTATGCACTTAATAATAAGATAAAAATAATGGGTCGATGATATGCCTGGGACGTCGTCTTTTTGATTTGAGGCAATTTGATAGGGTTGTTGCGGGCCCGAAATTGGGGTGTGACACCTACACCACCTACGTCGAAGGGGTAATTTGTGTGCATTCACGGGGAATGATTGAGACAAAAGGTTGCAATACATTGTGATATTTAAAAAGTTCTTAAACATGATATTACATGTGTTGTGTTACTTAAGTCCTAAAAATATTAATGGATAAATGCACTAGAAGTCCTAAAACTTGTCATATATAATTGAGCCCTAAAACTGTCAAAAAATATAAATAAATCTTAAAAATTGTCAAATTAGTGGAATTAAGACATTATGTTAACTCAGTTTAACGTGGCGATGATGTGGTTAAAACATGAAATATAAGATTAAAACGATGTTGTTTTAATCAAAATTTGATATTTAACACAAATTTTCTTGGGATATATGTTCACTAGAAGTTCTAAAAATTGTCACCAAAGTATAAGTAAGTCCTAAAACTTTTAGAAAGTGCAATTAAGTCCTAAAACTTGTCAAATTGGTGCAATCAAGTCATTCAGTTAACTCTATCCAATTTGACTAACGAAAAATGTTGACATAGCATTTTTTATTATTTTCTCTCTCCTACGTAGTGTTGACGTGGTTGAAATCAGAAAGATAAGTCAAAAAGGACGTTGTTTTGATCCAACTTTGATTTGTAATATAAATATTAATTAAATTAACGAAGAGTGAGAAGTAAATCCGGTGAGGGCCTCTACTAGCCCTCGCCGCCACCGCCCCCACCATCGCCGGAAGGGTCGGCGATGGTAGGGCGAAGGTCAGCTGGGTTGGTGGGCCATGGCTAGTGGTTGCAATCTTGGTCAACAGCAGGTGAGGGTTGCCAGGCCTTCGTCTAGACTGGGTGAGGGCCGTCGCTCGTGAAGTCGCCACCCAGCCCTACCCCAACCAACGGTAGCCCTCGTTTGTCGTCGGCCGGGTTCTCTGTCCACTAGTCGGGGCCCGACAACCTTGGCGGACCCTTGCCCCACCATCATCGGCCCTTCTAGGGATGGTGGGTGCGGAGGCGGTGACTTACTCCTCTTGCCTTTGTTTTTTTTTTTTTGAAAACACCACCAAAAATCCTAAACTATGTTTACTGTGACACATTTACATTAAAGCTTTTTTTTTTGTGACACCAAAAATCTTAAACTTGTACCCGTGTGACATATTTACTCAAATCATTTTTTATGACACAAAATATCCCAAACTTATGACAATGTGACACATTTACCCTAAATTATAATTTGTGATACAAAAAACTCCAAACTTGTAGGCATGTAATGCATTTACTTTGAATTTTGAGATAAATGTGTTACACGGATACAAGTTTAAGATTTTTAGTGTCACAAAATTTTTTTGGGATAAATGTGTCACATTGGTATAAGTTTGAGGTAAATATATTATATGGATAAAAGTTTGAAATTTTTTGTGTCACAAAAAAAATATTTAGTGCAAATTTGTCACAATGGGTATAGTTTAGGGCTTTTGGTGGCTTTTTTTTTTTTTTTTTTTGAAATTAAAATTTTAGTTTATTTTTTAATTTAATTTCACTAATATTTATAAAGTTATATAAAAAGGCAAATCTTAACCAAAATAACATCATTTTGGACTTATCTTTCTTGTTTTACCTACGTCGGCACCATGTAGGAGATAGGAAGTAATGAAAAAAATGCCGGTCAGCATTTTCGTTGGCCAAATTAGACGAAATTAACAGAATGACTCGATTGCATCAATTTGACCAATTTTAGGACTTGAATGCTATTTTGAAAGTTTTAGGACTCAAATGCACTTTGATGACAAGTTTTATGATTTCTAGTAAACATATCTCAATTTTACATAAATCATATTCAAGATAAGCACAATTTTGAAAAAAATAAAAAAAAAGAAAAAAGCTGGCAGGGGCTTGCATAAAATTCCAATTTTCCTTCCTTTTTATCCATTTTTGTATTGTTTTAATTTCAATTATTATAAAATATAAGTTAAATAATTTTTTTCTTAAAGAGATTCATATTTGAACCGAAATGCTGTTGTTTTAGCCACATAAGCGTCACATAGGATAGGAAAAAATAATAAAAAAGCCCCGTTAGTAATTTTCAATAATCAAAATAGACGGAATTTTTTAAAGTACTTGATTGTACCAATTTGATAAGATTTACGTTTTAATTGCACTTTTTGAAATTTTAAGATTGACTTATTTTTTTGTGACAATTTTTATGACTTCTACTACATTTATCCCAAATATTAATGAGAAAGAGAGGGAAAGGGGTGTTTTGATTTTGCGCTTTTTTTGTTGTTGTTAGAGTTTCCTTTGTATTTGGGGGAAAAAGTACATTAAAAGTGCCATAACTTTTGTACGGCGTTCACTTAAGTGCCATAACTTTCAAAATATTCACTTAAGTGCCACAATTTTCAAAAAATGTTCACTCGAGTGCCATGTTGACATGGATGCCGGAAAAGTTGACGTGGCACGTGTGGAAAGCTGACATGGCTCATCGGAAAGATGACGTGGCAAGCTGGAAAGGCGACGTGGCACGCCGGAAAAGTTACCGTAGCACTCAAGTGAACGATTTTGTTCCGACGTGGCACTCAAGTGAACGATTTTTGAAAATTATGGCACATAAGTGAACATTTTGAAAGTTATGGCATTTAAGTGAATGCCATATATAAGTTATGGCACTTATGGTGTACTTATCCCGTAATTAGGTGTTTGAAATGCGGTGGGAGCATTTTGAATAAAAGTGGCAATCTCGTAAATAGACATGCAATGCTAAATGTAATTTGTAGTCTACTGACAAAATTTATGTGCAAAGTGGTTTTGTTAGGAAAGATGAATTCATTTTGGAATTTTCCCTCCATCAAGGATGATAAAAAAATTATGATTGCCCTTCTACAACTTTGAGGGTTTGTGTGCACATTTGGGGTTCCTCAATCTTTCTTTTTCTGTTTTTTTTTTTTAATTAAGCAATATGCCTATTCGATAGGTTTCGGACTATGAAACAACCCAGTTCACTAATCTCATGAATAGGACAAGATGCAAAAACAAAGTCCGGTGGAGAGCCAAACTCGAGATTGTCTTAAATTTAAGGGATAATTACACAAATGGATCATGAACTTTGACCCAATGTGTAATGTAGTCCCTAAACTTTTAATTTGATCAATACGGTTCCCTGAATTTTAACCAAATATGCAACATGGTCATTGGACTTTTAATTTGACAAATATAGTCCTTTAACTTTTTTAAACATGTTTAATTTAGTCCCTGAATTGTAGAAACATGTTCAATGTAGTCCTTTCATTGATTCGAGTTTAGGGACTAAGTTGAATATATTTCAAAAGTTCGGGGACCATATTGGTCAAATTAAAAGTTCGGGGTCCACATTGCACATTTGGTTAAAATTCAAAGATCATATTAGTTAAATTAAAAGTTCATAGACTATATTGCACATTGGGTCAAAGTTCAAGGACCATATATGTCATTTTACCTAAATTTCATAACGTAGAAATGCGCCTGCTGGTCGCATGCCTTATTAGCATATACAAATGCGAAGTTTAACCAACTAAGCAATGTCACTCTTTCCACTTTCGACCCAAAAGAAAAATCTCTATCTACCAAATTGACGGATGGAATTTAGAGATCGTCTATGAGATGCAGGAAAAATAATTGAATATTTAGTTCTAGGCGCCGAGAACAGGAAAAAGAAAATTGGAGAGAAATAGGGCAAAAATTGAAAAAATGGGAAAAACGCCCACCGTGGGGCTCGAACCCACGACCACAAGGTTAAGAGCCTTGCGCTCTACCGGCTGAGCTAGACGGGCTTTTTCATTAGCACTTACAATATTTAAAATATATTTTAAGCAGGATGTTACCGTAGTGGAATCATTAGATGACGTTTTATCGTGTTCACATAAAAAATATTAGAACACAAGAAAAGCTTAAATATTTCTGTAGGACTATTGAAATTATAAGAAAATCTAAAGAATAATTTGTATCTAATAAATGTTTTACGTTACTAATTCGAGCTATCTAATGGGAAATCGCAGGGATATTATACTTATTTATGCTATCTAATCATATCTTGGGCATAATAAATTATTCGTCACATGTTACATCATTAATTAGGACAGTAAATGAATTTGGAATTGAAGTATTTTTAGCCGAGTATAATAGGACATGTGTCTTATACACGTATAAATCGGTTCACTCTCATTTTCCAAGAATTCAACAACCGTGCGGAAGGCGGAAGTATTTCTCAAAATCTTGTACTTACGCATAAAGGTACATGTATTTATGAATTGGTTATCCTTATAGAAAATATCCACAAAGGACTTTGATAATAACAAAGGTTCATTTCCGTGTGCAGAGGTTCATATTTAAATCATGCAAAGGCTAAGTTCAAATTCTACATGTACATATTACACAATGTCCGGAAAACTACAAGGGTGTAGAATCAAACTATGTCCTGCAATATAGTCGAACTATGCTAACGTAGACTTCCCAAAAATATGTTGGACGACTATTGGAGTTCCTAAGTTTAAGATCTATATCATAGCAATATTAATACTCCAAGATCATTCATGCAAAAAAATGAAAAAAAAAAAATCACGGACCAATTTGCTCAAGATGATGGTGAAATGATTATTAGCTCATTTTACGTGCAAGATCAGAGTTTTTAGATTTAAATTAATCGTGTTTCTGAAAAATCAATTCATGCCCTCTCCTTAGTTGCTTATTTGCAGGAGGAATTACCAAAAAAATCCTAAACTTATTGTAGTTATGCTAATTCGGTTCT
Organism: Rhodamnia argentea; assembly: GCF_020921035.1. NCBI lineage: Eukaryota > Viridiplantae > Streptophyta > Magnoliopsida > Myrtales > Myrtaceae > Rhodamnia > Rhodamnia argentea. The sequence continues at coordinate 19,078,216 of NC_063157.1, read as the reverse complement.
AAACCTTTTGCATTTGTGCCAATTCAATCCATTTGGCCAACTAGCGCCGACGTTGCCATTTTTAATAATATTTTAATATTTCAGCCAATTTTTAGTAATATTTTAATATTTTTATGAATTTATTTTATTTTTCTTTTATTTTTCGTTCTTCCTCCAGTTAGACGCCAAGGCCGGCTATCGGTGAGGTGCCGGTGCGAGGCTTGACCTCACCGACATCAGCCTCTAGTCGGATGGTGGGCTTGGCGGCCGGCTAGAGGAAGAAAGAAGAAAAAAAAAGGAAATTAAAATAATAAAAAAATTCAAAAAATATTAAAACATTACTAAAAATTAACCTAGTGAATCTGACCAGCCAAATGAATTGAATTGACACAAATGCAAAAGGTTTAGGAATGAATTGGCTAAAAAAAAAAAGTTAATGACTGAATTGATATAATTGCAATAGGTTTATGATTTTTTTTTGTAATTTTCCCCTTATCTTTGTGTATGCGGGTGGGTTGATTCCTAGTCTAGAAGGGGTAGCCAACCCTATGACTTCAGGTTTCGAAGTTTGTAATTGGGAATTGGATCGATCGGTTTTGAAATCGGATCCTGAATCAACCAACTCAGATCCGGTTTCCGTTCTTTGGAACAAAGCATCGATTTGCTTCCTCTTTCCCCTTCTTGTGTTCCTCCAACTCACACCCCAATCAGGCCTCACAGAAAGATTCAACATCGAAAAATGAGAAGCCGACATGGGAAGAAATTACCTTCTCCTTTTGAAGATTGAGGCATTGAGAGTCAACTTCTTTTTAGCAGAAACAAAAAAACGAAGGTGGGATTGAAGCAGCAACACCAACACGCACATCTCAATTGGTGGGGTAAGTTAAGGAGGCTATGTCTAGCTAGCTGAATTTACAAAACATGTTAATAGGTTTTAGGTCCTGTTTGTTGCATAATAAGTAAATAATTTGAAAATTATTTTCCTAAAAAGACAAAATGTATTTTAATCGTTCATGAATATTTTCACATTAATTATTGGTGATAATAAAAATATTTTTCATTGAGTAATCATTTTAAGCAAACACAAGATATTATTTTTAAAAAAATTTGTGCAAATTATTCATTATTCGCTTAAAAAGAATGAGCCTTAAACTCCTTTTCTAGTGATTTTACTACATTTCCCAATATTCCTTTCTGTGATATTTTATCCACTCAGTTGACAACAAATCTAGATCATATCTTAAGATGTAAATATATGCTCGATGTAGGCAAAATTATGTTAGAGGACCTACGGGAAAATGATCAAAAAAGTCTTAAGCCTATTGTAATTGTGTCAATTCAGTCTTAAATATATTTTTTTTACCAATTGAGTTCTAAATCTTTTACGTTTGTCCCATTTTAGTCCATTTGCCAGTCGGCGCCGACATGGATAATTTTTAATAATATTTTAATATTTTTCATATTTACTTTTCTTTTTCCTTTTTTTTCTCTTTCTTTTTTTTTTCTTCCTACTGTGGCTAGCGAGGGCACCGGATCTCACCAGCCAATGGGTAAGGGCCGACGAGGGCTTCACGGCTCTAGCACAAGTTGAGTGAGGCCATTGTAGCCGCAGGCAAAGGTGGCCTTGCTTGTGGTTGGCAAAGCCATGGTCCCCTTCACCCTCGACCGACGAGGCTACCCTCGCCGGTGACTAGCGATGCCTCGCGGCCCTCGCCTAGAGTCCGGTGAGCTTTGGTGACTCTCTCTAGCAGCAGTAGGAAGCAAAACAAAAAAGAGGAAGAAAAAAAAGAGAAAAAAGAAAAGAATAATTAATATAATTAATAATTGTCCACGTTAGCGCCGGCGATACCACGTCAGGGCCGGCCTTTCAAATGGACTAAATTGGCATAAATATAAAAGGTTCATTACTCAATTGACAAAAAAAAGATGTGAGACTGAATTGGCACAACTACAATTGGTTTAGGACTTTTTGGATAATTTTTCCGTTGACCTACTAGTTTTTAATTAATGGGAGCCAATATCTTCAATGCATCATGTCAACTTTCTCCATCAAACATGACTAGAGTTTGGTAAAAAGAAGAGATAAGAGAGAGTTAGAGAATGTATAAACAAGCTAAATCTGACCTCATACTCTTAATTCCCTTTTGACCACTTATTTGGATGCTCTCGACAATATAACATTATCTCAGACAATGCTTTTCTAATTAAATGAAAATAATCCTAATTAAACATCATAATAGTTTTTTTCTAATTTATGTGCACATTGCATATTCAAAATCTCACGTCATGCTCTTATTTCCCTTTTGATCTCTTTTTTGGGATGTTCTCAAGTCTCAACAATATAACATTACATCGAACAATGCTTTTCTAATGAAATGAAGATAATTCAGCACCAATAATTAAAATAAAATATCATCTCAATCGTTTTGGAAGTTGAAACGCAAAAACAAAAATTGTATATCTTAAGATAGATTAATGCAATATGATATTTCTAATTTATTTACGCGTTACATATTCAAAATCCACTTTTTAGGGAGTAGTTGGTGTCTCTTCTGAACAATGGAGTGGTTGGCTTGGCACTTGTTATTTTACGTGCATGAAAAGACTCTTCTTCTTCTTCTTCTTCTTCTTCTTCTTCTCTCAATTTAAGACTGATTCTACAGATGTTCCCATTCCATTTCCCTAATTCATCGTCTTTGCCATGCCGATCATCATGAACGAAAACATGGGAAGCTCTTTCGACGCGTTCAAGAAGCAGGCCTCTTCGTTTCTCAAGTAAAAGATCGTCAAGACCGTGCGCCTGAAGCTGACTGATGTTACACCAGCTGAAATGTAAATTCAACCGTCTATTTTCACTTGTTACCAGCCATTTCTGAAACTTTAAATCTACTTCTGTTGCGTCCAGTTCTCGCTTGGAACTAAACTATGTATGGCTTGCAATTTTCTTTTCGGTGCAATTGGATTTTGATGACTCCGTTGGAAACCGAGAAGAACATGTCAACAAACGAATTTTGATCTAGGGGAACTTTTGTTGATAGCAGAAGGGGATATGACATACAGTTCATGGTTGAATATGTAGTTAATTTGATTCATTTAACAAAGTATATGAATCGACTTCAGAAAAAAGAGTTGTGGACATTGTTTTCGGTTGGGTCGCCGCTCCATATGAGTGAAGCTTACAATAGCCAAACCGCTGCAGGTTTGTGAGCTCTCTTTGATCTTATAGTGATGGTGTAGATTTTGTGTCTCGTCCCTTCTAATTCGATCTATATTTCTTGTAAATCGAGTGATTGATCAAATGTTCCGATGATGCCATTGTTGCTATTTTTTACGAGCAAAGATTGGTCGAAATTTTGTGGTTCCCCTAAGCACCAGTGTTCCCTCAAATCACACATGAGTTTCTCACGTTAGTTTGCTTCTTGATGATTGAATCCTAAAGATTGACAGAAGAAGCTACAAACGGAAATCCACGGCCGCCGGACACGCGTAGTATGGCCATTATATCGCACGCTGCGTTCGAAGTGGATGATTATTGGAGAATAGTAGAGATTCTGCACAAGAGGTACACAATCAGCCCTTTGTTTTGACCTTTCTTAACAAACTCACCCTTAATCAATTTCTATTTACATGCCAAATAAGTAGGTTGGTGCAATTTGATAGAAAGAATTGGCGAGCCCCTTACAAGGCTCTCATAGTGTTGGAGCACTTGCTAACCCACGGACCGCAACGTGTGGTTGAAGAGTTCCAAAGCGATAAAGACGTCTTGAAGGAGATAAAGGACTTTCAATACGTTGATGAAACAGGGTAAGTGAAGAAAAAGAGAGAGAGATGCGTTTGGTAAGATTGATCGATGTCCGTGATTAGCAAAACTCGATGTAATTCCTCTACATCTGATATCCAGATTCAACTGGGGTGTGAGAGTTGGCAACTTGTCCGGGAGAGTACAGAACCTGCTCGACGACGATGAATACTTGAGAGAAGAAAGAGCGAGGGCACGCAGGCTGACTCGAGGAATACAAGGGTTCGGGAGCTTCCAGCAACCCTTTTCCATGGATGCGAGCGGCTTTGAAGATTCGTTGTCCTTGTCATCGTACGGCAGGTGCAATTCTCTTTACAGTGAAACGACCGGATCTCACAACCGAAAGGGCACTTTGACGGAACCGGACACGATGATGGATGGCGATGAAGAGTGTTATTACTCCATGGAAGACCATCCTTTCTGCGAAATCGGGCGTCCGACTAATAAGGTATCTCTTCTTCCTAGTTCGAATGCCTGATCAAGATATTCGGTTTGTGAAGTGATGTAAATCGACCTTACTTTGGAGATAGGGAAATTAGAAGCCGGTTCTTTTGATTAAGTACCGAGGACGGTGTTTCTTTTCAGATCTAAGGGTTTGATGACTTTGTTCAACTGACTTTCGGTTGATTTGTTATTTGTGCTGGTCTCAATTGTGCATGGTTTTTATAGCCCAACGTGAATGGCCTTCTAAGAGGTTTCGAGCCCGGATTCTGCAAATTGTGGAGCTCCCAAAAAGTTCTATGCGCAAAATTATTCGCGGATGAACAGACGTAGTTAGCTAGTGAACGTATTCATTATGCGACGGAACGTCTTTCGCCCCATGAGGTAGCTCGGTTAAAGAACAATGGAAGGTGGAACATCTACTAGTTAGAAGAAAAGATCAATATAATTGGGAGAAAGTGGAGTCAAGTATCCATCACTCTATATAAGAAGACAAGCAGCCAAAATATTCAGAAGAAGGGTTCAACCTAAGCTGTCCTAAAGGCTATATACGGTTGAGCCTTGAAGACAAGTTGCTCGTGAACTCAACCGGGCATCAACAATTGACCGAGCAACATACATGCAACTCTTCGACCAAAAAAAAAAAAAAAAAAAAAACCATGCATAGAACTCAGTAAACACCATACGTATGAAGATAGCTTAGATCCTTTGACATAGAAGTTGATACAAACATTTAAACGTGATGCCGTCAAGCTTCCAAAATACATAGTATCTTTCCTTTGAGAAGTTTGTAGTACTTTGTGTACTGTATCAACCGATATGCAACATGTTATTCCAGTCTAAATCATATCGAGATGTTTTCCGAGTGTTGGCTAGTAAGACATGTAGGTGCGAGCATGCTGGGCATTGGATCTTCGATCTCATTCAACAGATTAAGAAAGGTCTAGCAATATGCGTAAACGGGACAATACAGGAAAAAAGAAGCAGCAAAACTGGGAGTAGAATGAGATACAAAACAATAGAAAAGGCTTGGCTTTTATAAGGTAAATGCATGACAAGAATCCTGGACTTCAGATCAACTGAATGCTGGAAAGGAAATGATTTTGGCAATCAAGTATTGCCTTCTCAAGATCTAATCAAAAGGGGATACAAAAGTAGAATCAGAAAGAGCAGCGAGGCGCGTCTCTCTCTAAAAAGGACAGTAATCTCTTCCCTCAATGACCTTATCCACGAAAACTTAGAAGCACTTTCTGTGCACAATCGAAGGTCCAGATTCATCATACTCTGCCTTTGCAATCCACATCTGCACTCAAAAACAAACCGCAAAGTGCTCAAACCATACCTCTTTGACAACATAAGATGCAAATGATTTATATATTGTACGAATGCATGAGTTAGACGAACCTGCTGGAATGTGCTAAGAGATGCCAAGATAGAACCACCAATCCAGACACTGTATTTCCTCTCAGGAGGAGCCACGACCTTGATCTTCATGCTGCTCGGTGCTAGTGCTGAGATTTCCTTGCTCATTCTGTCTGCAATACCGGGGAACATAGTGGAACCACCACTGAGGACGATGTTTCCGTACAGGTCCTTCCTGATATCCACATCGCACTTCATGATGGAGTTGTAAGTGGTCTCATGGATTCCAGCAGATTCCATTCCAATCATGGATGGCTGGAAGAGAACCTCCGGGCATCGGAATCGCTCAGCACCGATAGTAATGACTTGACCGTCTGGCAACTCATAGCTCTTTTCTACACTTGAGCTGGTCTTGGAGGTCTCAAGCTCCTGCTCATAGTCCAGGGCTATATAAGCCAACTTCTCCTTCATGTCTCTCACAATTTCACGCTCAGCTGTGGTAGTGAACGAGTATCCACGCTCAGTAAGAATCTTCATCAAATGATCGGTGAGATCACGCCCAGCCAGGTCAAGACGGAGAATGGCATGAGGGAGGGCATAACCCTCATAGATTGGCACCGTGTGACTAACACCATCACCAGAATCCAACACAATACCTGCAATAAATAACAAGATAAACGCATAATCCTAATGCCTGAAGCAGAGAAAAAGTTCCTATAGATCATAACAATTCAACCCTCACAGACCAACTAAAGAATAATTCAGATTGCCAGCCGTCAAGTCAAATCCATCTTTGATATCTTGTATCAAGTGTTTTTTGGGGTGGTACCCCATTGGTACCTTTTAATTGAATTATAGTTAGTTTTACCGCAAGTCTCTACTTCAAGAAATTCCATAAGGAAAAAACTGATCAAACTACTTACCTGTTGTACGACCACTTGCATAAAGGGAAAGGACAGCTTGGATGGCGACATACATAGCAGGAGTGTTGAAAGTCTCAAACATAATCTGGGTCATCTTCTCACGGTTAGCTTTGGGGTTGAGAGGAGCTTCAGTCAGGAGAACAGGGTGTTCCTCTGGGGCAACACGAAGTTCATTGTAGAAAGTGTGATGCCATATTTTCTCCATGTCATCCCAATTGCTAACAATCCCATGCTCAATGGGGTACTTCAGTGTCAAAATACCACGCTTGGATTGGGCCTCATCACCAACATATGCATCTTTCTGACCCATGCCAACCATCACACCGGTATGACGAGGACGCCCAACAATGCTAGGGAAGACGGCCCTTGGTGCGTCATCACCGGCGAATCCAGCCTACACGAGAATTGTAATCACTTTCTAAAAAATTGATCTGGTAAAGGACATCAAAGATCTGGAACTGAAGATATTCTGAAATCTGATTCAAGACAAGCTCCATATGGGATTAGAGAAAACGACACACCAGGGAAAAGCCAGAAAGTACCTTAACCATCCCAGTTCCATTATCGCAAACGAGTGGCTGAATATCCTCAGCTTCTGCCATCTTCTAGCTGATCAGCAATAACATTGCAAGATGTGAGAAGAACGTCATGAATCTTATATAGAACAATTACACCAGACAGGCCTTCAACGGTTTTTAGCGTCTTTAACATAGACTAGAAAACAAAAACGTCATGCGAACATAGTTATTTGCTTGAGCAGGTGCTAAGCCATTGAGCAAAATATAAGGTCACAAGGAAAAGGGGGGAAAAGGAAATAAATGAATTGAAAAATTGCATCTCTGAAATATGATCAGAAAACATTTTCCTAGAGAACCACCCAAAGAACAATAAAGCACAGGACATTATGAGCATAAGCTGTTAATCACATGGGCCATAGGATTAAAGCGAAGGCCCACCAAATCATGCATAACCCTTAAATTGCTATATGAAGTTTGAAACTCTCTGCTTCTAGGCATTCCTGAAGTCGATGTGATTTAGAACTTCACTATTGTCTGTGAACCATCAGAAATCAAATCACACTAAGGGTACTAAGATAGTGTTGTCTGTGGACAGGAAATCGATTGAGGATAACACCATGAGCAGCAGAAGACAGCCGTTCGACAATGTTCTAAATCATGTTTTCACTAAAATTGGATCACCGTTGATCACTTGTTCACTCGGTTAATCCTCCAAATGCGAAAAGAAGACACGACAATGGCGAGAAAAGACATGCACACAAATTCCAAACCACGACGACAAGCAACCATTTTGTCGAACGACCCAGTTCGGCCCAGACATTCCGGCATTGCCAAAGGTCACAAATGGCACGCCCAACACCGAAACAAAAACCACCAACCAAACACTCGTTAGCAGAACAAATTAACCCTCTTTTAACAGGAAGGAATCTCCCAATCGCGCGCGAAAATCGAAAGACGACCAGCAATCAAATTCAAACTCCCCGTTGGAAATATCATCCTCACGAGCAGACAATGCATCCAAACCAACGAGAAAGACCCACGAGATCCCACGCAAACCGACAATCGACGAAGCTACAGATCTGAACGCCGGTGAAGAGATCGGATTACAGAGAGAGAGAGAGAGAGAGAGAGAGAGAGAAAATTCACCTGCTGCGAGAATGTGGGACAGAGGTAGGGGTAGAGAGAGGGAGAGAGCGAGAGAGAGCGAGAAAGAGACAGGCCAAGCTCAAGCTGAAAGCGTTTGCGGGAGAGGAGAGGAGAGGAGCGACTCTTCTTCTGGGATCCGAGGGAAGGAGGAAGGGAGATGATTAATACGAGGGAGGAAGACGAAGCAGACGTACGGACGGACGAGCGCTTCGTGCGGCTGATTGCTCTGCCCCTATTATTAACAGCGTGCCCCCACGCCCACTCGTTTTCAAAACCAGATTTTTGATTGGATGCCATTGTCAATTATGCTTCTAAGTATAACAAATCTCAAAGGGCTTGTGATGGGTTAAAAACCCAATCAAGCAAAGAGGGTTCTCCGAAATTGGGCTTTTAACAACCCAATCGGTAATTTTGTTTTGGGTCCGTGCAGAACTGAGAGAGAGAGTCGTACGTAGGCCTTTTTACTCTTAAAACCAAGTCGGGTTTCGGCATTGAAGTGGAGAAAGGACGACATTCACAGACCTCGCTGCTCCTTCAATTAGCCAGCCGCCCAGACCCAGAGGAGTCTCTGCATACCCACGCCGCCGCACCATCAGCTTCTCCCTCCTTGAACGCACTATCGACGTCCACTTTCAGAGTTCCCCGAGCGCGGTGGAATCCAGGTGAGTCTGTGAGATCTCCTTTGTTTTTTCTATGGATTTCGAGCTCCATCTAAATGAACTTCTCCTTCATTGCACACGCTTCCGTGACCGCTGTCCTCCTCGGATCTGGATTGGTACCCCTGAAGATGAAATTATCTCGGGATTTCCAGGTCTGCCAAAGATTGGCTGTGACGAACTCCAGGTTTGGTTCTTCCCTTTTTGAGCTTTGGTACTTCAGTTACCATTGGATCCATATACAACTGAGTCCACGGCTCGAGATTTTGACTTGCATTTGCTGATCTGACCAGACTTTTTTGAGCCCGTGAGCAGAGGAGGAACATGTGCTCGATGGTTTCTCTGTTTTGCTGGCAGAGAGGGCGAGGTGGGTCAGGTACTATGTTTCTTCTGTGGAGAGGTTATCTTTTGTGGGTAAGGTATTTTGGCAGATACTCCATAGGAACATCCTGAGTTTTTGGCGAGACCTCTAGATACCATATTTTACTCCAGAATTCTACAGGAGTCTAGTACGAAGAGGAGGGTTGTTGTAAGTATGCTGGTGTTTCATTATGTCTGAGTTGGTTGTACCCATTCTTTACTGAATACATTCCCGACTTCGTTCCTTTCCAGATCATTCTATCTGCCTCATTTACCTTCGCCACTCTGTCGTCAAATAAGTTCCTAAGGGTCTGCTCATTCCAAGTGGAATCATTTTTTTATCGATAAGGTCAGCAACACGTGCTGGATCCTCAAGATTAGCAGGGCCTCCAATTACACCTGATGGTAGCCATTTGTCCTCTCTGGTAGTGATGGATTCTCCGTTACCAACTGTCCACATAGCCGATTTTGAAATTGCATCTCTACCCATGATTAGACTCTGCCAGCCCCAGGATGATCTACTTCCTTTCCCCGCATACCAGAAATCAGTATTTGGAAAATAAATTCCTTTCAACAGTTTGGTCCATAATGCTGATGGTGACGGAATGATCCTCCAGGCTTGCTTACCTAGCATGGCCTTGTCCAAGGTAACCAAATCTCTGAAACCCAAACCTCCTTTGTCTTTCCTTGTTTTAAGAAGTCCCCATTTTCTCCAATGTATGCCTGTTTTTGATTCCCCATTCTTCCACCAGGAGGCCGCAGTCTTCTTTTCTATTGCACTACACATAGATATGGGAATTTTGAAAATGGACATCGCATATTGCGGTATTGCTTGAATTACAGCCTTTAGAAGTACTCCCTGTCTTGCTTTTGGAATCAGATTTTCTTTCCACCATTCCAATTTCCTATTTACTCTGGCTAGAATCCATGCAAACATGTCTTTTCTTTGAAGCTCCCCAATCTGAGGGTATTCCCAAATACTTTCCTGTTTTGTCTATTTCCGGAACACGCAGTTCTTGAGCCATGTTCTGTCTTAGTCTTTGGGGACAGCCTGAACTAAACTTGTTCAGATTGATGGCTTGGCCCGTAGCATAGCAGTACTGATTTAATAGTGCAGCCACGTTTTGGCATTCACTCACTTTCCCATCCAGGAAGAAAATGGAATCATCAGCTAACAATAAGTGGGTGAGTAATGGACAAAATCTATTTATTCTGATCCCTTTTATAAACCCATCCTCTGCTGCCTTTTTCATTAGCAAAGAGAGTACATTTTGCTATGATAATAAACAAATATTGGGGAGAGAGGGTTACCTTGCCTAATTCCTCTCGATGGCTGAAAATACGGAAGAGGTTCGCCATTGAATTTGACTCTAAAAGATACCGTAGTAACAAATTGCATGATCCACCTTACCCATTTACCACAAAATCCCATCTTTAGCATGCACGCTTCCAAAAAATCCCATTCCATTCTATCATAAGCTTTTTTTGCTTATCGAGCTTCAAAATTGCCTGAAATTTCTTGTTCCTTTTTCTAATACGGAGCTGCTGGAGGACCTCCTGGACAACCAAAATGTTATCCTGTATCTGCCAGCCTCCAATGAAAGCACTCTGCTCCACTTCGATTAGTTGGGGAAGTCAAGGTTTAAGGCGATTTGCCAAAACCTTTGATATAATTCTGAGGGATCGAGATAGATTGGATGCCATTGTTGGCCTCTCTTTTAAGTGATGCCAGTAAATTCTCCATTACCTTTTTTCTCTTATCCAAAACCCCTCGGGAAAATTGAAAATAAAAATAAAAATAGCAGGTCATCAAAATTAGGCTTAGGTTTCCAACCCAAAAAAAAAAAAAACTAGGGTTAGGTAATTAAAATTAGGGTTATATTTTTTTCACGGAACATATCGTTCTTTGATTTGTGAGTGACGATGCATGAACATGGTGCGCACACAGATGTAATTAAAATTAATAGTCAACGATGTACGTGATTGTAATAAATTAATTGAAAACGTTAAAAGGATTTGTTATGTAAGTTGTTTTTTTTTTTTGTTTGGGTCAGATAAAGATTTCCTTTCATTTCTTAGGTTGATCATTACAAATTATACGGGCTACCGAACATATAAGATCCCATAGAACACGGGGTGGATTAGAAAGCTAGTTCTTAGGAAGAAAGTTTCGTCTAGGGGCTTTTGCAACCTAATCGGCAATTTGGTTTGCATCCCTATAGCAGTGGGCTATGCTCAAATGATCAAAATGGGCCGGCCAACTCATTCTTGCAGGCCTTGATAAGTGGTTTCACTTCCCACGAAGGCAGATCACTATCTGTTACTGCTCTTATCCAATTCAAGCTGTCTGTCTGTCTCCCAAAACCACACGAGGGGCACAACTGGGGGTGATTGACCGAAGGAACTTCAAGGCTTCTAAGTTCTAACACGCTAGGGTTTCTGTTTGCTCGACAGTTGTTGCCCTCACCTTCTTCGCAAGGCCATTGACTAGTCTCCCAGAGTAGTCTCTGTAGATGCATGATATGCTCCCCTCCGATTCACTTTCCTCAATTGACCCATCGACATTAATTTTTTAGCATATCCTTCTCTGGTGGTTGCCATTTTGCAGGGGAGCTCGCATAGCGCATCTTTGATTTATCCTTACCCAGGATTCCAGATCTCAAAATTTTGTGGAAAGGCCAGAGCAGTCTCCACGACACGAGCTGGATTTGGCCTTTGGTTTCTGGACGCAAAGTGATTTCTCGATTTCCACAACTCCCAAAGCACGTCGGCTACTAGTTCCAGCGAAGGTGAGTCTTTTTGTTTTCCTGTTCTATTCTAGCCGCCACGTCACGAAGCGTCTGAGCCCTTGGATGGCGATTTTTATTTTCAATGCAGGGTGACTCCAGATTTCCTTTGTCCACTTACACACTAAGAACAAGTGCTCTGCCGTTTCTAGGTCTTTACCGCAAAGTGGACATCTCAGTTCAGGTGAAATTTTCCGTTTCCAAAGATATTCGTTGGTGGGTAGGGCATTTTGGCATAAACTCCATATGAAAGTTTTGATTTTTGGAGTATTCCGTAGGTTCCAAATCGTGTGCTATAGTTCTTTGGGATGTTGATTTGAAGATTGCGCTTGATCTGATTGCTGGATGTTTTCAGCTTCCCTGAGATGGTTATATAAGCACTCTTTACAGTGAAGGTTCTTGCTTTAGTGCGAGTCCACACTTCTCTGTCTTGCTCCTCCAGGGACCCAAGTGGAATAGCTAAAATTTCTTCGGCAATTTGTTGATCGAACATACTAAGAGCTTTCTGGTCATCCCACTTGGGAGTCCTCCAACATTATTAAATCTGCTACCATGTTAGGTTCATCCTGGACTCCCTCTCCCCTTATAATTCCGCTTTTTAGCCACCTATCCTCTCTAATCTCAATGTTTCTCCCATTCCCTACTCTTCACCTTACACCTTTGGCGATAGCATCTCTTCCCCATACAATACTCTGCCACCTCCGAGATGGTCGATTCCCCTTTGCCATGTCCCAGAATCTGTTAATGGGGAAGTATAGGAGCTTTTTTCCAAACCAGGTGGAAAAAATAAAGCAATTACCAAAATAGGTGTTAACTTTTTTTATTTACCAGATTAGGTGTCGTTTGGCAGTCATAATGCCGAGCAACAGCCGATTCGGTAGTCACACTACCGGTCGGCCGGGGGAAATGGCGGGCCACCCCCGCTCGGCACCACTAGTGCCAAGTGGGCGGCCACCCCAACCCCGCACATTGGCCACTCGATCCGCCATTTTTATTTATTTATTTTTCATTTGAATTTCATATTTTTTTATTTTTATAATTGTCACAACCTAAAATTTGAAAACTCTAGGCTAATGGATTATGAGGTCAATTATTCAATTAACCTAACTCGGACTCTCCAAGTCCATACCAAATCGCAACTTAACATGCAAAGATATTTGACTTGGAGTCGCTACTAATCGTTTTTGGTAGGTCGATTAGAAACCTAAGTAAATTAATGGGAGAACTAAATTACTTCTATGAACCATAAATTCTAAGCTCGGAGACTTGATTACACTAAATTACTCTAACGCCCTTTCGGTACCATTTTATTTCATAAAAATGAATTTTGTCGGGATTTGAGTAAAACGAGAAGGACCAAAAAGCATGAAACATTTGTTCTCCTTAGGCTTAATAATGCAAGTTTCTAATCTTTTGCTGACCATGATTTGAGATTCCAAGGTCGGTGCGATGGTCACGCCGCTCTTTTGAAGGTCTTCATATGAATTTTATACATGAACATAAATCCTTCATTGTGAATCTTGATTAAAATAGCTCATGAAGCTATTCAATGTCTTTCATACTAATGGATTTTGCAAGGGCATCTACTGCTATGGCTTTTGCAAATGTGGATGAGTTATCTTACTTTCAATTTGTGCTATCATCCTCAAAAAGTTGGAAAATTTTGATGGTCAACACTCCAAATATTCTTGCTCTCTTACTAATATCCATCATTTTGTGCCATTAGCTCGAAAAGAAAATCCAATATCACATCATGTGTGGTCGTTAAACATCTAGCGTGGCTATACTCGATGTACATATAAGCATGTGTCCGTCGCCACATTGAACCCATTTGTCTATCGATATCTAAGACTGTTGTTACGTCGTGACAAAAGTATATTGAAAGGTATTTTTACATGTAGGAGGTTACTATGTAAGTTTGATCAACATCGAATTTTAATTGGCCATCGTGATGAAAATATATTGGAGGGCATTTTCATAGTCACCAAGTAGAAATTTGGAACAATTGGTGAGATGAAAAAAAAGCTTCTAGTCCTTACAAAAAAAAAAAAAAAACTTCTAGGTGATTGAATTGACTTCGAAAAATTGGAATAATCTCGCAATTGGATAAGTAGATACAATAATCAATCATCGATGTGATTGGAGATTTTTTCTCTCGGTAACCATCATTGTCGTCAAATCATCGTGGCGGAGGAGGAGGCGGAGTTAAAAGAAGTTGCGAATGGAGTTGAAAAACTAGCTTCGCGAGCAAGCAATTTACGATCATGGTGTTTTCTTCTTCATCGTCGTTGACGTGGTCTCCTTCTTATGGTGGCGATGGTTTGCCGAGAGAGAACACAAAGAGGGAAAGAAGAGGAACGTCGTATGAGAAAAAGAAGGGGCAATATGGTCAACAAATGGTCAAGGGAGGGGCAATATCGTCAATAAATTGCAATAATGCGTGGAAAAAACGTGCAAATCCTTAATCTCCCATTTTCACGGGCGCAAAAAGCCAATTGAAAAAAATAGGTCGCCCAAACTCGAAGCAAGACAATAAAATGATTTATTCAAGGATTATTTGGCCCCCAAAAAAAGAGGGAATTTACAATTGTGCCCTTCTCCTAAATTTGCTCTCTTTCCTCGTCCCTTTTTGCTCGTGGCTTGAGCATTTTCTTCTTTTTTCCATTCTTCACCCTCGTCCACTTTTGGTTCTTAGTTTTCCTCTTCTTCTTCTTCGGCCCCGTGGGAGTACGGCCTTCCCCATTTGTGTCGGGCTTTCCAATCTCGGGTTGACAATTCTCGCAGAACCAAAGAACCTCCCCATAGAAAATTACGGTCTCTAGGCGATAGTTGAAAAATAGATAAAAAAAAAAAAAAAAAGGAGGCCGACGGTCAAAATTTTTAACGGCGAGCATTCTCTTGCATGCATGTACACGATCGCACACATGTATCATTATGTGATGTAATTGTAGAGAGTGTGAGGGTCGAACTTACTAGTGGACATCATATTCCTTATAGTCGTTACAATAGATCAAAGTCTCGTCAAAACCGGTATTTCAGCAGTGGAGGCGGATAATTGCACACATGAACATAAAATCAAGGTAGACTTCAAATCTTATTTGGATTTTTAGGCATTTTAAAATGTACGACCTTTAAAATCGATCAAGCTAATTCTCACAAAATGGAACCCAAAATTGCGATGGTTGTGGAAAACAACGATGACGAGTGAACATTTACGAGAAATTAGCGACGAAAAGTCGATGATGGCCGGAGTTTGCGTACCACTTCCTTCGCCGGATTCGCTACCACTAACGTAGAATTTCCGTTCTAGCCGTGGCGGCGGGGGGTTC
This sequence comes from Rhodamnia argentea, assembly GCF_020921035.1. Classification (NCBI taxonomy): domain Eukaryota; kingdom Viridiplantae; phylum Streptophyta; class Magnoliopsida; order Myrtales; family Myrtaceae; genus Rhodamnia; species Rhodamnia argentea. Next base: position 19,062,917 of record NC_063157.1, on the reverse strand, counting down.
GGTCTTGTTGAATGAGAGAAACCATCCTTTCCTTCCTTTAACGAAGCTCTTAAGAACGAGAGCAAATGACCGGGACTAATTTGGTTTTTGAGCTTCGAAACCGACTTCCTACCCGTTCGTTTCAACCTCTATTTGGGGGAGCCCTCCTAGCTCAGCAGCACCCGTGATTGGTGCTGCATGGGGTCGCCGGGCCCGTTCGGCAAGGTGACTACCGAGCGGGTGCCACAGCACCCACATTGCCGTGTGGACGGGGCTAGGCGCCTCCACTCAGCGATCACATTGCCGAGCGGGGTGGGACCCCCCTGCAGCACCGTACACAGGTGCCGAAGAGCGGAGTACTTGGTTGAGGGGCTTTCCCTAAATGGACGTTGCGAATCCGGAGAAAGAAGGGTAGCGAATCCGGCGAAGGAAGTGGTACGCAAACTTTGGCCGTCCTCCACTTTTTGTCGCTAATTTCTCGTAAAGGTTCACTCGTTATCGCCGTTTTCCACAACCTTTTCCGGATTTGCAACGTCCATTTGGGGGAGGCCCCTCCAACCAAGTACTCCGCTCTGCAGCACCCGTGTACGGTGCTATAGGGGGGTCCCACCCCGTCGGCGGGCGAGCGGGCCGCTTAGCCTGCCACATCGCTCGTTGCCGAGCGGGGGCATCTAGCCCCGTCCACATAGCGATGTGGGTGCTGCGGCACCCGCTCGGCGATCACATTGCCGAGCGGGCCCGAGAACCCCTTGCAGCACCAATCACGGGTGCCGCAGAGCCGGGGAGGCTCCCCCAAATAGAGGTTGAAACGAACGGGTAGGAAGTCGGGCTTCGAGCTCAAAAACCAAGTTAGTCCCGGTCATTTGCTCTTATTCTTAAGAGCTTCGTGAAAGGAAGGAGAGGATGGTTTCTCTTGTCCAATAAGACCGAACCCCCCGCCGCTACGGCTAGGACGGAGATTCTATGTTCGTGGTAGCGAACTCGGCGAAGGAAGTGGTACGCAAACTCTGGCCATCCTCGACTTTTCGTCGCTAATTTCTCATAAAGGTTCACTCGTCATCGCCGTTTTCCACAACCATCGCGATTTTGGGTTCCATTTTGTGAGAATTAGCTTGATCGATTTTAAAAGCCGTACATTTTTAAATGCCTAAAAATCCAAATAAGATTTGAAGTCTACCTTGATTTTATGTTCGTGCAAGCGATTGTTTGCCTCCACTGCGGAGATACTGGTTTTGACGAGACTTTGATCTATTGTAACGATTGTAAGGAATACGCCGGCCATCGGTAAGTTCGCCCCTCACACTCTCTATAATTACATCACATAATGATACATGTGCGCACTTGTGTACATGCATGCAAGAGAATGCTCGCCGTTAAAAATTTTGACTGTCGACCTCCTTTTTTTTGTTTTTTATCTGTTTTTCAGCTATCGCCTAGAGACCGTAATTTTTCATGCGGAGGTTCTTTGGTTCTACGAGGATTGTCAACCCGAGATTGGAAAGCCCGACACAAATGGGGAAGGCCGTATTCCCACTGGGCGGAAGAAGAAGAAGAGGAGGAGGACTAAGAACCAGAAATGGACGAAGGTGAAGAATGGAAGAAAGAAGAAAATGCTCAAGCCGCGAGCATAAAAGGGATGAGGAAAGAGAGCAACTTCTTGAGAAGGGCACAATCGTAAATTCCCATTTCTTTTTTGGGAGGGGCCAAATAATCCTTGAATAAGTCATTTTATTGTCTTGCTTTGAGTTTGGACAATCTATTTTTTTCAGTTGGCTTTTTGCGCCTATGAAAATGGGAGATTAGGGATTTGCACGTTTTTTCCACGCATTATTGCAATTTATTGACGATATTGCCCCTCCCTTGACCATTTGTTGACCATATTGCCCCCTTCTTTTTCTCATACGACGTTCCTCTTCTTTCCCTCTTTGTGTTCTCTCTCGGCAAACCATCGCCACCGTAAGAAGGAGACCACGTCAACGACAATGAAGAAGAAAACGCCATGACCGTAAATTGCTCGCTCGCGAAGCTAGTTCTTCAACTCTATTCGCAACTTCTTTTAACTCCGCCTCCTCCTCCTCCGCCACGATGATTTGACGACAATGATGGTTACCGAGAGAAAAAATCTCCGGTCACATCGAGGATTGATTATTGTATCTACTTATCCAATTGCGAGATTATGCCGATTTTCTCAAGTCAATTCAATCACCTAGAAGCTTTTTTTTTTATCTCACCAATTAGTCCAAATTTTTACTCGGCGACCGTGAAAATGCCCTCCAATATACTTTCATCACGATGGCCAATTAAAATCCGATGTTGATCAAACTTACATAGTAGCCTCCTATACGTGAAAATACCTTTCAATATACTTTTGTCACGACGTAGCAATAGTCTTAGATATCGATAGACAAATGGGTTCGATGTGGCGACGGACGCATGCTTATATGTACGTCGAGAGTATAGCCGTGCTAGATGTTTAACGGCCACACTTGATGTTACATTGGATTTTCTTATTGTTCGGCGTGACATGAGATCACATCCTTCATTCTTTAACTACTTGGATATTTTCAAAATTCGAAAAGAATCTCGACATGTTATGAAGAACTCAAGGTTGATCGACTTTCAAGGTAGCTCTCTTGGATGACTTGCATAAGTGCATTTCTAACTTGTGAAAAGAGACTGAATAATTAGATTGTTTAGCACTTCTTTACTCACTTAATAAGATAATGAGCAAGACCAATGGGTCATTTTAAAGGATTTGAAATCCAAATCAAGGCCCTCAATTCTATGAGGTCTACTCCATTGATGTTGTGCTCGAATTTAGATAGTACAAACGTCTACTTAATAATTACTCTCATGAGGACCCATCATTGAATAATTTCTAAAGTATCATGATATTTTAGCAAACTAGAATCAATCTCCACCGTATCTTGTCTTTGTTTATTCGACTTTAAATCCGTAGTTCACCAAACAGTGGATAGGATTTGACAAAATTCTTGAGTTTCTTATCCTATCCTATTCAGTCCTATTTTGATTAGAAATTCGGACGACCAAATACAACCTTAATTCTCATAACATTGATGTTTATATGGTCCCTTATGGGTATTGTGCCTCCATAAATCTTCACTATTGGATCGAAAACCAAAAAAATCACAATCATTGAAGGCTCCATTTATTTCGTGAAAAATAAATCATTGAAAAATATTTTCTAAAAAATTATTAGTTGCATCGTCGCTTATATGAATTAAAGAATGGAAAAAAAATTCATCATTTTCAAATTATTTATTTTTTGGGAGACAAACGAAACCTAAATTGAGATATGTCGGACAGCTAAGATCCGTTGAAATTTAATCCAACGGCGAAAATCGTGAGTGCACCGTGCGCGTATACTGTTGGTTTTGGTCGATCCCCAAAAGCCAACTAAAGCGCAACCTTTCCAGTATTCCTTGTTTAGGCCAAGAAAATTCGGGGCTTTACTACGTAAATTCGATTGCATTGTTCCAACCCCAATCCAGACATTTTTTTTTTTTGTCTATCTGCACAAGACGTTGGGCGTAATTACCCCACTGAGAAGAAGCTTAACGAGTGGATTAGTTGGCATACCAGATCAACTTAGCAACACGGAGGTGGGAGTTGAAGAAGAGGATGAATCAGCGATTTGGTGGTGCGAGGCAGCCCACCGGCACTCCGTCGCTAGCCTGGTCATGCGTCGTTGTCATTGCCTCCCTCCTTGTTGGCGCCTCCGTTGTCCACAACATCTACAAGCCTGATCTGGTATGTTCGTCACACTCTGCCCACCAGCTGTTTGATGCAATGCCTGATTGGGTTTTGCGGTTGGCAGTATCTGTAATGTCTCGTGAATCTTGTATTTAACGGTCTTGATTGGTGTGTGCAGACGTTGCCGCCACTGGAGAACACTGAGGAGGCCAAGAAGCAACCCGAGGAGGAATGAAGGAAAAGCTCCTGTCTTTGATACTTAGAGATGGTTTAGCTGCGATATTTTCCTCCTAGATAAAGGGCAAACAACTATTTTGTCAATTGGCCATTCTTTGATCTTGCTTTGTTGTATCCATTCTAAGTCTCGACTGTGCTTTTGTACTTCCCATCGCTCACTCAATGATTGTTCATTTTTCTGCTAATTCTGCTTTCTCACTTCAATTGGCGAGTTTTGGTTTGTTAAAGGAGGCTCTGTCCAAAGTTTGTTCCGACGTGACTTGCGAACTTAACTCGAATGCCATGCGAGGTTGGTGATGTTCATCTAATTATGCTGGATGAAATGATTATGGATGGAATTTGGTTGGAACCAACTTTTGTTGTCATGAATTGAGACCTAGCGTATAATGACATTTAGTGTCTGTTTGTAACTCAAGTTTAAAAATAAGGAAAACAACCTCCTTATTTATGTTAAATTATGCTCCGTTAGTCTTGTGACAAATTTGACTTTTTTTGAAATTTTTTTCTTAAAAGTCATTTTTCTGAAAAATGATAATATCTTCTAGTATTTGGCTGAAATTTAACAATGAACTAGAAATTATTTTCCGTTGTTTGGAAAAAAAAATTTGCTTTTATTTTTAAAAAGAGGCATGGACTATTCGTGCGATATAAGGACTACATGAAAATAAGGCTTTATCGAATTAAATTTTCATAGCATAAATACTTGGAAAAATTCTAATTAAGGATCTCGAAATGCTTTCTTTATTTCAAAGAAGGGTATGATCGGGGGTATATGGATCTTTTAAATGTTTTGATTTTTTTCTTGTTTTTCTTTTTTCATTCCCCCTTTTATTCCCTTCATTTTAGCCAACGGCCGGCCACCGGCGAGGGTTGGGTGGCCTCGCTAGCCACAAGTAAGGTTGGCACTTGCATACGGCTATCAAGGGTCGCCTCACCTATGGCCGATGAGGTCACCCGGCCCATGCCCATCAGGCGAGGAGGAAGAGAAAAAAAAAGAAAAAAAAGGAAAACTAAAAAAAAGATAAAAGGAAAAAAATTTCAAAAAAAGTAGAAAGAAGAAAATGTCCTCGGTTGGGCCCTTATTTGAAATAAGGAAAAATTTCAAAAAAGTGCTTCAAGTGTTCTCATTTTCTCAAAAAAAGGTTTGGAGTGGAACTTATTTTAAATAAGGGCCTAAAATGGTCTTTTTGTTTCGAATAAGTAGTCGAGTAGATTAAAACTCGGGTTTTGAGAGTAACCTCTAACGATATCCCTCTCAAAGAGGGGCAGTTGTTAACACCCGATTTTTGGTCAGTTTATTTTTAGAAAATTCATAAAAAGACAAAAAAAAATTACAAAATTAATTTTGGGAGTTTTGGCCAAGCCCAAAGGAACCATTTTTAAACCAAAATAAATTTTCATATTTGCGCACTTTTGAATATTCTTCCAAAATAGAAAAATACTAAAAAAAATTGAGAAAAATAGCATTCGTGGCCCTAAAAATATCCAAAAATAGTCAATATTTTTATTTTAATTCGTTTTTCATTTTTGCCCCATAAAAATAAAAAAATCAATTCAGGAATATGGGTTGCTTCATTAAGCATAATTTTGAATTGAGCCAAAAATACGTTTTGAGTCATTTTAATTTCATTTTTCACTTTTTACAAGTTGTGACATTTGGCTCAAGTCCCTTACATTCAATTTTGGTCCAAAAGTCTGGCGGATTGGCCAATTTAGACTAAAAGGACCTAAATGCACAAATATTTTTTAGTTTAGTTTCGGGGTTTTGCTCAAAATGAAATTAACTAAATTCAGGGGGTCACCATGCAAAATCAAGACCCCTGCCCTATAGTTTTCAACCTTCTGAATCTATTGATGGGCATGGCTCGGACCGATTTGATCATTTAGAGCTCAAATTAGTCATTTTTCATTTCCGGGTTAAAATAAGAATATGGGCTTTTGTATAATTTCATGCATATTTTTCACAAAAATCACATTTTCTTATAGAATTCATGTTCCTAAATCCAATTTTGTGATTTAATTAGAAAAATGCCAAATTTTTGGGGTTCAATTTGAAAATTTTTACTGGGCTGGGTTTTGCTGGGTTAGCCTAGATCCAACCCAACGACTCAGCTACCCTTCTTCTTCTTCCCCAAACCTAGTTCGCGCGCAGGTTCAAATGTGGTGAACGCTGGCCGAACTTTGACGATCAAATTGAGCGACCAATTGGGCATGATTGAATGTGATTGGGGGTTGGCTTTGGAGCCCTCCACGGTCCGAACCCACGGCACTCACCCTCATTGCCCAGAACCGCCAAATTTGCGCCAGCTAGCTCAGTCAATGCCACGGTGTTACCCAGGGTCAACGCAAATGCGAACTCAGTGCATTTCAAGCCAATTCGTGCTCGATGAAATGCCTAAAGGAGTTGGACGGAAGTGCCAACGTCTTCTTGCCGTCAACGTTCCATAAGGCACATGGTCTCATGTGCGATTGAAGTGAGTGGACGCCCCGAACATGTGCAAATTTGCTTTGAATTGGAGAAGTACCAATTTGGCACGTTTTTTTGAGGGGAGCTAGCCATTTTGTCGGTAGACGATAAGAGAGAGAGAGAGAGAGAGAGAGAGAGAGAGAGAGATCTATAAACACCATTATCGAAGCTCCAAGCTTGGCAAGGACAATCTAGAGAAAATCGAACCTCCAGATCACTTCATGAAGCTTGTTGGAGCTCCAAGGAAGCGATCGCCACTAGTCTCGTAGCTCGGCAATCTCGAAAAAGGTTAGTCACAATTTTGACCTCTTCTTTGTGCTTGCCATGGCATCTCATGAATACGACCATGATTTTGTGAATTAATGTGTGCGTTTTGCTCCTTGAACTTCACTAAGCATAGTAGCACTCTTGTTTTGCATTGATTTTGCCCACATTTGAGAAAATCTTTTCTATATACAAACCTTTCCCACTTTTGGTAAAAAAAATTTGTGATCTAGAGCTCGATCGGAGCTTGAGGTAAGTCTTCCGAACTCGTTGTGATGTTATTCTATGAGTTAATTGTTTGGATTTGATCCGGTTTGTGAGATTGGATCCGCCATAGCTAGGTCTATTCGAGCTTTAAGTATGTCGATTGAACCGTGAGATTGAGCTAGATTTTGGATATGTTGATTTGCATGTTTAGACAAGTTGAACGAGACCAATTTCAGGTTAATCGGTTAAGGTTTGGCCGTCGATTGGCGCCAAGAATCTCTTAGTTGTCCGTCGACGTGGCGCTACGTAGCATGATACGTGGCATCCATATCATCGGGGCATATATTCTAAAATGTTTTGGAAAAATAAAAAATAAAACCCAGATCGGACGATCGGCATTAGGCCATGTGTCTTGATCGGGGAGTATTTCAGAAATAAAAATCATTTTTCGTATTATAAAACATTTTTCAGAATAAAAAATAAAAATTTAATCGGATGGTCACGAATTAGTCTCGCCATGCGATCGTGGTTGTAGGATTTAGTATTCAGATTGAAGGGTTAAGAGTTAGTTTCCCTATTCGATCTCGGCCTTTAGTCTTGGTAATTAGATCAAACATATAGGATTTAGTCTTCATTCAATCCGAGTCATAGATCTTAGTATACTGATCCGACGGTTGTGGCTTAGCCACGTGGTTGAACCTAGGATGTAGGATTATATATTAGAATAAAAAATTCTCAAAAAATCTTGATATTCTATTCGTTTAAGATTTTATATATTAGAACCTAGGCTAATAGGATTTGGGTTGGACGTCTGGTTCACGTGGGTCGGGTCAACCCGATCCTAAAAATATTAAAAAATTCATAAAAATAATAAAAAATTTTCAAAAAAATTCATAAAAAATTGGAAAAATTTATAAAAAAAAACATAAAAATTAGAAAAATCAGGAAAATTTCAGAAAAATTTCCAAAAATCACAATAAATGGAAAAAGGCCACATTCAACTGGCCCAACTCATTTTTGTTGATTTTGGTTTCCCGAGCCTTCTAAAATGATCATTTTGCCCCTTTGGACAATTTATCCTAAACTTTTCCTAAACTATCCCTAAACTTGAATGGTGCTTTCTCTAAAGCATTAGGGCTTTACTTGGTGTGCCATATGATGACCGGTGTGATGACCTGTGTGATGACTTATCTACATGTGATTGATTCCTTGATATGCACACTTATTTTAATGATTGTGATTGATAGGTTAGAAAATTCCCATCCGCATGAACCATTTAGATTGTTGGAGCCTACCTCACCTTCTAACACATTTGCATGGAATCTTAGCCCGAAAAGTTGATCAACTTGGGTATCGAAAGGGCGTCGATAGTAAATCGACGTAACTAAGTCCTCGAACCATTTTCTCAATTTCTTGTAGAATCGAATGAATTCTTCCGATCGCTCGATAGGGTTTCAAATCATACCATTCAAAAAATGATTAGTGATGACTCCGTTGGCATACACACTACGCACATGTCAGGAAGGGTTCGATCCTCCATTGCGAAAGGGGTCGACCCTCAATTTTTAAATCCTTTCTCTCGTGATTTGGGTAATGGGTCTAAGGAGAGGCTCGCGTCCAAAATCTATCCATTGCGAGTTGGATGACGGCGACCCATTAGCTCTCGTACCTCGCTCGGTTCCCCCGCGGAGAGGGTCGCAACAACCGTCCATCCCCCACCCTCACCGATGATGGTGGGGGCGGCAACAACGAGGGCCGTGTAAGCCCTTGTGTCGAGTTCTGTACCTTTTTTGAGCTTATTTTTATATTTTATTTAAATAAAATTATATATTTTAATTTCTTTGATTATTTTAAATTTACATTGAAATTTATTAACTTTTAGCTTATTTTAAATTTAGAATTCCACATGGACTAAATTTTTAAAAAAATATGCCATGTGTCAATTTGGTCGGAATTTTTCTTATTTGGCACTTAAGTAATCTTTTTTTTTTTCAATTCGACACTAAAGTGAGCGTCGTACATAAATTTTGGTACTTTTGATAGCCTTTTGCGTACTAGAATGTAGGAGGATAAAGAATCACATTTTTACATATATGGTTGGTAGCATCCGAGTCTACCACCCAATTTTTCACATTGTCCACAATATTGGCTTTGGAAATGGTTGCACTAATTACGTTATCAAAATCATCTACTTCAACTCATTCGACTTTTGGTTTAGCAGGATTGTCATTTCCTCCACAATTTTATTTGGTTGAATTCCAAACTACAATATCTCCACCAAGGTGAACACATATCCATTATCAGATTTTGTCTCATCTAAATTTGAGGTTTAGTTAGTATCACTATATCCTTTTAATGCAGTGGGAAAATCCACTAGGTATAAAGTTTTTTTAAGCTATCCAAGCAATTCTAAGCATTAGTAGCATTTTTCCTAAGGTGAGGGTCAAGCGCTTCATAAGGCTCGAGGACCACACAACTTTTGAATACGCTTGCACAGAGACACCCTTACACACACTTACAACTTGCAAGTAAGGGAGTGGATGAACACAAACGCCACTTTAAAGCACAAACAAGCGTGCACAAAATACACATGCCAATGATGAAAGCAACAAAGTATTTATTATGGTGGTAGAGAGCATCTCTCTTGCAATGTGCGCATCAATGTTATAAATCTCAATGGGCAAGGCCAACATTTTGTACTCGCAAAGAAGAACCATGCAACCAAGACACATGCACCACCACAATAATCAAATGGACCTACTCACACAAGAAAAGCTCATATCATTTTTTCCACGTAACTTTGCCCTAAATGTTTCAAGTTCAGAATGTAATTGTAAAATCCTTCCGTCTTTCATGTCTAGCTTATGGAATAAGTCACTCTCTAGCTTGGTGCAGAAGTTTTTCTCTTTAGCTTATGGAAGAAGCTACCCATAGCTTACTTTAGAAACTTGCTCATTTATATCATCCTCTACATCATCTAATTTAACTCTAGTTAGTTAGTGAATGGCCACTCTAAGCATTCTTATTGGACCGCTTCAAGCTTAGGTTTAATCATTACACTCTTTGGTTAATAATTACCAAATTTTAGGCTTCATCATGACCAAATCTTGAGACATAATTATGACCATGCCATTTGGAGACATAATAGCTAAGTAGAGAATGTCATGATAACCTTAGAGGACACATTGTTTACTAAGTTATTAAAGGGCTACCTTGGCTAGGGACACCCCAAAGAAGTCTATGGGGCCACTTGCTCTTTAGACTTAATTATGGTAATCCAAGACTAATGAATAGTAAATCTTGAGATGTCACCATTGGTAGATCACTTGGAACCTTTATGACCAAGTAAATTGTGCCATGACAACTATAGGACACATAATCAAGATTAGAATGCCACCTATCCTATTAGCATAGGTAACATGGGAGATTGTGATTGGGCCACTTATTTCCTTCATGATGAGGGCCATTTATGATAGAATAAGGGGGAGGAGTACAAATAGGTCCACCTCCTTCATAGCTACCACACACACATACACTATCACTCCCTAAATTCTCAAGCAAAAGGGTCTCTCCCTCCATATTCCTTAAGTCTTTAGTAGACAAGCCGTGACAACCTAGGCCCACCACTTGCAAGATATTGTCCGCTTTGGACACACAGCTCTCATGATTTTGTTCTTCCTAGGGCCACCCATACAACCCACGGAAAACGTGTGTCTTACAAGTTTAAGAGTAGCCACACCCCATCCGCGGGATGTTACATACTCCCCCTACGTTGTGCCCTCAACGGCACTAGCGAGCACCCACTGCGGCCCACAAGTTGTCGAGAGTCGGCTCTGATGCCAACTATGATGACTTGGGCTTACCACTCGTAAGATATTATCCGCTTTGGACACATAGTCCTCAAGATTTTGTTCCTTCGAGAGCTACCCATACAACCCCTAGAAAACGCATTTTACAAGTTTAAAAGGACCTAGGCCATATAAGCCAATCCAAGGTATACTTTCTAAGCAATGTGGAACAAGGAGTAGCCACATCCCCTCTATGGATGTTACACAAGCTTTCAAGGTAAGTGAAAACTCTAGGTGCAAAGTTAGATTGATCTACTTAGTACTTTTCACTTGATTGTTTGATGGTTGTTAGTTTTAGTTGGAATTTTGATGTTAAGCGTGAGAGAGCTTTCATCGATTGTATGTTGAATCATTGTGTTCATTTGTCCTGAATTGATGAGTCTCGATGTGCCGAGTTTATGATTAATCAATGTCCACAAGATTCAGTAATATAAAGAATGATAATGGTGAGAGCAAACTTCCAAGTGCTATTTTTGTAATTTGACTAAATTAGTAATTTACTAGCCAAGTGTCGTCGATTAATCACATGGTTGACTCTTTGAGTTGTCAATGTTCACGTTGTCGATTTTTTTGATTTTCGATAGGTTATCAATTTATGAGCATGGAAAGAGGTAAGTACACCATTACTTATGAAAATGATGTTGTATGTTGATTTTGAACATTCTCATAAGCACCATCTTTGCATGATAACTATGTAAATGACTATGAAAGCATTCTGTCATCCAAATAATAATGGCAACGATGCCCGGTGTGTTTGGATGTCCCTACCGTGTGATCTGGGATGCAACGTGGAGTGTTACAAGATGTCTCAAGAGTCGAGATGCCCGTGTTGTGTAACCTGGGATGTCCCGTGGAGTGTTATGGAATGCCTCGGGAGTCGAGATGTCCATGTTGTGTGATATTGGATGCCCTGTATCGGGATGCTCGAGGAGTGTTCGGGAGGAGAAGTAAAGATGATAATGCATGTTCATGTGTATGCATTACTTGTGTTGATAAAACACTAGGTGATACTGGTGCATTATGAAATAACATGCCATCTGAATGCCTTAAATGAGTAATATCATGCACTATTGTTTCGACATGAAAGAAAATTATGCGTATACTCATGCACTTTGGTATTGCCTTTAATGCTCGTTACTTGTATACCAAGTTGAGTGGTAAGATGATCACCTACCTTAGACTTAGAGATTCAATTTACCAAGCTTCGGCTCATTCCTTTATTTTTCAAAATTGTACATGGATCCCCCACAAGTACCACACTTTGGAGTGTGTGTATGTATATATATATATATATATATATATACACATACATATATAGCATGGGAGTGTGACGACGTACCTATTTTAGGAATTGATTTGGAGTAATTAAGTTTAGTTCTACGATCCGGGTGAAAGTAGGATTATCTGTGTTCCTCCCAAATCGCTTTGTCCTTTGGTATATGGAAGTTGATGGAGACACGGTGGGACCTTTCTCGGTGATCGATGGACCCCCTTGGGCACGACGACAAAGGCGATCCGTGATGTGGCTCGGTTGGTAGCGGAGATAGGAAACCTTAACTTCTTCCCGGGACTATGTATTTTATGTGTTATATGATGTGTTGACTATATTTGTAATATGTAAATTGTGTCATGTGTACTTGGTAAACTAGTTGTATTAAACAAAAGAAGTGTACGTGTTTTATTAAAATCGTGTGATGTGCGTCAAGGATGAAGTGAGAAAATTTTTATTACACTTCCACATGCTATTAAAGAATAAAAATATATAATTAGAAATGACACGTGTAGTGCGTTACATTCTGGGGTCACAATATGTATGGTTTTTTTCTCAAATTATTAGGTTAAGAAGCAGAGATAGAAAGAGTCTTTAGTTTTGAGTCTCCTTTTGTAATCCTTGAATTTCATAGTGGATTTTTCTTCTCATCTCCTCGTGGTTTTTCCGCTAGAGTTTTCACGTAATTCTTTGTGTTTGTTTCTTCTTCTCAGCTTTAATTTTGTTATTGTTTCCGCATTAGTCATAACAATCCGGTATTAGAGCCTAAGGGTTTTCAATCTTCTAGTTATGACGTCAAGTTCAACAACGAAATTTGATAATGAGAAGATTGATGAAGCCGTAGTTTCAACCTATGGCAAGTTTATATGTTAGCTATTCTTACTTAGCGGGTTTTGAAGAAAATTCTATTCAAGAAAGGGAAGTAATAAAAATCACGTCGGATGAAATGTGGAAGAATTGGATGAAAAAGGCTTTGTCCACTATCCAATTGTGCCTCACAAATGAAGTTTTTTAGGAAGTACTACATTAGAAAATATCTGCATGTTTATGGATGAAATTGGAGAGTATTTTTCTAACAAAATCTCTCACCAATCGATTGAGGCTAAAGCAATGACTATTCACTCTTCATATGGTTGAAAATGCTTCTCTTAAGTCTCATATTTTGGAGTTCAATGCTATTACCTCCAAATTAAGAAGTATTGATTTTAAAATTGAAGATGATGATCAAGCTCTTTTACTATTAGTTTCACTACCTTCCTCTTGTAAGAATTTTAGAGAGACCATGATTGTTAGTAGAGAAACTATCGATGTTGAAAATGTCAAGACTAGTATGCCAAATAAGCAGAAACTTAATACGTAGTTGACTTTTGAAGGCAATAATGATCATAGGATTGGTTTAGTTGCTTGGAAAATGTTTGTTGAGAGAAGCAATAATGGCAAGGAGTAGGTCAAAATCGAAACATAGGGATTTAACTTGCAACTATTATAAGCCTTAAGGGGTGTATTAAGATAAATTGTATGAAATTGAAGGCAAAGCAGCAAAGAGAAAAAAAATCCGAATTAGCAAAATCAAAGGAATGCAAATTGTCACAATATTCAGAACTACTAGAACAGACAAAATCGGGAAAACAAAAACCCCGCTCAAGTTGGTGTTGCTAAAGATGAAAATGAAGATTGGCTATAATTTGCATATGATAAAGACAAATTTAGTGATAGTTGGATTATCGATTCAAGTCGTTCGAACTACATGTGTCCTAATCGTGATTGGTTATCCACGTACAATGAATATAATGGTAGAGTTATTCTAATGGAAAATAATGTTAAATGGAAAGCAGTTAGGATTGAGTTTGTTAACATTAAGATGCATGACGACATAATCAGAACATTAAAAAATGTCAAACATGTTCCTAATTTGAAGAAGAACCTCATCTCTTTAGGTACACTTGATGCTAACGGTTGTAGATGTAATGGTGAACGTGGAGTTATGAAGATTATGAGAGGCTTACTTTTGCTGATGAAAGGGCTAAAAACTAGTACTCTGTATTAGTTACAAGGCACTACTGTTATTGGTTCAATTGTAGTCACATGCGCTTGCAAAGAATCAGACAACACTAAATTGTGGCATGTGAGATTAGGCCATATGAGTATTAGAGGGATGGACGAGCTAAGTAAAAGAGGTCTTTTGTGTGGTTAGAAAATTGAAAAACTAGATTTTTATGAGCATTGTGTTTTCGAGAAATAGAAAAGGGTCGGTTTCAAAATAGGAATTCACACAACAAAGAGCTCTTTGGATTATATTCATTTTGATCTTTGGGGACCTATGAAAATTCCTTCGAAAGGCTTGGTTCAAGGTTTATATTCATTTTCATTGATGATTTTTCAAGGAAGGTTTGGGTCCATTTTTTAAAGTAGAAGAGTGATGTTTTTGCTATATTTAAACAATGGAAAACATTGATTGAGAAGTAGACTTGTAAAAAATTAAGAGGCTGAGAACAAATAATGGGCTTGAATTTTGTGGATGCGAGTTTAATGAATTATGTAAGAATGAAGGCATTGTGACGTATCATACTATAGTGACTGCAGCAGAATGGTATTGGAGAATGCGTGAACAAAACCTTATTAGAAAGGATTAGGTGCATGTTGTCTAACGTTGATTTGGGTAGGGATTATTGGGATTATAAAGTTCTCACATAAGTCTTAACTCTAGATCTAAATATTCTATTCCTTTAAGATTTATTTTGTGATTCTAATTTAAATGAGCACAAGATTAAATTATAATCTTGGGTTATAGGTATTAAATTTCTGAGTTTAGAGTATTCTCTAGATCTAAATATTCTACATTTATTTTAATTTCTAAAATATTCTCTAGATTCTAAAGAATCTCTTCTTGTCGGGTTTTTTTCCAAATTAATTTTTTTAAAAAAATATTTACAAAAATATTTTTTTTAAAAATATAATTACTGATTTGGGCCTCGTTCGGCGGTTGGTGTGCCGAGCGAGGCCCGCTTGGCAGCCGGCCTGCCGAGCAAGGGCTGCAGCACACCTGCTAAGCGGCACGCAGCGTGGGGGGGGAGGAGGGAAGGGCCTCTCACTCGGCAGTTGGGGGCCCACTCCACACCCCTCGTGGGGGGACCCTTCCCCTCACATTGTCCACTGCCGAGTGAGGGGGGCCCCTCCCTCCCCTCCCCTTGCTACCGAGCCCCGTACGGCTCGGAAGCTCGATTTTTGGGGACAGTGCCCCTACTTTTGAATTGTCGAGCGAGAGTAGGAGTCCTCGCTCTCCTCCGCATTTTACGCATTGTAGCGTCTCGGACGCTACAGGCTCACGGGTGCATTATAGCCCCTACGCTTCTCCCTCCCTCTTCTCCTCCTTTAAAACTTCGTCTTTCTCGTTCTCATTTCTCTCCATTTTCCGAACGTCTTCTCGCTCTTCCTCTTCTTCAAACTCCTCCTTCTCAAAAAGTTCTAGCACTTGTTTTGTCCTTCAAATAGTCTTCCTCTCTCTTAGACGCTCTTGCTAGCATTGAAACGCTCTTCCTTATACGATTTTTCTTTATAATTAAGTATGAATTTTTTATATGATTTATATGTTGTTAGTACTACATTTTTATGTTAATATTTTTGTAATATTGAAATTAATTCGATACTTTGTTTTGACAGTTTCAACTCCTCATTCGGTGCGTGCGCTCCGTTGATAATTTGAGGTAAATTTCATTGTAATTAATTTTTACAATTTCGTAAGTATAAATTTATTTATGTGGTTATTATTTACACTCGAATCATCTATATAACCTATAGGTTGTTAGTAATTTATTTTAAATTTTTGCGAATGTTTTGATAATAGTTATAATGTTTACGAATTTAGATATTGTTTAAAAATATTTACTATTTTAGGAGTTTAAAATGAATTTTTGGGAAAATAACAAAAAAAAAAAGTTAAGAAATGGTTTGACACGAGAAGCGCGGGTTAGATTTGACTCGATAAAAAAAACTTAACGAGATTAGGGCAAATTTTTTTATTTATCCTATCTCCAAGTATGCTATCGTGTTCTCCTTCATGGCTTTCTCTAGCGGCTCTATTTAAAAAAAATTAAGCAACTGGAGCCGCTAGAGAAAGCCATGAAGGAGAACATGATAGCATACTTGGAGACAGGGTAAATAAAAAAATTCGCTACAATCTCGTTAAAATTTTTTGAGATTCATTTTCGCAATTATGTCCATATTCATTTCTAGGTAATCGAATGGCCCGAGAATCGTAGGCCGAATTTGACCTGATCTAAAAATAGTCTTTTAAAATAATTTGAAAATTCGAATAACAAAAAAATAAAAAAATAGAAAATTGATTAAAAATGTTTTAAAATCAT
The DNA here is from genome assembly GCF_020921035.1 of Rhodamnia argentea. Taxonomy (NCBI): domain Eukaryota; kingdom Viridiplantae; phylum Streptophyta; class Magnoliopsida; order Myrtales; family Myrtaceae; genus Rhodamnia; species Rhodamnia argentea. The sequence continues at coordinate 19,046,567 of NC_063157.1, read as the reverse complement.
AGAAAATTAGGAAAAAATCAAAAAAATTCATTGAAAATTCAAAAAAATAGTAAATGGTCACAATCAACTGGCCATGGACTATTGTGAGTGTTTGATTATTGCTTTTTTTTAAAATAACAATTTGTCCTTATGGCAAAATCTCTAAAAAAAAATATGAAAGAATTCCAAAAAATAGGAAATGACCACAATCAACTGGCCAAATTATAATTTCGATAATTTAACTTTCCGTGCTTTCGAAAATGATGATTTTTCCCCTTCTGACAAACTGGCTCCCAAAATTTTTCGATTTGCCCATGCACTTTGATCACACATTCTCTAAGCCCCTAGGGCTATACCGTACATTTATTTTATTTGATATATTGATTGTTATAATATTAATTTGCTAATGTGTTCGGGACAATGTTTAATAAATTGTATGTGAGAAATAATTTGTAATTTCTTTATTTATTTAGCAAAATGTCATCTACATTGTTTGCTATTGCATACAGGAGAGGTAGAATAGTGCACAAAGAATATGGACATGATTACAAAGGCGGATTATCTACCATGTTCGAGTTTGCAAACATATAGACATTTGATGAGTTACGTGCTACGATAGAGATCGCGTTGAATATAACACCAAACTAGTATATTCATAAGCCGATATATAGATTCCCGATTTTAATATCGGATTGTGTCATATATGACATTACGGAGGTGCATGATGATGGTACCGTTAAGATGATCAAGCAATTTGCACTTCGGACTGGTGCTATGGGATTTTTATAGTTTTATGCAACCATAGCTGAACACCAAATGATAAACGATTTAGCCGGGGAAGGTTCTAATATTGGTGAAGATGACGTTGATGTGCTGTCGCGACCCTCCTCGGACGAGGGCTAATGGGTCGCCCTTCTAGCCTAGTTGCGTGTGGACCTTCGGACGCGGGCCTCTCCCAAGGCCCATTACCCAAATCGCGACGGAGGATAAAATCGAGTCGACCTTCAATGTGGTCTAGTGACATGTGCTACGTGTGCATGCCAAGGAGTCGTCACCAATCGTTTCGTGGAAGGTACGATTGGAAACCCTATCGAATAGTTGGGAGCTTCTATTCGATTCTCCGAGAACCAGAGAAATGGGATCGGGGACTTAGTTACACCAACTATCAGAGTTGACGCCCTTTCGGTACCTAAGTTGATTGAATTTTTCTAATCTTGGATTTCATGCAAATGAGTGGGGTACAAATCCTAATCTAGGAGTTCATGCATATGGGAGTGACTATCCTAGCAATTACAATCAATTAAAGTAAATACGCAAATCAAGGAATCCATAACATGCGAATAAATCACATCAAATTAGTATGGCATTCCTAATATAACCCTATTGGCTTAGAGAAAGGGTGTTCAAAGCATAAGAGGAGGTCGGGAGTGATTTGGAAGCGATTTGCCCACGAGGGACAAAATCGTAATTTTGAGAAAATCTAGGGACGATTTGTCAAAAAGGGCAAAATCGTCATTTCAGAAGGGATCCAGAGTGAGAAGTGTTGAAAATAGGATTGGCCATTTAGATTGACTCATTTCCTAATTTTCGATATTTTTTAAGGGCTTACAGGAATTTACGGAGACAAATTACCCCAAAAGGGTAAAATTGTCAATTTGGAAAGATCGGGAAAGAAAATCTCAAAAATAGGATTGGCCAGTTGATTGTGACCATTTCTCAATTTTTTGAGAATTTTTGGAATTTTTGGGAATTTTCTACAATTTTTCCTAATTTTTTTTTTCAATTTTCTATGATTTTTTGATTTTTTGATTTTTTATTATTTATCGGACCGGGTCAACCTGGTCAACCCGGTCCGAACCCACGCCCGGACCGGCCTCCCTTCAAAACGACGCCACTTCGAAGATTTGCGTTCGAATTTTCAAAAATTCCCGCCTAAATGAAATGTGTGTCTCAGATTGCGCCACGTGGCGCAACCTGGACGCTCCGATCGGAAGTTAAAATCTATGGCTCAGGATTCGCCACGTGGCGAAATCACAACTCTCTAATCTGAGAGTGAATCTATGGTCTGGATAAGGACACGTGGCTAATCCACGATCGTTGGATTGTTAGATCAGATCTACGGTAGGGATCTGACGACGTGGCTAGTCCACGATCGTCAGATCAAGAGTATTATTTTTTATTCGAAAATTGATTTTTTTTTAAAATAATTTTTGACCCTACGATCAGAAACGTGACGCGTGACCAAATTTGGGCCACCCGATCACAAAACATTTTTTTTATTTTTTCAAAAATGGAATATTTTTTAAAAATGATTTTTATTTTCGGAAAATCCGAGATCTGGACACGTGGCCTATTTTGGGCCGTCGGATCAAGTTTGTTTTTTTTTTGTTTTTCTGTTATAACAAACCGCGCTGATGTAGCCACCACGTGGCTGCCACGTCAGCACCACGTAGTCGTTGATCGGGTCAACTCTCATTGACTGGTCAATGCTTTGCCGTAGAAGACGACCGGTGCGGCGATTTTCGCCGGCGCCTCGCCGGAAGTCACAAACCGAACCTAAAACTAGCGAAAACTATTTCCATTTCAACAGCTAATGAATCCTTAGTTTCCATAAACCTACCTGAATTGGATACAACAAAGAAAAATCGCCTGAACTAACCTGGATCAACCCGCACAGTAGCGTTTCCGGCGACGAACTTAAACTCACACGTTCAGGAACAACCAAACCACCAGAACATATGAGCAATACCTATGAGGATCAAGAGAACTTACCTGTAGCCTATCGCAGTTCGGTTTTGCTCGAGGTGAGCTCACTCGCTCGCGACGAGTCCGAGGTTCAAGTAGGTTGACAATGAGATATATGCGACAATAATGCAAAAAGAGAGCACGTACGGGATCAGGAAAGGAGGAGAAGTAAACTGAATCAAAAAGTTTGAAGAATAGTGGTTTCGATCGCGAGTTGCCATTAACGCGAGCTAGGGTAGATCGAAACTGGACTCACCTTTTCCGGCGACGAGATGTCGCTCGATCGGACTCGAGCTCCTCGTATGGACTCCACGAAGCTCGCGGAACCGATTTCGTGGCTCCTCTCGCTCTGTATCGTTGCCGCCGAAGCTTCAAAGCTTCTACTCTGTCCTTGGTGATGGCGAGTCTGAGAACTCTCTCCTGCCCCCTTCCTCTCTCTCTCTCTCTCTCTCTCTCTCTATCTCCTCTCTCGTTCACCCCCTCTGTATTCTTCCTTCCCCTTTTTTATATCTTCTTTTTTTTTTTGTCAACTGCTTCCTCTTCCTCCTTTTGTTCTCTCTGTTGGAATCCTCCTACCACTCAAACTCCGATCTCCTCCCTTTTTCTTCACTTCTCCCGTTCTCTTTGTTCTGGTATGGTGCACCAAGTTTGTTGGACATGCTAGCTCATACCGCACGTGCTCCAGGCATACTCCATGGTGAGTCGGTGCCGGAAAAGATTGGGTAAAGGGACAATCTCCGAATCGAAGTCTGGGTTGCGCATTCGGGACTTTGATTTGCATTTTCCCTTTTTGCTAGCGATTCTGTGCACAAGGAACAGGAGAAAACGAAGACCAGAATTGGTCTTTGGTGAATCCGGGTCAACAGGTTGACTGGGTCGAATCTCTGACCCAGTTGACCCATGTTGCATAAAATCGTCTAATCATGCCATTTCTTGGTAAATTTCCGCAAAATTAACTCTAAAATCGAATTCTAAAGCATGTGTTTCATCTAAGAATGATATATTAGAGTCAAATTGGTTTAGATTCATGCAAAAACCCCAAATCTCAAGTTTAGCCCGCATACGAAATGTGTTCAATTAGGGTTCTTAACGATCGATTCGTGTCAATTTGACCTTACCAACGTGTTTAGAACACTAAAAAACTTGTGGGTTGATGTTCATTTCTACATGGGTTCACCTTTAAAACGACCAATTTGACCCTAATTGAAAATCGACGACTAAATCGGAAATGCAAAGAAGCACACTTTGCAATCTGCTCAAAAATTGAAATTGATTGGACTAAAATGCAATTAAAGGTGTAGGAATCAAATGTCGTAACTGACTCAAAGTAAGAAAAACAATAGAAAGACCTCAAAAGATTTTTTTGGCTCAATTTAGGTCCACATTCGCAAAGACTTATGTGACCCCAAGTTGAATTTTTCAATTTTTAAATGGTCACAATGAAGAGGGAATTAAAGGAAAAATATTGGATATTTTCCTATATTTTTTAGGCCAAAAATGCTATTTTTCTTAATTTTATGTATTTTCTAATATACGGAAAATACTAAAAAATATGAAAAATAGCGAAAAATATTTTTTGTTCAAAAATAGATCCTTAAGCTTGTCCAAGGCTTCCAAAATTGATTTTTCAATTTTATGAATTTTTATGGATTTTTAAAGATTTTTTCAAAAGAAAAACCGATCAAAATCGGGTGTCAACAATTGCCCCTCTTTGGAAGTGAACTCGTTAGAGGTTACTTCCAAAGACAAGGTGACACCTAAAATTTAATCGACTCGATTAGGGAAAAAGAAAAGAAGGAGTCATGACATTTGATCTACACCTCTACGTTTCAATGCAAGTCCAAAAGACAGATTACGTGTTGTTAAGGATACGAGAGAGATCGGAGGAAGGGCTTCACCCGATACTTACCCGCTCGATGTATGATGTGTATGACACTTTAGGATGCTGAGAATGGATGGATTGCTTGCTTACTTTTTTTTTTTTTTTTTGAATTTTTGAAACCTAAGATTCCGTACCTAAGTCTCGTGCTATGGAGTACTTAAGGTATAACACTCGGGTTTTAAAAAAAAATCTTCTAAAGCCATAGGCTGCGAACACTTGCGGATGGAGAAGATCCGAGGCATGCTAACCTATGTACACTTGTAGAAGGACTTGTTAAAGAAAGGTAATCCATTCCGAGGCTACCGGCCGCTATCCGTTCCGAAGGGTGAGGGCTTCGAGGCTACTAACCGATGCACACTCGCAGAAAAGGCGGTCATAGTATTTCTAGGCGGCAAGTTACGAGCGTTTGGGCTCTAAAATTGAACTGTGTTTTGAAATACCTTTGAGGAGTACCTCCCTTGTGGAGGTTTTGGGGGGAAAGAAACAGGTCTTTTCCAAGGCTACCGTCTGCTATCCGTTTCGGAGGGTGAAAGTTCCGAGGCTACTAACCGATGCACACTCGCAGAAAAGGCGGTCACCGTATCTCTAGGCGGCAAGTTACGGACTTTTGGGTTCCGAACTTGAACCGTGCTTCGAAATACCTTTGAGGATTACCTCCCTCATGGAGGATTTGGAGGAAAATAACGGGTCTTTTCCGAGGCTACCGGCTGCTGTTCGTTACGGAGGGTGAGAGCTCCGAGGCTACTAACCGACGCACACTCGCGGAAAAGGCGGTCACCGTATCTCTAAGCGGCAAGTTACGGGCATTTGGGCTCCGGACTTGAACTGTGCTTCGAAATACCTTTAAGGATTACCTCCCTCATGGAGGATTTATGGAAAGGAAATCTTTTGAAGCCGAAGGTCCGTGATCCGATCCGGAGGATGACAGCTCCGCGGCTACAAACCCGTGAACACTTGCGTAAAGATTTATCAAAGTCATCGTGTTTTTGGAACGGCGAGTTGTGAGTTGTTCGGCTCCGAACTCGAATTGTGTTCCTAGACACCTATACGTCATATTTCTATAAAAAGGGAATCGTGATAAAGAGGACAAGATCATCGTAGTGCCGCCTTGTGGGCAAAGAGAAAAAGTACAATTCCGAAAGTTACTTTTGAGTGCCATTCTAAGATCTGGAAAAACCATGGATCAAAAGAAGCTCCAACCCACATCATCTTACCGAGAAAGGTGTCATTCCCGGATCCGGGAATACTAGGAATCCTGCAGAAGCTCAAACCACGAAAGGTAGCATTCTGGGATCCGGGGATACTGGGAATCTTGCAGAAGCTTAAACCCGCAAACTCTTTTCTACCAAGAGAGGTGTCTTTATGGGATCCGGGGTTACCATGAGTCCTGTAGAAGTTTAAATCTGAAAATCTCTTTATCAAAAAATGGAAATTCTTTCTTACCACGAAAGGTAACCTTCCGGGATTTGAGGTTTCATGAGTCCCGTAGAAGTTTAAACCTGAAAATTCTTTCTCATCAAGAGAGACGTCCTTCTAGGATCCGGGGTTACCATGAATCCTGCAGAAGTTTGGACCTAAAAATTTCTCTTTATCAAGCAATGGAAATTCTTTGTTACCACGAGAGGTAGCGTTATGAGATAAGGGGATACTAGGAATCTTGTAGAAGTTTAAACCTGCAAACTCTTTCTTATCAAAATAGCATCAGCGATCTCCAGGTGATATTTATTGTCAAACTGACAAAACTTTATGACTTAAATCGAAGTCGAAAAAGTTTGAGTGAATGCATTATGATGCTGGAGGTTATCCAAAACATCTTGCGACATGCTAAAGTGATCAAAAATTCCTTGTGAGGAAAGTTTGAATCCAACGATCTAAAACTACCAACAGAGTTTGGTTAAAATACCCATTGGAGTATTCTCATCAAAGATGGCTTCTCAATAATTTGAGATAATGGTTTTTCATTTAGAAAGCACTCAAACTTCCTATCGAACCTATGTCTAGGATTCGGGATCATTTGCGGTGCATACATCTTGATCGATCGGGAGGTCTTCTAAAGGACCGTAATGTTGGGCTTGGACAATGGTTTCCAAGTGGGACTCACAACTGAGTCAAGGCTATTTGAATGAAAATCTTCAACATCTGCTCCGGGTTTACAAGTCAAGAAACCTGCAAAATGAGAGAGAAATGATCTTGCTTGTACTTCTTCGAGCTAAGCTTCTAGGTTAATCCAAGTGCTTTAATCGGAAAAGACTTGTCGTGGGTGTAATGCGGGTGAGGATTGGGGACTAAAAAAGGCTTATTTTTGGGCCCGGAGTATATAAATGGGTGTGACGTTGGTAATCATTACAGATTTACCACCGATATTGACCCTTATGGATTGTCTTTTGAAGAACGTTTTCAATCTTCAAGGTATACCAAGATTCTTCAGAGAACATCATCGGTCTTCAAAGTGCATATTTGTCTTCAGAGAACACCTCAATCTCGTCGGGATGGTGCAAACTTTTGTCTGTGTTTTCGTCATCCGAGCATGACATAACTATGGAGTGATCTAACTTTCCTGGGGATTTTCTCCTATAATCAAATCTCATTGGAAATCATGGAATCTTTTGATGCTTACAAGATCGAACACATGATTTACCGGTGTATGGGCATTGGCCTTGCTTTTACCAAGCACTTTGCTTTTCTTGATGCCCGGGATCGGTTTTTTCTTTCTCGCTTGCCTCCCCTTTTTTTTTTTTTTTAAATCCCGCCTTTTCCTTTCTTTTTGGAAATAGGATTTTCAATGATTGTGCTAGACATTCAATTGAGAGTTCTAGCATGCTCCAGTATTAGTCTAGGAATTTCTTGTAAATCATATCTCTTGAACTCTTCCGTTCCTGGAGTGATGTTGCTTTCACCTTGGAATAAGCAATGATCACCAACGGGGTTCATGAAACGAATATGCAGGCTCAATTGGGCTGTGCAAAGGATGGAAGTGTATAGGATAGAGAAACGAATGCTTTTCGTCATCCTAAAACACTTGAATTATCGTATAAGCAACACACGAAGATTGATGTTAGTCCAAGCAAGAAAATTTCTAACCATTTTCCTCCCGATACGCCCGGATTTACCTCCATTTGACCCCAATGTGGGGTGGCTCTTGACAGGGATGAAGAATGAAACCGCCGTTCAAAGGGGTTATCAATGGTCACCTGTAGTGTTTAAGATAGAGAAATGAATGCCTCCGTCATCTCAATCTATGTAATCGCTGCGAATAACCCCTACGTCTCCAGGTCAAGGTTTCGCTATCCCTTCCACTTCACTCATCTCTCAAGTGTGTATGGGACGTGTTTGGATAAGTTTTTCCTCTTGTCTTATGAGAAAATATCCAATGAATGGTTTAAACAACTCTTGTTGGAAAAGTTCATTTTGTTTTCTCTAAAGTTTTACATCCCATTGGGATTTGTGATGCACCGTGCATGCTTCAGTCATATTCAAATAACCTCCAATTTTTAAACATGGATGCCAACAAAGTGATTGTGAGAATTCTACGCCTTTTCTAGACATGAGAATTGAATGCATCCTAGATTCCTAGAAGTATTAACATTCTAGGAAGAAAAGATTTTGAAAGTTTTAAACCCTAAGAGATTGGGGAAATGAATACTTACCCGCCCGTCGTGGCTGAACATCCCTAGGGATATAAAAAGGAACATGTCAGTGTATGTTCTCGAACTTTTGAAAAAATTGGAACGATACAACTTACCCTCGGTTATGCGTTCCAATTTAAAGGAGAATGCATGGATTGTGAAAATCAGTAATTTACTGAACAAGATAGGATTGTTAAGTATTCTAAAACTTCTTGGAGTTTTCCAATTTTAGAGGGACATAACACTTACCTTCCACCGTGATGGCGAGTCCCCGTCAAGTTTGAATATTAAATATCAGTCGTGTTCCCAAATTCAAATAAGCTAGAACGATACGGTCTTACTCTTGATTATGCATTCCAATCTGGACTTCAATGAATAGATTGTAGAAACTTGGTTGTCATGTCGATGATCCCTCTTCGTGCATCGGTGATGAGTCTTTTCTAGTATATTTTTTTTTTTGAGTCTTTAACTTTCTTTTGTCTTGTATGTTTGCACTGGCAAGTCCTCTTTTTCAGGTTGTGTTAGACATTGCATGCCATTTTTCATGATAAGAATTCTTGCTCAACAGTGCTGAATCCCTTTGAATGAGTCCATTGAGATTCTCGAAGTTCTGATTAAAGATCATTCCTTGGATATCTGATTTTCTAACGTTGATATTTCTTTTGATCCTCGTGAGCTAACTCTTTCCTTCGAGTTCTCTTGAGTATCAATGATTTCCTCCATTTGGGGTATTGCATCTTCAATGTTTGAGAAAATTATCCTTCATAAGTGTCTTGTCACTTGTCATCTCCCTTACAACGTCCTTCCTTCATTGGACACATGATATCTTATCGGCACATTCTGCCAAAAAACGAAGTATTAACAAATGTGAGGAAAAAATATAAATTGGATACGATACCCAACTACCCTTCTTTCGTCGATTGTCGACGTTTCCCTTTTAATTGAGTCAATTTCAATGGTGTATGCTGATATGGGCAATCTCTATCAAATCCTTCCATCCATGCTCGAAGGTATTGATCACGAGAAAATCTTCGCGTGCATTGACAATCCATTTCCCCCAGTGATGTCTGTCTCGGCCAAATGGCCTAGTACTTTTCCATATTCTCTCGTAATTTTCTATCCAATTTGAGGATGTCTTAGTACCTACACATGAAGAAATGAATGTCAACTCATATTTGATTTCATTTGAATTTTTTTTAGGAATAGGATACTCCCTTTTGAGTTGTTGCATTCTCGACGATTTGAGGATATTTCCTTTTCGCCTATTTTGCCCCTGTGGGGTGTATCTTGATGCGTTGGATATCTTTGCTCCAATATGCTCCCTTGGTGGCATATAAGAATCTTCTCCCTAGTTTGGTCTCTTGACAGGAAGGGACAGATTTGTTCCCAATGAATCTTCTTTGTTGATTCTGGTCGTCTATTGGAGTCATCCGAGTCACCGATTATTTTCATCTGTCATTTGGTAGGTTAGTAACCTTGAAAATTATCGTATGACAACTTGGTAACTCTCTCAATCATAGTCGCCCTTAAAGTATTTGACGTTTCCCTATCAAAGAAAGAAACCTCACGTTTAAATGGCACATAAGACCGACCACAGGAATCGATACAATTTACCCTTCCCATTCGTCCTTCGGGTCTAGGCATTTTCCTTTCTTTGGGATTCTTCCGCCTTGACTTGTCGACATCTTTCAAGAAAGAAAATTGATAAAAATGATGCATGCATGATGCAAGTGATTTAAGCTAATTCATGTTTACAACAAAAGGGTGGCTTCGTGGCCTTCACTCTATTCATAAAAAGTATCTCTTTACTATGTTTGCTAATCAGCGAAGTTTGAATTCTTTCTTCTCAAATGCTCCTTTCAAAGAAACTTCTAATTGACAAATAAAACTCTTTCAGATTTTCTCGAGGATTTTGTCCACAAATGAGTTATAAAAATGCTCTTAAAATCATTTTATCCTACATGCATGTTCGATAAGCCATGAAGATGGTACTCCCTGTTTTGTCATTTGAATGTATCGTTTCTTGGGTGCCTTGCCCCTATTTATCACCCGAGAGAAAAAAGATAGGAAATATTATTTCCACATCTAATTGAAAATTATTTAGGAACGATACGTTCTTTTTTACCAAAACAGATGATCCGGTTTTGCTTCCTTTCTTGGTTGGGAGCGTAGTTGCGCTTGGGCAGCTTGCCCCACACATTATCCATATATGCTCCATTGGTAGAATAGGAATGATTTGCCTCAATGAATTTTCTTTGTCGATCTTCAAGCATCTCTTCTAGTAGCTCGAATGATTGACCATCTTCAACCTTAGTCAAAAGGAATAAGTTGGCAAGTTAAATCATATAGGTATTTTTATTGGAACGATCATGTTTACCATCTTGAAGAACCGTTCCTCTATAGCTTCTGCACAAATCATCATGTAAGTAACATCAAAGTTCATGCATGCAATTTTGAAAAACCCTTTTGAAAGATGTTTTCAATGAAAAAAATGAAGGAAAAGGAAACCGAGCCTCCTATCACCGGACATTTTCATTCCTCCGATCTGAATATGAAAGGCAATTTCTCAAAAGTAAATCAAGAAATAGGAACTAATCCTCGTGTCATCGGATATCCTTGTTCCATTAATCTGATGTGAACATGAAAAATAATTTTCCAAAATTAACTCATGAAATAGGAACTAATCCTCATGTCATCGGATATCCTCGTTCCTCTAAAATTCGTTTGGAAATTAGGAAGCATGCGAGAACCCAGGCCTCAAGTCTTCGAAAATCGAAGACAATTATCATCATCAGGCTGGTTTGGAATATTCCCACATGTCCTTAATAAAACGTGCACATGCATTTATCGAAATTCAAATGGTAAAGCCGTTTTACAAGGCGGATCACCTTGGACCAACGGCTCAAGATCCAAGGTGTCAAAGAGTCTTTCTTATAGAATGAATTTGAAGACCGAATGAAAACAATCACAAAGTAAACAACTAGCATAAACCGCTTTATTCTGAAAAGTGAATGATAGCATCGGATGACCCAGCTTCTTCGCCCTCCAATACGATATCTTCCTAATATGAATTGGTCACCTCCTTCACGATCCCTCCAAGACTTGATGGCTTCACGTCCGGACCTTGTAATTTGTTGATGCGAACTAAGAAATCCAATCTCCTCTCTTCTTTGGCACCCCATATGAAGTTTAGTCTTTGCTAATCAAATAAGAAGTTCTCCTACACACTTGGCCTCACCTCATCAAACTTCAACATCTCATTGTCTATAAGGGCCCGAACTTTGTGTTGGAGAGCTTGACAATTATTAACACTGTGTCCTTTTTCTCCCATATGGTAGATGCATGATTTGGTTTCATTATATCCAACAAATTTAGGAGGATTATTCCTTGATGGCACCATGGCAACCATTCGTTTCTCAAGAAGTACGGGTAAAAGCTCCGAGAGTGAACATGGAAGTGGAGTGAATTGCTTTGGGGATGGCTTTTTCTTATGCTCAATAGATTTTGATGCCTTTTTAGAGGATTTGTTTGGTTCAGAAGTTTGAGTTATGGTTGCCTTTCCTGGATATATGATCTTCATCTCGTTAGGTGATCCTTCATTTGCTTGAGAGTATCCTCTATAACCTTGCTTATTTCTGCACCTATCATTCCGCATGGCCCATTCTACCTTTTCACCAATGTCTACCATATGCGAAAATGATTGACAGCCAGATGTATACAATCGATCAAAGAACTTGTACGGAAGAGCTTTTAGAAAGTATCCCATCAACTCATCCTCGTTCAATGCGGGTTGAACTTGAGTAGCTTTCGCTCTCCACCTCGGTGCGAATTCTCTAAAAGTCTCATTTCTTCTCATGTTCATATCATTCGGATCCATTCCGGTAGGCCTAGCCTTCATGTTGTATTTATACTTTTGCGAAACCGGGTCGGCGAGATCTTCCCATTCTTGAATACTCCCATTGTCCAGTAACAGAAACCAAGATAAAGTGGGACCAATCAAGCTATACTGAAAATTTTGAATGAGGAGTACATCATCATGAACATAATCAGTCATCTCTCCTAAAAAGTAATTGATATGAGTTTGCGGACATCCAATGCCATCGTACTTCTTGATGAATTCCGGCCTTTGAAAAATTTCAGAAGTTTTCTCTTTCGAATGAGGAGACAATGTGTCATCCTTTTGAGGAATATTTGGATGAATTCCAGTTTCGATCAAGTTTGTAGGGTCTTCTCCCTTCATCAAGCAACTAGATTCCTTTCTCACACTAGAGCTCGGGACCAAAAGGATTTCTTCAATCACCTCTTCTTTATTAGTATTGGTAACGGACAATCCAAGAGATGTGATCATAGGGCTCTCCATAGTGGACAATGGAGTGAAAGGATCATCTTCCTTCGAGAATTTCGAGAGCATGGTAATAATCTGGGCCACTTGACTCTCCAACTTAGTCGGTCGCGCGTTGGTATCGTTATCCTCCATGTCTATCCACGAATGGATGTTTTCACCACCAGCTTTTATCACCTGTTTCAAATGAAAAAGGCGATATGATAGGAGAAAAATGAAAAAGAAAGCATCAATCTTTTCAATTTTATGCTTGCTCTTGATTAATAAAGATAAGAATCTTTACACGAGCTTTAGCCTCATGTGAAAAGCTCTTATCAATATTTTTCCAAGGAAAGCATACCATTGAAAAGAGTGTAATCCACGATAATTGCTTTTGATCAATTCCAAGAAAAAAATCAATGGAATGTTCAAAAAGTGTAAAACACAATTTTAATGTGTTTTAAATTCAATTGAAGGTATGGTATCCAAATTAAAATCGTTTACTAAGAACGAGAGTAATTTGAATATCTATCTTTCATTAAATTTGGAAAACACGAAAAATATTGGTCAATTATCGTGAATTACAAATAATGAAAATGATATGCAACATGCATGAACCAATTCAATTTTATAGTTCCTTTTGGCGAAATTGGAATTGGATTCCCCTATGTGGCCAAAAGGTCAAATAAGGATTCTAATTCCAATTTCCTCCAAAGGGAATTATATAATTGATTGGAAATGTTCGAGTGATTGAAAGAAATGCCATTATCACATTCCAATGATAAATCAAAAGAAATACAGCAAAATTCCAACCAAATGAGTACCACCAAAATAGATCCCTAATACAATTAGTCTAAAGGATGAGATGATAGGGATCTCGTAAAATAAATCCTATACAAGCGAACTAGGAATGTAAAGTAAATCAAAGGAATGTGATCCTAAACACTTAGAGATGCCCCCAATTCTGGTCTTCAAGGGTTAACTTTGGGATTAGCTATTCCAAATCGCCATCTTCGCAGCCAAATTGCCATCTTCATCGGACGAAACTTCAATAACCTCCATGGGGGACTCTTTTTTTTTCCACCTTATCCTCGTAAATGAACGGTACTATCTTTGCTTTTACATCCATAATACCGGGAGAAAACATCTCTATCTACCCTCCAAATGGCATTTAATCCAATCACCAAAACTATTCAAATGCAATTGATGTAATGGTCACATTTAAAATGTACAATGAGTTGAATATTTCAAAAAACATGATATAAACCGTAACAAGTTTGAGGGATAGAAAGATCTTACCAACCGAACTCGCCGATTTTTTTTGTGTAGTTTTAGGTATACCAACCATCCATAGACATGCACATGAGACAAGTGAGGGTATGACTCTAAAAATCAGAAGATCGGGTATGGAACCTATGGCTAAAGGCTCCCACGATCCAAATATGGCGGACCCGCCCTCGAGGGTACCTACCCGAGAGGGTTAGAAATCGCCAATCGGGATCATGAGCGGGAACGAATACGAAAGTCTCAAGTGCCATCGAACACAAGATCCTTTCGCACCCTTTCCCTACATAAGGTAACCTATAGGTGGTTGCGGTCGGGGTTTGACCGCCGATGTGTGAAATGTGTCGTGATCGCCAAAATGCAACATCATGCACAACAATTTGTATCAAACACCGCTTCTATAATCGCATCCACAAACATGCATCCCCATACTCCCACCCGCAAGAAACAATGTCAACAATCACTCCACCCCTTATTTCTCCCATCTGCAAAAACATCTAACACATGTGTTAGCGTACGTACCTCACCTTCAAGCGCATCTGCATAAAATCAAGTTAGGAAAACCAATCAACTTTTTAATTGGCTCAAGTCCTCTAATGGCTTCCTAACCGGTCCCCGAAGGAGTCGCTAGTCTATCACGACCCTCCTCGGACGGGCTAATGGGTCGCCCTTCCGGCCTGGTTGCGTGTGGACCTTCGGACGCGGACCTCTCCCAAGGCCCATTACCCAAATCGCGACGGAGGATAAAATCGAGTCGACCTTCAGTGTGGTCTAGTGACATGTGCTACGTGTACATGCCAAGGAGTCGCCACAAATCATTTCGTGGAAGGTACGATTGGAAACCCTATCGAATAGTTGAGAGCGTCTATTCGATTCCGTGAGAACCAGAGAAATGGGATCGGGAACTTAGTTACACCAACTATCATAGTTGACGCCCTTTCGGTACCAAAGTTGATTGAATTTTTCTAATCTTGGATTTCATGCAGATAAGTGGGGTACGAATCCTAATCTAGGAGTTCATTCGGATGGGAGTGACTATCCTAGCAATTACAATCAATTAAAGTAAATGCGCAAATCAAGGAATTTATAACATGCGAATAAATCACATCAAATCGGCATGGCATTCCTAATATAGCCCTATTGGCTTAGAGAAAGGGTGTTCAAAGCATAAGATGAGGTCATGAGTGATTTGGAAGCGATTTGCCCACGAGGGGCAAAATCGTGATTTTGAGAAAATCTATGGACGATTTGTCAAAAAGGACAAAATCATCATTTCAGAAGGGATCCAGTGTGAGAAGTGTTGAAAATAGGATTGGCCATTTAGACCGACCCATTTCCTAATTTTCGATATTTTTTAAGGGCTTATAGGAATTTCCCGAGACAAATTACCCCTAAAGGGTAAAATTGTCAATTTGGAAAGATAGGGAAAGAAAATCTCGAAAATAGGATTGGCCAGTTGATTGTGACCATTCATCAGTTTTTTGAGAATTTTTGGAATTTTTGGGAATTTTCTACAATTTTTCCTATTTTTTTCGATTTTCTATGATTTTTCGATTTTATTTTATTTTATTATTATTTTTTATTATTTATCGGACCGGGTCAACCCGGTCAACGAACCAGTCAACCCAGTCCGAACCCACACTCGGACCGGCATCCCTTCAAAACGATGCCACTTCGAAGATTTGCATTCGAATTTTCAAAAATTCCCGCCTAAATGAAATGTGTGTCTCGGATTGCGCCACGTGGCGCAATCTGGACGCTCTAATCAGAAGTTAAAATCTATGGCTCAGGATTCGCTATGTGGCGAAATCACAACTCTCCGATCTAAGAGTGAATCTATGGTCCGGATAAGGACACGTGGCTAATCCACGATCGTTGGATTGTTAGATCGGATCTACAAGAGGGATCCGACGACGTGGATAGTCCACGATCGTGAGATCAAGAGTATTATTTTTTATTCGAAAATTGATTTTTTTTTAAAAAGAATTTTTGATCCTATAATCGGAAACGTGATGTGTGGCCAAACCCGGGCCACCCGATCACAAAACATTTTTTTTATTTTTTCAAAAATGGAATATTTTTTTAAAATGATTTTTATTTTCGGAAAATCCGAGATTTGGACACGTGGCCTATTTTGGGCCGTCGGAACAAGGTCGATTTTTTTTGTTTTTCTGTTATAACAAACCGCGCCGACGTGGTCGCCACGTAGTCGTTGACCGGGTCAACTCTCATTGACCCGTCAATGCTTCACCGTAGAAGATGACCGGTGCGGCGATTTTCGCCGGCGCCTCACCGGAAGTCACAAACCGAACCTAAAACTAGCGAAAACTATTTCCATTTCAACAGCTAATGAATCCTTAGTCTCCATAAACCTACCCGAATTGGATACAACAAAGAAAAATCGCCCGAACTAACCTGGATCAACTCGCACAGTAGCGTTTTCCGGCGACGAACTTAAACTCACACGTTCAAGAACAACCAAACCACCGGAACATATGAGCAATACCTATGAGGATCAAGAGAACTTACCCGTAGCCTATCGCAGTTCGGTGCTATCAGTATATGTTTTATTCGTTATGGCATGTTGAGTGTTGGTTTGAACCCGATGCACCGCCATTAGTGCCAGATTCGAGACGTATTAGGAAGAAAGGAAGGCCCCGTGCATCACGTATACGTAATGAGGTGGACTGGAGGATGCCGAACAGTAGCAGTTCTCGTATCCATTGCGCGATATGTGGGAAATCGGGGCATAATAGGAATACTTGTGCACACAGATCGACCCAAGAATAGATCACAGATCAGCAAACTTGTGTGAATTATGTAATTTAGCTATACTGATTTTTTTTGTTAATTATGTAAATTACCTATACTGAATAATGTGTACTCTTTTATATATTAATTTATTGTGATGTTATAATATTACGGTTACACGATATTTATTCCGTTCATCTGTTCCATATGTACATTAGATATGTCAATTTAATGATAGAGATAATATGACAATTGTCTATATAGCACAAAGGACTCATATTCAATCGGGACCTCGGGATGATTCACTACTTACACGGCAAGCCCGACAAAAACCAGAGACCGTATGGAACGCTCGGGTAATTGAGAAATTTAGCGGTTCATCTATCATTTATAATACCAATATCAAAATTGTTACTAACAGTTCATATCACATTTTACAGCCGTGTCAGAATGCACTCCTTAGATGTTAGCGATCGATGCTGCACGTAGATGAACTTGATTCGCGTATACTCTCGTATCTTCAAGCTTTGGGGATTTTACGAAGTTTATATGATGGGATACTTTCAGCTAGATTGACATCCGATTCCTGCGTTGGTCGAGCGGTGGAGGCCCGAGACCTACACCTTCCATATGCCGGAATGTGAATGTACGATCACGCTTGAGGATATAGTAGTGCTCATAGGGCTTCTCATCGATGGACGTACGATTCTCGGCCCTACCGATTTTAATTGGGGCACTCTCTATGATGATCTACTTGGTACTCGCCTACCCAATTTGCGTGGCACGCAGATAAACTTAGGTTGGCCGAGAGAATACTTTGATGATCTTCCTCCAGACGCCGATGACGTTATCGTAGTACAACATGCTAGGGCATTCATTCTTCGCCTAATTGGAGGATGTATTTTTTCGGATAAATTAGGGGCACGGGTTAATTTGATGTTTCTTCCATTGCTGGAGAACCTCAACAACCCCACGCAGTATAGTTGGGGTTCAGAAGCACTTGCGTGGTTGTATCGGGAACTATGCAGTGCAACCGATCAATCAAAACATCAAATCGGGGTTGCCCTACATGTATTGCAGATTTGAGCATGTGAGTGCTTCGGATGTGTCTCCCCATCCCTGGCAGACCGTGATCCTTTAGAAGATGCACCTCTCGATAGTCAGTAAGTGATCTATTGTTTTTTTAGTTCGCGAGTCATTAATTCTTTCCAATGCGTATAATATATGAAAATCTCATTTTTTTTATGTAGCTAGAGTCAAGACCTACTGACAACGGAGTCCCCACACATACGTTGCCACATTTGCCCTATCAACTCGATAGAATGGGATTAGAAGACGTATGTAATGATAGCAACCTACGAGTTTAATATAATATTGGCTTATAAATTAATTCTTGATTTAATTTAATATGATTTATTATAATACCGTATTATTTGGGAGCCCTACCCCAATGACATTCCGGAGGCTCTACCATATTATTGCCGGTAGGGACTAGACAGTTGGAGGTCTTGTGTCCCACTCATCTTTTATTGGATAGTTGAGTGGCATTATCTAGACCGAGTACTTCATCGGTTCGGTATGCAGCAGCCAATACCTACTCGTCCGCATGATCATACAACATTGTATGATATTGAATTAAGGTCGATTGGGAAGGATTGGGTAGGTAAGCACGGACGATGGATTGATATGTGGGACCGTCGTATTGATTATATAGTCAATAGTGATCCCGCAACGGGGGCACTTCACTATCATTCGGGATATATGGAGTGGTACCGTAGACATACTCGAGATGGATTTCCATTTCGGGGCCGCAATGGTATAGTGATTTGTGCAAACACTTTCAATTCAATTCATTAATTATTTTTTAGTAACGCGACTTATTATCATTTTATAACTTTTGTTAATTTTAATATCATTACCAGGGTGATAACGTCAAACAAATTTTACATATCATAGATAACGTCAATCCATCTCGTCAGTCCTGGGCAACTGTGGAGAATATAGCTACGGCAATGTTACACGCCTAAAATGAGGAAATGCGACCAATAATGACGCCACCGCCCCAACCAAGAACTACAAGAAGACCCGTTGGCCGTAGGATGATAACCCACCCGAGACTGTTCGGCCGATCCGGATGATTACTCGAGCTCATCCGGATGGTGATGTCATCCCCTACCCTTTAGAGTATCATACTACAGATTTCACTCCGGGGTTCACTCTAGGGTTTGGCCGGTCAAATTTCACTCCGAGGTTCACTCCCGGGTTTGGCCGCTTAGATTTCAATGTATGGTTCATACGGTTTGCAGGCCCATCTTACGGGAGATCCGTTTTTCAATTTTTTGACAATCCACTGCCACAGCCTCTAGCTACTTCTACTAATACATGTGGATCCGATTTCTCTTTTTTTTTTTTCAATGCCCTTCTACAAGAGGATATGTAGCGTTTGGGCGCGGAATATTTTCGAAAGATATGCTTTCGCCATCTACACTTCCTACTTATCCGGATTCTCATCCTCCATCTCGGTACAATACTAGATCCGCTAAACAACGGAGATGACCTGATTACGGAACAGGAGGTCATATAGGAGGACGACATCATTAGTAGATGTAATTACGCTTAACGATTGTTATATATTATAAAAATATCATATTTTCATATATCTTACCAATTTTATTTTATGAATATTTTTAATTAATTACACAATTACAACATTATTTATTAATTATAGATATTAATAAATGTTTACATTAATTATTGCTAATTATATTATTATAAAGATAAGCTTCACAAGAAAAAAAAATTATAAATAAAATAAAAATTATAAGTATCAATAATTTAAAAAATACGAAATTAAAAAACAAAAAAAAACTGGCCCGCTCGGCAACCCACCTGCCGAGCAAGGGCCGCTTGATCGTCGAACGGGCCTCGCTCGGCACCCTAACCGCCGAGCGAGGCCCAAATCCATAAATACATTTTAAAAAAAATATTTTTGTAAATATTTTTTAAAAAATATTAATTTGGAAAAAAACCCCTTCTTGTCCTTAGTATTTGTATAAGGAAGAGGTATGTAAATTCTCTGTGTTTTCTTGGGATGTTATAAGTTCTTTCAAGTGTTTCTAAAAAAGGTGGTATTATGTATCTAAAATTGAAAATTTTAACTGATCCCAACATTCACTAACTAGATCCGATATGAAATTTTTTATAGTATTATGTATCTCTGCTATCTAATTATCGACTATCTTATCTCTTAAATTTACTATATTTCTTCTTGTTGCTTCTAAAAGGCAAAGTTCTAAGGCAACGGCCATGTTTGGTTCAACATTACAAATGCAGCTATTTTTTATTATTATTTTAATTTTGTTACCTTCGCTTGCCGCCGCCGCCCACCGCCGTCGCCATTGGTCACCGCCGACAGCTACCGCCGGTTGCCGGCCGCCCGGCCGCCGCAACAGGTCTTAGGTCGCCACCGGCTGGCCGCCGCCACCACCTTTTTTCCAAAAAGAAAAAATATTTTACAAAGTTAATTTTTCAACAAACAATATTTACTTCAAAGTTGCTTTTCAAATGTGTTTTTAAAATACACTTTACCAAACATTATTTACATTTTGATAAAGATCTTTAGCCCAAAGGTATTTGCATTTTCTCAAAGTGCTCCTGGCCAAATGCTGAACCAAACAAGGCCAATGTCTTCTGGTTCTAAAAGGCTCGTGAATTTCTCAAGTGTTTTTTGATATATTGTAAAATCCTTACTTGGTACTCGCCTGTTCCTATTAATTAGGTTCTGAGCGTTTCCTCCTCTCTTTTTTCATAATAACGACACTTAACACTATGCCTTTGCCTGCTTGCCTTCTACCTTGCTACCCTGTAACTAAACAGCCTAAACGCCATCTTGGCTTAAAACGGCCTAGCAACGTCCGGGATTTATGGCTAGTTCCCTCAGCTTACGGCAAACATACGGCTAAGTGGCCTGTGTGTGAGTTTATATATGCACAAAAGATAAAGATAGGCAGCATAAAATATGCATAATCATAAAAATAGTGGAGGAAAAGTCATACGGAACGGTACTAAGGCTTTCCCTTTCGGGAAGCCCCTTAAAGGTCTGGAGAGGCGATGAGGTGTTGGGGCTTTTGGATACTGAAAATATTATCTGGAACTTTTATTGCACAAGGAAATTTTTACAAGTGAGAAGGGAAGTACATTGCGAGGCGGAAAGAGAGCTCAAGTGAGTGTCAGGAGTTTTCTCTCCCCCCGCTCTTGAGACTATGCTACCTATTTATACACTAGAAGAGAATCTTCCTGCAGCAACGCCGGGTACGCTTTGAACCCCCATCGTCACGTCGGCCAACCAGAAAGATGCTCAATAGTGCATTAGTTGGCAACCTAAAAAGTTATTCTAAGGACAATAATAAAGAAATTTGGTCCAAATCGTACAATAATAGAGCTGGTCTTGAGATCTTATTTTTGAAAGGCTGGTACTCCTCCACTGTCCTAGGACAATAATGGAGTTCTCTTGAACGCTCAGCCACTCATCCCTTATCAACTATCGAGATTGTGTCTGGCGATCGAATCTAGGCTTGCTGGAGAACCGTGCGAGATGCTACCTTGACCTTCTGCTTCTGACATTGGGTGGTCCCCTCTTTCAATTCTCATTTCGTCTTCTTCAATTCTTCTATCAATCTCGTGGGACACCATGTCTTGCATCATTTTCTGAAATTCTTGGACGCTAAATGAAACAACTTGAGAAGATGGAGCCTGTGGATCTGAAACAATATCTTTGGTTATTTCTTCCTGATCTGTTTGGACACTTTGAGATTTCTTTAGAGGTTGCAACTGGATAATCTGGTTTCTGAGACTTTGGTTCTGCTGGGGTAATAAAAAATTTGTTTCTATTAACTTGGCTTTTTCTTCATTGAGAAATCTGACAGTCTTGGTTAAGGCTTCACAATGATCACAAAATTGAATTTTGTGGGTATCTTTGACAATCTGAAATTGTGGCGGTTCCTGGTAATTTCTTAGTGAAGGGGTGACAAAATAATTTGGACCTAAATGGTTTCTAGATTGTTCGTGAGCTTCTTGGATCTGGTCGAAACCTTTGAAAAAGGGTCTAGGGTAACCCTGGATAGAGTCTAATACTTCCATCTAGGTTTGGAAAATACCTGTTCTTTTGCCTGCAAAAACTACATAAAACTTGAAATTTTTCTTGTCAGTAGTAAAAACTTCTATTAAGGCATTAAGAGTAGCTAACAGTTGATTCTTATTCTGGTGGTGGAAAGCCATCCAGATATTATCTAAGATACATTTCTGAGTCTGATCAACCATCTTGCCCTGTTGTGGTTTAAATCCACTGTTAGGAAATTCTTGTAAGATCTGATTACCAATCTTTATCTTAGGGAATTCTTGAGAAGGAGAAGACTTGCTGCTTGTTCCCAAATCTGGGGTTTGCAGATTCTGAATTTGAGTCTTGCCAGTCCCCACATTATGGGTAACCAGAGTTCTTTGTTCTTGAATTTTTCTGGATGATCCTTCTGATGTTGCCTCAGGGATTAAAACCACTTGAGGCTCTGGATTCTGGATCACCATTGGCATAAAGCCTTCTGGAATCTGAGTCTTTCCAAGTTCTTTAATCATTTTCTTGATTTGTTCTGGATCTGCCATCCTGAGAATCCAAATTTTGGTTAATGAAAGAAAATGATGATTGAATATATCTACTCAGCAAATCTGCTATTCCATTGTCTTTCCCTTTGATGTGTTCCATTTTTGGTTCATAACCTTTTTTCTACTAAAAGAGTGATAAATTTCATCCATCTCCTATGCAGACTCTTTTTACTATCTTTTTTTATTATAAAATCTTACTATTGCTTCACAGTGTTCGGATAGTAAAAACTTTCTTTGATTTAAGAAATAATTCAAAAGCTTCTAGAGCATAAGAAATTGCTAATAACTCTGCATCTATACTACTGATATATCCTTTTTCCTTATATTTCCCACTAGCATACCTGCTAATCTGTTCTTCGTTAATTGGTGCAAACTTATGGGGTTTTCTAATTAATATTGCTTCCAAACCCTTTTCACATCCATCTGTTTGAATTATTAAATAATCTGTTTTTAGAGGAAGGGCTAATTTTGGTAAATTTTTTACTAACTCTTTTACCTGTCTAATTATCTTTATATCTTCTTGGTTAAAATGTCTCTGGCCATTTATGCTTGCTTTACTATACAACGGTCCTATAATCTTTGATAAATTCTTTATATAAGGCCTAGCATAATTAACTAATCCTAAGAATTGTTGTATGTCTTTAAGTCTTCTATTTTTCTGGAAATTCTAAGATTTTCTGGCTTATATGGGGATGAAGTTTTATCTTACCTTGGCCTATTTCTGCTCCTAAAAACTTAATATGGGTTCTTCCAAGTTCCATTTTCTTTTTAATAACTACTATTCCATGTTTTATAAATTCTGCAAAAACTAACTATAAATGGCCTAAATGTTCTTTCATATCTCTGGAATAAACTAAAACATCATCTATGTAAACTATTACAAAATCTCTATATTTATTAAAGACTTGATCCATTCTTCTTTGGAACACTGATGGCGCATTTTTTTGGCCAAATGGCATAACTATCCATTCAAAATGTCCTAATGGACACGTAAAAGCTGTCCATTCTATGCTATCCGGATGCATTCTGATCTGATGGAAACCTGACTTACAATCAAATTTACTAAATATTTTACATCCATGAATGTGATTAATTAGCTGGTCTTTATCTGGGATATTGTAGGCATCTTCATATGTATTATCATTTAATCTCTTATAATTTATGACCATCTTACTTTTTCCCCTTTGTTTCTCGCTATGTTTTCTGACAATGAATGCTGCTGATCTATGCCTAGAATCTGATTTTCTAATTAAGTTTCCTTTTTCTAACTCTTCTATGTGCATTTTGAAGTCTTCTTCATCTCTAAGATCCGCCTTTATATTTGATGTGCTAATCCTGTAATCTGGGTTCTTAATTTTTAATTTACAATAAGGCTTGTCTATTTCCCAATATTTTTGGGGGTTTTCTCCTATGATTTCTAATTTTTCTAATTTACTAATAACATCGTCTATTTCAGAGTTTATCAAACTGTAATATAAATCTTTTCTTGACACTAAATTATGGATATCATCTAAGTCTATAATGGCTAGGTCTGGATCCCCTTCATAAAATTCTTCTTTTGGTGGTGGTTATATTTCATTTTCTTGCAAAAGTTCTTTTATCTTACATTGTCCTGGAATTAATAGTCTGACCTAACCGAACATCTTTTTCATTTTCTTAAAAAACACCAGCAATATTAATATACTCTATTAAAAATAAATGCATAGTAGGATAATAAACACCGAATAAAGTATAAGTTGCATCATTAAATTATTTTAAAAAATCTAATTTTTTTTTTTTTGCAAATATCCCACTCTTGTGGGTGTAAATTAATTTAAGAAACATTATCCGAAATAAATGCACATAATGAATATTTATATGCAAAAGATTGATTAAGCAACTCGTATGTAGAATTCCAATGAGTTGGAACATCTCTTGAATTTTTTTTTTCCTTTTCTTCCATGCATTTTACAAAATCTGCCCCATTCTTTCATAATGTGGGGATGTTTCCATAAAAATTGAATTGCTATTTTTATTGGGTTGAGAAAAACATCAAGAGTTTTTAAATCATCTTGTATACATAAATTTAAAACATGGCAAACACATCTAATGTAAAAAAATTGTCCATCAAAAGTGGGTTTACAAATCTTTTCTAACCCAAGAATTGAAGCGATATTTGCCGCAGCATTATCAAAACTAACTGAAAAATTTTATTAAGCAAATAATATTCTTCTAAAACTTGCCTAATTATTCTATAAATATTATTTGCCCTATGCCTATCATCAAAAACTCTAAATGCAACAACTCTTTTTGAATATTCCAATCCTCATCTATCCAATGACATGTGATACCTATATAAGAATGAGTTTGCTAAGGATCACTTCCAAATGTCGCTACCTATATGCACACGTCCATTAAAATTCATAAAAAGTTTTGTAAATCTTTTTTCCTCTTTATAAAGATAAAAAAACTTGGCGTTTAAGTGTATTTTTAGAAATAGGTTTTGCTTGTTGAGTACATACGGTTTGTGTAAAATGATTAAAACCAAAATTTTCACCAAAATTAAATGATAAACATTCAACAACAATACATCTAGCTAATTCTTCTTTATAAGTTTTTTCATTATAACAAAATAAAGGAAGAGTGTTAGGATTGGCGTACTTGAAAATTTGTTGTTGCCTGATGTCAATTCCCGCTTAGGTTGGATGTTTTGCCCTAAGATACCGTTTGAATGTTCCATAGCCTTGTCCACTTGTATATTTATATGTTGCCCCCACAATGTTTACAAGTTACCTCATACTTTTTTGGGCCTAAATCAAATCTTTCCTTCTTTGGGAAGTGCTCCCATATGTCGAATGTAACCTCCCGTTCTGGCGCATTTGTTGTTGATATTTCTTCCATACTGGTAGGAGGATGAAGACTTTCTTGCGTTGGGACGTGCTCCACATTGGGAATAATGTTGACATCATCAACATCAAATCCCCAATTTGCAAAATCACGAGGATCAGGAAAATAATCGGATTCCCCCATCTTATTCTTCCCGTGTCACTAATTCTGCTTCCACTTGCCTTTTTTTTTTTAGAGAATTGAGCGGAAAGTGGATTGATAGAATTGAGAGCATTGAGAGAATTTGAGAGAAATTGTGAGAAAAAAATGAAAGATGGAAATGGGTATTTATAATAGATAGAATTTATAAATTAAATAAGAAAGAAAAAAAGGGGGAGAAGTATGACTATTGCCTTGCAACGATCACAATTTGGGGAAAGAGTCGAACGGTTCTTTCCCCTTTTTTATTTTTATTTGTATTGTACCAGCTAGTTTGCTTTTTTGGAACCGACTCGGAATTGCCGGTTCCGGGCTGGTTCAATGAAATGGGGACCCGTAATCTGCCCCTATGGCATGGGCTGGTTCCGATTTGGAACCGGCAAGCCAGGTCAATAGGTTGGTTATGGGCTTGACCCGGCCCTGTTCCGGATCGGTTCTGGGGACCAAACCGGCCCGTGGCCACCTCTAGTTAGAGTACTATACATCTTACTAGAGATCAGATGTTTCTTGAGTGGACAAAAGCACATTGATATGTGATATCATTATTTTCGAAACATTCTTACTAATGGCTATATTAAGATCTTGAATAGTAGTGTAGGAAATAATCCAAATGATGTGGTGACAAAGTCTTTACCTATTGCTAAATACTAGCATTGCTTAGATTTGGTTAATGTTGGATGCAACTGAGTTTTTGCTCGATGGGAGGAGAAGATTGTTTATTACTTATGTCTATTTGAGGAATTCAAGCCAAGGTGAAGATTTGTTGAGTATGTTTTGAATTCTCTATGGGCTTCAGCCAACGTTAGGGTTTGAGAGCGGTAGTATATATATTGTTCTTTCACAATTCATTTGGTTAAGAAGTAGAGATAGAAATAGTCTTTAGTTTTGAGAGGCTCCTTTTGTAATCCTTGAATTTCGTAGTGGATTTTTCTTCTCCTCTCCCCATGATTTTTCCCACAAGGGTTTCCACGTAATTCTTTGTGTTGGTTTCTTCTTCTCAGTTTTAATTTCTTTGATGTTTACGCATTAGTTATAGCATTTATCGTAAACTAGAACACTTCATAGCCATTAAAAAAAAGGGTTTACTTCAAGTTTACCATGAGAAAGGGGAGGAGTGCATACATGGTTATGGTTTGACGACATTCACGAACACAACAAGCTTACCATTGTTGATGAGAGTGACTCTTTCGATCTCTACGTGTCTCTTGATAGGCATTTTCGCATTTGTTGAATGCTCGCTAGTGTCCCATGACAACGGCCCATGAATGTGTGATACCTATCCTACACCATCTCCGATTCCTCGTTCAATTTCAAAAGCAATGTTAGCAACGGTAGTTCCAAGTTGATATATAAAAAATAAGAATTGTTAAAAATCTAGAAGAATGTTTGAGAGGTGCAAGCACTGTCCTTAACGATAATTTCACCCCTTGGAGTAAGAAACTCGATGCGATAGGCTCTAGTGGCTATTCTCCCAAGATACAACAGACCTTCTTCTTTATGAAACAAGAATAATAGAAAGAACAGGAACAACGTTATGTGTATAACCCAACAAACATAGGAAAGATATGTGAAGGAAAGAAAAATTCTCTTTCCAATTCAGTGTATCATGCAAGATAGTTTTCTAAAGTTTTATTTTTATATTGAAATGAAAGAGAGCCATTAAGAAATTGTTATAAAGCTATTGCAAAATAATGAAGGGTTTATGAAGAAATAAATCAAATGTTACAAAATTATTATAAATCCGTTATATGACCGTTGTCAAACCGTCATAAAATGATGGCTTTTATGCAGTCATAATTACTATCAAAGCCGTTACCATCAAATATCTAACATTGTCAACATAAAGGGGCAAATTTAAAGGGTTAATGAGAAGAAAAGAGAGTGATTGGAGCGTGACCATCAAATTGGATGAATATTAAAAATAAATGATGAGAAGGAACAAAAGTGGAGGGATGTAATGACCCGAGAACCCTCACCCGCTTATGGGTGAATTAGCATTAATGTGTTCGGATTATTGGATAAGTTATAAAGATTTTTATCCGAACTCTAGGGTATTTTAAAGAGATTTTTAAGGAATTTTTATGGATCCAGTACTATTTTTAGGAACATGATATGAAACTTTCACCTGCTTAAAATAGGAACAAGTTAGTGCTAAACAGTTTAGGATCATTTGGCATGAAAATTTAAATTCGGCTAATGTAAGCACGACAAAGCATTAAGCACGACAAATCAGAAGCAACCGACAAGCTGTTGATTATAGGCTCGATACGTTATAAGCTTACTCTATTGCAAGCAGCTGATTAAGCACGACACATCATAAGTTGACTCTATTGCAAGCCGCTGCAACCTGTTGACCGCAAGCTGACCGGACCATTATAAATAGAAATTGCCATCGGTTCATTTAACGGATATTGTCGAAAAGCTTTGTCGTTACCCTCGTGGACCACCGATCGTTGACCGCCACTCGGCCAAGGTCGCTATTCGCTCGTCTCGCGTTGTTCGTTTGCTCCTTAGTCATTTGGCGCCCTAGTTCGACCGTCTACCGCCTTTGACCGTTCGTCCCGCTCCGTACATTCGTTTGTCTATTTGTTCGTCTAATCGTCCATTTGATTTCTCGCTTAGTCGAGGCAACTAGATCTTTGTCCTTATTACTATGCTTTCTATGATTATGGATGTGAGTGTTGGATTCTAGTGGTTGATGATTTGTGATAGAGGATTTGGATGCGATTTTGAGATCTACTGTCTATGAAGATCGTGTTTGCTTTGATAGGATTCTGATATCTCTTGTTGCTGTGAGATATGTTCATTTGGTTTGGACGATCTTCAATTCTATGATGTTATAGTTTGTTTAGTCGTTTGGAATAGAAATCTACTGTTGGGTGTAATTCACTCACTTTGATAGTTGAAACCCTTTTTTCGATCAAAAGTATGTCGGATAATCCGATTCCGATATAACAACATCTTTATGGTGAGCCTCTGTGGATTGGTAGGTCCATGCGAGAGCATATTCATGTCACACCTAACTGCCCATTAAGAACTCGCTACAAGATCATTCAATCGAGGGTTTATGTGGAAGAGGGGCATCCAGTTGGTTTAGTTGCCTTTGAGTTCAAGGTAGTATATTGCCGTGAGATATCGAGATGGTTAGGTCCTATTCTACCCCTCACCAATTCAACGCGCATGGGATCGCGAATTACGAAGATGATAGCAAGGAATTCATTCCTCACACTAGACTAATATTCAGGTTTGAAGAGAAATGAAGTATGAAAAGATGATGATGGAGTTGGTAGTACTCGAAGTAGTTTAATTTCCTTGTAAATACCCTCAGTAGTACTCATCCCATGTAAATGTTGTAAATAAAGTAAGCAGTTATATAAATATGTAATAAGAAATGGAAAGTGAGTTTGAATAAACGAGTTATGAATAAAAGACCGTTGTTTGAAATGTGTGTTATCCGATTAGTGAAACCATGAAAGGCTATACCCTTTGTCTAGGCATGCCCGCCGTTTTAATGCTTTGTTTTGACATGCACTTGTGCATATATGGCTGCTCAATGTTTTGATTTTAGACCTTTCGCATGCGCCTGTTACTCTAATTAACGAAAGATTAAAGAAGAGAACATATGCCTTAGTCGTGGGCGGTTCGATATGAGGCATTTTGCCAACCTTTTATGGATTGAGGATGCAACAGTGAGCGGACTGCCCGGGTCGCTATAGGGGGTAAAATCAAGCTTATGTAATATCGACATTTTTGGTCAAGGGTCGAGCTCCATCGTTATTGACGAATTTGATCCTTGACTTTCTTATCGTATGTAAGGGTGATCATAGGCGGGGTCGATAGGTTTCGGGCATAGACTTGAAATCGACCTTGTTATAACCGGTTCCAAATTTTTAGAACTTGGAACCTACCTTGTTTGTTCTGGAATCTAGTTTGGACCCTATCCTATTTTTTCGATCCGGTGCCGGGGTCTACCCTTGAATCTGTTTTTTTTTTTAATTTCATTTTTTCAGTAAAATAATACAAGTAGCAATGAAACAATTTAAAGTAAAAGATGAATAACAAAACTCATTATCCACCAAAAGCAACAATCCCTAATATGAGCAATAGAAATTACAATATACCAAAAATAGAGAAGGTGAGGCAAGTGAGACTAAGGCTTTTTTTTTTTTTTAATAATAGCTAAAAATTGATTCCAAAATCGGTCTAGTTCCTAGATGCTTGAAATTGAGAACCGGCCTGGTTCCAACCGGTTCCCAAAATTTAGAATAAGCTCCCGAATCGGTTTGAATGGGAACCGATTCCCGGACCTATTTTTCAAGTGGTCTGATCCGGGTTTCGGGTAAACGCGGTCCGGTTGCACACCCTTAATTGTATGTATGAATAGTCTACGATCAAAATTTAGGTGTCAACATTTATAAGGGAAAAGTACTAAAAAAGTCATAAACCTATTGTATTAGTATCAATTCAGTCATAAACCTTTCAATTAGATAAATTTAGTTCTAGACCTTTTCACATTGATACAAATTGAGTCCATGAGGCCAATTAAGGTCGAAAATTGTTGACGTGGATGTCGGTGTATTATGTGGTACGACAGGCGTTGACGTGGATATTTTCTATAATTTTTAATATTTTTTCCTTTTTTTTTTTTTTCTTCCATGGCATTTGCTAGCCGATAAGGGTCAACCTCACCGAATCTGGTGAGGGCTACCTTGCCGGTGCTCACGCAAGGCCAACCCTCATCGACCATGGCTTGTGCAAAAGAAAAAGAAAGAATCTTGAACTATCAGAAGCTGACTTAAGGAAAGCTGTAGGCCCTTTTCCATATCTATATAAATGGAAAAGAGAAAAAAAAATGTACATGTTAGCGCCAAGTCATGCCACGTAGGACGGCCGGCGTCTACGTCAACAATTTCTTGCCTAAATTGGCTAGACGTACTCTATTAGTATCAATGTGAAAAGTTTTAGAACTAAATTGGTCCAATTGAAAGGTTTGAGATTGAATTTGTTCCAATTTTTTGGTACTTTTTTTCCACACTCACAATGCATCACCTTGAAACCCTCAAGAATTTAAACCTAAGGAAACTGAACTAATGAATATGGATGTAGAGTTCTTAGCTAGAATTTGTGAGTTTTGAGGGCAATTAGGAGTTTCGACAACATGTGGCCCATTCCCTCGTCATATTTGCAACAAGGGCCTGTGTGTTTTTTTTTTTTTTTTTTTGGCCCTAAATCATGTTTCTTGCTTCTTCAATAGAGATACATAGAATTGAGTCGTGGTGGTTTGAAGTATTGACGGCGTCTGAGTATAGGGTGCTAGTTACAGCCGCAGTGGTGGCGTTAGTGGCGAAATTGGTGGCGGGGATGCCAAGTTTAGTGGCGCTGTGCAGTGTTCAATTCAACCACCGTGTCCAAATTAACAGAGTCATTGTCCATGTCAGCTCGCACATTAGGAATTTAGAAGGACTAGATTCAGTCAAATTTCATATGTTAAAGGATTAAAATAAACAAAAAAAAGTTTGGGCACCACATTGAGCATTGAATGTATATACATGCACTGGTTTCGTCCGGGTGGGCGGTTCCACACTTGGAACCACAAAGCGAACGGGTTCCCATAGGAACTGCCCAGAATCGGCCAGTTCAATCCGATCCGATCTGATTTGGGTGGTTTCCGATTCTTTTACACATCCCTACTCCATGGGATTGACCTCCTCTTAGGACTCGACCATCGGTTGTTATTTTTCCCTTAACAAAAGTGAAGGTCAGTCTCTGACGAAAATAACAATTGTTCACCACAAATTGCTATGAAACGAGGCCATGTGATTAGACGTGGCTTTTTGGCATATGAGATTCGTGTGGTTCTACGAATTAACTTGCTTGTGTCTCGAGTTGCACTAGAAAGCAAATAGGAAGATGATTGTCTCATTTTTCTTCTCTCTTTACGATTACTTGCATGTACGGTTAATGGAATACCTGCCTCGTTGAGTGACTAAAGAGCGTGCAGATGAAGGGATCTTTGAATCCGTCATTGTTTTTTCAGGTCAGAATAAAGACAAAGCTTGAAGGAAAAAGCTTGCCATTATGCTGACAAGACTCTCACACGACAAAGCAAGACCGAATTGAAGTAGAATATTCATGGTCAACTCATGAAACTAGGCAACTTGGTCAGGGAGACGTGTCGAGCTTGATCTGGTCAAATGTATGGAAGCCTCTTGACCGAGTCACCCGCTTTTGTTTGGTCGGAAACTCCCTCGGTGTGATGACTTTATATAAAGGAGAGGAACGAAAGGTTTACAATGCAAACTAACTTCTCTCTTCTACTTCTTCTGCTTCATCGTCTTCCTCCTTTCGTTCTTCTTTTTGGTATAATCCTTCTCCTTTTCTCTTTCTTTGAAATCTGCCGCGGTCAGGAAATTAGCGTCACTAGCTATAAATTAAAGGAACAAGCGTCGCGGGGAAGGGAGATGGCGAATATCAGCAGTAAATTGATTCATCCCGAGCACGACCTCAAACCCATGAAGCCACGAGACCCTTTCTATTGCGTCGCGTGCAAGGAGATCGGGTTCGGCCCCGGCTACGGGTGTCCTCAATGCGTCGTCCGCATCCACAAAGAATGCGCGCGCCCCTCTCCGACTATGTCCCGCATGATTCAAATGAAACATCACTCCTTGAAATTTTACCCTGACATGAAGGGTGAGAATCGGAAAGCCGGAGTCTGCTCGGCATGCTCCAGACTTGTCCAAGGTTGCGGGTACGGCTCTAGCTGGGGGGACGATTTCCACCCGGCATGCCTCGCGCTCCCGGAGTCGATCATGGTAAATGGCGCAGAAGCTAGACTGTCGTATGAAATGAAGTCGAACTGCAGATGGTGCCACAAGATAGAGTTTTACGTCGGCAAAGACAAGCTCCCGAGCTGGTCGTACACCGGGCGAAAGGGCAGGTACCATGTGGGCTGCGTGCAGGACATGGTGATCGAGAGCTTCAGGAACGGCGAGTTTGCTCCTGCGAAGGAAGGCGACAGCGCGGGTCGAATGCAAATTAAAGTGGACCTCTCTAGGGGTATATCAGGATTCTTCGGCATCGGATTAGGGCAATTGGCTCTTAGAGGACTAATTGCCTCGATCACCAGTGACCCGTCTGCGCTAGCTGGTTAGAAGGGGCATTAAACCCTTGATCAAACCGATCCAAAGAGAAGACAAATTTTTCTGGGGACTTACAGGAATTTTCTTCACGTTGAAGAATCCTTTTGTAAATATGCTTAATTAGGTTTGCAAATTGTCCATGATCACCAAGAAATTTCAGGACGGATGAAGATCCTAGTCTACAATAATATAGTCGAGTCTAGAAATAAGACTAGTCAATTGGTGCAAAATGTATTGATATCGAACATGTTAATATGATCTCTAATTTGACGACTCAATTGCGAGTATATATCTGATGCTCTCCTTAAATAAAACATGAAATTCGAGTGTGAAATCGTCCAGTGGGGAGCTTAATTTTTGGAAATTTGCGGGGCTTCGAAGCTTGATCCGATAACATTCAAACGGACGACGAAGACGGGCAATGGTTCGAGCATGATCCGACGGAACTCCGACACGGAAGCTTGATCCAAACGAGACGGGATACTGGGCTGAAAAGTTTGGTCCGACGAGAAAGTGAATATCACTTGATTAAATCCAAAGGGCGACGAGATTTTTTTTGTATCTCTTTCGAAAATTTCCGTGTCAGCGTCTTTACATATGACAAGCTAGTTGATGTTACAGAACCTTAATTGTTGGGACCATGTTTCCTCCGTCTTTGAGGGTGCCTCTGTTTGAGTGGGAGTG
Source organism: Rhodamnia argentea (assembly GCF_020921035.1). Taxonomy (NCBI): domain Eukaryota; kingdom Viridiplantae; phylum Streptophyta; class Magnoliopsida; order Myrtales; family Myrtaceae; genus Rhodamnia; species Rhodamnia argentea. The sequence continues at coordinate 19,013,477 of NC_063157.1, read as the reverse complement.
TCTTTCGGAAATTAATTTTTCGAATTTTCACTCGTTTGACTCATCGTGAATTAGTCAATCGAAAATACTTTTTCAGTCAATAGAAATTTCATGCATAAAATTAGAAAAATGAATTTCTAAATCTAACAATATGAAAACACTTTTCGAAATTACTCATCTTAAATTTTTTAATAATTTTATCAACCTAAAATAATAGCATTTTCAATTTTTTTTTTTTTTTTTTCTTTTTGCTCCGTCGATTGCTCGGTCGTCAACCGGCAACACGAGGCAGAGCCTTGCCATGTTCGGCGAGCTAGCAAGGCTTGACCTCATGTTGCTTGATCGCTGGCCGTCGCCGAGGCCCGGTGACCGACGGAGCATGAAAAAGAAAGCATACAAATAAAAATATAAATTTTAAAATATAAAAAATGAAATAGTATAAAATAGTATAAAATTTAAAAAATGATATAATGTAAAAGATAATATAATATAAAAATAATAAATTATTTAAAAATTCTAATTTTCTTTTATTTTGCCTAAGATAAAGTCATCAAATTGAAATCATATTTTAAATAAGATTCAAACACAATTTTTTTTTGTCACATATCACCAAGTAAAGGAAAACTAACCATTTTTTCATGGAGTTTCCCCCAAACAAGCACCCTAAGTGGAGGAAACGTTCTTCTAACTTTATATTTAATAGGTTACAAACATAAAAATCATCCACATGTACCCGAAAAGATTCTTGTATATTGTTGGGAAACTTCATTCCCGTTCTACTTCAATCTAATTCGCGGAAAACATGTCCAATTGAGTCACTTGAATCACCGATCGTGCAAAGTATATCACGAGAACATACTTTATTTGTCACCGGTTAAAAGCCCCTTTTTGCGATCTCGGAGTTCCATCGTCGAACGTCAATCGACCGAGAATTAGGGAGGAGAGTTTACATTCTGAATAAGTGTCATCTAAACGATAAGGAGCAAGTAGGGTTTTTATCTGTTGAAACAACGTGACTTTTCCACTAGAAGTGTCAAATGGGTGGGTCGGGTCGAATATGGTCCGACCCATATTGACCCATTTAACCCGTTTTGACCCGTATTTATTAAATGCAAATTCAATGACCCATACTCGACTCGACCCTTGCCCGACCCGTATTTCTTAAATATTCTATATTTAACCAAATCATACAATACTTGTTTTTTTTTATAATTTGATAAAAAATGATATCGCTAAAAATGATATTTAATCAAATCATACAATACAAATTTTATGAATTTTCTATTTTTTATTTTATTTTAATTTCCTTTTCTCTTTATTTCTTTTTTTCCTCCTTCCTTCTCACTCCCGCAACTTTCCTCCTCCATTCGTGACTCTGCAACTCCGCTGCAACCTCCCTCCGTCCACTAGTATTCAAGGGCTTTAGTGAAGGTGGGAAGGCCAAGAACCAACCGCATCTCGACGAGCCTCTACTCGATCGATCTAGGCAAGCTCGAGGTTGCCCGATCCCGGCCGGTGAGCTCGAGGCTAGATCCCGATGAGGCCCCCCGAGCTCACCCGAGGTCGGCGAGCTCGAGGCTTCCCCTATCCCGACTAGCGAACTTGAGGCCGGATCCCGACGAGGCCCGAGCTCACCTAGGCTCGTTCACCTAGGGAGAGCTCGGGCTCGCCCGGATCGGCCAAGCCTCGAGGCTCTCCCGAGCTCGGCCGATCTCGAGGCTTGCCGGATCTTGGCAAGCCGAGCTCGCCCTAGGCTAGCCGGTGGCCGTCGCCGACCGGTGGTAGCCAAGGCGGGAGAAAAAGGAAAATAGAAAGAAAAGAAAGGAAAAAAAAGAAAAGAAAAAATTAATGTTATAACAAAGTAATAAAATATTAAAAAATCATATTTTTTTTAAAAATATTCATAAAAAATTATTTATGACTCTCTAGTTATCTTACCTAACTCATTTATGCCTAACTTATTTATGACTCATTTAAAACCCATTTAGAACCTATTAGATTTTTAAGTAACCCATTTATGACCCACTAAAGCACATAAGCTAACCCATTTTTGACCCACCATCTCAAATATGGGTTGAATATGGGTTCTAGACCCATTTTGCCATCTTGCTATCTCTACTTTTCACATTGGTTTCAAATGATAATTGTTAAGGGGAGGTGTTGTTGCCCGCATGGGCGCATACCGTAACCCCGTGGACCCCATTCAATATAATCTAATATATATATATATATAACATGTGAGTCAACTTCATCTTAACCATTATGGTTGATCTTAGTGGTTTAACTGTGCAATCAATTTCAATTGCAGTTCCTCTTTCATTTTGCTTGCCCCTTCGTAAACTGCCAAGTAATGGCGCAGTTTACTTGGTTCCTTATGTATTTATGAGCAAGATTGGCGGGTATGGGCCTCAGTCATGGTGCGTATGGGGCTCGACAACAGCAGCAATTGTGACAAGGTTGGGGTTGGCGTCTTCGCGAGGCGTGGGCGGCACGGCAAGGTCATTGGTGTTTCAAATTGAGTTAAGTGGGTAAGGTTATCCGGTACAGAACTTGCAAAAAACCCATCGATCAATAGTTAGCAGATGGAAATTAAAATCACAGCCCAATTATAGTAGGTAAAGCTTGCATGTGTGTGATGTCCATACCATGTAATTTGTTAATAGTAGTCATAGTTGGACGAAAATAGCCCATTAGTGTTCAATTATATAAATTTCAAAGAAATTACTAAAAAGATTTAGTTGAATGGTATTTAGTTGCCATTTAGGTGGATCCGGTGGTTCAAATAATAGTTGTTACGCTTAAAGTAGTTTTGGAAGTGGTGAATGCCACCTTGTGGGCGAAATCTTATCTAAAATGCAGTCGGATAAGTCCATTGCCATGCACTTGGCAACTGCTTGCAAATGCAAATACCATTTGGCAAATTTTTTGAAGGGCTTTGGAAAATGCAATTGCATTTCCAAAGACCTTTAGCTCAAAACAGGTTTGGAGTTCTTAAGCTTTGAACATTTCTTCCAACTTTGCCCTTGCTCAACTTTTATAGTTTCGAAAATGTCCCCATCTCACGTGAGGTCACCGGCGAGGGTTTAAGCTGCCGCCAAGACCAGATTTAGCTGTTGGGAAGCCAACTTCTTTAACCTAGTCCGACCTTGTCAATCGTGACTCGTAATATGGCGCTCATTTTCTCAAATTATCCTAATTGTGCCCAAATTGCTAAGACCGGATCCGGCTATTGGGAAGCCAACTTCTTTAACTTAGTCCGACCTTGTCAATCGTGACTCGTAATATGGCGCTCATTTTCTCAAACTATCCTAATTGTGCCCAAATTGCTGTTGAAATTGATTTTGCTTGGCCTAATGGTATTGAAATTTGATCCTTGATTCTAATAAAAAAGGTTAATCACATACCTAAGTTTGCGATAGAACATTGGGCAACCCGTTTGAGCTTGGAATCTTGAAAGTGGACTTGAAATCTTGTATTTCCATGGTCCTTGGATCAAATGTCCAAAAAAGGAATCAAATCAATGAATTTTTGAAATTTTTAATCACAGGTTAAAGTTGTTGATTTGATCGAAAAGTCAACTCTCAATTGTTTTTATAACAAATTAAAAATTGAAAGCCTATGCATGTAAGGATAGGTTGATGTCTTTTTTATGATTCTAAAAACACTTTTAAGTTTGACCCAAAAAAAAAAGTCAACCTAAAAGTTAATCTTGACTTATTGGAAAAGGCCATCTAAGTGCAAATGGAATAAAATGTCATTTAAAAGACACCGAAAAGACACTTTTTGGCCGAGAAATGGACCCCGTCACGATCAGAAATTTCAAGTCTTGAGTTTTTATCCTATCAGACCTGTCGCCAGAAATTCAGGCGTCAAAATTAATGGATCATTTAATTGGCTTGCTAATTTCGCGCAAACCGTGAGAGTGTGCTTTGAGCTCAAAGAAAATCTTTGGGGTATCTTTTGGTCTCAAAATTGCCATCTCTTTGGGCATTTGCAAACCTATTATGGAGATGGATTTGCAAGCGGCCATTTCCCTTTCTTAGAAATCAATCTTCATCTCTCAATTTGGTGACTATCTCGTATCTCGGATTGGGAAATGGTTAAGAGTACTACAAACATGTCAAAATTGTACATGCTTTTAAGGAAGGAAACTTGTGTGCAAATTGGTTACCAAATTAAGCTTTTAAACCTGTGGTATAAATGACAGTCTAACATTAAATAGGCCACCGATATATTTATTTCCTTTGTATTAGGAGATTTATATTGAATCAAGATTTATTACGAGAGAAACGGTGTAATACTCGAGTTTTGCCTGATTTTCTTACCTATATATATAAAGATCAACAAAAGTTAAGTGTGCCTCTTTTCCTTGACAAAAAAGCTCCATACATCAAATGTATAATACCGTGGAATCCACCAATAAAGTTATGTTTTATAGTTAATGCCACGAAAAATCTCAATCTGGGACACTTGCGACAAATTTACCCAAACTATTTTTTTAACCACCAAAAATCCTAAACTGGTACATCCGTGATAAATTTATCCTAAACTAATTTTTTTACCACGAAAAATCAAAAATTGATACACCTGTGAAAAATTTACCTTCCATTAAATTGGGTTAATACCACGAAAAATCTCAAATTGATACACATGTGACAAACATAAGGTAAAAACTCCAAACTGGTATATTTATGAATTGTCACGTATCATCCAACTCAACAATTTAACTGCTAGATTTAATGAAAACTAACAAAGGATAAACTTTGTCTTTACCAACAAAAAAAAAAGATGATAAATTTGTCACAGGTGTACCAGTTTGGAGTAAATTTATTACAAATGTACCAATTTAAGATTTTTTGTGGTTAAAAAAATGGTTTGGGATATATTTATCATAGGTGTACTAGTTTGGGGTTTTCCATGGTATTAATCCTAAGTTTTATTATGTCGAATGATGCAGTCTATTTCACTAAATTTGTTATGAAATGGCCAATTCATACACAACAAGATTATTTTCGTTCACACACATGTCGAAGATTTAGTAGAGCCATTACTAAGTTTAGGACAACTTCAATTGGGGTGGTACAAATGAGCCATGCCCCTAATGGTCGGTATAATAAAGGAATATGTTGATTGAAAATCCTAAAACATGTCACAAAAGTGCAATCAAATCCTAAAATTTATCAAATTGGTGAAATCGAGTCGTTCTATTATCTCCATCCAACATGGCTAACGGAAATTGCTAATGTGACTTTTTAAAATATTTTCTCTCTCCTACGTGATGAAAACAATGTCATTTTGGTCTAAATATGATTTTTAATATAATTTCTATTCAACTTAATTTTTTAAAAAAGAAAAACTTTGAAAGAAAATAGAACCAAAAGTGATTTTTTTTCTTATTTTTAATTAAGTTAAATAAAAACTATGTTAAAAATCATATCCGGACCGAAATGACGTCGTTTCCGCCATATAGCAGAGAGAAAATATTAAAAAATATTCACGTCAGCATTTTCCGTTAGCCAAGTTGTATGGAGTTAATGGAAGGACTCGATTTCATCAATTTGAAAAGTTTTAGAACTTAATTCCACTTTTTACAAGTTTTATAACTCAATTGTACATTTATAGCAAGTTTTAGAACTTTTAGTGAACATGTCATTGTAATAAATGAAAAATGGGGGAAAGTTGGAGAAGTAGAGAGAAAGGAAAAGGGCATATTTGTAAACATGCATAGTTGGACTGGCATTAGAAAAGTAATTGCTGACGTTTTTTTTTCTTTCGGAGGATTGTCACCGGTGACGTTCGCGAGTCCAACTTGTGAACCGTTCAACCCAGAAGTGTAGGGTGCAACTTGCAATACGATGGTCGCACAAAACATTTATATGACCGAAGAGACCTTAGACCATGAGATTTACCAGTCAATGTCTGAAGATTGACCTCTTCTTTTGCCCGTTCTCGATAAACGAGTGAAGAAACAGCACCCCTCCCTAACCAATCTCGTCCCATGAAACGCATTGACTTCACTTCTATATATAGACACAGAGATGGAAAAGGTCTGGCGTGAGCTCTTCCTCTAGATCGATTCGCATCCGTTATCGCTGCGCTCATCGGGTAACTTAATTGGTTGCTTTGGTCGCTCTTCAGGCTCAGATCGAAACACAGTTGGTTTCTTCTCCCTGAACGCGTGAAGGACGAGCTGAGTGAAGAGAGAAACGGTCAGATGTCGATGAAGACGAGCGATAGGATTCATCCGGAGCACGAGCTCTTGCTGATGATGCAGGCAGACCCTTTCTTCTGCAGCGCGTGTGGACAGGTTGGGATTGGATCGGCTTACGGTTGTGAGTCATGCCTCGTCCTAGTCCACCGAAAGTGCATGTACCCATCTTCAACGGCGGCGCACCCTCTTCAGAAGAATTGCAGCGTCAAGTATAGTCCTCAAGCTGGTACGTGCAACATATATACTCCTTTCCTTTCATGTTCTGTTTGTTTTTTTCTCCCAAAATGATTTTATATCTGGTTTGTCCCCTCTAATTGCGGTCGTCATTCTCTCGGAAACTCACTAACTCAGAAACCAGTGGTGCTTGTACTTACTGCCGCGCGTGCTCGAAGCCTCTTCGAGGCGGCACATACAGCTCCGCCACCTCTGGCAATCCGAGCTTCCACCCATCTTGCCTCCACCTTGAGAAATGCATAAAGTTCGACGATGTCGAGCTCAATCTCGTCGAGTCGTGCTCCTCGGCTTGCGACTGGTGCAAGGAGGAGTCGATCAGGGTGAAGAAAGTCAAGATCCCGAGCTGGTGGTACGTGTCTGAGGACGGGAAGCACAGCTTCCATGCGGGGTGCGCGTGGGAAATGACGGTGGAGAGCTGGAAGAGCGGCGGCCTCACTTGTGCAGACGAGGACGATGACGATGGCCAGACGTCCATGAGAGCCGACATGCCTTGTCAACGGAAAGGCAAGAGAAGAGGGTTTGTCCGGAGGACGATAGCGAGGGTCTCTATTGTTGCCGGGGTGTTGGCAGCCACCGGGGACCCAACCGGAATTACGGGAATAGCGTTATTACACCTAGGACCAAAGTTATTCCAACGTGCCCGGTTCTCGACGTCGAAAATGTTGGGTAGATTAGATTTGCCAACTCATCCGTAGATTAGTCCATTCAATTATCGCCACGTGTCCAATGGGCCCACTATTCAGGATTTTTCAAAAGGCTCTCTTCTCCGGGACCCTCTGCCTCTTTCCTCCGTTACTCTCTTCTCTCTGGACATCAGTCCCCCTCACCGACCCTAGACACTTCAAACCAAAAACACAAAAAGTTACAACTTCCCTGCCTCTTCTTCTTCTTCTTCGAATCCTCTCAGCTTCGAGGCCAAGAAAATGTCCGGCTGTGGAAAGGGAGGCAAGGGGTTTGGCAAGCGCGTCACGAACAGGCACCGGAAAGTCCTGTGCGACAACATCTAGGGCATTACGAAGCCGGCAATCCGGCGGCTGGCTTGTTGTGGGCGAGCGAAGCGAATTAACTTTGTGTGTTACAAAAAAATTAGCTTTAAGGGTAATTCGAATCGATGGTAACTAAACTTCAGTGGAATTCGCAATGTTATCACTGACCAATTACAAAAATAGATAAATACATGTTTGTTCACATGATTTGAAAAGATAAAAGTATACACAGTTTTTATTTTTCTTTTTCCGGTCGAATGACGACATACAAAGTTATAATGGCTAAGAATAGGCCAACAGTCGAATCTCCTAGAAGATGTCGAGTTTATGACGTTTTACAGGGAATTGTTCACCTCACACCAAGGTAAAATGCGTCGATCTAAGAACTTATTGTCATCATTACGAAACACAATTAATAACTAAGCTCGGGATGATTTAACACCTGATGTTTGCATTAAAGGAAAACGAGTTCGAACATAACAGATCGCAATTTTTTTTATAGAAATCACACGACATTTCCATTTTCTTCTTGAGATATAGCACTGTGAGTGATTGAGTTTCAACTTGAAATTGCGATTTGAAAAACTATTTTCCTAAAAATAATCGTTCGTATGGCTTGAAATAATAAGTCGATGAAAAATATTTTCATTGTTGATAATAATTTATGTCCAATTATTTTCATTAGTGACGAAAATATTTTTCGTTTATTTTTTTTAAGTTGGGCTTGTGGAGTCTATAGACCAGTTTCATGGGCCGAGGACTTGTTGGGTATTTAGGCCAGGGCTGTGACTGGGCTTGCATGTATGGACCAGGTTAGTGGACGGAGTTCGAATTAATTGGCTGAATGGGCTGTTCAAATTGTAACAGTCCTATGAAATCAGATTAGGCCCTTCCAATTTGACCGACTCGAGGCCCCCGATTATTTATTTTTAGTTTTATTTTTTTTCCTTCCCTTTTTATGTTCTTTTAAAAAAAAGAATTTGGTGCACCTCAACTTTTTCCCCACTTGCCCAACTGCTGCTAAGCAGTTCAATGCTAAATGCGTAGACCAAAATTCATGTGTCAAAAGCTTCTTGTTTTTAATTCATGGAATAGGTTTTTCTTTTTATAGAATGACTGTTTTTTGTCATCCAAACACCGGAAAATCGGAATTTTTTTCTTTTTTCGGAAGCAGTTTTTTTCTGAAAACAAACAGACCCTGATTTATACCTTAAGGCTACGTTTGGTAGTAAAGATAAAATTTAGGATTAAATAACATTCATTCTTCTTGTGTTTGGTGCCTCCTCAAGACAAAATAAAGTCGAATATAAGAGGGATATAGCCCAAATAAAAATGTCTATGGAAAATGTGGGATAAAAGAGAACAGGATTTCTAATATGATAACATATAATTTATTTTCTCGAGTAACAAACTTCTTAAATTAACAATTTGGTAAATATACAGCAATAAATAATATTACAACTCTAGCAATATTATTTTAAATAATACAAATACAATAATATTTGGGAAGGTGGGGCCATTGTTGAGGCGCCATGGTGGGCGGCATAAAGAGAAGACGAATAGTGATGTCTTCTTAGCGGTGAAGTGGAAGGAGATCAAGACATAACGAAAAAGATGAACAGCGGTGCGGAAAAAGAAAACAAAAGAAAAGGAATACAAGAATTCAAAAAAAAAAAATTATTATAAAAAATTATAATACAAAGTCGCTTTGATTCCTTTCTTCCACTTCAACTGTTGCCGCGCCATACAAGATGGCTAATGCTGATTGGACCACTACATTAAGGATTTTCGATCTAAATTGATCGGATAAATTGTATTGAAAAATCGTCAAAAAATTTAGGACCATATTAATAAAATTGAAAAAAAAATTAAGACAAGATTGAAATCAATACAATAAAATTATGATTTTTCGGACAATTTTTCTAGTTTTTTAAGTAAACACCAAGCCTCCATGTCTCACATCACAGTTAAAGGTAAAGGTAATGCAATCCTCTCTCTCTCTCTCCGGGACATACGTGTGGCTGTGCAGAAGGAGACATGATTGGCTTGTCCGTATTAGGTAAACGGGACCATCTTGATGCGAATTATTGCTCGACCTACGCAATCATCCACTTTACTTCGTGCATGGTTTGCATGGTCAGCTAAAATCATAAAGAGAAGGATTCTTCACGGTTAAGCATTTATTCAACTGAAATTCCAAGAGAAGATAAGCTTCTCTTGGATCCGTTCATAAAAAGTGATTTCTATGGACGTCCTCTATTTCCCAAATTGAATTGCAAGATAGGAGAATCACATCCAAAAAAAAAAAAAAACTCTCATCTACATCGACTTTATGGGAGAAAGGCATGTCGTCTTCATTTCTTTCGTGGAAAATGAAAGATTCAGAAAATATTTTTTTTAAAATTAATTGCTTGTTTAGTTTGAATAATTAGTCAGTGAAAAATATTTTCGCCATCGATGATAATTTATGTCTAAACACTTTCTTGAACAATGAAAATATTTTCCGTTCATTTATATTTATAAGAGATACAAGTGATTATCTTTAAGAAATATATTCTCCAAATTTTTATTTTATTTTTCGCAAAATAAACGCTCCCGTCAATAAGGTCAATTGGATTTTCTTCATCAATTAATACCGCGGAAAGCTAGCTACCAAGTTGCACTTTCCGACTTTACTCCTCTAGATGGCCAAGCAAGAGAGAAAAGCTGGCTTACCAAGTTGACCCAAACAGGCTTTGCTTTACGTCCAACACTTTGGCACACGAAAGGGACCACAATTAGCAATTCTCATGACCCCATGCAACCATTCAAGTGCTGGCAAGCCCACGACTCGTTTACATCCCAAAAGCCCCACTCTCCATGGCACGATGGCGTGTCAAAATCAAACAATATACTCAGATTTGAATTACGAACTGATCCGAAGTTTTCGGGTCTTCTTCGGATCGAGTAATCACTTGACATTCAGAGTGTTATAAAGATTTCGGGCTGGATCAGGTCATGTTGCTCATGTTTCAGTTCAAATATAAACCGGCAAATTTAGAAAATTGATTCAGCAAATGAAAAGCTTAAAATACACTTGTTTGTTTGTTATTAAAAGAAATTTGATGTTAAGATTAAGCTTTCTATTCCAGTATTGAACTATGGAGCCTCGTTCACATTGAGGATTATTGTTATAATCATTGGAATTCCCCGCATTCGGAAAGATTTCTCTTTAACCTTTCTTTATCAATCTTTTGGTTTTCAAATCAGTTTTTCAATTTTTACCAATTTACCGTGAGGTGTGAGGCTTTTCGATTGCTGTTCCTTTCGGATCCATTTAATAGGGGGGAAGAAATTCCAATCGTTAAGATACTGCAATTTATAGGGAGAGAAATTCTAGTCCTTGGTGTTTCTAGTCCCTCTCTCTCTCTAATTAAAAGAGAAGTTTTGCATTTTTTTGGTCTAGTAGTGAAATTACACAGTAATTGTTGGTAAATCCGACGGAATCGCTTCCCGCCCATCTTGAGAGATCGATGGAAGTGGTCTGAATTCCTTATGGAATCCTCTTTATAAATAGTTAATAAAAAAAATTCTCTTTTCAATGGAGGGTTGATAAATCGAATTCCATCACATGGCTCTTAAAGTGGCACCAATCACATATGGTTCCTAAATTATAAAATGAGGTTTTGTAAAAAGTTGAGAAAAAAAGAAACTCAAAATCCGACCCACCACCACTTTGGGTTGTATTTCTATAATGTTTTGTGTTGGGTCAAGCACATTCCTATAGTATTTCCGATTGGTGTTATGAAAACCCAACCTGACCAATTGACACCCTTGGTGTGTACCATGATCATGAACAGGCAAAAAACTTCGTCAAATCTTGGTAAATCATATTTACCGGATTATGTTGGTAGTTTGTTTGTAAAACAAATAAAGAGGTGTCTTATCCTACTTGACGGTTATTTTATTTGTTCAATTGATGAAAGGACACGAGTGTGTATTTGTTAAATTGGCAGTTATTTTCTAACAACCTTTGAAAGGTTGAGTCTATTTAATTGACGATTATTTTCTAAGATACTCTTACAACCTTTGAAAGGTCGTGTCTATTCAATTGATGGTTATTTTATAAGGCACTCTTGTAACCTTTGGAGTGTTTATGTTTGTTCGGAAATAACTACCAATTTAGACATGAAAAGATGTGATTGAATGTACAGTTTCAAGCATGAAGAGGTATGTTTGAACTATTAGGGACACGAAGAGCTGCAATTTTTTAAACAAAAAAAGAAACTATTTTCGAACAATGAAAATGTATATGAGAATGAACACCTTTTCGGATGCAAAAATGTGTGTTCTTTTCTCATTGTATATTTACTATTCTACTCATTGTTTTTATTTTCTACTTGTCAATTTTCGCTCTTTCCAAACAAGAGAAATATAGCTTCCATTTCCAATTGTTTCCTAGAGAGTTCTTGGAGAAATATTAGAATTGCTATCTAATATTCTCACTTGAGACTATTGTATCCTGGAGGATTTTTTCCAGTAACTATTAACAACTTTGTAGGGCAAATAATTCTTTAAAGAGAGTGGTATCACGCCTCAGAGTCCGACTTCTTTATACATCCCATTCAACCATATTTTACCAATAATTTTAAGGAATTATTCGTTCAACAATGCGATTAGAATCAATCAAGGTTATGAACCAGGATGTGGTGAAATTGGACCGATTCGATGGCAACAATTTCACTTGCTAGAGAGACAATATGACGTTTCTTCTCACTACCTTGAAGATTTCCTATATCCTCGACTCCAATTTGATGTCAATAGAAGATCCGATGCCTACCACTGAAGGAGGAGAGCCTAGTGTAGAAGATGTTGAGAGGGTCAACGAGGAGAGGAAGAAACATGAAGAGGACGAATTGCTTTGTCGAGGCTATATATTGAACACATTATCCGATTGTCTTTATAACTTGTTCATTGAGATGATGTTTGCTAGAGAAATACGGAATGCACTCGACTTCAAGTATAAAGCGGAGGAGCAAGGTACGAATAAATATCTGATTGCTAAATATTTTGACTTCAAGTTCGTTGCTACTAAACCCTTGTTGGAGCAAGTTCATGAACTGCAAGTACTGGTCAATAAAATTTGTGCTATCAAGATAGACATTCCAGAATCTTTTCAAGTTGGAGCAATTATTGCAAAATTGCTTCCAAGTTGGAAAGATTATGGAAAAATGATGCTGCATAAATCCGAGGACATCACTTTGGATCAAATTAAGAAACATCTTCACATTGAGGAAGAGTCACGCTTACGTGATAAATCTATTTTGTATGATATCAAAGTGAATTTTGTGGAGGGAAATGGATTTCAATCCAAAACCCACCATAACTTGAAATGCAAGAGAGGGTAGAATTTTAAGAAGCCACAGAAGAAGAAAAAGGGTTGATGCTTTGTTTGTGGTGAGGAGGGTCACTATGCAAAGGAGTACGGACATCGCAAAAGCACATTCAAGGGCAAAAATATTGCAACAAGAAAGGCAGATGCAAACATGGTTGAAGAGAATTACATGGCCATGACTTCAACCAAGTTTTCGAACATGAGAATTTCCGAGAAAATTCATGATTCCGTAGTGATGATTTCTGAAGTCAATTCCGCCACCGTCGAATCTACTTGGTGGGTTGATTTTGGAGAAATTGTGCCCATATGCAAGGATCAATCAATGTTCAAGCATTTTGAAGAGTTGAAGTGCATCTTCAAGAGGTCGAGATCACAAATAAAGCTCTTGCAAAGGTTGCTAGCAAATGCACAATCATTTTAGACTTTACTTCTGGAATGTTTCCCTTCTTAATGTACTATTTGCACCCGAAATCATGAAAAATTTGATTTCCGTTGATTTACTTTGTAAAAAGGGGTTTCGGGTTTTGTTTCAGTTCGACAAGGTTATCCTATCGAAGAATGGGCTATTTGTGGGAAAGTGTTACGCCAATGAAGGCATGTATCAACCGAGTATTAATAATAATACTGTGTCTTCTATTTATATTGTTGATTCTCCTCATTTATGGCATAATAGATTAGCGCATTTAAATTTTCGCTATTTATAAAACATGAAAAAATTAATCTTGATAAACTTTAATGGAGAATTTAATAAATGCGAAATCTGTGCTAAGTTCAAATTAACAAAGCAATCATTTCCTAGTGTTAAGAGAAATACAAATTTACTGGATTTGGTCCACAGTGACATATGCGAATTTAACGGCATGTTAACACATGGTGGTAAAAAGATATTTCATTACCTTTTTAGATGATTGCAGTAGGTATTTATATGTCTATCTCCTAATATCAAATGATGAAACATTTGTTATGTTTAAGAAATACAAGGCTGAAATGGAAAACCAATTAGAAAGAAAAATTAAAGTTCTTCATTCGGACAGAGGAGGAGAATATTTTCTAAATGGTTTTTCAGCCTTTTGTGAAGAACATAGTATTATTCATCAAACTTTAGCACCATATACTCCACAATAAAATGGTTTGGATGAAAGAAAAAATAGGTTTTTAGAAGAAATGATAAATTGTATGCTCTCGAACTTGAAGCTACCAATTAATCTTTGAGAGAGGTATTATTTTTTGCATGCTACATTCATAATAGAGTACCGTCCACAAGAAATAGTGTTAGCCCTTATGAATTGTGGAAAGGTAGAAAACCAAGCCTATTATATCTTAAAATGTGGGGGTGTTTGGCATACTACAGAGTATCGGACCCTAAAAGATGAAACTTAGTCCTAGAGCTATCAAAAATGCCTTTATTAGATATGCTGAAAACAATAAAGCTTATAGGCTTCTTGATTTAGAGTCAAACGTCGTTGTAGAATCAAGACGTTGAATTCTTCGAGAATAAATGTACTACGAATTCTGAAATTATTGAGAATAATACTCAAATACAAGATGCGAATAATTCAAAATCCATAGAAGCACATGTAGATTCTAAAAAAAAATAACAAATGATTCTGAAGACATGATTGAAATTAGGAGAAGCATTGGAGCAAGACAAGTGAAGGTTTTTGGTCCAAGCTTTATTACTCATACTTTTCTTGTTGAAGGAGACAGAGATAATAACATGGTAAATAAATACCCATTAGTATTAAATATAGAAGATGATCCTAAAAATTTTAGTGACGCTATGTCTTCTAGAGATGTTTTTTTTTTTTATAAAGAAACAATAGATGATGAAATGGACTCAATTATGTCCATTAATACTTGGGCATTAGCAGACTTACCAAAAGGATCTAAACCTATTGTGTGCAAATGGATTTTCAGGAGAAAATACAATTTGAAGGTTCTATCCAAGTTTTTAAGGCTAAATTAGTAGCCAAGGGTTATAGACAAAAGGAAGGAATAGATTATTTTGATACATATGCTCCTGTAGCACGTATAACATCTACTTGATTTTTTTTTTTTTCTTTTAGCATCCATTGATGACCTTTGCATTCATCAAATGGATGTCAATACTGCTTTCTTAAATGGAGATTTCAATGAGGAAATTTATATGGAACAACTAGAGAGTTTTGTTCTTCTTGAAAATGAGAGGAAAGTATGTAATTAGTTAAATCTCTTTATGGACTTAAGCAAGCACCGAAGCAATAGCATGAGAAATTTGATTCAGTCATATTGTCCAATGGTTTCAAGCATAATAGTGCTGATAAGTGTATTTATTCTAAATTCACTAAAGATTATGGATTTTTAGTCTGTTAATATGTAGATGATATGCTTATCTTTGGAACTAATATGACTAGAGTCATTAAGACTAAGAAATATCTAACTTCAAACTTTAAAATGAAAGATTTGGGTGAAGTAGATACTATTTTAGGTATTAAAGTTAAAAAGCATAGTGGGGCTTATTCTTTGAGTCAATGTAATTACGTTGAAAAGATGTTAATTAAATTTGAACATCTTGATTTCAAAGAAATGAATACTTTGTTTGATACTAATATTAAATTGCATTATAATACTGGTAGAGCAGTAGCATAACTTGAATATGCGAGTACTATATGGTCTTTAATGTATGCAATGCATTGTACTAGACCTAATATTGCTTTTTTCATGTGTAAGTTGAGTAGATGCATTAGTAATTCAAGTATAGAACATTGAAATGCTGTCACTAGAATTTTTGGTTATCTCAAGAGAACTAAAAATTTGATATTGTTCTATAATAATTATCCGGTTGTATTAGAAGGATGCACCGATGCTAGTTGGATTTCTAATGTGAGAGATAAGCATTCCACTTCTGGATGGATCTTCACTTTAGGTAGATGTGCTATTTCTTGGGCGAGCAAGAAACAAACATGCATAACTCACTCAACTATGGAATCTAAATTTATTGCTTTAGCATCAAGTGGGAAAGAGGCTGAATGGATAAAAAATTTGTTGATGGATATCAAATTATGGCTTAGTCCTATGCCTCCTATTTCTATTCACTATGATAGTCAAGCTACTTTAGCAAAGGCTTATAGTAGCATTTCTAATGATTAGTGTAGACACATTAGTTTAATACATGAGTATGTGAAACAATTGATTCAGGATGGTACCATAATAATTGTTTACGTGAGGTCTAGCAAGAATCTAGCGGATCCCTTTACAAAGGCTCTTCCAAGAAATGTTGTAAATGTGACCTCAAAAGAGATAGGGCTGAAACCATTTAATTAAAATCACCAGTAATGGTAACTCGACCCGATACTAGCACATCACTAGTTATAAGGTTTAATGGGTAAAGACAAGTTACTAAAAGTGATTGTTTGATACCGATATTAGCCCGGACATGAGAAATTGGTATTATCCGTTACATTTTAAAGGCTAAGTTATACTTTTAATGAAGTATAATACGATTTAGTAGCATGTTTATTAGTAACGTAAACATGTGATAATACTTCACCTATATGTGTTTAGAAGTGGTGCTGCTTCTTACGAAAGTTGGGGTTATTTTCTAGAGAGGTCATGAAACAAGAACAAGCACAAGGCCATATTAGTGCTGAGTAAGTATGAACATCTCGTTGAAACAAGATATTAGTATATGTGCGGTATGTCCGATTCTATTATTTAAAGTAACAAGTTTAAAGCCAAGTTATTTGTAACTTTGATAGAGTTTTGAGATACTTGCACTAAATAAAGGTTTAGCTTGAAAGAGACCTTTATATAGATATACTAATTTCATGAAAATGTTGGCTGTATTTTTTGATTTTTTTTAAATTTTGTTTGAACTATTAGTTATTGGACACGAAGAGTTGCACTTTTTTAAACAAAAAAAAATCTATTTCCGAACAATAAAAAGGCATATGAGAATGAACACCTTTCTGGATGTGAAAAAGTGTGTTCTTTTCTCATTATATATTATTCTACTCATTGTTTTTTTTTTCTACTTTACAATTTTCGTTCTTTCTAAACAAGAGAAATACAGATTTCGTTTCCAATTGTTTCCTAAAGATTTTTTGGAGAAATATTAGAATTGCTATCTAATATTCTCGCTTGAGACTCTGTTGTATCCTAGAGAATTTTTGCTGGTAACCATTAGCAACGTTATGGGCCAAATAATTCATTAAAAAGAGTGCTATCACGCCTCAGAGTCCGATTCCTTTGTTCATCCCATTTGATTATATTTTACCAACAGATTATGCCTTATCAATGGCAAGGATTACTTCTCAAAAAGCAATAGTTTAGAATACCGACACCTATGTATCTCAAATCTACTTGTAAAACACATAATATCATCTAATTATAGCCGTGTAAAGGGTGGTAGGAAGATTTTATTAGTTGCTTTGGAAATGCAACCTCTTCAATTTCATTATCTTATCCTGGTCTTTAAAATACTAAAATACAAAGAACAAAATGTTTAAAGAGTTACTTGGGTGTTCCCTCAGAAGATACGTGCAATGGACTAGCTAGATTTCCAATCTACTTCAAAAGACACCTATTCTTTTTTCTTTTTTTCTTTTTTTCTTTTTTGTATAGGAAGAGACTATGGCCTATTGACGAGACTATTTCAACTATTATTTTCAGGTTCAAAATATTCCCTCGATTTTACTCAACCATATATTTGCATTAGGCCTTACTTTCATCATTAAAAACACATTCTAAGTGTTTTGTTGATCGAATAAGAATTTGATGTGTCATGCATTAGTTTCATCGATTGGAACTTTGCCAAGATAGTTAGTTTGGTGGTCCTGAGATCACCCAACGCTGCATGGTTCTTATACTCCACTTACGCCTTACGGTCATTATGTGATTCAACACATTAACTTGAATTTCCTCCAGCGTACAATGAATTAGGCCTTGCTTTAATTCGGACATACGGGTAAGAAGGTCCTAAACTTCTTATGGGTCCCAATCCCCCCAATTTTTGAGGATCTCAATCCCTTTTCAAATTAAATTAAGTATGAGGACATATGTGAAAACGTTTAATCGAGTGCCTACAAAAATTTAGATGGTTCGAGAGCTGTTTAACTTGTCAAGCGCTAGAAAGGGCATTTGAAATTTCACCCTAATGTTAGGTTTTCTCTTGTAATCTATCTTTTCATTTGGCATGTGCATTCATGACATCTGCAGTAAAGAATGGCCACTGAATCATACGCTCTTGCATCTTCTGACTATCAATTGTTAAAACGGATGGCTTGTAATCGTTGACTAATATCTATTGTTTTAGACCTTTATTCGTGGTGCTCTCTAGCTCACTGTTGATATATTGTGGTTTTCAGATAAGTAAATATGCTATCTATGATTGCTTCTGTTCCCACAGCTTGTTACGGCGTCCCCAGGAATGTTGTTAGTACGTGGGAGGATTACCACGACCTTGACTTTCCTGAGATCTGGTTTAAGAAATTAGTCAGTATTCTGTCGGTAGATGGTGGTTATGGAACAGGTATTGTGTCGTTCCGCTTTGTTGCCTTGTTCATAGCAGACGAGGATGAGGAGTTTGTGGGCCCCCTTCCATTGGTTCCGGAAGCCCTTGATAACGGAGCAGGAGGTTAGCTTGATGAAGAAAGTGAAGTCTGGGAGCGAAACGTTTTGAAAAGGCTTAGTTACCTTTTGAGAATAGCCGTTTAGTATGTAAAACATCAAAGTTTGACGTAGGGTGGTGTGTCGGTTTTTGGTTTTCTGCCAGATGTAAATACTAGTATGGTTATAAATGTCAATGTATAAATGACTATGTGAAATGAATGTATGTAGTGAAACCTATAAGGCTATGCCCTATTAGGCATGTCTGCCGCTTAATTTGGGATGATTGATATGCACTTGTAATCTGTATGGCTGTCCTGATTGTTTACAATCAAGTCTTCCGCATGCACTAAAAATATACTTTGTATAAGTAATAAAGCATTAAAGACATAAGAGAGGTTAGCAAGCATTCCTAGAAGGTCGTGGCACGTCCGGGACATCACAAATTTAGTCATAAACCTTTTTCTTTTTTTATCAATTGAGTCTATCTGGTCAATTTTGGTTGAAAATCTCTAATGTGGACGCCGATCGTTTTACGTGGCATGGCCGGCACCGACGTAGATATTTCTAAATATATTTAGATACTTTTTTTATTTCTTGACAATTTTTTTGGTTTTTTATTTTTTTTATTTACTTTTTTTTAAAATTTTGAGAGATAGGGCCGATGACCATCGTCAGCACCGGCCCTCTGTCCAAAAACAAAACAAAGTAAAAAAATAGAAAAAACCAAAAAAATTTACTGAAAAATAAAAAAAAAATGGTTGGATGAATTTCATTGGAATATCGCCAAAAAGTTAAAGACTATATTGATAAAAATGAAAAAAAAAACAATAGAAAAGAACTGAAATTTATACAATAAATTTATGATTTTTAGACAATTTTCGTTTCGGGTGCAACGGAGTTTTCTAAGTAAAAGCCAAACCTACTTGTCTCACCTCACAGTTAAAGCTAATGCAATCCTCTCTCTCTCTCTCTCTCTCTCTCTCTCTCTCTCTCTTCGTGACATATGTGCGGCTGTGCTGAAGAAGACATGATTGGCTTGTCCGTATTAGGTAAAAGGAACCATCTTGATGCGAATTATTGCTCCACCTACGCAATCATCCACTTTGCTTCATGCATGGTTTTGCATGCTCAGCTAAATCACACACAGAAGGATTCTTCACCGTTAAGCATTTATTCAACTGAAATTCCAGAGACTTATCTTCTCTTGGATCCGTTCATAAAAAAGAAAAAAAGAAATTTTAATGGACGTCCTTCATTTTCCCAAGTTGAAATGCTAGAGAGGAGAATCTCGTTAAATCCTTGCAAAATCCGCATCATCTACACCAACTTTATTGGGAAAAGGCATGTCGGCTCCGTTTGTTTTCCCGAAAAATGAGTGATTCTAATTGCTTGTTTAGTTTGAGATAATTAATCAATGAAAAATATTTTTGCTATTAACAATAATTTATGTCAAACACTTTTTTAGATGATGTTAATATTTATCGTTCGTTTATATTAATAAGAGATACAAGCGATCATTTTTAAAAATATATTCTTCAAATCATTACGCATCCATTGGTAACGTCAGTTGGATTTTCTTCATCAATCAATGCCGCGGAAAGCCAGCTACCAAGTTGCGCTTTTCATCTTTACTCCTGTAGATGGCCAAGCAAGAGAGAAAAGCTGGCTTACCAAGTTGACCCAAACAGGCTTTGCTTTACGTCCAACACTTTAGCACACGAAATGGACCCCAATTAGCAATTTCCATGACCCCATGCAACCATTCAAGTGCTGTCAAGCCCACGACTCATTTACCTCCCAAAAGTCACAATCTCTCTGTGGCACGATAGCGTGTCAAAATCAAACAATATACCCGATATGAAATACGAACATATCCAAAAGTTTTCAGCCTTGTTCGGATCAAGTAATCACTTGACGTGCAAAGTATTATAAAGATTTTGAGCTGGATCGGGTCATGTTGGTTCATGTTTCAGTTCGAGTATAAACAGTCAAATTTAAAAAATTGATTCAGCATATGACAAGCTTAAAGTTCACTTGTTCTTTGTTGTTAAAAGAAATTTGACGTTAAGATTAAGCTTTCTATTCCAATAATGAATTACAGAGCCTCATTTACATTGAGGATTATTGTTATAATCACTAGAATTCCTTGCATTGGTAAAAAAAATTCTTTAACCTTTCTTTACCATTCTTTTGGTGTTCAAATTGGTTGTTCAATTTTTGTCCATTTACCGTGAGGTGTGACGCTTTTCGATTGATGCTCCGTTTAGATCCATTTAGGGGGAAGAAATTCCAGTCGTTAAGATATTGCAATTTATAGGGGGAGAAATTCCAGTCGTTAGTGTTTCTATTCCCTCTCTCTCTACTTAAAAGAGAAGCTTTGCAGTTTTATTTTTCTTTTTTCGTTTTTTGGTCTAGTTGCAAAATTACACAGTAATTTTTGGTAATCCGACGGAATCACTTCCCGCCCATCTCGAGAGATTGTCGGAGCTGGCCTGAATTCCTTAAGGGATCCTCTTTACAAATATTTAATAAAAAAAATACTCTTTTCAATGGACGGTCGATTTCGACAAAAAAAAAAAAAGAATGGACGTTCAATAAACCGAATTCCATCACGTGGCTCTTAAAGTGGCATCAATCGCATACGGTTCCTAAATTATAAGATGAGATTTTGCTAATAGTTGAGAAAAAAAGAAACCCAAAGTTGGACCCGCAACCACTTTGGGTTATATTTCTATAATGTTTCGTATCGGGTCAAGCACATTTCTATAGTATTTGGGGTTATTGTTTTGGAAACCCAACCTAACCAATTGACACCCGTGACACCAACCATGATCAAGAGCAGGCAAAACACTTGGTAAACCATTCGTCCCAGATGATGCCTTGTCAATGGCAAGGATTACTTCTCAAAAAGCAGTAGTATAGAATACCGACACCTATGTATCTCTAATCTACTTATAAAGCACATAATATCGTCTAATTATTGCCGTGTAAAAGGTGGTAAGGAAGCTATAATTAGTATTCTTGGAAATGCAACCTCTTCAATTTCAATATCTTATCCTAGTCTTTAAAATACTAAAATACAAAGAACAAAATGTTAAAGAGTTACTTGGGTGTTCCCCAGAAAATAAGTGCAATGGACTAGATAGATTTCCAATCTACTTCAAAAGACACCCTTTTTTTTTTCCTTATGTATAGGAAGAGACTATGATCTAATTGAGGAGACTATTTCAACTATTATTTTCAGGTTCAAAATATTCACTCGATTTTCGTCTACTATATATTTGCATTTGGCCTTACTGTCATCATTAAAAACGCAGTTAAAAGTGTTTTTGTTGATCGAATAAGAATTGGATGGGTCATGCATTAGTTTCATCGATTGAAACTTTGCCAAGACGGTTAGTTCCGTGGTCCCGAGATCACCCAACTCTACATGGTTCTTATTCTTCACATACGGCTTACGGTCATTATGTGATTCAAAACATTCACTTAAATTTCCTCCAACATAGAATGAATTAGGCCTTGCTTTAATTAGGAAATGCGGGTAAGAAGGTCCTAAACTTCTTACGGGTTCCAATCGCCCAATGGACATATGTGAAAAAGTTTAATCGAATGCCTACAAAAGTTTAGATGGTTCGAGCGCTGTTCAACTTGTCACACCCTAAAAAGGGCATTTGAAATTTCGCTCTAATGTTAGGTTTTCTCTTGTAATATGTCTTTTCATATGGTAGAATCAATTTCTACACAAGACCCGCTTTTCATCTATGTTGCCTTTGAACTTTAGGATACAAAATTGTTCTATTCAAGCTGTCTTAATTCAAGCGAGTGTAAAAGCAAATAGAAAAGCATTACCATGATCAAATCAGCGAGCATGTAAAATGACAGTCAATCCACCTTTTCAAACTCTATAAATGACCTACTATTTTTGAACCAATATCCTTATCAACTTAGAATGAAGGCATTCAAATCCTATTTAATAACCACTATCCACGTAATTTATATTTAATCAAGGGCTTGAAAATTTTATGGAAAAGCATTAGCATGGATGACATCAGCCTCTCTATTCATCGTCGATTCACCCTTTTCAAACCCTACAAATGAAAAAAGACCTACTAATTTGCGACCCAAAAGCTCTTTCTTGCCCAGCAGGAAGGGCATTCAAACCCTAACCCTACTCGATTCCAAGAAAGATTATCATTGCCGGTGTCCTTTAGCTGCTTGTCGAGCTTAAAGAATTTAACGTCACGATAATGAAAATTTGTCGGCTCGCGTCACGCACTTTCATGAAAGCGACGACGTCTCTTTGGCTGGAATAGAATTTGGTCAAACGAAACTTGTCCCCTTCCCATCTTTTTTAATATCTCGAGTGCGTAAGGCCACGGACATGTTTGACTGGCCACTGGCTCGACGTCGAAGCCAAAATCAAAGATGACCCTTCGTCTGAACGATGAATATGCTCCGTTGCGCAAGCCCACTCATGCAGAATTATTGCTTTGTCCCGAGACCAGAGTGGTTTATGCAATAGAAGTAGAACAGCAATGAAAAGAAATCATGTAAGAACAATGTATGTATTGCGCAATAAAGTAGATTGAATAGGAGAGAAGGGTTGGGGAAAAATTATCCGAAGAGTCCTAAACTTATTGCACTTTTGCCAATTTAGTCATAAATCTTTCAGTTTTATCAATTAAGTCATAAACTTTTTAACTGTTTGCCAATTGGCTCCTATTGGCATGAAATCTCTGACGTAGACGTCGGTTGTCCGGCAGAACCAGCAACCCTCGTTGGCACCATGAAAAAAAAAAAAAGAAAAAGAAAAATATAAATACAAAATTCAAAATATTTAAATAAATTATCAAAATTGTCCACGTCGGCACCGGTCATGCCACATAGGACGACCGGTCTCCACATCAGCGATTTCCGGCTAATAGGACTCAATTGGAAAATTTTCAAAAAAAAAAAAATTATGACTCAATTGACAAAATCGGAATATTTAGGACTGAATTAGCAAAAGTACCAATAAGTTCAAGATTTTTCGGACAATTTTCCCCGAGAAAAGGGTTCTTTCCCAAGCCAAGCATAGTATACTGTCATTTGAAACAATAGCAGGTAATGCGTATCCAGATGGCCTATCTTTTCATCCGATTTGATGGAAGCTTATTCTAACCATGCCTCTAATAAGTAGTCTATTTAGGCAATAAACTCGAAGGATCCTATTATTTGACCCAAGAATTAGTGCTTGTCAGCATCGTGTACGTGGACGCACCTTATCGCATTCTCCTCTCCTCCACACAATTGCCATCGTCTGAATTAATTTCAGGATCTTTCGTATGATAGACACCCGGTTTGTCTAGGTTTAATTGTGTCTCCATATGGTTTTTGTCTCGTCGACGAGCATAATTTCATCTAGAGTTGAATTACTTTTCAAGAATTTTACTCTTAGCGAATATGGAGAAGGGAAATCAAAGTTCAAGTAAGGCAAGCAACAACAGCGATCCGTGTGTATTAGACTAATCCCATCTTCTTCAACAAGTATATCGGATCTAATCTTCTCCTTCTTCTTCTTAGATAAAACCCCGTGTCAAAACGATTATACAATCATGAGTTAGACATGAATAAAACCTTGTCAACCGCGAATTAATATCCGTCAACTAGTCACTAAATGTTGTGGATGAAAGTGAAAATTTTGATGATTGATTGTCTTTCAATTCAATCATTATGAACAGCTCATTAACCAATTTGCTTGCTTCCTAAGTTTTCATTACTCAACGCAAAAAGATGGTCATAGAGAGGGTTACCAAAAAGTGGAAAACAAGATCAATCCCTTTTTGATATTTGAAAACCCAACAATTGTTGAGAGCGACTTAATTCGGGGAAATCGCCGAGAGAGAACCCAAGTCTGAATCCGTCAGTATATCTAGTTGGATTCACCTTCACTCAAAAGCTTGAACCAACAAGTTATTGGTCAATTAGGATATATTAACAGCTCTACATCACACCGATTCTTCAATGTGGGATTTCCTCAACACAACCCACTCACATGTGCATCGTAACACTAATCACATATCAAATATGGTCTCTCTCTCTCTCATTTTTGCACATCCATTGTCTCCTAACAAGGTTTCTGGAAATGACTAGGGAATCTTTTAATCTTTGCATGATTGACAACATGTGGGACCACGTGACCCAAAAAACAAGAACATAGATTGGAACTTCTCACTCTCTAGAGAGAGAGAGAGATGGGAAACAAGGACGTGTAGAAAAGCGAAAGCTGCCATGGAAGCGCAGAGAGCATTTCACGCCTATTCATGTGGGCATCAATGGAAGGAAGAACACAGATTGACATGCCCACATTCATACGGAGCTTGGGATTCTTCCCCCTTTTCCCTATTTCTGTTAGGGTTTTTAATGTTTCTATAGATACCCCCTAATATTGCATTGGCCATTTCAGGATCACAGCATTTCTTTACCACTTCGACCAACCGACCACAAAAAAGAAGATCCCATCCCATCATCAAGCTGTATATACATACACACACATATATATATAGAGAGAGAGAGGTGAAGTTTCTTTTTTCTTTTCTTTTAATGAAGTCCATATCGAAAGCAATAATCCATAGTTACGCACAAGCCCGCCCACCTTAGTTAATACACAAGTTTTTTCCAAAGCTCAAAACCTAATATTGATCACTAACTTTAAATGAGTATTTCCAACCAAACATCAAATTCAAACATACCTGACGTTCTAGCACAAAACATGTGTGTGTAGGAGATACTTTGTCGAAATCTACCCTATTGTTGGCCCTACCTATTTTCCTGAAACAAGCCTACATGTATCAGATAGTGGCATAGATATTCATGATATTAACTAATATATGAACTTCGGTCATCTAGGTCGGCTAATTGTATGCTAGGTTGAACACATGTAATATTGTTTAAATGATAGCAGTTTATAGAAATTTTTTGTGATCATTTTCTGTTAGTTTATGAAAGAGAGAAGCATCATCTTTTAGTCGTTTCTTTCACCAAATAATAACCCTAATGAAAACTTTAAAACCTTAACGCGCGCATGGCAACACTTTTGCTCTAGAAATAAACTTTTGGCCAGAATTTTGTTTTTTCCTTCTTCAAGTGGCTCTAAAACTACATATGGAGCAAAAAATGCTCCCGAAATAAAAAAATAAAGTTATGTGACCAAATGAATTTCTGCTCTACAAGTTACATTACCAAACAGATTTCTGCTCTACAAGTTACGTTACCAGGCGAATTTCTACTCTAGAAGCACTTTAGAAATGTTGTCATGCGCGTCCTAAGAGTCCAATTTAGAAATTGTAGAGAAATTGATTGATCATGACTCGTTTAATACAATTCCACACAAATTTTGCGAAGGACGGAACCCCCCTTAATCCGTCGCCTATGAAATCGGACAACTTGAAGTTACATCACCTTGCATTAAGAAGGTTGGGAGAATGAATAAAATCAACTTAATCCCTTTGATCCCACTATATAATCTCTAAATATATACTTCCACATGAGATCTTCTAATTATGTTACTTGGATACTATTGGGAGCGCATAGCAAAAGTGAAGTCTCATTATTTGACGTATGACTAGACTTTTTCAATACAATTTACACATGTAGCGCGATAGTTAAAGTCAAGAACCCACGCTACGATGAACTAATTAAATCTCGAGTTATAAAAGGATACGTAGCATCCGGTGATTATAAGTTTAAGAAGTGGAATGATGTATTGATAACGACAAAGCGAAATGATAGACACTTTAGTGGAATTCGTTTTTGTTTCGTTTTAGCAATTATAGCGAGAAAGAAGGCTTTTCTTCTTCTTCTTTGGTTTGATGTTGTCTCCCCAGTGAATTGACCGACACAAAACCCTAATGAAACAAAAATGGATAACTAGGAGCGTTCCGACACATTTTATTTTTTTCGTTTTGGTCATCATTTCTTTGACCACGTCCTATGATTCGCCTACGTCTTGTTATATATATATATGCACCCCAAAAAAAAGAAAAAGAACAAAGAATATCTCTCTCTCTCGCTTCTCTCTTACTTTGCATCGCTTCTCTCTTACTTTGCATGGTTTTGAGTGGGATTTTGGCGTTACCCAACAGCTTCTTTGTCCATCAATTACCACGCACTGGGTAACTCCACAGCACAACACAACAACAGACGAGTACGAGACAATCTCGCCTATAATTACACAATCATTCTCGTCGGAGTGTGTCCCTAAGCAGGCAACAAAGGATTACGTCGTCGTTTTCCCACTTGTCTTGGGTTCCCAAAAAACAAAAAGGAAAAACCTCAATATAGCACGTATGTACAGAAGACATTGCCAAACACTTCTCATTCCTTTTTCTTAATTGGAGGCACGAACTCATATGCGTTCAACTGGTGATTTTCTCATTCTCTCTCTTTTTTTTTTTCCCCCCTTTTGCCTTTCTTGGGCAGGTGAAAAACCCAGTCATTCTCGAGAAAAAGTTCCCAAAAAAGAGCGAGACCGACAGATTTTCTAGGAATACGTAACTGGCGATCACAAGAAAAGAAGGGCGATGGATGTGTATTAACCCGAAGCGTGGAGGCACAGTTCTTCATGCATGGCTCTTAAAGATCAAACAGAGATCGCTGAGACGTGACTGCTCGGATCAGGAAAAATGACCAAGAAGAGGAGGGAAAAAATTTTGCCCACTAACTTCACTTGGCTTGAAGTGGCAAGGGGAGCTATTTAAGACATACAGTCGATGTGCAGTGCTTTCTCAAAATCATCACTCTTGTGTTCTTCCTCCTTTTCCCATCCTCTTTCTTTTCCTCTCTTTCTGTTTTTATTTTTTCTTTCGGTTCGATATAGGGCGGATGATTAGTGATTTCCCGCTGACAAGATTCAAAACAATCTTCCCCGTGAGCAGCAAACAGGTAAGCCGTTAGGTTGTATTATGAACAAGCGTCGCGAGATACACAAAACCTTACCTTTTGATGATAAACAAGGAATTCGACCAAAAAAAAAATTGATAAACGAGGAAGATACACCCAGGCATATTAAGTAAATGTCTACCGACCTCGTGGACCATGTTGGACAAACCGTTTTCCGCTGAAGTTTAAGTTGTTAGAAGGCGGCCCACGATGTGGTTATAGCATATGACTTAACGCTCGCCCTTGTGTGTAAGCTAGTTTTTACGAACGAGAGACATGTTGGACAAAACCCCCATCAACGGGATAACTGACAAAACAAGAAAACAGGAGAAATCGACAGAGGGTTCTAGGATTCGACCCTAGACCTGTGCTCAAATAACATGTTAAACAGACCGTTTCTTTCAAAAGTTTGAACTGTCAAGAAACGGACCAACAATGCATCTATGGCATATGACATACTATGTAAGACCCCAGCCAAACTCTGGGTAATAGGCCAAATATGGGATTGTTTTTAACTCGATGTGGCGCATTTTTTGTGTGTCAAAGAATTGAACCGAATAGACACGAAAATGGTTTGATCTTCTAAGTGGATAAACGTGCGAAAGAGTTATATGTTCACCCCAGGTTGCAGAAATTCCTAGTGATAAATGATTTTTGGTGAAGAAATAAACACACAGGCCTTCAAGAATCTGCACTCCTTTCTTTAGTTTTCCTCTGCTCTCATACTGATCTATTATGACCTTGAATAGACGAAAATAGCTTTTCTAGAAATATTTATTGAACTTGTTGAAATAAGCTTCTAAAAGGGTATTCAAAATCATTGGCCGATCAACAGATTATCATCATGTTATCAAAGGCACTCATAGAAGGAAAAAGATGATGATCGACGGAAATCAGTGTACATATAAGTTCGATAAGATTTACTCAGCACAACGCATTTAGATCAGTAACGACAACTTGTAGTGTAGCCTTGCTTGTTAGCAAGCAAGCTCCATCACCACACAAACCTAGCTACTAGATGATCACCTAGCTAAACATCTCATACGTAAAGAATACTACGATGAAGCCAAAGAAAAGAATTTAGAAAAGGGCAAACGAAGTACATTAATTCGAGAGAATAGAAGCCTACGCCTGCTTCTATTTTCCATCAACAAATGATCAGGAGAGACAACAATAGTTAACATTGAAAACACACCTTTCCCGAATTTCACCTTTGTTCAAATTCCCGCACTGGGTGCTTGCAAGTTAGCTTCATCGATCTGGAGACCCGCCTAAAGTTTTCGTCGAGGTCATGCCATTTCAAATCACCTCATATAGCAGCAATTATTAGGGAAGACTAACAATTTTGAGTTTGAAGAGATCAGAGCAATTTCTCACAAAAGATGACTGGTGGAAGACGATGAGAAGCCGGACAGATCAGTCCATGCATTATTATTGCCACCCCAAAAGTGCTCATGGTTATTGCTTGATGATGACACTCCTGATGAGAAGTTCAAATTTCTCGACAGATTCAACCGTTGATTTTCTTCCATTTTCGCTGTTGACCCCATTTGATGGGCAATTCCAGTAGAATGATCCAATGGCTTATTGGGTAGGAGTTCGCTTGCACTGACTTCACCTTCCAAAGGGTATGATGGTGTCTGCAAACTGGAAAAGAAAGGGAATTGCTGAACTTGGTGATGCAATGGATTCAACCTCCACTGATGATCACTCAGTCCACTCGGCAATAGTTGTGCGCCTCCTCCACTGCTCGACCCGATTTGAAATTCGACATCGGGCACCAGGCTCCTCCGAGCCGCCGCCAGCTGGGACTGTGCTGCCGGTCCGAAGTTCAACCCCACGTCGCTTGAGATAAAGTCGTTCAGATTATGCAAAGGCGGTAAGAAGGGCAATTGCGATGGTGGCGGGACCAAATGACCGATGACGTCCACAGCAGCACCGGTAGAGGAGGCGCCAACTCCACTGCAGCTGGTGGTGGAGCCCGAAGCAGCTTGTCGCTCCGTGGTGCCGGGGGACTTGGATCTGCCGCCCTTGCTCCGCTTGTTCCTCCGGCAGCCGCCGCCAACTGGCACGTTCCTCAGCGCGCCTCCTCGAGTCCAGTACCGGCGGCAAGTCTTGCAGAAGTGGCGCGGCTGCGTAAGGCTGTAGTTGTTGAAGTAGCAGAACTTGGTGTTTGCCGACTCGCACCGAGGGCACTTAAGCCCAGCCTCGGGCTGGGGAATCTTGGCCAGCCGAGCCCGATCGGCCATGGAACCGGGCCGGATGGAGCCTGTACCGCCCCCTCCGGCCGGCAGAGGGGGCGGCGGCAGCGGAAGCTGGGGAATCTCACTGCTTGCTCCTGGTTGTTGATTTGCTTGCTGCTAAAACAGAAAAACAGACACTTAAAGTAGTCACAAAACACAGAAAAACCATGGCCACCAAGGAAAAGAGAGAGAAAGCAAAAATCAAACATCTGGGTATATTCAAGAAAAGGAAGAAGGGTTGGGTTATGGAATGGGAATATCTATCTTTTTCCTTGATTTCTTCAGCTTTTGGAGAATAAGATCATGAAAAAAGATGTGAATTTTGGAAGAAACAATTACCTGTGGCCAGTTGGGTGGATCTAGATAGACTGGAATGGATGAGAACACCATCGTTCTTGAGCTTTAATTCTCTCTCTCTCTTTTGGAAAAGTTCTTGGGGGGGTTTTTCTTTTTGGGAGAGATATGGTGGAGAATCACATCAAGAAGAGAGAGTTGCAGAGAAGGAAAGAGAAAGTGAAGATGGAAAGATAAAGGAGAGGGGGGGTGTGTGTGTGTTAATTTATGTTCTTCTTTGGTCTCTCACAAACCCCACCCCCACATTCTCTCTTTTTGTATTGTTATTAAAATTTAGGGTTTGCAAAAGCACAGAGCTTTACTTAATACATAAGAGTCTCTCTTCTTCTCAACTGTGCCTTCCATGCAGAAAGAGAGAGAGAGAGAGAGAGAGAGATGTTTTCTTTTCTTTTTGTAGTGTTTGTATGAATAATAATGAGTACAAAGGTGGGCATTGGTGCAGTGTCCTGTTGGAAGTGTCCCAATTGAATTTACCCTTTGTTTCTCGGTCCAATTTCTAGTGTGGAATTTAATAGGTTTTTTGGTGGGAAAAAAAATTAGGGAAATTACCAAAAAAATCCTAAACTTATTGCAATTATGTCAATTCAGTCCTAACTTTTTTTTTTTTTGGCCGATTCGGTCCTAAACTTCTTGCAATTGTGTCATTTCAGTCCGTACGGCGAATTTTGGCCTGCCGGCACGGATGTTGGATGCCGGCCAGGCAATGACCAAATGTTTAAATACTTTTTTCAATTTTTATGTTTTTTTCCTTTTTTCCTTTTTCCTTTTCCCTTTTTTCTGCCCCATCCCCTCCCCACTTCCCCTCCAACCGATCGCCATAGTTCGACAACCGATCAAAAGCGCACCCGGAGAAGTCGAGCCTTGTTCGGCCATAGCGAAGGCCCGCCTCGCCGTCGCCAGGTGAGGTAACAATGGCTAGGTCGAGCCCCGCTATAGCCGGGCAAGGCTCGACCTCACAAGCCCAGATCCGGGCCGGCGAGGTTGAGCCTCGCCCGGCCATGGCGGGGCTCAACCTCGCCCGGCCATGGTGGGGCTCCACCTGACCGTCGTTGCCTTGCCCGGCGACGGCAAGGTGGGCCCCTTGCCCGGCCGTGCCTCTAGCCGATCATTGGACTATGGTGATTGGCTGGAGGTGGGGAAGGGAGGGGCCAAAAAAAAAAAAAAACTAAAAAAATTCAAAAAAGATTTAAAATAGTTGGTTACCGGCCTGTCGATGTTCACGTCATCAACGAACGTCCAAAATTCGCCGGATGAACTGAAATAACACAATTGCAAAAGATTTAGGATTGAATTAGCACAATTGCAATAGATTTATGAATTTTTTGGTAATTGTCCCAAAAAAAAATAATATTGTGCGGAAAATTACAACACATTTCACTATTCACATCGTTGAAATTAGGTGGAGTTTTATTTAAAGTAATAAAAACCCCATCATATTGGTTGATTCTCTAGTGAAACGATATCTCCCGTTATACACACGTTCTCACTTTTGGTGGTTTTATTGAAGTTTAGGGTGCATAAAAGAATAAAGCTTCACCCTTACCAAAAAAAAAAAAAAAAAAGAATAAAGCTTCACTTAACCCATTAGTCTTTCTCTCTCTCAACACAAGAGGTTACTCTCTATTCTCTAACTCAATGCGCCACCGGAGAGAGAGAGAAAGTAAAGAGGTTGGACATTTGTAGGGATAAGCACGGTCCCCATCCAATTTGGGACCATATCGGTTGGTTCTAGGCGGTTCCTGTGAGAATCGCAATCCGATTCTCAATTTCTTGAGTGAAACCGGACCAGTGGAACAATATAAGCCTCGCCAACAACGTCAACATAGTAGCAGTAGTTGTCAACATGCATCTTACAGACAGGAAATGAAACCAAGAACCCAAATCACCGCGATCTCTTTTTGCTTAATTGCATTCGCTTCGCTTGTGTACAGCAAAACCCATTAAGGGGTTTTACTACCTGATCAATCTTAACACCTCATTAAGGGTATTACTACCTGATCAATCTTAAAATAGTTGGTTACCTACTAGCAAATATATTAGCATTATCTAGTCTTCCTAGTAAATTTTTTATATAATGGTATTACTACCTGATCAATCTTAACACCTCATTAAGGGGTTTATAACATAATACTACTCTAAGCACTCCTCTTCCTATTTCTGATCTCTTATTGAGACAAAGTGTCGAACAACTCCACGGCGAATGGCTAGGTCTAATTGAGTTTTTCATTCCAACAGCTCATGCATTTCTTTTTTACAATGCTGCCTTCGTTCTTCATCCATTTGGGTTGCTCTTGACCTTGTGGGTATATTTTTCTCCCTTGATCTTGGCGCATATGAGATTTGACAAAGTAACTATATCCATTTGGGACGTCAACACATAATGTTCCTTTTCTACGATCTTTGGGGAATCTTCTAATTTATTCTGCAATGAACTCTCTCTGACTGCACTCTTGATCAAATGTTCTAGGTAGATTGACAAATGAAACGGCGAGAATGTTAGAAATAGTAAAATTGAGTTTTGGTTTGAAGATTAAAAAAAAAAAAACAAAGTAGGAGTTTGTTAGCAACATGAAATAGATAAGGATGCTCACAATTTTTA
Source organism: Rhodamnia argentea (assembly GCF_020921035.1). Taxonomy (NCBI): domain Eukaryota; kingdom Viridiplantae; phylum Streptophyta; class Magnoliopsida; order Myrtales; family Myrtaceae; genus Rhodamnia; species Rhodamnia argentea. The sequence goes on along the minus strand of NC_063157.1, from coordinate 18,980,989 downwards.
ACTTTGAAATTGAAGAAAAGTTCAAATTGAAGTTTGTTTCCTTACTCCAATAAGGCGGTGGATTCGAAAGAGTCTTGAAGGGGCACACTTGGGTAAAAAAAGAGAGAGAAAGTGCAACTTTGCTTTGGATGAGATTATGGCAGCTCATTTCCACACTGAAGTCAGGCGATTTCTCGAGGCGGTTGAACTATGGTGACGGTTCCTTATAAACAGGTGCGTGAAAAGCCTCTACGAGGCATCGCCATCTGCGGCAGGAGAGGCCATGCCCGCCTTTGCCGCGGCCCTAGTGAGGCTAGGGTCGCCCAAATCTAGGCGAGCCAACCGCCACGATGACCTTGCCCAAGCTGGGTAAGGCTAGGTGAGGACCACAAAGCCCTAGCCGGCCGGTGGCGAGGGCTTTGCAGTCCTTGCCCAATGGCCCGCGAGTTTCGGCAACCCTCGCCAGCTGCCACAAGGGAAGGAAGGGGAAAAAAGAGAAAGAAAAGAAATAAAGAAATAAAAAATTGTTAAAATTTATTGAAATTTGGCCACATTAGCGTCGGCCGAGCAAATGAACTGAACCGGCACAACCGCAAAATGTTTAGGATTGAATTGGTAGAATTGCAATAGGTTTATGACTTTTTTTTGTAATTTTCCCACCTTAATTAACGGAGGCCAAAGGTGATCTAATCCATTGTAAACCTCCAGAAAGACACTCGACCATCAGGATAGAAAACTTTCAAAACACAAGTAAGAGAGGACCAACAAAAAGGAGTTACGATCGGTCCCAATGCGGTTCCTAGGTGGAGCGGGTCGGTTCCCGATTTCATGAGCCGGGAGCCCACATTACACAGTCGGGTTCCCGGTCACCTCTGCAGTGTCTTGGTGGAAGGTGTCACATATCGAAGTTACCCTTTGTTTCTCGGTCTCATTTCCAAGGAAATTTCACGGAGTTGATTTATTATATATCTTGCACTAACAAGATGTGCGTACATTTCACAGGTTTAAGATTATATTTGTTAGATTATTCTAAACGTTGGCGTCAACAAGAATTTTCGCAGAAAAAAAGCATACTAATATATTCTGATTTTCTTTAAATTCTCCATCTTGTTTTTTTAAACAATTAGTATTTTTTTTCCCGATTTGGTAAGAGTTGATATATATTCTCATTATCTACGATATATATTTCTTGTCCCTAAGAACGTATGTCTAAAATTCTCTTATTTTTAAAATCAATTATTTAAATATTTCTTGGTTTTCTTGTGAAAATTTTGTTGTCAGCAGTTGGTTATTAATACATTTATTTATCGAGCTTCAAGTTCATTGTTTATCCCAAGTTTGTTGATAATTAGTTTGATTGTATCATGATTACTAGTTGAGATTTTTTTTTATTATGCCATAATAGTGAAATACTGGCAGCCCCCTACTTTCACATCTTTGTGATGCTTAATCGATATAGAATTATAACAAGCATGAGATGTTGTTTTGAAGTTACAATTAGATTGGAATAAGATGTACTTTAAAGTGTGATGATGCATATACTTTGAACGTATTTTTGTTGAAAAATATGTTTTGGGATAGTATTATAAGTTAACCAAAAGACAATTGTAAATATAACTAAAAGTGAAAATGCCAATAAATGATTAACAAAATTAGCGCGTTAACGTACTCTGTTGGATACATTGAATTTTAATCAGACTCGTCTTGATCGCTCTACAAAGTTCATCGAAATTTTCTTAATTTTTCTTCAAAGAGTTCAAACACCTACTCATTTAAGATCATTTGTTCGTCAATTGACACGTAAATTTTTTGTCTTGATTGGTATAATTATAAAAATCACAACTAATCTTTTAATTTTCTTCTAGTATAGTTTATTCATCACAAATGGGCTATCACGTTATATGTAGTTTTTTAAACATCGTCTAACATCATTTATTTGTAAAAAAACTATGTCATATTGTGTATCTGTATATTATTCTACTCTTTCACAACTAGGATGTACCCTGTTATATAAATTTTTAAAATACCTCTACCCTTGTATAATGATGAGATACATACTATACTGTTACACAGCCATTTCAAATTAATTGTTTCCTTCGATTTGCCCATAGTTGATTCTTTATTTTCTAAAATCATTTATTTGTTTTCTGTGATGGATTATTTGGTTATGACTCCATTAATTACAATTTTATGTCAAATATACACTATCATGTTACAAAAGATGTTGCAGCATTGTTCAACTCTTAATGAACATCTTATTTAGCACAGATGTAGTACATATTTTATATCATAAATATGTTAAGTATAGGCTATCATATTATCTATCGATTTCTCGATTCATATTTTTTATTTATAATATATGTTGCTACATTGCCAACCCTTATTGAACATCTTATTTAGCACACATTTAGTACATCTGATATCATTTATCTGTTAAATATGGGCTATAATGTTATGTAACTTTTTTGTCGACTCGTTAATATCATTTACTTTTAAAATACTAAAAAATATTTGCCATAATATGTATCCATACAACTTTTCTTCCATAATATTCATCATTTATTACATTTCCCTACATTGTTGAAATACGCGTAGTCATGTAACAGAATCCTCTAAACATATTTTTTTTTTCCTTCTATGTGTGGGTAATTTTATTATATTCACTTATGTATAAAAGCATGCCATAAATTTTTATTGTGATCACCTTTTTTATTGATCATTTAATATTATTTATTCGCAGATATGAGTCCTATATTAAACCGATCATTTATTATTTATCACACATGCTTTTAATATTACTTAGTTGTCAAATATTATCCCAATATTAGATTGACCTTTAACATATCATTTTGGATACGAGTCAAATAGGAAATTAGTATACCTACATTGTTAATCCTATAAAATACAGTTATTTTTAATAGAATACACACACAAAAATCAATTTTGAAAATTTATTACCAACAATCTGCATTATTCCTTTGGAGAATTATGCATAGGAGTACGTAAAAGTATAGGTATTATAAATTTCATACCAAGATACGCACATGGTCAGAGATGGAGAAATGAAATTTGCTAGGATTAGACAATAGATCAAGTGATCATAAAAAATAAATTACTTAATAAAACTCACTCGTGAGCCTGCCACGTGGCTTAATTTCGTGTGAACTTCATCCGTATATATAGTATCATTTAGAATTTTATTACCAAAATAAGCAGAAGAATCAGAGGTGGGTGTAGAACTAGAGATTGCTAGGATTAATGATTTGCTAAAGTGACCATCATAAAGAAATTACTGGATAAAATTCAGACGTGGGCGTGCCACATGACGCTCAACCTCGTGCGAGCTTCACCCACTTTCTATATATAAGAATTAGATATTTGCTAAAGTAATCATCAAAGCCCTAGCTTTGTCCAATGCACATGGATGGGTCGATTTTAATCAATTCATGAAAATTAATCGAATCGACCTTTAAGTCTTTCATATCTTGCAAACCACAAAAAAAAAAAAAAAAAGACACTAGACAATCAAACCCTTTGTAAGTCTCATCATTACCTAGTGTTTTCTATGATTTATTACGTAAAGCCGATTATTGAGGACCAAAAGGAATGCCAAAAATCTCCTACATGCTAATGGAGAGTGGGTTTAGGTGAGTACGCAAAGTGATGGAATTCTTTTGCTGGTACTAATTAATCAAACCCTACTAAGTAATTCACTAATCACATTATTGCAACAATTTTTTTTTTCTCTCCTTGGTCGAGCATGATTCGAAGTCAAAAGCTTATTGATGCAAGTATCTGAGCAGAAGAAAAGTTAGGTTAAACTTTTATTCATCTGTAGCTTCCGGGAAGACAAAAGGGGAAGGTGTATTGATAGCAGAAAATCATGCCTACACACGTCCAAAGTTTTGTTCGGTGAAATATTCTAACAAGTCCTAGATTTCATATTTCTTCACAAAATACCCCGTGAAATTTAAAATAAGTTAACTTTTTGCTTATCAAATTTAGACTCTGCTAGACAGGGGTCAAAAGCGCCCTTAAAGCACCGATAATGCGGCGGCTAACTCGAGACATATTCTCTGCGGATCGAAATGATACGTGTATAAGTCTGGTTAACTTGAATTGTCTCTATTCACCATGTTGCGCCACGATACGTGCGGAAATTTTTTTATTTCTTTGCTGATAATTCTACTTAATAAAAGTTGACGTTCCTTGCTATGCAAATTCCTTTCTTCAGCCAAGTACTATTCAACTTTTCTTTGAGGATAGACAATGATACGTAACGAACTCCAAATTTTCATGTTAGGCTCATGTTTCATTACTTTGCGCTAAAGATAAAAAAGAAGATGACGGCGACGATGTACATCCGCCGTCGGTGGCGGGTGAAGAGCGGTCGTTGTCCTAAGCTTGAGGTCGAATTTCTTTCTACTACTTTTCCAGGTTCCATGTTAGGTGTCTTGTGCGGGTTCCTCGAAAACCCTAGGATTATTTTAGTTCTCTAAGGAACTGATTTATGTTTGGTTCGGGCACCAGATATTGGGATTTGGGCTTTTATAGGGGAAGTTATATCTTTGTGTTCCTGTACTTTACTTATTCTCTAATCTGGTCCCTTTACTTTGCATGTTTTTTTTATCGGGTGCTTCTACTTATACATAATGTATAATCAAGTCTCTCCGGAATAAAATCTACCCAAATCCAATTGACGTGGTTGTCGGAGGATGCTGGTGTGTGGTGGAGGTTAATTATTGTCTAGGTGAACACCTACAGTCATAGACTGAATTAGCGGGAGCATAAAAAAGAAAAATGTAGAAAAATTGATTCCTTCACTATCCACAACCTAAGGTGAGCATCCTAGGTGGGCAATATTTAGTTCACGCCACACTCCAGCGTCCTTCAATGACAATTTCAGGTGAGTTCGGATGAATTTTGTACGCAAAGGATTCGATTAGACATTGTGTACAAGTAGAACGATTTGGTTTTAGATTTTCTATAAATAGAAGGACTCAATTAGGAATTCCAAATTTATGAGGACTTGATTGAAAAATAGTTAACATATAGGGACAAAAGATACAATTTTTCCATTCGTACGCCATCTCTTTGAAAACGAACTCATGTTCTACAGCCACCCTTACGGATTCAAACTCAAGTAGTGCCTAATTTATAAGGTTAATTGGTATGTCATTCACATTTTTTTCTTGTTAAAGATAATAAAAGTAAAAATATTAGCACATATACCCATGGGACACGCAAAAGTTTCTTTTATACCGAGCTAGGAGAAAGGGAAGATAGTATATGCTGACACGAGTCTTTCTTGGGTCGGCCATAAAAGTGGAATTTCACTTTCACCACCATGTTTTTAATGTCCCCACATCGAACATGAGGCTGATATTATATACATGTAGTTTTCATAGACTAAGACACAGGAAATGGAAAAATTGTTTGGTCCTAAACTTATTATACGGAAGTCGAATTAATTCTAACTTTTCAATTTACCAGAAAAGTTTTAAGCCTATTCTAATTGTGCAAATTCAATCTCAAATCTTTTTTTTTTTTTTGGTCAATTCAGTTCTAAACATTTTTTGCAGAGAAAATTACCAAAAAAATCATAAATCTATCGCAATCGTGTCAATTCAGTCCTAAACTTTTTTTTTTTTGCCCAGTTCAATCTTAAAATTTTTGCAATTGTGCTAATTCAATCAACTTTGCTAACCGGCGCCGACATTGCATTGCCGATGCTTATGTGAACAATATTTAGTTATATATTTTTTTCATTTTTCATTTTTTCCATATTTTTTCTTTTTCTTCCTTTTTCCCCTTCCTATTGCTATTGTGGCCGACAAGCGAGGCCATGGGCAGCGAGGTGGTCTCACCTCACAAAACCCTCGTGAAGCACGACCGCAAGTGAGGGCGGCCTTGCCCACTATTGCCGAGGCTCAAATAGGCCGGTCAAGGGCTACCAAGCCCTCGCCCGAACTCGTAGGCCACAATAGCGGTAGGAATGGAAAAAAAAGAAAGAGCAAAAATATAAACTATTAAAAGTTATCCACGTCAATGTAGATGACGCCTTCTCAACGTGAACCCGCAAACAAATTAAATTGGCACAATTACAAAAAGTTTATGACTCAATTGGCAAAAAAAAAGTTCATGACCAAATTAGCACAATTATAATAGGTTTAGGACCTTCTTTATAATTCTTTTTATATTTTTATTTGTGTCAATTCAATCTATTAGACCAATTTTAAACAGCCGACGCTGATGTGGGCTTTTTTAATAATATTTTCATAATTTTTTTGTAATTTTTATTCTTTTCTTTTCTTTTCTTTAGTTTTTTTCCTCCACTTAGAGCCAGTGACCCTTGCCGGACACCGGCTAGGCCAGGACGCCCTCATCAACACCGGTCAAGGGCGTCACAGCCCTCGCTAGCCAAGGCGAGGACACTTTGCCTCTTGCCCGGATATGGCGGGAGCGTAGCGGCCCTCACCGACCCTAAATCCAAAAAAAAAAAACTCAAGAAAAGAAAAGAAAAAAATTCACATCAATGTCGACCAACTAAAATTGGGCGGATAGACCGAATTGACACAAATATAAAATGTTTAGGACTAAATTGGCATAATTGCAATAGATTTAGGACTTTTTTGGTAATTCTCTCATGCCAATTTTGTCTTAAACCTTTAGATAATTTGTCAATTTAGTCTTAAAACTTTTGATAATTCGTCAATGTACTCCCTCCCGCCAAATATCCAAATAACAGGTTTAGGACCAAACTGAAAAATCTCATAAAGATTCAGGACTAAATTGACACGCAGAAAAACGAAATCTAAATTGGTAAATCGTCTGAAGATTTAGGACTAAATTGACATAATTAAAAAGTTTAGGATTAAATTGGCTGTCGTAATATTCATGCAATGTAGATCATGATGATATGTTGGTCATATGCAGAAGAGTTATGTTATGGTAGCCGAGAAGGGTGCTACTTGGAACCCTCTTTGCTTAATAGAACAACTCTCAGGACATCCGTTACAGCAACCAGTTGTTATCCCTCAATTGGCCTCGCCTCTTATCTTGAACGAAACTTAAAATCAAGTTAACTTATCTCCAACTCATCGGATGGATTTTCCCTTCTTTGATTGAAGATTCGAAAGATGGGAAGTCGAAATAAGCCAGAACCAACAAGCCTACCCAGTGACCATTGCTATCTCGTCAGGTTAGATACCCTACAACCTTTTCTTCCCTTCACAAATCAATGTGGGGTTTCATTCGATTGGCCCTTTCGATTGAATCTAGAATTTCTCAGTAAAGAAGTGGGGGCCATGATGCCTCGTCTTGAGGAGAGGAGAATTCTTTTGATCCCATGGAGAGCGATGCCCTATCCCAATCCTTAGCTTGATATGATCCTAATCCGTAGCTTTTGTGAATCTGGGAAAGCTAAGTTAGTGGGTACATGGAATTCTTAGGATTCCAAATCGGGATGCTACATGTGAGCTTGATTGCTTGCACGTACGATCTTCTCAAATTTGAAAAAAAAAAAAAACCCCTTTATCAAGATGACATTTCGATCAGGATAATGACACCAACGAATCCTTAAATCTTGTGTACCATGCTCAATTGTGTACTTGTGTACTTATGAACTTGGCACGATATAGTGCCCAACTTGTTATCGACAATAACGAGTAAGATCCTGTTAATAAGTGTTTCTCAACAACATCTAAAGCATGTCGTTGGAAAAAGATTCACTTTTGAAAACAGTAACTACATGTCACAAGAGATGGATTAGTGCATTATTAGCAAGTATTTTGGTGATATTTTTAACAAAATCCTAATGGTAAATTGCTAATCTAACCATAAAGGTGTGCTTTCATTTACTAATCCGATCTGCCAACGACATCCAGTTGCTTTAAATTTCATTTGTTTACAAGCTCTTTACCAAGCTCGATTCAAGACAATGAGAAATGACACCAAATAGAGGAACCCAAATCCAGTGCGCTCAAAAGTTTGAGTCGGTGAGTTATGGCCTAACTAGGATAATACTAGTTGATCCACAAAACATGAAGACATCTATATGCATTGAAAGTAAACCATCCATCAATCATTAACCGGGATACCACTTGTTAGCCGACAGAAAACAAGCTAAATACCTTCACCCTTGGCTAGATTATCACCAAGAGAGAGTCCAAATCTAATTCCATCAACATATCCAGTTGAACCCGTACTTATTTAAAAATATATGCTAATGAGTTATTAGCCAATTAAAATAGATTAATTGGTCCATATTATACCACAATCCCCACGTAAGATTTCTTTCACTTAATACCCTAACACATACATCGTAAAACTTTTTCTATGTTTTTGATTGGTCTTTTATTTCCTTAAACCTCTACTTGTACATTTGAAGTATGAGTTACAATATAGGTATCACCCACATGCCAATTTATTAGGAAATGAAAGTGGGTGATGTCTATATTTTTTACCAGAAAATCACTCTGATTGGAGGAAATTTATTCCTAATAATGATGGAGAAAAATATTACCCCTTTCCAAAAGTTGATGTTAATAGTCTATGTCCTTTTTTCTTGGTCCAAATGATATCAGATGTTTATCGTCCATATTCTTAGAAAAGCATAACCTCAATAGTGTTACGACTAAGATTATCGAGTATTAATATGATAAAAGTTTTCCTGTCGGGATTTATATATGAATACTGGGAAAATTACTAAAAAAATCATAAATTTATTGTAATTGTGCCAATTCAGTCATAAACCTTTTTTTTTTGTGTCAATTCAGTCATAAACATTTTACATTTGTGCCAATTAAACCCATTTGACCAACCAACACCGACGTCGCTTTTAGTAATATTTTAATATTTTTTATTTTATTTTATTTTCTTTCTCATTTTATCCCCTTCCCCCTAGTGGCTAGCGAGGGTTGCCGGAGTTTGCCGGCCATGGGGCGAGGGCCGTGAAGCCCTCGCCCGGATCCGGGTGAGCCCGCCTCGCCCGCGGCCAAAACTCGCGAGACCATCGCAAGGAAAGGCCGTTGACGAGCCCAGCCTCGCTAGGGCAACAACAAAATGCGAGCATGGCCTCACTTGCCACGGGCTAGGCCACCTTCGCTACAACCGACGAGGCCGGGCGAGGACCACGAAGCCCTAGCCGGCCATTGGCAAGGGCTTCGCGGCCCTCATTGGCCACGAGAGGGAAGGAGAAAGAAAAGAAAAAGGGAAAAGAATACAAATAACATTTTTAAAATTTAATTGAAATTTTACCATGTCAGCGCTAGCCGGCTAAATAGACTGAATTGGCACAAACGTAAAAGGTTTAGGACTGAATTGGCACAAAAAAAAGGTTTAGGACTGAATATGCACATTTGCAATAGATTTATGATTTTTTTGGTAATTTCTCCTATGAATAATATATGTTGCCTTAAGGGTCATTGACTATACTTTAGAAATGGGAAAATTACCAAAAAAAACTCATAAACCTATTGTAATTGTGCCAATTTAGTTCTAAATCTTTTTTTTTTTTTTTTTTGCCAATTCAATCCTAAATTTTTTGCATTTGTATCAATTCGATCCTAAACATTTTGCATTTGTACCAATTCGGTCCTTCCGGTCAATTTTGGCTGAAAATCGCTGAAGTGGTAAGACCGGCGCTCACGTAATAATTTTTAATAATATTTTGATATTTTTCAATTATTTATTTATTTATTTTCTTTTCTTTTTTTTCCCCTTCTCTTCTTCCTCAACCTTTGACCGACTATGGAGCATCGATGCTCTCCAAGGACCTTTGTATCATGTTCAACACTCCGGCTCTCTCTGACATGCAACTAACATGTGGTTAGCACTCTAGACACGCCAACGACACCCGAGTTCAGTATCTTGACACACCATTTCGACTCGTACGGAACAATTTTAAGCATTTTCGATAAACTAAGGGTTAAAATGTAAATTGATTAAAAATATTTATACTTAAGTCATATACCCACCCACCCCAAAATTAATATACCCAGCCAGTCAAAAAAAAAAAAACTAATCGTAAATAACTAATAAAAAAAGGAGAAAAAACTGACCACCGATATTTTTATACATACATGGCAATTTATCATGTAAATATAAAAATATACATCTAACATATAATGTGTTCCAATGTGTCAAAATTTCCTATTTTTTAAGAAATCACGTGTCAGTGTATCGTGTCACATGTTGTGTCGGTACTAATAGGCGACGTACGATACCTCCAACCGGTCAAAGGTGTGGCCTTGCTTGCCACCGGCAACAGCAAGGTCGGCCTCGCGAGGGGCGGCGAGGCTCACCTTCGCCAAATCAAGCGGGGCAAGCCTCGCCCAACCCCTCATGAGGTCGCCTAGCCACGGGCAAGGGCGAGGCCCGACCTCGCTGCCCCTCTCGAGGTCGGCCTTACCGCCCCTCACTAAGCCAACCTCGTTGTCACCAATGGTCGGCGAGACCACACCTCTAGCCGGTCAAAGGTGTGGCTGAGGAAAAAGAGAAGGGAAAAAAAAGAAAAGAAAAAAAGAATTTAAAAAATTATTAAAAATTGTTACATCGGCGATTTTCAGCAAAAATTGGTTGGAAATACTGAATTGGCACAAATGCGAAAGGTTTAGGACTTAAATGGCATCAATGCAAAAGGTTTAGGACTTTTTTGGCAACTATCCCCTTCTAGAAATATATGTAAATTTATTCAAAGCAGCTAGCATTCTTGAAATGTGGTCTTTTTCTCGATTTGCAGAATGTGTTGCTATACGTGCATGCCAATTTAAACAGTCTTAACTAGTTGTGTTAAGGACATGCTTACAAGACCTTTTTTTGACGAAAACCCTTACTTTAGCAACACTACACGAACACTCGATTCTGCCCGAAACGTTGTGCCATGTCATTAGCAGCCTAATAGGGATGTAAAAGGCATGTTTATCGAATTACGGTGATATCACTACAAATAATAAAAAAGTATGGGATGTCCTTGAAACCCAACTGGGTGCCTGTGCAAATTTTAAGAGTGATGGGTCGTTCGTGCAATTTTTTGCAACTATGATTCTATGAATGCGTTCGCTAACGTACCTTTCATTTGCTTTCTTGTTCTTCTTTTCCTCAAAGGGAAGAAACGAGAAAAAGGCAATACCGACCTCTTGGAATATTCACGGTACATCTAATTTTGAATTTTCAGCGTAGAAAGGGAGGGATTTAATGGTAGAAAAAGGAGAGATTTAATGTTTTTTCTTTCCTTGGTGGGATCGGTAAACCTTACTGAACCAGATAGATATGAAGACCCTTCATCAACTTTCGGGAAAAGTATCAAAAAATTCTTAAACTTATTGCACCGATATCAATTCAGTTCTAAATTGTTTAATTAGATTAATTTAGTCCTAAACATATTGCATCGGTACCAATTTTGGCCGAATATCACTTACGTGAACGCCAGTCATCCTACGTGGCACAATTAGTGCTAACGTGAATAATTTTTTAATGTTTTTTTTCCTTTTCTTCTCTTTTATGTTCTTTACTTTTTACTAAGAGCTGCAACCGACCCTCGCCTGGCTCAAATCTAGCAAGGGCGTCGCGTCTACGTCAGCAATTTTCGATCAAAATTAGCCGCATTGACTTAATTGGTACCAATACAAAAAGATTTATGTCTAAATTGGTTCAATTAAAAGGTTTAGGACTGAATTGATACCGATACAATAAGTTTAAGAATTTTTTATTTCTTTCCCCATCCACTTTCTATTGTGTGTGCACTGTTCAAATGTGCTCCATTTAAAAGACACAAACCAATTTATTACTCTAGTATTTAACTTAAAATGAATAAACATAGGAATCGATCAATCAAAAGCTAGTTTGATTGTAGGTCCTGAGTTCTTACTTGTAAAAGTAATATAACATCATATTAAGAAATGCATATGTCCCATCTCTTTATTAGTCACTCGCCCTCTGCCTAGCTTTGCTCACTCGTGGTCGCCATCGATCTATCGCAATGGCCGTTGGCCCATCTGACTACCGCCATGACCGTCGATGCCTGTGCTGAATAGTGGCGAGGAGAGAGAGTATTAAAACGGATTCCTTTGTTAAAAGTACATGTTGATCTTTTACTGGCGTATATGAATGGCCAACACAAAGCTTAATCGGAGAACCTTTCCTTCAATTATGGATAGAAGATAATATGGCCTGAAAATGAGACCTTGCAAAGCCCGAAGTGCCCAAACCATGCTTGTTCCTGTGTTCGAAGTGATCAATAATTTCTCAAGGTTTTTATTAGAAAAAATGTCCAAAACATACCTCTGTTTTTTCAAAATATCACTTAACTGTCGTTCAATAACCCTACTATGAAAGGAACATTTCCCCTCTCCCCTTTATAAATCTCCAAACCCTCAAAAGTCTCCCATAAACCCTAGGGTACATCACCCGCAATCCCCCATCTCCTCGTCAACACACCGATGTCGGCACCGCTCTGCCGTCACCGCCATCGGCTCCCCTCACTACTCGATCTAGATATGGTGGCCAGGGCCACGAGATGCCGAATTTGGCAACTAAGGCAGCAAGTTCAAAGCTCGAGTGGCCATGGACGTGCCTGACCTCGAGGTCCAGTGACAATTTGCCACAAGCTCTAGCAGCCATGGCGCGACACAGGGCATGAGCGGAGGGAGAAGGGTGAGGGTATTTTTGGAAAAGGAAATGACAAAGTTACAAAAAAAGTGCACAATGTTGCTAAAATGAGGTGCAAATATGTACTTATAAAAATAGAGGTACCTGGTATTTAGGTGAAAGGTCAACTATGCTTTTGGTATTTTCCGTATTTTGATTAGCTCTAGGAATTTTTTAGTTTAATATAGAATGCTAAGAATTTGTTTCATGAGTTTCTTATTTCGGAAGAACCTTAAATAAGTAATTACTTTCAGTTGAACCAAAAAATTCTCATAAATCTTGAGCTCTTCTTGATCTTTCCCTGTGCGAGATTGATTTTTCATCAACAACAGATAGACTAAATTTTTTATCCTTCTAATATCGACTTCTTCAAATATACAACAACAACAACTATGACACGTATACTCCTATAGAGAAACTGGTCGTGGTTTTTAAGGGACAATTACCAAAAAAAAATTTCTAAACATATTATAATTGTGCCAAAATTCAGTCATAAACCTTTTGCATTTGTGCTAATTTAGTCTATCCAGCCAATTTTGGCAAACGGGCGCTGGCGTGGACTTTCTTATTATATTTTAATAATTTGTTGAAATTTCTATATTTTTTGTTCTTTTCCTTTCTTTAGTTTTTCTTTTTCCTTTTTTTTTATAATGAAAATGATGAGCAGATCTCTAACTTCAAAAAGAAAATTGGAAGAGAAAGAACAACCCATCAAAGAGGAAGTGAAGGCGCAAAAGGTGCATGAGGACCACCATTTTTTGGAGCAGTACATAAAATGATATAGTAATGAGCATGATGCATGGGGGGTTGCACGATCCCGTGGCTGCAGCTCAGTTGTGCTCTGGAAAGTCAGGGCATCGTGTTGGGAACACTTGATTCGCTTCCTTTCTTGCACTTTTTATCATTTCTCTCACAGCCTGTGTACGTGGACCACGCTTCGCCTCTGATTAAAAGCTCTGATTGGTTGATCAGCACGCCACCAACTTAACAAGGACATCAACGGTGAAGATTTAGGTAATAATAGTAACGATAATCAATCACCATCCTAACAAGTTGCATATTAGGGTTTGCTATGATATAATAATGATATGGCGCTTTCTTCGTTTGCTTGCTCTTTTGTTTTCCCGTGGCTTTACAAGGCAGTATTAGTATCTTTCAATTATGTTGTTGTAAGACTAGTATAAACTTATCAAATCGAGACTCCATCATATGTTAAGAAAAAGAAGATTTTCCAACTTTATGGGCATCTTTAGTCAAGTGGTGCATACATAATTTTAGAACCGTACTAAACTTACCTCTTCAATAGGATCAAAAGTAAGCCACTCGTATGGATTTTGCGACATTCACAAAGATGTTACATCCTCATGGTATGTGTCCTCAATGTTGCACCACCTATAAATCGAGTTTTAAACTTTAACTATGTTTCTTCGGAGATGATGTCACAATCACATTTCCGATTTAGATAGCCTTTTGGTCTAAGTTTGTGGGGTATATTCTTCATGTGTTTAACACTAGTTGTTAATGAATCATTCGCAAGCTCTTAGTTTGGCTGGTAGAGCTATTTGGCTAATGTTGGTCTAACTTAATACTTGGTACGAGCTTAATATCCCCCTTCTTCTGTTTTCTCTTCTAATATGGCAACATATCTTATCCCTTGCCAACATCTCCAAGTAATTTTTTTACTTATTGATTGAGAATGCATATTTCGTGAAATGTATCCTCTCAAGCAATGATGACCTCGGCGAGGTTGCCCATGGCGTCCAAGTACTCAATCTGAGGTCATCACGCCTTGGGCGACCTCAATAGAGGCCGTCCAGGTGCAACGTCATGCCACCATGAGAGAGATAGGTGAACATTGGGCACCTAGGGACTTGGATGCATGAGCTTCTAGGTGGGCCTTTTGTAGTACCGACTCTTGGCCACAGCGATGGCGGCGGCAATGAGTGGTTGGTGCTTCCGGCAACGGGTAGCGGCAACTGACTATGGTTGTTGGAGAAAGAGACTAAGATTAGGAAGGTACTTACCAAATGAGTCCTATACACTTATGCCAATTCAGTTGTAAGTTTTTCGATTTTGCCACTATAGTCATGAACATTTGCACGAAGTTTCAACATAATCCTTCAACCAATTACGAAAGTACCAACTTGGAGTGGTCATCCACGAGCGCCCTATATGGCATGCTAACATGGATAGCTTGTGGATCACCACATCAACAATTTTTGAAGGCAATAAGTCGAGATGATTATATATTAAAATTTCACAAACATAGAGAAAGTCGAGTATGATATATTCTCAACCTTTCAGTTTCTACTAAACATAATTAATTAAATAATGATTGTGAAAAATAATAATTGGATAAGTGTCACTTTCCCAATTTGAACACAATAGGTTCTACATGCTAATGCTACGAACAACCGGCTCGAACCGGCAGAGCATTTAACTCTAAAAAGGACAATGTCTCCCAACCCTAACCCCACGAATCAGGAGATATTAGTGGGATTGGGTCAAACTATTTCTTTGCTGTTAGTATTATACAATAGCTAGGCATAATCGACATTTTTGTTTTTATTCTTTCTTTTCAAGAATCTCCAGGTAACCAAGTCTCTGAGCTCGTGCATCTAAATTATCGCAAAAAGAAGAAATGGGCATTCTTGTTACCATTGTAGCTAAAACGCTAAGTATTCTGCTTGGGGAGTATGTTCGAGAAAATGAAATTGAAAGAATTGATGGGAAGCCCGCACAAGTGGTGGAGCATATGGTTTAAATAGATGCAAAGTGAAGCGCCTTATTAGGGCTTGACATACTGCAAAAAAAAAAAGGGGATCCGCATGTGAACGTGGTCCATGCACCTCGCTATAATTACATGAAGGCAGTGAAATAGCTAAAACCGAATGCCTAAAATATATAGCCTAAGAATAGCCGTAAATTCGTAATGCATGACTTTATATAGTGTAAAATGGAGATTGATCTCGACAATTTCTTGGAGTTGACTTTGTGGTTTTGAAATTATGCAAATTAGGCACAACAATACAGATATGATGTTCCCTATCTTTAGGTGCAAACGAATTTATGTTTTTGCCTTTCACTCAAGTTTTGATTCACATGTTACCTAACCCATGAAAAAATGAAATACCTTAATGAGTAATAGGTTTGCTTGTTGATTATCTTAGACATATATACATTAATAAATATGCTTACCTCTTATAGAAGTTGGAAAGTTATTTGCATCATGTTCTCCTCAATCTCCGATTAGGAAAAAATTCCTCTCTAACGGCCTTTCGATTAGTGGGTTACGAGATATGAACATTGCTCGTATTTACATCTAATTAAGTTTGTTTGTGGTGATACACATAACGTGTAACTCACCAATCAAAAACATATATGAGGATCAATTGGGAGAGGGCATCTCGTGCATGCAACTGTTGAGGATCAACTCCAATTGAATAATGCATTGTCGCTTAGTGAATAATAAGGGGGAGAAGAAAAAAAAATATAATAATAATAATTGAAGGTTGGTGGAGGAGGAATCTAATTCCCTATCTAATCAAACCTTTGACAGAATATCATGTCTTTTCCTCATTTCCATGCAAAAAAGCAAAGCCAACCCTACTTCTTGTGCAGAGTCTCACATTGCTGGGGAAAGAGGAAAAAAAAAAAAAAAAGAGCCGTGGCCTTTGGCAGCTTTCCCACTCTCTCTTCTCTCTCTCTCTCTCTAGATATACTGTACAGAGCGAAAGGTTTGCATGCAGAATTAGCTTTAGATTTCTGTAATGGGTAATGGACAATCTCGTTTTACTTCTATAAAAAACCAATACCATATCTCTCTTTCTCTCTGCCATGGCCTTAGATCACGTGCGGGTGAGAAAACAATGTGGAGATCTGCAAAAATCAAGAACCTTAAGAAGCGGACAAATCCACCTCAGTCTCCCTCATGTGATGATTTCGGGAAGATTCTTAAGACAGATTCCATATTAATATTCTAAAGACCGTCTGACCAGCAACCCCCTTTTGTAAGACTGCTTAATTTTCATCGGCAAAGTGGACCTCTTGTTTCCCTTTTTTTTTTTTTATTAAGGTTAATACTATAAAAAACTTCAAATTGATATGTTTGTGATAAACTTACTCCAGATTAATTTTTTGACTACCAAAAACTCCATAATGGTACAGTTGTGATAAATTTGTCTCAATTAGTTTCCATTAAATTTTACTATTAAATTGCTGAGTTAAATGGCACGTGATAGTTGGCGGGTGTACCAATTTGGGATATTCACCCTCCGTTTATCACGGGTGTACTGGTTGGGACTTGTTTCCGATATTAACCCAATTTAACAGAGACTAATATAGGGTAAATTCGCAACAGTTGTACCAATTGAGAGTTTTTGTGGTCAAAATATTATTTTAGGATAAATTTGTTACGGGTATAAATGTTTGCAATTTTTTATGATAAAAAAATTAATTTATGATAAATTTATCATATATGTATCAATTTGAAATTTTTCGTTGTATTAACCTGTCTCCTCCTCCTTGTCAGCGGCGCCAAAATGGTTCACTTCCCCCCTCCTCTTTGGTAGGTCTACATGGGCCGACAAAAGCTATTTTGGAGCTTCCAACTGGGCCACACAAGACCAAGCGGCCGTTGCCCACCATCCTGAGAAATTGGTCCACACACGATCTGGCCATCTTTGTTTCCAGCAGCAGCACGGGATGTGTCGAAAATTTGACAGAGCAAAGGAGTCGGACATAAAGCTAAAAGAGGAATCGAAAGCGAGAGCCACTCGGCCGAACTGAATGAACGGATTAGGAAAACTGAGATTTTGATATGCTGAGTTGTTTGCCTGATTGAATACCCTCGGCGACGATTTTCGAGAGGCGGTTGTTCAAAATCGAACTTGTCCTTT
Organism: Rhodamnia argentea; assembly: GCF_020921035.1. Lineage (NCBI taxonomy): Eukaryota > Viridiplantae > Streptophyta > Magnoliopsida > Myrtales > Myrtaceae > Rhodamnia > Rhodamnia argentea. Next base: position 18,963,464 of record NC_063157.1, on the reverse strand, counting down.
CACCACATCTCTGATTCAGCTACAAGCTCAAGCGTAAATCGTGACTCCGGTCGGCGGTCCTTTTTCCTATAATTCATTTAGCCTAACCCGAGCACACCAACTCACAGATACTAGATGACGTTAAAGTCGTGAAACCAAGGTTACAAATAGCCAAACTATGTGCATTTTCTTACCTATCCATGCAAAAACTAATTTCCACAAGGGGTATCGGTAGGAAAACATTTTCCATTGATTATGAAAAATATTTTCCGTTAACTCATTTTTCTAGGTGATCCAAACGTCGAAAAATGAGGAACATGTTCTACCGAAAAATGTTTTCCACAAAACAAACGAGCCTATGCCTGCAAAATCTGCACATGTTTGTAATTGACGATATTCGATGAAATTTTTGTCTAGAACCTAGAGCAGTGCCAGTCCAATTTATTAGCGTGCAGTTGACTTTGTCCAATCTTTCGATAATTCCATAAAATGTAGAAACGAAGCGAAGTGGAAATAAGAACAATTCTTTCCAAAACAAAACCAAAAAAAAAAAGAGTTATATCAGGCAAGCTGAACTTCAGCTATACAGGCATGACAAGGCAATGACTTCTCCAGACTTCCCCGAACAATATTGCAATCTTCCTCGATATTTTACTATCTTCCCTGAAAAGTTCAAGGTCAGAGACTTTCTGAGAAATATAAACTCCCCTTCCATGGCAGGAGTCTACCACTTGTGCAGGCGGATTCCAACTCATCCAAGGCCACTGTAACTTGAAACCTTCTTGATGGCCTCCTTCTCCATCTCCACCAGCTGCCGGCAGAAGGATTCAATGTCCAGTGCCTCTTCCTTGATGGAGAATCTAAAGTCCTTCCATTGATACTGCCGACTACCATCCTCCAGTGCCGGACCCGGGACCTTACCCAGTATATCAAATCCCTTTTGATCCAGAGACAGCATGTATGCATCCTTGACATGATAATACAGAGCAGTCAATCGAAAGGTACCCAGAGGACAATTAAATCATGAATGGTGGCTTAGTGCTGCTACTGCCACAAGACTATTTGAAAATGAACCTATTTGTTATAGCTCTTACATGAGGTGCTGTCCGCATTATGGTCTAGAAGATGATCATAAGAAGAACAAAGCAGCATTAATTGTGGAAAAGAATGAACACCATGTCCGATTAATTTTCACCCACCAATCCAATATGCCAAATTCTCTTCTTATTTTTCAGCGAAAACTGCCCATGCTCTTCAGACATTACCCTTTCTACCACAATTAGTTGGAGTTATTTTTCCCATAACAGATTTTATGGAATCTATAAATTTAACCTTTGAAAGAACTGCATAATAATCTCAGTAATACAAGTTTATCCTTGAAGAAATGAAACCTACATATTCCAAACTAATCTTCAACATTCAATTTGAACAATCCTAAAACTCAAATGCCCATTTCCTCATTTCTATAATGATGCAGGAGCCTCCTATTCAAGGTACCAGACCAGCCTGAAGCATGACTATTCATAAATTACATGGGAGACATTAAAACTGATGCATGGCTTGGTGGAAATAGTTTGTGCACCGCATGTCATGAATATCAAAGTCCCTAATTCAAAATTCAAATGTCCCACAACAAAATAATTACAATTTCAAAAGAGACCAAATGGAGCTCCTCTTGAACCTGTTGAACTGCCCGCTTTGACCAGTTGAATCAGGTCGACACTCCTCCAATCAGTTCATGATAACAGACTATTTAATCTTTCAAAAGCAGACTGGTTAATGGTCCAAGCTGTTGAACTGACCGGTCCATTGTTGTTAAACAGCACTCTTTTTGTATCTACTACCTATGATGCCATATATGCAGTATCCCCAAAGCTTGTCTCTCCAGAGCATAGGACGATGCAATAATCTAAACCATGAATTTGCTGGAAGTGGCGGGAAGCTAATATTTAGAACTTTAGAAAGCAAAAGTCCTTGCTAAAAAGTACTTCAAAAAAAAATAGACTCACACAAGTCTTTGAAGCTTGGCCAGAAAAATAAAGATGTCAGACCCAAAAAAAAAAAAAAGTCCTAACTTGGAAGCTATTGGATGTGTCCTTTTCTAACTACCTTTTTCATAGTTCATGTGTCATAGTTAAGTGCATCCAGGGAAGCCAAAACTAATTTATGTACAAAGGAAGTGAGGGAGAAGCCTAACTCATATGCCACCGCAGCATCTCAAAATGCAGTCTCTGGTCCTACTCAATGAATCGGTACCATCTACAAGAACCACCACACAACACAACCAGGAGAACTTACTCTCACGGGTGCATTCAGGTATGTGAAACAGAAAAGCACCAGTGCTCTTCGCCTTGATTCACTTTGATTAATTCCATCAACAAGCATGGCCGAAAAGGGTGCTACAATCGCAACAAGAACAATGATTAATAAGGAGGAAAACTATGCTCCTCATAAGAAGGAAGAGGCATACAATGCCCGAATAGCTGTTTTCATCAGGTTGCATGAGTGCCTTACCTAAGATATCGGTCTTGGTTGTTTGTATAACTTCCATATCAACTTCATGATTTCCTCCATTGCCATCAACGAATGTGCATGATCTACCATATGAAAAAAGTTGAGCACATGTATTAAATATTGCATCTGATATCCACTCATATCAATACTTCAAGATATGTTTCTGAAAAAGAAAGGTGTGACTGACATTGCACCTTATATCAAACTTATAGATGGCGTGCTTTTGACTTCCATCGAGTAACTCATGAAGGTTCTCACTACGAGATGTACGAACAGGATTGGTTGAACTTAGTACGCCAGATACTGCATAACTGGACTCACTAATTACTTCCACTTCAGACTGTATAAGTTCTTTAAGGCTTTCAGAAGCCAACTGAGCCTGCACTGAGGATAAGAAACCTTCACCAATCTTATCTCATAAAAAGACTGTAAACTGCAAATCAGGTTGAGACAAATTTTTACTCATTTTATACAAACCGAAGTTCGATAAACCATGACCAGAGATGACCATATGGTGATCAGTTAAACAATGATACACCTTCTTTCTTGAAAGAAGAGTGCTTGGGAATGATAAGCTTTGCAGCTGCATGGTTTCAGGACAGATCTAGTTAGTCTGTTTCGCTGGGGCAAAATTGACAACTGGTTTACCTAAACTAAGCTACAAAATGACTAAGCGGGCTTTCCTCAAAACACAACACGACAAAACTTTAAGAAGCTAATATGTCTACTGTTTTAGTTAATAATGATCACAGTGCCAGTTAAATTATACAATTAACACCAGAGATGATTGTGGCTTAAGTCTAGCAGTTTAGACAACTACCTGAAAATTTTACTAAATTAGATCGAGTATATCTTAGCAAAGATTTGCCGGTGCAAGTAGAGGAATTCAATGGGGAACTAACCCCTCAATGGATGAGTTTTACACCCAAATTAAGTATAGAAGTTAGTTCGAGATGGGAAAGAACACGTATCATGATTGCCAGATGCTGAAAAAGTTGTCACTGATACAATACTAGAAGAAAGAATGACTGCGAGAGGCAGGGCATAAACTTTTAGATAACTTCTACTATCAAATAATGCCACTGAAGCAGCAACCCATGACTAAGCCTCAGTGAAACAAGTCACTTGAGTTGATGCAGTTGACCATTTTCCTGTATGAAAGTCCACCATTTTCTCATGTGAAAAATGTTGGTGCATGCGCATGCATGGAGGGAGGGAGGGAGGGAGGGAGGGAGACAATTGATGGCTAGATTTACTTTTGTAAATCCGAAGAGATAACTCAATATATTTTGAAGGTTGCAAAGCTGAATACTAATTAAAGATCTGCTCTCAAGCACGCTAGTCAAGAGGCTCATATCGATCCATTAGAGACAGAGGCCAACCTGATTACATGAAAATATGAATTTGTTAAAGAAATGAAGAAGTACAACCACAACCATAGTCAACAAAACCAATTTGAAGCAGAGAAATTCCTTCCAAAATCATCAAAATTCTGTTTTATAATCTTCACCTTTTGTTCCTTAAGAGGAAGAACATCTCCAGTCAGAGCAATCCGAGAGGGTAACTGCAGCATGTCCAGGAAGATATATTATGATGTTGCCCTATATCTACGGCAGATGATTGATATACCAAACACATTTAGTACTTGTTGGTAATTCATATGAACATAGGCACCAACCTTTTTCAGGGACTTGAGTAGATTGGCTAGTGGACCTGGGAAAGGCGTTGCTACTGCCAGTGAGCCACGCTCATCAATTACTGTGTTCTACCAATAGGAAAGTGCATAATAAGCGACACCCAAGCACATGAAGCACAGCATACTCCTCAATCAATGCTTGACTTTGTGGCTACAGTAGAAGTGTCAAAATACAAGGACATAAACATATTCCGACAAAAGAGGTTGGAATATTGCTATTATTGTGGCAAGAGAGTTTAGCTCTTCCCAGTTCCCATTGCTGCCTAAAGGATAGACCGACTCAATTTGTTTCTTCCTATGGTTGCAGGTTACAGATTGTGCAATATCATCGGAGGGATTAACCATGATAAAAGCATAGAGAAAGGGGAAGCTGAAAAATTGACCAATTCACTAAGGAAATAAATAAAAGTAACCTTAAGTGACATAGACATTCTTACTGTAGCTACAATTGAATCACCTCAAACACTATGGAAGTTATGTACAGGGGAGTGTGATTACGAAAAATGAGAATCTAATTACTATTACTTCCCTGAAAAAGGATGAACTTAACAAATACAGGCATACTAGGAGAAGTTGATAATACAAGGACTCATACTGCAGTGGATCCCTGAAGAAGAAGTGAAAGAAGTGTCTATTTTACCATGTCATTAAGGAACCACTTCATTTTTCAGGTTTGCATAAGATTTTAAACCACGAGCAGTTCAATGAATGGTTAGAGACAAACACGCAGCCTTTAAGGGAACGTAGAAAAGTTAGCTTCATCAAGGACAAGCCCACTAGCAGTCCCAATTGCAATTGCTTTAATCTTCTACAGACATGAGGCTAAAGGATAATCAATGCCAACAAAATCATTTGGCAGAACAGGACAAAATGCATTTGTTTGAGAGAGAGAGAGGGGTAAACCGTCTCTTATGGCCTATTTGGTTCTTAAAAGAAGCGATCCAGATATTAGATATGATACCAAAGTTAACAGTTAACATTTTATCAATCCGTGTAATCAAGCATTTCTAGGAAATCACATAATTCTTCGATTTAATAGAGCAGTGACTTAAATTACATACACAAAAGAACTAGTTTAAGTCTATGCAGTAGAAAATAGAGCAGTGCCATTCATCCACTATGAGTCCATGAGTTCAAAAGAGGATGAGAAAATAGAGGTAGCATCGTGATTTGAAGCTCAAGTGGATTGTTTTTCCTTTTACGAGACGAAAATGAGACACGCTAACAAGTAAAGAAGCAGAATATAGTAAATGTCTCCTTTATTCATTATAGCAGCCAGTCTTCCATATGTACTTTTCTGAACAGCTTACTTTTTTCAATTCTTCCATACGACGGAAAACCGAAACAACAGTGTTAATGTTCCCATGTTACCTTTAAAGTCATGAAATATATGAGTGTTGCTAGAATCAGCAGGGTTTTGGACATGCTTCGTCACAGGTCGTGTTCAGGGCAAAATGGATCAACAGTTTGTCCTGACTCTATCTACTCTTCGAAAAAGAAACTTTAAAAACACGTCGAGTGCATCAGATAGTGCACTTATAGTTATACATAAAATGACACTCTCCACCTAACTTGTTGATATTGATTGCCACAAATTCCAATCCCTTAAGAAGACCAAGTATGAGAATAACAAGTCTTAACGAAGTTACTTTCAGGTGAATTTCCATGGAAATTTGTGTCCTTAGTTAGAATGTGAATCCAACTCAAAATCTCAAATTCAAGAGAACGAAATTCAGCCTGCTTTACCAGGGATACGCAAAGGAGCAACATATCACCTCATCCAGGATATAAGTACAAAAAAATGACACAAAACTTGGGCAGCTATCTTTAATTACTTCAGAATTGAGAAGCAACAAACGGGAAACCCTTCAAAATAGCCAGAATCGAGAAGCAGCAAACAGGATACCCTTCAAAATAGCTATTATCTTGATAAATAACACCTTGCAAGCACATTAAGAAGCTTACCACATTGTGCATGTCATTCTCTGGAACCCAAATGTACGGTTTCCCTCTCTTGACCATGTACTTAACTTTCGAACTGTGTATGTCTCCCTTGCTGTCACAACCAAGCCAACATTGACCAACAAATCCAACTCAAACAATGCACAAATATCTCTTGTCTGGATGGAGCGAATTCTTGATTCACCGATATGATGCAGAAGCAACCAGTAAACAACAAGTAAAAGCTCCTGCTTATGCGACTAGTGGAACCAACTCGCTCAGTACAATTCTGTCGTGTGCTTTCTTGTGTCCTTGAACCTAATCATCAAGAAAACAAACCCCCCACCCCCCAAAAAAAAGGCCAACAAACATGAGAAAAGTAGAAGAAGCACCTTCCTCTGGCGTCGGCTTTGATGGTGCTAAGGTGGCCTTGCCAGTTCGACGCTAATATACTCTGCAGGAACAGAAAGAAAGAAAAGTGGGCACAGTGCTACATGACGATCAATACGAGAATTTCAGTTGCACAAGTACATGCGAACCCACGAACAATCGCACGTACTTGAGCTTGGAGCCGGAGGTATACACGCTCGAGCGGCTTAAAGGAAGGAAGGAAGGAAGGAAGGAAGAGAGTACCTTGCATTTCTCTGCGACTGTCAGCACCTTTGCCTTGGTCCCTCTCATGGCGTCGCCGAACGTTTCAGTCCGATGCACACCAACCGTTCGATCAAATGCCTCCGAATCGGAAAGGCCAGATGCGTTTGGGCGGTTCTTGACTTGGCTCCCTACGACAACCTCAATTTATTAGCGAGGTCTTTCGCAGTAACAACCGAAAACGGTGCGTTTTTGGAGCGTAGTTCATTAGTTTCTCTAGTCTAGGAGGGTAGTCTCTTTTTTTTCGCTTCTTCATTAACTTTCAATCTTCTTATTTTGTTTTTAATACATTTGTTAAGAATGAACCTAGAGCTCCCCTTGAGTAGAAAAAAAGAAAATAAAAAAGACACGATAATTTTAAAAACATGGAGCACTAATCGGGCTTGGCCATTTTATTCACAACCATATCCTATGTAAAATTGTAACCTCGACTCCGTCGAAGGAAAACAAGATCTATCGAAAATGTAGTTCACTTTTCACTTGTCAAGACGTGCTGAATTGTAAAGTAGATAAGAGAGAAGTTCATAAGCTATAATTCGTTATTTTATTGTTCAAATAATTAGTTCTTTGATCTCACAATTCAAATATAATTTATATAATGAATAGGGAGATATGATCTCAAGTTTTTAAGTTAGACATTGAGATTGAATATCATTCAAAGAATATAACACAAAAATATAGAAATCCGTACACTCTAAAAAAATAAAATTGAATTTGTGATGGTGCTTCGCGACTACGTTTGGGGCCTCAAAGGTGGGGTTTGGGACTCCGACGGAGATGAGACCAGCTATTGAGTTGCACATGCAGCAAAGTGGGAAGAAGTGGGGGTGATCGATTCTCGATCCGGTTCGATCCCACTCAATGGATTGGAAGGAGCGGTTCTCAATTTTTGGGATCGGTAACCGAACCGGATGGTCCCGAAATCAAAGGACAATCCGATTGAATTCCCAGGTGGTTCAATAGAACTAGTGTATTATTAGTAGGGTAAGCAACACATACTTTAATATTAATATATTAATTAAAATTAGGTATACATTTAATAAATAAAAAAATAATTGGTGGATTATTAGGTTTACATTTAAGGAATAAAAATTAAATAAAACATAATTAGTCCAATCCGAATAGTTCCCGACTCGGTCGGTCCGTCTTGCTCACCTTTAGGGATAAGAACGTCACAAGTGCTGTAACTTTCGTGCGACGCTCACTTGAGTGTCATAATTTTTTTTTCGATCACTTAAGTGTCATAACATATATGGCGCTTACTTAGGTGTCGTAACTTTCTTTTCGATTACTAAAATACCATATAACTTTTCAATCGACCACTTGAATGACATAATTTTAAAAAGTTCACACAAGTATTAAACCACATTGAATTTTTGGCACTTGGATGAATTTTTTTTAAAAATTTGCAAAGTAAGTAATGTATTAAAAGTTACAGCACTCAAGTAAACGCTTTTTTTTTTATAAAAATTATAGCATTTAAGTGGTAAAAAAAAAAAGTTAAAGTAATCAAGTAAACGTCTTACGAAAGTTATGATATTTAAGATACCCTTATCTCAACAAAGTGGGTTCCAAGACTCATCTTCCACAGTGAGCACATCGACTGATTGATGGTGGCTAATCGGGCCTCTGATTGATAAAAGGCAAATAAGATCAATTTAAAAAGCAGCTGCTTTTAGCTTATCAAAACATACTCATGCGCTTCTAATAATCAAGCAATCAAAATAAATTCGACATGATTTCCTTAAAAATGGTTCATGCAACTTATCCCTGTTCATTTATTATGTAGTCAAAGTCATGTCACACTTAACTTTATTGCTAAATTACATAACTTGCCACATGGCCCACATTCGACAAATAGCATTACTCAAGTGATTTATCATCCTGATTTTCCATCACTTATTAAATTTGAAAAAAAAAGTATGATCGAATGTATTTGACCAATAAAATAGATGAAAATAAAGAAATTATTTATTGAAAGATTTTTAATCGACCGGACATGGCCGCTCTAGCTTCCAAACTTGTTCAAACTCGCGGCCGTGTACCTACTCAAGCTTCGTCAGGCTTGGCTATGGCCACTCAAGCTTCTTCGAGCTCCTAGAAATGGCCACTCAAGTTTCATTAAGCTCTGCCATGGCCGCTTCAACTTGCAGGCTTTTCGAGTTCACGGCCATGATTACTCGAGCTTTGTCGAGCTTGCCAGCCATGGATGCTCAAGCTTCATTGAGTTTCTTCGAGTTCTCGGCCATGGCTACTCGATTTTCGTTGAGCTCAACTCTAGTCGATAGATGTTCAAAAAGAAAAAAACAAAAGCTATGGTCGTTCCAGCTTCCAAGCTTCTTCAAGCTCGCAGGATGGCCACTCAAGCTTCGTGGAGCTCAGCCATAGCCACTCCAGCCTCTTCAAGCTAGCAACTATGGTCGCTCGAGCTTCCTCTCTAGCTTCCAAGCTTCTTCAGGATTGCGGCCATGGCCAATAAAGTTTCATTGAGCTCGCTATGGCTACTCGAGCTTCTTTTAGCTACTTAAGATCGCGGCCAAAGCAAGCTTGAGCGACCATGACGGCTCGAGCTTCGTCAAGCTTGGCCATGGTTGATCATGCAGATGCCTTTTGAGCTAAACTAAAGATCAAAGACTGAATTTCCATCCTTACCAAAAAAAAAAAAAAAATTCCATTACTCATGGGGTGTGTTGGGTTTGGCTTTGGTGGAATGCATTTGAGAAAATGGAAAAGTCTTTGGGTTAAAGAGATTTCTGACATGCAAATAGTGTTTGATAAATTATATTTTAAAAACACATTGGGAAGTAATTTTGACTTAAATGACGTTTGATAAAAACTACACTTTGTAAATGACTTTTCCTAATTTTCTTTTAAATAAAAAAACTATTGAACTATTTCCAGGTGAAACTAAGTCGCCAACCAAATCTAGCCTCCAACCGGCCTTGTCTGAGGTCGTACCACCTCGGGCACAACCCGAGCACCACTGCCCGGGGTCGCGCAACCTTAAGCGAGGCTAGCGGTAGCTCGATCTAGCCGCCAACAACTCGCGAGACCTTCACTTGCAAATTTAGTTTTTCGGACATTTTGTAAAATTGTGGAAGTTGAGTGAAGGTAAAGTTGAAAGGAAAAAAAATCGTAGTTGCATTTCGGAAATGCAGCATTTCAAAGAATTTACGAAACTACCTTGAGCCAAAGGCTGGAAATGCAATTACATTTTCTCAAATTCTCTAGAAAAAATGAATTATACACCATTTGCATTTGTCCAAGAGATTTCAATGGGTTTGATTCACATTTTCCGAAGCCCATTAGAGCTCCAAAGCCCCTTGGGGAAAATGCAAGGCGTTTGGTAACCATTCTTAAGGGGCTTTGGGATGAAAATTGATATTGAAAATGCTAAAAGCTCAAAGTTGGTAGGCTTGGGGATGAAAGTTGGCATTGGGATGCTAAAAGCCCAATGCTGGTAGGGAACGGCTTTAAGCTTCAATATTTGGCTAAATGCTAAGTTAGGGTTTTTTCTTTCAAAACTATCCTCACTTTTTCTTTCAAATTTCGATTTTGTCCCTTAGACCGCTAGCGAGCCAGATCTAGCTCGCCGATAGGCGCGGTCGTTGCTTGGGCCGTGCGACCCAACGAGCCCATGTGACCATCATTAGAGGTTGCCCAACCCCTAGTGGCCTCGGCCGCCGGCCTTTGCCCTAGATTTGATTTTTATTTTAAATTTTCATTTTTATTTTATTTTAAAAAATATATTGTTAAAAAAGCTCATTTACAAATTTTTCTTGCCAAACACTAGTTTTGCCAAAGTTGCTTTTCAAAGTATTTTTTATTAAACGCTATTTGCATTTCTCTAAAACCCATTACGCTAACGGCATTTGCATTCCTCCAAAGCCCATTTGCAAAGGCAAACCAAATCCACCCCTCAAAGCCCCAAAGCCTCTAGGAAATGCTAAACCAAATGCGCCCATAGTGTTCCCTTCTTTGGGTTAGTGTGAGTAACTAGCATTCAAATGTTAATTTTTTTTATTGTCACCAATCATTTCATGGTCAATTGAGAACCTTAGGGCGCACATGACAACACTTCTAGAGAAGAGTTTCTGCTCCAGAATTGTTTCCGGAGCGGAAATCCATTGAGTAATGTAATTTAAAGAGCAAAAATCCGTTTGGTTACGCAACTTCATTTTTTTACTTCTGGATTATTATTATTATTTTTTTTGCTCCAGAAGTAATTTTGGAGCCACTTGAAGAAGTAAAAAAAAAAATACTTCTCTCTAAAAGTAAAAAAATCAACTTATAACTAAAAATTAATTTTTAAAGCAAAAATTTAGCCATTAAATTCTAGGTGTCAAAAGAGAAGGTCAACTAATTGCTTGGATGTGAATTGGTCTTAGTATAGTACACCGGAGTTCGACAAGAGATGATGAACGAAACAAATAAATTGCAACATCTCTAAAATGCACGTAAAACATACAATGGATAAACAATTAAGAACCACAATAGTTTTTCTTGGTAGACTCAACATTAGTTATTTTATTCAATGCTATCAAAAATATTTTGAAAAATCAACCAAAATAAAGCAAAATTCTTGAACCATGTGAACGTATCCATTTCGCTTGTGTTATTTAAAACTTGGAAGAATTAGGTACACGATTCATAGATTTTTCTTTTATAAGAAAATGACGGCGTTTTAGGAACTTTCATTGTCAAAGAAAATTCTAAATGTTCCGTTGTGTAAGACAAAATGGTTCACGTCTTTTTACTATAGCAAATAGATTCCCTAATTGTACGAGTAGATGAAGATTAACGTAAATTTTAAATTTAAAAAATAAAGTAGACAAAACCTGACCGCAATGTCCATAATAAGTTAGTTCTTTATTTTCTTTCAAAAGAGTGAATGACACATCAAACTTTCGATTTCAAACTCGTTAGCTAAAAAAACAATTTTTCACATGAAATGTTTTTGAATGACAGAAATCTAGCAATTAACAAAGAATTGTTTCATGTTATAACCACATATCATGAGTATATTATTGAGTTTAGTTAAATTAAATCAACTTTGAGATGTGATGCATAGACTTATTTCAACGATATTTGAGTGCCACATGATAATCATTTCTAAATTCGAGCTAATTCCCTAAAAAAGCACCAACTTTAGATCTAATGATGATTCCGGTCCAAACATTTTTTCCTGTCTCATAAAAAAGCATCAACTTTATGCCTAATGACGATTCTGACCCAAACTTTTTTTTTTTAATAATCGAGGTGTCCGCGCAGCCGGCGAGCTAACCCAAACTTTTTTTCATCTCATGAAAAATCAAGAACTTTATCTCATGTCCCAAATCCAGCCGCCATTATTGTAGATTTCATCTTCAAACATGTTGAGCACTGCTGCTTTTGGAAATAGTTTAGCAGCTTGTTCAATTGCCTCAAGTGCATACCTGTTTCGGCTTTCAGAGATGTACATCTCGTAGCGGGCAACCATCATTTTCAACATCTTTGGCAGCTTCAATTGTCTTCAAAAGTTGCACCAAAAAAAAAAAAAACAGATGATAAAACGCCATGACCATTAGCAATCGGTGACTTTCTTTTGTTGGTGACTACATACTTAATCCACTCCATCTTACAAACTTACTAGAGAAGAGTGTTGTAGCTGAATAATGAAGAAATCACCATGAAGTTACCACATACACCGAAGCCCGAAACGCATCATGTTTGCAAGATAGTTCCTAAATACTAAACATTAAGAGTTTTCATTGGCTCTTCTTCAAGCATAGACAGTGCGAGTGCCTCAAATACTTCCGGATAAGCTAAACCGGTCATTCGGTGACTAAACTTTTCGAATTCATGATAACGGCAATACCCCTTAATGTAACTCAATACAGATTCTTCGTCAAATGGGCCTCAATTAGTTCCAAATTAATGGCTGTCGGATTTGGGACTTAAATTAAAGTTGGTCATTTTTCATGGAATGAAAAAAAAGTTCGAGCCAGAATCGTCATTGGACCTAAAGTTGATGCTTTTTTATGAGACAAAAAAAAAAGGGATATGTTCACCACAAGTCCTAAAACTTGTCACTTTAGGCGATTGAGTCCTAAAACTTACAAAAAGTTCAATCGAGTCCTAAAAACTTGTCAAATTGATAAAATCAAGTCTTTCCGTTAACACCGTCAAATTTTTTAACGGAAAACGCTGACCTGTCACATTTCTCTCTCCTACGTGGCAAATCCACTTGACCCACTAATCCACGTCGGAAAAACGACGTTGTATTGCGTGTGTTTGTTTTTCCCGTCCAAAACCCAAACATCGTCGCCTCTACTCTTCATTCCGCATCGTCTCTCAAAACACTAAACCCAAAAGCTCTTCCACCCCTTCGACGATTTGGCATCCCGCGAAAGCATCTTAGCCGCAGATCGAGAGTCAACGAAGCCAATGGCGACGGCAAGGGTCTCCAATCGTCTGTCCTCTTCGCCTTCTCCATACATTTAAACCTTAAAAACCCCAAATCAATCCGATATGGTGTCCCGCGGGAGTCCTTGCGGCGGTGAGCCCTAAAAAGTTCCTCATCCTTGAACGAAGGCAAGGGTGCTCGCGTTGAATTCAATGCCATTGAGATCGGAGTCCAGCTTAGGTCGTCGGATTCAACGTCGCTAAGCTAGGATTCTGCTCGAAAACCTAAACCCCTGCACCACTATCTCCGAGCACGTATGACCTTTTGATCTTCTCCGGCCTTTTTCTTTGCCCTACTTTCTTTCTTATATATGTATATGCAATTATTTTTTGTGGAGGCCATGGCGGATGTCAAAATATTTGTTTCTGATTAAGGATTGCTCATATTGGTGTTCGATTTTTAGTTGTAAGACCGAAGGTGAAATTTATGGTTTTTTAATGCATAACTGTTAATATAAGTATCGATCGATTTCCCTTGTTCTTTTCTGCTAAAGTTTCTTATTCAACTGCTTCTCTCTTTTGATTACACTGTTATGGGTAACCGTAGTTTTTGATGCCATGTTAGAGTCCTACGATGATGATGTCTATTTCTTTTTTGCGAATTTGATTGGCTCTTTCAATTACCCAAAAGAATGTAAGCAAATGTAGTCATTAGGTGTAAGAAAAGTGAAAACCACGTTGTTGTATGCGACGCATCTATACCAGTGGTCCGGTGGCTAAGATAGATGTTATGATAAGTGCAACTATCAAAATCTACAAGATTTTCTTTTGTTCTTAAAAAAAAAAAATCAGCAGATCACTTTTTACAAGTCTTTAAAGTTTTTGGTTCCCCATTTTTGGGTTTTAATCATATCTTGGGGTTGAAAAAAAGTGGGTTGCTTTTATCTTGAATGTATTGTTATATGGATACATTTTATGAATTTGCGGAGAAAATTTGCTTCTACTATTGATTTTTTTTTTTGGAAGGGAAGGAATGAGGCTGTTTTATTAGTGGAAGAGTCCGACAATTTGTGTCGTTTTCCCAATGATAAGTAGAATCTGCAGCTAATGATGAGTGCGTGCTTGCAAATGAAGAAATTTGCTTCATTTTATCTCCTATATTGATCAATGATTTGTTTTTGTTTCCTTGTAGGTCGGATGGCTAACAACAACAAAGTTTATGTCACTGTTTTCTTTGGAGGTAAATTTCAAGTTGGACCATCATTGGAATACTTAGGTGGAAGGGTTGATATTGCTGAAATAGATTTGAGTAATGGTTTATTGTGTAATATAATTGAAGCCGTTGAGGCTTTGATTGGATATAAAATAGAAAAACTATTTTATAGAGTTCCCGGAAGTAGTATTCTTGAAGATGGTGTAACTCTTAGGTTTTTATGGGATAACTCTGGTGTGATAGATCTGTTATATCACTATCTGCATTCTAAAAATGTAGAACTATATATTGAGCATGTCGATGATGAAGAGATGGCTACTAAGATTGGGGGAGTTGAGATAGAAATTGGAGGTATGTCTAATGTAAATGTGGAAAGTGTGGATAATATGATTGGTAATTTGTTCGAAAATATGATTGCTAATGTTGATGATGACTTCAATCGGGTTGAGGCTGGTAATACGAATATGGATGAGGGTGATGATGATTATGCATGTTATTTGGAGGATGGAGAACATTCGAGTGACAACGATGATCGTGAGCTGGTTGGTGTAAGGAGAAATTTAAGGAAATTTTCAACAAGACATAGGCTGAAAACTAGAACTAACATTGTTGCAGCTATTACTTACCATTTACACATTGACTCTCCAATAGAGTTAGCGGCTAATTCTTTTATTGTGGATGCTTTTGGGTACGAAAAACAGTACTATAATTCAGACGAGGAAGAAAGTCTTCATTCAAGTTTCGATGATAAGAGTGATGAGGAAGACAATGATATTATTTCAAGGAGGATGAGTAGGTTTCCATCATATGATCGAACATGTGGTAATCTAGTATTTGTTGTTGGCATGACAATTGAGGATGCAACCGAGTTCAAAGATGCAATTTAGAGGTACTCTGTGGTTGAGCAAAGAGCAATTAAATACACCAAGAACACTACTAGGTTTGTAAGAGCTAGGTGTGTCCAGACCAATTGCAGCTGGATGATTTATGGTGCTCTTGACAACAAAATTGGATCATTTCACTTGAAAAAGTACACGGATGGGCATATATGTAGTATTATTTTTGAGAATTAGCGAATGTCTAGTTCTTATTTAGCTAAACACTTATGATTCTCATTTCTACTATGCCTAAAATCAATGCACCTCGGTTGAAGAAACTAGTTAAAGAATAGCTTGGGGTAAACGTCACTTTGAGTCAATGCGGGAGAACAAAGTTGAAAGTATTCAAGGAATTGCAAGCAATTGTAGCAAGGAGTATGGACATATGTACGACTACTTGGGAGAGCTCTACACTGCAAGCCACACAAGACATTTAAAATGAAAGTTGAAAGACCACCGCCAAATTACGAACCATTATTTGATAGGGCCTACATTTGCTTTGATGCTTGCAGGAAATGATTTTTGGCAAGGTGTCGGAAGATCATTGGACTAGATGGATGTTTCTTGATGGGCTTGATCAAGGGTGAGTTGTTATATGCTGTAGGAAGGGATGCCAACAACCAAATGTACCCAGTGGCATGGGCAGTTGTAAGAATTGAGAATAATGACACATGGACTTGATTTGTCAACTTATTGAAAGAAGACCTCGACATGGGTGATGGCAATGGTTGGGCTTTATTAAGTGACCAACAAAAGGTATGCAATAGTATTTTCACTCATCTTAGATTTTTTTACGACACTATATGCAATGCTTATCGATATTAATGTTATGCTCTTATATATATATATTTGTCGTGGTCTCATCCCTTCGGTAGTAGAGATTTTGCCAAATGCAAAACACAGGATGTGTGCAAGACACATATATTCTAATTGGAGTAAAAAATACAAAGGAAAGCAGTTGATGAGACAATTTTGGAAATGTGCTAAGAGTACTAACATGACAGATTTTGAGGTGCATAGAAAGAGGCTGAAAGAAATGTCTCCATAAGGTCATGAGGACCTATTTAATACTGAGCCAAAACATTGATGTATTGCCTTCTTTGACCCAAAGCAAATCTTGTAGACTTTGATAGTTGTACTTATCCTAACATCTATCTCAGCCACTAGATCACAGGTATAGATGCGTCGCATACAACGACGAGATTTTCACTTTTCATACACCTAATGACTACTTTTCCTTACACTCTTTTGGTCAATTGAAAGAGCCAATCAAATTTGCAAAAAAAAAAAAAAAAAGAAGAAGAAACAAACGTCGTCATCTTAGGACTATAACATGGCATCAAACTATAGTTGCCCATAAGAGTGTAATCTAGAGAGAGAAGTGGTTCAATAAGAAACTTTAGCAGAAAAGAACACGGGAAATCGGTAGAGTGTAATCAAGAGGAGAGAGAAGCAATTGAATAAGAAACTTCGCGAAAAAGAGCAAAAAAGAAAAAGGGGAGATCGGTTCATACCCATATTAACACTTATGCGGGGCAATCCTTAATCCGAAACAAATATTTCAACATTCGTCGTGGCCTCCACAAAAAATAATTGCAGATACATATATAAGAAAGAAAGCAGGGCAAAGAAAAAGGCCGGAGAAGATCAAAAGGTCATACGTGCTCGGGGATAGTGGTGTAGGGCTTTAGGTTTTCGAGCGGAATCCTAGCTTAACGACGTTGAATCTGACGACCCGAGCCGGACTCCGATCTCAATGGCTTTGAATTCGACGCGAGCACCCTCGCCTTCGTTTGAGGATGAGGAACTTTTTATGGCTCACCGCCGCAAGGACTCCCGCGGGACACCATATCGGCTTGATTTGGGGCTTGATTTGGGGCTTTAGGGTTTAAATGTATGGAGAAGGCGAAGAGGACAGACGATTGGAGACCGTCGCCGCCGCCGTCGTCGACGCTCGATCCACGGTTGAGATGCTCCCACGGGATGCCGGATCATCGAAGGAGTGGAAGAGCTTTTGGGTTCAGTGTTTTGAGAGAGGCGATGCAGAATGAAGAATAGAGGTGACGTCATTTGGGTTTTGGACAGGAAAAACAAACGCCCGCAATATGACGCCGTTTTGCCGACGTGGATTAGTGGGTCAAGTGGATTTGCCACGTAGGAGAGAGAAATGTGATAGGTCAGCGTTTTGCGTTAAAAAATTTGATGGCGTTAACGAAATGACTTGATTTTATTAATTTGACAAGTTTTAGGACTCGATTGAATTTTTTGCAAGTTTTAGGACTCGATCGCACTAAAGTGACAAGTTTTAGGACTTGTGGTGAACATATCCAAAAAAAAAAAAAGTTTGGGTAAGAACCACCATTAGACCTAAAGTTTGTGCTTTTTTAGGGAATTAGCCCTTCTAAATTCTGTTTGGGTGCAAAAACATTCATATTAGTCTCGAAGGATTTTACTTTGTATCAAACTTAATTTGGTGAAATTGAACAAAAGAAAAAAAAGAAACAACTAGCAAGAGATGAGTTTCCCATGTTGTTCTACAATTGGACAGAAAAACACAATCTTGAAAAATCGCCTCCAAACTTTCAATCAAAATTTGAAAAAAAAAAACTGTAAGAATTCGATTAGAAAAAATGGAATATCTTTGCGTCTAAAGGGGTGCTCGATTCATCGGTCTGGGTTTCGTCGTCAGAAGAGCAAAGTCTCTCTCTCAGTTTTCAGCCATGGAGGGAGATCAAGATCGGGAGCTTCTGTCCGATTCAGATCCGCCGTCTCCGTCTCTCTCCCCGCCGCCGCGGCCGCTCTCGCTCGCCTCCTTCGACCGAGAGAAGCACGTGAAGTTCCTCGAGATGATGTACCACATGCTTCCGTTCCACTACCAGTCCCAGGAGATCAACCACCTCACTCTCGCCTACTTCGTAATCTCCGGCCTCGACATTCTCGACGCCCTCGATCGTGTATGTCGCCCTTCGACTCTCTCTCTCTCAAAGTTCGTCCTTTTCGCTCGTTCCTACACAATTCCATTGCTTACTTTGAGAACTGACTTTGACTATGATTTCATTACGTACATGCTGTGCTTGTTGAATCGGCCGTTGTAGGATAAGGTTGGGTGACGATCGAATAGACTCGATGAAGTTCGAGCAATGAGTGCGAGCCCGAGCGGCTGAATTTTTGCAATTGATCGCGTTCTCTCTGTTACGCGGTGTTGGGGGTTTAATCCAGCCTGATTTTTCAAGCTCGATTTTGAGAATTTTAATTTAAGCAGTTAAGCTTTTACTTGATCTTGGGTTTTCGGAACTTCTATAAAATCACTTTTCTTTTTTTTTTGTATGCAGTTCTTTTTATTCCGATATATGAGTGAGTCCAACCACTTTAGGCTTGTTCAATGTTTCGAGTCAAGTATTTTCATTCAATCTCTACCTCGAAAGGGTTCAAAGTCCATGCTCGAGCCACTCAAACTCAGAGGAAGAGAGCCAAGTTTAAATAGTATGCAAGTTAGTTCAATTGACTCACAGCCGTGCTATATGAAGTGGCTTACTTTCTGTGGCACTGGTACTAAGACATGGTCGTTTTCTAGAGTTTTGTTCGGCCGTACATTGTTTTTATGATGTCGAGACAATTAAGCAGTGATATACATTGCTAATATCTTAATCTTCATCTTTCGCTCTTATTTCTTATAGAGGGAAGGTTTGAGTAAGGCTTCACGTAGATGTCTGCGATGTGTTTAATTTATGTTCCACAAAAGTACTCACATATTAATCCAAATTGTAGGTACACAAAGATGCGGTTGCTGGCTGGGTTTTATCTTTTCAAGCTCATCCGAGGAGTAAATCTGATCTAGGCAATGGTATGTTAGCATTTTCATGATATACGCGAAAAAAATAAGAAGCAAATTGACTGTGTAGATTTTGGTTTGCAAGATCTAATCTCTTAGTTCTATGTTTCCCCCTATGGCCATTCTTCTCCATACAGTGAGGACTAGGTGCTTATAATTTTGAAAGAGAGAAGATGGCCTTTAATATCTTGTTCAGAAGCTCATTGAGTTAAATTACGATAGATCTGATGATTATGTTTGATTAGGACAATTTTATGGGTTTCATGGTTCGAGAAGCTCTCAGTTCCCTTCAAAAGATAATGCGGTA
This sequence comes from Rhodamnia argentea, assembly GCF_020921035.1. Classification (NCBI taxonomy): domain Eukaryota; kingdom Viridiplantae; phylum Streptophyta; class Magnoliopsida; order Myrtales; family Myrtaceae; genus Rhodamnia; species Rhodamnia argentea. The sequence goes on along the minus strand of NC_063157.1, from coordinate 18,944,069 downwards.
CGGATAAAGACACGTGTATTCTTATTAATTGCAAGCAAGCTTTTGCTTTGTAGCAGAGTTGTTAATGGGCATTTTTACAGTTGCCTGGGTTCAACTCGTTCTATTTTACCTGATTGTAGATTTTTATTCAAAATGGAAGTCATTTGGCAAGCACATACTGTGCCCTGGCCATACTGAAAATTGTTGGCTACAATTTATCAAACATCGATTCTGCATCCATGTTAACATCAATGAGAAGTCTTCAACAGTCTGATGGAAGGTATGATCTTGAGCTGTTTCCACATCTCCCTCTCTTTTTTTGTGAGCTGAGACGATAGACTCCTTGGTGATCTCACACGGACACCTTGCTTGGAAGTTTTCAAGCAAGCGCACTCAACTCCCTTAACATTCATAACCTTTATGTACGTTTATAGCCAAGACATTAAAGTCTGCAATACTTAAAGTTGTCTACAGATTCTGTCCCAGATGATTTTATCCTAAGCTACAAATCATATTTTGCTTTCCCTTCATAATGTTTCCGTTTGGTCTAGATGCTATCTGATGTACTTACTTTTACATTTTTCAGCTTTATGCCCATTCATATTGGGGCAGAAAGAGATCTTCGTTTTTTATATTGTGCTGGTAAGAGTGCTGATAGATAATCTATTGTCCTTGTCATTTTTTTTTCTGTACTTCTCAATGTTGATATATGTGTTAACTGAAACTGCTTGCTACTTGCTCTTACAGCGGCCATTTGCTTTATGTTGAATAACTGGAATGGCATGGACAGGGAGAAAGCTAAAGAGTATATATTAAATTGTCAGGTTGGAGGTGTATAGGTTCTTTTATTTGACTCTATTCGTGTTTTCGCTACTTATGTCACAGTCAGCTGGCATATCAAAGGGGATATCTGGGAACACATACTGACAATAATGTACTGTTTCTTCTGCAGTCATATGATGGTGGCTTTGGGTTGACTCCTGGCTCAGAATCTCATGGTTAGTCAATGGATAATCTCGTCTTTATAGTCTGGTTTTGCAGTATCAGAGCACTCCAATGTATTTAAAAGCTTGGATGTGAACATAAAAACAGGGAGCTACTAATTTCATGGCCTACTAGGCTTTGGACACAGCAATTTAAAGTGAACAAACAATTTTGCTCCTTCTGCAAACAATTAATTATAGAAGCGGACAAAAATTTCAAATCATTTCTCCCCCATCACCTCCAGGAAACATCATCAATATTTTCATCCACCACTTCCCCTTAATCTTCTTCACGAACAACCACCTGTACTCCACCACCATTAGACACTCACGTCAATGCCTAATCCTCACCACCATGAACACTATAATCACTGCCTAATCCCCACACATGCCATTGTTGCGCTGCCCAGAACACCTTCACTTCACCAAATGCTGATCCACCATGTGTTGCCGTTGTTGCTGTTCTAGTACTGTCGTTGCGTTATTGCATTTGAGCACGAAGCGAACTAAAGCTGTCTCACCCACCACCATCACATTCATTATTGAAATGATGATGCTGGTCTATCATGATGGTGATTTCGTCCTCTTGAGTGCCACCCCATGGCCGTTCATTCCACCAATCCTTCTGCCGTGCCCCCTGTATCCTCTTAGCCTTGATCATCTCCTTGGAGTCCTATGCCGGAGCACCTCCTTGCCGCTGATATCGATGGCTGAAGGAGCATGCCCATTTTGATTCTGCTCCGAGCCTTCTCTTTTCCATCTATTTCTTATTTTTGTGTAAAGGAAAAATTATTTATCCCTGAGAATCACCTGGTTCTTTGATTTGTTTGAGAATATAAGGGATCGAAATGTAGAAATGCAAAGATAGTGGTGAAGTGATGCTGGTCAGCGGTTAAATAATCCTCATCCGTTATCTCTCACTTATATCTTCTTTCTTTTCTTTCTAAAAGGAAAATGAGAAAAGCAACAGACCAGATTATGAGCATAAAAATACACATTTTCTGATTATTCCAATTCTCGTTTTCTTTTATGGAGGTGGTTCAGTGGAATCAGGACGAGCATTGACTTGTCTGACATCTTACAATATTTGTTTTTTCTGGCTAGGTTTACTTTGTTGTTCATGAGGCTATAATTGTCTTTTTATTTTAAATGCTGTGTCCGAAGTCAAGCAGGCTTTGGACATATCCCTAAAGCATATAAATGCATTTCGGTCTTCGTCGACTAGCATAGCCATTTATACAGGTCAGATGTTGCAATCTTAAAGCTATCACGAAAAGTGATAAGATCTGCTTGCTGGAGAGTAGTGATGGGCATGATTTTTCTGCATGACTTTCTTGCAAGGATTGTCCATTGATGTTATTGTGCAACATTCATACGTGTGCATGCATGCACGCACGCACGCACGCACGCAAACCCATGTGCACTCAGTCACAGACAATCACACCTTCCACCCCTAGACACAGAGAAGCAGAGAATAGGGATGGTGTTCGTTTTTGTAATCTCTTTGGACTTTGTTGTCGATATTGTTGGGAAATTTGGATCTGAACTCCAAGACATCAGCCTCCAACTGAACGTGAGTGATTTGTTGAGTACTTTATTTCCATCACGGGTGCATGGAAACAAGCCAAAGGAATGATTGTATCATGAGTTCCTAGCTGGTATAAAACATTGGCAAATCTCTGGAGAGTAACTGGAATTGCAAGTATCTCAGAGCCACCCCTCTAGTCTATTGCCACAGAAATTGACGTTTACTGCTGTGGTAATATGCAATTTCCAGCATGGCAGTGACGCCTAACAGGCAAAATTAGGTTCCTCGTTATATCACAAACCCAGCCTCTTGTGCTTTCATTGTGCATCCAGAGAAAAGAAAATCCTAGTTAAGGCAGTGGAACCTACAGTGAGCTGTTTCCTTTCCATGTTAATTTTTCATAAGATGAGGCCCATGGGCAAGGATGTCCAAAATATGTTGGGAGTGGCAAGCATGTCTGTTTACTATCTTTATTGTTTTTGAAAATTGAGAACTTCTGGAACATGTATTCAGATTGATTTATGTCCTTGATCTATATATATGATCTTCTTGGGGTATACTTTGGTTCACTGGTAATCAAGGTTGCTATACCTAGGAAATTCATATATTGCCATTCACTTGAAAATAAAATATTACAACATTTTGTGAAACGGATCTATGATTAATGATTTCGCATGGTCTTGGTAAGTGCCTTTTGTGCATTATCTTTGGAAGAATTCTCTGCTGGATTGTTTATTGATGACTAATACCAATATTTTCAGTGGCTCAGGTGGTGCTGCATATTGTGCCATTGCATCTCTACGATTAATGGGATTCATTGGAGATGATTGTTTGTCTAATGCCTCTGCACTCAGTTCAAAAGCAAACATACAGTCGCTACTCGATTGGAGCTTGCAGGTTTGATAGCCACACTTGTTGGTGACTTTTTGATTCCTGAAGCTGCATCTTAAAATGTGCTGCAAGTGAACAGAAATCAGGCACCTAAAAAGCAAAAGAATCTTCAAATTGAAAAACTAATGGAATACGGTTAGTGGTAAGGTTTTCTGACTTAGTAAAATCTTCTCTTTCTTTTATTTCTTTCATTCAGAGGCAGGTTGCTGATGGTGGAATTCAAGGTAGACCCAATAAGGCTAGTGATACATGTTATGCCTTCTGGTGAGTTAAAAAAATTCCATATGGAACTTCCATGATAGTGTTGTCTATTATGCATTGACATATGTAATGTTTCCACATAGGATTGGAGCAACGATGGGGACTCTAGGGGCAAACAAATTTATTGATGAGAGAGGATTGAGAAGCTTTCTGTTGACTTGTCAATCTGAGGTGAAAATAGCTTCTTTTTGCTTATAAGTTTACTCGATCTGTAATTATTGTATCCGAGTAGAGTCAAGTCAAGCATGATCTATACTTGAACTTAAGTTGGTTCAAATTTTGAAGACTCGATAATAAAAAAAGCTCGATCCCACTCATTCAAATTTCAAGTGCAGTACAAGTACAATAGTGTCGGTGTATGTTTTTTTTATGTATAAACAATTAAATCAAGCTCGACTTGATAAGCCACTTAAGTTATTTGATCTGAAAAAGATGAGCCAAGCCCGAGCAGCTGGTACTGAATAGCTGGACCATTTTCTGCCAGTATCACAATTTTCAAGTTATATCGTTGTGGTTTTACTGTCTTCCTGGTCAAGGGTTATTATGATTTGGCGTGAGTCCACTGCTCAAAATGTTGTATCTTGAGTTTTATCAATCATTTCCAGACTAGAATAGTGGATTTCATCCAAACCCAATGCACATCTACCTTGAAGACGGTATCTATCAAGCTATGGAACAATATATTCATGCTAGTGTGTTAAGTGAGCATATCAGTACTATGTGCAATAGTCTTACATTAGTTAAATTGTCGGAACTATTTCCCTTTCTGGATGTGATAGACCTTATTAACATACTTTGTTTAAGTAAAGAAAGGCATTTGCCTGAAGCGTTGCAAATTGACCTTACTATTGATTATTATGCGAGTTTCCCCTTGTCACTTAAGTAAGAATGGGCATACTCGGTTAGAAAGAAAAACGACGAGACGTCAAACTACTTATATTATTTTCCAGCAAATCTCAGCAACAATGACTGTGCTTGTTCTCTACTCTAGATCTTTCTATGTTGAAGTGCCTGATGTTCTTGTTTCTTTTTTTTTTTATTTTCTTATGCTAGTATGGTGGGTTCGGTAAGTTCCCCAAAGAGCTACCAGATCTGTATCACTCTTACTATGGATTAGCTGCATTCAGTATCCTGGGTGAAGCTGGACTAAAGCCGCTCTGTCTGGAACTTGGACTGACAGAAGGTGCTGCAACGGGTCTCTGATTGACTTCGTCATCGGTTAGAATCACTCTGGCCACACACAATGGTCATAACTGGTGCTCCCAGTTGTCTGTATGGTCATGCCACCATTTGTTGACATTGCTCTCTAGGAATGTGAGTTTGTTGAACTTTAGCCGTTGTTTTGGTGTCTGAATATGATGTTCTTCGGGGAGATACTTTATTTCTTCTTCTGCTGGAATTATTATACAAGAGCAGGTTTATAGTGGCGATCTGTTGTGCCGATTATCATCAATTCCAAAGTTGGCATGGTCCTCATGTTCCAAAAAGGATTCTCTTTGCTGTGCCAATTCAATCACGAGGAAATTCGCAGCATCGAAGTCGGTGGAGTTTCCGACAATCTGTTTGTGGCAGTTCTGATGAGAAGCATCGTAAATTTGTTCAAAATAAAGGAAGCCCGGTACAACAGAACCGATTGGAAGGTGCTGCATTTAATCCAGTGGACTACGCGCATGATGTGCTTTAGGACTGGTGCTACATGTTGCATTTGAAGATGAAACCACCAAGACGAAAAAGGCTAATTTGTCCCCTTCAAAATCACCCCGAAGAAACTCTAATTGCCAAATCACTCAATAACCGAAAAACTCAAAACTGTAAACCGCTGCTATTGCCAGCGATCATCATCTCTCGGCGTTTCTGCTATGGAAATATTATTCAAAAAATCCTAAACTGATTATACAGATAGTTAATTCAATCTTAAACTTTTTAATTTTGCTTATTGGTCTTAAATCTTTTGACAATTTACCAATGTTGTTTTTTTAGCTAATTTTGAGCGGAAATCAATGACATAGACATTGGTCGTTTTATGCGGACAGAACCGACTTGATATTTTTTAAAAAGAATTTTTGATTTTTTTTTCTCCAGCCGAAATCAGATGAATGAAAGAAAAGAATTAAAAAATCTCATAAATAAATCTGGAAATTTCAAAACGAAAATTGCAAAAATACATTGGTCATGTCTTGTAGGATGATCGACGCTAGCTAGCCCATTACATTAGCAATTTCCGGAATGCCTATGTTGACAAATCGTCAAAAAATTTATGATTAAATTGGTAAATTACGAAAATGTTTTAAATTAAATTAAGAAATTTGAATAATTTATAGTGCTGCCAAGTGGAAAGCTCGCTCGCTCTCTCTCTCTCTGTGAAAAAATCTTATTTATAATGCTCTTGTGGTGCCTAGCACGAGTCATGTCAGCCTTACGTGTGGAAACAGTAATGCAACATCTTTATTTAGTCGACTAACGTGAAAAATAACAATACAATAGTCACTAGTGGTATTATCTTTTGATTGGAGACAATTAGGTGCATGATACTGTTCTAAGTCGTAACTAAATTAACAGGCCGACCCCCCATTGATTGTTGAGTCTTTAAGTTTTGTGTGTGGCGATCGGACCTGTCAAATGGTTGGATCAAGTCGTAAATGGTCCGATCCAAATTAATCTATATAATTTGTTTATGACCCATTTATTACAAGATAAGTTTTGTCGATCCATACTCGACCCAACCCATACTCGACTCGTACTTGATCCGATCCATATTGCTAAGACACTTACTTGTTTAATCCAATATAGGAAAACTTTTTTCCTTATAAAATTTTCAAAAATATTATATTGCTAAAATATTGTGGACAATTTTTCTAGTCTAAAAAATATCAAAAATTTAAAAAAGTTAATTTTTTTTTTATTTTTGCAGTTTTACTTTTCTTGTTATTTTCTTTTTATTTTTCTTCTAAGTCTGATGAGGGCGGCCCGACCCTCGCCAACCATAAGCGAGGGTCGCAGGCAAGGGTATGACCCTTACCGACAACAGGTCGGTGAGGGTCGGTCGGCCCGGCCCTTGCCTATGACTCGTGGAGGGTTGGTGGTGACCCTCATTGGACTTAGTAGGAAAAAAAAGTAAAAGAAAGAGAGAAAATTAAAAAATTAAAAAATTAAATTAGTTATAAAAACTATTCAAGAGGATTACATCTCGTGAATGGATTAACTCAACTAATTACCTTTATAAGCTAAATGGGTTTAAGGACAAACTCATTTGCAACTCATTTACGACGAGATGTACAATACAAATCCATTAGCAATTCATTTATTAAAAACTTGACTAACCCATATTGAATATGGGTTAAAAAAATGAATTTTCAATCTACATTGACGCATTCGATAAGCCTTATAATAAAGAGCATATATATATTTTTTTGTCGGTCCTCTAACTACTTTTCATCTCTCTTATTTTTGCTCTGCCTTTTTTGCGAGTATGGGAGTCGAACCTCACACTTATGATACAGGCGTCCTTACCCTCCATTCTCTTTATCGGGAGGGCTACATGCCTATTGGCAAAATCATAATTACGATGGAGGGATCCACTAACTCTAAGGACTATCGGAGCATTTTGTTGTCGGTGACTTTAGACATTAGAAAAGGCAAATCCCATAAATCCCACCAACTTTTGTCTGGGGACAAAATTACCTCGACTTTACCTAACAATTCGAAAACGCCCACTAACTTTTTACTTAACGTACTTCTATTTTCTTGCACGTTAAGTAAAATCCCACCAACTTTTATTTTTCTTAATTGGATGGAATTCCGACCCAAAAAAAAAAAAAAATTGGATGGAACAATTTACTTCACGTGCGTCTCAGGAGATATTCGTAATTGTTTTTCTCTACTAACTATACCATTTCTCCAAAACGTCACCGTTACACATCAGCCAGTGCCACTGCCAGGTGAGCTTTTTTTTTTTTTTTTTTTTGGTCGAATTAAGCCAAAGATTTGAATGGTGGGTGATTTGTCTGTGGCATAAAAATTCCTTGTTCTTTTATGAATCGTTTGAAAAGTCAAAGATATGTTTCATCCAAATAAGCTAAAAGGTCATGTGCTTTTGGAATTAAATAGAATTAAGCTATTATGTTTTCTCCCTAAAACTCAAAATGTTGCTTAATTTTTTTTTATAAAACTATGAAAAAAAATGTGAAGTAACATGCGAATATTTATATGATGTACAAATTTAAGATTAAATAAAAAGAAAAAAAAAAGGAAAGCTAATGAAACTTTTGCGAATCAATAGAAAATTATCCAAAAAAATCTTAAATCTATTGCACTTTAACCAGTTCAGTCCCAAACGTTTTGACAATTTGTTAATTAGTCCTTTCGGGCAATTTTGACCGGACATTGCTAACGTGAAAGTTGACACGGTCAATATTGACATGTAAAATTTTTGAATAAATTTTTTCTTTTTTCTTTTATTGTTAAAGGCCAAGATGGGCCCACTCGCCATTGGGCAAGGGTTGCGCCCCTCACTCACGGTTGGCGAGGGCTTCGCATGCCACTATGGAGGGTAGCAATCCTTTGCGTCGTGGGCAGCTAGGATTGTGAGCCTTGCCATCTCTCGGTGGGGGCTTCATGGTTCTCGCTCGCCTAGTGGCTGGCGAGCCTAGCGTTCTCTAGCAAGGCCTTAACAATAAAGTAAAAATTCATATAAAAATAAAAAAGATTGAGCAGAAAATGAGAAATTTTTCACGTCATCGTCAATTGTGCCATAGAGGATGGCCGATGTTCACACCAACGATTTTTGGACAAATTTGAAATTTCGGTAAGGATTTGAGGGTCAAATAAACAATTGAATACTTTTAATTAATGTGGCCTTCAACATTTCAAAAATGCTGAAAGCTCAATAGTGGTCGCTACTAGTATTAAGCTTTTAGCCTTCCCAAGGCCAGCTTTCATCCAAAACCCCGATGGAAATTATTGCCAAACACCTTAAATTTTTTTCAAGAGATTTTGGGGCCAAAGAAGCTTTCATAATGCCGAACCAAACGCAGCTTTAGGGCGCACATGACAACACTTTTGCTTCGAAAATCAACTTCTGGCGAAAAGTTAATCTCCGATAAAAAAAAATATTCGATAACAGAATAAAATTTCTGTTTTTAGAATATAAATTCATTTGATAACAATTGAAAATCTCTATTTCGGGAACATTATTAACACAAAATTTTCTACGAAGAATTATTGATCTTAATCTAAAATGCAATTTATTCGAGAAAAGTGAAATGCAAATACTAATGGATTTACTTATAATTTGTCATTTAATTATTTATGCAAATGAGAACCAATTTTAAGGGAAAATTGTATTAATGAATACGATGGCCGAGCATATATATATCCACGCTAAAAGCACGGGGAGTTCCAATGCTTTCTTGCCTATGCCTAGAGATGTCAAACGGGTGGTGACAGCAAGTCGTGGTCGGTGGTTGTCAATGATGGGCGGCGGTGGCTGACAATGGTTTTCGGCGAATTAAAAGAGATATTGATGCCTAGAAATTTCTACTTTTGAAAGAGGAATAATTTTTTTTTTTTACTTCTGAAAGTGGGTCGAGAATAAATTTTGAAGCAAAAAATTACATCAGAAGTATAAAAATAAGGTCTTGTAATCAGATGAATTTTGGCTTCAGATTTGATAATGAAATTTTTACTCCAAAAATAATTTTGAAATAGAAATATATTATCATGCGGGCCCTCGGCAACTAACGGCCTTTATCTCCGAAAAGTCTCCCCAACCAATCAGGGCCCTCCGCCTTGTCGTTCTCTTCTCCTCCTCTCATTTGCTCACCCACCCATCAGCCGTCCAGCCACCTCCCCCGCGATCCAACGGCTGAAAATCGCCTCGCGGAACCTTCTGGAACCCTCAAACCCTAACACCCCCTCCCCACGCCCCAATTAAATATAATACCATCCGTCATCCCTTCCCTTCCCACTCAAAAAACTTCAATCCGAAGCACGCACGCTCTCTCTTGATCCGTCGACCTGCCGTAAACCCCGATCCAACCATGGCCGGGAAAGGAGAGGGACCTGCGATCGGCATCGATCTGGGCACCACGTACTCGTGCGTCGGCGTCTGGCAGCACGACCGCGTCGAGATCATCGCCAACGACCAGGGCAACAGGACCACCCCGTCCTACGTCGCCTTCACCGACTCCGAGAGGCTCATCGGCGACGCCGCCAAGAATCAGGTCGCCATGAACCCGATCAACACCGTCTTCGGTGAGCATCTGCCCTCGTTCGGTTTCCGGCGTGTTCGTGTCGCTCCTGGTTTGAATTTCCGGTAGATCTGATCGATGTCGAGTTGACTTTTTTTTTTTTGGTAAAGTTTGTCGAGTTGACTTGAATGCTTCTGTTTCTTACTTTACCGGATCTGCAATGTTTGCCGAGTGGGGAGGTAGTATCTGCGACCTGAGCCACGGTCGATTAGGACGGATAGCGTCGTAGCTTTGAACGTAATTTGTTGTGTTAGTGACGGGTGGTGGCTATTATGAAAACTCGATCCATCGTTAGTATCGACTGTATTTTTAGAACTAATCTGCCTGCTGGATTTAGGTAATTACTATATCCAATTTGTTTAACTGGTTGGAAGACTTCTGCTTCGAAGTTTTGTTTTGTCGGTAGCTTAATTAATGTGTCTGCATGATATATCTGACGAGATTGATTTCCTGTGTCCTGTACAATTCAGATGGATAGTGTCGTTACATACATGTGGCAAAATCACTCTGTTTTTTAGCCATTGAAACGGCTTGGCATTGCGCTGGTCGTGTTTTTAGTTGTGTGTTTGAGCGAATTTAGTTAGCTAGTGCTTAATTCTGTCTACATCATCGTTACTCCTCTGCGTTTTCATTTGGGTTTGCAGTTCTGGATTGTTTTAATCTCTGTGGTGTCTTATATGTATGTGATTACTTGGCAGATGCTAAGAGGTTGATTGGAAGGAGATTCAATGATTCCTCGGTCCAGAGTGATATTAAGCTCTGGCCCTTCAAGGTGATCCCTGGCCCTGGTGAGAAGCCAATGATTGTTGTCAGCTACAAAGGTGAAGAGAAGCAGTTTTCTGCTGAGGAGATCTCGTCCATGGTACTAATAAAGATGCGCGAGATTGCCGAGGCGTACCTGGGCTCGACTATCAAGAATGCAGTCGTCACTGTCCCTGCCTACTTTAATGACTCTCAGAGGCAGGCCACCAAGGATGCTGGTGTCATCGCTGGCCTCAATGTCATGCGTATCATTAATGAGCCAACTGCTGCAGCAATTGCTTATGGTCTCGATAAGAAGGCCACTAGTGTCGGAGAGAAGAATGTGTTGATTTTCGATCTTGGTGGCGGCACTTTTGATGTGTCCCTCCTAACCATTGAGGAGGGTATCTTCGAGGTGAAGGCAACAGCTGGAGACACTCATCTTGGTGGTGAGGACTTCGATAACAGAATGGTGAACCACTTTGTTCAAGAGTTCAAGAGGAAGCACAAGAAGGACATCAACGGAAATCCAAGGGCTCTTAGGAGATTGAGGACAGCTTGTGAAAGGGCAAAGAGAACTCTTTCCTCCACTGCCCAGACAACGATTGAAATCGACTCTTTGTATGAGGGTGTGGATTTCTACTCTACAATCACTCGTGCCAGATTTGAGGAGCTCAACATGGACCTCTTCAGGAAGTGTATGGAACCAGTTGAGAAGTGTCTCAGGGATGCAAAAATGGACAAGAGCTCCGTCCACGATGTTGTTCTTGTGGGTGGTTCCACTAGGATCCCCAAAGTGCAACAGCTATTGCAGGATTTCTTCAATGGGAAGGAACTCTGCAAGAGCATCAACCCTGATGAAGCTGTGGCTTATGGTGCGGCTGTTCAAGCTGCAATTTTGAGTGGTGAGGGCAATGAGAAGGTCCAGGACCTATTGTTGCTGGATGTCACCCCCCTCTCACTTGGTCTGGAAACTGCAGGAGGTGTGATGACAGTGTTGATCCCAAGAAACACCACTATCCCCACCAAGAAGGAACAAGTTTTCTCCACCTACTCGGACAACCAACCTGGAGTCCTTATCCAGGTTTATGAAGGTGAGAGAGCCAGAACAAGGGACAACAACTTGTTGGGCAAGTTCGAGCTCTCAGGGATTCCTCCGGCACCTAGGGGTGTTCCCCAAATTACCGTCTGCTTTGACATTGATGCCAACGGTATCTTGAATGTCTCTGCTGAAGACAAGACCACTGGCCAGAAGAACAAGATCACGATCACCAACGACAAGGGGAGGCTGTCCAAGGAAGAGATTGAGAAGATGGTTCAGGAGGCGGAGAAATACAAGTCTGAGGATGAGGAGCACAAGAAGAAGGTTGAAGCCAAGAACGCACTGGAGAACTATGCCTACAACATGAGGAACACAATTAAGGACGAGAAGATCAGCGCCAAGCTATCGGAAGAGGACAAGAAGAAGATTGAGGATGCCATCGACCAAGCTATCCAGTGGCTGGACTCAAACCAGCTGGCCGAGGCGGACGAGTTTGAAGACAAGATGAAGGAGCTCGAGAGCATCTGCAACCCCATCATTGCAAAGATGTACCAGGGTGCAGGTGCTGATATGGGTGCCGGCGGCATGGATGAGGATGCTCCTCCCGCTGGCGGCAGCGGTGCTGGTCCCAAGATTGAGGAGGTCGACTAAGTTGCTGGAATTTTTAAGAGGACTATGCTAGGAGTTCTCGAGAATTTGGGTTGTTTCTACTACATTTTTGCCTTTTAATTTTTTGCAATATTGAAGTGTAACTTTTCTGCTTTATTATTTTTCTTTTGGTCTTATTATTGGCATTTAGTTTTTTTTGGCGATTTCAAGAAGACTGTGATTTTGAACCTCCATATTCTGTTTCTGCTTATAATGTTTTTCCTCCAATTCTTCAGCGATATTCACGAGTTTATTCTGCATTGTGACGTTGGTATTAAGAGAAAATGAGTAGATTAATGATACCGCGCGCAGACAGATTACTACACGCATCAAGGCTGGATCAGTGTGATGAATTCTGCTTACCCTCTCAATGGCATAATCTCTTGTCTAGAAACGTTGACCTTGCTGATGAATCGGAAGACTTGATATTAGGTCGTCCCGTCTCTCGGAGATTGCGGGGTGAAGCTAAAGAAGTAGAATCTGCAAGGATTACTTGTCAACAATGATAATTACCCAGACACTGAAAGCTCCGCTCGCTTGGTAAGTTTTCTTAATCAACGGGAAAACCTAAGATTAAAATTCAAGAAAATGATTTTATATTTAAAAAATTTAAAAGAGTTCTGAAAATATGACTGTATATTGACGTTTGTATTGGAGGTAGGTCTAAGGTGTTGAGGCCGGATCCATCAAAGCTAAATTCGGGTCCAAAGAGGCCAGGTCTGAGTCCACAAAAGTTGGGCTTGAGACTTCGATGCTCGAGGTCAAGTCCAGGACGCCCAGGCCCAAGTCCACAGAGGCCAAGCCTATGACGTTGTTCTCTTCCTCAGCGCCCAGTCCTAGGTCCATATAGGCCGGCCCCGAAACTTCGTTGCCCATGCCTGAATCCCCAATGTCAAGGCCCAAGTCCATTGAGGTCGAGCCAAGATCCCCAAAGACTAGGCCTGATACTTCGTTGCTCATGTCATGGGTTCCCGACACCTAGGCTTTAGCCCTCAATGCCTATACCTCAGTCCGTGGAGGCTGGGCCCAGGTTTACAAAGGCTGGGCTTGGGACCCAAGAACTAATGTTAGGATTCCCGAGTTCAAGTCTGCCGGCCCTAGGACAATAGTCTCGTGCCTAGGTTCTCGGTGCTCGAGCTCGAGAGCCCATTGCCCGTGCCTAGAGCTCCATCACTCGCACTTGGGTCCATCGAGGATGCGCCCAAGACCTAAGCGCTCGTATTCGGGTACCCAACGCTCGCACCTAAGTCCATAGAGGTCGGGCCCGAGATCCCGGTGCTTGAGCCCGAGTTCCACAACGGCCATGCACCCAGCCTCGATAGTTATTGATCCAAGCATGGGCATGAGGGTCCCGAGTTCGACTTTTGTAGACTTGATCCCGGGTGTAGGGACCTAGGCACGAGCATTGGGTCCTCGGCCTAACCTCAATGGGCCAGGTCCTAACACTAGATCCGAGCACAAGCGTTAAGGTTGTGCACAACACTGGTGTCTAAGTCTTGGCCACGATGGATTTGGGCCTAGGCGCGGGCGATTTGAGCATGGGCACTAGGGTCCCGGGCAAGGCTAGAGGACCGGGTTGGGTCGTTGGGGACTCGGGCATGAGCATTGGGGTCTCGTCTCAACCTCGATAGACCCCGAGTGTCGAGAACCCAAGCCCGAGTGTCGGGAACTCGGCAAGGGCGATCGGGCCTCTGTGGACCTGGGCCTAGGCCGACCCTCGATGGACTCGGGCTCGAGTACTTGGGACCCCAGGCTCTGTGGACCCGGGCACGGGCATTGAGTTCTCGGGTATGGCTTTTGTGGACTTGGGATCTGTGCCTATGCTCTTGCTTGGGATCCAACTGCCTATGCCCAAGTCCCCAACCCCCTAATCGAGGTCCATCAAGGCTAAATCCGAGATCCCAATGCCCCGTGTCAAGTTAGTGGTGCTTGAATAGTATAAATCTATTTGGGTAAATAAAATCGGATTCTCCTTTCCAAAATATGTTTTATTTATTTATTTATTTTTAATATCTCAACCAGCCATTGTGACAATAACTTTTAGAGAAATATTTTTTAGAAATGCTGTATTATTCGCGAAATAAAAGGAATCTCAAAGTAAACTGACTGGTCAAGCAAAGCCCAAGTGCCACGTGGGTTTCCACTACGTGCCCGGTGACTTGGGAGTAGTTTCAGTTTAGTAGCTGCAGATCAAATAGATCGTTAACCAACCATCTAGTATCTAAACTTTGCTTCTGGTGGGTGTGGGGGATGTCCTAAGGGGTCACGAGGTCGAATCCGCTTGCGATCGAAGCGAGTCAAAACTGGTTTTTTGCTAGTGGACGGTGCAGCGACGGCCTCGTGCTCTTCGGGGTGGACGTCGGTCCACCCTTTTTTTTAAGTGAGAGTCCACTAGCAACCCGTGAATCGAAAGACTCATCAATGGAAAAACCGGAAAAGTAATGGCAAAGCCCAAAAGAGAATCGCTTTTGCGACCGCGTCGTACAAGGGAAAATAAGTTTTTATAAGTATAATACTAATAATAAAATAAAATAAAAAAAGGGCAAGTTGGAATCGCTTTTGCGGCCCGGAGAATCTGAAGGAACTTCATGGACTGGATCTCATGTTGCTTTTCCTCTCTCCTTTTTGCCAATTTACCAAAGGGCTCTTACGACTTTCACCTCAGAAAGAGCCATGGCGGGGGAACTTCCGGTCTCTGTTTATTTTACGAAAAATAATTTTTTAAAACATATTTTTCAAATTTTTCGGCATTTAGTTCGCAAAAAATAAATTAATATAGAAAAACATTTTTCACTCATTAAAAAACCCCTTCAAAAGTAGAAAAGAGGAAAATATTTTTCTCCTTTCGAGAAGAGGAAAACATTTTTCTCATCCTTCTTTCCTCCTCTCTTTCTCATTTGTTGTCTTTATAATTATCTTTTTACTTTCTTTTCATTTTTATTTACCTTTTAAAAATTCAATTTTTTTATTTTTTTTATTTCTTTCTCTTTTTCTTTTATTTTCTATTTTCTATTTTTTTTTTCCTTTTCTCCTTCTTCCTTTGCCTTCATCCTTCCTCCTCCCACCGCTGCTTCCTTCACCACCCGCGGACCTTGAAGACAGGTGGCAGCTCAACAATATGCCATGATGCGGGCCGACGAGCTCCCGGCTCGGCCGAGCTCGACGATCTCGAGCTCGCTGACCGTGAATGTCAACACATGCCGCCTACCATCATTCTCCGGTACACGGCATCCGACCGTTGCTTCAATCCTCTAATTTCTAGCCATGAAACCAGTAATGCTCCTTGCGCGCTACCAAACTTTCGAAGTACATTCAATGAGATTGGAAGTTCGAAATTGTGCAACATAATTAATTCGGTACCCGGTGTGCTCGTATCAACCGATTTCCCAGCGTAGCTTCAAGCACCTTAGCCCCGTGGCAAGGTTGGAGCTCATGGACCTCGAGGGAGCTCGAAATCATCGGCATCGGCCGAGCCTCGAGCTCTCTTGCAAGGTCGGTCGCCATGGCTAGCAATCAACAAAACGAGAAGAAAAAAATTTAAAAAAAAGAGAAAAAAGATAAAGATAAATAATTAAAAAAAATTCTATTTTTTTTAAAAGAATAAAAAATGAAAATAAAAAAATTTATTAAAAGGAGTCCATGGAGGAAAATCAAATCATATTTTAGCCAAACACCGGAATAAATTGTCATTTTTCTGGAAAATAACTTTTCGGAAAATATTTTTCGAAACTCTCGCATTTTTCGCGGAACAAACGGAGTCAAAGAAGAATAGCGCTAGAGATTCATTAGCAATTGAGCAGGTTATTTTGATTTTCTTTTCAATTAATGATCTTTGCAATTGAGCGGGTTTGATCATTGAATTCGCGGCGAAGCTACCGGTGAGATTTGTGACGCTAGAGACCCTTAGGATGGCGAAATTGATCCTACTATAAATCTCTGAAGATCCGACCCTCAGAATTTTCTTACCTTCGGATGTCAAAGGAATAAATCCCGGTCATACATTCAAAGGAATTAATAAGTTCGACCTAGGGTTGACCAATAATTGAACAAGGTTTGACCAACAATTTTAAACCTAAAATATGTTTTTTTTTTGTTTTTTTTTATAACCGAGGTGTTGGGGCCAGCTTGAGCGCACCTCGACTATTGTTTGTAGACACTAGACATCAAATTTTGAACTGGGTTTTGACTAAATTTAGGACGGAAGTCATTTTTTTTATTTTTTTGTTCTATGGCTGGAAGTCTAACTTGTCAACATTTGGATCGAAGGGTACAATTGGATCGTGCTCTACAAGAGCTTTGCAATGACACCCAATTTGACCAAATCGAACAACTGGATCGCCACTTTTAATCGTGAGAGTTCAATCTCGATCTATTCACAAATCAGCTGATAAGATCACGCGGATCTGGTCGTGAACTTTCCAGCGCATCAAGCATCACTTCAATGGAGTTTTCTCAAGGGACGCATACCGACTCAACATCTCGAATGTCAATTTGGCCCGACTTGTGGAAAATCTGCAATCTCAACAATTTTTAGGATAGGAACCGCATTTATGGAAAGTTCGAGTCACGAGCTCTCTATGGACATGAGAATTGAGTCAATCTTACGCAACGCTATTCAAGCCCTGCGCAAGGTTCCCGTAAGATTGAAAAATTCGTTATTAATAACAGCTCTCATTTGCATTTTTCTTAAGTAAAGTTTGCTCCAGGCTCTTTCTTCCCCTTGATAGAAATTCTCTCTCATTTGAGGTTCATTTGATTTGTGGTGTTTGGTTTGAAGGCATCAAAGCTCCCTTGATCACGGCACATCTCTCGGATCTCTGCATTTATCACATCGTCATATGATATTTTTTTCGATTTGTCATGTCATGTTACGTGTAAATACTGTCATATCATGTTATTTATTATAACGTTTTTGAATATGCTATGTCATGTCATGTTGCATATGAATATTGACATGTCATACCTTTTTATTCTCATGTTTTGAATCTGAATTGCCATGTCTTGGCACATGTAGTTATTGCCATTTCATGTGATATTGCAATCATGTTTTGGATATGATTTACCATGTCTTGTTGTAAGTGGATATTGCCATGTCAAGTCATTTTACCATCACGTCTTTAATTTGATTTGTCAAGCCATGCTGCATGTAATTATTGCTTTGTTACGTAATCTTGTTGTCTTATTTCGAATTTGAATTTGCCTTGCCGTGGCCATGTTATGTGTGACACCCCAAAATTTAGGGCCGGTTCAAGCTTAGGGTTCGAACTAATTACAAAAAGTCGCCAGAGTTGAGATAGGCCACCAAAGGAATAGAGATCGCCTTCGATAAGGTTTGTGGCTTAGTATGTCGATCGGCTATGCTATTGATTGAGGTTCGACTGTATGGCGACCTTAAATCAAGCATGGGTCGATTATGATCGGTCTCGTTTAGCCGTGAATCAACCATAGGATCACCCCGTAGCTAGCCAAGGATTGATCTATGGCGTGATTTGCGAGCTAATGTTGATCGACAACCAAACTAACTATGAGTCCAAAGAGGGTGGATTCGTACTAGAAGCCCGTTCCAGCCACACACTAGTCAAGGATTAGCTACCCTAGACTGCGTGACGTGCTGTTGGAGGACTACGGATCGCGACGAACCAACCTTGAATCAATTTGAATTGGTCATGAGAGGTGAGCTCGATAGTGTTCTATTATATCATTGATTTAGGAACGGGGTGATTTTAACCCCGAACCAAGTTAAATTTGAGTGGCTCTTGATTCGATAGGCAACCAGACACATACTGGAGCACATTAAACCATAGATTGGGCGACGCCTCTATACGTGCTTATACATGAGCCGATTTTATTCGGCAAAATAGATACTTCGATCTTTAGCTTGTTTGGCGCCTAAAGTAGAGAACTGCATAAATGTCTTGAGAGTTTGACAAGTAGCACTTTTTAAAGTCTTAGAGCAATGAATAAGAGATCGATTACTAGATGACCTTACCTATTTAAATAGAATGCCCAAATTGTCATTAGTATTAGTAATGCTTAGCATCTATAGAATAGAAATGAAAGCCTACGGACCTTCTTGATTGGGCAACACCACGGGGTTCTAGAACATTCTCTATTATTAAGCACAAATTAAATGAGAAATGTTCTATATAATTGGCTTGGGTGCAAGCTAGCACATGAAGATAAAATAGGCTTAGAAATAATTAGCTTGGAGAGTAAGCTAGCACTCGAAGACAAAATAAGCTTAGAAATAATTAGCTTGAAGAGTAAGTTAGCATATAAGGACGAAATTGGCTTAGAAAACAAGTCGGGATAAGAGAGCGACATATGAAAAGTGCATAAGACGAATTCAACTTGGAGAACAAGTAAAAAATATAAGATAAGTAAAATAAAGATATAAAATAATTTTTGGCTTGAGGAACAAGTCAAGCATATAAGACAAATTTGGATTAGAAAAAGTAATCTAGAATAAATAAAAATGTCTAATTTTTTACTTAAAGAGCAAGAAAAATAGTCTGCGATCTTAGGATATTCTAGACTAGCTATGTGGCAATTCCTAAATGACATCTCCAGAATATTTTATGCCAATTATTAATATAGAAAAGACAAAATAATTAATTAGTAGACTTAAATAATAAAATAAAAATGAAAATAATGTAAAATGCCCTAGAGTAGGTGTGTAAGAGGGAAAAGGGCATCAAAGGAATTTAATCTTGTCTTAAATAGTATAAGAAAAATGTGAGAATTAGTAAAACTTGAAGAGCAAGTCAAGATTTCTAGAAATAGTAAAGCTTGGTGAGCAAGACAATGTTTAGAAACATGTGACAATTTAATAAAACTTGGGGAGCAAGACAAGGTTTAGAAATATGTGACAATTTAATGAAACTTGTGGAGCAAGTCAAGAAAGCCTATAAATAGACTCAAGACCACTTCATTCTCACCCTTTTTCTCTCTCACCGACTCTCTCTCTCTCATTCCCTCTCTCACTCTCTCTTTCGGCCACTTTGAGCCACCATTTCACCACCACAAAACCAATGCCGCCGGATCGCTTCCGAGACCGTTACACATGCACAAGACGATTGACTACTTCTTTTGCTTCTAATGTTCGTCTATGTGAGGTAAGTGATATCTAATCCTTATCTAGGCCGTAATGCTTTAGCTACTCTAATACTTGCTTGAAGAATATATGATATGTTAGTTAACGACTAAGTGCCACATGATGATGCAAGTCTCATGGGGGCCACCTCTTAAACCTTGGACCATTGTGATGCATGCTCTCCTTAGTCTTGCTACCTTTGGTAGTGAGATTATATGATATGATATGTTATATGTCTTGTTCGCAAGGATGAGAGGGTCTTGCGCATATATGAAAAGGGTGGATCCACATAACATGATATGATAAGATATGTGTACATGCCTCATCCGTAAGGGTGAGAGGGCCTTAAAAAGTCCGCATTATGATATGAAAAGTGGAGATGTTATGCATCTATGAAAAGAATTCGGAAACGATTCATATATGATATGATTGCTTGCATTATGAATTGTACCTCCGGCTTGCTTCCCGTATTTGGTTTAGATATTCGCTTAATGAGATAGTTGTATCTTACTCTTTATCTTTTCAGATTTGTAGGTAATGGTAAGTCCCCCTCATCGTTTCGGTATTATTATGTCTGTAGAAGTTTATTGTATCGAGGTCATGGTTGTGAAATAAGAAGTAAATCTTAGACGCTACGTGACTAGCATATGGGTGGACAAGGGTTATCACACGTAGATTAAAAAACAAAGCGAAGATGAAACTCTTTTGATTGAGAAAAAGTTTAGCATGAAGATGGATGACATGTACCTAGGCGACCGATCTACATGGAGAAGTTTTTGGAAGCCGAAGACAATTTTTTGGGACATTTTACCATCCCGAAGTAGAGAACCTAAATGGAGCCATGTTATGATGCATATATATGTTGTAGATGGATATAGTTTGATATAAAAGATATGGATAGATGAAGCATGTTATTACTCATAAGTGTTTTTTCTAGATTTTTAATTAATCGAAAGCTTAAAATGAAATCGCTTCCGCATGCAAATCATTGATAAGAGTGAAATCAATTAAGGGTTGATTTTGAGGACAGTGTACACGGGACACTACATGTCCTCTCCCGCAACGTCTCGACTTTACGATCCTCATACAGTTTCGGTTTATAAACGGCGTAAAGCCGTAGTGCTCTTGGAGGGATTAAAAAAATCGAGAGCCCTAAAGGAGCTTAAGTTTCCTATTACGGACACGAGGTTCTGGCTGGGACGTCACATTATGTCACTTTCTTAAATCATGATTGAATGTTGCACAGGAATTGCCATTGCGCGTGTTCCACCTCTCACACAAACGAAGTCACACCACTACATAGAAAACGACATCGTTGATCAATAACAACGTCGAACAGGTGTTTAAACATTTTAAAAGTTTAGAATAAACCGTCACGCACGTTTAGAAAATTAAACGATGAATGATTTATGACTTAACTAGCAATAGGGACATGATATCGAAAGAGCGTCGTGGAATGCTAATAATCCGTCTCACGTGTAACCGAACCATCGGACCTAAGATCTCTAGAGTTTTCATTCCACACATGCGTGTGCACAGGGAGTTGGCATTTTTACACTAACCACTTAGGTGTCCAATTGACTTAAGACTTTCTGAATCGATCTAGCTTTTTCAAATTGATTGGTGGCGACTCTAGCATGGTAGTTAAGTTTGTTATCGTTTTTGCATTCCAGAGATTCTCGAACTTAGCATTTGAGAACATCCTAGGAATCGGGGCTCCACTAGCCGGCGATCTCATATTTTGAAAAATTGGATGTGCTACAAGCCTCATTTGAATTTCCCCGAAGAGTTAAAAAAAAAAAAACATTACTTTGTAAAATGGTTGTCGAAATACGATGTGACTCTAAATGCGAATTATATTTCAAAAAATTATCCGTTTAACATTGTATACTAGTTCGATACATTATTATTATTATTTCTACATAAAGAGAGTACAAAAGAAAAGATTTACAATAGAATTCAAAGTACATGCGACACAATCAAATGCGGTCACCTATTGTTGGTGTTTCTGTACGGATGATGTCGAAAACGCTGAATTTAGGTATACACCGCGCATTGGACAAACTATACCTATTGGAGAAGGGGATTACGGTGTGTGCTCATCATCGATAACAATGCAAGATTCGGTAATTGGCCCTTGTTCGTTCTGTTTTGATATTGAGACTGATCTATTCTTGTGGAATGAAAGTGTGCTTATCACAACAGTTTATGTTTTGTTGTCCTATTTTACTGCCGTGTTTTGTTTTGTTTTGAATCTCTTATGTGTCATCATGAGATACGGATAATTTCTCTCAATGAAAAAAATGCGTTCCCCGTGAAATAAGACGTCACGCTCCAAAATTTTCGACAAACTACAACTTTAAGGATGCATGCTGTTAAGGTCCTGTGGAGTCTCCATCATCGACATGCAAATAATTAAAAGTCGCATTATAATTATGTAAGAAAAGCACTAGAAATTATTTTTGCAAAAATAAGGGGAAATAGCTCAAGAAGGAAGGGAGAGTAAGAAATGAAGGGTACATAGTTTGAGGCAAAGTGTTTTTCGAATATTAATTTTTCAAACTTTCATCAATATATGGTTTGCCGAAAATGACTTGATAAACCAAACGCACTTTCCGATCGATGGAATTTTCATGCATAAAATTAGGCAAGCGAAAACCTAAATATAAAGAGGTAAAAATACTTTTCGAAATTGCACCTCTCGAATTTTTATTATTTTCTTTCTCGGCCGGTGGCTGGCCATAGGTGAGGAATAGTTTGCCTAGGCTTGGCCTTGCCGGAGGTCGGCGACTTGAGGAGCTCGCCTCGACTCACCCACCTCCGGTGAGGCCTCAAGCTTGTAAATCTGGCAAGATCGAACTCGCTTGAGGCCGAGCCTTGTCACCAGTTCTTGTGATCGGCCTAGGAGTGAGCAAGTCGGATCGACCGAATCGGGAACCGCCCGGACCGGATTGGACCGGTGGGTCGATTCTTAGTTCCAGAGGGCAGCGGTCCGGTTCCCGGTCCTTAGAATTGGAATCGGTATCCGGTTCTAGGTTCTAAAGGATATAGGACAGGACCGGCCTGAATGATTTTATTTTATTTTATTTTATTAATGTACTAAAATAATTAAATAGAGCTAACAGAGAAGATTCGTAGTTGAGATATCTTCGCAATTAAGCCCAAAAAATAAGATATAAAATTGTGACAACTATAGGGGTGAGCATGGTTCCATGGTAAAATCGAGAACCTAGAATCGGAACCCGTAGGATTTGGTTTGGTTCTAGGTTTTAAGGTATGTAGGGTGGGTTTCGGGTTTAAAAAATTGAGGAACCTATTTCAATGGGTAGGTTCCGGGTTCGACTACCTAGACCAGGAACTTGGACCCTAGATCATGAAATAAATTTTTATATTTTTCTTAGTATATGTTTTTGCACGATCATACAATGTTCTATGGCATTAAGAGCCAAACAAATTTTTAGGTTTCGGGTTTCAAAAAATGATAAATGCGTTTCAATGGATTGGTTTCGGGTTCTAAATATAGCCCGTATGGAACCTAAAACTACTCACCTCTACTTTCTCTTAGAAGTTGTAGAGTTCACTCTCATTTTGCTTAACTAAAAATGAAAAAAGAAAATAAAAGAAATTGATTGGTTCTCGGGTACCCTGGAATCGACATTAAAAATCGTGACGGGGTAGGTTCCAGGTGCTAGGGTATGGTGGTAGGTTCCGGGTTCCAAAAAATGAGAAACCTGTTCCGACGGGGTAGGTTACAAGTTCCAAATGGAATCAGTAAGGAACCCGGAACCGCTCACCCCTAGATGACCACGCATGGAACAACAATTTTTATAACCCTTTCCTTCCCGCCAAACAATCCGAATTCGGTATTCAAAGAGAGAAAATGCAAAATGGTATAGAGAGTAATGCTGAAAAAAAAAAGCAATATTGAAATATTGCACAACCAAAATTCAAAAATTTACAAAGACAGTGGACACTTGTATTGTTGTTGAGTTTTAGAGCTTAGACAGTGGGCACTTGTAGCATTGGACAATTTATTGATTCCATTGGATTGTTGGAAACCGAACTAGACCTGTTGTTGATTTGGTCGGGGTCCGGTTCTCGAGACAATCAATTCGATCCCTAGTTCCGAAAATTGAGAACTAAGGCCACCATTTCGGTTCCTGGTTCTTAATGAGAACTGGACCGGATCGGTAACCGATTACTCCTACCATTGGCCTATAAAAAAGGAAAAAACGAAAGAAAAAGAAAAGAGAAATAATATAAAATAAAAAATGATAAATGATATAAAACTTCAAAAAAAATTGCCTAAGATAAAGTCATGAAATTGAAATAATTTTTTGAACGAGATCCAAACATCGAAAACTTTTTTGGTCACATAAACATTGAAAAACTAACCATTTTATGGGAAAATGATTTCCTAGTGTTTTGTTGGAATTTCTCCGCTACAAAATATCTTTCATCAAAATTCGTTCTTCGGCTTTTAAATATAACAAAGGGTCCTGTGGAGATCTTGGACGGGAGAGGTCCAGATAGTCAAAAAATCAACATGTGAGATTTGTAAAGATTTCGATAAAATTACACAAATGTTATCTCAACCATAGTTTAACTTGATGGAGAAAATGCTCCCGTCGGTCCTCCTCTCGCTCTTTGTTCACCCAACGGGATTTCTTTGATTCCGGTTGGTTCCTCTGTTGGATTTCGCCGGTTTTCCTCAACGAAGGTCGCCGTATCCTATTCCACAAGCTCACCGCATGGATTTGCGAAGCAACCTTGCCCTTGACCCGAGGACTAGATCTACCGGTTCGTGAGTTTCTTTTGCTCGGGTTTGACATTTTGGCTGCTCCGTTGATTTTCGTCTGTATCGACCGGTGTTCTACTTACTCTTCGGTGCCTGTGGTTGTTACAACTACAACGCTTCCCCAAATCCACCGTCTAGAGATCCTCCGGTGGATTACGAACGACTTAGAAATTGGCCCTTTATGCTATATCGGGTATTCTGTTCATTTCACAGCGTCTACTGCTTGTAAATATTCTTCACATCCCCCGTGGTGTATATTCTGCTGTGGATCTGTTGGCCGTTGCTATTTATAAGCTCTGCCTGATTATTGTTGACTGGTGGTTTGGCTGGAATGCTCGGTTGAATGGTGGTTGAACCCGGCAGTAATCTGACCACTCATATGGCCTCTCTTAATGAGGTGGTTCCATCTTCTATCCCCGAGTCCGGTTCTCAGCCTTTAGCCGATGGGTTTGCCAGCAAAAGAAAACTGGTTATAGATGTTGTGCCGGATGTAGTAGCTGCAACTACTGGTGGGGATGGTTTTGGAATTGAACGGCGAACCGAGCGTGACCCTAGACGAAGCAGGGGAAGATCACGTGGTAGGAAATCTATGCCTCCCCCTACTTATACACGGGAGCAAAAAGGAATGTCGGTTGTTGGCCCTTCTAGGACTAACACCGATGCGGGCAGCCAACCACTCAAATCTGCCATGGATGGAAATCGGGTGCACCGCAGGAGTATCAGCAGGTCCAAAGGTGCTCAGCCCCGAACATGGGCTAATATTGCTACAATGATGACTAAGGGTTATAACCTTACTTATATCGCCCCTTCAGTCGTGGATGGGGAGCTTATTGTGGACATCACGGCCGACATTGTCGCGGATGAAAACCCATTATTGAGTCAATGTGTCGTAGGTCGTTTCTTGGGGAGGAAACTCTATTTCAAATTGACCGAGGAAGTCATCAAGAAGACTTGGGGGGCTCAAGTTGTTGATGTACGTATGCATGATAGTGGCTACTATTTCATACATATTCTGGATGACTCCTTTCGAAGGAAAGTCTTGGACATGGGGCATATCTCCATCCAAAATTGTACCATGATGCTCCAAAAGTGGCACTCCAAGCTGAAACTTAAGAAGGATGTACATGACACCCTCCCGATTTGGATCGGACTAAAGGATATTGGTCGTATTGCTAGTGCCATTGGCAACCCTTTATATGTTGATGCCCCAACGGAGGAAATGAAAACGCTATCTTTTGCCCGGGTATGTGTAGAAATCAAGGCAACCCAACCTTGCCTTGAGATGATTAAAATACGGTGGGATGGTGAGATCATTCCCATTGGAATCGAATATGAATGGAAGCCTCAATCTTGTCATAATTGTGGAGTGTATAGCCATAAACATGGGATGACCGGCTTTCCTTGTGCTACCGTTGCTGATGCTCCTTTGGTCAAGCAAAAGGAAGCCCCTGCTCTAACCCATAACAGAGAAGAATGGCAGCGGGTTCATAGGAAAGGTGGACGCAAAGCCTCGAGCCCCCACCAGCTTGCTTCGGGCCCTCCTCAACCTGCCTTAGTATCTGCTATTGTTTCCTCTCATGGGGAGACTCACCCCACGTAGATTGTTGAAGTGCTGTCGAATAAACAAGCTACGACCCCCGCTCGTAACCAAAACAGAGAGGAAGGGCAGCGGGTTCACAGCAAATCTGGGGGGCAATCTGTGGCCTCCACTCCTCAAGAATTCGATGTGGCTTTACCCGCTGCGTGTCCCCCTCATGTCCAGGCTGATCCCTCACAGATTGCTAGTCAAGGTCAACACCACTTTGTTGTATCTACATCTCTACCGCCCTCCAAAACTGGAATCGGGATTGTAACAACAGAAGCTCTACTAGCCACTACATTGCAGCAGTAATTGTCCTGTTTAGGGGAAAACTCACTCACCCCTTCTATTCACTCATCTCAATCTGACAATGGTGATGGCAATGTCGGTGATGCTGTCACCGAATTTGATGAAGGCACCTCCTCTCTATCCCCTTGGATCACTAGATCGCGAGCGACAGTGGTTGCCCTACCGAATCCGGGGATTGCTGGAATTGTGGAACATCCTCCTCTTGATGATGGAAATAGCCCCTCCTCCTCAAAGACAGCAAAGCCTAATTCCGGGAGGAAGAAAGGTCGGAAGTAATACCCCTCCTCTCCTCTTGTAAATATGATAGTAGGAGTATGGAATATTAGGGGCCTTGTAGACCCCCTTAAACAAGCTGAGATTAGGGCTTTCATCGGAAATAATCGGCTCTCATGTATCGGAATTTTGGAGACAAAAGTTAAACAACCTTGGTTTGAGGCTATTTCTACTGCTCTACTTCCGGGGTGGTATTGGTTAGCCAACTATGAATACTCTCCTCGCGGTAGGATATGGATTGGGTAGGATTCCCGGGCGGTCCATCTACAGTGTATTTCGGCCTCGTCCCAAATAATGCATGCCCACCTTTCTTTTGTTGCCATGAATAAATCTTGCTTCATATCGATTGTTTATGGCGACCACACTTTCATTTCTCGGAGAGCTCTGCGAGAGGATCTCATTCAATTGAGTGCTTGTGAGGAGCCATGGATGGTTGCGGGAGTTTTCAATGCCATTCGAGATCAATCGGACAGGATGGGTGGCTCTAATGCTTGGATCCCGGCTTTTGATGAATTTGGAGATTGTCTTGCACAAACGTCTCTCGATGACCTTCGATATGTTGGCCACCGCTTCACATGGTCTACTACCTCGGGTGAATTAAGGAAGCAACTCAAGATAGACCGTGTCTTGATCAATGAACATTGGAGTTACATATTCTCTTTCTCCGAGACCACCTTCTTAGCACCTGGTATTTCTGATCATACCCCCTTAGTCATCAGAGTTATGCATACTCCTTCCTTAAATAGGCCGTTTAAATTCTTTAACCTTTGGTCTTCTCACCCTTCCTTTAAGGATATTGTTGCACAAGTTTGGGCAACCCCGATAGACGGCACTCCTATGTTCGTTGTTTGTAGCAAGCTTAAGTTACTCAAGGGCCGACTTAAACAACTCAATAGAAGCTCTTTTTCTGACATTTCGGAACGCACGGAACAAGTACGTATAAATCTTGCCTCGGTCCAAGATGCCATAGAACTGGATTTCGGGAATCAAGCTCTTCTAGGCTGTGAAGCGGAGTGCTTATGGAATTTTTCTACACTAAGACTTCAGGAGGAGTCTTTCTTTAAGTAGAAATCCAGAATTAGATGGTTGAAGGAGGGAGACCTCAATACAAAGTTCTTCCACCACTTCATCAACAAGAGGCGATTACACAACCATATATTATCAATTTCTACCCTCGGTGGTGAGCTCCTCACGGAACCAATTCTGGTTCGGTTGCATATCATTCAACATTTTCAAGAGCTGCTCAATGGAAGCACTACCTCCCCTCGGCCACTAGTGCTTGACATTCGTCACTACATCAGCTGTACCTTGAACGAAGACCATATTCAGTCCCTTTCGCAGCTTGTTACGGAGGAAGAAATACGCTCAACCTTCTTCTCATTAGCCAAAGGTAAAGCTCCCGGACCCGATGGCTTTAATGTTGAGTTTTTCTTATCCTCTTGGGATGTCGTTGGCCCCTCCATAGTATTGGCAATCAAAGATTTCTTTAGGTCTGGGCGGTTGCTAAAAGAAACGAATGCTACCATCTTAGCCCTCGTCCCGCAAACCCCTAATGCCTTGGATATGCGTGACTTCCGGCCTATTGCATGTTGCAACACACTTTATAAATGCATTACCAAGATTCTTGCAAACCGGATAGCACCATTATTGCCTTCTATCATCTCTCCTTCTCAAACGGCCTTCATACAAGGTAGAAGGATAAGTGACAATATTATGTTGGCACAAGAATTATTCGCGGATTTTCATCATGCTCCATATCTCCCTAAATGTGTCGTCAAGGTGGACTTCCGTAAAGCTTATGACACGGTTGATTGGGGGTTCCTTGAGCTAGTTCTTTCGGCTTTCCGATTTCCGGCTTTTCTCATCAAACCGATCATGGAATGTGTCTCAACGCCTAAATTCTCGGTTGCTATTAATGAGGAACTACATGGTTTCTTCTCTAGCACACGTGGTATTCGATAGGGGGATCCGTTATCTCCATATTTGTTCGCCTTGATCATGGAAGTTTTTTCTAGCATTATACGCGTTAAGACTACCCAACCAGGCTTCAAATTTTATTGGCGATGCAAAGCTACTCGGGTCTCACATTTATTCTTCGCCGATGATGTCCTTTTGTTTGCTGAAGCTAACCTCCACACCATCAAACTACTAAAGGAGGGAATAGATCTCTTTTCCTCCCGGTCGGGTCTCTCATTGAATCACACGAAGAGCGAAGGTTTCCTTTCTAGAGGTAACACTACACTCCAGGACCGGATTCGACATTGCCTCAACTTCCAAGAAGGTACTCTTCCTTTTCGGTATTTAGGAGTCCTCGTCATTTCTACAAGGTTGTCCAAGTCCGATTGCATTGCCCCGATAAATGCTGTCACCGCTAGAGTGCGATCTTGGTCCCAAAGATTTTTGTCGTATGTCGGTTGCTTGCAATTACTAAAATCCGTCTTGCATTCTACACACGTATATTGGACTTCGGTTTTTACTCTTCCGAGGGCAACCTTGTATAGGATTGAGCTTATTCTCGGGCGGTTTCGTGGAAAGGCTCGGACTTGGGGGTTGGAGGGGCTAAGGTGGCTTGGAGAGATATTTGTCTTCCTAAGGACGAAAGGGGACTAGGGATTTGGAGGCTATTAGATTGCAACATGGCATTCACTCTCAAACATATTTGGATCCTCTTTACTAACAAAGAGTCGCTGTGGTGCAAATGGATCCACTTTACTTTCCTCAAGAATTCCAACTTCTGGATAATCAAGAGACCTACGGTTTGGTCTTGGGCTTGGAAGAAAATTCTAGACCTCCGGCCGGATGCCTACCTGCAATTCAAATGGCGGATTGGTAATGGTCAATCGACATCCTTTTCGTTTGACCATTGGCACGACAATGGCTCCCTCTTTAAGCACTTCACGGCCGGGGACATCTATTGCTCTAGAATACCTCGTGAGGCAACAATTCGGGACTTTTGCATCACTATGTGGTCTCCCTCACCTATGTTGGACTGTATATTACATTGGTTGGGGCCGCCACCTACGCTTTTGGAGAATAAGGAGGACAGACTATCATGGATAGCCCATTCTTCCGAGAATTTCTCGATATCATCAGCATGGAACTTCCTCGAAATCCGGGGGACAACATGCTTTCGGCATTCCTTTGTATGGGATAAAGCGTTTGCACCACGTCACGCATTCCTTATGTGGCTAGCCACCCGTAACCGTCTACCTACTCGGGTATTGCTACTCCAACACCGAAGAATTGATGTTGCTATTTGTGCATTCTGTCAATATACTCCGGATTCGGTTAACCATCTTTTCTTTGGATGCTCTATCACTCATGGTCTTGCATCTGTTTGGACATCAAAGTGCAATTTGAACTAGTGCAATTGTCCGTGGATTGACCACATTCGGTGGGCCAAGCAACATATAGGTAGCCGATCGTTTTTCCATCGCATTGCCAGGTTCTCCCTTGGTGCTCTATGTCATATCATTTGGACAGAGAGGAATAATATTATTTTCCGTAACAAAGCTCTCTTCACACCGGCTATTATCTCGCACCTCACCAAAATGGTTAAAGACAAAGCCGTTTCTCTTAGTCCTATTCGTGACCACCCCACTAATAGAAGGTTACAGAGAAATTGGGGATTATCTCCCACCATCTTTGATGACCGTCATCATCCTACATAACCATTGACCTATTCATTTCATACTTTCCTTTCGCTACAAATCTACTGGTTGTTGCCATATGCTACGTTGCCCTGATGTTGTCTCTCATCTCTGCTCGGAGACATCTATGCGTATATTCTGCAGCCAATCATTGGAAGTCGTTGCTGTCTCGGTTCTGTTTTGCTAGCTTCCCGGCTGCGATGCACACTTTGTTACATAGCCCTCTCACCAACATACTGTATTACTCTCTCCAATTACTAGTTGGAGTTGGTGCTCTATTCTCGGTGGGTTCTTGGGTGGTGTTGCTGTGTGTTTCTTTGGTAACAAATGACCCTAGATATTTCGGATCTCGCTTTGTTGCTGCGTTGTTTCTACTAAGTTCTTCCTTTCCCGCTGTGGGTTTTATGATAACAAATAACCCCGTACATTTCTGGATCTACTCTGCATCTGCTCTGTTGCTGCGTTGCTTCTACTAAGTTCTTCTTTGCTGCTATTGGGTTGCTCAACCTGATTCTGCTGGTGCTAAATAACTCGAACAGGCCAACTATTATCGACTTGCTACGGCTGTTGATGCCTTCGTGTTAAAAATTTCCTTTTGTTTTACTATTGGGTACCTCTGTCTTTGTCTATTCCCCCTGGCCGTGTCTACGGGGAGTGTTAGTTGGTGTAATTCTGATAATGCCCACCAGTTAGGCATTCTATTTCCGGCCATTTGTTAGGCCCTTTTACTCTTATTTTCTCCTTTTCGTCTTTGCTTGTATCCGTTCACGGGTCCGCTCATACACGGTTTGATCTCCTTGGCTACTACGTCCGTACTTTGGTGCTGTTACCAACCGGTTCTCTACTCCCGGAGTTGACGTGCTGATTCTACTAGTGCTGCGCCCTGGGAGGCCCTCTCGCCGATGCCCTCCTCTACCCCTAATGCTGTCTCATTTGGATCCTCCGGCTGTTGTCTTGCTTCCCAACCTTCTCGGATGTTGTCTCCTGTTGCTGCTGCTGCTTTCTTTTGGAACTACTCCGGAGGTTCCTTCCCTTGTTGTCCTCCTATCTACCCGTTGGATGCCTCCACCTTCCAGTAATGTTGAAGCTCACTTCTACTTGCTGACCATGATTGTTGTTACACCAATTCTGTGGAGGCTTCTCTCTTGTGTTGTTGCACGATACATCCTCCACCAACGCATGATGTTGGCCTTCGATGCTGCTGGTATCGGTGTTGTAGGTTCGGGTTCCTATGTGTCTGGAGTCCTATTCTATTTCAGCATTTCTATGCTCCTAGTTTTAATTACTTCATACTATTTTTTCCTTTGTTAGGGCTACATGTTTAGCCACTTTTCACTCTTTTTGGTTGTTGTTGCTATGGGTTGATGCGCCCTCGTTGCTCCTATGTATTTTGTAACCGGTTCACCGTTGAACCATCTCCGGCACTCATGGTGCCACCTATAGTACATGGTTTTTTTGTGTCCGATTTTCCTACTTGTACCTAGCCTTTTGAAAAGTTCAATACACATTTACCTTACCAAAAAAAAAAAAAAAAAAACTTGATGGAGAGACTTTGTAAGTACAACTCAAAGAACTTAAAGGAAATTGATACAAATGAGTTTGAAAGAAAATACACAACTGTAGACCAAATCAAAGTTTGACTTGATGGAATGGCTTAGTAAGCACAATTTCTTTCAAGAGATAACGAACCAACGTACTCTAAACTATGCCAGAGTTTGACTCAACGACAAAGCCTTGAATACTCTTCGATAATACACAAGAGTTTGACTCGATGGTATAGTATCTGGGATAAAGATAAACGTTGAAGTTTGACTCAATGATGAGAATCTGAAAGCTACAACTAAGGAAAATAAAGTGCAATGCGATAAATAAAGATAGGATAAATTTATTGATTTGTTCGGGGGTTCTTCTGTGGATGCTCGGTGGTATTTATAATGGTGGAGTAAGTAACGCCCCTTCAACGATTGTGACTTCTAGCGCGCCGATAGTTGCCATGTCTATCATCTCCCATGAACTCTTTTGACCAAGTCTTCAAGCAGTTATTTAGTTTCAAATAACCATCAATATCCCAGCTTCAACTTTGCCCCTTTGCTTGGACTAATTGTGCCCACATTCTCCACCTTTAGGACTTTTGGGTCAAAATCCCAGTAACTATTAATAGCCTTTAGAAAAACTTCTTTCGTTCATGTAGCTTGTGCTTACATCCACCGTACTTTACGGAATCTTGGGCCATATTTTCAGGGAGCGACCTCATCACTACTCGTTGATAATTGTATTCCTGCCAAGTAATTCCAAGAGGATTTTTGTCTTCTTTGGCGCTCCTTAAAAAGTGCTTGGATCTTTGGTGGGATTACTTTCATTGGCAACCATGTTCATAGCTTGCTTTATCCATCCTTGATATGCTCCATTACTTTGGGCACACTGTATTACCCCTATTACCTGGACAACTGTCATTGTTCCCTATTGGTATCGACAGCTTGCTTAGTGTTTCTCATTGATTGACACCTATAGGAATCCTCACGCGTTCTGCAAGTGATTTCTTTGTATTCTGTCAAGGTGCTTGCTCCTTAGGTGTATAGTACGCGTGTCGACTTTTCTTGTGCGCAACACGTGTGGGGACCAGCGGATTATTTTGAGTTCCAACATCCGAAAAATATTTTTCTTTATCATGGAGTTTTCCCCAAACCAAACGCATAGAAAGTTCCAATTAGAATGCCCAGGGTGGTATATATCCCATCCTATGTGGTGCTTAGATTTCGAAATCACTCGCTTTAAATTGACTTACTACCATCACTCGTGCAACTATCGCATGAAATATCTTCTCCTGCCGAAACCCATCCCCGCCAACTTTTTTCTTTTTTCATTATTTTGATTTTTTTCCTTTTTGTGCAAAATGAAAATAATTAGCACTGACATTGGCTTATTGGATGGAACAGCACATCATGGTCTAGAAATCCAAGGTCAGAATCAAGTGGTGGTTGTGATGGTGGGGCATCATGCAAAATTCAATTGCGACGGCTTTGCAAGAGCCAGTATGCAAATTTGCTACTTCAACCTCAAAAGGAAGAAAATAAAAGCAAAAAAGTGGTTGAACCCAAAAGCAGAAGAATACAGGAATATTAGACTTTTCCCTCCCCAACCAACTCTTTTCTCTTTCTCAAGACTTTAAAAAAATTAGTCGATGATGATGTCACACGTTACGTCAGCTGGCTTTCTTATAGATAATGACCACATTATGTCGTGCAATTTTTCTTCGGAGGGATTTCAGGTGCTTTTACATTTCGATAGTTGCATTCATTCACCAACCGAATTATTCATGTGGAGTGTTGATTTTTGTTGAAAAGGGGTTCATAATGCACGGGTCAAAGCCATGGCTGTAAGAAGTTTCCAATACGACTTTGAAAAGGGTTGCAACGAGAGGGCTTCCCGAATTGCCGCCTGTGATAACACTAACAACGCCAAAAACATGCTTAGTTTCGAACTTTTTTGTAAGATCATGTGTATCAGCGGTCGAATGATCATGCACCCGAAAGGTCAAGAAGTTCGTCATTCACTTTGATGTAACTTGGACATGACCTCACTGGCTTCCAAATTACATGCATTTCTTTGGCATGATTTGTCGGTTCCTATTATAGTTGGGGTTATGAAAACTAGAAAGAAATTGAAGATACAACCTCCATCAGATCAGAAGACTCCCAAAACGAACAGGAGCAGGTGATTTCGAGAAAAAGGGCATTGACTGCTGACTTTTCTAAGTAACATTTTCTCAATAATGATACGTTGATGACAATGCCCCACTTACAGAGAAGTTGTCATCTTTTAAAGCCCTTTCATGGAATGAAAAAGCAACAAAAGAAATATGAAACTCACCCAAGAATCATTGTGATGATGACGAACGCTTATGAGAGGAGGGAATTGTTGAATCAGTTCTAGACATATTGTTCAGATGTCGATTCCGTTCTAAATTTTTTTAATTTTGTCAATTTAGTCTTAAATTTTTATGTAAAATTTCAATATAGTACTTTTTGGCCAATTTTCGCAGGCGATAACCGATCCGTCATGTTACCAATTTCCGACGAAAATTAACTGGAAAGAATATATTGAAATTTCTCTAAAAAAAATTAAAATTGAATCGTTATGCGGACAATATGTTTGAGATTGGTTAGATGATTTTTTTCCGTTATAGGAAGAGGTATTTTCGTATTCTTCCCCCCCATGAGTCAATACTATTACAACCTACCCATTTTCATGTACTAAAATTTTTCTAATTCAAATCCAAGGCCAAATATTTTATCTTAGCATTGGGCAAGATGAATCGACCGAATAGGAACCGCTCGGACTGGTTCGATCTCGTTCTCGATTCCATAAAATTAGAACTGATAATTTTTTATTCTATTGTCGATTCTATAGGGGAACCGGACCACTCGGACAGAACCTAATTTTTTTATTTTTTATTTATTAAATGTAAACCTAATTTTATTAACATATTAAAATTAAAGTCCAAGTTGCTCACCTCAACATATAATCCGGCGTTTCTGTTGGACCTCTCGGAATTGGATCGGTTAGTCCGATTCTCGATTCTTGGGTGGAACCGGACCGAGAACCAATCACCCCTACTTCATTTGATCCTAAAACAATTTGTGTTCCTCATATCCCTCAAGTTTTGAAAAATTCGCAAAGAATATGGAGGGTCCAACGCTAACGTTCACTTTATGAATTCTTTTAACGATGTGAAGTCGATTTAGGTTGTGTTTAGTCGTTCAAGCTTTTAATCGGGAAAAGATTGGATAGGATATGATAAGAAATCCAAAAATTTTATCTTATCCTATCTGTTATTTGGTGAACTATTGATTAAAAGTCGGGTAAGCAGAGGTAAAATGTTGTCGAGATTGACTTTGTTTTGTTGAAGTATCGAAATGTTTTAGAAATTATTCAATGATGAGTTCTCATGAGTGAGTTATTTTTGAGTAAAGGTTTGTGCCATCTTAATTCGGGTATTGTTGACACTCGATTTTTAATAAGTTTTTCTTTGAAAAAATCTTTAAAAATCCATAAAAACTCATAAAATTGAAAAATCAACTGTGAAAGTCTTGGCCAAGCATAGGGAACCAATTTCAAACAAAAAATAATTTTCATAATTTTCTCTTTTTTTTTAAATATTTTCCGAAAATAGATAAATACTTGTAAAATGGGGAAAAATAGTATTTGTGGTAAAAAAAAAAGGAAAAATATTAAATATTTTTATTTTAAATAATTTTTCGTTTTGACCTCTTAAAATAGAAAAATTCAATTCGTGATTATGTGTTTCTTCACAAACATAAACCTAAATTGGGCTTGAAAAATACTTTTTGAGTCATTTTATTTTCCTTTTTCACTTTTTCTGAGTTGTGACATGGTCCTCCAATATCTCATTTTACATCTTGGCCCAATTTTACACAGAAATGCTCATTTTTAACAATAGGGACCTAATTGCATAAAAATCTTTTCATTTTAATCCATAGGCCACCAAAAATGAAATGAAATTTTCTCAGGAGGTGCCCATGCAATTTTAAAGCCTCTACCCTACATTTTTCACCCTTCCGAATCCAATGGTAGGGTTGATTTGAGCTAATTCATTCATTAAAGTTTCGTATTTTGTAAAAATGATTCCCAAGTCAAACCCAACATTTTGGGTTTTTGCATAATTCATAGTGTATTTTTCCCAAAAACCCCCTTGTTTAGAGGTATTCCATGCCGAAAGTGCCAATTCAATTTCAATATTTTAGAAAAATATCATTTTCAGGTTCAATTTGACAAAGTTTTGAGAAGTCGGGTTAGTCGGGTCGGACAAGATCTGACCCATGACTCCATTGAGCCTTCCTTCTTCATCTTTGCATATTCGCCTATACACGCAGAGTGGTTTGGAGCACAAATTCAAAGCCAATTTGGGCACACCTGAGCTCCGGCCCTCCTGCCGGATCGTGCCCGACGCTGACATGCCTAATAGCACGTGCTCATGGATCCAGGCACGTGGGGGGGGGGTATTCTATTTTCGCACAAGGCCGAGTGTCGGGATTTCTAGGTTTTTTGTTTTTGGTTGGACGAAAGGAGAGGCTCTAGAAGGGGGATTCGGTTTTAGAGGATTCCAGAGTCAGTTGAGGAGATGGTGAGAGGCAACCAAAGAGGTAGGAGAGAGAAAGAACGAAAAAAGCTCCTCTCGTTCGCCATTAAAGAGGAAGAAGTCGAGAGATTCGAGAGGCTGCCCCATATGATCCAGACGTCGCCAAGCCCTCAAACCTAGTCGAGGAGCTTCGTGATGCTCCAAGGATTGTCCTCGACTATGCGGCGTTCCATTTCGTGGCCAAAGAAGGTAAGTTCACTTTTCAATCCTTCGAGCTCGCGTTAATGGTATCGTTCAATCTAGGTTGTGTTTCTTCAATATTTTTGACAAAGATTTGGCCACGCGTCACCATCTGAGCCATCCATTCAAAATTTTAAAAAAAATTAATAAATTTTTTTTCGAAAATTAAAAATTCATTTTTTAATAATAATAATAATAATAATAATAATAATAATAATAATAATAATAATAATAATAATAATAATAGGACAAATGCGGCGTCGTTTTGTAGATTGGCCTGGGACCCATATGGTTTGGGCCGGATGCCCGTGAGGCCTCAATTGAGCCATCCCGGCCAGGTCCGAATAATATTTTTTTAATAAAAAAATCAGAGAGTGATTTTTAAAAATTGAAAAAAAATCATGGAAAATCATTAAAAAATTAGGAAATGGGTTCTTTTGACTGGCCAATCCTATTTTTAGTGTTTTTCCCTTTGATTCTTCCGAAAATGAGGATTTTACCCTTTAAGGGTAAATTATTTTTTAAATTCCAGAAAATTCCGAAAAAAAATCCCAAAAAATAGGAAACAGGCCATTTCGATTGACCAATCCTATCTTTGGTGATTTTGCATTCTGATGCCCTTCTAAATGATGGTTTCGCCCCTCATGGGCAAATCATTCCGAAAATTCATTTAAATTCTAAAAATGTTGAAAAATAGGAAATGAGCACATTCAATTGGCCAATCCTATTTCTGACACTCTCGGGTTCCTAATTCCTTTAAAAATGACAATTTTTTCTCTTATGGACAAATTGTCCCCTGTTTTTCCCAAAATGGTGATTTTGCCCTTCATGGGCAAATCGCCTTCAAATCTTTCCCAAACTCCTTCCGAACTCCGAATGCCACTTTTCTAAGCCATTAGGGCTATACTAGGGATTCCATGTATTGTATTGATGCGTTTTATCTGCACGTCATTGGATCCTTGATTTGCGCACTTTTTATAATTGATTGTGATTGATAGGGTAGATTTTCCCATCTGCATGAACTCTTAGATTTTAGGATTCTCCTCACCCAAATCGTCTGCATGAAATTTCAAGTTAGAAAGATTATTCAATTTAGGTATCGAAATGGCATCAATAAACGACATTGGCGTAACTAAGCCTCTGTTCCCAAATTTCTGGTTCCATTTGAGTTGGGCAACTCCTCCCACCGCCCGACGAGGTTTCCAATCTACCTTTCCCAAGGATTGGTAGTGACTACGAAGCATGTATACTACGCACATATCACTCGACCATACATCTTAAAGTCGAAACCGCTTCATAAATCCTGCCGTCGCACGAGGTGAGGACTTGGGAGAGTCCAAATTGATTTCTCCCGAATCGCCGCGGTTCCATATTAAAGAGAAAATTGGCGATCGCCCCTAAACCCATCCTCTCGGTCCCCGAGAAGGGTCGCGACAGGCATGACATTGATCGAGCAGACGCCATAGAACTATGGATCTTGATTTGGAGTCGAATCCTTTGAGATGACTCATTGGTTTTATTCATTGTCTTGTTGAGTGAGTAAACAAGTGCTGGACAATCGAATTATTTAGCCTCTTTTCGTAAATTGAAGATATACTCATGTAGGTCATCCAAGAGAGCTATCTTGAAAGTCAATGATCAACCTTGAGTTCTTCGTAACATGTCGAGATCCCTTTTGAATGTTGAAAAGGTTCAAGCGATTAAAGAATGAGATACGTGATTTCATATCACATCAACTAATTGATTAAAGAACGAGATTGTGGAGATACTCGATTTTGCGGCCGGAGACCCCAGCCTGGAATCTCTGAAGAGGTGGCCACACTAGATGGTTGCCGCCACTAGAGAGGCAACTCGCTGCTGGAGAGTTGAGAATGAAATGACTACCGGCATGCATCCAATGATGGTGCTCACCCAAAATTCGGATGTAGTCATGAATACAAACCTTTTGATACCTATATTGCCATCTAAATCCGACAATCAATTTTTGGCCTGTGGAACCGATTGGCCTTTTTCTTATTGTCGGGAAGTTTGTTATTTCCTAATTTTATACGACATGCGAAAAATACAACTCTGAAAAGGGTTGCAGCAAGAGGGCTTCCCAAATTGCCTCTTGTGATAACACTAACGATGCCAATATATGCTTAGTTTCTATCTTTTTTTCAATAGGATCCGGGCACTCAAAAGGTTGAAAAGTTCTTCATTCACTACGATGTCCCTTGGACATGAGCTCCCCGGCTTCCGAATAATATGCATTTCCTTGGGATGGTTCGTCGGTTCCTATTATAGTAAGGTTATGAAAACTGGAAGGAAGTCGAAGATACAACCTCCATCAGATCAGTAACATTCCCAATATCAACACGAGCAGGTGATATCCGAGGAGAGGGCGTTGATTGCTGACTTCTTTGCGTATCATTTCTTAATAATGATAAGTTGATGGCAATGCCCCACTTGTAGATGTTGCTGAGCAATAATCGAGGATAGATAGGGCCAGGGGCATGCGCAATGAGGAGCTGATACGCAATTCAACGAGTGCTCGAGTCTTTCTTTTAGGTGTCCTTTTCTACTGTACTCTTTTGTCTTCTTTCAAATCTTTTAGAGGAGCCCTTTTCATGGAATGAAAAGCAGCAAATGAAATATGGAAACTCACCTAACCATGTGAACGCTTATGAGAGGAGGAAATTGTCGAACCAGTTCTAAATCCATTGTTCGGATCCCGATTCAGTTCTAAATTTTTTAATTTTGTCAATTTAGTCCCGAATATTTATATGAAATTCCAAGGCAGTCCTTTTTGGCCAATTTTCGTAGGCGATGGCTGGAGCGCCATGTCAACGATTTCCAGCGAAAATTAGCCGAAAAGACTATATTAAAATTGCACTTAGAAGTTTAAGACTAAATCGATATCCGTATAATAAGTTTGTGATTGATTGGATAATTTTACTCTTAGTGTTTTTGTATTCTTCCCCTCCATGAGTCAATACTATGTCAACCTACCCATTTTCAAATGCTAACTTTTTTCCAATTCGGATCCAAGGTCCGACACTTCATCCGATCTTAAAACAATTTGTTATCCTCATAGTTTCGAAAAATTCATAGATAATATGTTAATTGTATATAGTTTAGGTTGTTAATTTATTTGGGACCCTGTAGATCCACTCTTTTTCCTATTCAAAGATCAGCCTTTTTGTTTCTGTGTTTTCATATCAAGAATTCTTTACAGATGAAAAGATGCCAAAGGGGCTTCTTACTTCCCAAATAGATCCCCTTACGTCTATATATAAATGTAGCTTATCAAGAATATGCAACTAAAGCACTTCGAATTGTTGATTCATTGTCAAAGATGGCTTAGAACCAATAGTTCATTATGTAATGGGTTTTTCCATTCTAATACTCCATCCAAGAGTTATTAGTATTTATCAATTTGCATTTTTCTTAAGTAAAGTTTGCTCCAGGCTCTATCTTCCCCTTGATAGAAATTCTCTCTCATTTGAGGTTCATTTGATTTGTGGTGTTTGGTTTGAAGGCATCAAAGCTCCCTTGATCACGGAACATCTCTCGGATCTCCGCATTTTTCACATCGTCATATGATTTTTCGTTTTCGATTTGTCATGTCATGTTACATGTAAATATTGTCATATCATGTTATTTAATTATAACGTTTTTGAATACGCTATGTCATGTCATGTTGCATATGAATATTGACATGTCTGTTGACACCTAAAACAATCTAAGAAAGCTCATGACAAGTACGTGAGGGAGCGATAATCAGCTATAGGAAGGAACAATAAAGCAAGGTACGTGCCGATCAAAAAGGG
Source organism: Rhodamnia argentea (assembly GCF_020921035.1). NCBI lineage: Eukaryota > Viridiplantae > Streptophyta > Magnoliopsida > Myrtales > Myrtaceae > Rhodamnia > Rhodamnia argentea. The sequence continues at coordinate 18,903,894 of NC_063157.1, read as the reverse complement.
TGCCACGTGTCGGGGTAAATTCTGGCGCCACTGCGTTCCCGAACAAGAAAAGCGCGCAGAGTAGGGCCACGATCGAAGCAGTTACTAAAAGATTGGCGGTAATCCCCACGAGGTAAAAGAAAAGGCGCGAAGACTGGGAAACCGTCATTCACGTGGCTTATGGAAAATGGTAAAGCGTGGGGCCAAAGGAAGAAACCGCTCGGCGGTTACCAAAGAGTATGCCTATAAATACCTTGAAGTGGCAAGATACAACATACACACAACAAACCCAAAACACTTGCATTTTCAACTAGCTCTTAGCGTTTAGCCTAGCCTAGCTATAGTTTTTCGGATTCCCGTCGTCGATTCAATTCCGGCGAGTCTCATATCCAGAGTTAGGTGTCGTTGATTAAATTCCAATGTCTGCTCACTAGGTTCAGATCAGTCGATTAAATTCCAGTGTTGCACCCTTCGTCCATCTTGTCCAGTACCGTCGATTCAATTCCGGTATTGTGTCCTATAATCCCCCGTCCAGTGCTGTTGATTAAATTCCAGTATTGTGTCCTACATCATTTCCCCGATCCTGTCGATTTAATTCCAGAATCGTGTCGAAATTTGCTACATACTTCAACTATTGCACATATTGGGCTATCGAAGTTGTTGAAAGTCCGATTGTAAAACGCCTATTGTGTTAATCTATTGCATTTGACACTCTCTGTCCAAAACTGACCTAGAACTCTTTTTCGGAAAACGAACGGATTAAGTTCAATTAAAGATTCTTGTGTTAGCAACCCTTTTCGGGCTATAGTCATTTTGGGCCCCGAACCCATAACCAAGAAAGCCCCGTCGAAGGATTTCGACGCGCAACAATGTCATACTTTTTTATTCTCATGTTTTGAATCCGAATTGCCATGTCTTGGCACATGTAGATATTGCCATTTCATGTGATATTGCAATCATGTTTTGGATATGATTTACCATGTCTTGTTGTAAGTGGATATTGCTATGTCAAGTCATTTTATCATCACGTCTTTAATTTGATTTGTCGTGCCATGCTGCATGTAATTATTGCTTTGTTATGTAATCTTGTTGTCTTATTTCAAATTTGAATTTGCCTTGCTGTGGCCATGTTATGTGTGACACCCCAAAACTTAGGGCAAGTTCCAGCTTAGGGTTCAAACTAATTACAAAAAGTCGCCAAAGTTGACATAGGCCACCAAAGGAATAGAGATCGTCTTCGATAAGGTGCATGGCTCAATATGTCAATCAGCTATGCTATTGATTGAGGTTCGACCGTGTGGTGACCTTAAATCAAGCATGGGTCGATTATGATTGGTCCCGTTCAGTTGTGAATCAACCATAGGATCACCCCGTAGCTAGCGAGGGAATGATCCATGGCGTGATTTGCGAGCTAATATTGATCGACAACCAAACCGGCCATGAGTCCAAAGAGGTTCGATTCGTATTAGAACCCCGTACCAGCCTCACACTAGTCAATGATTAGCTACCCCGGATTGCGTAACGTGCTATTGGAGGACTACGGATCATGACGAACCAACCTTGAATCAATTTGAATTGGTCATGAGAGGTGAGCTTGATAGTGTTTGATTATATTATCGATTTAGGAACGGGGTGATTTTAACCCCGAACCAAGTTAAATTTGAGTGGCTCTTGATTCGATAGGCAACCAGGCACATACTAGAGCACGTTAAACCATAGATTGGGCGATGCCTCTAGACATGCTTATACATGAGCCGATTTTATTTGGCAAAATAGATACTTCGATCTTTGGCTTGTTTGGCGCCTAAAGTAGAGAACTGCATAAATGTCTTGAGAGTTTGACAAGTAGCACTTTTTAAAGTCTTAGAACAATGAATAAGAGATCGATTACTAGACGACTTTACCGATTTAAATAGAATGCCCAAATTGCCATTAGCATTAGTTATGCTTGGCATCTAAAGAATAGAAATGAAAGCCTACGGACCTTCTTGATTGGGCAACACCAAGGGGTTCTAGAACATTCTCTATTATTAAGCACAAATTAAATGAGAAATGTTCTATATAATTGGCTCGGGGAGCAAGCTAGCACATGAAGACAAAATAGGCTTAGAAATAATTAGCTTGGAGAGTAAGCTAGCACTCGAAGACAAAATAAGCTTATAAATAATTAGCTTGAAGAGTAAGTTAGCATATAAGGACGAATTTTGGCTTAGAAAACTAGTCGGAATAAGAGAGCGACATGTGAAAAGTGCATAAGACGAATTCAACTAGGAGAACAAGTAAAAAATATAAGATAAGTAAAATAAAGATATACAATAATTTTTGGCTTGAGGAACAAGTCAAGCATATATGACAAATTTGGATTAGAAAAAGTAATCTAGAATAAATAAAAATGTCTAATTTTTGACTTGAAGAGCAAGAAAAATAGTTTAGGATCTTAGGATATTCTAGACTAGCTATGTGGCAATTCCTAAATGACATCTCTAGAATATTTTATGCCAATTATTAATATAGAAAAGACAAAAGAATTAATTAGTAGACTTAAATAAGAAAAATAAAATTGAAAATAATGTAAAATGCCCTAGAGTAGGCGTGTAAGAGGGAAAAGGGCATTAAAGGAATTTAATATTGTCTTAAATAGTATAAGAAAATGTGAGAATTAGCAAAACTTGAAGAGCAAGTCAAGACTTCTAGAAATAGTAAAGCTTGGGGAGCAAGTCAAGACTTCTAGAAATAGTAAAGCTTGGAGAGCAAGACAATGTTTAGAAACATGTGACAATTTAATAAAACTTGGGGAGCAAGACAAGGTTTAGAAACATATGACAATTTAATGAAACTTGGGGAGCAAGTCAAGAAAGCCTATAAATCGACTCAAGACCACTTCATTCTCACCCTTTTTCCCTCTCACCGACTCTCTCTCTCATTCCCTCTCTCACTCTCTCTTTTGGCCACTTTGAGCCACTATTTCACCACTACAAAACCAACACCGCCGGATCGCCTCCGAGACCATTACATAGGCACAAGACGACTAACTACTTCTTTTGTTTCTAACGTTCGTCTACGTGAGGTAAGTGATATCTAATCCTTATCTAGGCCGTAAAGCTTTAGCTACTCTAATACTTGCTTGAAGAATATATAATATGTTGGTCAAGGACTAAGTGCCACACGACGACGTAAGTCTCGTGGGGGCCACCTCTTGAACCTTGGACTATTGTGATGCATGCTCTCCTTGGTCTTGCTACCTTTGGTGGTGAGATTATATGATATGATATGATATGTTATATGCCTCATTCGCAAGGATGAAAGGGCCTCGCGCCTATATGAAAAGGGTGGATCCACATAACATGATATGATAAGATATGTGCACACGCCTCATCCGCAAGGGTGAGAGGGCCTTAAAAAGTGTGCAATATGATATGAAAAGTGGAGATGTTATGCATATATGAAAAGGAATCAGAAACGATTCGTATATGATATAATTGCTTGCATTATGAATTGTACCTCTAAGTTGCTTCCTATATTTGGTTTAGATATTCGTTTAATGAGATAGTTGTAGCTCACTCCTTATCATTACAAATTTGTAGGTAATGGTAAGTACCCCTCCTCGTCTTGGTATTATTATGTCCGTAGAAGTTTATTGTATTGAGGTCGTGGCTGTGAAATAAGAAGTAACTCTTAGACGTTACGTGACTATCGTATGGGTGGACAAGGGTTACCACATGTAGCTTAAAAAGCAAAGCAAAGATGAAGCTCTTTTGATTGAGAAATAATATAGCATGAAGATGGATGGCATGTACCCTAGGCGATTAATCTACATGGAGGAGTTTTTGAAAGCCGAAGGCAACTTTTTGGGACATTTTACCATCCCGAAGTAGAGAACCTAAATGGAGCCATGTTATGATGCATATATATGTTGTAGATCGATATAGTTTGATGTAAATGATATGGATAGATGAAGCATATTATTACTCATAAGTGTTTCCCCTAGATTTTAACTAATCGAAAGCTTAAAATGAAATTGCTTCTGCATGCCAATCATTCATAAGAGTGAAAACAATTAAGGGTCGATTTTGAGGACGGTGTACCCGGGACACCATATGTCATCTCCTGCAACGTCGTGACTTTAGGATCCTTATACAGTCTCGGTTTATAAACGGCGTAAAGCGGTAGTGCTCTTGGAGGGATTCAGAAGACCGAGAGCCCTAAAGGAGCTTAAGTTTCCTATTACGGGCACAAGGGTCGGGTCGGGGACGTCACTATTGACACTTAAATTTTGATTTTTAGGAAAATCGTTCATTTAAGCATAAAATGAGAATTAGTCATAGTTCTCACAAAAATAATTTCTCATGGATTGCATATTTATTTTTGTTAGTCATTACATTTAGAGTAAGAGGTAAATCAATTGAGCTTAATTTTGGCATTCGCCTAGATCAGATTCAATCTGAAAAAAAAAATTCTGTTCGAGCAAAGGGTGCGCCATATTTATTAAGCCAATTGAACTTAGCTTCAAGCCAATTTTATTTCGTTCAAGCTTAATTATTCAAATAAGGCTTTCAGTTAAATGTCGGTTATTTAGAAAAGCCTCGGTTGAGTTCAAGAATGCAAGACAAGCCTATAGTTTAATCAAAAAATCCGATGGGGCTAGTCCATGAAAGAGCCGAAATTTGCGTGTGGGTTTAGACCTTGATTCAGTTTATTTTATAGGGCCTTTATTTAATCGTTTAATTAATTGAAGTCCAATCGTGCCTAAAATTACATCTCAAATCCCACAAACAAGGTCATGTTCGGCCAACTTCATTCATCACATGCCTTGGCCGAAAATTTGATGAAGTAGAGCTAGGATTCTTCAAATTTTCAAATTTAGTCTAGGATCTTAATGAGTTCCCAAAAAATTCAAACTCTATCTCCACTTAGTTGAAAATAATAGAGAGTTTTGATAGATGTGGGAACTCATGATCCAATAGCTCATACTTCGACTAGCATTGCAAATCTAACGGTCTTAAGAGAGTCCTCTTCCAAATAGGACTAGTAGTGCAAAGTCTATATAAGCAACCCCCAGCTTACGTCAATTGGGGTTGACCATTATTGATTTGAGGAAGAAATTGGAGAGTTACTTGGAGAGATTGAGGGTTCGATTGCCTCCCTTGTGGTCGAGGCAATCCCCTAGCCGAAGCTCCCCCACACACGAGCTGCCCTTGCTCCGCCGCTGTCCACCGCCATCCCAACATCCCCATGGCTGCTTTGGTTTACTGATGCGCCACCGCTTAGCCATCACGGTTCGGTGCTTCACCCCTTAGCAGTCCCGACGTTCGTTGTAGTTCAAGACGCCCGAGAACCATATCGCCCCGGCTGCTGTCCAATTCGATTCAACACAGAAATCAACTCTGTTCGTGCTGTAATTTGATCTTACTTTGATCAACATTCGGCACTTGACAAAGCTGCATTCTCGTGTTAGCTTACTCGGTTTAGGCGTGGACAAATCTGGTGAAAGAAAAGGTTGTTTTGGGCGCAAACATCAAAGTGTGCTCTTGCTGGAAAATTGCTTGAAACAAGGTAAGGTCTCTTGAACTTTTGGTTATAATTCATTGATAATTTGCTGAATATTCTGGCCTCATCGTGCGTGAGCTTTGTTTTACGACCAAAAGTGAAGAAATTTAATTTTTTTTATGAGGGATCGAAAATTGAACTTTGGATGGATGAAAGTCTGATTTCTTTTAAACTTGTTCATGAATTGGTTGAACAGTGTGGTGATCTTTTGGGAATTGATAAAATAAACTTGGAATCATTCTTTTCTCAAAGTAACAACCTATTTGACGATTTGTAGATCAAGATAGATTAGATTTAAAAATCAGAATTTCAGGAAAAAAATCTGATTCTAAAGATAAATTCTAGAATTGAGCCATGAGTGCCATGCGTACGGATGATTTTCTAGCAAACTTAATTCGTTCATTAAGCTGGTGGAATCCTTACACTTTCAAGAATTGACTTAACTCAATTGAGACATGTTTTTTCTCAAATAAAAATCATTCACCAGTTTTAATTGAGTGAATTCAGTTGAACAAAAAAATCAGAATTTTTTAACGAGAGGATGGACTTTTCGGCATATAGGTAACCTACTTGTTCGAATCCAATGTGTTGGTGGATGAATATCACCCCGATCTTTATCTTGTTTGGATGATCATGTTATCCTTGGTAATTTATCTAATCTCATGACGTGGATAATAATTGATTAAACCAAACCTTATCTAATAAGTGAGCATCTTTTAATTGGATGATGATTGGCTTGCTCTTTGATAAGTTTCTGATCTCGATCATTATCTCCGATACGCAAGTTAGGTGGATTGTTTTATCTGGCTTATATCTTATCTTATCCTCTCACGATTTTCCCGATGATATTTGAATGGTAGAGATAATGTTTGGTCGAATTGGATAAAGTCTGAATTTTCTTTGAGAATTATCCAAAATAATTTTTCCGATCCTTAAAAATAATTTCTCAAATTAAAATTGGATTGAATTTTTGGATGAGAAAAGGTGGATCCCCAAACTCATAATTTCGGCCACCCCTCTAAATTCTCGAAATTTCAAACTCAATTGACTCATCTTTATTTTATTTTTGTTTTGCTTGTTTGTTTTGATTGTTACAAAGTTTGCACATTTATAAACAAACATGCCCATAATATATGCTCCCCTATGTGCCTTGTCCAGTTGAAAAATTAAATCACATGCCTTGTCTATGATCTTATGGAATGAGATGATGATTTAGTATAGAAATTCGTGGTCCGCCCTTTGGCAAAAAGGATGTTTTTCTATACACATATCCGCATACTGGTTTGAATCCTCGAGGATGTAGCTGATAAAATCTCACTCTAGCCCGGATCTTTGGGAATGAGAGGATTTTTGAAAAAATTGGAAACTAAAAGGTTTATTATGTGCATTTTTGTTTATTTTTATTCAAATTTTTTATTGCTTTTCCTTTTATTTTCTATTATCATTGGCGAAAAATCCATAGAAAAAACACAAAAAAAAATTAATTCTTTTGGCACATCATGCGGTCCTTATGTCACATTTTCCTAAAAAAAAATCAAATCACATTGATCAATCAAAAGGGATTTTTTCATGGAATTGGTACCGAAAGGGCGTTAATTTTTCAATTAGCATAACCAAGTCCCCGGACTCATTTTCTCTAGTTCGGAGAGATGAAATAGTTATCCTGCTATTTTACATAGGTTTCTAATCAACCTACCGTAAATGATTAGTGGTGGCTCCAATTAAATAATTTGTCATGAATTGAACCTAAGTTGCGATTTGGTAGAACTTGGGAGAGTCTGAGTTAGGTTAATTAATTTAATTAATCTAATAATCCATTAGCCTAATTTTGGGTTGAGACAGTCACATTATGTCACTTTCTTAAATCATTATTGAATGTTGCACACGAATTGCCATTGTGCATGTTCCACCTCTCACACAAACGAAGTCACACCACTACATAGAAAACGACATCGCTGATCAATAACAACGTTGAATAGGAGTTTAAACATTTTAAAAGTTTAGAATATACCGTCATGCACGTTTAGAAAATTAAATGATGAATGATTTAAAAAAAAAACATTACTTTGCAAAAAGGTTGTCAAAATACGATGCGACTCTTAATACGAATTATATTTCAAAAAATTATCCGTTTAACATTGTATACCAGTTTGACACATTATTATTATTTCTGCATAAAGAGAGTACAAAAGAAAAGATTTACAACAAAATTCAAAGTACATGCGACACAATCAAATGCGGTCACCTATTGTTGGTATCTCTGTACGGTGATGGTGTTGAGGATGCTGAATTTAGGTTCACACCGCTCATTGGACAAACTATACCTATTGGAGAAGGGGATTACAGTGTGTGCTCATCATCGATAACAACGTGAGATTCGGTAATTGATTGCCGTTCGTTCTGTTTTGATATTGAGACTGATTCGTTCTTGTGGAATGAAAGTGTGCTTATCACAACAGTTTATGCTCTGTTGTCCTATTTTACTACTTTGTTTTGTTTTGAATCTCTCATGTATCATCATGAGATATGGATAATTTCTCTCAACGAAAAAAATGTGTTCCCAATGAAATAAGACGTCACGCTCCAAAATTTTTGACAAACTACAACTTTAAGGATGTATGCTGTTGAGGTCCTGTGGAGTCATCGACATGCAAATAATTAAAAGTCGCATTATAATTATGTAAGAAAAGCACTAGAAATTATTTTTGCAAAAATAAGGGGAAATAGCTCAAGAAGGAAGGGAGAGTAAGAAATGAAGGGCACATAGTTTGAGGGAAAATGTTTTTTGGATATTAATTTTTCAAACTTTCATCAATATGGTTTGCCGAAAATGACTTGATAAACCAAACGCACTTTCCGGTCGATGGAGTTTTCATGCATAAAATTAGGCAAGCGAAAACCTAAATATAAAGAGGTAAAAATACTTTTCGAAATTGCACCTCTCGAATTTTTATTATTTTCTTTCTCGGCTGGTGGCTGGCCATAGGTGAGGAATAGTTTGCCTAGGCTTGGTCTCACCAAAGGTCGGCGACTTGAGGAGCTCGCCTCGACTCACCCACCTCTGGTGAAGCCTTGAGCTTGTAAATCTGGCAAGGTCGAACTTGTTTGAGGCCGAGCCTTGTCACCGTTATCTGTGATCGGCCTAGGAGTGAGCAAGTCGGATTGACCGAATCGGGAACCGCCCGGACCGGGCGGGACCGGTGGGTCGATTCTCTATTCCAGAGGGCAGCGGTCTGGTTCCCGGTCCTTAAATTTGAAACCGGTATCCGGTTCCGAGTTCTAAAGGATACGGGACATGACCGGACTAAATGATTTTATTTTATTTTTTTAATGTACTAAAATAATTAAATAGAGCTAATGGAGAAGATTCGTAGTTGAGATATCTTCGCAATCAAGCCCAAAAAATAAGATATAAAATTGTGATGACCATAGAGGTGATTATGGTTCCATGGTAAAATCGAGAACCCGGAATCGGAACTTGTAGGATCCGGTCCGGTTCTAGGTTTCAAGGTATGTAGGGTAGGTTTCGGGTTTCAAAAATTGAGGAACCTATTTCAATGGGTAGGTTCCGGGTTCGACTACCTAGACCATGAACTTGGACCCTAGATCCCGAAATAAATTTTTATATTTTTCTTGGTATATGTTTTTGCACGATCATACAATGTTCGATGGCATTAAGAGCCAAACAAATTTTTAGGTTTTAGTTTTCAAAAAATGATAAATGCGTTTCAATGGATTGATTTCGGGTTCTAAATGTAGCCTGTATGGAACCTAAAACTACTCACCTCTACTTTCTCTTAGATGTTGTAGCGTTCACTCTCATTTTGCTTAACTAAAAATGAAAAAAGAAAATAAAATAAAAGAAATTGATTGGTTCTCAGATACCCTGGAATCGACACTAAAAACCGTGACGGGGTAGGTTCCAGGAGCTAGGGTATGGTGGTAGGTTCCGGGTTCCAAAAAATGAGTAACTTGTTCCGACGGGGTAGGTTACAAGTTCCAAATGGAATATGTAAGGAACCCGGAACCGCTCACCCCCCTAGACGACCACGCATGGAACAACAATTTTTATAACCCTTTCCTTCCCGCCAAACAATCCGAGTTCAGCATTCAAAGAGAGAAAATGCAAAATGGTATAGAGAGTAACGCTGAAAAAAAAAAGCAATATTGAAATATTGCACAACCAAAATTCAAAAATTTACGAAGACAATGGGCACTTGTATTGTTGTTGAGTTTTAGAGCTTGGACAAAGGGCAATTGTAGCATTGGATAGTTTATCGATTCCATTGGATCGCTTGGTAATCGGACCGGACTCGTTGTTGATTTGGTCGGGGTCCTGTTCTCGGGACAATCAATTCGATCCCTAGTTCTGAAAATTGAGAACCAAGGCCACCAACCCGGTTCCTGGTTCTTAATGAGAACTGGACCGGATCGGTAACCGATTACTCCTACCATTAGCCTATAAAAAAGGAAAAAAAAGAAGAAAAAAGAAAAGAGAAATAACATAAAATAAAAAAAATGATAAATGATATAAAACTTCAAAATAAATTGCCTAAGATAAAGTCATGAAATTGAAATAATTTTTTGAACAAGATCCAAACATTGAAAACTTTTTTGGTCACATAGATATTGAAAAACTAACCATTTTCTGGGAAAATGATTTCCTAGTGTTTTGTTGGAATTTCTATGCTACAAAATATCTTTCATCAAAATTCGTTCTTCGGCTTTTAAATATAATAAAGGGTCCTATGGAGATCTTGGACAGGAGAGGTCCAGATAGTCGGAAAATCAACATGTGAGATTTGTAAAGATTCCGATAAAATTACACAAATGTTATCTCAACCAGAGTTTAACTTGATGGAGAGACTTCGTAAGTACAACTTAAAGAACTCAAAGGAAATCGATACAAATGAGTTTGAAAGAAAATACACAATTGTAGACCAAATCAAAGTTTGACTTGATGGAATGGCTTGGTGAGCACAATTTCTTTCAAGAGATAACGAACCAACGCACTCTAAACTATGCCAGAGTTTGACTCGACGACAAAGCTTTGAATACTCTTCGATAATACACCGTAGTTTAACTCGATGGTGTAGTAACTGGGATAAAGATAAACGTTGAAGTTTGATTCAATGATGAGAATCTGAAAGCTACAACTAAGGAAAATAAAGTGCAATGCGATAAATAAAGATAGGATAAATTTATTGATTTGTTCGGGGGTTCTTCCGTGGATGCTCGGTGGTATTTATAATGGTGGAGTAAGTAACTGCCCTTCAACGATTGTGACTTCTAGTGCACCGATAGTTGCCATGTCTATCATCTCCCATGAACTCTTTTGACCAAGTCTTCAAGCGGTTATTTAGCTTCAAATAACCATCAATATCCCAGCTTCAGCTTTGCCCCTTTGCTCGGACTAATTGTGTCCACATTCTCCACCTTTAGGACTCTTGGGTCAAAATCCCAGTTACTATTGATAGCCTTTAGAAAAACTTCTTTCATTCATGTAGCTTGTGCTTACGTCCACCGTACTTTACGGAATCTTGGGCCATATTTTCAGGGAGCGACCTCATCACTACCGGTTGATAACTGTATTCCCGCCAAGTAATTATAGAAGGATTTTTGTCTTCTTTGGCGCTCCTTGAAAAGTGCTTGGATCTTTGGTGGGATTACTTTCATTGGCAACCATGTTCATAGCTTGCTTTATCCATCCTTGATATGCTCCGTTACTTTGGGCAAACCGTAGTACCCCTGCTACCTGGACAACTGTCATTGTTCCCCATTGGTATCGACAGCTTGCTTAGTGTTTCTCATTGATTGACACCTATAGGAATCCTCACTCGTTCTGCAAGTGATTTATTTGTATTCTGTCAAGGTGCTTGCTCCTCAAGTGTATAGTACGCGTGTCCACTTTTCTTGTGCGCAGCACGTGTGGCGACCGGCGGATTATTTTGAGTTCCAACACCCGAAAAATATTTTTCTTTATCATGGAGTTTTCCCCAAACCAAACGCATAGAAAGTTCCAATTAGAATGCCCAGGGTGGTATATATCCCATCCTATGTGGTGCTTAGATTTCGAAATCACTTGCTTTAAATTGACTTACTACCATCACCCATGCAACTATCGCATGAAATATCTTCTCCTGCCGAAACCCATCCCCGCCAACTTCTTTTTTTTTTTTAATTATTTTGATTTTTTTTCCTTTTTATGCAAAATGAAAATAATTAGCACTGACATTGGCTTATTAGATGGAACAGCACATCATGGTCTAAAAATCCAAGGTCAGAATCAAGTGGTGGTTGTGATGGTGGGGCATCATGCAAAATTCTATTCCAAGAGGTTGTAATCCATCTTCTAGGAAAATCAATTGCGACGGCTTTGCAAGAGTCAGTATGCAAATTTGCTACTTCATCCTCAAAAGGAAGAAAATAAAAGCAAAAAAGTGGTTGAACCCAACAGCAGAAGGATACTGGAATATTAGACTTTTCCCTCCCCAACCAACTCTTTTCTCTTTCTCAAGACTTTAAAAAAATTAGTCGATGATGATATCACACGTTACGTCAGCTGGCTTTCTTGTGGATAATGACCACATTATGTCGTGCAATTTTTCTTCGGAGGGATTTCAGGTGCTTTTACAATTCGATAGTTGCATTCATTCACCAACCGAATTATTCATGTAAAGCTTTGATTTTTGTTGAAAAGGAGTTCACAATGCACGGGTCAAAGCCATGGCTGTAAGAAGTTTCCAATACGACTTTGAAAAGGGTTGCAACGAGAGGGCTTCCCGAATTGCCGCCACTGATAACACTAACAACGCCAAAAACATGCTTAGTTTCGAACTTTTTTGTAAGATCATGTGTATCAGCGGTCGAATGATCATGCACCCGAAAGGTCAAGAAGTTCGTCATTCACTTTGATGTAACTTGGACATGACCTCACTGGCTTCGAAATTACATGCATTTCTTTGGCATGATTTGTCGGTTCCTATTAGAGTTGGGGTTATGAAAACTAGAAAGAAATTGAAGATACAACCTCCATCAGATCAGAAGATTACCAAAACGAACAGGAGCAGGTGATTTCGAGAAAAGGGCATTGACTGCTCACTTTTCTAAGTAACAATTTCTCAATAATGATACGTTGATGACAATGCCCCACTTACAGAGACGTTGTCATCTTTTAAAGCCCTTTCATGGAATGAAAAAGCAACAAAAGAAATATGAAACTCACCCAAGAATCATTGTGATGATGACGAACGCTTATGAGAGGAGGGAATTGTCGAATCAGTTCTAGACATATTGTTAAGATGTCGATTCAGTTTTTAATTTTTTAATTTTATCAATTTAGTCTTAATTTTTATGTAAAATTTCAATGTAGTACTTTTTGACCAATTTTCGCAAGCGATAACCGAACCGTCATGTCACCGATTTCCGACGAAAATTGATTGGAAAGAATATATTGAAATTTCTCTAAAAAAAAATTAAAATTGAACCGTTATGTGTACAATATGTTTGAGATTGGTTAGATGATATTTTCCCTTATAGGAATAGGCATTTTCGTATTCTTCCCCTCCATGAGTCAATACTATTACAACCTACCCATTTTCATGTACTAAAATTTTTCTAATTCGAATCCAAGGCCAAATACTTTATCTTAGCATTGAGCAAGATGAATCGACCGAATCGGAATTGCTCGGACTGGTTCGATCTCGTTCCTAATTCCATAAAATTAGAACTGGTAATTTTCGATTCTATTGTCGATTCTATAGGGGAACCGGACCACTCGGACCGAACCGACTTTTTTTATTTTTTATTTATTAAATGTAACCTAATTTTATTAACATATTAAAATTAAAGTCCATGTTGCTCACCCCAACATATAATCCAGCGGTTCTATTGGACCTCTCGGAACCGGACCGGTTAGTCCAATTCTCAATTCTTGGGTGGAACCGAACCGAGAACCAATCACCCCTACTTCATTTGATCCTAAAACAATTTGTGTTCCTCATATCCCTCAAGTTTTGAAAAATTCACAAAGAATATGTAGAGTCCAACGCTAACGTTCACTTTATGAATTCTTTTAACAATGAGAAGTTGATTTAGGTGGTGTTTAGTCGTTTAAATTTTTAATTAGGATAAGATTATACAGGATATGATAAGAAATCTAAAAATTTTATCATATCCCATCTACTATTTGGTGAACTATTGATTAAAAGTCGGGTAAGCAAAAGTAAGACGCCGATGAGATTGACTCTGTTTTGTTGAAGTATCATAATGTTTTAGAAATTATTCAGTGATGAGTTCTCATGAGTGAGTTATTTTTGAGTAAAGGTTCGTGCCATCTGAATTTGGGCACTGTTAACACTTGATTTTTAATCGCTTTTTCTTTCAAAAAATCTTTAAAAATTCATAGAACTCATAAAATTGAAAAATCAACTTCGAAAGTCTTGGCCAAGCATAAGGAACCAATTTTGAACAAAAAATAATTTTCATAATTTTCTCTTTTTTAATATTTTTCGAAAATAGATAAATACTTGGAAAATTGGGAAAAATAGCGTTTGTGGCAAAAAAACAAAATATGGAAAAATATTCAATATTTTTATTTTAAATCCTTTTTTCATTTTGACCTCTTAAAATCGAAAAAATTCAATTTGTGATTATGTGTTTCTTCACAAACATAAACCCGAATTGGGCCTAAAAATACTTTTTGAGTCATTTTATTTTCCTTTTTCACTTTTTCTGAGTTGTGACATGGTCCTCCAATATCTCATTTTACATCTTGGCCCAATTTTACACAGAAATGCTCAATTTTAACAATAGGGACCTAATTGCATAAAAATCTTTTCATTTTAATCCATAGGCCACCAAAAATGAAATGAAATTTTCTCAGGAGATGCCGATACAATTTTAAAGCCTCTTCCCTACATTTTTCACCCTTCCGAACCCAATGGTAGGGTTGATTTGAGCTAATTCATCCATTAAGGTTTCGTATTTTGTAAAAATCATTCCCGAGTCAAACCCAGACGATCCAGACATCACCAAGCCCTCAAACCTGGTCGAGGAGCTTCGTGATGCTCCAAGGATTGTCCTCGACTTTGCGGCGTTCCATTTCGTAGCCAAAGAAGGTAACCTCAGTTTTCAATCCTTCGAGCTCGCGTTAATGGTATCGTTCGATCTAGGTTGTGTTTCTTCAATATTTTTGACACAGATTACTCCCAAGCTTCCTTTGATCCTATCTGTATCTTCTATTTCTGGTTTCGTTGCATAAAAACCGTCGAGTCCACCCCGAACCCGAAAATACGTCTCGAGCTCGCAAGCTCGCTTCGTGCAAAACCAAGCCTAGCAAAGGTGCAAATAAGTCTTCTCATCCGTGTTTGATGCTATTTGATTGATTAGATCGAAGCTCGGACGTAGAAAACTAGAGATTTATGGTCGCCGGAAAATCGTGACTGTGGAGGCTTGTTTAGCTGCGTTTTAGGGGGTATTAAGGGCTGAATCCAAGTTATGTTGGCATGGAGGTATTAAGGATTCAAATGGTATTGGATTCGGGAGGTTTCGCCAAGGTTTTAACATCGGATTCGAGCTTCCGGCAAGGCGCCGACAAGGAGTTGACGTGGCAGCCACGTCAAGGGGGGCGGTTATAAGGGATTTTATAAAAATAAAAATATCTTAATATTTTGAATTTAGAAAAATGAAAAATATTTTGTGATTGTGTGACTCAGATTTGGCCACGCTTCACCATCCGAGCCGTCCGTTCAAATTTTCAAAATAAATAAAATCATTTTTGGCAATTAAAAATTCATTTTAATAATAATAATAATAATAATAATAATAATAATAATAGGAGGACAAATGCGGCATCGTTTTGTAGACCGGCATGGGACCCATATGGTCTGGTCCGGATGCCTGTGAGGCCTGGGCCGAGCCGTCCCGGCCTGGTCCGAATAATATTTTTTTAATAAAAAATTAGAAAGTGATTTTTAAAAATCCAAAAAATTGAAAAAAATCATGGAAAATAATAAAAAAATAAAAAAAATTCCAAAAAAATCCAAAAAATTAGGAAATGGGCTATTTTGACTGACCAATCCTTTTTTTGGTGTTTTTCCCTTCTAATTCTTTTGAAAATGAGGATTTTACCCCTTAAGGGTATATTTTCTTTTAAATTCCCGAAAATTCCGAAAAAAATTCCAAAAAATAGGAAACGGGCCATTTCACTGACCAATCCTATCTTTGGCCATTGTGCATTCCAATGCCCTTCTAAATGACGGTTTCGTCCCTCATGGGCAAATTATTCCGAAAATTCATTTAAATTCTAAAAATGTCGAAAAATAGGAAATGAGCACATTCAATTGGTCAATCCTATTTCTGACATTCTCGGGTTCCTAATTCCTTTAAAAATGAAATTTTTTTCTCTTATGGGCAAATTGTCCTCTGTTTTTCCCAAAATGACGATTTTGCCCTTCATGGGCAAATCGCCTTCAAATCTTTCCCAAACTTCTTCCGAACTCCGAATGCCCCTTTTCTAAGCCATTAGGGCTATACTAGGGATTCCATGTATTGTATTGATGCATTTTATTTGCGCGTCATTGGATCCTTGATTTGCGCACTTTTTATAATTGATTGTGATTGATAGGGTAGATTTTCCCATCTGCATGAACTCTTAGATTTTAGGATTATCCTCATCCCAAATCGTCTGCATGAAATTTCAAGTTAGAAAGATTATTCAATTTAGGTACCAAAAGGGCGTCAATAAACGGCATTGGCGTAACTAAGGCCCCGTTACCAAATTTTTGGTTCCATTTGAGTTGGGCTACTCCTCCCATCGCTCGACGAGGTTTCCAATCTACCTTCCCCAAGGATTGGTGGCGACTCCAAAGCATGTATACAACGCACATATCACCCGACCATACACGTTAAAGTAGAAACCGATTCCTAAATCCTACCGTCGCGCGAGGCGAGGACTTGAGAAAGTCCAAATTGATTTCTCCCGGATCACCGCGGTTCCATATTAAAGAGAAAATCAGCGATCACCCCTAAACCCATCCTCTCGCTCCCCGAGAAGGGTCGCAACAGGGATGACATCGATCAAGCGGACCCCGTAGAACTAGGGATCTTGATTTGGAGTCGAATTCTTTGAGATGACTCATTGGTTTTATTCATTGTCTTGTCGAGTGAGTAAACAAGTGTTGAACAATCGAATTATTTAGCCTCTTTTCATAAATTAAAGATATACTCATGTAGGTCATCCAAGAAAGCTAGCTTGAAAGTCAATGATCAACCTTGACTTCTTCATAACATGTCGAGGCCCCTTTTGAATGTTGAAAAGGTTCAAACGATTAAAGAATGAGATACGTGATTTCATATCACATCAAATAATCAATTAAAGAATGAGATTGCGGAGGTACTCGGTTTTGCAACTGGAGACCCCAGCCTGGAATCACCGGAGAGACGGCCACACTAAAGGGTTGCCACAACTAGAGAGGCAACTCTCTGTTGGAGAGGCGGTGGTTATGGAAAAAACTAGTTCTACTCGTGTATGCTCTTTTGAGAAATCCTATCTAACTTTATCCCATCTCGAATTATTTTATTTGGGCTATATCCCCTTTAACCTATCCTGGACGGTTATTAGACACAAGATATGATGGCTTTTATCCCGATAACCAAACATAGCCTTAATGGGTAAGATATGTACTTGTATGTAGATTAGGTTCGTAACGCAGTGTAATTTCTTGATGTCACCTCAAATATTCCTAATTTTTTTTAAAATAATTAGTTTTATCTAGGTAATAGAAAGTTTTCAAGATTTCACCAACGAGATGCAAGGCACAAAACCTGTTTCGAACCTCAAAATTCGGATATAGTCATGAATACAAACCTTTTGATACCTATATTGCCATCTAAAATCCGACAATCAATTTTTGGCCTGTGGAACCGATTGGCATTTTCCTTATTGTCGGGAAGTTTGTTATTTCCTAATTTTGTATGACATGCGAAAAATACGACTCTGAAAAGGGTTGCAGCAAGAGGGCTTCCCAAATTGCCTCTTGTGATAACACTAACGATGCCAAAATATGCTTAGTTTCTATCTTTTTTTCAATAGGATCCGGGCACTCGAAAGGTCGAAAAGTTCTTCATTCACTACGATGTACCTTGGACATGAGCTCACTGGCTTCCGAATAATATGCATTTCCCTGGCATGGTTCGTCGGTTCCTATTATAGTAAGGTTATGAAAACTAGAAAGAAGTCGAAGATACAACCTCCATCAGATCAGTAACATTCCCGAAATCAACACGAGCAGGTGATATCCGAGGAGAGGGCGTTGATTGCTGACTTCTCTGCGTATCATTTCTTAATAATGATAAGTTGATGGCAATGCCCCACTTGTAGATGTTGCTGAGCAATAATCGAGGATAGATAGGGCCAGGGGCATGCGCAATGAGGAGCTGATACGCAATTCAACGAGTGCTCGAGTCTTTCTTTTAGGTGTCCTTTTCTACTGTACTCTTTTGTCTTCTTTTAAATCTTTTAGAGAAGCCCTTTTCATGGAATGAAAAGCAACAAATGAAATATGGAAACTCACCTAACCATGTGAACGCTTATGAGAGGAGGAAATTGTCAAATCAGTTCTAAATCCATTGTTCGGATCCCGATTCAGTTCAAAATTTTTTAATTTTATCAATTTAGTCCCAAATATTTATATGAAATTCCAAGGCAGTCCTTTTTGGCCAATTTTCGTAGGTGATGGTTGGAGCGCCATGTCAACGATTTCCAAATAAAATTAGCCGAATAGACTATATTAAAATTGCACTTAGAAGTTTAAGACTAAATCGATATCCGTATAATAAATTTGTGATTGATTGGATAATTTTACTCTTATTGTTTTTGTATTCTTCCCCTCCATGAGTCAATACTATGTCAACCTACCCATTTTCAAATGCTAACTTTTTTCCAATTCGGATCCAAGGTCCGATACATCGTCCGATCTTAAAACAATTTGTTATCCTCATAGTTTCGAAAAATTCACAGATAATATGTTAATTGTATATAGTTTAGGTTGTTAATTTATTTGGGACCCTGTAGATCCACTCTTTTTCCTATTCAAAGATTAGCCTTTTGGTTTCTGTGTTTTCATATCAAGAATTCTTTACAGATGAAAAGATGCCAAAGGGGCTTCTTACTTCCCAAATAGATCCCCTTACGTCTATATATAAATGCTAGCTTATCAAGAATATGCAACGAAAGCACTTCGAATTGTTGATTCATTGTCAAAGATGGCTTAGAACCAATAGTTCATAATGTAAAGGGTTTTTCCATTCTAATACTCAATCCAAGAGTTATTAGTATTTATCAAATTCGTTCCTATCTAGCGACTATTCGCTATCTTCTTAATCTTTTCTTTGACACAAGAAAGGAATTTTCTGCATTTCTTTCTTGTGTCTACATAAAAAAAGTTTTTGATCCCATACCTATATTGTCACCCAAATCCGACAATCAGTTTTTGGCCCGCAGGACCAATTGGCCTCTTTCGTAATGTCAGGAAGTTTGTTATTTTCCAATTTTGAGTGCATGTCATTATTTACTTCTATGTCATATCGCCTGTAATTTGCACATGTTTTGTATGAATTACCACGACAATTGGTATGTCATTCGCCCATTACGTATCTGACTTCCACGTCGTATCTCATGTCATTCGCACATATCATATCTAGATTGCCATGTCATTTTGCACATTTTATTCGCCCCGTGCCGTATTCGATTTTTTTGTCATCACACGTCGTTGGCTCACGTTGTATTCGATTTCTACGTCGGACCGCGTGTCATTTGCAAATCTCGTATTCGAAACGCCACGTCATTTCGCATGCTAATAGCTCATGTCATATTCGATTTCTACGCATGTTAATTTACACTCAACCATTACATATTCTATCACTTTGTCGCATTGAATCTGACTTCTAAATCATATTCGTACTATTTGTCATGTTTCGATTTCTATCGTATCATATCGGAAATTATTTGGCCGTTACATGTGTATATATATGTGTGTGTGATATTTTCTTGGAAATTTCACATATAGATTTTTTTTTTTTGTCAGAATTTCACACATAGATTTGACCATGCTAACCATAATCAGAAACCCACAACTATTCTGCATTCAAAAATCCAATCCGAAACAAGATAACACGATAAAAGCAGAAATGCTTATCATTTCAGTTATTCCCCAATAGAATCCTCTCTTTTTTTTTTTTTTTTTTTTTGCAATTTCGCCCTTGGTTTATTATATATTTTTCATTTGGTCCAAGACGGCAACTCAACTCCAATCCGAGAAAACCAGAAAGGGAAAACGAGGAATGGTTGGGTTGTCCGATCGAACGTCCTTTTGTGCGTCACCCCTCACTCCAAAAGCGGAAGCCAATTGCGCTTTTCCACCGCTCGGATCGAGAGTTGAATTCGAACTCCCTGTTGAATCTTTCGCGATGCGTGTTCGAGAGAGATGATTGGCCGGCCTTAGGGCATAGGAATCAATCATGGTCCCTCCCACAGCTCCGAGCATTTCGAATTCCCCCAAATTGACGACCCCCCCCTCCCTCTCTCTCCTTTGCCCTAGCACTCGTCCTTGGCGCACGGCGTTCTCGCACTGATTGGCGGCGATTCGAAATGCGGATCGGCTGTTGATGTGGATTCTCGGCTTCTCTTTCCAGGTATTGTTGGAATATCTGCGTCCGATTCGTTGATTTTGCTTTGCTTTTGTGTTCTACAATCCGTTTTAGGGGATGGGTTTGTGGGGGATTTGTTTTGGTTCGACGAATCTGTTGCTTTATGGAGAAGCTGGGGGCATTCGAGGGTTTTGTGGAATCGGGGGTTCTTTGTTTGGTTACCGGAGGAAATGGGAGTAAACGGAAAGAATAAGAAAGGGCACAAACGATGATTTTCCACACGCGTATTATTGCTACTGTTAGTTATGAGACTTTTGAGATGTATAGATCTGCGCGAGATTAGCACAAAAATCTGGCCTTGGATATTGATTCCTTCCTGGGTGTCCGGAGGATTATCTTGATGCACGGGAGACTAGGAATTTTCGTTTTTTCCATTTGAAACTCAATAGTACAGTACGAAGAAGTTTATTGGATAGTGAGAAGTATCCCTCCTGCAAATCATGTACCTCAAATCTTGATCTTCTTTAGTTTACTGATTATGGGATTGAGAATCAGATGCAGAATGAAATTCTTTCTCTTGAACTTTCGTTTGGTCCTGAATCAAACTGGAGTTCGTGCACATAAACTGTCTTACTTTTAGTTGTGAGAAAGAAGTTCCGCTGTATCTGTAACACCTCATTTCTGTCTCCAGGGTTGTGGTGATCTCAGGATGGTTATGCATGCTGCGGGGTATTCACTGAATCTGATGGATAACCTCTTTGGATATCTTGTGGCTGGATTCTTGTGGGTCCCATTCACGACGGTACTTGTGAGGGGACTCTGTGGTTTTGTGGACTGATGGATCGCTGCTTGAATAATTCCGTTTTTGCTTTGATTTGTTTCGTGAGGATGGTAGGAAGATCTTTGCTCTAACTATTGATTGGAAGCACAAGCTGGAATTAAGACAACAGAAAGTGAAATTTGTGGGAGGAGCTCTTTTAAAAGCACTGTCAATGGAGAGCCATCATCCTTCAACATTGTTGTCAATGGACTCTGGCTTTTTGTCTCATGATGAATTGGAGAGAGAGATAGATGGCTCGATCATCCATGGAGGACCACCTGATATTAATCTCCCTTTGTCATCGAGGCCTAGTCCACCTCCTCTGGCTTGGAACGACCCTTGTGATAATTTGGATGTCGGTTTGGGACCCCAACTTTACGAAACAGAGATGATCGTTAATATGCCAAAAATGGGACGTAAGAGCAACAAGCGACTTGACAGTGTGTGGGGGGCCTGGTTTTTCTTTAGTTTTTACTTCAGGCCTGTTTTGAATGAAAAGTCAAAGTCCAAAATAGTTAAGGACCGTAATGGTGTGTCTGGCTTCGAGAAATCAGACTTGCAGCTCAATGCTTTCTTGGTTCAGCACGACATGGAGAACATTTACATGTGGGTTTTCAAGGAGAGGCCTGATAATGCTCTTGGCAAGATGCAGCTGAGAAGTTACATGAATGGGCATAGCCGGCAAGGGGAACGTCCATTTCCCTTTAGCGTGGATAGGGGTTTTGTACGATCTCATAGGATGCAGAGGAAGCACTACCGTGGTCTCTCCAATCCCCAGTGCGTTCATGGGATTGAAATTGTACGGACACCCAATCTTGTCAGTCTTGATGAGCAAGAGCTGAAGAGGTGGATGGAATTGACTGGCCGAGATATGAACTTTTCCATCCCTATGGAAGCTGGTGACTACAGTTCCTGGAGAAATCTTTCAAGCACTGAGTTTGAGCTTGAACGGCCACTGCCTCTATCAAAGAGCAACACAAATCATCAATCTAGGAAGTTGCTCAATGGCTGTGGTTTAAATCTGTCTACCCAGCCATCGGACCATAGTAATGGTGATGTAGTGGATTTGTCACCAGTTCGCAACAAAAGGAAGAAAGAATATTCTCCGAATGGAAATAGTGAGGAGTTGAATTTATCAAATGGTTCTCATTCTGACAGAGGTTTGGATCTGAAAATTCACTCAGTTGAGCCGTCATGGTATAATGCATTTACTGGGGTCATGAAGAATGTCTGCGGCCCTGCTACAGCTGCAAAAACAATATATGAAGATGATGAAGGGTTTCTGATCGTTGTCAGCTTGCCTTTTGTAGATCTTCAGAGGGTAAAAGTCACATGGAAGAACGCTCATTTACATGGGATCGTGAAGATTTCCTGTGTTAGTACAGCTTGCATTCCTTTTATTTCAAGACACAACAGGACCTTTAAGCTAACAGATCCAACACCGGAGCACTGCCCTCCAGGGGAGTTCATCAGAGAGATTCCCCTACCAGCCCGCATTCCAGAAGATGCTAAGTTGGAAGCATATTGTGATGAGACGGGAACATTGCTTGAGATCATTGTACCCAAACATCATACAGGACCTGAAGAACATGAGGTTCGTGTATGCTTCCACCCCTCCACTTGGAGTGATTGAGCATTGGTCAGCTGTGAGGAGGGATTAGGTCATGTGAGGTTTGGCATTATCGTGGTCGCTGCTTCGTTGTTAACTTAGTTTATTTCATAGAAGACTTAGAGATTGAAGTCTGTGATCTCTCTGGATAATATGCATGTCTTTGTACTTACTTTAATTATTGATTCTCAACTCTCATCGTCTTATACCTTCTTTTGTGTGAATTTTTTGCCAAGAAAGTGATGGGGCAAATTCATTTCCAAGGTTGCGAGGAGGTTCCACGCTTCTCCTCATCGTTACTTCAACTTTGATTTCTTTACCTTAATTATGTTTATTTCAGTGATTTTGGTTTGGTGGCTCTTGAAAATATTACCTTGATGAAAATAAATTTTGATGAGGTACTTATTTTATGCAACTATGAAACTTTTGCATAACAATGATCTTACATTAAGATGTTTCCCATGTCTGAGAAACGAACTTTTTGTTCTACAAGAAACTAGATAGAGTCCAACTTGGTGATGGGACGAGGTGCCCATCTACGATAGCCTTTTCTCAGGTGAAGGTGAAATCTCATTTACACAGGTCACTTCTTGTTTAGATTTTGTAAGAGGCAAAACAGTTCTCAACAAGTCTGAGAAAAGTAAGGGAAGTCGTTGCTCGCTTTCCTACGAGAGGATTCATTGCGATGAAATCTCATGAGTTCTTGGTTTTTCAAGCTGATTGAATGAAAAAGTAAGGGTTAATAATGACACGGAAAATCTTAAATTAATACATATATAATAAATTTATTCATAATTATTCTTTTGACCATAAAAAAAATTGGTAAATATATGATAAATTTACCATAAATTATTTTTTTGATAATTATAAATCATAAATTGGTACACTTGTGATAAAATTATCCAAATTATTTTTTTTACCACCAAAATTTTCAAATTGGTATACATGAGACAAATTTACTAGGAACTTATTTTTTGATCACTAAAAATCTTAAATTGGTACATATGTGACAAATTTACTCAATTAAATTTCATCAAATTGAATTAATATCACGAAGAATTTTCAAGCTAATACACCTATGACAAGTAGAGGGTAATAATCTCGAACCGTTACTCATGTCAATTGTAACGTATCTCCAACTTAGTAATTTCACATTAAAATTTAACGAAAATTAATGAAGAGTAAATTTGTCATATGTGTATTATTTTTGGATTTTTGGTATTCGGGATAAATTTATCATAGATGTACCATTTTGGGGTTTTTTTGGATAAGTTTTAGGTAACTTCGTCATAGGTGTATCAATTTGGGATTTTTTGTAGTAAAAATGTAGTTTAGACTAAATTTGTCACATATGTATCAGTTTGAAATTTTTCGTAATATTAACTCAAAAAATAATACTAAATGTAGAAGTCAAAACGGTACTTTTTTTTTTTCTTTTTGAGAAACCCTTTGTAGAAATTGGAAAGTTAAACATTGCAGCACTTAAGAAAAAACACGACTTTTTTGGGAAAAGTACCATAAAAGTTCTAAACGTATTGTATTTGTACCAATTTAGTTTCAAATTTTTTTAATCAAACCAATTTAAGTAGCACTTTTTCCACTCCCACCAAAGTTAAAACACTCCTAATTAAAGTATTTTGACAATATTAACCCTTGTGGGTCCAATCTTTTTATAAACATCCTTTTTGTTAAGTTGTGGTGTCACTTTGTTTTTTCCCTTGTATCTTCTCTTGTAGGTCCCATTTTTCTCCATTCTTTTTATTTCTCTCCGTCCCTCTTAATCCAACCATAGTTCAAGCATTAGTAGTTCTGTCACAAAAAAAAAAAAAAAAAAAAAAAAAAAAGAACACTCCCCTTTGTGGTCTACCTTTGTCACTTGTCATCCTCGCCACGTCGTACTCATTGATTTTTGAATCTTCAATTGGAGTTTGATACCCATGAACACAATTGACCTAATGGCTATTGCATTGAACTTCCTAATGGAGATCAGAGCACGTAGATTTGAACAATTGACCAACAAAGGAGCCTCCTCATTGCATAAGGGCTTGGACATGAGGGCTGAGTTCGCAATCAACACTTTAACCCTCTCAATCGCTTGTAATGGTGGGTCGACTACTAAGATTAGCACGGAAGGATGAGACCGCGGGGTTGAGAAGGGCCAATTCCTCGCTAGTCTAGAGGATTATCGTTCTTGAATGTAGCATTTTTGGTTTACATAAACAACTTAGTGAGAGTAGGGACGAATTCTAGCCATCGATTTGGAGGCGAGTAGGTCATGGCGAATTGGCATTGATTGTGCTGATAAAGACCAAAAAGACGAAGACGAAAGTGAAGAAGCGGACATTGCTGATGAGCTTGATGAGGATTTGGGTGAGCGGTTCAGCTCCTAGATTTGAATATTTAATGGGGTTTTTCTTGTATTCATGATCGATCAATCAAAGTTTTGATGCAAATGGGAAAACGAACAACAAAGAGCAAGAGGAATGGAATGAGGTTGAAAAGTGAAGAGATATTAGATGAGTTTTTTCACTTCCAATAGTTATGAATTGAAGAAGTATATATGAAAGAGGACTAATTAGCTAAAAAAATACGTTTATGCAAATATGGGCTACAAATACGTCAATTGCTTTTGTCGATGACAAACGTTTTCTTTTGTGTTGGTGATTGACGGTTTTTTTTTTGTCGAATCTGGTGATGAAAGTTGGGGTGTCAAAAACTTGTCTATTATTGACATGAGAGGAGTGTTTTAGAAAAGAGAGAATAGAGAAATAAATGATAACAAGGAAAGTGGAAAAAAAAAAGAGAGAAAAAAAATCAAGTGAAGAATGCTTGAAAAAGGTGGGACTCACAAAGGTTAATAGTGTCAAAACAATGTGCTACGGAGTGTTTTATTCATAGGGGGAGTGAAAAAAGTATCACCCCCAATTTAATCCTAAACATTTTTTCATTGGTACTAATTTAGTTCATGCGATCAATTTTGATTGAATATCGCCGACATGAATACCAACGGCGCCACATAGGGTGATCGGCGGCGACATAGATATTTTTTAATAATATATTTTTATATTTTTAATTATTTTTTCCTTTTCTTTCATTTTTTTTTCCAGAACTTTGGCTTTGGTCGGCGATGGTCACCGGTCACCCTCGTTGGCCCTTGGGTGTGGGCTGCCTTGCTTGCGGTCGACCCTCGCTAATGGCCGGTGAGGTTGGCTGGTCCATGTTGGCCAAAGCCAAAGTTTAGAAAAAAAATAATTTAAAAAATATTATTAAAAAATATCATTGTCAATGCTAGCTGTCCTAAGTGGCACCACCGACATTCACATCAACGATTTCGGCCAAAATTGGCCAGACAGACCGAGTGAGTACCGATGCAAAAGGATTTGGGAGTAAATTAAATCAATTGAAAAGTTTAGAACTGAATTGGTATCAATGCAACAGATTCATAATTTGTTTAATACTTTTCCGTAACTTTTTTTTCTAGATTCATATGTTGCCCTTAAACTCTCCCAGGCTTGACGTGAGAAGGTCGTCGTGCGGTGACAATCCCCGGATGACAGGCGATGATGTGAATGTGCTAAAGCACTCGTGCTTTTGAGTGCTGATTCCGGAGTCAATATGAGGTGTTAGGCACTGCAACGATCGGTCGGTATGATTTTCCTTTGCAACAATACGAAAGTCTGCTGTTGTGAAAGTGCGTATCTTCTGCATTTGGTCCATGTGAACACCTTGTCACACAGCAAATGCTGCAGATCTCATTTTTTTTTTCGTGTCATTTGCATTTGACAGACAAATCTGATGACGGACTACCGTGTTTTACCTGTTGTTGAATTATGGACAATTGCCATGTATGCTTTGTGGGAAACATTAACCGAAGAATTGGCTCCAGGTTTTTCAATCTGAACTCAATAATGGGATCCTACTTTTGAATTTTTGAGATAAGCAAGAATGCGGGAAAATTACCAAAAAAATCTTCAACCTATTGCAATTGTGTCAATTCGGTTCCAAACATTTTCATCTTTGCCAATTTAGTCCTATCTTTTGCATTTGCGTCGATTCAATCTTCCGGCCAACTTTAGTTGGCTGCTGCTAACATGGCGCTTTTCGAGCTGACGTGCTAATTTGTAGTAATATTCTAATATTTTTTTTAAATTGTTTTTTTCTTTTTCTTTTTTCCTTCTTCTTCTTCTCACTCATCCAACCGATCGCCGGATCTACGACCGGCCAAAGACGAGGGTCTAGCGAGGCTCGGCCTCACCATGGCTAGGTGAGGGCGACTCACCCTCGCCGACCTTCGCCTTGGCGACCGGGCCGGAGGAAGGAGAAAAAGAAAAATAATAATAAATAATTCAAAAAAAATATTAATATATTAATGAAATTGTCATGTCAATGTCGGTCACCCAAAGTTGGCCAAAATCACCGAATTGACATAATTGCAAAATGTTTAGGACTAAATTGGCATAATTGCAATAATATTAAAATGTTTTTGGTAATTTTTACCACAAGCATGCACATAAGCTGTGTTGATTGATACTCGAAGGGATCAAAACTGATTCACCACCCCCGCGCGTCTACCAGTCCACTTGATTAGCTACAAGTGATCATCACCTTTGAATGCCAAAATAAGATATGCTATCATACTAATTCTAAACCTTTCAATATTGCTAATGTGGATGCTGGTCGTTTTATGCGGTATGGTAGGACGACCAGTACTAAAGTGGATAACTTTAGTATTTTTTTTATTTTTATTTCTCCATTTCCTTTTTCTTTTCTTTATCTTTTTTTTTTTTCATTGTGCTGGAGAGGATCATCGTTGACCCTACCAACTGCGAAGGCCCTCAACCCTAGGCGATATCCTTGTTACTAAAGTTGGAAAGTAATGCGAAATTCGAATATTTGATTGAAGAGATAGATTTTGATGTGATTTATGAATTAATGTTGTGAGGTATGTTCATTGAAGATGGAACAATTGACATGTAATATTTGGATTGGATGACAGTACTTGAGTCATATGTGATGCATTCCGGTACTTCTCGATTACGTGAAATATTCCATTATGACACAATGTCAAATAAGTTCAACGTAATAAAAAAGATGTATGACATTTCTTGAATTATTGTGATTCTTGTAAGTACTATGTGATAACTTATGTCCAAGGATGCAACAACTCTTTCCAAACTTGAAGATGGCCTCAGCGAAAGTCGTTTTACCAAGACTCCATGTCCATGCCATGAATGTGCAATGACTAAAACAACATCAAAGTCAACTTAACTCGATCTTCAAATTCAATTAATTGTTCAATCACAAACTTATGTTCGATCTCCAACTTATCACCGATCACCGCAACAATCAATTTGATTAGTTCGCCTTGGCTATTACGAGGAAAAACCATTTTAATTGGGGAAGATTGTGAGACAAAATATAATAGCAAGTTTCAATCACGATGAAATTCAGTCTACGCTACGCCCGATCATTTCATTTTGTGCTCATTTCCGTAGGAGTGATTTCATCCAATTGCACTTGCTTAACTACACAATTAATCGAATAGCTAACGGGACTTCAATTATCGAGAATTGTCTTCTCAATGCTTAATCATTTCATCGTCAACAAGCCGAGATAACTGGAGGGATAGATTAAAATTAGGACAAGCAACAATAAAACAAAGCTTATCAAGAAGGAAAACAACAAATTGTTTCCTGCTGCTTGTGATGATCGACGCCGCCTTATAGACACCGATGGTGGTGTAGCGCGACCACCGCACGGTGGCGACGTGACGGAGTGGGGTCTCCGGCGGGTGAGTTATGCCAGATGGAAAAGCTCATAAGAATAGCACGACGAAGACAAACCGACTCCCCAATCGACGGTTGTGTAGAGGGGATTCCGTAATCTCAAACCTACGGATCTGATAGCCGCAATTTCTTAACATTTTCTTTTGTCACCCTCAATCACTTTGATTCCGTTGCGCCGGAGGACACCACGATTTTGGACGTGCAGAGCCGATGGTTGTGGTCGCTGTCTTCAATCGTGGCCATTATGGCGATGACAATCTCTAAATCTGGGTTTTTTGATTTTCGGTTCTTAATTTAGTTTAAGCTTCTTAAATTCAGTTTCCAATTTAATTGCATTTTATTTTATTTTTCAATCTTATTCTTGTTTTTTTTCTTTGGGTCCAAATTCAATCTCATTCTAGAGCGCACCAACATGTTATAAGATTAGACATGTCCGCGTTGCTTTTCCGGTATCTAGTCTTTTTATATCATGCACCTGCACGTACGTTGCTTCACAGATGGTTCAACCTTTTTCAATTTTCGGAATCATAGAGGAGCAAAGAAACTGCGTACTCCACGTATTCCCCCACGGGAGAATTTGCAACGCGTTGCCGACATGGCCCCCCCGGGGCCCCACAACCCCCAACGGAACTTTCCAGAACCTCCAAGCCACGTTTTTCTTCCTCCTTTTTTTGAAAAAGTCTTCCCGGCCAAACGGGAGCCCGGGCCGCCCTAGTTCCGTCCTCTCGTTCCCTCTCGCGTGCCCATCCACCGTCCATCCGCCACCCCCTTGATCCAACGGCTGCAAATCACCTCGTCGAACCTTCTCGAACCCTCAAACCCTAACACAACCTGCACCCCTCCATAAATACGCCTCTCTCCGCTACAAACTTTCATTCTTTGCGCTCCCTCTAGCACGCCTCTCAAACTCTTTTCTCTCTCTCTCGATCTCGATCCGTAGATCTACCGGAACAGATCCGTCAATGGCCGGAAAAGGAGAGGGGCCGGCGATCGGCATCGATCTCGGTACCACGTACTCGTGCGTCGGCGTGTGGCAGCACGACCGGGTCGAGATCATCGCCAACGACCAGGGCAACAGGACCACCCCGTCCTACGTCGCCTTCACCGACACCGAGAGGCTCATTGGCGATGCCGCCAAGAATCAGGTCGCCATGAACCCTATCAACACCGTCTTCGGTAAGCATCTGTCCTCGTTTGATTTTGGGCGTGTTTCTGTTGCTCCTGATTTGAAAATTTCCGGCAGATCTGATTAATGTTGGGTTGAGTCGAATGCTTCTGTTTAACTTTTCCAGACCTGCAATGTTTACTAGTGGTGAGCTACATGAGTTGGGGTAGATTAGGACGAATATATTTGTAGGCTCGAGCGGAGGTGGTTGTATGACTGACGGGTGTTAGCTCCGTTGGAGTCTCGATCTACCGTCAGAATTGGCTGTGTATTCGACAATGAGCTTGCCTATTAGATTAGGGTAATTAGATATCTGATTTGTTTAATTAGTTGGAAAACGTTATGCTGAACGTTTCCATTGGTTGATGATTTGAGCTGCACAATATACTTAGCTTGACTGGCTTTTGCCAAATCATCATCATATGTTCCGTTGTGGAATGCCCCGAAGGAGATTTTGCAAATAGGAGTTGTAGTGACCGCCATATGGCCTTCTCTGTAGATTTCTTGTGGCCTTCTTTCAAATAGATTTATGTTGTAGCATATATGCCACTTGATCTTTTGGCCATTGAAGCAGATTGGCGTCCTGCTAGTCAAGTTTCTAGTTGTTTTTAACTGCTTTTCAGTAGCCCGGGCTTAATGTATCTGTGTGGCTAGTCGATTTAACTGCTTTATATCGCAGTTACCTCGTGTTTGCATTTTTGTTTGCAACCTCGACCATTTCTGTGTCCATGGTGTCTAATCTGTATTTGATTACAACAGATGCTAAGCGGTTGATTGGAAGGAGGTTCAGTGACGCCTCGGTTCAGAGCGATATTAAGCACTGGCCCTTCAAGGTCATCCCTGGCCCTGGCGATAAGCCCATGATTGTTGTCGACTATAAAGGTGAAGAGAAGCAGTTTGCTGCCGAGGAAATTTCGTCCATGGTTCTCACAAAGATGCGTGAGATTGCTGAGGCCTTCCTGGGCTCCACTGTTAAAAATGCAGTTGTCACAGTCCCTGCCTACTTCAATGATTCCCAGAGGCAGGCCACCAAGGATGCTGGTGTCATTGCAGGGCTCAATGTCATGCGTATAATTAACGAGCCAACTGCTGCGGCCATTGCTTATGGTCTGGATAAGAAGGCCACCAGTGTTGGAGAGAAGAATGTGTTGATTTTCGATCTTGGTGGCGGTACTTTTGATGTGTCCCTACTAACCATTGAGGAGGGTATCTTTGAGGTGAAGGCAACAGCTGGAGACACTCATCTTGGTGGTGAGGACTTTGATAACAGAATGGTGAACCACTTTGTGCAAGAGTTCAAGAGGAAGCACAAGAAGGACATCAGTGGAAATCCGAGGGCTCTAAGGAGATTGAGGACATCTTGTGAAAGGGCGAAGAGAACTCTCTCGTCCACTGCCCAGACGACAATCGAAATTGACTCTCTGTATGAGGGTGTGGATTTCTACTCTACAATCACTCGTGCCAGATTTGAGGAGCTCAACATGGACCTCTTCAGGAAGTGTATGGAACCAGTTGAGAAGTGTCTTAGGGATGCTAAGATGGATAAGAGCACCGTCCATGATGTTGTCCTTGTGGGTGGTTCCACTAGGATCCCCAAGGTGCAGCAGCTATTGCAGGATTTCTTCAATGG
Source organism: Rhodamnia argentea (assembly GCF_020921035.1). Lineage (NCBI taxonomy): Eukaryota > Viridiplantae > Streptophyta > Magnoliopsida > Myrtales > Myrtaceae > Rhodamnia > Rhodamnia argentea. The sequence continues at coordinate 18,872,709 of NC_063157.1, read as the reverse complement.
GAAGGAGCTCTGCAAGAGCATCAACCCTGATGAAGCTGTGGCTTATGGTGCGGCCGTTCAAGCTGCAATTTTGAGTGGCGAGGGCAATGAGAAGGTCCAGGACCTATTGCTGCTGGATGTGACCCCCCTCTCTCTTGGTCTGGAAACTGCTGGAGGTGTCATGACTGTGTTGATCCCAAGAAACACCACCATCCCCACTAAGAAGGAGCAGGTGTTCTCTACCTACTCGGATAACCAACCTGGAGTCCTTATCCAGGTCTACGAGGGCGAGAGAGCCAGAACAAGGGACAACAATTTGTTGGGCAAGTTTGAGCTCTCCGGTATTCCTCCGGCACCTAGGGGCGTTCCCCAAATTACTGTCTGCTTTGACATCGATGCCAATGGTATCTTGAACGTCTCTGCCGAAGACAAGACCACCGGTCAGAAGAACAAGATCACCATCACCAATGACAAGGGAAGGCTGTCCAAGGAAGAGATCGAGAAAATGGTCCAGGAAGCCGAGAAATACAAGTCTGAGGATGAGGAGCACAAGAAGAAGGTAGATGCTAAGAATGCTCTGGAGAATTATGCCTACAACATGAGGAACACGATCAAGGACGAGAAGATCAGTGCCAAGCTCTCCGAAGGGGACAAGAAGAAGATTGAAGACGCCATCGACCAAGCCATCCAATGGTTGGACTCGAACCAGCTGGCCGAGGCGGACGAGTTTGAAGACAAGATGAAGGAGCTAGAGAGCATCTGCAACCCCATTATTGCCAAGATGTACCAGGGTGCTGGTGCGGACATGGGTGCTGGTGGCATGGATGAAGATGGTCCTGCGGCTGGCGGCAGCGGTGCTGGGCCCAAGATTGAGGAGGTCGACTAAGCAGGGGTGGAGTTGTCGAGATCTTACGCCAGGTCTTTTGACCATTTTGATTTTTTTTAGCGAACAGTAACTTGCTTCATTTTGTGGAAGCAAATATGTAGCTTCCGTCATTTGCATTTTCATTAAGGCTCTTTTGCGATTTCAAGAATGACAAGGATTTTGAGCCTCCGTCATCTTCTTGTCTTCTGCCTACCATACTATTTCGTCTCTGTTCTTTAGTGACATTGATGAGTACTGCTTTGGTCCGTCCTCCAACTAAGTAATTCGGTGTATACCTGTCTAATCGCCCTTACTTGGTATGCACCTTTCGGTTCGATTCCTTCCTTTTTTGTTGGCTTTCAGGGTATTAGTGTAGATCGATGCAAGAAAAATGTTGAAGGCCAAGTGCCGTTCAAATATTTGAGGTGTCGAAAGATGACAGTTGGAGCCCTCCAAGCTTTACAAAAGCCATACTTCAACTACAACCAGCCTGAAAATTAAAAATAAAATAACTTCTCTTGGATCTCTTTGCCGAACAAGGTTGCCTTATTATTTTCTTTTTTGGCATATAAGGTTGCATTATTGACAAGTTGGAAGACTCTTGTATACAAGCTGCTTCAGATCAGTAGGATTACGGGTCAAAGATGAAGTATTAGAATGAAGCCCAAAATAATCAACTCAGGAAGCAAAGCCCAATTCCCATGTGACTCTAAAATGGCTAATATCTGCTGGTTTCGCCGGTCAAAAACATTTTTCCTAGTTTTTGGTGTTTCAGGAGCAAAACATAAGTGATCAAGGAAAATATTTTTCAGTCAACTGAATTTTTTCTTTTAAAATAGAGGAAAATAATTTTTCTTTTTTCCCTCTATCTCAAGTGTGTAACTTTTTAAAATAGGGAAAATCTTCCTTTATCTCCTCTCTTCCTCCATCCCTCTGATCTCACAGGCTCTCTCTCTCTCTTCCATCTCTAAGATCCTCACAATCTCTCTCCTCCATCTCGTTCTCTCTCCTCATAGTCTCTCTCTTCCCTGCTTGCCATTCCCATTCCAACAACGGAGCTACGGCGTGGAAGATTTTCACCTCGATGGTGAGGCCGAGGCTCGCCTCGCCATTTTGCGATGCCGATTTCGTCCTCCAGCCCCCGATCCTCGCCCTTCACTTCGCCTACAGCAAGATCGGGGACTCTCTGGACTCCAAGAAAAACATACCTATGACCAAGATCCCGATCGGCAAGCTCGAGGAGGCCGCCGAGTACTCCGAGATGTACAGCGTCAGCAAGAGCCTATCGACAATTGCGGCTGGAGTTAGAATCAAACTCCAGCCAAACTTGAGCTTGCCTCGGCTTGTTTGCTTTGGATCGAACCATGGCTCTTGATGTAAAATATGGGCCAGCCAAAATCCAATTCCTTTTTAATTCTCCAGCCCAGCCCATACTTCATTCACCCCTTTTTCTTTGATTTGTTTCTTCTTCTCTTGGCCGGTCGGTCGTGGGGCAACGGAGAGAGAGAGAGAGAGAGAGAGAGAGAGAGAGAGAGAGAGAGAAAGAGGTGGAGGAGAAATAGAGAAAAATGGAAGGAATTTTGCACCGTTCGTGATCGGAAGTTGGTTAAACATCATCTTGCGACACCGGTAAGTAATAAATATCTCTTTTTCCCTTGAATGAAGTTATTCTAGAGTTTTATGGTAATTCTCGAAACCTAGGGTTGAATGAGCTGGAAATTTGAGTTTTTGAGGTTTTTGGCTGCGATCTTGGTTGAGAATGAAGGTTAGGATGTCTCGAAGCCATAAGATTTTACGACATGTGATTTGCACTTCCGGTTTGTCCGAAACGACATTTTTAAGTTGGCTCTCTTTGCTAGAAACGTGAATTTAGACCATTGTGACAACACTTTTTCGCATGTTTTCGGTTATTTTTGGTACGCACTTGTTGCGAATTTTGAAGTACGTTAAATAAACGTTGTTTTGACTACAATCTTGCGTTAATGGGAGTTTAGTAGAGGGAGTTATGGCTCAAAAAAGCTTAGCGCATGGGCTGTTCATGTACCGAAAAGCAATGGGGTATACTTTGGGGAGGGCTTTTGTTGGCCCGTAGGTGTCGGGCTATTGACGTTTACACGTTGTTTAGTCAAGTCTTTCGCTAGCATAGTATTTCTCCAGTTTTTAATGTTATTTTTCAATTAATTTTTAGGGTTTCAATTTTTGTGGTTTGAGTAACTACTATAGTTTGGATTTCGACTTTTTAAGGTGAGTTGTACTTTTTCTTCTAAGAATTTATACGCCTCATGCCTTAAAGATGAGTACATGTATTGTGATTTGATTTTCTTCACTAGGTAAAGAAAGGTGATGTTTAGAGCATTGTTTTTGCATAAACGGGATCAAGCTATTACTACCCTTTTGATTATTTGATATGGCTTGTTGATGATTGTCTTATATTGAGATTAAAATGTTGTTTGAGAAATATATTTTGAGGAAAGCTATGGATTCGGTTTGTGAAACCGAATTATTGTGGTTTACGGATTTGGTGTTGTAGTTAATATTCATATCCTTATGATTAGAACCCATTGAGGTGGGAGCAGTATGCATACTGTCGGGACGTCATTGAGCCGAACCTTCGGTTGAAATAGGTGGTAGACCTAACTAAGAAGGGAAAACTTGGTCGTCTTTTCACGTCATTAAATGTGGCCATAGTTGGTGATGAGTATTAGATTATTCGGTGAATAGACCATCAAAAGTTGGTTTAATGAGATTAATCAATGGATTTGACCATCGATAGTTTGTTATTACTATGAGTTAATATTTGATTTACTTTGATGAATGTACAGTGATTTCTCGATCCGCTTAGAAGAGATTGTATTTCTCACCGAGTTGTGGTTGCTCACCGCTTTGTCTCGGTTGTTTTTCGGGTTCTTCGGCGAGCCGCAAATAGGATCGAGTGTACTTTAGCTGCAGGAATTTTTGGGATAGCGCGCACACGCCTATTTTTTATAAGTTGTATATAATTTGTGAGTTTCGAGCTAGATGAGGAAAGATATGTATGTATATCTTTTTGATATGGTAGATAAGCCCCGATTTTTGTGAACATGTGATCTTTTTATCAAATATATATGGAGGAACATATTTGATATCAGATTTTTGTTCGACCTATGTATGAGGTTGCATCCTTTAATTAAAAGAGGCAGCTATGGTCATGCGTTTTTCTTGGAGAATCATGGTGTGACATTTGTTAGTGTCAGAGCATAAGTTATGATTTTTGGATATAGATATGAGATGTTGTGAGATTGTGTGATAGATTTTAATGCGTTATCTTATTAGCTACTAAGGTTATGTTCTATTTGTAGTTCTAGGTAGTTATGAATTTTGACTTAGAACCACATGTCTCTCTTCGTAGAGATAAGGGCTAGAGAACTATCATCACCTATGATTCTAGAGATGTGCTTTGAGGTCTTAGAGGCCAGCTTGGGACAAGAACACGAGGATACTAGAGCTAACTCGCGGGAGACAAGAGAGGCAAGCCGGCGGCCAAGGACCCAGAATGATGTATCCGGGAATAACCAAGGCTGCCTTTGCTCGGTTCAGAAAAGTGAAGCCAACCTCTTATGATGGCAAGTCCGATCCTCTTTTGGCGGAGCGTTGGATTAGGAAGATAGAGGGAACCTTTAAAGTTGAAGAAGTTCTTGAGGATAAGAAGGTTGACTTTGCAATCCAATATTTGGAAGGTGAAGCCCGAGTGCCGATGGGAGGGATTGAAGACCACTCTTGGGGATGACGACACAACTATCTATTGGAGGGACTTCAAGGCAGCTTTCAATGCCTAATTCTTTCCAAAGTCTTTTCAATCGAAAATGAAGAGCGATTTTCTACAAACATCACAAGGCTACTCTATTGTGTTGGAATATGCTGGTCGTTTCAACCAAATGAGCAGATTTGCGAGGAGTTTCATGGTTGATGAGAAGGAAAAAGCTAAGCACTTTCAAAGAGGATTTTGACCCGAGATTCGTTTCGAACTCACGTCCATTCTACCGACAACTTATGAAGACGTGATGGAATGAGCTATCAAGATTGAGCAAGAGATCTTGGAGAGTGGCATCCCGGGTGCTCCTCAACATAAGAGGCACAAGGTTAGAAATTTCCAAGAAAGTCGCATAAGTGGCGGTAACAAGTAAAGGGGCTTTAGAAAGCCCGAAAAGGCGAAGAGTTGAGCTATTCTTGAGCCTTGCACTACTTGTGAGAAACTTCATAGTGGCCGATGTTACTGGAAGAATGGAGTTTTCTTTTTATATGAAAAGGCGGGACATATATGATAAAATTGTCCTATGCAGAGGAATGTTCTAGCGGATAACGGATCATATTTTGTATGTGGGCGACCCGGACACCTAGCACGCACTTGCCCTATGCGAAAGAATGCACCTCTGGTTGACAAGCCACAGGAGAATCAGCAAAGGAAAAGGACAAATGGGAAGGTCTTTGTGATGATAGAGGAGGATGCGGAAGAATGCTATTGTTGATTGTTATGCGAAAAAAGTTATTTTTCAACCTCTAAATCAGGCTGAATTCTCTTTCTCGGGGTGTTGTAAGGTTATCTTTCCAAGGTTGATTTCGGTTTTGCAAGCGAGAATGCTTTTGAAGAAGGCTTGTCGTGGTTATTTGACTTATGTGAAAAACACAAACAAGGAGGTGGTAAAGCTAGAAAATGTTCCCGTTGTTCGAGATTTTCCGGATGTATTTCCTTAAGACTTACCTAGCTTACCTCTTGATAGAGAAATTGAATTTTCCATCGACCTGATGCCCGGCATAGCACCCATTTCTAAGGCACTGTATCGGATGGCACCAGCTGAATTAAGAGAATTGAAAACACAACCGCAAGAACTCCTAGATAAGTGCTTTATTCGGCCCAGTGTATCACCTTGGGGAGCTTTTGTATTGTTCGTGAAAAAGAAAGACAATAGTATGAGGCTATGCATAGACTACCGAGAGCTTAATAAGGTGACGATAAAATATAAATATCCTTTGCCTCGGATTGACGATTTATTTGATCAACTTTAGGGAGCTCAAGTATTTTATAAGATCAACCTCCGCTCTGGATATCATCGCTTGAAGATTTAAGCATATGATGTGCCTAAAATCGTTTTCGGGACGGGGCATGGCCATTATGAATTTCTTGTCGTGCCTTTGGGATTAATGAACGCACCTGCTTCTTTCATGGACTCGATGAACATGGTATTCAAGCAATATCTTGATAGATTTATTGTGGTATTCATTGATGATATTTTGGTGTGTTTGAGGAGTCTAGAGGAACATGGGCAACATTTGAAGGTTCTCTTGCGGACTTTGTGCGACAAGAAACCGTATGCAAAATTCAGTAAATGTGAGTTCTGGCTTGATCACATTGACTTTCTAGGCCATGTAATCTCGAAGAATGGTATTTCAATTGACCCGAATAAAGTCAAAACGGTTGTTTAGTGGAGATGCTCCACCAATGTCACTGAAGTCATAAGTTTCTTGGCTTAGCAAGCTACTATAGGCGATTTGTGGAGGGATTTTTCAAAATTGCCGGTTCACTTACTCACTTAACTCAGAAGGGAGTTAAATTCGTATGGGCGGATCAATGTGAGCGTAGTTTTTAAGAACTAAAGAAATGATTGGTGCCGGCTCCCGTATTAACCTTGCCTTCAGGTACTACTGGTTTTATTATCTATTATGATGCATCTAAAGAAGGTTTAGGCTGTGTTCTCATGCGGGATGGGAAAGTTATAGCCTATGCCTCTAGACGATTAAAGCTACATGAGAAGAATTATCCGACTCATGATCTAGAGTAAGTAGCGGTCATGTTTACCTTGAACAAATGGCGTCACTATATGTACGACGAGAGATATGAAGTCTTTACCGATCATAAGAGTTTGAAGTATATATTTTCTCAGAAAGAACTCAATATGAGACAATGGAGATGGCTAGAATTCCCGAAAGATTATAACTTGTCAATCAATTATCACCCAAATAAGGCAAATGTAGTAGCCGATGCCTTGAGTCGTAAATCTTCTGGAAATATGGTAATATTACTTACTTCTCAGAAGCCTATTCTCGAGGACATGCGAAAGTCGGACTTAGAGGTATTGATACATCATCTTGGTGGCCGAGTAGCTAGATACAGCCCATGTTAATATACGGAATCAAAGCATAACAAAATGATGATCTTCAACTAGGAAATATTGGAGAAGGCATCGAAGCTGGAAGGCGGGAGGACTTCAGTATTCATGCCGATGAATCACGAAGATTTCGTGGTCGACTCTATATCCCCGACGATTCAGAATTGAAAAAGGAGATATTGTAGCAAGCCCACAACACCAGATTTTCTATTCATCTAGGAAGCATTAAGATATATAGAGATCCGAGAGAAAACTTTTGGAGGGTCAATATGAAGAAAGATATCGTCAAATTTATCAACTAGTGTCTTGTTTACTAGTAGGTAAAGATTGAAATCAAAAGCCGAGTGGACAGCTACATCCACTTGAGATACCTAAATAGAAGTGGGAGCATATTACCACGGATTATCGTCGGTTTACCGAGGACACCAAGCGGTAAGAATGCTAAATGGGTGATCATCGATCGATTGACTAAGTCTGCTCACTTCTTGTCATATCGATTCGGCCTCTCACTTGAAGATATGGTGAAATGGTACATTAATGAGTAGTGAAGTTTCACAGAGTTCCAATGAGCATTGTTTCTAATAGGGATCCATGGTTCGTGTCCAACTTTTGCAAGAGTCTTCAAAGAGCGTTGGGTACTAAACTCAACTTCAATACAACATTTCATTCGTAAACAGACAGCTAGTCCGGCAAACAAACAGCCGATCGGAGAGAACCATTAAGACTTTAAAGGGAAAAGTACACTAGAAGTACCATAACTTTTGTACGGCGTTCACTTAAGTGCCATAACTTTCAAAACGTTCACTTAAGTGTCATAACTTTCAAAAATCGTTCACTTGAGTGTCATGTTGACATGGCAAATGGAAAGCCGATGTGGCACGCCGGAAAAGTTCTTGTAGCACAACGGAAAAGTTACCGTAGACGCGGAAAAGTCGACATGGCACGCCGGAAAAGTTGCTATAGCATTCAAGTGAACGATTTTGCTCCGATGTAGCACTCAAGTGAATGATTTTTTAAAATTATGGCACTTAAGTGAACATTTTGAAAGTTATGGCACTCGAGTGAACACCGTACACAAGTTATGGCACTTCTAGTGTACTTTTCTCAACTTTAAAGGATACGTTGAGAGCATGTGCTAACGACTTCGGCAACTCCTGGGACGAGCACCTGCATTTGGCAAAATTCTATTATAATAATAGCTATCATTCTAGCATCAAGATGGCTCCTTTTGAAGCTTTATATGGTTGAAAGTGCGGGACACCGGTTTGTTGGGATTATGTCTGTGAGAAAAGACTAATCGGTCCCGATTTTATACAGCAATCAGAAGAGAAAGTCGGGCTTATTTGAGAGCGTTTGAGAACAGCATAAAGCTGCTAGAAAAGTTACGCCTACCTCAAATAGTGTAAGTCGAAAATCGAAATGGTCGACCATGTATTTCTGAAGGTCTCTCCTATGAGGGGTGTTATGCGATTTGGCATGCATCACAAGTTGAGCCCGAGATATGTGGGACTATTCTTGATATTGGGGAGAATTGGTGAAGTCGCTTACTGATTGGCATTGTCACCGGCATTATCCGAAGTGCATGACGTGTTCCATATGTCTTTATTGCGGAAATATGTGCCAAGTCCTGATCATGCATTAGATTATACTCCTGTGAGTTTAAGGGAAGACTTAACGTACGAAGAGCAGCCTTTATGCATCGTGGACAAAAAGGATCAAATGTTATGGCTTCGTATTATTCCTTATCTAAAGATTCAATGACAAAACTACACGAAGAGGGAGGCCACTTGGGAGCTCGAGGAAGAGGCGAGACACAAATACCCTCACTTGTTTGATGATTAAGATACGTCTAAATTTTGAAGACAAAATTTCTATAAGGAGGGTAGATTGTAAAAGATGGGCCAGCCAAAGCCCAATTCCTTTTTAATTCTTTAGCCCAGCTCATGCATCCCTCACCCCTTTTTCTTTCATTTGTTTCTTCTTCTCTTGGCTGGTTAGTCGTGGAGCAACGGAAAGAGAGAGAGAGAGAGAGAGAGAGAGAGGAGTGCGACGTGGAGGAGAAATAGAGAAAAATGGAAGGAATTTGGTGCTTTTTGTGATTGGAAGCTGATTAAACATCATCCTACAACACTAGTAAGTAATAAATATCTCATTTTCCCTTGAATGAAGTTATTTTAGAGTTTTAGGGTAATTCCCAAAACCTAGGGTTGAGTGAGCTGGAAATTCGAGTTTTTGAGGTTTTTGGCTGCGATCTTGGTTGAGAATGAAGGTTAGGATGTCTCGAAGCCATAGGATTTTATGGCGCGCGATCTACACTTCTAGTTTGTCCGAAACAACATTTTTAAGTTGGCCCTCTTTGTTGGAAACATGAATTCGGACCATTGCGGCGGTACTTTTTCGCATGTTTTCAGTTTTTTTTGGTGTGCACTTGTTAGGGGTTTCGAAATACGTTAAATAAGCATCGTTTTGACTGCAATATTGCGTTAATCGGAGTTCGGTAGAGGAAGTTATGACTTAAAGAAAGTCAGCGCATGGGCTGTTCATGTACCGAACAGCAAGGGATATACTTTGAGGAGGGCTTTTATTGGCCCGTAGGTGTCTTGCTATTGACGTTTATACGTCATTTAGTCAAGTCTTTCGCTAACGTAGTATTTCTCCAGTTTTTAATGTTGTTTTTCAATTAATTTTTAGGATTTTAAGCTTTGCGGTTCGAGTAACTACTATAGTTTGGATTTCGATTTTTTAAGGTGGACCGTACTTTCTCTTCTAAGAATTTGTAAAACTCATGCCTTAAAGATGAGTACTTATATTATGGCTTGATTTTCTTCACAAGGTAAAGAAATGTGATGTTTAAAGCATTGTTTTTGTATAAACAGGATCGAGCTATTACTACTTTTTTGATTATTTGATATGGCTTGTTGATGGGATAAGTATATTGTGAGTATCATAACTTTTGTATGGCATTCACTTAAGTGCTACAACTTTTTTTTCGTTCATTTGAGTGCCACGGTTTTGAAAAAACGTTTACTTATGTGCCGGGCGCTGATTTGGCACAAGGAAAATCTGATGTGGCGTTATTTTAATGGTAAACCATCGTACGTGGCGCGCCGGGAAGCTAAAATTAGCAATAGAGATGCGAAATGATGCCGTATTGAAGAGAGAACTTAACTTCTTCAACTAATTGGGGCAAATTGAAATCAAATCGTTTAGAACCCTAACCCTAACTTCAACTCCCGATTTGAAATTCTTTTGATTGGGGAAAAGCACCTCATTATATTGGCAATGGAGAGCGAAAGCAAGAGAAACGACTCAAGATTTGACGAGCAAAGTGAAGATGGAAGTCAAAATTATTGCTATTGTGGGCTACGAAGTGCAAAGAGAATAGCTTGGACGCGAAATAATCCCGGGAGGAGATTCTTTGGATGCGCTCAGTATGGAGAAGGCTTCAATTATGGATATTTCGGGTGGGTTGCCACAAAATTTTCAAGCCGAGCAAAGGAGGTGATCTTGCAGCTCTTGGAAGGATGTAACGAGGCTCCACCCGCATTAACAGATGAGTTAGATGATACTAACTCAATGCAATCAGAAATCAAGGGTTTAGAATCGTTGGTCAAGCATTTGATGAGAGAAGTTTCAAGGATGAAAATTCAAAAGGATATTTTTGGAGCGTTGCTTGTGTTGTTGTTATCGAGTGTAGTCCGGTTTGTGTTCATAATGTAAGATCGGTTCTCAGAAACTGTAACTCGGTGTTTTAAGAGCAATGAAACGTGTTTTGGTATTTAGAGCAATGACCTGTACGTTAGTTCTTATTAGGTGAATTGAGTGGTCCGGTTTAGAGTGTTTGAATGGCCATAATGGTTGATTTTGTGAAAATAGTGTTCTTGCTGGTTTGATTGAATGGACAATGGTTGGTTTGGATATTGGTGATGCAATTTGTGCATTATTGTTGGCTTATAAACGATAAATGACTTATGGTTTATGTTGCACTTTTTGCAGCAAGAAAAGATATTCGTGCAAAATAAATTTCCACGAACCGGCTTTTTACATATGGTGTGTAGGAATTGTCTTTTTTGCGGTTGCACAAGGTTGAAGTTGTTGATTGGCCTTGCTTTAAATGTTAGCTGAGTGGTTTCAAGTGTGAGTTTGACATGCATCGTCTATGCAATAGCCGCAGCACATTTATGCAATAGCTTCTGCAGCAAGAACAAATTATGTAGAGCATTTGGTTGTGTTGCTGGTTTGGGGTTGCTATGATTTGTTCAAAGGTAGCACAAGTTTCAATAACTTTGCGAATGGTCATTTGAGTGCTACTCTTTTTTTTTAAAAGTGAACACTTGAGTTCATGAACTTTTAAAAGGTGAACAATTAAGTTTCTTGTTAATAAGTGAAGTATTAGTGTCACTTTGTCAAACACTTCCCGCATATCCTGTGATAGTTTTAGCGGATTTCAAAGCAATAGACAGTACATTTACATCAAACTAAACAATTGCATATACTTGCACCGAGAAAATCATGTTCTTTTAAATTAACATCATCATGGTGTTGAATTATCATAAATAACATTGCTGCAGCTCAAATATGAGCAACCAAAATGCAGCAATTGACATCCAAACAACCCTCTTAACAACAAAATATGTGGGGCGTACTTTCACACCTAAATAGCTTCCTAACAAGAAAATGTCCACAAATATAGTCAGCCCCCTAACAACAAAATTTGATTGACACCTAACAACATAAACATGAATATAAAAAGATACAAAAAAACCGACAGCCCGGTCCATCAAAATCAGTCAATCTCAAGAACCCGATCTCATGTAACTATCTTCTAATGATTCATGAGCCTTGCACCCTTTCGAAGTGGAGGCACATCATATGGTCTTGTTTCTTCTCCAACTATCTTTTCTATCATTTGATGTGTAGTGATATTTGCGGGATCATTTGACCCGGATGGACCCGATGTTGGGGCCTTTTAAGGTGCCCGCTTTCGAGGTGGTCTTAGTGCTCTGTTTTTTGGAGCTGCTATTGGGAGTTTCTTCGATTGTGCACAGGTTGTTATCATTGAATTTTGTATCAATGCTTGCACTTGCCTTCTTGTTCTAAGTGCAACAGATTCTTGAGTTGAGTGTCCTTGAGATAACGGCACCTCCGAACTCCTCCCAGGCTACAATAAAACCACATAACCTTTTATTAATTACCATGTCGGTGAAATAACTAATAAATGCATCACACTTACAAAAAACTTACATGCAATATAACCATGCCAGTATTCATGTTTGTAAATAGCCCATAGCCATGCTCTCTTATCATTTTTCCAATTGTACCATGTGTTCGTCGTGGTGCAAAACTTTTTGAAATCTCTGGATTTTTTGCAACCTGCATCATGACATAACAGAATTACTATATGGACCAAGTGCATACGTTGCGGTTTGTTCAGACTTTATTTGACCCGATCTTTGGTCCTCGTCTGTTGTATCTTGTTTGACCGAGTTGGGCCCGCAGGTTCAATTTGGCCTTTTGTTACCCGCAAAATAACATAACAAAATTACAACAACAAGTGCATGAAAAAGGCAATGAACCATACAATAGAACAACTTACCTTAAGTTTGCTCCTCTATGTAGATTGAGTTGGCCCCGCACTTACTTCTGCAGCATTACTTTCCACATTGCCCTCACATCCCCCTGCAGCTTGAGTGTGTCTTCTATTTACCCGCAAATAAGACATAACAAAATTAATCTAACTCAACAACAATTACATAAAAAGGCAATGAAGTAATCAAATAGCTGAACCGAAGTTTGCTTCTTTGTGTGGACCGAGTTGTTCTTCCACTTCCTTCTGCAGCATTGCTTGCTATGGGGCCCTCACATGTCCCCGCAGCTTGGGTGTGCCTTCTTTTTACCTACAAAATGACATAACAGAATTAATATAATGCAATAACTACATAGAAACGCAACGAGCTAATGAAACAGCTTACCCGAAGTTTACTCCTCTGTGTGGATTGAGGAACACTCCCTGCAGTTTGTCTTGTAGCATTTTGTCCTTATTGGTGCTTCTTTGTTGGACAACCGGTCTTATTGTGCCCTCCCACATGGCATAGTGAGCATCGAATTATCCTACCAACCCCGCTTAATCTATTACTAGAATTCTCAATCTCCTCCAGTCACCTTTTATTTTGTGGCCTACCCATTTATTTTTTCAGTGGTAGAGGTTCTAGGGGTTCATGATTTGTTTTGTCCTAGAATTTTTTACTTCTCACAAGCTGTATCATAAATTGGTAGGAAGCGAGATAGGTGGTTTACTTGTAATAGTTGTCTACATAATCCTCTGGATTGAATTGCTTCATCTGGATGACACAAATGGCATGACAGCAAGGTATGCCAGTCAATTGCCATGCTCGACAAGAACATTTCCTTCTCTCCATTTGCACCACGTACGTATCACCATTATTCATTATCTCAAACCCATCGTCCCCATTCCTAGTTGGATGACAAAACCTACTATCATCAATGTTGCCTTCCAATTTCCTCACAATCCTAAGCCCACATTGTGTAGGCCAATTGGAACATTCATCTCTCGGCCTTTGCAATCGAGTCATAACCATTAACTCTAATATCTTCTAGCATATTGATGATTGACTTACATCTAGCTCCTATAACCCTGCCATTGAATGCATCACAAAAATTGTTATCCACAACATCACATTTAAATTCATCACCGAAGAAAGCTCTGCACCGATGCTTTGCTTTAGTTTGGAACAATGCTTCAAAAGCTTCAGGTGACAAGGCAATTATAGCTTCTTTGTGAATTCTAAAATCTGTCATATTTGTGCTCTTTCCAATTGTTGACACTTGATTTTTAATCAATTTTTCTTTAGTTTTATTTTCCAAAACTCACTAAAAATTCACAAAAAAATCAAAAAATTAAAAAATCAACATTGGAAGCCTTGGCCAAGCATAAGGAACCAATTTGGAACAAAAAATAATTTTTCATATTTTTCACATTTTTTAATATTTTCGAAAAATAGGAAAATATTAGAAAATTCATAAAAAATACTTTTCGAGGTCACAAAAATACACAAAAATGTCCAATATTTTTCATTTAATTCCCTTTTCATATTGACTTCATAAAAAATTGAAAATTGAATTCAATTTTAGGCGTTTCTTCACAATACCTAGAATTGAATTTGCACAAAAAATACCAATTGAGTCTTTTTATTTTCAATTTTTGCACATTTTAGATCTAGACATTCAATTGCAGTCCCTTTGAACTTCAATTTGATCAATTGCACCCGCAATTGCGCGAATTGCACGAATTAGGCCAAATCCCCAAAAATGTTTGCAATTTAGTCCCTAGGATTTCAAATTTTTAAAATTACTCGCAACCTAGGGACTATCATGGTAAAATTGGACTGTCCCCCTAGGTTTTCATGCATTCTAAATTGATTGGAATGGGTCTCATGGTCCAATTTGATCGAATTGGTACTCAATTGAACTTTTCCCCAATTTGGGCAAATTGAAAAATTTGGGGCTTTTGCATAAATTGATAGAAAATTTTGGGCAAAATCACATTCTTAGATAATATCCAGGCCCCGAAGTCCAATTTTGAAGTTTAATTGCAAAAATTCCCACTCAATTTTGCTTAATTTTGGAAATTGTGAAAATTCCACTGTGTGAACCGGTTCAGACCGGTCTGACCGTTGGCCGGACCGGTCGAACCGGTCCAAACAGTGTCATCTTCTACCTTTTGCACGAGCCATTTGCAGATTTGGACGATCAATTTCAATGGCTATATTGGATATCAATTCGCGACTAATCGATTCAATTAACCTAGGGCTTTGGTTCCTCGAAGTCGGGGAGTTCGATTGACACCGACGGTAGAGCCAATCGTCGCCGGAGAACGGCGATGTTGCCGATCAAAGCTCCGGCGAGGAAAAAGTCAACATTATGCAACCTGTGTCAAATTAACACTCGTTTGGTGATCAACGGAGGTCTAACGGACGCGGACGGAATCTTAAGTGATTCCGTCGCCGTCCGGCGACCCATTTGCGCGTGTGCACACGTGTGGACGGCTCGGCCAAGCTCACCCGTGCGCGCGCCATTTCAAAAACGAGTATAAAAGGCCGAGGAAGGTTCTCGACCGGGAGGAGGCTCATTCTGCTCGCTTTGGCATTAAAATAGAGAGAGAAAGAGAGAGAAAACAAGAGAGAGAGGTTACGGCGAGGCCATGACCGGAGTTGCGCACCGAGGCTTCCAAACTTCGTCCCGGCCAATCCAGGCCAAATCGGAGCATCGCACCGCCGCAGGAAGTTCGCCTGCATCTCCAGGAGTCGATCGAGCCACCTCATTCGGGCTAGGACCTCTGAAAACGGTGAGTCGAACTTCCAACGTCATCACTGTGCATCAATGGCATCACACTTATCCGAGCACGATCCTTGAAATTGTTGTGTGCGTTTTTGTTCTGGAACCTCACTAATCACCATCGCAACTTGCTCTTGCATTGATTCTGTCCAAATCTCCCGAGTCGAGCCTCCAACATCACGCGGTTTGGCCGAGCACCGGCCAGGCCATTCTAGCCTTCGCGAGCTCGATCCGAGCTCGAGGTAAGTCTCCTAAACCTCCTATTATGCTCGTGTATGAGTTAATTGCCTTGATTTGCTTTGAATCCACATGTATGAACTCTGAGTTGAGGCTACGTGCTTAGTTCGTAGCTCTAGATCCGCTCGATGAAATCGTTTGATTCTTGGATATGTTATAGAGAAGATTGATTCGCATCGTTACGTGGTGGTTTCGCGTCCTTCCGACGAGATCTCGCCGTTAGATCTCGCCGGAACGTTCTCGGCCGTTCGTTAGTCGTCGTTGCAACGAGGAAGACGAAGGCGACATGGCGTGGTCAAACGGTCGGCGTCCTATGTGTCATTCTGTGATAGGTCCACCCGGATCCGAGTCGGCTCGGCCGTTGGCGCGAGCGGGCTGACTCAGATCCGATCCAACGGCTGAGATAAATAGGGTAGTTTGATTCTCAGCCGTTGGATCTCTTTTTAGATATTAATATATTAGATAGAAAATAAAAAATGCAAAACGGTGCCGTTTTTCCTAAGCTTGTGCATCGTCGTTTAGGGCAACTGATGAACGGACGGTCTAGATTAGTTCTAAGATTAATCGTGACCGTTGAAGGTTATAAGGCATGCGGCGTCGTTTCGACTTAAGTGGAATGAACGGTTTAGATTGAATTTAGGACAGATCGTGGCCGTTCAAGGGTTTAATACACGCGACGTCGTTTTAGTTTAGTGTGAATAAACGGTTAAGATCTAGCCCCGAGTCAATCCCGGCCGTCCATTCGAGGTATGGTGCAGCGTCGTTTAGAGTAAGCAAGCAGATGCGGCGTCGTTTGTGGAGAGGGCCTAAGGCGACGTCGTTTCACTCTGGTAAGGGCCGACGGTCGAGATTGATTTTGAAGTTGATCTCAACTGTCCATTCAATTTTAGTATACTTGGATATTAGAAAATCAATTTAGAAAATAAAAAATAAATAAAAAATAGGACACGGTGTCGTTTTAGTGTTACGAGCGAGTTCGTAGGCGGTCGGACCGGGTTGACCCGGTCCAAAATATTAATAAAAAATAAATAAAAATAAAAATAAAATTCCAAAAATCCAAAAAAATTGCAAAAATGCTTAGAAAATTCATAAAAATTCCTAGATTTTCACATAAAAATTTATAAAAATTTCTAGATCGATTCGGGACTCATAAAGTCTGGATTGAAAATTTTGAGACTTCAAGGGTCGATTTATGTCGATCCGGAAAATTTCCCAATTTTTTTAGAAAATAAATAAAAAAGTCAAAAAAATTAGAAAAATTAGAAAAATTCCATAAAATCACAAAAAATGGGAAATGGCCACATTCGACTGGCCAAATCAAAATTTTGTGATTTTCGGGTCCCAAACCCCAAAAATGACCATTCTACCCTTCTAGGCCTTTCGCCCCAAATTTTCCCGAACTACCCCTCGAGTCTAAATTTGATATTTACGTGGGCCGATAGGGCCATTTTTAGATATATCAAGCCTTGATTGATTGATTTGATTGTTTGTGATTATATTGATTGCGCTTTTAATTCTTTGACTGTGATTGATTAGAATAATAAAATTCTCATTTGCATGAACACCTTAAGAACTGTTAAGACCTACCTCACCCGAAAGTCCATCCGCATGAATTCATAGGTTAGAAAATCACTCGACATCGGTAACCGAAAGGGCATCGATGAAAATCTCGGCGTAACCAAGTCCCCGGACCCAAAAATCTCCGGTTTTCGCGGAACCGAACGGTTTCTCCCGATCGCTCGGTAGGGTTTTCCGATCATACCCTCCAATAAATTGATCGGTGGCGACTCCAAATTGCATATACACATCGTACATGCCATTCGATCACACCAAGGTCGATTTTGATGAAATTTTCTCCGACATCGCGATTCGAGTAATGGGTCTTGGGAGAGACCCGCGATCCTAAAAAAAATCCCGCCGACAACCAGGGTTATATAATAAAAAAATAAAAGGATTGGTTCGTTAACCCTCACTCACCTCCCGCGCGCGCATATCGACGACGGATTAGGGTCGCGACAGATCGGCGACTCCACTAGAGACTCGAATGGTTGCTAAACCGATAAGAGGACTTAAGCCGATAAAAATGTTGATTGTTTTCTAACCCTGTTTTCTCGAGATGCTCTTGAAGGTGAGGTACGTCCACTAACCAAAAGTGTTAAATGTTGATGCAGATGGGAGTTATAAAAGGTGGCGTCTATGCTAACCTTTTGATGCGAGATGTGGTGTTTTGGGTTGTTTGTTTTTTTATGCACATATTGAAGCGGTGTTTTGAATATAAATTGTTGTGCATGTCTTGCATATTTTGAGGATCATGACACTGCACACACAAGCGCCTAAACCCGAGCCGCGAATCACCCTTATAGGTCGCCATAGATAGGGATCGGTATGCAAAGCTCTTGTGTTTGATTGTACTTGGGTGACCATATTTGATCCCGCTCGCTATGCGAGATTGATGATCCTACCCACTTGTTGTTTGATTGCGCTTGTGGGCGGCTCATCAATTCGTATAGCGGGAGCCTTTTTAGGTCCATACCCGAGCCTTTTTTGATTTCTTTAGAGTTGAACCTCACTTGTCTTATGCGCATGTGAAATGGACGGTTGGTATACCTAAAACCAAAAACCCAAAAAAAGAGAGTAACATCGGTTGGTAAGGCTTTTTACCCTCTTTACTTTGAACTTGTAAATTTAAATTTTGCATATCATGCATATTCACGACATATCATCACCATTTGTAAGATCGTTTAAGTGATCGGGGTTGAAGGTCAAATTTTCCCTTTTAGGATAGATGGCGCCCCGAGGTCATATTGATGTACCCGGCGTATTCACATGGGAGCGAAGGACCATCCGACGCAAGGACCGAGTACTCGCTACTTTTCGAGTCTTTGGATTTGTCCATGGACGGGAGCTTAACGGATGGAACCGTATTCGTAGCGAGAGTTGCGATTATACTCGTTGTGGACGCCATTTGGAAATCAAGCACGAAAAAGAGAGAATTTGGAATTTGTACATGAAATTGACAAAGAAACCTCGTGCAACCAAGACGGCCCCAAAGCACTCCCCAATTAAAAAGAAGGAAGTCATCGCCATATCCTCCGATGATGAAGAAGATGTCAAGCTTCCCGAGATAGTGGAGATTTCATCCGATGAGGATACTATTTCGATTGTCTAGTTTAGTGCGACTTTGGGGCATTTTCTAGGATTCATTACATGTTGAATCAATTATGTACTTTCGTTTACATTTGTTGTCCAAATATCTTTAGATGCTATCATGTCCTATATCTTTTGACTTTATTGTACTAGACTTGTGAATTTTGTGAGTGGACAAATTTGGAGTTATAAAAGCGACTTTATACCCCGATTGCGCTTAAACGATCCTAATCAATTACATGCCATCTTTGGGTGAGATTAGGTCCATAACTACCATGTTTGGCTTATTTGGGTCAAATAGGAGTAGTTGACCCTCATGTTACCAAAAGATGACATGGAATTTGGTTAGTGCATTTGCATCACATTGCATGCATATTCATATTAAATCCGTGGTAATTGACTTTAGGATCATCATTTTTGCATTTTTTAGATCATGGGGAATGGAGACATCAAGATCATCCCGGTACCACGCAAAGAACTCTTTATATGGTGGGATCGCCTCGACATCGTCAACAAGGCATACGTCGAAGGACGTTTAGGACGATTAGTAGACTTAATCAAAGTGGAGTATCAACCGGCCCTCATTCAAGCGCTAGCCAAAGCATGGGACGCGCGCACAATGACCTTTAACTTCCAAGGCTTGGAATTGACCCCTATGCTCAAGGAGTATACCGCTATCATTGGGGCTAAGTTCGACGACTATGTAGCTCAACCCCCTTTGGATATGGACTCCACTCATTCTCTATCGAGTTTTCTGCGTCTTAAAACTTCTGAGATAGAAAAAGTTTATAAGTCCAATTCAGGCAAATTTACATTCTCATTCCTTTTTGACAATTATTCCTCTCTACCCATCGAAACCGGTCATAAATCGGGAAAGGTGTTCATTTTGGTCTTCTTTGCATTCGTTCTATTCCCAACCTCTAGAACCACTTTTGATCCTTCCATTGTCCATATAGCTAGACAAGCATGTTGTTGCTGGGATTATTCGTACATGATTTTAGCTGAGACCTTTCTTTCCCTAAACCGTTCCAAAACTTCCAAAAAAGCCGTTTTCCAAGCATCTAACGGATTACTCCACATGTGGTTCACTTTTCATATAAAGACATTCCAACTCCGAGTAGGGTGTTACGAGATCAATGAGCACGTTCACCCTCTTAGATCCTTCCTCAAGTGTCAATCCCTTGTACCCAAATACTCGTTTAAGAAGTGGGTTGAGCTATTGGACAATTTGAAGCCCGAACACATTAGATGGCGTTTGATTTGGCCCAAGATTGTGGAGGCTCGCATCATTGGTGTTGAAGATAGCCCTATCCCCTTATTGGGATGTACTTGCGCTGTGGCATATTACCCCATTCGAGTGGTGAGACAATTTGGAGTTTTACAAGAAATACCACCGGATGTTTGTCCTGGGATCTTCTCGTTTGACATGACACGAGGAAAGCTCACCAAGGAAGCAAAGAAGTTGTATCGGGCCCGAATCAAACTTATACTTCACGCTTTGAAGAACTCCCCATTACAACAAGTAGAGTGGCCCGATTATTTGGATGACGAGATGAATATTCATAGAGCCTCCAAGGAATATATCCAAAAGTTTAAGGAGTATCGCCAATCGGTGGTTGAGCCATATGTACACGAGTGCGTATCTCCTCGGATTGAAGAGGTGGAGTCATACGAGCCAGAATACATAGTACCGTACGTACCAGGAGTGGAACCATACATCCCCGAAGATCCAGAGCAGTGGATGTCGGAAGAAGGAGAAGACCCATACCCGTGGGATTCCGATGGGTCAGAAGAGCAAGAAGAGTGGAAGCGTCCCCGACTTGGATAGATTCATTCCCTCATTTAGATTTTCACATATTTTTTATCTTTTAGATACTTTTGAACAATTTGGTCCGTAATAAATACGTATTATTCCTTTTATGAGCATTTCATGCATACATATAGAAAAGTTAGTTACCACGGATCAGCGTCTCCAAATCCTTTAATATTTTCCATACTGATTTGATGTTCTGAAAACAGGTGAGTGATAAACACGAGGACTCGTAGCAAGACGCGCAAATTAAGAATGGAACAGGAAGAACTCGCACCTCGTGTGGGCAATCCGGAGAACCAAATGAATATGATCGCCACAATGGTGGCGAAGATAAAGGCGATGCTGATCGCTAGCCAGGGGAGATACCCCGTTGATCCTAATTCCCAAGCCCCTGCGGGCTCTTCCGATGGAACAAACGCTAATCCGGCACCCGCCGCTAATCCCACTCCGAATCCAGAGCGACCGCCTAAGGATCCACTTGTTGTGATTGATCCGGAAAAGAAGGAGAAACAAGTCCTCAAAATGGAAGAGGAGATCAAGAGGCTTGCTAAGATTGAAGAATGCTTGGCAAGTCGGGGTTATAAACTCTCGAGATTCGATAAAGTAGCACCATTTGAGAAGATAGAGGTTCCCGCCGATTATAAGGAACCAGATTTTGTGAGGAAATATAATAGGACCGGGTGTCCCAAGGCACACTTGAAGTATTATTTGCGCCGAATGTCGCAATTCTCCGACAACATCCCACCGCTGGTTAATACATTCCAGGAAAGCCTATCTAGGGCAGCCCTGGCGTGGTTTATTGAATTGGAGCCAGAGAGGCTCGCCGATTGGGACAAACCGGCGGACGAGTTCCTTCGGCAATACAAGTTTAACACTTTGACTGCCCTCACTAGAGAGGACCTTCCGAGAACCGTAAAGGGAAAGAATGAGGCCGTTCGCGCCTAAGCCCGCAGATGGAGAGCATTGGGCATGTAGGTAAAACCACCCATCCCCGAAGAGGAACTAATAGATCTTTTCCTCAAGGCACTTCCCTTCGAGTATTTCGACAAGCTGAACACCTCGGGGTGTTAGACGTTTGTGCACCTAATCAAGGTAGCGAAACGCCATGAGTGGGCACTAAGAGAGAAGAAGATACCCGAAGCGCCTTTCGGACGCCAATACCTTTTGAGAAGGGATAATAGGGAGCAAACCGGAGAAGTAGCCTTTGTCCCTAACCCGCCAAAGCCTAAAAGTTTCTCACCTTCTACCCCTACCCAAGGAACGTCCTCTTGGACCGCTTCAAAACCACCCGAATTCAGAAGAAAGAACCAACCTGTTTTTACCCCACTACCCCGACCCTTATCCAAATTATTACCCATGCTGCTGGAGAACCGTCTAGTTGCAAATGAGCCACCTAGAGCTCATCCTCCAAGATTTCCCGGGTTTGATGAGACCCGGACGTGCATATACCATATGGGAGAAAGGGGACATAACGTGGACAACTGTCTCGCTCTCAAGTTCAAAGTACAAGCGTTGATTGACGGTAAGGTTTTGGAGTTCGATAAAACCGAACCGAATGTGCAACGGAACTCGTTACACGAGCATCGCGAGGTGAACGCGATTTTCGGAGGCGAAGAGGAAGAGGTTCTGGAGTTTATAGTGGATATGAGTAAAATGCGAGATGTCTTGACATTGGCCTCACAATACCCGGAAGGAGAGAATATTTCCCGGGAGCAAAAGGAGGCTTGCTTGGAAAAGCCGATTAACTTGGGCGTTATAGGAAGAATGGAAGACGTCACTTTTAAGGGGACCTACGTGGTGGTGGACATGTTGTCCGAGGAATTTGTGATGAAACCTACGAGGGGAGCTGTTTGGAAAATACCCTCGGGATACTTGATGAACATCAAAGATGGCCAGGAAATTGAAGAGATAGACGAGTACGAATTGCGCCTTGAAAAGGCCCGCCGAGGCGATAGAAGATTTTTGCAAAAGGCCCTAGAGAGAGGCGAGATAGTGGATAACCTTGGAGAAGATAGTGGTGGTTACAACTTTAAAGTGTTGTATTTGGCGCCGCCAAGCTTTTTCGTGGATTACGGAGATATAGTTCCCGATGGGTGGGGTGAAATGGATGACCCCGAAAGTGAAGAATTTGTAGGAACGGTTGATGAAGCTAAGAATCAAGAGGTCCCTAAGAATGAACAGGTGAATCGGGAGGTAGATATGGGGGTTTCTAATCTAGAAACTCATATGCGTCATTTGACAAACATGGTGGTGGATTTGTCACCATTGGTGGCCAAAAGGAATACCGCGGCGATAGAAGAGAATATGCAGATTCTGGAGATACGGCGGGCCATAGAGACGCAAAATCGAAAGATTGCTCTACTGCAAGAGCAAGGAGATGATGTGTCAAGGAAGATGGATGAGTTGAAAGAGATGATTACGCCACTTACTCAAGCAAGAAATGTTCCGCCCCAAGGCGCGAACCCGAGAGTGACCTTCCGCACAAAATATAATGGCGCCCGGTGTCCTCCGGCGCATATCTCATATTATCTCCGCCAAATGGTTGGCCATCATGAGGACGATGAAACGATGATCCGGAATTTCGGACGTAGTTTAGCGGGCCCCGCACCGGTGTGGTTCCAATCAATCGACCTGGATTGGGTCCCAAGTTGGGAAGATTTATCGAAGCACTTTATACGTCACTTTGAAGTTGGAATCAGAGGTTATTTCACTAAGGCTAATTTGTTGAACATCGGGAAAGGTGAAGACGAGAGCTTTGAACTCTTCGCTAGGAGATGGAAGAAGCACGCTGTGATGGTGCAACCGCCACCGTCAGAAAGGGAGATCTTGGAGTTCGTGCTAAAGTCACTTCCGGCGGAATATTTTGACCGCATGTATGCATACACGTATTCTTCATTCCAACATATGTTGGAGATTGGTATGAGGATTGAGGGAATAATCCCGAGAGTTAGAAGGGAAAGGCAAAGGGATGCGAAATGAAGAAAATGCCACGCTGGTAAGGCCAGGTCCAGAACATAACCCCGATGATATCCATGAAGATGAGATGATCGGAATGGTAGATACTCCGATTCGCTTTGTTATTGATTTGAATAAGGTGGATAATTGGGAAGCATCCGCTTCGGAAAAAGCGTCAACCTTTGAATCACCACCAGAAGAGATCATATCGGTGAAGATCAAATTGCCGCCCGTGGAGGAATATAATTCGAAGGCGATTCATTGGGACTATGGAACGGGCGAAATCGACGCCATAATGAGGTCGGGAAGATGTTATCCACCTAGAGAGGCGGATTCCGAAAAGAGAGTCCCGACTGCGGAAGAGGTTGAGAAGTTGCAATCGGTTGTGAGAACCAGCGAATATGAGGTCGTTGACCAACTCCAGAAGATGCCGGCACAGATCTCCTTATTAGATCTCTTCAAGAATTCTGAAAAGCACAAGAATGCCCTCCCGAAGGTACTAGATGAGGTCCATGTCCCAGAAACCATTAACGAAGTGCAACTGGGAGATTTCGTGGGGGCTATCCTCTTGAAAGACCAGATATCCTTCTCGGATGAGGATTTCCCAAAGGAAGGGCGTGTGCATAATAGAGCTCTCTACATCGCCGTGAGGTGCCATGGAAAGGAGGTTCCTCACGTTCTGATTGATAATGGTTCTACTTTTAACCTATGTCCTCTGAGCACTTTGAAAAGTTTGGGGTTCAACGAAGACTTCGTCAAGACATCTAAAGCTACCATCCGATCATTCGATGGAGTCTCCAAGAATGTAGTGGGAGAGATCGAAGCGGACGTTGCCATTGGACCGGTAACATTCTCTATACCGTTCCAAGTGTTGGATATCCCTAGCGCTTTCACCCCGCTTCTTGGAAGACCATGGATTCATGTGTCCGGAGCGGTTCCTTCCTCCTTGCATCAAAAGTTAAAATTCGTGGTCAAGGGTCGGTTGGTCACCATCCATGGTGAAACGGGATATCGGGCTTCTTTAAAAGGGATGGTCCCATACATCGAACCCGCAAAGGAGGAAGAGCTGAGTTATCATACTTTTGATATAGTGTCTGTCATGCATGTATCGCCGGATGCAAAGATAGCTACACCGGAGCTTTCGAGACCTACGACTATGGCGGGAAGAGTGTTACTCTCGAATGGTTTTATTCCGTGTGCCGGATTAGGGAAGTACGGTCGGGGAATCCTTAACCCTTTGAATTTGAGCTCGAATGACCATAAGGTGGGTCTAGGCTATAAAGAGACGGTAAAGCGCAATACAGGTCGAGGCCGAGGTCGAAACAATCGTTATGGAGACCAAGGAGGCCGTGGACGCCAAGGCGGCCGTTTTATAGGCACCGATGCATGGAAAGCTAGAGGAAAGATGTTCTAGAACCCCTTATTTGAGGTGTTTTCAAAAGGGGGCAAATGGTTGGAAGATGAAGATATTTACGAAAATGTAGAGCCGGACTTATTCAACCCATTCCTGGATAATCGGGTGCACGTGATAATCGAGTGGCTAGAAGATGATTTGCCCACCCCTAAGTAAAAGGCTCTTTCCGAACTTTATCTTTTAATGCATTTTGATTACTGCATTTATTTTCAAAACTCTTTGCTGTTTTAGCACCCTTTGGGTCTCATGCTGTGACCCAAGAAGTGTAGTACTGTATTGCTCTTAGTTGCATCCATTAATGAAAATCATCTCAAGTTTTATTACGGACATGTGGAACAACGGATTGGTCCGATAATGACAATTACTTATACTGTGGGACTTGAGGCCCGATCCGCCACGTGATCTTGAATTTTAAATAGCCTTTTGAGAACAAGGATGTCTGAAAAGTTATGGACTAGTTCTCTTTCCTTTCTTCAAAAATTGAATTCAAAATGTTTTCATGTTAGATAAAATCATACATTCTTCAATTTTGTTGCCTTTGAATACTAACCTTTCATGATGCATTTCATGCATGTCATCCCACCCATGCATAACAGGTTAATATGTGACTCAGATCAGCTCGATGACTATGCATATGAGATTGATATAGAAGAGGTTGATGTAAGTGATATTAAGAGGGAATGGGATTGTTTCGAAGAGTCCAAGCCTCTTATCTCTGAAGAGCCCATCACTATTAATCCGGGAGACTCCACCTGCATCAAAGAAGTGAAAGTGGGAGGACATTTATCTGCAGTAGATGTCTTAAGAATGACGGCGTTACTCAAGGAATATTAAGATATTTTCGCTTGGTCATACGCCGACATGCCAGGTTTAGATCGTGAAATAGTGGAACATGCTCGCCCAACGAACCCGCTTGCACACCGGTTAATCAACCATCTAGGAGAATGAACCCCGAATTAGCATATAAAATTAAAGAAGAGGTGATGAAGCTCCTTAAAGTTGGATTTATCAAGGCTGTCCCATATGCTGATTGGGTCGCCAATATTGTGCCGATTAAGAAGAAGGATGGAAGAATCAGAATATGTGTGGATTATCGGGACTTGAACAAAGCTAGCCCGAAAGATTATTTTCCCCTACCGCACATTGATGTGCTCGTCGATAGCACTGCGGGCTTTGAATTATTCTCTTTCATGGATGGATTCTCGGGGTATAATCGGATCATGTAAAAGGAAGAAGATAAGATCAAGACCTCATTCACCACACAATGGGGGACCTTTTGTTATAAAGTCATGCCCTTCGGACTGAAAAACGCGGGGGCAACATATCAAAGGACCATGGTGACCCTTTTTCATGATATGATACACAAGGAGATGGAGGTTTATGTGGATGATATGATTGCCAAGTCCAAACCTGGGAAAGACCATGTTCGAGTGCTGAGGAAATTATTTGATCGATTAAGGAAATACAAGCTTAAGCTGAATCCCGTAAAATGCGTATTTGGTGCAAGATCCGGAAAACTGCTTGGATTTGTCGTAAGCAATCGTGGTATCGAAATCGACCCCTCCAAGATCAAAGCCATATGGGAAATAGGGACTCCTTCCACTGTTAAAGAAGTAAGGGGACTACTTGAAAGATTGAATTGTATATCCAGATTCATATCACAGCTATCCGAAACGGCGAAACCATTTTTCAAGCTCCCGAAGAAAGGCGCAAAAGTGAAATGGGATGCGTAATGTCAACAAGCATTTGAGAAGATCAAGGAATACTTAGTACAACCCCAGATCTTGGTACTTCCTATCCCTAACGTTCCTTTGACTCTATATTTGACTGTTCATGATGAATCCTTGGGAGCTTTATTAGCTCAAACTAACCCCAAGGATCGAAAGGAACGGGCCATCTATTATCCGAGCAAAAAGTTCACAACATCTGAAGCTAAGTATTCCTCGGTGGAAAGGACTTGCGTAGCACTAGTTTGGGTCCTCCACAAATTGAGGCAGTATACTTTGCACTATCATATCCAATTGGTCACCGAGAATGACCCCATCAAATATCTCCTGGAAAAACCAGCTTTATTGGGAAAGATGGCCAAATGGCAAGTGCTTCTTTCAGAATTTGACATTAAAACTTCTCCTCAAAAATCTATCAAAGGGAAGAGCAATTGCGGACATGCTAGCTGAAAATCCTCCTAAAGACGTTTCAGAGCAAAACAAGGGAGATCAAATTTTGAACATATCTGAAGATAGATGGATGATGTATTTTGACGGCGCAGTGAATCTCACCGGGTCATGTACCGGGCTAGTTTTAATATCCCCCGAAGATCGACATTATCCGGTCTCGGCCAAGTTGGTATTCCCATGCACCAACAACATTTCTGAATATGAAGGCTGCATACTAGGATTACAATTGGCCATATCATTAAAGGTGAAGAAGCTCTTGGTATATGGAGATTCCATGCTAATCATCTTACAAACTCAAGGAGAGTGGAAGACAAAGGATCCCAAGCTTATCCCTTATCATAAGTATCTCGAAGAGCTGATCCAACATTTTGAGGAGATTACTTTCGAGTATCTACCAAGAACTTAGAATCATTTTGCGGACGCTCTAGCCACACTATCGGCCATGTTACAAG
The DNA here is from genome assembly GCF_020921035.1 of Rhodamnia argentea. Taxonomy (NCBI): domain Eukaryota; kingdom Viridiplantae; phylum Streptophyta; class Magnoliopsida; order Myrtales; family Myrtaceae; genus Rhodamnia; species Rhodamnia argentea. The sequence continues at coordinate 18,845,172 of NC_063157.1, read as the reverse complement.
TGGAAGATGGCCTTGAGATAGAACCTTTAAGGATTGATATCCTGGATCAACCAACATATTGCATGGTCATCGAAGAAGAACCCGATGAAGAACCATGGTATCATGACATCAAGAATTATCTGCGGAAGGGCGAATTCCCACAAGACAGTCAACCAGAAGATAAAAAATATATCGGCAAGATGGCTTCTAAATTTTTCCTCAGCGGACAGATCCTATACAAGAGATCCTTTGACTCGGTCCTATTGAGGTGCGTAAACTCGAAAGAAGCAAATCTCATTATGAAAGAGATTCATGAAGGGGAATGTGGACCGCATATGAATGGTCACCTCCTTGCCAAGAAAATCATGAGACTCGGATATTATTGGATGACTATCGAATCAGATTGCAACCAACATGTTAGATCCTGTCATCAATGCCAAGTGTACGACGATAAGATAAATGCGCCGCCAACCGAGCTACATCAAATGTCAGAACCTTGGCCATTCTCTATGTGGGGAATTGATATGATTGGCCCTATCAACCCAAAGGCCTCCAACGGACATCGTTTTATTCTGGTGGCTATTGATTATTTCACCAAGTGGATTGAAGCCAATTCATATGCCAATGTCACTGCGAACAACGTGGCTAAATTCATCAAGAGGGATATCATCTCAAGATACGGAGTGCCAAGAGCCATCATTACAAACAATGGCTCTAATCTAAACAACAAGGTTGTCGATCACCTATTGGAACAATTTAAGATACGACACCTTAATTCTTCACCTTACCGCCCGCAAATGAATGGAGCTATGGAAGCGGCAAACAAGAACATCAAGAAGATATTGGCTAAAACTGTTGAAAAATATCGAGATTGGCATGAGAGATTGCCATATGCTCTCATGGCCTACCGAACTTCGATTCGTACCTCAACCGGGGCAACTCCCTACTCTTTGGTATACGGTATGGAAGCAGTCCTACCGGTAGAGGTGGAAATCCCCTCTTTAAGGATCCTATCTCAAGTAGAACTCACGGAAGATGAGTGGAACCGGCAGAGACATGAACAATTGAATTTGATTGATGAGAAATGATTGAAGGCTATCTGACATGGTCAAAGCTACCGGAAGAAAGTGGCCAGAGCTTTTAACAAGAAGGTCAGGCCCATAAATTTTGAAGCGGGGATGCTGGTTGTGAAGAAAATGCTCCCAAATGCCCAACACCTAGGAGGCAAATTCATGCCAAATTATGAAGGCCCCTACGTGATTTAGAAAGTCTCATCCGGGGGAGCTCTTATACTTGTAAACATGGATGGAGAAGAATTGGCAAGTCCGGGAAATGTAGATGCCGTGAAGAGATACTATCCTTGAAATAAAATCGAGCTTCAAAGCGATTAATGAGCAGATCCGAGTCACATAAAGTTTTGCATCCGCATGGCACTTGCATACATGCATTTGCATACGTTTGTATTTTGCAAGTGAACTGGGAATCATGAAGAACCTTGCAGAGTAACCGATCAAAATAGGAATGTTATTTGTTATTTTGGATTACAAACTTTGAATATCTTTAACTAATTGATTCCTTTTGTTTTTACAAGAAATGGGAATCAACATCCGAAGGGTACAAGAGAAAGTCACTTCGGGATTTAAAACTTTGAATATCTTTAACTGATTGATTCCTTTTGTTTTTACAGGAAACAAGAATCAACATCCAAAGAAGACAAGAGGAAGTCGCTTCGGGATTTGAAATTTTGAACATTTTTGAATTGATTGTTTCCTTTTATTTTTACAGGAGACAAAAGCCAATATTTGAAGAAGACAGGTTTGAGATCCTCCTCTTTTATGAAATATCTTCATACACTGTCATGCTTGAAATTGAAAATTTTAGATTTGTGAAGCCATAAGGCCCTTTCAAAGGAACATTCATTGCAAGTTTCAAAAACATCTTTTGAAAATATCTTTTGATGAGAACTTTTTGCAAATGATGAATTTTGATGAAAAGCCCTCAGTTTCTATAAAAAGGCATGTTTTGAAAGCTTTTTCAAAAGAATGATCATTCAGATGAAAAGAGGCAAACTTTATCCTCAAACACGTCCCCGATACACTTGAGCGATGAGCAAGAGTGATAGAGCGAAAAAGCTTAATTTTGGGACGTAGGGATCATTCGCGGTGATTACATGGATTGAAATGACGAAAGACATTTCCATTTCAAAATTACCCATATACATTTATATCCCTTGATAACCACTCTGAACCAAAAAAGGGAGAATTTTATGAATATAACCCTGTCAAGAACCACCCCACATTGGGGCATATTTGGAGGTTCATTGGATGATTCCATGGAGAAAAGATCGGGTAAGACTTTATTGTACTAACTTGCATCAATCTTTTTGTGATAGCTTCAGGTGATTTCTAGCAAAGACTTGGAACACCTCAAAGTGAAGAAAAGCACTTCATTTCTATATCCCCAAACACTTACCATTTGAAGAGCCAATTTGAGCCTTTGACTATTCATTTCTAAACCCTTGTTGGTGATCACCTCCCCACACCGGGGCAAACAAAGGAATTACCAGCAATGAGTCAAAAAGTATGATCGGGAGAATTTTTGATACTGGTCTCCAAAAGAGCCAATCAATGCAAAAAAATGACAAGAAACGAAAGGGCTAGAAAAAGCAAAGTGCCTGGTAAAAGCAAGGCCAAAGCCCATGAAAAGAGCACCCTAAAAGGGGCAAATTCTGAAGAAAAATCATCAAGATGAAAAGAGGAAAATCCTCAAAGTCAATTGAAGAAAAAATGATCATGAATCTACTGCAAAAGCAAATGAATGCTGGTAAAAATGTCAAGGTGATCACAAAAGTTCACCCCTCTTTTGAAAATATGGCCTTTCTTAAAGAGCCCACCTTAAGCCAAGATACAACCTGTCACCAAAACTTTTCTGATCTAAGAGGTGTTTCAGGTTGATGCAAGAAATCATACAGGAAGCTACCGCTAAAAGAGGTAACTACAATCCTGTCTTATCATGTCTTCAAGGTTCTTGACTTGTAAACCCGAAGAAGTTATTTTTGATCAAAATTCATTTTTAAACCTCAAAATGAACATCCTTTGATAAGCCTTTGACTTGGCCTGAATTACGGTCCCCTTTAAAATGCCTTCTCTGATTAGTCGGATTGTATGCAACTCGAATGATCCCGAAACCTCGAGGTTAGGTTTTACGTGAGCGGATTTGAATTTCAAGAAAAGCCTTCCCAAAATGGTGAGAAGCCCTCTGGGATGAAGGAAAATCATTTTGAAAAACTTTTAAAACAACCTTTTTGTAGAACACTTAGGATGTGTCATTCAAAATCCATCCCCAATGAAAATTTGAACTTGTGATTGGACACATTTCCTTCACAAATACACTTTGAAAATTTGTTTGGAATTCTTAAGTTTCTCCCCAGAACTTAAAATTGTCATCCTAATGATGTTTGATTGAATTTTCTGCAAGTTCCCTAGTGAACCCAAATCCTCGGAAAAGTTACATTTTAAAGATTTGATTAACTTAGATTTTCTGCGGGTCTTCCGGCGTCCCCAGGTCCTCGGATCCTTAACTTTGAAAATTTGAAAATCGGGTTTGAGCTTACGTAGGTACACTAGTAAACCTAGGTCCTCAGATGGCACTCTCTCCTTTGAAAATTTGAAAATAAGGTTTGAGCTTCTGTAGGTACACTAGTAAACCTAGGTCCTCGGATGGCACCCTCTCCTTTGAAAATTTGAAATAGGGTTTGAGCTTCCGTAGGTACACTAGTAAACCTAGGTCCTCAGATGGCACCCTCTCCTTTGAAAATTTGAAAATAGGGTTTGAGCTTCTGTAGGTACACTAGTAAACCTAGGTCCTCAGATGGCACCCTCTCCTTTGAAAATTTGAAAATAGGGTTTGAGCTTCTGTAGGTACACTAGTAAACCTAGGTCCTCAGATGGCACCCTCTCCTTTGAAAATTTGAAAATAGGGTTTGAGCTTCTGTAGGTACACTAGTAAACCTAGGTCCTCAGATGGCACCCTCTCCTTTGAAAATTTGAAAATAGGGTTTGAGCTTCTGTAGGTACACTAGTAAACCTAGGTCCTCGGATGGCACCCTCTCCTTTGAAAATTTGAAAATAGGGTTTGAGCTTCTGTAGGTACACTAGTAAACCTAGGTCCTCAGATGGCACCCTCTCCTTTGAAAATTTGAAAATAGGGTTTGAGCTTCTGTAGGTACACTAGTAAACCTAGGTCCTCAAATGGCACCCTCTCCTTTGAAAATTTGAAAATAGGGTTTGAGCTTCTGTAGGTACACTAGTAAACCTAGGTCCTCGAATGGCACCCTCTCCTTTGAAAATTTGAAAATAGGGTTTGAGCTTCTATAGGTACACTAGTAAACCTAGGTCCTCGGATGGCACCCTCTCCTTTGAAAATTTGAAAATAGGGTTTGAGCTTCTGTAGGTACACTAGTAAACCTAGGTCCTCGGATGGCACCCTCTCCTTTGAAAATTTGAAATAGGGTTTGAGCTTTCGTAGGTACACTAGTAAACCTAGGTCCTCAGATGGCACCCTCTCCTTTGAAAATTTGAAATAGGGTTTGAGCTTCTGTAGGTACACTAGTTAACCTAGGTCCTCGAATGGCACCCTCTCCTTTGAAAACCCTTTGTAAAGGGAATCTTGAGCGTGAGTACCCATAAAGAAAACCTAGCTTAGATGCCCAGGAACCAATCTCTTTAAATAAACCTTTGTACAAGTAAACCTCCCTAGTAAACCTAGGTCCTCAGATGGCACTCTTCTTAATAGGTGAAACCCCTTTGTTATAAGGGTGAACCTCTCTTCCAGACGGTGAGTACCTTCCTAGAGAAAAACCGATCTGCGTTTTAGATGGTGAGTCCCTTCATAGAGGATAGCCAATCTCTTTTAAATAGGTGAAACCCCTTTGTTACAAGGGTGAACCTCCCTTCGAGACGGTGAGTACCTTCATAGAGGAAAACCGATCTGCTTTTTAGATGGTGAGTCCCTTCCTAGAGGATAGCCAATCTCATCTCGTTTAAATAGGTGAAACCCCTTTGTTACAAGGGTGAACCTCCCTTCCAAACGGTGAGTACCTTCCTAGAGGAAAACCGATCTACTTTTTAGATGGTGAGTCCCTTCCTAGAGGATAGCCAATCATATCTCTTTTAAATAGGTGAAACCCCTTTGTTTCAAGGGTGAACCTCCCTTCCAGACGGTGAGTACCTGCATAGAGGAAAACCGATCTGCGTTTTAGATGGTGAGTCCCTTCCTAGAGGATAGCCAATCTCATCTTATTTAAATAAGTGAAACCCCTTTGTTATAAGGGTAAACCTCCCTTCTAGACGGTGAGTACCTGCATAGAGGAAAACCGATATGATTTTTAGATGGTGAGTCCCTTCCTAGAGGATAGCCAATCCCATCTCTTTTAAATAGGTGAAACCCCTTTGTTATAAGGGTGAACCTCCCTTCCAGACGGTGAGTACCTTCCTAGAGGAAAACCGATCTGCATTTTAAATGGTGAATCCCCAAAGGATAGCCAATCTCATCTTAATAGGTGAAACCCTTTTGTTACAAGGGTGAACCTCCCTTTCAAGTCCTTAAACCATCGTTCGACACCGGACGGACGCTGACCATTGCAAAATCGCGTGAACCATTCAAAGGTAATTCCATACACTCATTCTCTCAACCTCATATCAACAAATTTTAGACCACAAACAGGTGGGCTACGGGTAAGTCTCTCTCTCTTCTCATCTCCCTTTCACATAAGATGAGCATGAACTGAAATAATTCCCCACGGAGTCGGAGCTTTAACGGCAAAGGTAAGGCAATCGAATGTCAAGACTTATTTTCTTTAGATTTTTTCCCAGCAGAGTTGATTAAGAATCCAGGTGTCACCTTGTCTTTGAAAGCAACCTCTAACCGAGATTACTTTCAAAGAGGGGTAGCTGTTGACACCTAATTTTTTAATCAATTTTTTCTTTAGTTTTATTTTCCAAAATTCATAAAAATTCAAAAAAAAAAATCAAAAAATCAACATTGGAAGCCTTGGCCAAGCATAAGGAACCAATTTGGAACAAAAAATAATTTTTCATATTTTTCACATTTTTTAATATTTTCAAAAAATAGGAAAATATTAGAAAAATTCATAAAAAATACTTTTCAAGGTCACAAAAATACACAAAAATGTCCAATATTTTTCATTTAATTCCCTTTTCATATTGACCTCATAAAAAATTGAAAATTGAATTCAATTTTAGGTGTTTCTTCACAATACCTAGAATTGAATTTGCACAAAAAATACCAATTGAGTCTTTTTATTTGCAATTTTTGCACATTTTAGATCTAGACATTCAATTGCAGTCTCTTTGAACTTCAATTTGATCAATTGCACCCGCAATTGCGCGAATTGCACGAATTAGGCCAAATCCCCAAAAATATTTGCAATTTAGTCCCTAGGATTTCAAATTTTTAAAATTACTCGCAACCTAGGGACTATCATGGTAAAATTGGACTGTCCCCCTAGGTTTTCATGCATTCTAAATTGATTGGAATGGGTCTCATGGTCCAATTTGATCGAATTGGTACTCAATTGAACTTTTCCCCAATTTGGGCAAATTGAAAAATTTGGGGCTTTTGCATAAATTGATAGAAAAGTTTGGGCAAAATCACATTCTTAGATAATATCCAGGCCCCGAAGTCCAATTTTGAAGTTTAATTGCAAAAATTCCCACTCAATTTTGCTTAATTTTGGAAATTGTGAAAATTCCACTGTGCGAACCGGTTCTAACCAGTCCGAACGCCGGTCGGACCGGTCGAACCGGTCCAAACAGTGTCATCTTCTACCTTTTGCACGAGCCATTTGCAGATTTGGACGATCAATTTCAATGGCTAAATTGGATATCAATTCGCGACTAATCAATTCAATTAACCTAGGGCTTTGGTTCCTCAAGTCGGGGAGTTCCGATTAACACCGGCGGTAGAGCCAATCATCGCCGGAGAACGGCGGTGTTGCCGGTCAAAGCTCCGGCGAGGCAAAAAGTCAACATTATGCAACTCGTGTCAAATTAACACTCGTTTGGTGATCAACGGAGGTCTAACGGACGCGAACGGAATCTTAAGTGATTCCGTCGCCGTCCAGTGACCCATTTGCGCGTGTGCACACGTGTGGACGGCTCGGCCAAGCTCGCCCGTGCGCGTGCCATTTCAAAAACGAGTATAAAAGGCCGAGGAAGGTTCTCGACCAGGAGGAGGCTCATTCGCTCTCGCTTTGGCATTAAAATAGAGAGAGAAAGAGAGAGAAAACAAGAGAGAGAGGTTCTGGCGAGGCCATAACCAGAGTTGCAGACCAAGGCTTCCAAACTTCGTCCCAGCCAATCCAGGCCAAATCGGAGCATCGCACCGCCGCGGGAAGTTCGCTCGCATCTCCAGGAGTCGATCGAGCCGGCTCATTCAACCCTAGGACCTGCGAAAGCGGTGAGTCGAACTTCCAACGTCATCACTTTGTGCATCAATGGCATCACACTTATCCGAGCACGATCCTTGAAATTGTTGTGTGCGTTTTGTTACGGAACCTCACTAATCACCATCGCAACTTGCTCTTGCATTGATTACTGTCCAAATCTCCCGAGTCGAGCCTCCAACATCACGCGGTGCGGCCGAGCACCGGCCGGGCCATTCTAGCCTTCGCGAGCTCGATCCGAGCTCGAGGTAAGTCTCTTAAACCTCCTATTATGCTCGTGTATGAGTTAATTGCCTTGATTTGCTTTGAATCCACATGTATGAACTACGAGTTGAGGCTCCGTGCTTAGTTCGTAGCTCTAGATCCGCTCGATGAAATCGTTTGATTCTTGGATATGTTATAGAGAAGATTGATTCGCGTCGTTCTGCGGTGGTTTCGCGTCATTCTGGCGAGATCTCGCCGTTAGATCTCGCCGGAACGTTCTCGGCCGTCCGTTAGTCGTCGTTGCAACGAGGAAGACGAAGGCGACATGGCGTGGTCAAACGGTCGGCGTCCTATGTATCATTCCGTGATAGGTCCACACGGATTCGAGTCGGCTCGGCCGTTGGCGCGAGCGGGCTGACTCAGATCCGATCCAACGACTCGAGATAAATAGGGTAGTTTGATTCTCACCGTTGGATCTCTTTTTAGATATTAATATATTAGATAGAAAATAAAAAATGCAAAACGGTGCCGTTTTTCCTAAGCTTGTGCGTCGTCGTTTAGGGCAACTGATGAACGGACGGTCTAGATTAGTTCTAAGATTAATCGTGACCGTTGAAGGTTATAAGGCGTGCGGCGTCGTTTCGACTTAAGTGGAATGAACGGTTTAGATTGAATTTAGGACAGATCGTGGCTGTTCAAGGGTTTAATACACGCGACGTCGTTTTAGTTTAGTGTGAATAAACGGTTAAGATCTAGCCCTGAGTCAATCCCGGCCGTCCATTCGAGGTATGGTGCGGCGTCGTTTAGAGTAAGCAAGCGGATGCGGCGTCGTTTGTGGAGAGGGCACGAGGCGACGTCATTTCACTCTGGTAAGGGCCGACGGCCGAGATTGATTTTGAAGTTGATCTCGGCCGTCCATTCAATTTTAGTATATTTGGATATTAGAAAATCAATTTAGAAAATCAAAAATAAATCAAAAAATAGGATACGGTGTCGTTTTAGTGTTACGAGCGGGTCCGTGGGCGGTCGGACCGGGTTGACCGGGTTGACCCGGTCCAAAATATTAATAAAAAATAAATAAAAATAAAAATAAATTTCCAAAAATCCAAAAAAATTGCAAAAATGCTTAGAAAATTCATAAAAATTCCCAAATTTTCACAAAAAAATTTCTAAAAATTTCTAGATCGATTCGGGATTCATAAAGTCTGGATCGAAAATTTTGAGACGTCAAGGGTCGATTTATGTCGATCCGGAAAATTTCCCAATTTTTTTAGAAAATAAATAAAAAATTCAAAAAAATTAGAAAAATTAGAAAAATTTCATAAAATCACAAAAAATGGGAAATTGCCACATTCAACTGGCTAAATCAAAACTTTGTGATTTTCCGATCCCGAACCCCAAAAATGACCATTCTACCCTTCCGGGCCTTCCGCCCCAAATTTTCCCGAACTACCCCCGAAGTCTAAATTTGACATTTAGGTGGGCCGATAGGGCCATTTTTAGATATATCAAGCCTTGATTGATTGATTTGATTGTTTGTGATTATATTGATTGTGCTTTTAATTCTTTGATTGTGATTGATTAGAATAATAAAATTCACATTTGCATGAACACCTTAAGAACTGTTAAGACCTACCTCACCCGAAAGTCCATCCGCATGAATTCATAGGTTAGAAAATCACTCGACATCGGTAACCGAAAGGGCATCGATGAAAATCTTGGCGTAACCAAGTCTCCGGACCCAAAAATCTCTGGTTTTCGCGAAACCGAACGGTTTCTCCCGACCGCTCGGTAGGGTTTTCCGATCATACCCTCCAATAAATTGATCGGTGGCGACTCCAAATTGCATGTACACATCGCACATGCCATCCAACCACACTAAGGTCGATTTCGATGAAATTTTCTCCGACATCGCGATTTGAGTAATGGGTCTTGGGAGAGACCCGCGATCCTAAAAAAAATCCCACCGACAACCGGGGTTATATAATAAAAAAATAAAAGGGTCGGCTCGTTAACCCTCACTCACCTCCCGCGCGCGCATATCGACGACGGATTAGGGTCGCGACAGCAATTAGCCGTAATTGCCTTTGCGGTTGTTTTCCTCTATACTTCTTAACCCAACTTGTATATATGTGCCGAGTACACATTCTATGCTCATCATATTGCATCAACTCAGCAAATGCTGGCACAAGTCCCTACAATGTCAACAAACAATTGTAAGCTACAATAAGTGAATGATATTAAAAATTTAAAAGTTAATGAACACTACCTTTTATTGGTCACTTATGAATACCAAACGACTTCCATTAGTAATGCCAAGGTCGGCTATTAGATTTTTTAAAAACCAAGACCAAGTGTCTTTGTTCTTAATCTTCACAAAAGCCCAGTCAGTTGGAAACATAGGGTTGTTTCCGTTTCTCCTAATGGCAGCCAATAACTCACCTTTGTAAAACCTTTTAAGAAAACACCCATCTAGCCTTATTACTCATCTACATTCGACTAACAATCCTTTTTTACATGCATCAAAACAAACAAACATCCTACCAAACTATGTCCCATGACTAGGCAATGGCTTCTCCACAACCTCTACATGAATTCTAGTAGGATGATTTTGGAGCCTGCATTCCCTAGCATAGTCACAGATTTGTGCATATTCTTCTTTGTAGGTACCCATCAATGAACTCATCACATTGTACTTAGCCCTCTTGCATTGACTTCTAGAAACATTCACACCAACTTGCTCTTTCACTAGTTGTTTCAATCGAGGACCCTTGATTTGTGGCATGGATTTAATGGTGTTGAAGAAATGGTTCGCCAGCCGGATACTAGTCACTCTTTTATTGTCAAATGCAATGCCACAAGTATGCTTCTCCTAGAGTGAGCGGATCCGGAATGAACCACTCCTCTTGTCCAATGCACCATATATACTCCAAGGACAATTGGCTTGTGTACACTTCGCTCTAATGTAAGCCTTCGTATTTCTAATGAATTTAACGGTCCTCGGTTCAATGATTGAGTACCTCACAATGGCTTTTCTAAATTTTTTTGCATCATCGAATTTCATCGATACACAAAATCTTGGACTTGTACTACTTGCATCATAACAAGGAAACTTACTTTTCCTTTTACGCTAAACTACAGCATGATTATCCTCATCTTCTGAGCTACCACCGTCATCATTACCACTTTCATCATCTTACGTATCATCACCAACGATCGCAGGAGCTTCTTCAGCCCTGTTTACTAAATTGCCCTCGGCTAGTATCCCTAATGGTTGTTTCCTTCTTAGCTCATATTCCCTTACTTGTTCCCTTGCTTGTGCAACGCCCTCATCATCACTTCACTTGTGCAAAATGTATGCACAACGGTCCCTCATCTTTATCACTGGATGGTGTAACATCCCAAGATAACAAGTTTTTCCCGGTCTCCTCATCAAGTACTGACTTTTCACCTTCATCTATGACACTATTTCATTGAGCTTCAACACATAAGCGTAACACACGAGCTGCATGAGAAATTTCAGCTTCCTCTCTTTTCGGATCTCTATGAAATGCATCACTGCCTACTTGGCTTTCGATACCGGCTTCAGCCACAATTTCCCAATGCTCATCACCATCGTATTCAACGGACACATAAATATCATGACCATGCAGATATTAGTAAACTATATCTCTAACACCATTGTCATCATAGACATGCCTCAAACCATCCTTCAGACTTTGACCAGGTACTCGATAGTACACTTTTCCTACTTTGCATCACAGGTGTGTAATTATATCTTTGACAAGGTCTTTATATGACAGCCTACTAATGTCCACGAGGACAACATCCATATTTCCCCCCACATATTCACACTCTTCCCTAAAAACAAACTTACCACCGTACCAAACTCTAAGTGCGGCTGTTTTATCACCCATGTTCACACTACAATGAAGGAAAAATAATAATTTTAACGGTAGAAACCATAGGACAAACACAACACCACTTTAGCAATTGGTCTCCACAAGCACAACACTTTTAATAAACAATAATTTAATGCGCCGGTCAATGGACCCAAAACGACAAAGTCGGTGGCAAACAAAATAGAGCCCTCACCTTCACACATTGGCACCAAAACTTATTTTCGATAAATTGGTGTTTTTTCCGCTTTTACACTCTATCAACAATACGACATTGATCTTTACCAAAAAAAAAAAAAAAACAATACGACATTGAATAAGATTTCACTTATTTTGTCGTCAATGGATAAAAAACAACAAATGACTGACCTTTACCTTAGATTAACCGAGATTCGCTTGCGTCAGAAACCCCATTTGGTTGAGAGCTTCAAGGACCGAGGTCGATTCAAACACACGATCCAGAGTGATTGAGAGACTTTTGCTTTTAGTGTGAGAGTGGAAGCTCTAATTCACGTGCGAGAGCAATAGATGTTTACAGAGAACGATGAAGAGAGATTTGCCCTAATTCTCTCTCCAATCTCTCGATTTTGCCCTAAATCTATCGCTGCAAAAGGAGTAGAAACGACGTCGTTTCTATTAGACAAAGAAATGACGTCATCTCTTTGTGTCGATGTGGATAACATTTTCCACGTTGGCAAATCGGGACTTTTCCAAAAATTACACCTAGAAATTAAAAACTAATTCAAATTAGCACGTAGGATGACTGGTCGAAATTAGCACTCAACCGCACACTTTTACTTCGATGTGGCACTCAAGTAAACGAAAAAAAAGTTATGGTATTTAAGTGAATGCCATACAAAAGTTATGGCATTCACAATGTACTTAGCCCGCTTGTTGATGATTGTCTTATGTTGAAACCGAAATGCTGTTCGAGAAATATGTTTTGAGGAAGGCTATGGATTCAATTTGTGAAACCGAATTGTTGTGGTTTCTAGATTTGGTGTTGTGGTTAATGCTCATGTCCCGATGATTAGAACCTACCGAGGTGGGGGTAGTATGCATGCTGTCGAGAGGTCATTGAGCCGAACCGCAGGCTGAAATAGGTGGTAGACCTAACCAAGAGGGGTAAACTTGGTTACCTTGTCATGGCGTTAAACGTTACCATAGTTGGTAATGAGTACTAGATTATTCGATGGATAAACCATCGAAAGTTGGTTTAATGAGATTAATCAATAGATTAGACCATTGATAGTTTGTTATTATTATGAGTTGATATTTGATTTACTTTGATGAATGCATAGTGATTTCTTGATCTACTTAGAAGAGATTATACTTCTCATTGTGTAGTGGTTGCTTACTCCTTTATCTCATTTGTCTTTCGGGTTCTTCGGTGAGCCGTAAAAAGGATTGAGCGTACGTTTGCTATAAGACCTTTTGGGATAGTGGATATATATATATATATATAAGCTTGATGTGGATAGATATGTATGTATATCTTTTTGATATGGTAGATGAGCTTTGATTTTTATGAATATGTGACCTTTTTATCAAATATATATGGAGGTATATATTTCGTTATCAATTTTTTGTTCAAGCAATGTATGAGGTTGCGTCGTTTAATTAAAAAGGACGGCCGTGTCGTGCCCTTTTTCTTGGAGAATCGGAATGTGACATTTGTTGGTATCGGAGTATAAATTATGATTTTTGGGCATAGATATGGGACGTTGTGAGATTGTGTGATAGATTTTAACGCGTTATCTTATTAGATACTAAGATTATGTTCTATTTGTGGTTTCGGGTAGTTATGAGTTCTGACTCGGAACCACTTGTCTCTCCTTGTAAAGATAAAGGCAAGAGAACTATCATCACCTATGATTCCGGAAATGTGCCTCGAGGTCTTAGAGGCGGGCCTGCAACAAGAAGACAAGAGGATACAAGAGCTAACTCGTAGGGAACAAGAGAGGAAAGCCAGCGGCCAAGGACCCAGAATGATATATCTAGAGTTGTTGAACATGGGAACAACCAAGGCTACACCTTTGTTTAGTTCAGAAAAGTGAACCCACCCTCCTATGATGGTAAGTTCGATCCTCTTTTGGCGAAGCGTTGGATTAAGAAAATAGAGAGAATGTTTAAAGTTGAAGAAGTTCTCGAGGATAAGAATGTTGATTTTCCAACCTAGTATTTGGAGGGTGAAGTCGGGTGCTGGTGGGAGGGATTGAAGACCACTCTTGGGGACGAGGACGCGACTATCTATTGGAGGGACTTCAAGGCGGCTTTCAATGCTCAATTTTTTCTGAAGTTTTTTCAATAGAAGATGAAAAGCGATTTTCTACAAATACCACAAGGCCACTCTACCGTGTTGGACTATGCGTGTCATTTCAATCGAATGAGCAGATTTGCGGGGAGTTCCATGGCCGATGAGAAGGAAAAAGTTAAGCACTTTCAAAGACGATTTCGACCCGAGATTCATTTCGAACTCGCGTCCCTTCTACTGACAACTTATGAGGACGTGCTGGCATGACATATCAAGATTGAGCAAGAGATCTTGGAAGGCAGCATCCCGGGTGCTCCTTAATATAAGAGGCATGAGGTTAGAAATGTCTAGAAAGTCGTATAAGTGGTGGTAACAAGCAAAGGGGCTTTAGCAGGCTCGAAAAGGCGAAGAGTCAAGCTATTCTTGAGCCTTGCACTACTTGTGGGAAACTTCATAGTGGCTAGTGTTACTGGAAGACCGGAGTTTGCTTTTTATGCGGAAAGACGGGACATATATGACAAAATTGTCCTATGTAAAAGAATGTTCTAGCAGATAACAGATCATATTTTGTATGTGGGCGACCTGGACACCTAGCACGCACTTGCCCTATGCGGACGAATGCACCTCCGGTTGACAAGCCCCTGGAGAATCAGCAAAGACAAAGGACAGCTGGGAAGATCTTTGTGATAACAGAGGAGGATGTGGCGGCGTCTAATGCGGTTGTTCCAGGTGATGTTCTATTGCCTCGCGATATGATTACGCCTTATTTGATCATGGTGCCACGCATTCTTTTGTTTCCATGGAATTCGCTAAGAAACTTGATATGCCGCCTAAGTCTCTTGATTGCAATTTGCGTGTGGATAATCCCACTGGTGATTTCTTGATTGCTAATCGTGTGTTTAAGAGATTTATGCTCTGGATTGATGATGTTGAGATGCCTATATATCTTGTGGAATTAAATATACGGGATTTCGATGTCATTCTAGGAATAGATTGGTTATCAATGTATCATGCTACTATTGATTGTTATGCAAAAAAGTTATTTTTTCGACCTCCAAATCACACTAAATTCTCTTTCTCGGGGAGTTGTAAGGTTATCTTTCTAAGGCTGATTTCGGTTTGCAAGCGAGAAAGCTTTTGAAGAAGGGTTGTCGTGGTTATTTGGCTTATGTGAAAGACATAAACAAAGAGATGGTAAAGCTGGAAAATGTTCCCATTGTTCGAGATTTTCCGGATGTATTTCCTTAAGACTTACTTGATTTGCCTCTCGATAGAGAGATTGAATTTTCCATTGACTTGATGCTTGGCCCCACACCCATTTCTAAGGCACCGTATCGAATGGCACCGGCTGAATTAAGAGAGTTGAAAACATAGCTACAAGAACTCCTAGATAAGGGATTCATCCGGCCTAGTGTATCACTTTAGGGCTATGCATAGACTATCGAGAGCTTAATAAGGTAACGATAAAAAATAAATATCCTTTGCCTTGGATTAACGATTTATTTAATCAATTTTAGGGAGCTCAAGTATTTTCTAAGATCGACCTCTGCTCTAAATATCATTAGTTGAAGATTAAAGCGGATGATATGCCTAAAATCGTTTTTAGGACGAGGTATTGCCATTATGAGTTTCTTGTCATGCTTTTTGGATTAACGAACGCACCTGTTGCTTTCATGGACTTGATGTATAGTGTGTTTAGGCGATATCTTGATAGATTCATTGTGGTATTCATTGATGATATTATGGTATATTCAAGGAGTCCAGAGGAACACGAGCAACATTTGAGGGTTGTCTTGCGGACTTTGCACAACAATAAACCGTATACAAAATTCAGTAAGTATGAGTTTTGGCTTGTTTACATTGACTTTTTGGGCTATGTAATCTCAGAAGATGATATTTCGGTTGACCCGAAAAAAGTCGAAGCGATTGTTTTGTGGAGACGCCCTACCAATGTCACTAAAGTCATAAGTTTTCTTGGCTTAACAGGCTACTATAGGGGATTTGTGGAGGGATTTTTCGAAATTGCCAGCCCACTTACTCGTTTAACTCATAAGGGAGTTAAATTCGTATGGACGGATCAATGTGAGCACGATTTTCAAGAACTAAAAAGACGATTGGTATCGACTCCCGTATTAACCTGACCTTCAGGTACTCATGGTTTCATTATCTAGTGTGATGCATCTAAAGAAGGTTTAGGTTGTGTTCTCATGTAGGATGGGAAAGTTATAGCCTATGCCTCTAGACAGTTGAAGCCATATGAGAAGAATTATCCAACTCATGATCTAGAGTGAACAACAATCATGTTTACCTTGAAAATATGCCATCACTATATGTATGGCAAGAGATGTGAGTCTTTACCGATCACAAGAGTTTGAAGTATATATTTTCTCGGAAAGAACTCAATACAAGTATCGAAGATGGCTAGAATTCCTAAAAGATTATGACTTGTCCATCAATTATCACCCAGGTATGGCGAATGTAATAGGCGATGCCTTGAATCGTGAATCTTTTGGAAATATGACGATATTACTTACTTCTCATAAGTATATTCTCGAGGACATGCAAAAGCTAGACTTAGAGGTATTGATACATAATCTTGGTGCCTGGTTAGCTAATTTTAGAGTACAACCCACGTTAATAGACGGAATCAAAGAAAAACGGGATGATGATCCTCACTCGTGAAAGATTAGAGAAGGCATCGAAGCTAGAAGGCATGAGGACTTGAGTATTCATGCCAATGAATCACCGAGATTTTGTGGTAAACTCTGTGTCCCCAACAATTCGAAATTGAAAAAGGAGATATTGTGGGAAGCCCACAGTACCAGATTTTCTATTCATCCATGAAGGTTTAAGATGTATAGAGATCTGAGAGAAAACTTCCGGTGGGTCAACATGAAGAAAGATATCATCAAATTTGTCGACCAGTGCCTTGTTTGCCGCGAGGTAAAGATTGAACATCAAAAGCCAGGTGGACAGCTACACCCACTTGAGATACCTAAATGGAAGTGTGAGCATATTATCATGGATTTCATCGTCAGATTACTGAGGACACCAAGCGGTAAGAATGCTATATGGGTTATTGTCGATCGGTTGACTAAATCTGCTCACTTTTTATCGTATCATTCGGCCTCTCACTTGAAGACATGGCGAAATGGTACGTTAATGAAATAGTGAAGCTTCACGGGATTCCGGTGAGTATTGTTTTTTTACAGGGATCCACGGTTTGTGTCCAACTTTTGGAAGAGTTTTCAAAGAGCATTGGGTACTAAACTCAACTTTAGTACAACATTTCATCCACAAATAGACGGCCGATCGGAGAGAACCATTTAGACTTTAGAGGATATATTGAGAGCATGTGCTATTGACGTTGCGGCTCTTGGGATGAGCACTTGCATTTGGTGGAATTCTCTTATAATAATAGCTATCATTCCAGCATCAAGATGGCTCCTTTTGAAGCTTTATATGGTCGAAAGTGCAGGACACCGGTTTGTTGGGACGATATGGGTGAGAAAAGACTAAGCGGTCCCGAGTTTATACAGCAATCATAAGAGAAAGTCAGGCTTGTTCGAAAGCTTTTAAGAACAACACAAAGCAGCCAAAAAAGTTACGCCGGCCTCAAACGGCGTAAGTTAGAATTCGAAGTGGGTAATCATGCATTTCTAAAGGTCTCTTCTATGAGGGGAGTTATGAGATTTGGCACACATGGCAAGTTGAGTTCGAGATATGTGAAATTGTTCTTGATATTGGAGAGGATTGGTGAGGTTGCGTACAGATTGGCATTGCTACTAGTGTTATTTGGAGTGCATGACGTGTTCCTTGTGTCTTTATTGTGGAAATATGTGCCAAGTCCCGATCATGTATTGGATTATACTCTTTTAAGGTTAAGGGAAGACTTAATGTACGAAGAATAGCCTTTATGCAACGTGGATAGATAGGATCAAGTGTTACGGCGTTCTACGATCGTTTATGTGAAGATTCAATGGCAAAACCACAAGGAGAGGGAGGCCACTTGGGAGCTCGAGGAAGAGGCAAGATGCAAATACCCTCACTTGTTTGATGATTTAGGAATATCTAAATTTCGAGGAAGAAATTTCTATAAGAAGGGTAGATTGTAAAATATGGGCCAGCCAAAGCCTAATTCCTTTTTAATTCTCCAACCCAACCCATGCTTCGTTCTCCCCTTTTTCTTTTATTTGTTTGTTCTTCTCTTGGCTAGTCATTCGTGGAGAGAGAGAGAGAGAGAGAGAGAGAGAGAGAGAGAGAGAGGTGAAGGAGAAATAGAGAAAAATGGAAGGAATATCACACCATTTGTGATTGGAAGATGATTAAACATCATTCTACGACAACGGTAAGTAATAAACATCTCATTTTCCCTTGAGTGAAGTTGTTTTGGAATTTTAGGGTAAATCCCGAAACCTAAGGTTGAGTGAGTTGAAAATTCGAGTTTTTGAGGGTTTTAGCTGCAATCTTGGTTGATAATGAAGGTTAGGATGTCTCGAAGCCATAGGATTTTACGACGCGCAATTTGCACTTCCGGTTTGTCCGAAACGACACTTTGAAGTTGGCCCTCTTTGCTGGAAACGTGAATTCAGACCACTGTGGCAGCACTTTTTCACATGTTTTCTATAATTTTTGGTGCGCGCTTGTTGGGGGTTTCGAAGTACATTAAATAAGCATCGTTTTGACTACAATATTACGTTAATTGGAATTCGGTAGAGGGAGTTATGGCTCAAAGTAGCATAGCACGTGGGCTGTTCATGTACCAAACAGAAATGGGATATGCTTTAGGGAGGGCTTTTGTTGGCCCATAGATGTCGGGCTATTGACGTTTATACGTCATTTAGTCAAGTCTTTTGCTAGCGTAGTATTTCTTCAATTTTTAATTTTATTTTTCAATTAATTTTTAGGATTTCAAGCTTTTCGGTTTGAGTAGCTACTTTAGTTTGGATTTCCATTTTTAAAGGTGAGCCATACTTTCTCTTCTAAGAATTTATAAAACTCATGCCTTAAAGAAGAGTACGTGTATTGTGGTTTGATTTTCTTGACAAGATAAAGAAAGGTGATGTTTAGAGCATTGTTTTTGCATAAATAGAATCGAGCTATTGCTACCCCTTTGATTATTTGATATAGCTTGTTGATGATTGTCTTATGTTGAAACCGAAATGCCCAATCTTCTTCTTCTTCTTCTTCTTCTTCTTCTTCTTCTTCTTCTTCTATCCGTGACACCGACTCCTACAAGGATCATCTATAGATAGTCCAAGCCCAAATAGGACTACCTGTTTTGGTAGCGGAACTAGGTCATCTTCTTGCTGTTTGTGATGGCAATCGAGTTCTTCTGTCTCCTCTGTTCCTCTTCTTCGGGCTCAATTTCGATAAGGGCTCGCCTTCCCCTACTTATGTTGCTTCATCGGAAGGTGTCGAGGTAATGCCCGACCGTTTGCTCTCTTTGCTGGCGTCATGGTTGATGGCCAGGCTAAGGAAGGAGGAAGGAGCGGCGGCCGACGGAGGAAGGAAGGAGAAGAAAAGAAAAAAAAAATGAAAAAAATAAAAAATAATTTTTTTGAAATTTTAAAAAATTAAATTAAATTAAAAAATTATTTTAAAAAAATTATGTGCGATGGAAATTGATTCTCCTTACCAAATGAAAAAAAATATTTTTCAGTTCATTTTCAAGTTTTTGCTAAATACCGAAAAATATTGTCATTTTTCTAGAAAACAGTGGAAATGCTTTATTTTTCGTGAAACAAACCGAGGTTAAGTGTATTTCTAACTTGAAGTTGACAATCCGTCCTCCGATTTCAAACCACACTTGACAAGAGAAACCGTGGGAAACCTTCTTTTTTTTTTTTTTAAGGGCCTGAACACCGCCAGCCCCTCCGCAACAGAGACCGACAATCCTAAGTGACGGTCCTACATCTGGACCTTGTTCTTGATGTTGTTTTTGTCACTAAAGAAGTACAAATCCTCTTGAGTACCTTGTTCTTGTTGTTACCACTACATCAGTACAAACCTCTCTCGTTGAGTATGGATGGCCCAGCATATCCTTTCTGGAGCAGCCAGGCGATGGTAACGTAAAGGGCGGACTGGGATTCAATAGAGTATAAGATTGGCTTTATACCCGCCGACTTGAGTAGCCACAGATCAAGTAGATCACTAACCAATCAACTTATGACAGTTCGATCTATTTCAACTTTTTTTTCATTTGCGGAATAGTTGTGACCCATAAGGATCTAGTGAACTTCATGGACTGGATATGCTTATCTAGTCATCAATCAAGCTTGGCCTGGAACTCCCACTAAAAGAATTAACGTTGAAGTTTAATTAGCCATTAAGCACCTTAATCTAAACTATAACCAACGTTGCGTAGAAAAAACTGAGCCAAGGTACATTTAAGCTGTCCAATCTAAACTATAACCAACGTTACTATATTACTAGTAAATAAGTGAACTTCGAAATTTCATCTCCGTCTCCACAATATGCTTGCGAAGATGGACTTGAGTAAAGGTGTGTCCGGGAATTAATTTGTGATGCGAATAAATCATGGGAACAATTTCTCAATGAATTATGGAAACAGTTCGTAATACTTTTATAAGCCTTTAGTGATAGTCAAAAGCGCGATTGATATATGAGCATTAATTGCTATATAAAAAATGACCTCGACTATTAAGAATGTGTGAAGGAATATAAAATAGCCATATCAACAGAGAGTACTACCATGAAAACAATATTAATCGCGATATTATAGTGGGATATATCGTACTTATATCAGTACCACCCATCTAAAGTTTTTACATACCTACGGACCATAATGTCCGAATAACGTCATTCGACTTTGACTTTGCTCCGAAATAGTCCGCATAAAAAAGAAAATTTATAAAACAAATAAATGGTGCTTCAATAATGCACCTCACGAACCTTTTTCCTCTGTTCAGTAAATAATGGTCTTCAGTGGAGCAATTCTCTATGGAGAAAAAGGTCACTTGTCTAGGTCCGGTGTCCTTATCATAAGTTTGAGAGATCTAAAAAAGTTCGGTGTCCTTTTTCCTCTGTTCAGTAAGGTTTAGGACTTTTACCAAAAAAGTCATAAATCTATTGCAATTGTGTCAACTCAGTCATAAACCTCTTTTTTTTTTTTGCGATTCAATCTTAAACCTTTTGCAATTGTGTCAATTCAGTCCACTCGGCGAATTTTGGCCGACCAGCGTTGACGTGGATGCCGGCCAAATTTGAATAACAAAATATAAAATATAAAAGAATGCAAAAACTTTTATAATTTTTTTTATAATATTAGATCGTCGGTCGGCCAGTGTCCATGTCGGTGCCGACCGGCCAAAATTCACTAAATGGACTAAATTGGCACAATTGCAAAAGGTTTAAGACTGAATTGGCAAAAAAAAAAAAAAAAGTTTATGACTGAATTAACACAATTGCAATAGGTTTAGGAATTTTTTGATAATTTCCCCAAGTCTATTGTGTTAGGGTCGGGGAAGGCAAGAATTCATGACTGGTAAATTGATTCACTCTGTAAACAAGTAGAAAAAGGCATAGTTGACGAAGGGATTTAATATGGAAAAATTACCAAAAAAGTCATAAACATTTTCTAATTGTGTAAATTTAGTCTTAAATCAATTTTTTCTATCTATTTATTTCTAAACCTATAGCCGAAAATCATTGATGTGGACGTCGGTCATCCTACGTGGCACGACCAGCGTTGACGTTGACAAATTTTAATAATTTTTTGACTTTTTATAACTTACTATAATCTTTTTATTTTTTCTTTACTTTTCTTTTTTTCCTTGTACTTAGAGGCGGTGAGGGCGAGGGGCGGATCTGGCGAGGGCTGCGGCGCCCTCATCCGCCCTAAGCCAGGAAAAAGAGAAAAGGTAAAGAAAAGGAAAGAAACAAAATATACGAAAATTCATAATATTATTAAAATTTGTTCCCATTAGCACCGACCGGTCACGTAGAATGGCAGCATCCACATCGGTGTTTTTCGGCCAAAATTGATCGAGTTGACTCAATTGACAAAATATGAAAAGATTTATGACTAATTTAGCAAAAAAAAAAAGGTTCAAAATTGAATTAACACAATTACAATAGATTTAGGGCTTTTTTGATAATTTTCTCGATTGAGTATTTAACTGTCCTACATTTATTCAAATATACATAAATAAGAACTCTAAACTTTCCAAAAAGCTACTCTTTTTGCTTCTCGATAAGAAGGATATGATGGCCAAGGAATGACAATGACTCACCCTGGCACTAATTACTTGGATGTATAAAAAATCACCCTTATTAAGCACCTCTCTAGTTGAAGCTCTTGACTAAAAATATTGGACACCTCCACTTGATGCCGATGCCCAATGTCTGATTACTTTTCATATAATAAATGATTTAAACAAAAGATTGTTGATTAAACAATAATAAAGAAGGATTAAGATACAACCTGCATCAAAAAGTTCCTAACCCAAAAAAAGAAAACCACGCAGGTCATATGTAGTTCTTTTCAAGTTATTATAATCAGCATCATTGCCACAATTCAACTATCCAAACTCATAATACTGGTCCATCCACTATGATTTATCGTATGGTCTTAGCCAAGCCAATGGTACGGGAACACCCAAAATCTCCACCTTTTGCCAGCTACTGCTTCATCTTCATTACATGATAATCTTCCAGACTTATGACAAAAGAATCTCGCGTATTCATATAAGAAGCGATAAGGAGTTTCCCCTTAAGTACCCGATTAAAAGGATGTTTATAGTTTCAAATGAGGAAAAAAGTCATAAACCTATCGCAGTTTTGCCAATTCGATTCAAAACCTTATAATTTTGCCAAGTAAGTCCTAACCATTTTCACGTTTTGCCAATTGAGTTCACTTGATAAATTTTTGTCGGAAATCGCTGACATGGATTGTCCTACTTGGCACAGCCGATGCCGACGTAGATAATTTCTAATAACATTTTAATATTTTTAAAATGCTATTTTTTCCTTTTCTTCTATTTTCCTTTTATTTTTCTTCTTCTTCTTCTTCTTTTCTTTTTTCCTTCCCTTCTTCCCTCCACCAACCATTGATGAGACACCCGGGCCTGGCTTGGCCGGCGAGGGCCGCTCTCACCGGATTGAGTGAGGGCTACCCTTACCTTGGTGAGGGTCGAGCGAGGGTGGCCCTCGCCCGAGGCCGGCGAGTGCGGAAGGGAAGAAAAACAGAAAAAAAAAAAAAAAACAAGTAAATGAAAACGAAGAAAAGAAAAGGAAAACGAAAAAAGTTAAAAACATAATTAAAATTATCCATATCAACGTCAATCGTGTCACGTAGTATGAGCAGCGTCCACGCCAATAATTTCTAGCTAAAATTAGCCGGATGGACTCAATTGATAAAATTAAAAAGGTTTAAAACTAAATTGGCAAAATTGTGATAGATTTAAGATTTTTTGTATAATTTTCTCATTTCAAATTTATCAAAATTTTCTCGTATTATATGAATGACCAATGCGCTGGAAATTAAACTACCTCGTGTTAAGTACTTAACTAGTGGACAATTACACAAATAATCAATGAGAGAGCACTTCATATGGAGGGAACACTCCGTCCTATGCTTGTCCCGTCGCTAGGGTTTTGGAATATAGAAATCCAGGCTAGGGTTAGATTCTATTCACCCTTTTGAATGTGCCTGTGGTAGTGGGGCA
Organism: Rhodamnia argentea; assembly: GCF_020921035.1. Classification (NCBI taxonomy): domain Eukaryota; kingdom Viridiplantae; phylum Streptophyta; class Magnoliopsida; order Myrtales; family Myrtaceae; genus Rhodamnia; species Rhodamnia argentea. The sequence goes on along the minus strand of NC_063157.1, from coordinate 18,821,682 downwards.
TCATGGAATATTTTATTGTGAGTCTTCTACTGGGGATGTAGAATGTGATGGCTTTACAATGAGTTGTATGCGACTTTGCTACTTCATTCTCAAAGGAAGGGAAAACAGGTGGTTGAATATAAAGACATAAGAAAAAACTGAAGGCCCAGGAAAACAATTATTCATTCAGATACGTAAGACTTAGCAATAATTTAATTTCCTATTTGAGATTTCATTGTGTTAGTTTATCTTTTTTCCTAATTCAAATTCGGAATCTCATAGGATTTTTAGATATAAATATGGGTGTTTTACTCTCTTGTAAGAAATTGCGATTAGTGTTATCTTTATTTCCACTGCATCAACATCGAACTAATAGTCATACATGAGAATTCCGTACATTGATCAAGAATGCAAAATTTGTAATCTAGAAAATTACAAGCATGATTGCAAAAAGTTTCCATCTATCATAAATGAAGAAAAATATAACCTTAAAAAGAGGGTTGCAAGAAGAGGACTTCCCAAATGGCTAACTGCGAAAATATTAATCCCGTCCAAACATGCTTAATTTTGAATTTTTTTCAGAAGATCACATGTATTAGTTCCGGTATGATCTCGCACTTAAAAGCTCCAGAAATTCTTCACTCGCTTTGATGTGCCTTTGATATGTACTCACTCACTTCCAAATAATATAAATTTTCTTGACATGGTTATCTGATCAGATATCATTAACTTCTTGATATGTGATTCCCACTATAGTTATTATACGCATAAAGGGGAAAATCAAATCATTGTCACTATATGAAAGGAAAGTTTTTGAAAGAGCTTACTTTAACTTTGGAAAACAAAAAATATAAATCTATAATTGACAAATTAAGAATAAAAAGCATCATACACAATTCAAAATCAAAAGATAACGAGGAAGGAAACATCTGAGGAAGACATATATATACACAATGAAATTAACCGAGTCATATGTGTATGTACACGGCCTAATTTGTGGTTAAAAGGACTGTGAAGTTCTTTCATATCGAAGCTTGCAAACAGATTTATATATTTGTATAGTTAGTGAGTGGAATGTATGATGTTCATGATTTGCAGTCTACAGCCAAAGGCACGATTGCGGAAAGTTTCCTTCAACCAGAGACAGAAAAATATAGCCCTGAAAAGAAAGGCGCAACACGAGAACTTTCCAAGTTTTAACCCATTATAATACTAATCACGTCCACTCACACTTAATTTTAGAGTTAATACCATAAAAGCCCAAAACTAATACACCTGCAATAAAATTATTCCAAATTAATTTTTTGGCCACTAAAAACCTTAAACTGATATATCTCTGATAAATATAACCCAAATTAATTTTTTAACCTCCAAAAATCCCAAACCGACGGACTTGTGACAAATTTACTTTTCGTTAGTTTTCTTAAAGTTAGATTAATACCACAGAATTTGTACACATGTGATAAACAGATGCTAAAAAGACCAAACCATTACACATGTCAACTACTACGTGTCATCAAACTCGGCAATTTGATAGTAAGATCTAACGAAAATTAATGGAGGTAGGTATACCAGTTTTGGATTTTTTATAGTTAAAAAATTAGTTTGGAGTGAGTTTATCACATGTGTATCAATTTGGGGTTTCTAATTGTATTAACCCCTTAATTTCATAATTTCTATGAGAAAATTACATGTATTAGGCTCCGTTTGTTTTATGAAAAATATTTTTTTGGAAAACATTTTCCTTAATTTTCGGTGTTTGGGGGTGGAAAATGAGTGGTCAACGGTAAATATTTTCTGGTCAACAGAAAAAACCTTCTAAAGTTATGGAAATGATTTCCTCATTTTGAGAAGAGGAAAACATTTTCCTCATATTTTGTTCCTCCTTTCTTTCGCACTTCTTTTCTTTAAAATTAATTTTTAAAAATTCAATTTAAAACGTTTTACAAATTCAAAAAATTTTATTTTTTCTTTTATTTTTTTATTTTTTTCTCCTTTTCTTCTTCTATTTTCTCCATCTTCCTTCTTCCTCCTTCCTCCCTTCCTCCGCCTCCTTCCTCAACCTCTTGTTGCTCCTTCCTCCACCAATGACGGACCTCGGCGACGACGGCCTCGAGGGAGGCCAAGCTCGCTAGACCTGGTTCTGCCAAGGCACAACCTAGAGCGAGAGAGGTAGGCGAACCGTCACCGGCCCCAATCGAGGCCAGGCCAGGAGTCACCGGCCTTGCGCAAGGCTAGGCCAAGTGTCGCCGGCCTTGCGTTAGGCCAGGCCAAGTGTCGCCGGCCTCACACGAGGCCGGACGAGTCGTCGTCGACCCCAATCGAGGCCAGGGCAAGAGTCGCCGACCTCTCGCGAGGCTAGGCCAAGCGAGTCATCGCTGGCCCCGATCAAGGCTAGGCCTCGCTAGATGCAGCAAGGCCAGGCGAACCGTCACCGGCCTCGCCTACAACCGGTTCTTGGCACGACTATGGCCGGCGGCCAGGCGGAAATAGTAATTGAAAAAAGAGAAAAACATTAAAAAAAAAAAAAGAGGAAAAAAAGGAAAAAGAAAAAAAAGATAAATAATTAAAAATTTTAAAAATTCAATTTTAAAAAAAAATTTTAAAAAAAAGGAAAAAAAAAATTATTGAATGAAATGCATGGAGGAATTTTCCATACCAAACAACAGAAAAAATTTTCTTAGTCTTTTTAATATTTCAACTAAACACCGGAAAATATAATCATTTTATTGGAAATTAACTTCCCGGAAAACATTTTCTAGAATTGACTCATTTTTCGTGAAACAAACGGAGCCTTAGTGTCGATAGGATCGCGCACGTAAAGCTCCTAAAATTCTTTACTCACTATGATGTACCTTTGAAATGTGCTCCCTCACTTCTTCCGAATAATATACATTTTCTTGACATGGTTATCCGATCAGATATCAATATCGTGATCTGTGATTCCCACTATAGTGATCCAGGGAAACTAGAGAGAAGTGCAGATACAACCTCCATCAGATAAGCAGATTGCTAAAGCAACATGAGCAGGTGATACACGAGGCACACATAAATCCTTAATGATTGCTAATTTTTAAACTCAAAAACACATTATGTATAGCAATAATAACCCTAGTGGTGACACCATGCTAGAGCCCATTTTAATATGGTGCCTTTGACCCATCAACCCACTTCTTCTTCTTCCTGATTATTATAAAGAAAATGTCGTGTCCCCAAATTTGTGTGTGATTATCCTAATAAGATTGCATTAATTACTGACTTTTTAATAAAATTTTCTTAATGACAGATTTATAGCGGTACCCACTTATACTTGTTGCCGAACACCAATAGAGGAAAGGGCAAGTGCAATAAGGAGCTGATACGTAATTGAATGAGTACTACCTCCAACTCAGGCTTGCATTCGGCATCTTGTGAGTTTGTGACGGGGGAAAATGTCAAAAAAATCCTAAATCTATAGCAGTGGTGCCAATTCAGTCTTAAACCTTTTATTGGTGTCAATTTAATCGTAAACCTTTTGTATTTGTGTCAATTAAATTCATCCGATCAATTTTAGCCGATACTTGTTGACGTGGACGCCATCCGTTCCATATGGCATGGTCGATTCCGACGTGAAAATTTTTAAATATTTTTATATAATTTTTATCATTTTTTTTCTTTTTTCCCTTTTTCTTATTTCTTTTCTCCTTCCCTCTTATGGAGGCCACTGCCCGACCACAAGCCGCACGCCTCGACGGCCGGTCTCGCCGGCCAAGGGTGAGCATCGGCGGGCGAAGGGTTTCTTCTTCACGCGAACCTAAGAGGGTGCGAAGAAGATCTTCCGCTTGGAAAGATCTACAACATGCCAACCCTCCCCCCCCCTCCAATTTTGGTGTCATTCGACGAAATGGAGTTTCATTTTGGCAAGGCTCGCCCAAGCCAAATCTGGCGACGCCGACCCTTGCCCAAGCTAAGGTAGCCTCGACCAGCGCGCTGGGGCCTCGGTGCTCGCCAAAGGCTAGCCCTCGGGTAGGCAAGGCTCGATGAAGCCATCTGTTTCGGCTGCGCAGCTAGGCGGTGGTCGACTACCTGCAACGCAAAAGAGGAAAGTAGAAAAGAAAGAAGAAGAAAGGGAAAAAAAAAAAAACTATAAAACTTACTAAGAATGTCAAAACATTATAAAAATATTTAAAAATGCCCATATTTGTGCCCACCTGCAATGCAGAAGAGGAAAGTAGACAAGAAAGAAGAAGAAAGGAAAAGATAGAAAAAATAAATTATAAAAATTATTAAAAATGTCAAAACATTATAAAAATATTTTAAAAAATGCCCATGTCAGTGCGGGTGTGCCACGTGTGACGACCGACGTCCACTTCAGCGATTTTTGGCTAAAATTGACCGGATGGACTTAATTGGCACAAATGCAAAAAAATTAGGACTAAATTGGCACCAATAAAAGATTTAGGAATAAATTGTCATAAATACAATAAGTTTATGACTTTTTTTACACATTTCTGATTTGTGACCTTTTAGGTCTCAAGGGTTATATATAAGGAAAATGTTGTGGATAGTTCCTAAATTTTGGCTCAATTTACAACGTCATTTTTAAATTTTTAATTTGTTCAATGTGGTCCTTGAATTAATCCTAAATATTCAATCTAGTCCTTAAACTTTATTTGTTTAATCTAATCTCTCAACCGTCAATTTCAAAGTCAAATCATTCATTCAATACTATTGACACTTTTCAGTGCTATCTTTTTAATACTAATTACCATTTTGGTCGTTATAAATAATATTATAATTCCATTTAAGTTTGTTTCAATTTATGATCTCTAGCATACTAAAAAGTATAATCTCATTTAGAGTTATATTGAATTCAAATTCCTTTTTTTTTTTTCAGAGAATTAAAAGTTTTCATAAAAGTATTAATAACTATATCAATTATCTATAGATTACCCCCACTTATATTGACCTAAATCTTGGTCCTAACTTTTTAGATAGATAAAATATTCAAGTTTTTTGTTTGGCGTTTTCTTAATTTAATTTAATTAATTATGTAAGTTAGGAAATTTAAATAGTAGGAATATCATTACAACTCTAAATGATATTCTACTTTTACTATTATAGAGATCGTGAGTTAAAATAAACTTAAAATAGAACTCTCACAATACTTATAAACACACAAAAAAAGGTACAAAAAAGTAATAAAAAGATAGTCATATTATTTTTGTTAATATAGGAAATGGACTAAATTAAACAAATTGAAAGTTTAGATATTAAATTGAATATTTATGAATAATTTGACCACATTGGACGAATTAATTATTTAAGGATGACATTGCAGATTTTGCAAAAATTTAGAGACTATTTAAGTCATTCTCCCTTGTACATATACAAACAAAGCTCCAAGAAGACCCCTCGAATTTTGGAATACTACTCTAACAATAGCATAAATTATGTCGAATTCATTAAAATACACTAGTGTGATTTTAATGTTTTCTTGATCACTTTTTCTAAAATTATGAAGTTGAGTTAGTGGTTAATGAACTGAATCTTGTGTCGATTAGATGCGACCAAAAAAAAAAAAAAAAAAAAGATGTGCAACACAGGTCTAACTTGTTATGCCACTTAGTGTCACTTGTGTGATGATGATGTACACCTTATGATTTCTTTCAAATTTATATCATTTTGCATGTCCTTCACTCATGCCATATTCGATTCGTACGTCATACTGCATTCCTTTCACGCATGTCTTATTTGAAATGCCGCGACAATTTTCTTGTTATTCATTCATGCCATAGTTGATTTTCACGTTATTACGCATGTTAGCTTCTCAAATTATTTTGAATGTCATTCAAACATGTTGAGTTTGATCATCTTGCATGTCATTCAAGCATGTTATATTTGATTACCCTGGGATATGTGCATATTCCATTAGAAATTCACATCACATTGAAATGTCACGCTCAATCATTGCATATTTGATCGCTCATCACATTCACCATTTCTAAGTCATATCTGATTGCTTCATATTCGATTTTGATTCCACTCATGTCATATTCGATATCTCCTTTTGCGTCGTGCATCATGCATCACATATTTCAAAATATATGGACACACAATGGAGTTGCCCGTTATACAAGATGATGTGATCCTTTTTTCCGATTGCAAATCGGCCCAAAAATTCTATTTTCAAAAGGAAAATTCACAATAAATACAAATTATGGCTTAATCAAAGAGTTGTGGTATCTTAGCCGTTCCCTCGCATAATCAAACTCACAAACCTTATAACCTTTGATTAACATGTATAGACCAATCATTTTATACATGTCATTGTCACCTATATGGCTGTATCAGCTTAGATATTCTGGGTGTCCAGTCAACTGAGATTAGAAATTTCAAGCTTAACATGGTCGTTAAAATTTCATACAATCACATCCAGTGGACTAATTGTTAATTTTTTTTTCTCTATATTTTTTGGCCATCATACAAGCGTATGTATGATGTGATGTATTTTTTTAAAATGACAAATAATAGGATTGACCATGCTTACAATAACCTAGGGCATTCATAAATCCAATTTGAAACAAGATAACACAAACAATTGACGATATGCCCCTACTGGATGATATATTTCAAATTTTCCTCCTTGCTTGGACCATATGGGGATAAGTACACCATTAGTGCCATAACTTGTGTACGGCGTTCACTTAAATACCATAACTTTCAAAACGTTTACTTGAATACCATAACTTTCAAAATTAATTTATTTGAATGTCACGTCGGAGCAAAATCGTTCACTTAAGTGCCACAACAACTTTTTTGACGTACCACGTTAGCTTTTCTGGCATCCGCGTCAATATGACATTCAAGTAAACGATTTTGAAAATTATGACATTTGAGTGAACATTTTGAAAGTTATAACATTTAAATGAGTGCCGTACAAAAGTCATAACATTTTTTATGTAGTTTTCCCCGGAACATATGATTCATCTGGTTCCAGGAAGCAATTCAACTCGCAACCTGAGAATCCCCAAAATTTTGGGAAATTAAGGAATGGGGTGGGTTGTCTCATTGGATGTCCTTTTGTGCATCACGCCTCACTCCCCAAAACAGCAGATGCAAATGCGCTTTTCACTGCTCGTCCTGGAGAGGTGAATTGAAACCCCTTTTCTGAATCTTCGATGTGGGGTATCCTCCGGAAGAGAGATGATTGGTCGGTCCCCCCTCAGATTCTACCAATTCTAGGGCATAAAAATTCGATCTTTGGTCCCTCGCGGCGTTCCAATTTCTTCCCGAGTTTTTATCCCCAAAGCAAGACGCCCCCTTCTCTCCGTTCTCCACATCTCTTTTTCCCTTCCCCTTAGCTCTCGCCCTCAGCGCGCGGCGTCCTCCCCCTGATTGACGGCGATTGGAAATGCGGACCGACTTTTGATGTGGATTCTCGGCTTCTCTTTCCGGGTATTCTTCGAATTATCTGCTTTCGATTCGTTGGTTTCGCTTTGCTTTTATGTCGTGCAATTCGTTTCGGGTTATGGGTTTGTGGGGGGTATTTGTTTGGTTCCGCGAATCTGTGCTTATGGAGGAGATGGGGGCATTCTAGGGTTTTGCGGGATCGGGTGTTTTTGGTTTGGCTGTGGAGAAAATGGAAGTAAACGGAAAGAAGAAGGAAGGGCATAAACGATAGTATTAATGCTATTGTTAGTTTTGAGTATCTGAGATGAATAGATCTTAGCGGATTAGTGCAAAAATCTTACCTTGGATATTGATTTTCTTCCTAGGTATCTGGTTTTTCTTGGTGCAAGTGAGATTAGAAGTTTTTCGGTTGCGATTTCAAACTCAATAGTACAGTATGAAGAAGTTTCTTGGATAGTGTCGGGTATTCCTTAAGCGAATCATGTACGTCAAACCACGATCTTGTTTAGTTTACCTATTATGGGATCGAGAGTCAGATGCAGGATGAAATTCTTTCTCTTGAACTTCTGTTTTTCCTGAATCAAACTGAAGGTCATGCAAATGAACCTTTTCGTTTGTTAGTCGTCATGAGAAATGAAGTTGTGTTGTATTTGTAAGACTTGATTTCTGTTTCCAGGGCTGTGGTGATCTCAGGATGACGTGTGCTGCTGGATATTCACTGAATCTGATGGATAACCTCTTTCGATATCTTGTGGTTGGATTCTTGTGGATTCCATTCATGACAGTACTTGTGAGGGGTCTCTGTGGTTTTGTGGACTGACGGATCGCTGCTTGAATAATTGCGTATTTGCTTTGACTTGTTTCGTGAGCATGTTAGGGAGATCTTTGCTCTAACTGTTGATCTAGAAGCACAAGCTGGAAGGAAATCAGAAAGCAAAAATTGTCGGAGCTGCTCTTTTAACGGTACTGTCAATGGAGAGTCATCGACCATCGACATTGTTGTCCATGGACTCTGGCTTTTTGTCGCACGATGAATTGGAGAGAGAGATAGATGGATCGATCATCCATGGAGGACCACCTGATATCAATCTCCCTTTGTCAACAAGGCCTAGTCCACTTCCTCTGGCTTGGAACGACCCCTGTGATATTTTAGATGTTGGTTTGGGACCCCAAATTTATGAAACAGAGATGACTGTTAATATCCCTAAGGTGGGGCGTAAGAGCAACAAGCGCCTTGATAGTGTGTGGGGCGCCTGGTGTTTCTTTAGTTTCTACTTCAGGCCTGTATTGAATGAAAAATCAAAATCCAAAATAGTTCAGGACCGTAATGGTGTGTCAGGCTTCGAGAAATCGGACTTGCAGCTTGATGCTTTCTTGGTTCAGCACGACATGGAAAACATTTACATGTGGGTTTTCAAGGAAAGGCCTGAAAATGCTCTCGGGAAGATGCAATTGAGAAGTTACATGAATGGGCATAGTCGGCAAGGGGAGCGTCCATTTCCCTTTAGTGTGGATAGGGGTTTCGTACGTTCTCACAGGATGCAGAGGAAGCATTACCGTGGCCTCTCCAATCCCCAGTGTGTTCATGGGATTGAAATTGTACGGACACCCAATCTTGCGGGTCTTGACGAGCAAGAGCGGAAGAGGTGGATGGAATTGACTGGCCGAGATGTAAACTTCTCCATCCCTATGGAAGCCAGTGACTTCAGTTCCTGGAGAAATCTTTCAAGCACTGAGTTTGAGCTTGAGCGGCCGCTCCTCCATCAAAGAGCAACACAAATCACCAACCTAGGAAGTTGCTCAATGGCTGTGGTTTAAATCTGTCTACCCCTCCATCAGACCACAGCATTGGTGACGTAGTGGATATGTCACCCGTTGGGAACAAAAGGAAGAAAGACTTTTTTCAAAATGGAAATAGCGAGGAGTTAAATTTGTCAAATGGTTCTCATTCCGACAGAGGTTTGGATCTGAAAATTCCCTCAGTAGAGCCTTCATGGTATAATGAGTTTACTGGGGTCATGAAGAATGTTTGTGGCCCTGCTACAGCAGCAAAAACGATATACGAAGACGACGAGGGGTTTCTGATCATTGTCAGCTTGCCTTTTGTAGATCTTCAGAGGGTAAAAGTTACATGGAAGAACACTAATTCCCATGGGATAGTGAAGATATCCTGTGTTAGTACAGCTTGCATACCATTTATTTCAAGACAAAACAGGACCTTCAAGCTAACAGATCCAACGCCGGAGCACTGCCCTCCAGGGGATTTCATTAGAGAGATTTCCCTACCAGCCCTCATTCCAGAAGATGCTAAGTTGGAAGCATATTGTGACGAGACAGGAACAGTGCTTGAGATTATCGTGCCCAAGCATCATGCAGGACCTGAAGAGCATGAGGTTCGTGTATGCTTCAACCCCCTCTTCTTGGAGTGATTGAGCATTGGTCGGCTGAGGGGAGGGGATTAATTTATGTGGGGTTTGGTATTGTTGTGGTTAATGCTTCGTTGTTAACCTAGTTAATGTCTTAAAAGACATGGATTGGAATTTGTAATCTCTGAATAATATGCATGTGCTTGTACTTTAATTACTATTGATTCTGAATTTTCCATAGCTTTATGCATTCTTTTAGGTGAATCCTCTGTTGAGAAGGTGATGAGGCAAAGTAATTTCAAAACTTTCGCTTAAAACAGCTCTGAGGTTAGGATCTTTGACCTAGGCCTGTCAAAAAAGCCCGACCCGACCAGAAAATTTAGGGTATTTGAGGGTCGGGCGTTAGTCTTCTTCGGTTAAGGGTCAAGTGTAGGGTATTTTGACAATTCGGTTCGGGCCAGAGTGGGTTCGAATTCGTTTGGCCTTTGTTTTTTTTTTAATCTCCCAGATTGAAAAGTACGAGGCCTAAATATAACATCCACTGATTGCAACCCTCTCTCTCCAATTTGAGAAGTACGAGCTTTAACCCTAACCTCTGCTATCGACACCTCAAGCTCTCCGGTTTGATGTTTTCAACAAGCAAGGAAAAAAAAAACACTGCAACTCGAAACCCGAATTTGTCCGACCCGAAGATTTGAGACATACAATTGGAGTATCGGGTCAGGTCAAGCGCAGTTTTATTTAGATTCGGGTTGGGCTGGGTATCATGATACTTGACCCGACCCTTGACATCCCTACTTTGACCTATCTATCAATGGATTTTTATTTTACAAGAAACTACATTGAGACTAGTGGTGAGTGGTTTTAGAGTTGTTTCAGGTTCCAACTAGAATTTATTTGTCGAAATCAGTTTTTCAATTTTTGGAACCCGAATATCGTAGAACCCATCGATTCTATTATCCGATTTTCGGTTCCACTCTAGAACCATGTTCATCCATCAAATAAACCAATTATCGACGAGTGGAGGAGAAAATCGCATTTTGTCAGCTCACTTCTTTTCTAGATTTGTCTATCAACTAGGGGTGAGCATGTTTAAAGGTAGAACCCGGAACTTGGTACCGGACCAATGGGAAAACCGTCCGATTCCATGTTTCAATGTATGTGGGGTAGGTTCTAAGTTCTAAAAATTAGGGAACCTATTCAGCCAAGTAGGTTCTAGTTCTAGGTAGGTGGAACCTGTAATATAACCTCTAACAAGTTTTGTTTTTTTCTTTATATATCTTTTCGCCAAATCCTACGATATTCTATGACGTTCAATGATGATAATGAGTGTGTAATCTGGAACATTAGTTTGAACTTTCATTTTCGGCGATATTTATGACCAAAATCTTTATTTTGTTAATTTTTCATATTTATTCATGGGTTTAAATATGAGCTATGATCAGCAAATTGTAATAGCAAATAGTAGTAATTAAAGGTGATAATGCGCTGCAATCGTTCAATTAGGAATACTTTTTGAATGCAGAAAGACTTTGGAACCAACAATGTAAGCTGTGAAAGGTAGGTTCTAGGTTCTAAGGTATGTAGGTAGGTTCCAGATTTTAGAAAATGAGAAATCCGTTCCAATGGATAGATTCCAGGTGAAACCCGTACGGAAATTGAAACCTCTCACCCATGTTATCAACGATCTTAGAAACCAAGAGGAAATCGTTCCTCGCTCAAGAGACAAAAGAAGAAATTTCATGCGTACTTGCTTATACATGCCGATTGAATTGAAAAATTGAATGTAGGAATACCCCTGAAAAAGGGTAGAATTTGTCTTAATTCAAAGGTTGCCCTAAAACTCTCCCAGGCATACCCAACTAGACGGAACTCGTGCCTGTGCAGATTGTTGTACGATTTAAGTAAATTATGATATTATAAACATTTAAGCGTATAGAAAACTTCACATATATAACATTCCAATGTTAACATGACAATAATTAGTTTGAGCAATTATTTAGTAAAACAGTTAACGTGATTTTTAGTAATCATTTCGCTTCCTACTTACTATTTCTTAAACGCATGTAATTTATGTATTCTTATTTCAGCAAATATACTTGTAAACTAATTTAAAACAGCGTGTTAATATTAAAGTAGAAAGTATCTAAAATTGGGAACCTGGACCACTCGGTCCAGTTGGTCCGATTTGCTCACCTCTAAGAAGGACAGAGGTATTAAATAGGGAAAGTGTCAAAAAAGTCTCAAACTTGTTGCATTGAGGCCAATTTAATTATAAACCTTTAAATGAACCAATTTAGTCCTAAACCTGTTATATTTGTACCGATTTAATTCATCCGGTCAATTTCGGTCTTAAATCGCTAACATAGACGCTAGCTATCCTACGAGGCAGAACCGATGCTACATAGACAAATTTCACAATTTTCTTATTTATATCTTCATTTTGACCGACAAGGGCCTCCAAGCCCTCACCGGATCTTGCAAGGGCGTTTCTCACTCGATTCGGCGAGAGTCAAACCCTCACTACCTTTGGCAAGGACCGCCCTTGCCCGTGCGAGCAACCCTCATTGGCAAAAATGAAAAATGGAAAAAAAATTCAGAAAAAATTTAAAAATTATCCATGTTAGCGATGGTCGTAACACATAGGATGGATGACGTCCATTTCAGTGATTTCCGACCAAAATTGACCGAAAGAATTGAATTGACAAATGCAAAAGATTTAAGATTGAATCGACACCAATGCTATAAATTTACGACTTTTTTATACTTTCTCCGAATAAATAGGTAGCAAAATGAGTGAATAGTGCGAATAAACTACTCCAAGCGATTGCAATGATCCATTCCTTGTAAATTGAAGTTGTATTTGTATATGTCATTCTCAGAGGCAACCCTTAAGAACGAGATTTACTTATTTATTTATTCGTATGAACATACTGGAGCATTCTTGTACTTTCGGGTCCCGATTCGCGAATTGGAATTGCGCCTTATGTAATGTTCAGTGCTTGGGAACATGTATGTTCTGCATGGATCGATCGAGATCGTTAAAAGTTAGAGGTTACTTTACGTGGTACAGATATCCCCTGCCCTTTAACAAATGAAAATACCCTTGTTTTGTGGAGGAGTTTACACAAAACCACATCCTATCGTAGACCCCTCCGCATCTCTCTCCCTTAATTCACCTCAGCCATGTCACACCTCCTATCGCCTAGGAAGCATCGACCCTCGACGCCTTCGTGTTGTGTTTGACACTCTCCGACACATTTCGACATGCGATCGACACGTGGTCAGGCGCTCTAGACACAACAGTGATACATGAGTCCAGCATCCCAACAAGTCATTTCGACAAGTATGGGGTCAATTTTAAGCATTTTTTTATAAATTAGAGGTTAAAATATAAATTTTTGAAAAATATATATTTAATCATATACCCAGTCACCCCAAAATTAATATATCTAGCTAGCGAAAAACAAAATCTAACCGTGAGTTATTAATAGAAGAAGAAGAAAAAGAAGAAAATCACCGTTGATATTTTATATGAATATGATAACATGTCAGGATTATCTAATTTTTTAAAAATGACATGTTATATATCATCTTATATCACTATATGGGTATGGAACTACTTAGCCTGTTGCTACTCGGACTATGCCGCCATAGTCTCCTCGTAATCATCACCTGTCACCCGTGGTTGTCCCCCACCATCAACGACGGTGACCCTTCTCCCTTGTGCCTCCACTCCTCTGTCCATGAAGACTGAGGTCATCAGCCTCGACCGACACTGAGGTCTTCGAGCCTCAAATCCGAGGTTGTCGTCGAGCGGTGGAGGAACGATCGAGCCCGAAGGTAGAGAAGAGAGGGGGAAGCAGATAATGTGTGTTGTGCATGTGCATGGGCAACGTATTGATAGGGGGAGAGATCCAATGGGAAAAGATGGAAAAGAATTTAAAAAAAAAAAGTGGTATGAGAAAAGGAAGAACAAAGAAAATACAGCAAATTCAAAACGTTACATGTAAATTCTACAAATTCAGAGGCTTTTTGCCTATTTGATTTGTTGCCCTGGTTGTTGGCGATGATCTTGACCTGGTCATGTTGAAAGATGCCGACGCACGAGTACGTCATCCCCAGGTCGATGCCGATCGCCGGCCCCTCCCCTTTTCCAGCCATCGATTCCTTCTCTCTAAGAAAAATTGGTGCGAAAGCAGCAACGTGACTGACGGATCGCCGGTGATGTTAGTGAAGAAGACCGTTTCACAGTAAAGAACGTTTGTGCTGTTGGGAGAGGGGGCGAGAGAGGTTTTATAAGACTTGCAAGGGAAGCACGAACATTCGAGAATGTTCGGATGGTGGAGCGGTGGCCGTTGGATCTGAGATACGCGGACGGCGAAGGATAGGTCCGATCGAGCGTCTGCTCTTCTTTCATTCTTTTTAATCCAACACCTAAATTTTGATTTTCCTTTTTTAAATCATTTATAAAAAAAATCAGGAATTAAATTTTAGTTCCTACAAAAAAAAATACTCTAAGGCGGTTTCCATTTGATTTTAGCATGCATTGCATTGTATTTTTTTATTAAACTTTGGAAAATCAAAGGCGCATTATGAATATATATATATATATATCAAGAACAGAACAGTGATTTTTTAGGGCGTGAATTGAGAAGAGAATAAAAGAAAAAAGACCTAAAAAAATGTACATGATCAATCAAACAGGGATTCGGTCAGAAAAGGATAACATATCTTCAGCAAAAAGAAAATAAAAAGAAAATAAAAGGAAACAAGATCTAATCTCTTTTCTTCGGAACCCAAACCATTCTCGCCTACAAAAGGGGGCATTAATTCAAGTCTTGGTGAAGTTCAAATTAGGAAAGTGCAATTCTTGCGAGATGAGGTAAATATTTTTCTTTCCTAATCCGCAACTTACCATATAATCGAAAAAATCTGGAATATTCGATTAGGTAAAGATTTGAATTCAATCGTTAGCCCGCAAGATTAACAATTAAAGATTAGATTTAGATATCGCGAAATACTCAAATTGATTGATATATATCCCCTTTCTTGTTTTGATTTGAATTGATTGATTGCATATCTATTTCTGAAATATATTCGTCGCATAATGTAATATTTCAAGAATTCTAAAAGATTTAAATTCATTAATCGCCTTGTCAAGATAAAAATTGCATCTTTTAAAATTAGCATCATGTAGATAATTACATATCTAATCCATCTTGTGAATATTTAGGTTAGATTGTATTTTCCTTTAAAATTACATCTCTAAAATGGTAATCCATGTTAGAAATACTTAATCTTTACTAAATTAGGGCAATTTAAATCCTAAAATATTTGAGAAATAAAGTATTTTGGCATAGTTTTACTTAGGAACGTAATTAAATCCGAAAATTTTAAAAAAATTATCATTCATGCCATGCATTGCATATAGTTTATGTGACATCCCGAAATTTTGACGTCCGTAAGAAAATTCAGGAATTCCAACATGGAAAATAAATTTGGATCTTTGTAGATTTAAGAGACGATAATTGGTTGTTCCGAGACGTCGGTCGAAAAAAGTCAAGTTAAAATAGTAAATCGTCGAGACGTAGTATCGAGACCCTTCGCGCTTGAGCCTAGATTTGATTGAATCCTGGTTGCAAGATTTCTAAAATTGCCTTCAATTTAGTACCAGTAGTTTAATGTACCCCAAATAGGAAAATTACCAAAACACCCCTAAATATTATACACTAGAAGACAAAATAGGGAATAGTTAGATTTGAATTATTTTTGTGAGCCTCCCTAACATCCTTTCAGCCGGCCCCCCACTTTACGTCACATCTCTCTCTCTCTCCTCCCTCCCTTTCGATTGACCGTGCGATGACCCCCGCTTTTTCTTCTTCGTTTCTTCTTGGTTCTTCTTCTTCCTCTTCGATTTTCTTGGCCCGACAACCTCCCCTTCACACGATCACCACCGTTATCACCACCTACACCACCACCTTGCCGCACCGTTGCCCATCCGTGTCGTTGCCGCACTATCCATCAACCCCGTCGCCGTGTCGGGCTCGGTAGTAGCTCGCGAGCCGAAGACCCAACAGCCCTCATTTCCTCTCAACTGTCGTCCCCTCCACTAGCCATCACTTCCCTCCGTCGGTATCGGCCGCCACCGCCTCACCACCACTCGACCGGTCCCCGAGCTCGGCCACCGCCGCTGGTGCCGTTGAGGAATTCATGCTGTCGAGAAACCCCGACCAGGCAGTCCCCGTTGCCCTGCAGCCACCCCTGCCCCACCTCGCTCGAGACCACTCGACCCGGCCTTGACACCGTCCCGCGCGAGTTACGCCTCTGCTGGCTACTTGCCCGTGAGTCAACTTGCGCTCCCTCCGCCGGCCCTGTCCTCGGAAGCTCGAGACCCTCCAACCCGACCCGAAACTTCAAGCTACCAAGACCCGAGTTGCCGAAGATCCTCAGCCATTGTTCCAAGCCACCATGGACAGCCACCGCCCGACCCAAGCCCATAAACCGTGAACCACGAGAACCCCTTCAGCATGCCATTGATCGATTCAACTAAATCTATTGTCATTGATCCATATATTCTCCCTCCATCATAAGGCTTCGTCCATTTGTCCCTTGGAATTTGGTTACACAATGCAGTTGTGCATGCATCCATACCCCTAATTTCGTTCATGATGCAATCAAACTTTCGCTGTTGATTCGCGTAAGTTGTACATTACAATAATAATTAGTACTTCGTTCTCAAATATTGTGGACACGTATTTTCCTCAAATTTTAAAATTGCAAAATTTACCTGCTACCTCAATAATGTCACACCTCGCATCCTTGCGAGCGTGCGAACATCCCTCGAGTCCGTCATTCACTCGCGAATAATCCCAGGAACACTTGACGAACGATGAATACGCGAGATGTAATGCGCATGCGGAAGAAAATGAATAATAAACCCGCACAATAAAACAAGAGGACTCAAAAGGCATAAACAACCACACATACTTGGTCATCACATAACATAATACTTAGTTTTCACACATAGATATAAAACACGATTACAACGGTGGGTTCGGACTAAGGTGATACATGGCATCAACAGAAGATGACACCTAATCTAGGTCAAACTCCTCAATATCTAAGATGGTACTAAAAGGTAGGTATCCAAATTGCACCTAAGGGTCGGACTCATCATCGATAGTGTCGTCAACAAGGGGAGGGCACATAGGGCAAAGCTCATCTCATGAAAATTCTCATCATCTTCAATCTCCGACTCATCGACCTCCTCGTGCCTCGACTCCTCGAGATCTTCGAGCTCGGGTTCCTCGACCTCCACGGGCTCTATCTCGGCATCTAACTCGTGATCCGGCTCGTCGGCTCCATAGGGTCCTCTACGGCGGCTCCCGGCCTCCTCAAGTCCTCCATCAATGTCGGGATGTCCGGCCACAGGAATCTCCGATATAGGTATCGACTCCTCTACGAGCTCCACTTCGCAGCTCCTACGACGGGAGCGTCGGGTCTCATGGGTCCGGCAACCTCGAGTACATCGTCAGAATGACCTCATCCCTAAGGGGTCCAAAATGTGGCTCCATCTCTATGTATCCATGACACAAAGGTAAAGGGTTTCCAATGCTCGCCTCTATCGTCCACCCATAAAGTGCTCGCTCTCCGATAGTACGTCCGATCCGGTCCTACTCGGTACTCGGTAATGACAGGCTCAAACTCCTTCGAGGAGCCCAAAATCCTCGGCATCGTAATGGGTCAAGGTCTAGGGTCTAGAAAAAAATGGATCCCGCGACGGGATGAGATTTACATCTCAATGAATCGAACGTAACCCTAACCTAGTCCATTAGTACCTCCGAACAATTCTAATCACATCAATCAAGGTAATGCAACCTATGTGATGAACAAGGCAATTATCATGACAAATACAATAACGGAGCATGGCATGGCACTTAAGTGTTTTAACTTCAATTCAAGTCAAACCCAATTCATAATTAAGGCAAAGCTTCATACTAAGGCACATAAGCACACAAACTTGGCCATTACAATTTCTTTCTTTCAATTGTCTCGATTTCAAATATATATACTACAGCGAGATGATTCGGTCAATATAACGACTCTCGAGGCTCAAGGCCCTCGAGATGATTCGGTCGGTTATACGACTCTCGCTTGCGAGATGATTAGGTCAAATATCAACTCTCGACCCTCCAGCTCCTTCGAGATGATTCGGTCAATATAAAACTTTCGTGTCCGGACCTCGATATGATTCGGTCAATGTAGTGACTCTCGACACTCCAACTCCTCGAGATGATTCGGTCGACTACAAGACTCTCGAGCCGCAAGACCTCGTCAGGTCAGTCGGGATCAAACACCCGCGGCGCAATACATTGGCCAATTAATTATGATATTTTTCTCAAGACATCACTCTCCGAACAATCACACATGTTCAGTCCTTTAGCCCATTAATCCAGTCAATACAACGCATCAAGTAACTTACACAGGACGGTTACACATATCCCCGGCCAAGAATATCAAGTACGACTAACACAAGTCAATTGGCCCACGTTTCCTTTGTAGAAACTGAATATTAAGTATAACAAACCATTTAATCACATTTTTCTTTTAATGGCCGAGCACCCACAATTCACTCACCAAACTACCGCTTGATTCACAATCACCAACTCGTGACCGCACACAACTAATACACATTCAAGTTGATTGGTTTATTAAGCCTCATTACGAATCAAGCAAGACATTTCGATTCCTCAAGATTCATGGTGCTCTAAATGTCCATTTCCGGCATAATCACTTTTTAATGCAAAAAATCAAGCATAACAAGCTCAAGTTCCAAACGAGGCAAGCCTACGCATATTAAGCCTCAACTCGGCTCTAGCATAACACATATAACCGACCACATTTCATCACGTAAGGACCATTGAACCAACACAATATCTCAAGCACAAGTTCGTCATATCCATCCCGCAAAAATCAGATTTTTGGCACCATCAACTCCTCCATAAAACAGCCCACCATCTCTAATTAATCCAACCCTAAACGAACCTTAGTAACCTAACGTACTAGGGAAAGGTTAGGAACAACTCACCGAAGCTCGAGCTAGCCAAAAATCAATCCAAGGAGGGCAGCAAGGCCTGCGGTTCGACTTGGTCCAGCAATGGGCAGATTCGGTTCTAGGGAGAGCACGTCGAAATCAGTCAACAAAACTCACTAAATTTCATCATCAACCTTAAATACATGTTACCTCATGTCTAAACTAAGTTCAAGGAGTGTTTTACCGAAGAATGAAGTCAAGACAAGTCCCCAAACGGCCTAAAAATCTCCTCGGGTTCGGACCATATCCGGGCAACGACCTTTGTTGCTTAAAAAGGCTCTATAGGACAAACAACTTGGTGGATTTGGACGTGTAATATGTCATTGGAACGGTAAGAGAGAGAGAGCTTTCCAATGAGTAGTGGCTCACTGGATTTAGACAACGGACAACGGATATATGGCCAAAACAACAGGCGGCAACGGAGCTGGTCCGACGAGCAACTAAAGGAAAAAAGAGAAGTGAGGGAGAGAGGGATCTTGGTTGGCCAAAGGAGGCAAAATGGAGGGGGAGTGAAGTGTTCCAAAGCCTTCTTCAAGTCAAAAGAGTGTGTAAAGAGTAAGTGGGAGTTGGTTTTGAGATTTTATGACATGTGATAAACTTGATTGAATGAAAGACACTTGAAATGGCTAGTTGATGTAAATAGTGAAAGTGGTTGGAGAGGTTTCAAGTCTTGATCAACTCTTGTCATCTTTGTCTCTTACTCACAAAATCTTAAGCTTGAATGACCATTGAATGACATGAATAGTAAGAGTGGGTAGAGAGTTGTTCTTATTGTACTTTGATGGACAACTTGAGGGACAACTAGATTGCCTAAGAAAGACAAGGTTGAATAACAAGGAGATTGACTTGTAAGGGGAAATATAATATTGTCATCTTATCCAAAAAGTCAAGAGCACATGGGGAAATGATCTTCCTCATTCTCGGCCATTAGGGGTTAAGGGTAAAATCGTCGTTTCGCAATTCCCATCGAACTCGCTTGTTTCCAAACTCTTCGGAATGATCCCTAGTCTAGTTTACCTCGATGAGACGACGTCCAATTTATTATACGTTGAAACCCCAAACTCTCGACGACCAATCCCGAAGTCAATTTAATGCTCAAACTCGGCCGATTTCCGATTTCAATGCATCTTAAACTAACGGGTGGCTTTTTGGGAGTAACGCTTATCGACCCGTGAAAATGTCACGTTTAAGAGTTACTCGATCGGTGGCGACCTTGGTTGTCATGTAATTGCAAAGGTCAATCGCTAGCTCAAAAGGACGCGATCGTCAGGAATTGGTTTAGGTTAAATTCGCAAATTATACAATGGTTGTACGGAGTCACCCGTGTACCAATCGTATAACGCTAGCAAACCGTTCTAAGATCAATTTCAGATCGGCTCGTAATGATTCAAGATATTCCCTTGGCAATCCTTGTGGTCAAGGTACCATCCACAATCGAGTTCTTTAGTCCACGTACTTAAATCCCAGATTAGCCTTT
The DNA here is from genome assembly GCF_020921035.1 of Rhodamnia argentea. Lineage (NCBI taxonomy): Eukaryota > Viridiplantae > Streptophyta > Magnoliopsida > Myrtales > Myrtaceae > Rhodamnia > Rhodamnia argentea. Next base: position 18,801,371 of record NC_063157.1, on the reverse strand, counting down.
CCCCTTCGGTTAGTTAACTTAGAGTGATCGGATCCGAGCGAGATTTGGTTGAAATACATCGATAAATACTTCTTTCATTTATAAGCTTCGAAATGGGGTCGAAATTCAGAATGTCACAACTCTTCCCTTCTTACAAAAATTTCGTCCTCGAAATTTACAATACAACTAACTATTCAAACAAATGGGGGTGTTGAGCGTCCCATCGCTTCCTCGCTTTCCCAAGTGGCTCCTTCAAATCCCATGGTGTTCCCGCATCACTTTAACTAGTGGAATTGTCTTGTTCCTAAGCACCTGCTCTTTCTTGTCTTCAATCCTTATCGACCTTTCTACGTACGACACTCTGTCATCCACTTCAACGACCTTGTGGTCCAATACATGGGTCGGATCCGGTTCATACTTCCTCAACATTGACACGTGAAATACGTTGTGAACTCGCGACAGACTTGGTAGCAAGGCAAGTCTATATGCTAGAGTCCCAATTCGTTCCAATATCTCGAAAGGGCCTACGTACCTTGGGCTTAGCTTTCCTTTCTTCCCAAATCGAGATAGTCGTCGCATCGGCGACACCTTGAGGAATACGTGATCCTCTTCTTGAAATTCCAAAGGCCTCCGTCGCTTATCTCGCATAGCTTTTCGACGACTCCGGGCTGTTTTCAACCTTTCCTTGACGACCTTCACTGCCTCGATGACCTGTTCGAGTAACTCGGACCCATTATACTTCTTTCACCAACTTCGTCCCAACATATTGGGGTCCTACATGCTTTACCATACAATGCTTCAAATGGTGCCATTCTGATGCTCTGTTGATAGCTGTTATTGTATGCAAACTCTATTAAGTGCAACTGTTCTTCCTAACCTCCTTTAAAGTCTAATATACGGGCTCGTAACATGTCCTCAAGAGTTTGAATTGTCCTTTTCGCATGCCCATCGGTCCGGGGATGATAAGCGGTACTATACCGCAACTTGGTTCCCATAGCCTCTTGCAGGCTTCTCCCGAACGATGCGGTGAACTTTGGGTCCCTATCCGATGTGATTGTCACCGGTACTCCGTGCGATCGGACTATTTGATGCATATACAACTCATCATACTTGTCCATGGAAAAGTCTTTTCTTACTACCGGGGAAGTGCGCAGATTTAGTCAATCTATCCACGATTACCCAAATCGAGTCATGACCCCTTTGACTTCTCATCAAGGCCATAACGAAGTCCATCGTAATGTGTTCCCATTTCCATTCGGGAATTTCTAACGGTTGAAGCAAACCTCCGGGCTTACAATGTTGTGCCTTCACTTGTTGGCATGTCTAACATCTAGCTACATGCTTAGCAATATCCACCTTCATTCCGTTCCACTAGTAGTGTTGTCTTAAGTTCCGGTACATTTTTGTGCTACCCGGATGAATACTATAATTACTTCTATGAGCTTCCGAAAGAATTCTTTCCCGTAGCTCTTCATCCTTGGGCACGCACAATCACCCACAAAACTTCGATACTCCATCCTCGAATACTTGATACTCAAGCTTCCTCTTTGCTACATCCATTTTTGTGATCTTTTGAATGTCGGGATCCGTAGATTGCAAGGCCTTAATCCTTTCTTGGATTTCCGGTTCTACTCTCAATGTAGCCAATAGGTTCGACGGATGGCAAACTTCAAACTTAAACTCTGAATCTCTTATCCCTTCCAGAGGGGTCCATTCCTTGATCATCAAGCGCGCGATGCTAGATATCCGGCTAAGCGCATCTGCCACTTTATTTGCCTTTCCAGGGTGATATAGGATATCACGGTCATAATCTTTAAGCAACTCTATCCATCGACGTTGTCTCATGTTCAATTCCTTTTGGGAGAACAAGTACTTCAAGCTTTGGTGATCTGTATAAATTTCAAACTTTTCTCCACACAAGTAGTGTCTCCAAATCTTTAACGCAAAAATTATTGCTGCTAGCTCCAAATCGTGCGTTAGGTAATTCGGTTCGTGAGGCCTTAACTGTCGTGATGCGTAAGCAACAACTCTCCCATGTTGCATTTGTACGCACCCTAATCCCTTTAGCGACGCGTCACTATAAACTTCATAGCCTCCAGAACCAAAAGGAATAGTTAGGATTGGTTCGGTCGTCAATCTATGCTTAAGCTCTTGGAAGCTTCTTTCGCGCTTATCTGTCCACTCAAACCGTGTGTCCTTCTTTGTCAACTTCGTCGGATGAGTGGCTATCGAGGAAAACTTCTCCACAAATCTTCTATAATAACCCGCTAATCCCAGAAAACTCCGAACTTCCGTAACCGATGTTGTTCCGGGCCAATTTGTAACCGCTTCGATCTTCGAAAGGTCTACCGAGATTCCATTCCCGGAGATTACATGTCCAAAGAATGCTACCTCATTTAGCCAAAACTCGCACTTGCTAAACTTAGCATAAAGCGAGTGTCCTCTTAACGTCCGTAGCACAATCCTTAAGTGTTGCTCATGCTCTTCAGAGCTCTTGGAGTAAATCAAGATGTCGTCAATGAACACGATGACGAACCGATCCAAAAATTCCTTAAACACTCGATGCATCGGGTCCATGAAAGCAGCCGGAGCATTGGCCAAACCAAACGGCATGACCGTAAACTCGTAATGCCCATATCTCGTCCTAAATGCGGTTTTCGGTATATCCTCTTTCTTGATCCTCAATTGCTGATACCCCATTCTTAAGTCGATCTTAGAGAACATTGATGCTCCTTGTAATTGATCAAATAGGTCATCTATCATTGGTAATGGATACTTGTTCTTAATAGTTACTTGATTCAATTGCCTATAGTCAATGCATAAGTATAATGACACATCCTTTTTCCTCACAAACAGCACCGGCGCTCCCCATGGAGACGCGCTAGGACGAATAAATCCCTTGTCTAGTAGTTCTTGCATTTGGACCTTTAGCTCCTTCAACTACGGAAGGGACATTCTATAAGGTGCCTTCGAGATCAGCTCTGTTCCAGGAGCTAACTCGATTATGAACTCTATTTCTCTTTCAGGTGGCAATCCCAGCAATTCTTGCGGAAAGACATCGGGAAAGTCGCGCACCACGGCTATATCCTCTAGCCTCGGTTCCTCCTTCGTGGGATCAACTACTGCAGCTAAATAAGCTTTGCATCCTTCGTCTAATAGCCTAGTCACTTCAAGTGATGAGATCAAAGGGACCGAGGTCCCTCCTCGACTCCCTACAAATTCAAATCTAGGGTGACCGATTGGATGGAACTCGATCACCCTGCTACCACAATCCATAACAGCTCTATGCTTACCCAACCAATCCATCCCAATTATGACGTCAAAATCAAACATTTGCAGGACGGCCAAGTCAATCAATTCTTCCCTACCACCAATGACTATTTTACAGTTTGGGCACCCAAATGAGACTAGCACTTTATCCTTTAAAGGGGTGGTAACATGCAATACTATATCCAGCGGTTTCAATTCAATTCCAACTAATTCAGCAAATTGCATGGACACAAAAGAATGCGATGCTCCGGGGTCAAACAAGGCATAAGTAGCATATCCACATAAAGAAATCTTATCGGTGACTACGCCAGGCGCATCTTCCACCTCCTTGCATGCCACAGCATACACCCGTCCTTGAGCCGGCGGCCTATTCATATTGGCCGGTGGAGTAGCTCCAACTTGCGGTCCGGGTTGGGGTTACGACGGTTGGAATTGGGGTCCCATAATCTGTCGTCCGCATTCCCTCGCACGATGACCCATCTGGCCACACTTGAAGCACGCTCCCATCCGACTTGGGCAAGGTCCATTTCCATGCTTCCGTCCGCATCAACGACGGCTTGGGTTATTCCGATAAGCGGGTTTCCCAATACCCTTCTTAACTGGAGGGACAAACCTTCTGTTATTCATCATCGGCCTCTTGCCAAAATTCCGATTATCTCCGATAGGGTTGAACCGCGATCCGAAGCTGGCAGCCCTTTCTTTCATATCTCTTTCGATCATCTAACCCCTTTGGTACAAACCCATCATAGGTCCTTATGTTTAGGGCTATCATCTGGCTACGAAGATCTAGTCTCATTTCATCTCGGAACCTTCGAGCTTTGTCTATGGGATTCTCAACCATCCGAGGTGCATACTTTGACAATCTTGCAAACTCGGCTTCATATTGGTCGATTGTCGCTTGGTTCCGGCGAAGTCGCTGAAATTCCATTAGTTTCTGTTCTTGAGCAGTCTCCGAGAAGTATTTCCCATTAAATGCCTCGCTAAAGGCGATCCAAGTCGGGACTACTCCCTCGGGAAAGACTATCCCTCGACCGGCCTTCCACCAATCATTGGCGGTGTCCCGCAGTTGGTATACCGCCGGGGTTACCTTTTCCTCCTCAGTACACCCTAAGGCTTTAAATGCCTTTTCCAAGCCTTCAATCCAGCGAGGTGCGGCTTCCGGGTCACCTTTTCCATCAAACTTTGCTGATTTCAACTTTAGGAATTACTCCAGAATCTGACCCATCATCCAATTAGCATTCCCGGGTCCATAGCCGTTTCCGTTTCTATTGCCATTTCCATTGGCCGCAGCAGTGGCGGCTTCAGTGGCTTGGGCAATTGTAGCAGCTCATTCTTGAGCCTACCCGCCCATCAAGTTTCCGATTTCTTCTAGTGCTCTCAAGATCCCATCTACTCTTGGGTCCTCTACAGTCCGTGCTCTCAAGCTAGAAGCTCCATTGGTATTCCTACCTCGACGACTCATCCTCGCTAAATACTCACAAGACCTGAACCACTATAATTCCATTTAGGAATTAGAGACCTAAACAATCTACTTAGTCTAGCGGTTCAAGGGTACTTACCCCAATCAGCAATCACAACCAGCAACGCATCACAGAGCATGCAACCAAAAATTTCACATCAAGAGTTCAAGTCCATACCTCAAGTCCAAACGCATATGCAACTTAGCATAATCGCAACAGGCCATTTATCACCTCGGATGCACGTCAGTCAAAAAAAGCACCGAATGCCTAGTACGAAGCTTTAAGACCTTTTTACCACTCACGATGACTCAAGTCAAAGTGCCAATCATACGCGCTACTTCAGATGCATGCAATGTGTGCCTAATTGTAACGAGTTCCTAAAGTCTCGCTAATTAGCCATTCAAGAGTCCTCACTCCTTATTACTCCAGGTCTCAACCAACGTGGATCGAGTTGACCTTGCTCTGATACCACTTCAATGGGCATGTCACACCCCGCATCCTTGCAAGCGCACGAACATCCCTCAGGTCCGTAATTCACTCGCGAATAATCCCGGGAACACTTGACAAACGATGAATACGCGAGATGTAATGCGCATGTGGAAGAAAATGAATAATAAACCCGTACAATAAAATGAGAGGACTCGGAAGGTATAAACAACCACACATACTTAGTCATCACATAACATAATACTTAGTTTTCACACATAGATATAAAACGCGATTACAACAGTGGGTTCGGACTAAGGCAATACATGGCATCAACGGAAGATGACACCTAACCTAGGTCAAACTCCTCCATATCTAAGAGAGTACTAAAAGGTAGGTATCTAAACTGCACCTAAGGGTCGAACTCGTCATCGGTAGTGTCATCAACAAGGGGAGGGCACATAGGGCAAAAGCTCATCTCATGAAAATTCTCATCCTCTTCAATCTCCAACTCATCGACCTCCTCGAGGCTCGAGACTCCTCGAGATCTTCAGGCTCTAGCTCCTCGACCTCCACGGGCTCTATCTCGGCATCTAACTCGTGATCCGGCTCGTCGGCGTCCATAGGGTCCTCTACGGCGGCTCCCAGCTCCTCAAATCCTCCATCAATGTCGGGATGTCCGGCCACGGGAATCTCCGGTACAGGTATCGGCTCCGCTACGGGCTCCACTTCCGTAGCTCCTACAACGGGGGCGTCGAGTCTCATGGGTCCGGCAACCTCGAGTACATCGTCAGGAATGACCTCATCCCTAAGAGGTCAAAAATATGTGACTCCATCTCTATATGTCCACGACACAAAGGTAAAGGGTTTCCAATGCTCGTCTCCATCGTCCACCCATAAAGTGCTTGCTCTCCGATAGTACGTCCGATCAGGTCTTACTCAAGACTTGGTAATGACAGGCTCAAACTCTTTCGGGAGCCCAAAAATCCTTGGCATCGTAATGGGTCAAGGTCTAGGGTCTAGAAAAAAAATGGATCCCCCGACGGGATGAGATTTACATCTCGGTGAATCGAACCTAACCCTAACCTAGTTCATTAGTACCTCCGAGCAATTCTAATCACATCAATCGGGGTAATGCAACATATGTGATGAACAAGGCGCTTATTATGACAAATACAATAACGGAGCATGGCATGGCACTTAAGCGTTTTAACTTCAATTCAAGTCAAATCCAATTCATAATTAAGGCAAAGCTTCGTACTAAGGCACATAAGCACACAAACTTGGCCATTACAATTTCTTTCTTTCAATTGTCTCGATTTCAAATATATATATACTACAGCGAGATGATTCGGTCAATATAACGACTCTCGAGGCTCAAGGCCCTCGAGATGATTCGGTCGATTATACGACTCTCGCTATCGAGATGATTAGGTCAAATATCAACTCTCGACCCTCCAGCTCCTTCGAGATGATTCGGTCAATATAAAACTCTCGTGTCCGGACCTCGAGATGATTCGGTCAATGTAGTGACTCTCGACACTCCAACTCTCGAGATGATTCGGTCGACTACAAGACTCTCGAGCCGCAAGACCTCGTCGGGTCGGGCCGGGATCAAACACCCGCGGCGCAATGCATTGGCCAATTAATTAGGATATTTTTCTCAAAACATCACTCTCCGAACAATCACACATGTTTAGTTCTTTAGCTCATTAATTCAGTCAATACAACGCATCAAGTAACATACACAGGATTTGTTACACATATCCCCGGCCAAGAATATCAAGTATGACTAGCACAAGTCAATTGGCCCACGTTTCCTTTGTAGAAACCGAATATTAAGTATAACAAACCATTTAATCACTTTTTTCTTTTAATGGCCGAGCACCCACAATTCACTCGCCAAACTACCGCTTGATTCACAATCACCAACTCGTAACCGCACACAACTAATACACATTCAAGTTGATTAGTTTATTAAGCCTTATTACGAATCAAGCAAGACATTTCGAATCCTAGAGGTTCATGGTGCTCTAAATGTCCATTTCCGGCATAACCACTTTTTAATGCAAAAAATCAAGCGTAACAAGCTCAAGTTCCAAACGAGGCAAGCCTACGCATATTAAGCCTCAATTCGGCCCTTAGCATAACACATATAACCGACCACATTTCATCACGTAAGGACCATTGAACCAACACAATATCTCGAGCACAAGTTCATCATATCCATCCCACAAAAATCAGATTTTTGGCACCATCAACTCCTTAATAAAACAGCCCACCATCTCTAATTAATCCAACCCTAAACGAATCTTAGTAACCTAACGTACTAGGAAAATGTTAGGAACAACTCACCGAAGCTCGAGCTAACCAAAAATCAGTCCAAGAAGGGCAGCAAGGCTTGCGGTTCGACTTGGTCCGGCAATGGGCAGATTCGGTTCTAGGGAGAGGACATCTAAATTAGTCAACAAAACTCACTAAATTTCATCATCAACCTTAAATACATGTTACCTCATGTCTAAACTAAATTCAAGGAGTGTCTTACCAAAGAATGAAGCCAAGACATGCCCCCAAATGGCCTAAAAATCTCCTCGGGTTCGGATCAGATCTGGGCAGCGACCTTTATTGCTTAAAAAGGCTCTACAGGACAAACGGCTGGGTGGATTTGGACGTGTAATATGTCATTGGAACGGTAAAAGAGAGAGCTTTCCAATGAGTAGTGGCTCACTGGATTTGGACAACGGACGACGAAGATATGGCCGAAACAACGAGCGGCAACGGGGCTGGTCCGACGGGCAGTTAGAGGAAAAAAGAGAAGTGAGGGAGAGAGGGATCTTGGTCGGCCAAAGGAGGCAAAATGGAGGAGGAGTGAAGTGTTCCAAAGCCTTCTTCAAGTCAAGAGAATGTGTAAAGAGTAAGTGGGAGTTGGTATTGGGATTTTATGACATGTGATAAACTTGATTGAATGAAAGACACTTGAAATGGCTAGTTGATATAAATAGTAAAAGTGGTTGGAGGGGTTTCAAGTCTTGATCAACTCTTGTCATCTTTGTCTCTTACTCACAAAATCTCAAGCTTGAATGACCATTGAATGACATGAATAGTAAGAGTGGATAGAGAGTTGTTCTTGTTGTACTTTAATGGACAACTTGAGGGACAACTAGATTGCCTAAGAAAGACAAGGTTGAATGACAAGGGGATTGACTTGTAAGGGGAAATATAATCTTGTCATCTTATCCAAAAAGTCAAGAACACATGGGGAAATGATCTTCCTCATTCTCGGCCATTAGGGGTTAAGGGTAAAATCGTCGTTTAGCAATTCCGATCGAACTCGCTTTTTCCAAACTCTTCGGAATGATCCCTAGTCTAGTTTACCTCGATGAGACGACGTCCAATTTATTGTACGTTGGAACCCCAAACTCTCGACGACCAATCCCGAAGTCAAATTAATGCTCGAACTTAGTCGATTTCCGATTTCAATGCATCTCAAACTAACGGGTGGCTTTTTGGGAGTAACGCTTATCGACCCGTGAAAATGTCACGTTTAAGAGTTACTCGATCGGTGGCGACCTTGGTTGTCATGTAATTGCAAAGGTCAATCGCTAGCTCAAAAGGGCGCGATCGTCGGGTATTGGTTTAGGTTAAATTCGCAAATTATATAATGGTTGTACGGAGTCACCCATGTACCAATCGTATAATGCTAGCAAACCGTTCTAAGACCAATTTCAGATCGGCTCGTAATGATTCAAGATATTCCCTTGGCAATCCTTATGGTCAAGGTACCATCCACAATCGAATTCTTTAGTCCACGTTCTTAAATCCCAGTTAGCCTTTCCCCTTCGGTTAGTTAACTTAGAGTGATCAGATCTGAGCGAGATTTGACTGGAATACATCGATTGATACTTCTTTCATTTATAAGCTTCAAATGGGGTCAAAATTCAGAATGTCACAAATAAGGTCTTTGCCTTCGACATTTTTGAATTGTTTGTTGTAGTTACAAGATGACGAGCGCAATATTTATGGTAGCCATGTGGAGGACGCCACCTTACTGTCTCCATTACTCTTTTAATCCAGATATATGCAGTCGATATTACGCAAATATTGTCCCTACTAGTGACATATCTCTACAATAGAGTCATAAACCAAGTTCAATTATCAATATCTTCCCGATCAACTACAGCAAATGCCAACGGGAATATATGATTATTGCCATCAAGTGAGGTTGCTACAAGGAGCGTTCCTTAGTGTTTCCGTACAAATGAGTACCATCAACAAATATCATAGGCCGACCACTTGCGAAACCTTCAATCGTCCGCTTGAACGTCCAAAACATCCGATTGAAAATGATGCAGCTTTGATCTAGGTTCATGTGATCATCGATCACAAAATGAGAACCTAGATTCCTTACCGTCATTTCGTTCATGAACTTTCTCGACATGCCGTACGACTCATCCCATTTTTCAAAAGTTTCGGCAATCGCCATTTGTTTAGCTGCCTAAGTTTTACGGTAAGTAGGTTCGAAGTGCAGCTTGTCTTGAATCTCCACCATCATTGCCTTGATTCTAATATCTGGTTGGGCGGTAACCATTGCTTTTATCCGGCTGCATATGTATCTCTAATCAAGTTACCGATGATCCCGTGACATTTGAGGATGACTACATGTATGTGGCCCATTATACTTGACTATTTTCCAAAATATGGTACCCGTTTTATTAGACGCACGGAGCTTCCAATCACACGGTCCATTCCGAATAACACACCTTATCACATATTGGGACTTATTTGTGACATCGTTGCGAAAGTGATGATTTCTTATCGTAGAGTACTCTTTCGCGGCCAACTATAACGCGATCCCGTGATGGAAATAACATGCAAACATCAAATTCTTTTGATGGATCAAATAGCATACGTCCCGGCTTGGCTCTTGTATCGACGTGGATCATATCAAAGTCGATCTCTCGAATATGGCGGCGAATGTGCCAATGGCAAGATGGGATTGCTACAATGGATGTTGTAATAAGCCTCTATATTGTCACACTCGACATCTTCCTCATCACTGTCATCGTGTGTCCATCCAATCATCATCTTTTTCATCGCTATCATCTCCATCATTATCATCATTATGATAGGGGTCCACGTCTGATTATGCACACCAACGTCATCTTCACCAATATTATAACATTCCCCAGCTGAATCATTTATCACTTAATGTTCAACTACGGTTGCATAAAACTGTAAAAATCTTGTAGCACCGGTTTGAAGTACAAATTGGTTGATCATCCTAACGGTACCATCATCATGCACCTCCTTAATGTCGTATATGACACAATCCGGTATTAAAACCGGGAATCTATATATCACCTTACGAATGTACTGGTTGGGTGTTATATTCAACGTGCTCTCTATCGTAGCACGTAACTAAATTGTCCACCTTCGTAATCATGTTCGTATTCTTTTTGCACTATTCTACCTCCCCAGTATACAATCGCAAATAATGTAGATGATATTCTACTAAACAAAGAAATTACAAATTATTTCGCACATACAATTTAGTAAATATTGTCTCGAACACATTAACAAATTAACATTATAACAATTAATAAATCAAATGAAATAAATGTATGGTATAGCCCTAAGGGCTTTGATAATATGTGATCAAAGTGCATGGGCAAATACAGAAAATTTGAGAGCCAATTTGCCAAAAAGGGCATAATCATCATTTTCAAAAGCACAAAAAGTCAAATTACTGAAATTTTTTTAGGCTAGTTGATTGTGGCCATTTACTATTTTTCGGGATTGTTTGGAATTCTTTCAATTTTTTGGGAGAGATTTTGCCAAAAGGGCAAAATTGTTATTTTTTTTTTTAAATTGGGGGCCAAATACCCACAATAATCCATGGCCAATTGATTGTGGCCATTATAGCAATGAATTTTTCGAATTTTCAATGAATTTTTCAATTTTTTTTTTTTCTATAATTTTAATCAAATTTATATTTTTTTATTCTTTATTATTTGAATTTTGAAATTATTTTAAAAAACTATTTTTCGGACCGGGTTAAATTCGGCCTGCGATTCTCGGGCCATCCGATCACCTAGAAATGAATATGGACATAATTGCAAAAATGAGTCCCAAAAAAATTTAACGAGATTAGGGCAAATTTTTTTATTTACCCTATCTCCAAATACGCTATCGTGTTCTCCTTCATGGCTTTTTATAGCGGCTCTAGCTGTTAACTTTTTTTTTAAATAGAGCCACTAGAGGAAGCCATGAAGGAGAACACGATAGCGTACTTGGAGATAGGGTAAATAAAAAAAATTCGCCCTAATCTCATTAATTTTTTTTAATCAGGTCAAATCCGGCCCGCGCTTTTCGTGTTGTCTATTTGATAACCTTTTTTTTTGTTATTTTCCCAAAATTTCATTTTAAATTCCTAAAACAGTAAATATTTACGGGGGGGCCTCCCCTGGCATAGCAATCGAGGGTGGTGGGGGGAAGCTCCAAAAAAGGCGAAGATGGCCGAGGCCCACCCCCATTCGCTCAGCGGTTCAACCGTAGAGCAAAGGGGGGTTGGGCCCCACCCCCCTCCCTGCTCACCAGCCCGTTCTGCACCTTCACTTCCGAGCGAGACCCAAATCCGTACATATTTTTAAAAAAATATATTTTTGTAAATATTTTTTAAAAAAAAATTAAATTGGAAAAAAATCCTAAAATTTCTAATACCGGAACAGAAACGCGTTTGGTAATTATATAAAATTTCTGTTCTCAAGAACAATTAGGTGGCAATAAATTTTTTTTAAAATTTTTCATCTTTTAAAAAAAATAAAAAAAAATAATTAACTTTTTTAATTCCCCTCCTATTTTTTTGATAAATTTTAAAGCTGATTTTTAAATTTAATTTTTTTAAAAATGTAATTAAAAATTATCTTTTAGTAAATTTTCAAATCTAATTTTAATTTTTTTTTTTAAGTTTAGAAGTCCACATGAAAGCTAACGTGGACTTGATCTTTTTAAAAGAACTGAAACTTTGATTTTTTTTGTGATTCTCAAAAGTGATTCTTTTTTTCAGAATCAATTTTTTTTTATTCTAGTGTTTACTCCAAAATTTTTCCCGGGAACAGAATCAGAATCATTTCTGTTACCAAACATGTTTTTCATCCTTTTTTGTTCCGGAGAACATAATCAAAGAATGAGAATCATTACCAAACAAACCCTTAGTTGATTCAAGATATCTTTTAGGATTATGCATATATCTCCTTTCATAATGCATATCCTTGTTTGATTATAATTGATATTATCTTTATTTATTTCCTTAGATAGTGATATCATAAAGCCTATAAATAGGCTTGATGTAATTCATTATGCTTGGTAACAGAACCTACTTTTCTTGGTAAACCCTAGTGCAGCCGATGCATCCTAGAAAATTTTCAATTTTATTTTTCAGTTTTATCACTCTACTTGCATCCCATGCATCCATAGTAAAATAAATCCATTATCGCCTCTCGATAGTGTTCATCGGAGTGCTTCATTCATGTGATCAAGCACCATGGTGATCATGTTACAATATTGGCGACACATCGCCTTGTCGAGTATTTTTCACGTAGGTGGCTCTTCTTTCGATCCAAGCTGCATAGGCCACATCGCTCGATAACTATTTTTCAAGCCGGTCGTATAGGCCGCTTGATGCTACAACGCCAGTCGTATAAGCTGCGTCTCACCAATTCTTGTTTCACAAGCCACCCAAATCGACTACATCGCTCGATAACTATTTTTCAAGCCATTCGTATAGGCCGCTTGATGCTACAATGCCGATCGTATAAGCCGCATCTCTCAATTTCTTTTTCACAAGCCAGCCAAATCGACCGCTTGTTGTTTCCCTCCGATTCTCGACGGTTCGCGTGTCATTTTGAGAAGTCAACCTTACCACCGGACTCAACGCCGTCAAATAATCAACATATTAAAATCTCTTCATCAATGGAGCCTGGCTCCATCATGCCCAACGTTGTTTAGAGCCGATTTCGACCATTTCCTCTATCTAATTTCATGGCGATCGAAAATTCATTTTGGACACTATTTAGATTGTTTTCAAGCTCAAGTTGATTCAACTCACCTTGCGTTTGAGGGGGGATGTTAGCAATATTAGGACATTTAATTGATTCAGCATATCTTTTAGGATTATGCGTATATCTCCTTTAATAATGAATATCCTTGTTTAATTATAATTGATATTATCTTTGTCTATTTCCTTAGATAGTGATCTCATAAAGCCTATAAATAAACTTAATATAATTCATTATGATATATCGAAATATATTAAAATTCCTCTCTTTCGCTTTATACTATTTAACTACAAGTCCGCTACAATGACAATGGATTTGTCGTCTCCCTTGGGCTATGGGGTATGCTCAAGTTGCATCTAGGTTAACGTTCTAGAGGCAATAGATGCGATCCTAGGGCTGCCTCTTCATAGCCAATATGAATTGCACAAGGCTTCGGATTAGGGGTATTAATACGAATCTTTAACCCACTTTTATTTATTTGAGCCATATATGAATTCAGTAGATTTAAAAAGTGAGTCTAATATAAATTTAGACTTATAAAACCTATTCAAAAATGAATTTTAACTCGACCCATTTTCAACCCATTTTTTTCCACAACCTACAACTTCTCAAGCATCATTTGTAAATGGATCGCAATTATATTAGTCTAATAGATGAAAATGGAACAACGAGATATAGCCAGCAATTATATCAAACACGGTGAAAATATGTTATGGATTCGTTTTTCTAAATCATACTTTTTTTTGTAGATAAAAATGGAACAACAGATATAGCCAGCAATTATATCAAACATAATGAAAATATGTTATGAAGCTAATGAATTATGTCAAATATAAATCACTAAATTTACATTGCAAAACAAATTAAGTAAATCTATTTTAATTGATCCATTTTTTTGGATCAAAAATTGATCCATTTAGAACCCAACTCAATGGGAAAATTTCAAAAAGGGGTCCCAAGTGTCCTCATTTTTTTCAAAAAAGGGCCCGAGTGGATCTTGTTTCAAATAAAAACCCGAAGTGTCAATTCTTGTTTCAATTAAGGGTTTGAAGTGTCCAACTATGTTTCAAATAAGGGCTTGAGCTTGCCGGCCGGTCAAATATTCGTCGGCCGGTGAACACATGATATTTCAGGCGATTGGAACAAGGGCATTTTTGAACAAACAAATTTAAATAAGAAAAAGTCAAAACTTTAAATTAAAACACTCAAAACAAGCGTTCATTTTCTTTCTTCAACCCACCCACGTTCTTCTCCAACGCACGTTCATCATCGAAAGAAATTGTTGCCTGAGGAAGTGTTACTGCAGCAAGCACCGGCGAGCGTTAGCGGCCAATGACCATGAGGCGGTGTGAATCGGGCGGCGGCGACAACCAAGATGATCAAAGGGTGAAGGATTTTGAAAGAAACCGAAAGGAAAAACTCGCTCCTAGAGTTCATACAAAGTCTTCGCCCTCCCAATTCAACAATCATTTCGATTGTGTCCTTCATTTTGCTTTTGTAATTCAACCGAGGTCGGTTTTCTTCCAGAAGTGGATCTACAAATCAAAAACCCTAATTTTCCTAAATCCTCTAATTTCTTTCGTTTTTATAAAGGTTTGTTTCCTAAGTTGGTTCAATTGGTACTTCGTTCATCCAAGACAAGGCCATTACACCTGTTGAGTAACATGTCCATAAAGAATGAGCATGTGGTGGAATGTGACACTGATAGCAGCAGCATCGATGGAAGTGAGTTTCATTTTCTAGTGACAAGTTTTATTTATTATGCATTTTCTAATTGTATTTGTTGTGGTCGTGGTCCCTATGTGTCGTTCGTGGTCCATGTTTATCAAATATTTACTACTTTGAACATGTTTTTTTTTTTTTTGGTAATGTTTTGTCGTTTACACAAATATTTGTTCGTGGTCCACTATTTACTATTTTCATTTTGTTTATTGTGTTCGTGGTTTTCGTTTCTTAAATATTTGTTGATGGTCCAAATATTTTAATATGTTATTCTTCCGCATATGTCAAAATGCCGTGCTATGAGATCTGTTTTGACAGATTTCATGAGGATGTTGTTCATGAATGGGAAGGATAAGGTGAAGTGTTTCAAGAATGAAAATTGCACTTTGAAGGGCTGATTTATTGTATGACCCGCACATGCTTGTGATGAGGATTGTAATTGCAACTTGATGTTTTTTCTTCTTCCATTTGCACCAAGTCATGGATGTGAAGAAGTGAATTATTCCACGTCCGATAGGTGTCTTGAGGGTGTTGAAGAAGATGGGTTTACGATTATTGATCTCAACGAGTTATACGGAAGAAATGTACGAAGTATAGAAGGCAGTTCAATGCAGAGGGATACGAAGGTTGGAAACATCATGTTGTATGTAGATACATTATCCGATAATGTAGATTTCCTGAATATGGGTAGTCAAGTTGAGTATATACATCCTAAGTTTGATGCTGAGGTGGATATGGAGAATCCTACCTTCAAGTTGGAGATGTGCTTTAGCAATGCTAAAGAGTTTAGAGGAGTAGTTAGAAATTATGCTATTAAAAATGGGAAACAGGTGAGGTTCACTAAAAATGTGCCAAATAGGTTGAGGGCAGTATGTTCTGACGATTGTCGTTGGCTTATATATGCCTCCAAAGTGCGGAGGGAGTAGACTTTACAAGTTAAAACCTTCAACCCTGTTCATACATTCTACATGTTCCTCAAGTGAGCTCTAAATGGCTGGCAAACAAGTATTGTGATCGGTTGAGGAATAATCCAACGTGACTAAGTGATTCAATGAAGAAAAAAAAGGAGTCTGAGAATGTTTTGAAGTTGTCCAGGACAATGATCTCCAGAGCCGGGGTTAAAGCTATTAGTATGGTCATGGGGAATGAGAAGGAGCAATTTGGGATGCTTAGAAGGTATTGCCAAGCACTTATTGATTCCAACGCTGGATCCGCTTGTGTAATCAAGAGTGAGCAATGTCAAAACCAATTTAAGTTTGAAGAAGTCTATATATGTCTAGATGCATTGAGAAGGGGTTTTCTAGAAGGATGTAGGCGCTTTGTGGGGTTTGATGGTTGTCATTTGTCATCGGGCTATAAAGGTATACTTCTAGCAGCTATAGGCCTAGATGGAAATGATCAGATGTATCCATTTGCATGGATAGTCATGGGACAAGAAACATACAAGACATGGCATTGGTTTATTAGTACGATCGCAGAAGATTTGGGGATTATAGACCCAGCAAATTCAAAGTCTTGGACTTTCATGTGTGATAAGCAAAAGGGATTGGTGCAAGCACTAGCTAATTTGATGCCCGAAGTAGAACATAGATTTTGCTTGAGGCATCTTTATGAGAACTTCAAGTTGCATCACAAAGGACTAGGACTTAAACTTTTGGTTTGGAAGGCAGCCATGGCAACGAGGGTATGTGATTTCGACTTGGCAATGGAAGAGCTTAAGGCGGTTAATGAAAAAGCTTATGATTGGTTGTCCCAGAGGCCTTAAGTGCAATGGAGCAAGTCCCACTTTAGAACAAACTCAAAATGCGATGCTTCCTTGAATAATTGATGCGAAAGCTTCAACAAGAGCATCATTGATGCTAGAGACAAGCCTATCATCACGTTGCTTGAAGCTATAAGAGTGCAACTCATGGAAATGATTCAAAACCAAAGAGATGGAGTGGCCAACTACAATGGTGTGATTTGTCCTAAGATTCGGGAGACATTAGATCTTCAAAAAAAAAATTCAGCATCGTGGATTCCTACATTGAATGGAGAGGATGAATTTGAATTGAGTGGATCATATGGAGACAAGAGGGTAGTTAATATAAGACAGAAAACTTGTAGCTACGGAAGATGGGACATTAGTGGGATCCCTTGTTGTCATGCCATGGCGACTCTTGTATACTTGAAGGAACGACCTGAAAAATGGGTTCACACATGTTTCAGTGTGAAAACATTCGTGCGAACTTATAGCCATGTTGTGCATGCTATAGATTCCAAGGACACATGGCCTGCTAGAGAGCATCTACTCCCACCAGATGTGCCTAAGAAAGTTGGTAGAAAGAAGAAACAAAGAACAAAGTCGGTGAATGAAATAAATGATAACAATTTAAAGAAGAGGAAGAAGAAAGTTGTGCAAGAACCCGTGAGAACCAAATTGAAGAGACAGAATACCACAATCACTTGTGGGAAATGCGGTGGGTTAGGTCATAACAGGAAATGCGGTGGGTTAGTCCATCGGCTACATCAACAACAACAATGGCGGCAACATCAACTGCCCTAGCAAATTCTACATCCGCCTCATTCTTGCAAGATGTGGTAGAAGCACTCCATTAGCCCCAACATCACCAACCGAGACTGCTGAACCGCTTGCGTCATTTTTTAGCAACATGGAAAGCTCAATATCATCTATGAGAAGAGAGAAGATGCAAGTATCCATCTATGCTTGACTTTGTGATAAATGTGTTCTTGTGCTTGACTTTGTTTTGACTATCTAATTTAATTCTTAATTCAACTGTAGGTAAAGAGGAGGACGTGAAGACTTAAACAAGAAAATGGTCAAAGATGATCAACTTTTTGAGATATGCAATACCAACAAGATCAATAACTTTTTGGGATGTTTGTGATGTTTCTCTTTTCCATCAATGAAGTAAGTCTACATGGGGTCATGTTTCTCTTTTTTGGCATGATAAGGGATATGAAGATGCAAAGCAAGTAGTTGAAGCTGTGAAATGCAAATGTGCATATGCAATTGGGGCTGCTGGCTTTTGTTGGGGAGATGAGTAGCTTTGTTCTAGACGATTCTTTAAAAGATCTCTTTTCAATGCCAAGAATCTCTTAAAGTAGCTGCATGAACCTTCCTATGCACATTTTCATTGTTATGCACTTGAATTATATTGCATATGGCTTGCTTATCGAAATTAATATTTACACGGCACACAAGCCACTAAAGATTTTGATGCTTTATTTACAGGTTTTTGGCAGGTTCATTCTTGCAGGGATAACTTTAGTTGAAGTGATTTTATCTAGGAAGGTCAGTTTTCCAATTGCGTAGTAATGTTCGTTTCCGAGTAACTTACTTACATGCGATTTAAAATTTTATAGAGCCATGAGAGTTTTTCCCACTTTCGTCTTTCCGGAGCAAGGGAAGACACTTGAAGATTTACCTCTGAGTCACTGAGCTCTTAACGATACGATTCGGATTTTCCATTTTCAGATTCTGTGTAAAGGGGAATGCTTGCCAGATATACGTGTATGCATGTGCTTTTGGTATTGTGTAAGACGTATCTATTCCATATGTGAACTATGTATCACAATATAGAATTGTTATGTTATTTAGAGCGATAGTTTGGCAAGTGAAGATGGATGATGTGCAAGGAAGTGCAATATTTTTTTTGCATATCCTTTCCTGAACTTTCTTTCCTCTGCTATATCATAAGACTCACTAGTGGCCCGAGAACTGCATTGTGGAGTTAAACATATTCAATACCAAATTCTCTTGCGAATAATATCCCGGGTCTTTAAAAAAAAACAGCTAAGTACTTGAAAAAGAATTTCTCAGTCGGGCAGTATTGTGCATTTGAATTCACAAGCATCACTAAAACACAGGTTCTATTGAATCCAAACCGAAAAAGGACTGTGAAATTTGTATGGTATCAAACGATAGGAAAGTATTGATCATCAACAACTCATCTTTAAACACTTACATTTATTGAACTTTAATATTTGCATCACAAAAAGAGACAATCACATATAAGTTTACAATTTCAATTTGTGTGCATAGCACAACACTCAATAGAAAGCTCCATTGATCACAGCCCATTCTAACACAACCTTAGGTGACAATCTCAGCTCCTTCATGGACCGTTTCTATCTAATCTTAATGCAGGCAGATATTGAATATCACAAACTTCAATACAATCAGCATCACCACATGCACAAATAGAGAACTTCATTCGCAATGGTGCTCCATTCTGCAGCTCCAGTGCTATAGTCAAGCAGCTCTACCTCATTACATTTCAATTAGCATATCCATCTTGATTTAATAGCTTGAGAAACATATGTTGCATCCATCTAAATGATCAAACAAGTAAGTCTGACATTGTCTTCTCCATGTTAGATGATATTATTTTTCCAGAAGCAGATATACTAGCATCTAAAGACATATTCAATGATGCCTCTGATGCTAAATCTTGAAGTCCCTTTCGCACTTCACTGCGCTTTGCTTCTAAAGCAAAAGAGGGCTTATCTTTTGGAGTCTGCAGCAAAATCATAAATTGTCATCAATAGATTGTAGCTAATAGAGCAAAACAAAAAAGTTTCTACACTCCTAACAAGAAAGTTATGACCACTAATAAGGAAAGTCTACAAGCAATGCATAGACTCTACCATACTATTATCTACACACGTCATTTTAAAACCGGACATATAGAAATCTATAATGGAAAACCGGTGTGAAGTTTGGCCAAATGCAGCAATGATTTTCTGTTTTCTACTTACAGATCCATAAAGTTTTAAAACCAATATATAAAACTTATTTGAGATCATGTGTAATGTCTATTATGCCTTAAGATAAGATGTTCAAGCCCTTTTTTTATTTTTTTGCACTGTGAAGGTTCCAATCGGTCTTGGTCAGCAAAGAAGCCAGAACCAAATCGACAAGCAAACAAAAATACCCAAAAGAGCAAGTATGTATAATCTATATAGGCTCGGTTCAAGCATTCCGTCGAGCATGTTGTATGCGATTTGCTCGTGTAGTTTATACACAAGTTTAAACTAGCGACTCGCTTCAATCCATCACAATAAGAGCAAATATGTATCTAAATCATCAACTCAACCTTCACCAACACTACTTGAAATTCAATGTATGTTTTCATTCTAAGAGCAACCAGCATAGCCACTATGGAACTCACCTGCGCACAACTGGACTTCTAACTCCAGACCATGAGAAAATGAAGCGCGTATGTTCTGAAAGTCACCAACGAGGATCAGAAGCTTGTAAATGAGACGAGATGTAGCAGCCATTGGTTAAGAAAATGTGGGTTTTAGAGCCTCTTTCAAAATCCTTTGCCCCTTGACCGTCGCCGGCGCCATCGCTGCCGTTCGATTCACGCCGCCGCCTGGTTGCAGGCCACCAACCCAACGGTGCTTGCTGTGATAATGCTTCCTCGTTCAAGCAACAATCTCTTTTGCCGATAAACGTGGGGAGAAGAAGGTGCGAAGGTTTTTGGATTTTTAACTTGAAGTTAGACTTTTACTTTATTCAAAAAGATTTGGACAAAAATGCCCCTATGCCGGTTGCCGGAAATATCATATGCGCCTATGAACATTTGACCAGCTGGTGAACTCAGGCCTCTAATTAAAACAAGATTAGACATTACGATCCCTTATTTGAAATAAAATCTACTTTAAATTCTTTTTAAAAAAAATAAAAGCATTTAGGACTTTTTTTTTAAAATTTTTACCAACTCAATTCATTCTAGTGGACTGACACATGTACAAGGGATAATTGAGCTGTCCATATAACATCCACTCGTCCAGTGTGAAAACCAAACATTACATAACTTTCAAGATTTTACGAAAAAAACATTAAAAAAGAGAAACAGCACGACCTTCAACGATTAAGGTTTCTTCCACGACTCGAAAGAAACCCAAAATTACCACTTAAACACGAAGGGAAAAATAAAAATCTCAGATACGCCACCACCACCACCTAGCATCCTCAGACATCGGCCCTACCTCTCCTTAATCGACCTCCTCGATCTTGGGGCCAGCGCCGCTACCCCCTGCAGGAGGAACATCTTCATCCATCCCGCCGGCGCCCATGTCCGGACCAGCACCTTGGTACATCTTCGCAATTATGGGGTTGCAGATGCCTTCAAGCTCCTTCATCTTGTCCTCGAACTCATCCGCCTCGGCGAGCTGGTTGCTGTCCAACCAGTGGATAGCTTCCTCGATGGCATCCTCGATCTTCTTCTTGTCCGCAGCGGGGAGCTTGGCGCTGATCTTCTCGTCCTTGATGGTGTTCCTCATGTTGTAGGCGTAGTTCTCAAGTGCGTTCTTCGCGTCCACCTTCTTCTTGTGCTCCTCGTCCTCGGCCTTGTATTTCTCAGCTTCCTGCACCATATTCTCAATCTCCTCCTTCGACAGCCTTCCTTTGTCGTTCGTGATCGTGATCTTGTTCTTCTGGCCGGTGGTCTTGTCCTCAGCTGAGACATTCAATATGCCGTTAGCATCAATGTCGAAGCAGACGTTAATCTGGGGAACGCCCCTAGGAGCTGGAGGAATGCCCGAGAGCTCAAACTTGCCCAGCAAGTTGTTATCCCTGGTTCTCGCTCTCTCACCCTCGTAAACCTGGATGAGGACGCCGGGTTGGTTGTCTGAGTAGGTCGAGAAGACCTGCTCCTTCTTGGTGGGTACGGTGGTGTTTCTCGGGATCAAGACAGTCATGACACCTCCGGCGGTTTCCAAACCAAGAGAGAGGGGAGTAACGTCCAAGAGCAATATATCTTGCACCTTCTCATTGCCCTCGCCACTCAGAATTGCCGCTTGGACCGCCGCCCCGTAGGCCACGGCCTCATCAGGGTTGATGCTCTTGCACAGCTCCTTCCCGTTGAAGAAGTCCTGCAGTAGCTGTTGCACCTTGGGGATCCTAGTAGAACCACCCACAAGAACAACATCATGCACGTTGCCCTTGTCCATCTTGGCATCTCTCAGGCACTTCTCCACGGGCTCCATACACTTCCTGAAGAGGTCCATGTTCAGCTCCTCGAACCTGGCCCGAGTGATGGTGGTATAAAAATCAACACCCTCGTAAAGAGAGTCGATCTCAATAGTCGTTTGAGCGGTCGAGGAGAGAGTCCTCTTCGCCCTTTCACAAGCAGTCCTCAATCTCCTCAGAGCTCTGGGATTTCCACTGATGTCCTTCTTATGCTTCCTCTTAAACTCCTGCACAAAGTGGTTGACCATTCGGTTATCAAAGTCCTCGCCGCCAAGATGTGTGTCTCCAGCCGTGGCCTTCACTTCGAAGATACCCTCTTCAATAGTAAGCAGAGAAACATCGAAAGTACCACCCCCAAGATCAAAAATCAACACATTCTTCTCTCCAGTGCTGGTCGCCTTCTTGTCAAGACCATAGGCGATGGCCGCCGCAGTCGGTTCGTTGATGATACGCATAACATTGAGGCCGGCAATGACGCCGGCATCCTTCGTGGCCTGCCTCTGCGAGTCATTGAAGTAGGCAGGGACCGTGACGACGGCATTCTTGATGTTCGTCCCGATATATGCCTCCGCGATCTCGCGCATCTTCGTGAGGACCATGGACGAGATTTCCTCCGCAGCAAACTGCTTCTCTTCGCCCTTGTAGTTGACGACAATCATGGGCTTGTCGCCAGGACCAGCAACGACCTTGAACGGCCAGTGCCTCATGTCACCCTGGACCGTAGGGTCGCTGAATCTCCTCCCGATCAACCGCTTCGCATCTGGCAAATACATCGAAATTACCATATCAGCATCGGTCGACAGAACAACACCGTGATGAACTAGGACTTCAGAATGAGAAGAAACAGTAAAAACTAAACTACAGTTAACAAAACAGCGGGCAAACAGAGGTCCCTCTCCAGGTCGGAAGACAAATTCCACAATCTTAATGCGAAAAAAACTCACACGACTAAGCCATCCTTACATCATCTATAGTCTATGCTAACATGAGCAAAAGCTAACCAACTCCATCCGAACGGCCCAAAAATAGGTAAATTCCTCCCGAAAAAACCAGGAAACATCAAGAACATCGGATAACCGCGACACCAAAACGATCGACGAGACATCGATGAACAGCAGAACGGAGACCAAACCGAGCCACCGAAGAAACAGAGTAAGAAACGAGGTCACTCACCGAAGACGGTGTTCGTGGGGTTCATGGCGACCTGGTTCTTGGCGGCGTCGCCGATCAGCCTCTCGGTGTCGGTGAAGGCGACGTAGGAGGGCGTCGTCCTGTTGCCCTGGTCGTTGGCGATGATCTCGACCCTGTCGTGTTGAAAGACGCCGACACACGAGTACGTCGTCCCCAGGTCGATGCCGATCGCCGGCCCTTCCCCTTTTCCTGCCATCGATTCCTTCTCTCTAAGAAAAATTGGTGCGAAAGTAGCTACGATGATTGATGGATCGTCGGTGATGTCTCTGAAGAAGAACTCTGTTTCACAGTAAAGAACGTCTGTGCTGAGGAAGACGGAGTAGGAGGGAGAGAGGTTTTATAAGACTTGCGAGGGAAGCGCGTTTCGGGAGCATTCGAGAATGTTCTGATGGTGGAGTGGTGGCCGTTGGATCTGAGATACGCGGACGGTGGAGGATGCGGCCGTGTGATGACTGGAGGATAGGTGCCAGGTGGATGTCTTTGGGTAATTTCTGGTTGATTCCAGATTTTCCTCGTTGACTTTTGACCCTTGTGAGACGTGCGCGATCCTTTTTGCTTTTAACAACGTAGGTCCGGTCGCCTTTTTTACTCGATCAATTGACAGCAAAGGTGTCAAATAAATGGATAGAACCAAATATAATTCGAATCATATTAATTCATATAATCTGTTTTAATCTATATTTAATGATTTATATCCGATTCAATTTGTAATTAGCCTATTTTGACTCGTTTCATTTTGACTCATATTATCAAAATACGTTAATATCCTACGAAAATTTATATAATTTATTTAACATATTTTTACGCTCTTTATTTGTATATGTTATATGGATAAAAACTTTATATTAAATAAAAAAATCACATTAAAAATAAAAAAAATTAGTAAATAAAATAAATTCATATTTTTTTAATTATTATTATTTCTCATCTAACTCGGTGTAAAACCAGAAAAATGAATTCTTGCACGGGACAGCAGCCACTAAAGAAATTCGTAATCGGAGAACATCCCTCTGCTCGGAGAAAAAAATAGTCCCGGTTATCCCACAGGAACGCAAGAAATGATCAGCAAAATCACGACCAACATTCGAGCGGAGACAAATTTCAGAAACACCCAAGAACAAATCCGGTAGTGTGGGAAGCTCTGCATTCCATCGAGCCCTGTTCGTGTTCGGTCGCTCGCCCGGATCGAAGGATCAACGAGACGAGAACTATCCTTCGAACAAAGACGATGGCTTGATGATGCGATGCATCTTCTTCCTTAACAAATTATATGCTGTTTCCTTCGCTTCCAAAAGGTGGGAGGCACTCACTGCAGATGGAGCGGGGAGAGGGGATGTCTCGCCCCGAAGATGGCGAGCGCAGATATGGTGGAAAAAAATTTGACGGATTTGGCGAGATACTACTGTTAAAACAGAGGATCTGTGAGCTCCGGGGCGGAGATGTGGAACGCGACGCCGAGATGCAGCGGATGTTCGAGTTCTTCGACAGGGACGGCGACCGCACGATCACGATGGAGGAGCTGCAGGGGGCATTTTTGCAGTTCTTCTAATGTGTAGTCACTCGAACCATAGTTACGTTCGATCTTGGGAGGCGTGTGTTCGCGAGGATTCAGGGTGGGTTTGGGAGAGTTTTTGAGAAAATGCCTTATGCAGAGGATCTGGGGCTAAGGGTTTTTTAGGCTAAAAAATTTCACGAAATGCAAATAATATTTGGTAAATACTATTTACATGAAAGGACTTTGGTAAGAGAAAAACACAATTCCTAACATACCCAAGTTCGAGTCGTCTGGAAGGTCTAGCCATGGCGATCCCCGAGTCGCGCAACCCCGGATGGTCGGCCGCCGAGGTCATGCCACCCTAGGCGAGGGGCTGCCGACATCTACGGTGCAACCTCCGGCAACCCGGATCTAGGCTTGTGAGGATCGTGCGAACCCGACATGAGCCCTCGAGATCAAGCAACCCCAAGCAAGGCGACACTTAGGTTACACGATCTCGGGCAAGCTACATCCAACAAAGGCAATGAGCCCGGAGTCTCCAACTCGGCCGTGCTCGACCAGGCGACGTCAACTCTAGTGATTAGGGCTCAAAATTGAACACGAGTGTCACGCAAGCCTCGGCGGCCATCGGCAAGCCTCGATTCTCCAAATCTTGTATTGACCCTCCGGATCCGGTCTCATCGATCCGCGACCATTAGCGTTAACCATCCCTCGGTTCACAGAGTTCCCTTATTCAAAGAGAGAAGGTGTGCAAAGAATTGGGATGAACAATGCCAATTTCGGGGATAAAATAGGAATACGAAAAATTGGTGAGGGCAAAATTAAAATAAAAAGCATCATTAATTGTGCACTTCAGCATTCCCAAAATATTAAATGCCCAGTACTAGTAAGCCAAAGGCTTTGGAAGGCTGTGGAAATACAAAGAGTTTTCCCAATGAGATCCTAAAAATTGTTTATCAAACAAAAGTTTAGCATTTGTCCAATGATCTTTAGGGCATGCATGATAACACTTCTACTTTAAAAATCAACTTTTTTTTAGAAGTTGATTTTTCTATTTCTACTCAGAAGTATAAGTTGATTTTTTTACTTTTGCTAAAAAAATTAATTTCTAATCGTAGAAATCCGTTTGCTAACGGTTAAAAATTTATACTTCTGAAATATTATTAGCACAAAATCTTTTATGAAAAATTATTGTTGGTTGCCGAAAATTTTTTACTTCATTTTTAAAATTTTAAAATTTCTTTAAATAAATAAATTTTTATTATTAAAAAATATTATTTACTTTTTTAAAAATAAAAATTATTAATTATTTTCTACTTCGGCGGGTGGAGATGGTGACTCGGCGATGGCGGCGGGCGGCAGTGGTGGTTGGCGACGATGGCCGACGGAGGTAGGCGGTAGATTGGGGCGATGGGTGGGGCAATGGTCGATGGTTGCAGTTGGGGGCGGTGGTAATCGGCGATCGACGATGGGTAGTGGTTGGCGACAACGGTGGTCGAAGGTTGGAGGCGAGGGGTGGCAACCCGTAGTGGGCCACAATCGAGGGGGCGATCGATGGTAGTTGGCGGCGAGGGGCGGTCGACGGGTGGCGGCGGTCGCGGTCGGTGACGGGCGTGGTAGGCAATTGGTGGTGGTCGCGAGGCGGGGATGGGGGCGGTCGGTGGTGGTCGACGAGTAATAGTGGTTGCGAGCCGTTGGTCGGCGGTGGGCGGTGACGGAGGTCGACAAGGAGCTTGGTCGAAAAGAAGGTGAGGGCGTAATGAAAAGAGGGTAAGGTAAAAAGTACTTCTTGAGTTGAGAAACAATTTTTTTAACTTCTCAAAGTGGGGGAAAAATAATTTCAGAAGTAAAAAATCACTTCAGAAGTAAAAAAAAAAAATTCAGAAGTAAAAATGTTTACCAAACGGATTTCTGCTTCGGAAGTTACGTAATCAAACGGATATCTGCTTTAGAAGTTACGTTATCAAATGGATATTTGCTTCAGAAGAAGTACTTTTGGAGCAGAATTTTACTTTTAGAAATGTTACCATAGCCCCTTCAAGGCCCAAAGGGCTATTTAGGAATGTGCTCCAAACGCACATACTTTCTTTTCCTTCGGGGCCCACAATTCTCTTCACACGTCGGTAGCACATGATCTCACATAAGCCACGGGCCCACGGAAAACACGTAACATTCTTTTCAAATAATGCAACAATTTTTTTTTTCAAAAATATTCGTCTGTAACCTTTAAACTTAAAATATTTTCATCATTAGTACGAATTTATTTCATCATTAGTACGAATTTATGTCTAAATACTTTTACACACGAAATCTTTTTTATGATCAATCGTTTGTGTCTAAATATTTGTTATGGACTATAAAAATATTTTTTGTTGATTTATTTTATAAGCGCATAAGCGATTATTGAAAATGTTTTTCAAATTATTTTTTTTTATAAAAATAATTTTTTTTATAAATATAGTTAAATATTAAAGTATTCGGAGATTATGACATTGTTTGTGATTGGAGATTCTTTCTTAGTGGGAAAGTCGGATTTCTTCTGTTTTGGAAAGTCAAAGCGATGTCTAGGGTCAGCTTTATTCCCTTTGTGCATGGCCTGTTGATTTAGATTGGATGCATCAGCACATGTATTCTTTGTATCTCGTGGCAAGGCACTACGGCCACCGAGAAAGTATTCAGTGGGACGAACACATCACGTGACGGTGATGGTGCAACCAATCGATGAAAAATGAGATGTGCACGCGTGTGAGACTAAGTAAGATGAGATTCATAGCGCACACAATAAGGAGGGATTGTTTCACCTGTCCTAAATCTATTGCTCGTTGAAAATCGCTGACCAGATAATACATCACATAAGAAGACCGACGATGACTAGATCACCATGTCAATGGTTTCCACCAAAATTAGCCGGAAGACCTACGTAAGAATTTCACGTAGAGGTTTAGGACTAAATTGGTAAAATTGAAAATTGACATCCGTATGATAGGTTTAATGTGGATGGATAACTTTTCCTATGTAATGGAAATTGACCAACTTAATCCTAAACATTGAGGCGAAATTCTAATGCAGTCCTTGCTATCAATCTTTGTTGGAAATCGCTAACCAAACAATGTACTACAAAGGACGACCGACGATGACTATACCATCGTGTTAGCAATTCCTATCGAAAATTTGCTAGAAGGGCTACAAAGTAATTTGGCATAGAAGTTTAGGAATAAATTTTAAGAATGAAAAGTTTAGGATAAATTAATGTGGACTCGATCACCGAAAATCGTGTCAGGAACCATCTTATTTACATTGCATCGAAAAAATCACACAACCAAGTTAAATTTATTGAACCGATGCCAATTTAGTCCTTCTACAACAAGACTTTAACATCAAGTCTTTCACGATTTGTGGATATTAGAGGTTTTCGAATTTATAGAAATCTTTTAATTTTCTTTTATTTTGAATTTTCATTTTGGTTCCTTACTTTTCAACATATAGGCTTAATTCTTAGTTATTACAGAATGCCATCTAATCGTACTTTAGTTAATGATCTCTATATGGTTTTTTTTTCTTCGTAGTTGTATCAATCTATATGTTGTTCCCTAATTTCATAAATAGATTGATTCTTAATCTGGGTTTTCTCCATTGCTATCTGAGCCCTAGGCCGTGGCTAAAGATGGGAAATCGCAAGATGAAGTTAAGCATCTGGTGTTGACAAAATAGTTCTCATTTTGGCCAGAAGTAGTAAATGCAATACAACAACAACAACAACAACAAAAATCGATATGGGCTTGGTAGGGGTGTCAAGGGGGCCGGATCTTGGCCGGCCCGAGCCGGTCCAAAGCTAAACGGTGCCAAGCCCGACTCGACTCGAACCCTCTTCGGGTTAGATCCGGTGGGGTCGGTTTCTTTTTTATTCTTTTCTTTTTTTTCTTTTTTGAATCAAAATCACTTGACATGTTCGTAGAATGAAAGAATATAAAAAATAAAAATGAAAATAAGATAAATGAAAAAGAAAACATTGGTGAAAAAAAAGAGCCGAATCGGGCCGACATGGAAATAAGATAAATTAAAAAGAAAATGTTGGAAAAAAAAAAAGAGCTGGAATAGGGCTGGCCCGACCCAACCCGATCCTAACAAGTACCAAGCTAGCCGGAAAGCCTGAAAATTAGGGTGAATTTTCGAGCCGGGCCAGGTCGGACCAGCGCGGGCTTTTTTGACACCCCTAAGACTTGGTATTAGAATTATTAAGTCAATAAAGTCAATTAAAAGGTATATTAGAAGGTGTGCTAGAACGATTAGATTAAAGGCAATTAAAGATAGTCTACACAATTAAAACATTCGTCAAAGGTAAGGAGATCAGGCTAACTGAAGGCTAATTCGCTGTGTAAAAGTAAGAGGTCTTTTGAGTCTACGTCTATGTTTATGAATAGAGGAAATCTAAGGTCATATCTTCAACATTGAATTCTCACTTAAGAGTGGTTGTACCTACCATCCATAATCATACAACCATAATAATAATAATAATAATCATCATCATCATCATACATGTGCAAATTGTAGTATACATGGGATACAACGAAATTTCAATTGATCAACTTCGCTTGTCCAAATCATTTAATATATTTACTTTGTTATTCGAAATTGTGAAGGGAATCCAATTCTTATCTTTAAGAATCATACGTCTCTGTGTTGAATTTTACCTATCATCTAACTTCCGGAATATTCCACTTCCACCGAGGAAAAAGTAGAAGTAGAAGAAATCCCACGTCATCTTGAATATTCTCACAAATAATCTAAAAATAAATATTCAAATTTATTTTAAAATCGGGCAATTTATTTCTGCTTCAATTCGATACGGAAAGAATAAGATTAAAGTTAAATCTATTCGAATTTCTTTATTTAAACACAAGGAATATTAATCTTCCCTGTCGAACAATTGACAAGTGACAAATCGAACCCGATAATCGGACGATCCGATTTCACGTATTGTTCTCTTTTTGACCCCGTAGTCCGAAATTACTTTTAATTCATCGATTAACAATATCTTTAAATCCGCTATGCAATCGCGCAATTTATTTAAGAATCAGTTTGATACAAAAAGAATAAGATTATAGCTAAATCTATCCTAATTACTTTATTTGAACATAGCGAATATTCATTTCCCCTAATGGCAACTTGCAAGTGACAAATCGAACTTGATAATCCGACAATCCGATTTCTCAAATTGTTCCCTTTTTGATCCCGTAGTCCGAAATTACTTTTGAATCGTCGAATGACAGCATGTTTAGATTTGCTATAAAATCGCGCAATTTATTTGCGTATCACTTTGATAGGGAAAAAAAATAACATTATAGCTAAATCTATCCTAATTATTTTATTTAAACGTAGCGAATATTCATCTTCCCTAAATAACAACTGGCAAGCGACAAATCGAACTTGATAATCCGACGATTTGATCCCCCCATGTCGTTTGCTTTTTTGACCCCGTAATCCCTATTCACCAAAATTATCAAAAAAATAATTATTTTATTATAATTTTGTTTCCTTTTTGCAGTTTTTATATTTTTCTCCGTCTGAACTGAAGCTTCTCAATAAGGTTTTTGGGTCTCGTCTACAGAACCGACTCTCTCTCTCTCTCTCTCTCTCAGCGAAGACTCCCTGTAGTCGTGCTTCCCTCCCTTAATAATCGGCGGGTGATGGCTTCGAATCAAGCCAGTCTTCTCCTCCAGAAGCAGCTCCGAGGTCCGATTCTGAATCCCTTCCTGATTTCGTCTTCATTCTTTTAGGGTTTCTCCACTTTCGTTTCTTTTTTTTTTTGGGTTATGATGATCGCGCCCGTGTCTGTGATGGCTGCAGATCTTTGCAGGAACCCGGTGGATGGATTCTCCGCGGGGTTGGTGGACGAGACCAACGTGTTCGAGTGGAGCGTCTCCATAATCGGCCCTCCCGACACCCTATAGTGAGTGGGAATCGGTTTTGTGATTTGTTGAGCTCGAAGTGATGATCTTGATGAAGTTTGAATTTTTCTCGCGTGTTGATTAGTTTGATGCGGTGGCATCGATGGTTGGTTTTGTTCTGAAATGGTGCTTGCTTTTGGTTGCGTGTTTCGGAATGGTTTTTTAAAAAGTGGGTCACTTGCTATATCAACCATGGAAGGAGGTGTTCCAATTGGGTATCTGTTTATTTGGAGCTGGATTTTGTGTCGATTGTCATGATGCTTCGGCTCCAAGTATTGTTCGGTATGCGCGTTCTGGAATAAAAAAATTTGGCAGCTGACTGAGGAGATGTATTAGTTGGTTTGAAAGACTAAAACTTGGTGGTGGGTATGACCAGGGAGAAGAAGGTTATAACTTGGATACCACATGCTCAGCTAATGGTTTAATTGATGGATATTACTTGATATATTACTTTGACTGCACGAGGTGATGGTGATGGGATTAGATCAATTTCCTCGCATACTTTTCCCAACTTTGATGGGGCGTTACCTTGACTAGATATATGATTTGTATCACATAAGGTAGCGGTTGTGTTTCGACAATCTTCTATTCTTGTTTTTGTCGTTCTTTTGGGACAGTACTACTTTACTTGTTTGTTTGTACTTTAGTATGAGACAAGGTTTTCATGAGGATTAAGTCGTATGCATGGGGGCAGTGCTTTAAACATTCATGTGAGATTAAATATCTCATATTGCCTGTTAGTTTTGGGTCTTAGTCTTCAAATTTGTGTTTTGTCAACTCATATTTTGATTTTGGGTGACACCAGCCTTCAGCTTGAGATCAATGTGTGGCTTTTAGAAGGAGGCTGCTAATTTGTTCTTGTATTTATCAATTTTTTCACCCTGTTATTTTGCGGCTTCTCCCATCCTCTGTTGACTTAGGGCACTGGCACACTTATCTAGCATCTTTTATTATCGGGAATCTATTATGTACTGAAGAAAATTTTTGACATTTTTCTGCTATTCACATTCTTATGTCAGTGAAGGAGGTTTCTTTAGCGCAATAATGAGCTTTCCACCCAACTATCCCGTCAGTCCTCCAACAGTGAGGTTTACATCGGAGGTGTGGCATCCAAATGGTGAGAGCCATCTTTTACCAACGAGACTGTGGCATTACTGCTTTTAGTTTCTCTTTCATTAGCTATTCTAACTGCCTGAACATTGCCATCTGTAACTTTAGTTTATCCTGATGGAAAAGTTTGCATTTCGATTCTCCATCCACCTGGTGACGATCCAAATGGATATGAGCTGGCAAGCGAACGTTGGTCTCCTGTTCACACAGTATGTCCTGAGATTTAACACGTTCTCTTCATGCTTCATTACCTTCATTCTCAGTAAATTCGCCTATTTGTACTCATAATCTGTTAACCACCTTCCATGGTATTGCCCGATTGAGAGGCATTGACTCTGAATGCATGACTGAGTCGCGAATCTCAATGAGTGAGCTTTTTTATCAGTCTTTCTTGTGGTGTATTCAAGGATCCTCTTTGCTTAGGGATTTCGGCCATCGAATGCTGCAATTCTTAAAAAGCACCCTGCTGGTGTTGCTGCTTACTTTTTTGTGAGAAAGGAAAATAGCTGGTTGCTGGAGACAAATCCAAGTGCTTTTTATCTGTGCTTGATAAGAATCTCTAGTTGAGTAGGCCAAAGAATGGCATAGCAAGCTGAAAATGACATATGGCGCCGCAACACAACCCAAAGCTTTTGATGCAAATTAATTGTTAAATTCATGCCTTGACACCGATATCGAGATGGCTTAATTGCCCCAAAATACTTGTACGTCAATACTTTTTCTCAAATTTACCTCAAAAACTTTTTTATCATGAAGTATGATCCTTTTGCAATTTCTACTCCATTTAAGTACACATGGGAACATGTTTTACTAGCCTTTTGCATGAGTTGGTTTAGGCTGATCTGGGGCCTATGAATAAATCTGCATTGGTGGTTGCTGTTTACTTTTTTGTGAGAAAGAAAAATAGCTGGTTGCTGGAGACAAATCCAAGTGCTTTTTTTCCATGCCTGATAAGAATCTCTGGTTGAGGAGGCCAAGGAATGGCATAACAAGCTGAAAATGACATATGGCGCTGCAACACAACCCGAAGCTTTTGACGGGAATTCATTGTTAAATTCGTGCTTTTACACTGATATCTAGATGGCTTAATTGCCCCAAAATACTTCAATAATTTTTTCTCAAATTTACCTCAAAACTTTTTTGTCATGAAGTATGATCTTTTTGCAGATTTTACTCCATTTAAGTACACATGGGAACATGTTTTACTAGCCTTTTGCCTGAGTTGGTTTAGTCTGATCTGGGGCCTATGAATTAATCTGCATTGGTAGTTAGTTACTAAGACTGGCAGTAGAAATTACTAAGCTGGAGTCGGCATAACACTTTCACTATTCTTGCTTTGGCCCTTTTGTCTTCCTAACAATGGGGGTGTCTGGGCTCTTCGATGCTGTTGCTTCAGCTCTCCATTTCTTCGAAATATGACATCCTCTTTGATTTTATGGGCGTCATATTGTTGAGGTTCTATCTTTTTGAAGTTTGCGTCACATAAGTGACATTATGGTGCCTTCTTGGCCATCAGATAAGCAATGAGTGGTTGCATTAAGAATTGTTCATGGTGGTGGGACCAAAAAGTAAGGACTAGAATTGAAACATATGAAAATTTGGATGAATATTGAAGAGAACCTTAGAGTCCATGGTTTTTTAACTATAACTAGCCTATAACGCATTGCATGAGTTTGTCTCGCTAGATTTTGCAACGGTTCAACTTTCAGGATATAAATGGACCTAACCGATGATTCTTTTTCCTTTTTATGTAATTGCCTTCTGTGACTCCTGATTTTTAAAACTAAAGATAACTTATGTTACAAGTGGAAGACAGTATCGCAGTTGATATACCCATGCTGAAGTACATCATTCGTCTCATGATGAAGGTGATCTACCAAGAAATATTTACTATAATGGGTAAAGGATTGGTCTTTCAGTCCTTGACATGTATCAGTTGTATGGGGTGTCAGAAACTCTCCCTGTG
Source organism: Rhodamnia argentea (assembly GCF_020921035.1). Classification (NCBI taxonomy): domain Eukaryota; kingdom Viridiplantae; phylum Streptophyta; class Magnoliopsida; order Myrtales; family Myrtaceae; genus Rhodamnia; species Rhodamnia argentea. The sequence continues at coordinate 18,767,765 of NC_063157.1, read as the reverse complement.
GGACACTTTTTAATCTGTACCATTGAAAGAGCATCAATTTTGGGACTTCAGATGCTTTCCTGGCTGTAAGTCAGATTCGTCGGAATTCGAAATACCTATCTGGAAAAGGCTATAGAGTTGTCTGAGTGGGGGCACTTTTTGGAAACAAACCATGTGGGTAGCTCTACTCTCTGATCCCTAGATTTGGAAGGAATGCGAGAGTGTAGTGGCTCATGTGAATAAAAGGTAGTCAGCCTACGATTTGAAAACGGGGATCCCATGGCAAAGTGTATTCTACAAAAATGGATGCCATAGCAAGCTGTATCCTGGGTGCTTTGTAAATATGCTCAACAAAAGTACTGAGGAACACCGGACACTGTGCCGGCACTGTTTTGATCCATGCAAAGCACCATACTATTGCCATATTGTGGATGACAGAGACATGAAATGTGAAAGTCAAGTCATTTAGTTGGTACAATTTTTGCATGAGTTGCATGCTATGAGTGTAGAAACTTAGTAGAAAGCATGTCTTGTGGAAAATGGTGGTATATACTGTGATTGTAGTATCGGTGACTTTGGGGCTTCTATTTTCCTGTGGAGGAGAAAAAAAATTTAGTTTTACCAGCAATTTGATGACCTAGATTATTGGATTGGAGAAAGTCTTCATCATTTTACACTCAATTATTGAATGTTCATGTTGCATTTGCAAGACCTAATGATACTGAATTGAAAGATTTCGATAAATTTTCTATAATGTTCATCACGTTTCAGGCCTAGTAATACTTTCAAAATTTTTGTAGCCTTGTTTCCTGTTTCCCTGATTGGCTTTGACACACCAAAGTTATGGTTTGACTGCTTTTACTATGGCCTTTTCCTCATTCTCCTTGCTTTGGATCAGAAAACATTCAATTGCTATACATGGTTCGTGTTTTCATAATTCCATGTAATGACTGATGTCTCTCCATTTGGCAGGTTGAGAGCATAGTTTTAAGTATTATATCGATGCTTTCCAGTCCCAATGACGAATCTCCAGCAAATGTTGAAGCTGCGGTAATTTTTTGACATCCTCTTTTTCTTATTCAACCTGTTTAGACAACTATGTCCAGTTTGGTCGATAATGACCTGCATGTAGGAACAAGGATGCCGGAGGTGGAGGCCATAATGCGAAATGTGTTTATAGTATTGGTAGGAGGAACATTTTGGGAGCTATATCATCTGATTGTTGTAGTAGCAATAAAATCCTGTTTCTCTGCCTTTGTATGAATAGCTGGATATATCCTCCTTGAAGTTAGAAAATATTGTATGCGGGGCACATAATTGGAGGCATTGATCTATCTTTGTTTGATAGAAGCCTTTTTATCCCTTGACCGGGAAGGAAATGTATACCTGTGCATGTCTGGTTGGTAAAACTTCTTGTGCGGTGGGGCCCAAATCTCTGTGATTTGTGGATGGGGCTAGGCTGCTCTATGTTTTGGTTGGAGCTTTTCTGCATCATATTCAAAAGGCTTGCTGCTAGATTGTTCTATTTTTGAGGCTAATATAGTAGATTGAGAAATGCATTTTTAAAGATTTTTGGGTGATGTTTGCGGGCTTGTGGTAGCTCTACTTGCCAATTATTCAGGACTTATTTTTACGTCATTCTAAACTTGTACTGCAGAAGGAATGGAGGGAGAACCGGAATGAGTTCAGGAAGAAAGTTGCTCGCTGTGTGAGACAGTCTCAAGAAATGTTATGACCTCTTACTTTTCTTCTTTTTCTTCTTCTTGGAGCTGTTTTAGTTTTTTCTCTGGTAACGTAAGACTTCTTCCCGGGAGGGAGGACTTTCTGGTTGCAGCCAATTCATATGCTTGTGTAGAATTCTTCATTCAATGTATGTGCATTCATGCGGTTCACTTACATGTTGAGCAATCATCACATGCACTGATGATTGCGTACGGTACTTCTACTGGTCTGTTGCTCAAATTGTGCAATTGTGCATGATTTCCCTCTATATGGTTTTCGTTTCCTATAATCTGGATTGAGTTTTGGAATCTGCTAGGTTCATTATGTCCCAGGTGTTTTGCCATTGGCCAAGAAGACCTGTTGAGGTGATGGCCAACACGTGCAACGGTTGCCTCTCTTATATTCTAATTGGGATTCATTAGGTGTCAAGGGCTCCGTGATTTTTTGTTTTTGGGTATGTAATGTTGTTTTCATCTTTTTAGGACATTTGCTCAGCTGAGTTCCTAATCCTAATATCCCAGTATTCGCTGCCTAATCCTGTGACTTGGACATAAGATTTGCTGTCTCCATATTGGTGTTTTGAAGTAAAAAGCCAATGCTTGGGAATTTTAAGTAACTGCATTGCATTGCCCTTTCCTAACGTGTGCTTGTGTTCCGGTCCGCGACAACTTTCGCCAGCCTAGAGGGGTGGATTCTTTTTTCCCCTCGCTGTGTTGGCCGTTCGGGATCTATGATTAGTTTATTTTTTGAAAATTTGGAAGACTTTGTTTTGGAAGTTGTTTTTTCTTCCGTAGAAACGAAATCCGATTTCTTCAGGCTTGTTCATTCCCAGCCATAGCAGTGTTTGCGGCGTCTTGGCATTTTGGTCGGAGTCCCACTAACATTAAGTCAATAATCGGATGAACTAATAAGTCGATTGGATCCACGATAAAAGAATTTGTCAAACTCTTTTGCAGGGTCGATGCGACTTTATAACCAGTTGCAGTAAGTCAAAACTCCTCCTCCTCCTCCTCTTCTTCTTCTTTTTTTAAACGGTATTAAATTAAGCATATTCAACTTTTTTATTTTTTGGTCTGAAGCATATTCAATGTAATGATCTAATTTTGGTGGAGTTTGACAAACTTCAGTTTACATAAAGATACCGATGTGGGGTCTTTGACCGTAGACCCATGACCTATATAGCATTGATACGTGATACGAGCATTTTCTTCATCCAGACGCCTTTGCCTTTCCCTCCCGACCCTTAAGATTATTCCTTCAATTCTCATGTCGATTTCTACCGGATGTTGGAATGAAGAATACGTGTATGCATACATGCGGTCAAAATATTTTGCCGGAAGTGACCCGAGCACGAATTCCAGCATCTCCCTTTACGACAGTGGCGGTTGCACCAGCTTGCTCCCTATCTCTTCTTGGAGGATATTGGCGTCCGAAATGTGCTTTGGGTATCTTCTTCTCCCTTAGTGCCCATTCATGACATTCGGCCACTTTGATCAAGTCGATACGTTATTTCTCACAAAATAGAGAATTTTGATATATTGTATATTAAATATATGTTTTTATATATACATAATAAATTATTATGTATATATAAAAATATCAACTGTGAGTTTTTTTCACTCATGTTAGAGAATTCAAGATTATTATTAATTTTTTTGCTGGTATGACTCGAGTATACATATATTTGACAAATTTAAATTTCGACCCTTAATTTATTGAAAATATTTAAAGTTAACCTGGTGCATGTTGGTATGCTAGACTTGCATGTCGTTGGCATGTCCAGAGCGCCGACCATGTGTCGAAGAGTGTAGGACGCGTGTCGGTGTCTAATGTCCAACATGTGTCGGAGAGCGTCGAATGCGTGTTGATATTACATGACACGGAGGCTCCTGAAGAGTGTTTGTGCTTCCTAACTTGTGACTACGCATCTGTCTATTCCTCTTTCCATTCATTCCTTTCACTGTTCCATTTCCACCTCATTTCAATTCTTCTTCCAAATGTCTCCAGCATAAAGAAATCGAGTTCAAATTGATCCTACTTTTAAATGAAGTTGAGCTTCTAGTTATACATATACATACCATAAAATAAAAAATTAAATATGACATTCCTTTTAAGATAAATGCTTATACTAGAGCTGGATATGGGAAAAGTCGGAATAGTGAATCTTGCTCCGAGCTTAAGAAATAAAACTCGCGAGTTTAATGAGATTAACGTGGAATCTTCATCACTTAGTCCATTCTGATTGAGTTCAAGCATCGAATCATATCAACATGACCACACTCCGCATTCTAACTTGCACTCTAATGTCAAGAATAGTCCTTGTATTATTTGTCAATATTCAATTTAGTCCTCAAAACTCCGCTTAAATTCAATTTGGTTATGGAACTCTTTGAGTCGAACCAACTTAGTTCTCCAATTCAATTTTGTCACAATCCCCGTACTGAACACCTAAACTTAGTCTTCTTCCGGAACAAGACTTAGGGCCACCATAAGAGGCTTTCGATGGATGGATGAAACCCGCCTCCGGCAATGTAGTTAGTTGCTGCTTCTTTAGATTCTGTTTGTTTCGCGAAAGATGAATGATTTGAAAAATATTTTTCAAAAAATGATCGCCCGTAGCTCTTATAAAAATGGATGAACAAAAAGTATTTTTATCGTTCGGGAAATTTTAAGACATAAATTGCTATCGATAATGAAAATATTTTTTATCGACTAATTATTTTAAGCGATTCAAACGGCCATTTTTTCAAAAATATTTTTCAAAACATTCGTTTTTCTACAAAACAAAATGAGCCTAAACTCAGCTAGGTCCGGAGGGGGTCATCCTGTAAGGCACTTGAGCAAGTGGTTTGGCTCCAACCATGAGCTCAATTGCATGATCCCACTACTCGACGAGGCAAGAGTTCCTTCAAAAGCATGACTTGTTCTACGCTCGGTCCCGGCTTGAACTGAGTACCGGCGGCCCATCACAGGGCGGCGACTCTTGTTCAGGCGTCCGTCATACACCCTTAGGTTGGCGCAGGGCATGGGTCGATGCCCCATGAGCAGCAAAGAGTCCGCGAACGACGTCGGTACAACACGCTCTTGTCTCCGGAACTCGATCCTAAGCAAAAGGGTCGAGAATTCACCCGAAGGCACAGCCATGAAAGTGGGCATCCCCTCGCCACGCTCCAATCGACACTCGATTTCTTATGTTCCTTGTCGACGGAGAAGGCCGTCGATCTGTTCGCAGTTGGGTCGGGGGTAAGTCCCTCACTTGCTGCCTCTGCAACTCAATCCTTGCCCATGGCTTCAAGCCTTCCACAATGTAAAAGCAGCCTATTCGCCTTTGGACATAATCACGAATGTCCATCGTTAGTGCAAACAACTCTTTTACTTTCGGACGTCGTCACTGTGTTTCTGCCCACATAATGCCGTCCGAGCATTGTTGTACCCCGCATTCCCAGGGAAGATTTGATTCCTCAGATCGTTGCTTCAATTCATCTCGGGCATTGATCTGGGGATATTTGCTGCAGTTCATTTCTAAAATTCTCAATTTGGCTTAATTTAGTCTCAAAAAATCTTTTGACAATCTACCCATGTAGTTTGATCGAAAATTGTTGAATTGGACGTCGGTTGTTCTACGTAACACGAGTGATATGATTAATTTTTTAATAGTTTTTTTCTTTCTATTTCTCCTTCTTTTCACCGAAGGTCGGCAAGGGCGAGAGCTGGCGAGATCGACCCTTACCCTCGCCCAGGCTAGAGCAACCTTGTCAGCCTTTGCCAGCCATCGCTTGTGACCAGTGGCCAACTGGCAATCAGCCACTAGCAAAACAAAAAAAGAATAATGGAAAGAAAAATAAATTAGACACGTTGATGGGATCTCTTTGGATTTGAGTAAAGTCCTTAAACTCTTTCGTTTGAACTCGGGCACGTTAAGTTCGGAGGTATTTTCTAAGATGAAAGGAAGAAAAATATTTTCTCTCAACTTAGGAGATAACGGTGAAGAAAGTAGACTTTACGTCATCTTCGAATAGCTACCGTCGGATAGAGATCATATAGTAATGTCTCGTATTTGGGATGAATCATAATTTCGATTCCTGCATCATCGACCTGTGCATTGCACAGTGTCTTTAATCGATTTGTCGGGTACGTATCCCTAGATAGGATGCCCTCAGCTTGTTTGCTTTTTTACCCCCGTGATCCTTCGGCACTCGAATTATTAAAAATTATTTTTTTTCTTTTTTCTTTCTATGTTTTTGCCTTTATATATTTTTTTTCTCATTTCAAGATTCCCCATAAGCTATTTAGGTCTCGTCTCCAAAATCGACTCCGTCTCTCTCACTAGACGAAGACTCCCTCCGATTTTGCTTCCCTCCCTCAGTAATCGGCGGGTGATGGCTTCGAATCAAGCCAGTCTTCTCCTCCAGAAGCAGCTCCGAGGTCCGATTCCTAACCCCTCCTGATTTCCATCTTTCTTTAGGGTTTTTCCTTTGTCGCAGTCGGTGATCGCGTGCGTTGCTCGTGATCGCTGCAGATCTTTGCAGGAACCCGGTGGATGGGTTCTCCGCGGGTTTGGTGGACGAGACCAACGTGTTCGAGTGGAGCGTCTCCATAATTGGCCCTCCCGATACCCTATAGTGAGTGGAATCGCTTCGTTGTTTGTCGAGCTCGAAGTTTTGTTCTTTTTTGTGCTGCCGATGAACCTTTTTCTTTCATGTATTGATCTTCTTTTTTTTTTTTTTAATGTGGCGGCGTGAGTGGTTGGTTTTGTTCTGGAAAAGGTGCTTATTTTTCGTGGTGTTTGTGTTTCGAATTGGTCTCGAAAGATTGGATAATTTGGTTTAGTGACAGAAGAGAGATGGTGTTTCAATTGGGAATCTGTTTACTTGGAGCTGGAATTCGTCTTGATTGTTATGATGCTTCGCGTCCGACTTCTCTATGTGTGTTCTTGAAATCAAAATTTGGCCTCTGGCCGAGGAGATGTATGTTCTCTAGTTGTTCGAAGGACAAAACTTGGGGGTGGGCATTGCATTAAACCATGGAAAAGAAGTGTATGACTTGGATATCGCATGCTTGGGTAATGGTTTAATTGATGGATATTACTTGATATATTGCTTCGACTGCACGTGGTGATGGGGTTAGATGAATTTTCTTGCATACTTTTCTTAACTTTGATGGGCCATTACTTTGACTAGATATATGATTTTTACCACAAAAGGTACTGCTGAGTTTCAACAATCTCATATATTTGGGTCAGTGATTTTTTTTGTTGGGAATGTGGTGGATACTCGTGACAATTTGGGATTCGTATCTTAGGAGAGTTTGAGATTATTATTATAATTGCAGTTAAGAGCTTTCTGAGAAGGGGCAATTCACAGAGGCCTCATAGGTGATGTCATTCGTCATGTCCTGTTAGTATATCCCTTTTAATCCTAGCTATGTTGTTCTTTGAGGACCTCTGCTTGTCTGGTTATACTTTGGTATGAGCATGAGATTTTCATGCAGATTAAGTCCATATGAACAGGGGCCAGTTCTTGTGACTTTTTATGTGAATAAAATACCTCTAATTGTCTATTCTGTTTTGGTTTTAGTCTTCAAATTCATGTTTGACATTATCGTTTCAAGTGTCCAAAACACCAACAAATGGCTTGAGATTGATGTGTGTGGCTTTTAGAAACGAGACAACTGATGTAGTTGATGTTGTCGTCAATTTGGTAGCTCTATATTAATGTGAGATAGGAGACCTACTTTTATATCTTTTACTCTTTAAACTGTTTAGTGAGCCTTTTATCTTCTGTCTTCTCACTTCCTCAGCTGATGTTGGGCATTGGCACATTTATCTAGCATCTTTACTGTCTGGACTGTATTATGTACTGAAATTGAAAACTTGACATTTTGCTATTATTCATGCACAATTGTTATGGCAGTGAAGGAGGTTTCTTTAGTGCAATAATGAGCTTTCCACCTAACTATCCTGTCAGTCCCCCAACAGTGAGGTTTACATCAGACGTGTGGCATCCAAATGGTGAGAGCCATCTTCTACCATCGAGACTGTGGCATTACTGCTTTTAGTTTCTCTTTCATTAGCTATTCTAACTGCCTAAACATTGGAATCTGTATCTTTAGTTTATCCTGATGGAAAAGTTTGCATTTCGATTCTCCATCCACCTGGTGATGATCCAAACGGATATGAGCTGGCAAGCGAACGCTGGTCTCCTGTACACACAGTATGTTTCTATGTGTTAACATGCTCTCCTCATGCTTTATAGTCTTCATTTTCAGAACTTTTGCCTTATTGCTTTTGTATATCCTTAACTACCGTTCACATTGTTGCTTGATTGAGAGTCATTAAGGTTGAATGCACGACTTGGTTGTGAATCTCGATGAAGTGAGCTTTTATCAGTCTTTCTTGCAGCGCATTCTAGGATCCTCTTCACTTAGGGATATCTACCCTGAAAACCTGTATTCCATGTTGCTTACTTTCTTGTGGGAGAGGAAAATAGCAAGTTGCTGGAGACAAATGGAAGTACTTTTTTTGTGCTTATAGAGACCTCCCATTGACTGGGCAAACAAATGTTGTTTCTTGTTCGAAAGACTAGTAACCTCTTAAGGACTTATCCTTGAAGCCATAACCAACTGAACTGTCATAGGGCCCTCGAACACGACTCAAGCTTTTGATGCGAATGCCTTTTTTAAGTCTTTTTTTACTCCCATATTAAGAAGGCTTAGTTGGCTCAAAAGCATTGTCCTTCGACCTGTTTCTCAATTTTACCTCTGGAACTTCCAATTTTACCATGAATTACGGTGTCTGTTGCAATTTCACTGCATTTCTGGGACACAAACTTGTTTTACTAGATGCCATATGCCTGAATTGGTTCAGTCAGATCTGGGACATATGAGTAGATGTTCGTAGGTTTTGGTAGTTCGTGACTACATAGGCATTGAAAACTATCAAGCTACAGCTTGTGTCACTTGCATTTATTCTTGCTTTCACAAACCTTTTACTAGTTTTTTCTATCTACCCTAGGTGCCTGCCCTTCGGGGATTAACGTCTGGTTACTTAGTTAGTCAGGTCAGGGCTGCTGCCCATGTGCAACGAATACTTCGAATTGGACACTTTTTGATACCTCAAACTCTAAAGACTTCCAATTTTACCATGAATTTGATGTCCATGTCAATTTTATTCCATGTCTAGTGCACATGCAGCCATGTTCACTAGATGCCATATGCCTGAAGCAGTTCGCTTGCACCTGGGATACTTGAATAGATCTTCACTGATTTTGGTAGTTGATAAAGACAGGCAGTGAAAACTATTCAGATGGAGTTGGTATCACTTGCATTATTTTGCTTTCGCTCTGTCTTCCAAACAATGGGTGTGTTTGGGGTTCTTCAGTTCCTGCTTTAGCTCTTTATTTCAAGTTACTGTTATATCTTCTTTTTTATATGCTCATTACATTATATTTAGTTTTCCAAAAGTTTGTGTCACATTAGATTCAGGATGGCGCCTTGTTGGCCATGACATCAGCAATTAAGGGTTGCATTAATCAATAACTCAGGCTGCGTGTGGGAACCACTTTCCCCTCTTAAAGCCCTAGGGAAAATGTCAGGGTGTTTGGCGATTTAGCTTTGGGGAGATGCATTGCATTTCCAAAGTCCTGTGAAGTCCCTTAGCCCAATACAAGTCCTACCCAACTTTGGGCTTTAGCATTTCCGGATGATAATGTATTTTTTTCCTTCCAACTTTGCCCTCGCTAAACTTTAGAAATTCCAGTTTTACCTGCACTATTTTCATCTCGTGCAACGTCACCAGTGAGCCCAGATTCAACCGCCAATGAGCCTCTGCTTGGGTTACCAGGAGTCGGCTGAGGTCATGCGACCTCAAACGACAGCCGCCGGTGTCAGATTTGGCTCGCCGGTGCTCACAAGTTGATTATCGTTTTATTTATCAATTAATTTAAAAAATGTACACCTAAAGTCCTTTACAAGTCTAATTTTTTCTAAACAGCATCTAAGCCAAAATCGATTCCCAAGGCACTGCACTTTTCAATTACGCTTTACCAAACACTATTTGCATTTCAAAAAACCCCTTTAACCTAGAGTTTTAGTATTTCCCCAAAAGCCGAACCTAACGCAGCCTCATTGTGATTTAGGATCAAAAAGTCTGGCAGTAGAATTGGTAGATTTGAAGTTTGCATGAAAATTGAAGAAGCCCTTCAAGTGTAGAGTTTTTTAGTTAACTAAGCCTATAGCGCATTGCTTGAGATGGACTTAGCACGTTTTGCAATGATTTGACGTTTAGGATACAAATAGACCCAAACAGTATTTTTCCTTTTTCTTTTATCAGCTGCCTCACTGCTGATCTTTCCAATTTGTATTAAAAATAGACGTTGGTGGTGATGTTGACACATCAATGCTGAAGGGCATTGGTCATCTCGTAATGAATGCGATCTGCTGAGAAACATATGCCATAGAGGATGTTGGACTGGTGCTTTCAGTCCTTGGCATGCATTCTATAAATTGGGTGTCAGACATTCTCCCTTTCTGACACTTCTGCATCTGTTCTTTTAAAAAGCCTTGAGTATTTGGACATAAGATACTTACATGTTTGTACATTAGAATCAACAGAATATCTCTCTGGGAAAGGGTATTTAGAAACAAGCCATGGTGGTTGCTCAACTCTTCGATCCTTATAGATTTGGAAGGAATGGGAGGGCACATTGACTCTCGCATAAAAAAGGTAGTGGGGCTATTGAGTGGAGGGGGACCCCCTTACAGACTTGTGGATGGTGGCAGCATTGGATTTCTTATCCATGGAGGGGCCAACATTCTCTTTTCTTCAAATCGTTCCGATCAGGACAAGTGGGTTGGTTTGTTTCCTCCTCCTAAATACGCAATTCTCTGTCGTTGTTCGTGATCATGTTGGGCGAAAGGTAGTTGTAGAGGAGCGACTGCGAAAGGGTGATTCCCCCTTTCCATTGAAGTAGGGTTCCTAACCCACCATTCCGGTCTATTATTGATAGGGATTTTACTGATTCTGAAGGTAGCTTGCTTACCAAGTGTATTCTACAAACCTTGGTACTGTAGCTAACTCTTTTCATGGGTGCCTGGGAAATATGCTGTGCTCTCAGAAGTACTAACGAACTTGGGACACCATACTATCATCATTTTGGTTTGTTAAAAAGCACCATAATGTTGCCGTATTGTGAATCACGAACAATAGGATCACGAAAGATGAAAGGCGTGTTCATTGTTACAATTTGGCACCAGTTGCATTTTCTTTAAACGGAGAAATTTAGCAGAAAGGGCATCTAGAGCAAATGAGGGGATATGTATTTTTCTGGGGCTTTGGGGCATTTTTTATTTTCCATTGGAGGAAAAAAGATCTTAAGTTTGCATAGAAGGATTTGACCCGTAATCTGGTGACCTAGTTTTTTCAATTGGAGAAGAAATCCATAATTTTGCATTTAATAGTTAAACTTCCGCCTCGCTATTGCAAGAGCAGATGATCGTGAATTCAGAGGTTTCAGCAAATACCCTACAATAGTTCGTCACAGTTCAGGCTCGGAGGCTAGGTTATCCTCAAAAGTTGTGTAACAATCCTCTTTTGGCTGTCTAACTTGGACGCACTGAATTCTAGTGTTCATTCATGCTTTATTCAAATTCTCCGATTTGCTTAGAATCACAAAATATTTAATTGGTTGCTATACATGGATGTTCTTGTTTCATTGTGTCCTGTAGTGAGTGATGTCCCCGCCATTTTGCAGGTTGAGAGCATAGTTTTGAGTATCATATCGATGCTTTCCAGTCCCAATGACGAATCTCCAGCGAATGTTGAAGCTGCGGTAGGTTTTTGATTTCCTTTTTGCTTATTCAATCTGTTAAGACTACTACATACAGTTAGATAGATAGATGTGAGATTTTCACCTCATACGGCTCCTCGAGGGTCATCAATAAATCTTAGGACCGAATTGATATTATTTATGCTGATATGTTTGTAGTATAATACTATAATATATTCTATATAGATAGAGTCAAAACCTATTGGAAGGTCCTAAATTAGACCAATAGAATTCTGTCTGCTATAATAAAAAGCCACTTTTGAATTGATCTCATCCTTTAATAATTTTTACTTTTCTTTGTTGAGTAATAACTTAATCCTTCAATATAATTATCTTTGTAAAATTATCAATAGATATTTCAACCCATTCTTTTATTACAAGAACAAAAATATACATTTGTTCCATTCTTTTATTACAAGAAAAAAAATGTGTTATAAAAAAAAATACATTTGTTCCATTCTTTTATTACAATAAAAAAAATATACATTTGTTCCTGAACAATGCCACGTTATCCCTATGAATATAGGAAAGAAGAAAAAGATCTTTTTTTCCCGTTCCTATTCTTCTTTCTGAAAAAAATGGGGTTTCAAAAAAAGGATTATTGCGTTCTTGATAGTCATTTTTGAGCAAAGGTATCAACCGGAAATCTAGTCATAAGTAGCAGGAGGAAGATGTTGGAAGCTACATTTTCTTATTTTGTAGTAGCAGTACAAGTCTTTTTCTCCGCCTTTGTCTGAATTGCTGGAGTTGTTATCCTCTTTGCATTGAATAAAAATTGATTAATTTTTATCTTATCAAAACCTTTTGTCGCCTTAACTGGAAGGTGCATGTGTCCTGGTTGGTAAAACCTTGACTTGGGATATCCTGATGGACTAGGTTGCTATATGCTGTGGCTGAAAATTCTGTGGACATATTTAAAAGGCTTGTTGCTAGTTGTAAATTTCTGTTTTTGAGGCTATTATGGTAGATCTGGAAATGCGTTTTTTATTTTTTTTAAAGTGATGTTTGCGGGCATGTGGCAGTCTCTACTTTGCAATTATTGGAAGTCTTATTTTAGCGTCCTTCTAAACTTGTACTGCAGAAAGAATGGAGAGAGAATAGGAATGAATTCAGGAAGAAAGTTACTCGCTGTGTGAGACGGTCTCAAGAAATGTTGTGACCCATTATTGCTACTTCTTCTTGGTGCTGCTTAAGTTTTGTCTTCCTGTAACTTAAAGACTTCTATCTGGGAGGGAGGGAGGGATTTTCTGGTTGCCGCCAATTTATAAGCCTGTAGAATTTTTCATTCAATGTAATGTGTATTCAGGTCTCCGATGCTTTCCATGTCAAGTAATCATCACTTAAGTGATGCTTACCTGTGGTACTTCCGTGGGTCTGTTGCTCAAACTAGTGCAATTGCCTTGATTTCTCTATATATGGTTTTCCTTTTCCGAGAATCTGGGTGAGTTTGAGAAACTACTAGTTTAATTGTGACCAGATGTCTTTTGCCATCATTGGCCGCTGGATCTCTGATTTTCCCTCTCTGCTTCATTTTAATCTCTGCAACTTTTTGAGTTCTGAAGCAACTCTGAAATATGTACCCACTGTACAAAGGTAGGTCCATTGGCATGGGCCAAGGGCCAAAATTCGATATGGGGATAGATTCCCTCTCAAATAAAGTAGTAGGTACGGATTATGGACAGAAAAGAAAATCAAAGAAAAGAGGATGATTGTAGAAAGCTATCCATTCGGGCCTTTCAAGATGATTTACTTTTGGGCATCAGTTTTTCCTTTACTCAGCTTTTGGTCCTTGCCCTTTTTTTCTTCCTCCCCTCATCCCAGACCGTTTTGTTTTCTCTTCACCTTTTTGATAAATTGAGGAAATTGGCGCTTCGCTTGATTAGGTCTATACACAAAATGTCGATGTTAGGCCTGACATACTCATCTTCCTAGTTTTCTTTTCAGTACCTAAACGTGCCACAAGTGTGTACGCTCACTTTAGTGGTTTTGGAGTGTCGATGGGTTGGTTTTGTTCACGTTTTCAGAAAATGGTCCGAGCCATTTTGGAGATTCCATCATGGTGAGCTGATCCTTGATCCGAACTGTTTTTGAGCCGAACATAACTGTACGGCTTGGGTTAAAAATACCGACGTCCGCGAACATTCTTTCAGGGGCCAAAAAAAAAAAAAAAAACTCAAGAAGCTGAGAAAACAAATTACATAATTTAAGCTGAAGACAAGAAACAATCCGTGATCATACTAGCTATAGCTGAATGAGGACGGGAGAGAGTTGCCTCATCACTGGTCCTTCACAGCAAGCCATGGCTGCCTCCATCTACCCCACGGAATCGGCACTCTATGTCCGATTAGTCAAGCAGTTCTCACCTCGTGTACTGGCCATGGTTGACAACACAGTGCCACAGCGGCAGTGGAGCTCGGCTGAGCCCAGACAACATGCATCGCCACCGACCACTTGCTCAAGATCAATGATCTTTTGACCTCGTACTTCTGGTTGGTGAGATCATCACATGAAGATGCAAACCAACTTCGGCTTGATTTGGGGTTCGGCGATGCTCAAGGTTGGCGTTGATCTCTGCTATGTTGCAACCAGTGATTCATCAAACTCTCAAGTCAAGACTCATGATATTCAAATTTCTCTAAAGTAAAAATCAGTTTAATTTTTGGTGAAACTCTCGGTGTCAAAACTCACTTTCGCTTCATACAGGTCAAAGATTTAGGTTAAACAACTAAACCAAATCTGACCCGCTTAAGTTGCTTGCTATGCGCCCCGAACCGAGAACTACATTTGGGGTCAGGATTTCGGGTCTTCCGGGTCTTCTTGACAGCCCTACTTCTATGTTGTGTTTTTTTTTTTTTAATTTATGTTGTTTCTTCACTTATCAGGTCTTTGCCTTTCTTGTACACTCACTTAACTTGGACAAATGAAGACACTGTTATTTTCCATTTTCAAAGTTCATTTTTGAATGTTACATGTAGTCTCACGATTGCAATTTTTCTGGCGGTTTCCATCATTTTAATTTAATCAAGCAAGTTGGACAGGATTGATGTTTTGTTAATTTGACTCAGAGTAGTCCACGTGGTGTCTCCTCATTTGTCGGTTCCTATTAACATTTACCAATAGTTGTATGAACTTACAAGTCAATGAGATCGGCAATTACAGAAACGACAAGATAGAGCATGTGTTGGCTCAAGATGACACCATTAGTCAAATGTCAATCTCGGACAAATAATAGAAAACAGCGTAGGAACTCCGAGTTTCAACGTCATATAATTATGATTATAATTTGCTTACTTGCTCCCACTGACAAGCAACCTCATGAGGACAACATTTAAAAAGGACGGCTTCAAAAATAGTTGTGTTGACTGAGAATTTGGGTCTTTTCGGTTAGTGAATTAATTTTGATATTTAGTACCGTTTTCCACTTAGTGAATTTTTTTTTTTTTTGGGTCGAAACTCTGTGAATTGGAAAGGAAAGGTATGTTCATTCCATTTCAATTCCTTCGACACTAGAATGTTAGTATGTCATTACCCTTTTTTTTGGGCTTTTCATATGTCTTTTCTTTTTAAGGAGATATCGAACGTTTAATAGTAATACCCTTAGGTTTTCCTTGTATATAGGTCACCACTAAATAGGGAAAATTCTAAAAAAAATTAGGGTTAATACCATGAAAAACCCCAAACCGGTACACCCGTGACAAATTTACCTCAAACTATTTTTTTAACCACGAAAAATCCTAAACCGGTACATCCGTGACAAATTTACCCCAAACTATTTTTTTGACCACCAAAAACCCTAAACTGGTATATTTGTGACAAATTTACCCTAAACTAATTCTTTTGACCACGAAATACCCCAAACTGGTACATATGTGACAAATTCACCCCTCGTTAAATTGATTTAATATCATGAAAAATCTCAAATTGATAAACCCGTGACAAACAGAGGGTCAAAACCCCATATTGGTATACCCGTCAACTATCACATGTCACTAAATCAACAATTTGATAGTTAAATTTAATGAAAATTAACGGAGGGTAAATTTGTCACATGTGTACCGATTTAGGGTAAATTTATCACAAGTGTACCGGTTTGGGGTTTTTTGTGGTCAAAAAAATAATTTGGGGTAAATTTGTCACAAGTGTACCGATTTGGGGTTTTTCATGGTATTAACCCAAAAAATTATAAATCTATTATAATTTACCAATTTTGTTGTTCCGTCTAATCTTAATTGGAAATCGAGACTCGCACAACCAAAGTTCTGAACCCATTAGTGGCATTTAATTCTAGAGACACAAGCTGACGTCTGAATGATGGAACAACAACGTCGGCAATTAGTTAAGAATCATGATTAGTGTGAATCTGTAGGCTGACTGGACAACACCAGACTGAAACTCATAGGCTGCGCGATTGAAACGTGAAAAGGCCACCTCTTTTCAAAAGCTAAAGAAGAGGAAAAACCCACAATGGAAAAGGAGAGAGTGGTTAGGGCAAATCATGAGGAGCATAGCGGACCCCATCAGCAAGCAATTAAAGTCTTTCCAAAATTGACCAGGGCTGTTCTAGTCTTCACATTCACAGTCATTGGCCCCCACCCTTGAGTGGTCAACGAGTACCTTTGCCCTTTCCCACGGCTTCCAACCTCGAACATGGTGTCATTATACGATTTTGTTTCTCTAATCTAGTGATTATTTCCAATTAATGGTGCAATTAGGTGAGGGTAACCGCATTTTGAAGGAGAAATATAGAGGCAAATGTGGAGATAATTGTAAATAATTGTTACCGTATCGCGAATGGGGGGAGAACTCGGTAACCACGCATCTTGAATCGGTTCATTCGCGAGGTGATGGATGAGAAGAAACTCCCGTGTCTGATTCTGCGGGAGAGATGGAATTGAGAAAAATCCATCAGCCTTGCTTAATTTTTGGGGGGAAAACTTATCAAAAATGTCCTAAATCTATTGCAATTGTGTCAATTTAGTCCTAAACTTTACGCAATTATGTCAATTTAATCCATTTATCCGACCAATGCGAGCATGACAAGTTTTTAATAACATTTTAACATTGTCAAAATTTTAATATTTTTTTTCTTGTCTTTGCTTTTTGTTTTGCCCGGTGGGAAGCTATTGGTCCAAACCAAAAAACCAAAAAAAGATAGAAAAAAATTATTAAATAAAGTTAAAATTTTTTGAGAAATATTAAAATATTTTTATAAATTTGACACGGCGGCTTCGGCCGGTCAAATTGACTGAATTGACATAATTGCAACGGGTTTATGACTGAGTTGACAAAATAAAAGTTTATGACTGAATTGACACAATCGCAATAGATTTAAGACTTTTTTGGTAATTCTCTCCCTTTTGGATGATAGGAGCTATCCAATTCTAGGATTAGTATTAGTTGGATATCTTACGGTTGATTACCAAACTCTAGTGGGCAATAAATAGACGGCGGGTTTTCAGAAGTGATGCATGCACTCGTTGCTCGATTGCCGACATTGACTACCAAACTCTAGTGGGCAATAAACGAACGGTAGGTTTTCAGAAGTGAGACGGGTTTTGGGTTAAAACCACATTTGTTGTCTTTGTAATCTTAACATATTCTAGTATGATTAGACATTTCAGCCACCGTTTCATACCTCACTTGTAATTACAGGTTGATCTGAGACTTTTGTGATCATCGATCCTGAATTCTTTCCAATATTCTCTGCCGAAACTCTATTCGATCCTTACATATTAGGTGTAGACATCGAGCGTAAAGAGTTTTGTCCTTGGGCTAGTTTTTCATTTTATTTTGTCAATAGTATTTTTTTTTTTTTTGTTCTTTTTCATGTTTTGTCAACGTAGCTTTTCCATCCGTGACCTTTTCACTCATCAAGATTTTTAATGCACTTAAATGCAAAAGCTCAGGCAAGCCCGCATTTTGAAGAAACACAAAGGAATTTAGGGAAAATACAAATAGTATTCGATGAAGTATTTTTTTAAAAACATGTTAGGAAGTAACTTTGACTTTAATACCGGTTGGGAAAAAAAAAACACTACACTTTGTAAGGTACTTTTGGGTGGCTAGATCTAGTCGCTGGCTAGCCTTGCCTGAGGTCGGGCAACCCATGCGACACCTAAGGTTGGTCCGACCTCGAGCAATGATCGCTTGGAACCGCGAGACCCGAGCGACCTCACGCTAGGTTGGCCGACGCCGAACTAGCTTGTCGATAGCTAGATTTGGCATCATCGGCGGCCTAAACCCTAGCCGATAATATCACACGAGGTGTGGATATTTCCAAAATTATGAAAGTTGAGCGAGGGCGAAGTTGGAAAAAAAAATTGAATTTGCATTCCGAAAATGCTCAAAGCTCAAAACACCTCCGGATTTGCCTTGGGCTAAGAAGGCCTTTAGAGGCTTTTTGAACTGCAATTATGTCTTCCCAAAACTCTCCATGATATTTGCATTTGCCCGATGGACTTTGACGCTCAAAGCCCCTGGAAACATTATTTTTGAAGGACATGTAAACCGTGCATACTCTTTATGTTTTTCCGTGACGATTGTCGATTCATCTCACTTGAATTTACAAAGTTTCAGCTATGCATGTATGTGGTTTTGATTTAACAACAATCGATAACAATTTATACGGATAAGATTAGAGAATGACCATTTCTTTTTTCACGTTATTATTAGGTCCAGCGCTAATTTGCAGCAGAGTTCTCTCACATGTCGACAGTGACAACGTAAATTACTCTTTGCCTCGACATGGAACCAAATAAAAATCCACGTTATTCTTAGTTTTGTACGTGGGATTTGTTTCTCTCGTCTTGCCAAGAGTTTGTTTTTCCCGTTAAAATTATATGATATAAAAAAAAAACTACAAAAAGTAAAATAACTATACATGTCAATATGAAATTACGAGTAAAAAAAAAAGGGTAAAAGCCATAAAAAAATCCTAAACTATGCATATTGTGACATATTTATCCCAAATTTTTTCTTGTGACACCAAAAGTCCTAGACTTATATCCATGTGACACGTACCATTATGACATATTTATCGTAATTTTTTTCTTGTGCCACCAAAAATCATAAAATTTTATACATATGACATATTTACCTCGAAATTTTGGATAACGTTGTCACACACCTAAGATTTTGGGGTTTTTTGTATCACAAAAAAATTATTTGAGATAAATGTGTCATAGTGGACATAATTTGAAGTTTTTGGTGTCATAAAAAAATTGGAGTAAATATAACACAGTAGGCATAGTTTGGGATTTTTTATGTCGCAAAAAAAATTTAGGGTAAATGTGTCACAGTGAGCATAGTTTAGAGTTTTTGGTGATTTTTTTCCAAAAAAAAATGAAATTACGAAGAAATTGTGTAATTTTTTACGATTTAATATACTATATTAGAAAAATTAGGATATACAAAATTAAAAAAAAAAAGTAGAACCTGCATTTGAACTCTCTCTCTCTCTCTCTCAAAGTACAGACGTCTCTGGCTATAACGTCTCTCTCTACATCCTCTGACCTCTCTCCCTGCCTTACCTTTTTCCCCATTCCCAGAACCTTCTCTCTCTTCTCTCTCCTCTCTCTCATCTCATGGAAGTCTCGCCATGTCTCGTGACTGCAACTCCCTTTTCTATCTCATCATCCCCATAACTTATTAACCCACTCTCCCTCCCTCCCTCTCATGACTCAACATCATCCGCATCAGCATCGACATGCGATCTCCGCACCACCACTCCCCTCGCAACGGCGACGCCACGCCGCCTCCGCACCACCACCACCACCGGCAGTACCAGTCCACGGTGTCCGTGCAGAAGCTCCGTCGGTTCAACTGGCTGATCCTGCTGCTGCGGCTCGCCGCCTTCTGCTTCGCCCTCGCCTCCTCCATCTTCACCGTCACCAACTCCCGCGGCCCTTCCTCCCCGCACTGGTACGACTTCGAGGCTCTCAGGTACTCTTCCCCCCCCCTCCTTTCCCCGCTCGCTTTTTCTCTCGCCTCCCTTTACCTTTTTTCCGGAACGGAAAGAAAGCAGCTTTTTGTCCGTGGAATTTTCTAGAAAAATAGAAGGGGAAGGGGGTTTTTGAAAGCAAAAAGTCCTCAAGCGCTCGCCATTTTCGCATCCGCTCGAGCTCGATCGATGATCGAGCACAGCGAAATCGAACCCCATCTCACCATGAATCTGCTGAAATTCGGGAATTTGGGGGGGTTTTTTCTTGCTTTGGCAGATACGTGTTCGCGGCGAACGCGATGGTGGCGCTGTACTCGCTGTCGGAGTCGGGAGCTTCGGTGTGGGAGATACTGAAGAACGCCACATTGTTCCCGGAAGCCTTCCAACTCTGGTTCGATTTTAGCCACGACCAGGTTAGGCTGCCTTCTTTCTGATATTTTACGGAAATAAATACATCATTTATTATTATTTTTATTTTTATTTTTTAAAATGAGAGCATTTTTTTATCGATAATAATTTATATCTAAACATTTCTAGTAAGGACGAATATATTTCTTAAAGACGATACAAAAGTACCACTTTCGAGAAAATATATTTCATATCATTTATTTTTCGCGAAATAATAATATTGACGACTCGCAATCAACTATTCTTCGTCAAGTTCTCACGATAGAAGTGAAATTAGTCGGAAAAAAATGTTGATAAACTAAGATTATTATCGAATAGATCATTTTTATGGATATTATCAAGTCCCACTGAGTGAGCGACACGAATGTTTCGAGTTTATTATTTCATATAATCAAACCCTTTCACGTGTCGACACTTGATAAGAAATGAAGAGGCTATATACTTCACGTCTCAATGAACCCAACGATAGTCTTTGCTTTTACGTATAGGATTGTCTGAAAGCTAAGTTGTTGCGACGAATTTTGTTATTCGGGCCAATTGTTAGACAAATGAGATGGGGTCGGACAGATATTATCTAGATGACAAAGGAACTTGGTTGGACATATATGACTATAGATTCGTAGGTTTTCTATTCGACACATTAGGAACATGACTTGATTTTTTTTTTTTAAATTTTTAAGGTTTAGCAAATTGAAGGAATTTTATTTAGTACTAGTTAACTCAAAACTTTGCATACCCATGTAAATGGATAACTTCAGAGATAGTAAATTTTAATTTATTGAATCTATTTAATAAGCGGTCATCTAAGTTAATTAGTCCGTTTAAGCGGTCCGACCATATCTTAAATTTCCCTCTCCCTCCCTATTTACGAAATTTCAAAATTTTTTCGATTTTCTTGTCAATTTTGGATCCGAAAAATGCAATAAGCTGGAAATAAATAAATAAAAAGAAATGATTATCCAAAATCATGGTTCTTGTTTTTTTTGTTCTTTCTTCATGCATTTTTGCAGGTGTTCGCGTACATACTGATGTCGGCGGTATCGGCTGGGACGGCACTGGCGAGGACGCTGAAGGGATCGGACACGTGTACGGTGTCGAGCGCCTTCTGCATCCAATCGGACATCGCCATCGCCCTTGGATTTGCGGCCTTCCTCTTCCTCGCCTTCTCCTCGCTCCTCTCCGGCTTCCGCGTCGTCTGTTTCCTCATCAACGGCTCTCGTTTTCCCCACTAGAGACTGCGAAAGGTGGTTGTGGGAGCGTGCGATTTTACCCTTTTGAGATTTTATTATTTTCTTTTGATTGATCGAGCTGCTGCTGCTGCTCCTCCTCCTCCTCCTCCTTATCCTTTGCTGCAAAATATTTTTATGTTACATTATACATTTTTCGATATTACATTATAAATTGAGTAGATGAAATTTCATCATTTATTTTTTTTTTTGTCAAAGTTACATTTCATTTATATCTTCTAAAAAAAACAGAGTGAAACATTGCAGTTTAACTGCTATAATTTTAAAATAAATTCTAAATAACAAGATAAATCATCAAGATAAAGATAGCGTCAAAAACTCAAAAAGCAAATCGATAACTTCTTCAAACCAACATTGGTTATCGATCACCGAATTCATCTTCAATAATGAGCGCACACCGATATCGTCATGACTTTGCCTTTCGAAGGTGTTTGCTTTGATTCGGCAACGAAATCCCAAAAAAGCGAAAGCCCGAAAAATACGCTAAGAAAACTCCTCAAAACGGAAGAAGGAAGCTTTCAGATTTAGATTAGATCGGAAGAAAAACGGCTCCACCAATGAGAGGAAAGCAAAAAAAGAAAAACAAAGAACTGAATCAGTTAATGAAGAGGGGATAAGAGTGAGAGATCTAGCTCAAACCCTTTCCTTCAAAGAGTAGAAGAAAGGAGAAAACAAAGAGAGCAAGGCTTTGGGCGGCTAGGGTTTTGGGAGGGGGGTTGAAATTTCGTGATCTGTGAATTAGTTCAGTTCTTATGCAATTCTTATGAAATTCCCATCCGCCTTTTTTAGATTCACATTAGCATATCTTTCAAACTAAGCATTTTTAATTAGCTTAGGCCTTTCATGGCTACCAAACTCAGTGTCTCTCCTCTATGGTTCTGACCGTCCTAAAGTTCTTTGTGGAGAAAGAACTACCACATCCCAGACTGGTAATATTCAAAGGCTAGCTTAATTAAATTACAATCGGATTTTTTAAGGATCGACTTCGGTCATCTCTTTCCCAATTGAGGAAATTGAGAAACTAATGAAGTTATCGTCGAATCGTTGTAAATAGTTCGTGATTTTCGAAACAACTGGACCCAGAAATTGTGCCTGAACTTGTAATTCAATTCGGGAAATTCTATGTGGCATATATAGCATGAATGAACATCAGACCCAACCCTCGACAATCACATTTTGATTCCTAAAAGCTGTCCCCATCTTAGGTGTACTTCCCCAAACACCAACTTTACAGCGAAATAGAACCGACATGGTGCATAAAACACAGATTGGGTTCTCCAGAACCCGATTCCCCAAAAGAACACGCCTATCTGCTAAATAAGACGAGAAAGCTGTGTGATCAAAGCGCTGCCGGTCTCATGTGCATCCAATCGTGTGTAGAGATTGCCTCGCAAGATTTTCAAGTACGGTTCATGTTGCATCAACACATTAACAATGAACTGATTGCGGCGAGAAGTATGTGATTCGAAAGCCGTTTTTACCCTTCACATACACGACATTCACCTCATCGAACAATGACCCCATCAGTTCACTCACTAGAATCTTAATGGTGGAGAAGTTTTGGCAAGTTATGCCAGAATCTCGCACGAGACTGCTCGCTCACTGGATTCTTAGTGGTGTCGAAAGTTTTGGCAAGTTATACTCGAAATATCACACGGAACAAGCAAGTGGCACACACGAAGCACAAAGAGCCTTCTAACAACCAAGGGATTGAGTGCCGTTTTCCATAATTGCTTCCTCTAGTACCTATCTAGATTGGCCAGTACTTTACAAGGGGGAAAGATGTTTGGATCACATCGCACCCCGTCCAGCACCCTCAATTCTCACCTTTCTTATGTTTTGATGCCACATGGATGCCTTTGGCATCTGAAGGGTTCACGCTTCAAAGCAAACCCTCCTCAAAGTGCCGACCCTTCCAAGAGACGCGCACTCATCTCTAGACTCTGCTTTTCTTTGCTTGATGCATATCATCACACATTTCGCACTAGGCCACGAATATGGAAAAGCTTTTCAAAAATGGTATCAACCATCGAAGACGATAGAACAAGCAACCAATCATTATAAGAAACGTTCTTCACTCTATGCCAGTACTGTGACAACAAACCTGTCCAATCATATCCTATTAAGCAACTGAAAAAGAGTACTCGGGATAAACTATGAAAGTCTAGAAATGTTTCAGTTGCCTTCATATTTTGGGTCAGCCATCACAAAATGGTACCCTATTACCAGGAGAAAGATGAAAATACCAAGAAAGTTGGCAAAAAAGCCGAGGTCCTGATCATCAATCATCTGCAATAGTCATGTCGAATAACACATTAGTTCCACATGGAAAAAGTTACTACCACAGGCCAAAACAAGGGACATCTTAACGAGAATTAAAAAACTATATTCGTCCAAAACACACTATTCCATCTTGGTACTCAACTACAACACAACATAATAGGGAGGGGAACAAAGGAGAACCAAGAACATTAGTCCTCTATCCCACCAAGATTACAATTTTCAAGGAACCACTTGAATCGCTTTTACTCAACCTATGATTAAACTCTCTGAGATATCTGAGGTCAGTGTCCGTTTGGGGCGATGTTTGCTTTTGTTATCCTCTTAAAAGTTCACACTGACTTTTCTTTAATGTGTAATATTTAATACCTTTGAAAATGGTCATATATTAACATGTAGATCTACATATACTCACAATTCCTTAAATTTAATTAATATTATTAAAATATTGGGGGGAAATAAAAAAGTTACACTACTGTGAAAAGGATTATGAGCGCTAAATCCATAGAAGCCAATAGCTGACTGTAGCAAGTAATCTGCATTACACACTACAAGTGCAAAAATACGACTTGGCATCCATTTAAACCTACTAGACTACTCAACATGAATCACATCACGAAAACCTGGACATGAATTGACTATTTGGGCCAAGAAAGATCGAATAACTCCTAATTTCTGAAACTATGTGATGCTAAGAGAACAAACTGTCCAGCGCTCAACCTATAATCCTTCCCATAGCATCTAGAAGCGCGTAAACTGATGCAGGCTAATTATCTTCTCCATCATAAGGATAAAAAAATTAAGTTGAGATACCTTTCTTTCCTAATAACCAAAGCACAACATAATACTCTTTTCTTAATTCGTCCAAGCACTCATCAACATAAACAGGACCATCCACTACCAATTTACTCATTACAGAAATTTATAGTAAACAAAATCAATGTGAATGTTTGCAAATATAACAGCTGCAAGACAATTTGGTGCCTTAATTACAATTGAACTTCCGATTCACAGTCCAAAAATCAATTCCTAGATGGAGAGATTTCAGCTGTTTTCTACATATTGGATAAATCGATCCTCAAGTTGTTGAGTCAATGTCAAAGATACAGAACTATGTTGCTAATAATAGTTTGTTTCCTAGTACCTTATGCTCATTAATTAAAAATTCCAGTATGTTGTGACTAAGCTTCGGTATCACTTAAAAGTTTTCATAGACTTAATAGTCAATTCGGTCATGTTAAGAAAATTCACAAGATGAAAAAAGTAAAGATTAGTATGCAAAACAGTAGAGGATAGCACAAATAGTGACA
Source organism: Rhodamnia argentea (assembly GCF_020921035.1). Classification (NCBI taxonomy): domain Eukaryota; kingdom Viridiplantae; phylum Streptophyta; class Magnoliopsida; order Myrtales; family Myrtaceae; genus Rhodamnia; species Rhodamnia argentea. The sequence goes on along the minus strand of NC_063157.1, from coordinate 18,743,056 downwards.
ACTAATATTTTCCCAACAAATCAGAAAACTCGTGTCACCATCATGACACACAGAGATCTTCATGTTGTACATGCAGATATACTTGTGACACATAGACCAAATTTTGTGTTATATAGAGATGGAATTTCTTTGAAAAGGGGGAACATTGAGATTGTCAAGTTTCTTTTCAGAGGTCAACATGTCATCATGTACATATCACTCGGAAGAGGTTCAAGGAATGCAAATTTTCCTTAATCAATTATTAACAGATTCGAATGAAAAGAGGAGGCTGAGTCAAGACATCTGTTCTTTCCTTCTGACTTTTCTGAACAAGCTTGGAATGGAACTATCTCGTTGTTGTGGCTTCTAAAGAACAATTGGTAATTGGAGTTTTGAGTCTTCTTGGGTAATCCAGGAGCTACACCCAAGGAATTTCTTCAAGAAACTATTGGAATTAGCTTGAAGTTCTGCTCTTTACTTCTTGTGGAAATCTCAAAATCAAGTCCAAGAAGAGGTCTGTACACGAGTAGAGAGAGTTGTTCAATGGGTAAAGTTTTCTGTCAAGACAAGATGTGAAGTCATTAATAATTCTAGTAGGAAATTTCATTTTGTTGGTCATAGAGAATTCTGCACTCTACTTCTAGTGGGAGATTCAACCCTTGTTGTTTCATGTTAGCTGGCATTAGTATGCTAGATTCAAGTGGTTAGTTGAGTGCCAATGATCCTTGTTGATGATTGATTGTGGTAGTTGTCAGTGAATCAGTAAGGCTGGTTGGGGGTGTGTAGCTCTCCCAATTTCAAGGTTCTATTGTTGAAAAGGTAATATATGAACATGTTCTCAATTAAGGAAAGTTAAACCCGAGTATTTCTTTGCCTATATGTATGCATACTAACCACTGGCCGATGGACCTGACAAACATGATGCGTGGAATTATGGAGATACTCCTTATCCTGTAAACCCTCAGTAAAGCACCTAAAGTTTTCTTATCAACAGCCGTTGAAGCTGTACTAAATAGTAGAAATTGAACAGCCTTAGAAAGGGAAATAAGGTTGAAACCATTACCAATGGAGCTGCGTCCCACATCTATCTTATACTTGGTCCAGAGTTGGCATAAATACTTCTTAAGGTTCTTAGATACTGGCCCATAATGAATGGACAGGGATATGTGAAAAAGCTAAAATTGTCCCAAAGAACTCCAATAATCAATCATCTTCTTCAGGAGGAAAATATAATTGGAATTTGATGTCAACACAATAAAAGCAGGGATAGCTCCAATTGACAGGAACAATGGATTGCAGGCGGCATCTTATCAGTAATGGGAGATTGTGTCGGCGTTGCAAAAGCACTCGTAGTAAGAAAGACTATTCTGACGGATAAAGAAAAAGGCTGGGAGAAGAACTGTAGTTAAAACAAACTCAACAGTAGTTTATATATGCATCCTCAGTCAAAGATAGTACAACAACTGCAAGAGTGAATCCTTTACACAAAGACTTTAAGAGCTTATTAGATTTCTTGTGTGCTAAATTTCTCGTAACAATGAGGAATGCTGATGAAGTAGCCAACCGGGCTACTTCTCAAATTAAAGGAGATATCCAGCTCCTGCCAAGTCTAATGCATTGAAATTGCTAATGCAAATCAACGTGCGCATTTTACCATCACATGATACAACAGCTGCTCTACAAAATGCATCAACACGCACAAATCCTTACCCCCAGTGACTGTCCTGACTCCTTAAGACAGTTCACAATCCAAAACCTGCGTTGCCAAGCTGACTTCTAACTTAGATGAATTGACTCCGCTAACCGGCCTTCCGCCATCGGGCGCGCCCTCGCCAGCACAAGCATGCTCAGGCCACATCGTTGCATTCGAACGACATCAAATGCAGAAGAATCGTAAGACACCACAGATTCACACTCCAGAATTCTGATCCCTAATACCGCAAAGTATCTAGAGAGGTGCTATTTCCATCTTATCCTTTCCAGCATACACTATCCATGCATTGTAATATGTTCCCGTCACGGTGTCATATTCAGGCGACAATCCTCCAGTACTTCGAGAAACAGGACGTAGCCACAGAGAATGAGACCTCAAACGAAGAATTAACCATGGAGCGATCTCTTTCTAGAGAGCGAGAGAGAGAGAGAGAGAGAGTTACCTTGGTAGTCTCGATCAGATGAGGAATCGCCGACGGAAGAGAGGGGTCAGATCTCCGTCGGAGGTTGACGAAGACGAACTTTCTCGTCGTTGCCCTGCGTTGCGATCGGGAGAGAGAGGTTAGATCCGGATCCGTCCGAACGACATTTTATATATTTGTTCAAGGCCATGGGCCGGCCCAAGGCCGAGTCATCACAGTCTTCACTTCTTAAAAAAAGCCCACTTATGAGTTATGAAGACATCCAAATTGAATTTTAGGAAAATGCTTAGGCACGAATTAACACTAAACGAAATATATTTTTATTATCCACATAAATGTTTAGCCATCATTTATTATCGATAATAAAAATATTATCAGTATAAATTTATTTCAAGCGATCGTTTTAGAAAAATGCTTTACAAATCATTCAATTCTGCGAAACAAATGCACGTATAAATCGGTACTTCCAGATTGCTTTCGTAAATGCAAGCTTGAATTGCCAATAATAGTGACCCAATGGAATGGACCGATATTCTTGAGTGCAAAGTCTCGGACTCGCTAGCTGTAATAGCAGGTGCATAACCCCCTTTGGTGAAGAGGTTTAGATCTCTTACATCTAGGAGGGGCTATGGTCATCGGAGCTCACATGTCTCGGACCAATTGGTCATGAGCGAGCGCGAGTGACGACCTCTGTGCAGTCTTAGATTTAAAAAAATCTCATGGTGAATGTTGGATCTTCACGATAATACGTGGGAAGTTTTCTAAAATTGGAGACGATGAGTTAATGCAAGCTTAGAAGGCTTGTCAAAAAAGCAACGGAATTCCATTGTGCATCTTTGGCATTCTCTCTTGCGTTGCGTCCTACATTCATCGTGTTTGGGTTTTGAACTTGCGCCACCCATAATGGTTAGACATGATAGACGTAGAGTTTTTCTCTTGGCGGGAACAGCACGCAGAGAGAAGGGAAAACGACACATAAGGTTTGTGAATTTTTATTTAATGTGCAATATCGTCTCTAAATTGTTAATTTATTTTAATGTGATTCGTGAATTTTGGTCCAGCATACAAAGTCGTGTGGCTACCAAACTTTTAAACATTTTCATATAATTTAAGGACTACATTGAACATTTATCAATAGTTCAATGACCATATTGAACAAATTAAAAGTCTAGGAACGACAATGCATATTGAGCCAAAGTCTATAGATAATATTGTACAAATTGAAAATTCAAAGACGACATTTCATATCAAACCAAAGTTCAAGGACCATTTATACTATTATCGTAACAACGAAATTAATGTATGTGAAGTGCATGCGAATTTCCCGAAGTGTGGTGACTTGGCCCAACCTTGAAAATGACGGAGCTCGCAAAGGCTATGTCATTTCGTGCAATGAATTTTACACCATGAGAATGCACATGACACAACGGTCGCATCAAATGACGTTTGTGATGCCTAACCGTTAGTTGTAGTTTCTATTCGATTATTCCATAATACTTTTCTCTCGTAAACTATATAGTTAAATTAAATGTCAACTAGTAAAAATAATCAAAAGAAATCAATCCAATATTAACAATTTAAATATACGAAGTGCGATGAATGTACAGCACGTTACTCATCCCGTACATATTTAAAGAACATGATAAAATGGAAAAAATATTAAAGGGCATAGTAAAATTATTTGAAAAAAAAATCTGATTTTAAAAAAAGACAGATTTATTCATAATCATGTAAAAAGTACTTTCATGATTTATTTTTTATAAATTCTTCTACCTCGGCCTGTTGGAGCTGCGCGCAAAAACTAATGGAAGAAATAGGAAAATTGAGAAAAGGGAAAAGATGTGGCTGCTGGGATTCGAGCCCAGGTCTCCACGGCCACAACGTGGAATTCTCACCACTAAACTACAGCCACTTTATTGACCTTTCATTTGCATAATAATGAAATTATTCAATATCTAGTGACTTAATCCCTCATATAAATTTTGGTCATGATACTCCATGAAATTACTTTAGTAAATGTTTTCATCCATCTACAACATTTCATTTCATTCCGAACTTCGTTTCGGTTGAGCATTTTAATTATTTTTTAGTCAGAATAAACTGAAAGGAAAATTGTGCACGCTAGAATGCATTTACTTCGTAGCCTTATGGAAAATGCATAATTGTTCTCCTAACATTGCCAATTCGTGAGAAAGCCTTCTTTGTCACCCGGACTTATAATTTGCAAAAGGTAGATCATTCTCTTTGGGATGAATACTTTTCTCACATTCTTGATGCATTTTACTTCCAACTAGGGAGTTATACTTGACCAATTCAATGCCATGAGTTTTATGAAAAAGGAAACGAAAAGTATAAATTATAAGGATTTTTAATGTGGCAAATCCAATTACTCTCTTTCGGATCCAATATCATGAGTTTCATTATCTTTTTTAAACTATAAGGTGAGTATTGGGCATTATAAATTATGGGACACTGTTGCGTTTTCTTTAATTCTTTCTACCCGCTTTTTTTTTTTTTGGAAATTTTTATTATTCCATTTCAATATTACAATGTCATTGATTACATATAAAATTCCCCTAAAATAACACATGTCACCGACCAACATATTTCTTTTCTTCTTGTGATTTTTTCAATATTTGAAAGGCATAGATTGAAATAGAAACTATAATGAATGAGAACTTTATTGTCAAAGTGGTCTTAGCTCAGCCAGTAGAGCGCATGGCTTTTAATCATGTGGTCATCTTTGCTCAGTCAGTAGAGCGCATGGCTTTTGACCATGTGGTCATGGATTCGATTCACACAGACGGCATTTTTCCTAAAGATCTTTGCCTGCACTTTTTGTAATCATGCCTCACTTCTTGTCAAACCAACTCCTCTCTAAATTATGGAGGAGGTTGGGTTGAGCAAAGAATGTGGCTGGGCAGTTCCAGGCGGTTCCTGGTTCCAAGGGTGAACCCACCCACCCGAACCACCTAAGCCCTATGTCGCTAGTTGAATTTGAAATGGTTGTTATAACTAGGTTTGATCATATGAGAATCGATCAGGTGACGGTCAATTGTTATTTGGGCTAGCTTCTCAGAGTTTTGTCACTCTTTCTCTTCGATTTCGACTCCACTTGTTTGTTGCGTTGACACGCTCTTTCAATGCCGCTTTTGATGTAATAAAGTTTGTGCTTTTGTTGTTTGCATCTTGTACGAAAGATAAGCCGCCACTAAGATTTTGAGTGGATCGTGACTATCGAAGAGGGAGGGGCTCGTTCTTGCTTATGGGGCTGCTCTAGTAATTAGTGATGTTAGTGAGTATAGATCTTGCGATTGTGTAGAAAGGTTGTCAAAGATATTGATATGATCATAATCTTCCTTGATTGATTCTAATTAATTGCGATTCATTTTGTAATAGTTAGTTATCTTAGATAGCACTCTAGGACAAACTATACTTAGGCTCTTTATCATCAGTTTTGATATAGAAAAATATACGGAAAATTACTTTCTGCTCCATTCGTAATATGATATCGAGCCACTTGTTGTCCGAGGAAGCGGCAATATGACGACATTATTATCACAGCAGTAGTGACGTTATCATAGCAGCTACTACTTACGTGCGGTCGATCTCTCAAGTTGCAGCGAACCCCAACAATAGCCACCGATTCCTGACGACCACCTCCGGTTAATGCTTGAATTACGCCCGTGGCTTGTACTTCCTTGCTCACCATTGACGAGCATCGGTACTCACCGAGACTAGCCCCCCCGTGCATTGACGCTCCGGCTCTCTCCACAAGCCCTACCAATGTCCTTTGTTCGTTGTGAGACTTTAGCTGTGAGATCGAACCGCTGTCCCTTTGCTGCTCTTTAATTTTCGTTGTTTATTTCGAAAAACAAATACCACCATCAAGATCATTGCTCTTAGATGAGTGAACTCATGAAATTTCGTCATCAACAGACACGGTAATCCCGCACACGCTACCATGCTCCACCACATTATAGGACCACTGACACCGTTCTTTGTAAGTCCATGTTTCGAAGTCATCTGTTGATTTTTATCCATAGCCACCACCATCAATGGGTTCACCATTCGACGGCAAGTTCGACCAACTAAACGTCATTGCTGGAAGAGCCGTCACGTGCCCTCATGCGTCAATGAAGCTCTCTACGAGTGAGATTGACTTGCTTGTGTATCTCATGTGATCGATCGGAGTCCTACGCCACGTGTCATCCATATGTTCGCTATGTGTCCCACTCTTGCCACGTGTACTTCCGTTGACTCGTATTGACTTTCGTTGACCGGGCATTGACCACACCGGTTTGCTCACTGTTTCGATCGGTTCAACGCTTGTTGGACCGGTTCTTCTTGATTTCAAACCGAATCTTGAGGTATTTCGATGCCTTGAACCTATTTTTGGCATTATTTTCTTCATATCAGCTCTGGAAGTGTTAGTTTGCATTGAAATAGATATAGAAGTCTACTGGATTTATGCTATTTACTTGCCATGGATAAAGTAGAAGTGTCGGTACCTATTCAAGCAATCTTGAATGGATCTAACTATATTTTATGGGCTCAAGAAATATCGAGTGTTCCAAGAGAAAGTAGGCTTTGGCGTTATGTCACTGGAGATATTCACAAGCCTGCCTAGACTGTTGGTGAAGTTGATGATAAATTTGCTTAACGTGCGGAGGAGTGGAACCGCTAGAATCATCAGATACTCACATGGACTCGAAATACTTCAATTTCATCTATCATACTTCAGTTTGGTCGCCTAAATACAACCGAGGAAGCTTGGGATCTTCTTCCTGGTCGTTATTCCACATTAGACATTACTCATCAATATCAACTGGTAGGAAATTTACATTGTATGTATCGGGGGATATGTCGATCTGTTAATGATTTTTTATCATCCATGCATGCTATATGAGACCGGTGGCTTTATCTCGAACCGAAATGCGGTTCAAATAATGATGCTAATAAATTTGTTGAATATCGCAACAATAAGCGTGTTATGTAATTTTTTATGGCACTTAACGATGAGTTTGAGCTGGTGCGAGCTTCACTTCTGCATCGAGATCCTTTATGGGTGTGTTTGGGAAGGGCTTTCCTAAAGGGCTTTGGGTATCTAAAGCTCCTTCGGCCAAAGTCTAGGTATTTGGGAAATGTTTTTCAAAACATCCTTGAGTGAAAATTAGCTTACAAAAGGTAGAAAGCCCAAGGCGGCCTCAAGACTACCTTGGCTTTCTACCATTCTCGACATGCTGTCGAGAATAAACGGTGTGTTTTTTTTTTTAATTTTTCCTTTAATGTCCTCACATATTTGTTATAATTCCAATTTTAACCCTTAGATAGGAAAAAAAAAAACCACGAAGCTTTGGATCATTTCACAATCTCTTTCCAGAGAACCCATCGCAGAGACGAAGCAATAGAAACCCTAGATCCGGATTCCCATTTCTTTCCTATCGTGTCACCACCTTCGATGATGGTGGCTCAGTAAACGTCGGTCTCCATCCATTCCTTCTCCCGATCCATTGCGTTGGCCCTCACGACATCACTTTGAGGTAATCGCACGGTGAGTTCGTCTTCTTTCATGTCTCCATTGCTTTCTTCCAGCATTCGATGTAGATTTCTTCAATTTCCCGTCACAATCGGTGAAATGCTTCCCTTTAAGGTCTTTATTAGTCCCGTCTTTGCCTGGAGTTGGCTGATTTTTTAGCTGTGTGTAGATAAAATTGGTCTCCATCTATGAGTGCTCTCATTAACCCTTTACGTGACATGTGAAACTATCTAGTTCCGTGGCATGATTGTGTTCTGTGGTAAACACCTTTGAAATATGTAATTGCACTAAATAATGGAGAAAATTGATTTTTTGTGATTTTAGGGAATGGTTCGAACAAAGCTTTTGCTTTGGAGAAAAAAAATAAAGCGTCCAACTTTATTGGGTTGAATTGTGGGTTTATGGCCATTTGGGTCTCTGGAATCCCAAAGCTCGCCTCTTGCATGCTCACTTCTCGAGCTTGAATCTCGTGTGCTCATGTTTTCTTTGCTCTGTCCGCAATCACAATGCAGATCTTTAGGAAGACAATAGAGTTTACACTAACCTTATATCAGAAAATTAGGTTGGAAATTGAAGGAAACGCCTTTTTTCTTCTATTGAGATCAAAATATGAAGTGTTCATTAATTAATTTTGGCATTATTCAAAGTCTTTTTCCCCTTCTCGGATGCCCATACGGCTAGCGTGTTACAATACGAGTTTTATTGGAGGCTTCAGACGGATTTGTGCACCAGCCTTAACATGGATGTGTACTATGAAGAACTCAATCAAACTATTTACGAATTGAGATAACCTACCGAGTATTTAACCCTCTCAAAATCCAAACCAATCTATTTGTAGTTGGATAGTGCAAGAAGAATAGGGGAGGTGTCACTTGTGATGTCTATTAATTGTATGCCTTTAAATCTATGAAATAGATATAGATGATTAGGTTTTGCGAATCAACAATCGCCATCTTTCTTTCTATTCTTTCTAATAGTAGTTCTTTGTTCTATTTTGGGAAAAAACCCACTGAAAACCCTAAACTATTCTTCTTGTGACACATTTACTTCAAACTTTTTTTGTGACACCAAAAATCTCAAACTATGTTCATTGTGACATGTTTACTCCAAACTTTTTTTGGTAACACCAAAAACTCCAAATTATGCCCACTATGACACATTTACCCCAAATTATTTTTTTGTGACATAAAAAAACTAAAATTTTAGGCGTGTCACAAAGTTATCCTAAATTTCTAGATAAATGTGTTACATAGATAAAAGTTTAGGGTTTTTGGTGGCACAAGAAAAAAATTAAGGTAAATGTGTCATATTGGTACGGGTTTGGGATAAATATGTCACATAGGTATAAGTCTAGGGTTTTTGGTACCACAAAAAAAAGTTTGGAGTAAATGTGTCACAATGTGCATAGTTTAGGATTTTTGGTGGCTTTTACGCTTCTATTTTTTACCAATCTATTTCGATGGGTGAATGTGTTTGGACTCTTATATGCACTCTTTCCTATTATCGGGTTTCTAGTCATATATCTTCACTAGTCCATTACTTGAAGCTGGTTTTGGATGGGTTAGTTCATTCCTAAGTTTTGATATTATCCCTAAAAGAAGTAGAACAATGTCTTTTTGCTTCGTGCACGAATGTTGTATTTGATTACAAAGCACGTATTTTTTTCATTATATCTTTTTTTTTTTGTATTCCCGGCTTTCATTTTTCAATTCCTTTTGTTTGGGTTCGAGTTGAAAGAAAATGAAGTATGCTCGTGTGTTTCTCTTTGTTGATTCTTTGAAATTGCCCTTATCTATATATGTTGAACTTGCGGAAAAATTGATGAGCACAAGAAGGATGTTGTAGATGCACTTTGTTTATTAAGGTAATGGTTCCGAGTGTTTTTTATCAAGGAAAATGATTATGGACATGTTTATTGTCATTAACTCATAATCTTTGGCTGAACATGCGATCCGGTCCAAGGAACTCCCTTACACTTGTTGTTGTCCCACTCTCTTCTTAGTCAGAGCTCGTTCCTCGTTTCGCCGGAGAGGTCTGTGTTTATTTTTTTTTCCCCATCTATTTCACAGAGTCCACTTTCTTGAATATCCATGTCTAATGCACATTTAAATCGATGCATTTGAGCGTTGGTTTTTGTGCTCATTTTTCAAAGCACACTATTGAAATGTTGATTATGTTCTCATTCCAATTAGATACCTATGCAAACATAAGTGATTGCCTAAGGACTTGAAGCATTGAATCTTGTGTTCCCTACTAGATATGTTGATTATGCTCTAATTTCAATTAAAATGTTTATCTTCTTTTCACTGGAAGATGGCAAGTTCATCAAAGGAAAAGGCATATTGGGGCCTAGAAGATGTAGAAACTTTTTGTAAGTTGTGCATTGAACGAATTGAAATAGATAATCCTCCTGCAAGCAACAAAAAGGATGGATAGACAATCATAATTAACAAGTTTGAGGAGCTGAGGGGCAAAAAGTATGATAAAAATCAAATGAAGTGTAAGTGGGATAATCTTAAGGAAGAATAGAAAAGATGAGGGAAATTACTTCTAAATGAAACAGGGCTGGGATGGGATGCAAGGAAGAAGGCCATCGTTGCAAGTGATGAATGGTGGGAGAGGAAAATTAAGGGGTTCATTTCTTATTTTGTCACTTTTTTCCAAGTTCATCTTTTATAATACAACTCACAAAAATGTTCCATTATAACAGGAGGATCATAAGTTTAAGGCTTTTTGAACGAAAGGCATACATCTAGATCTTGAAGTTTTATTAGATAGAATGTTCGGGGTTACAATTGCTATTGGAAGTGTCACATGGAATCCTGCACAAGGTTTAATTAATAATGAGGATATTGAGGCCCCATAAGTTGACATGGGTGATGGTGCAACATCCACTAATGATAATTTATAGAGTAATATAGGTAAAGATATTGTTCAACCAAGTCTAAGTAAGAGTTATAAAAGAGCAGCGTAGATGCAAGCTAGAGGAAAGAAAGGAAAAAAATTACCTAGACTCGCTAAGTTAGCATTACAAATTGACGGACTTTGTTCAACTATTGAAAGTAGGAGCAGTGTATTATCCATTGCAAGGGAGTTTGATCTTTACAAGAAAATTATGCAAACATTGAAAGCCATACCCGAGATTAACAAGATCGAAAGTTATACATTTTTACACTCTCACACTTTGTTGAAAAGAAAGACAACCGCCAGATCTTCAAGAACCTCGATGGAGATGAAGAAAAAGTCTAGTGGCCCAAGTTTAAGTTGGAAGAGCACAATAGTCGTCACTAGGATGTTAGCTACTTGTTTGAACTCTTTCATATGATATATTGTTGTAATGTGAGACCTATTTCCAGTTGGTATGATTTGCATTCTATTTCCATTATGTATGAACTCTATTCCTATTTATGTTATAATGTGAGACTTGTTTTCATTTGATATTCTTTTGATTCGATGGAGCTTGCATATAAATGATAGATGATTTTTATTTATGGATGATTTAGATTATTCATCTATTTTCTTATCGTAACTCTATATTTTCTTACTTTAACCAATTATGGATGATTCTCCTGAAGGAGAAAATCATGACAAAAAGGAAGAAGAATATTGGCAAATTGTGAGAGTCGTTCAGGCCGTAGTGGCTTATCGGGCAATATACAATTACAAAAAACCATATATGACATCGTCATATACAAGAAATGAATGGTTGGAAGAGTTGATGGGCGAAGATGCTAATTCGATAAGGTGCTATCAAATGTTTAGAATGGATATGATCGTATTTAATAGTTTAATGCATGATTTAGTAATAGGTTCTGGTCTTCAAGGAATTAGGAATATTTATGTAATAGAAATGCTTGGAATATTTCTTCTCATTTTAGGACATGGTGTGGGCAATAGGTTGGTACAAGAGCACTTTCGGTAGCTTCGGGAAACCATAAGCAAGTACTTTAGTTTAGTTTTAGATAAAGTATGTGCAATGAGAAAAGATTTGATCCAACCATTTGATTGGCAAGTTAGGGAAGTTCCAGAGAAGATTAGGAATAATCGAAGATTTTATCCTTATTTTAAGGTACATTTTGCTTATACAATATAAATGTAGTACTAAACATATATTTCGATTATACAATAATATTTTTATTTTCGTGTCGGGATTATATTGGGGCTATTGATGGCACACATATTCCAGTAGTGGTACGTACGCACGATCAGATTCGTTTTATTGATCGAAAAGGAACATCGACACAAAATGTATTAGCAGTGTGTAATTTTAACATGGAATTTATTTATGTTTGGGCTGGTTGGAAAGGACAAGCTCATGATACTCATATCTTCTATGAAGCCATTGGGAGACATGATATATAATTTTTTCATCCTCTTCCAGGTGCGTGAATTAATGATTTTTGTAGAGTAGTACGTATACATGTGTCTATATGGATTGAATTTACATTATATTTGTGTAGGTAATTATTATTTAGTAGATGCCGGATATCTAAATCGAACAGGTTATTTGGGGTCATACAAAGAAGTTAGATGTCACGCCCCGTGTCCTTCCGGCGCGCCAACATCCCTCATCTTACGCTTATTTCTCCCGGGATCAACACGGCGATAAACTTAACGTAATGCGATATGCACATGCGAAAGCGATACAACACCCAAACAATAAAACTCAACAGAATGACTTAAGAAACCGGAGATTCAATAATATAAAAACATAACATCCATACATAGAATAACATAGCAATACATCAAAGAGTTCGGGAGAGGGGTCGGTTACATCAAAAGGGGACGACCCAACTAGAAACTACACCTAGTCTATAGGTGTCCAAAAGACCCACGATCACCTAAACCTAAAGGTCGGGTCCATTGCCATCCGACGGATCCTCCGCCTCGGGCTCTGACTCGGAATCCGGTGGCTCGTTGAACTCGTCCATCAATGCCTGCTCGGACTCGGTGGGCTCCTTCGACTACTGCATCGCCATCTACAACCTCTACTTGCTTGAGCCTCCTCTATCGGCTCCGGTCGGACTCCATTAGTTCTTCAGCGTCTTCCTCCTCCATCGATTCGGTGTCCGGGTTCTCGACTTCTCCATTCCGGGCAAGCACTCGGTGGGTCCAACTCCATGGGGTCTCATTGCTCGTCCTCGTCGTAGGGGCACGCCATAAATTTGAAGGGGTCCACCCATTCCTTCTTCCTCGCTCCCTTAGTCCAGGCCAAAAGGTAGACTCTTCCCAAGCTCCACCTCCTACGTCTATCCACACGGTGCTAAGGTTCCTATAGTACACCCTACCATCACCTAATACATATTTCGTCACTATGCGATCGATCCGTCTCGGTATCCCAAAAAGCGGCGGCGGCATCTTCGGTGGTCGGTGGTCCGAAAAGTGGGTCCCACGAAGGGGTGAGATGAAAATCCCGATAAGGTGGATCTAAGCCGACCCTAGGGTATAGTACCTCCGAGCTAATCAAACCAAGATAAATAACCCAAAGACACACAAACAACCCAAATCAATATGAAATCAATTCAAACCGACGATACACACTCTCTTAATCCGCGAGTCAAACTTCTATACTATGGCACTTTAGACTTCGGGCATTACCGCAATTCGGTCACACGTGGTATCAACATCAAGTAGTCCATTTTCGGGCCGCGTGTCAACGCTTCGGGCTCATAACACATCCTCTCAAACATCTAACCCGCGTAACCACACATCGGGCTTAAAATACGCACTTTCATAATCCGGCCCGCGTAATAACGCATCGGGCTTAAAATATATTCTCGGTATGTATATATATATGTGTGCACACCGGGGTCTCAGACACTTAGGAATACGCCCCATTAAGTCTCGGTCTCGGACAATCGGACGAATACGGCATCACTATGGCCTCAGACGACTTGATTGAATACGACCTTTATATCATAGTATAATATAATCGACTATAAACCCTGCGTTTAACGCATCGTGGTACCAATACTCATAATTCACAACCAGAGGCTTTCATTAATAAATTTTATGATCGAGTATAACCAATAAGGCCTAATAGCACAACGTTCAATCGCGCTACCTAACACATGGTTCGCGCATCACAAATTTAGCCGATTCTCACCTTGACACTTTTAAAGGTTCGCATATCAATTTAGAACACTATGACACACCCACAATGCACCAATTCCATTCGGCCCCATCTAAGCCACATAACATCTCATTTTGCTCCAATCAAGTTCCCACCGATCCAAGACATACTCCAACATGTAACCTCACATTTCACTCACATGGCCAAACATATCATGGTCCCAACTCAGCAATTTTCCCTAATTTTCACAACAATTTCGGCAACAACAAACAAGATCACAACGTGCAACAACTCGCATCCAATTCACGCCTAAGGCCGAATCTATCATGCTCAACCCATAACCCTCATCTTAGACCATCATTTAACACCCAAATCAACCAAGAACATGCTCATTTATCAACCCAATTTTCGGATCAATAGCAGGTCAGAATTTCCAGAACCGGCCTCCCCATTATCACGCCCAAACAGCCCATAAATCCTCCTAATCCATAAACTACCAAGCTCCTTAGTAACCCATAGTCCTCGGGAAGGATTAGAGCCACTTACAAGTCCTTTTTGGCGAAGAAACTCCGGCGGATGAGCGGCGATTTCGCGTGACCAGATTTGAACCCAAGTTGTCCCCTTTGGTTCAAACAAGAGAGCAACACTTTTAGTCCATGAAATCCTCCCAAAATCCACCAATGAACCTCACTTAAACTACCCTAGATGATTGTGGCAAGATTTTAGCTCCTTACCTTCAAATGAGGAGCAAAACCGTGAGCAACCTTTCCCGAACCTTGCTGCACCGGTGTCCAAAGAGGGGGAGAAGGGCGGTTCGTTGGTGGTGGCGGCGGCTCACGGCCTCTAGGGGAAGGTGAGGTGGTGGAGGTGGTGGTTACTGCGCCTTGGGGTCGCCGGAGATGGGGTTTGCCGAGGAGGGAGTGAGAGGGAGAGATGAGAGTGAGTTTGGGGGAGTGAGTGAAAATGAGAGTGAGGGAATGAGAGGGAAGGTAGCTTCAGCCCATAAGAGAAGAGAGAGTGAGTGATTTGAGGTGACCCAATTTCAATCAAGAGTGACTAGTGAGTGGGGTGGGTGAAGGACATGAATAGTAGAGGTAGGTAGTGGGATTTTTGGGGAAAATGGGGTTTTTGGGGTTTTAAATGGGCTTTGGGAATTGAACTTCAAGAACACTTTTCCCTCTTCATTTCTTTGATATAATTTGGCTGAAGTGATGGGATGATGAAGTGGCCAAAATTTTTCTTCGCGGTTTCTCAAGATCTTGAACAAAATCCGGGACCGGGTGCACTTCTCGCTTCGCGATTTGATCTCCACTTTTTTCGACTCATACTTGCGATATAAAATCCTTATTAACTACGGTGAGGCGACGTCCAATTTATTTGCAATGGAATTCTCAAATACCCGGCCGATTTCGAAGTTCACTTCACGCTAAAAAATTAGCCGATCGCGATTTCGGTGCATCTCGGATCGACGGGCGGCTCTCGGGAGCTACGTGTATCGACCCGTGATTTTTCTCACGTTTAAGAATTATTCGGACCACGGCGATCCTGGTTGTCATGTAATCGCGAGGGAAACTATCGATCCTAGCGGGACGCGATTGTCAGGAATCGGTTCGGGGTTATCCGCAAATCATGCTATGGCATAGCGAAACCACCCGCGGTCCATTTGCACGACGCTAGCAAATTGTTCTAATACTAATCCTAGATCGACCTACATGGTCTAGAACGTACCCTCGCGATCCTTATGGTCGGGATACTAGTCCGCGGCCGAGTTCTTTAGTCCGCGTACTATCCTATTTAGCCATTCCCCTTCGGTCGGTCGTCTCTAGAGTGATCAATTCCGAGTGAGATTACTGAAACGCATCAATGCTCATTTTATTCATAAACTTCGAAATGGGGTCGGAATTCAGAACGTCACATTAGATATCATTTGCCGAAATTTCAACAAGATCCCACACTTACAAGTTATCAGAAGGTATTCAACCGTGCTCATTCCTCGTTGCGATCAGAAATTGAGTGAGCCTTTGGTGTGTTAATAAAGAAGTTGAAGATTTAAAGCAAATGCCAAGTTACCCGTTTGAAAAACAAGTGAAAATTGTGATAGCAATAGTCACTTTGCACAATTTTATACGGAGAAATGCCGTCAATGATACACATTTTGCAAGAGCTAATTTGGATCTTAATTATGGATATTCAGTTAACCTTAACAATGTAAATGAGGCGATTAGTGCTTCAAATGATAATTTATCTTCTAACATGGAATGTTTACGTGATCGAATAGCTATGAGTTTAGTAAATACTTAAGGATGCTTGTAATTTTCAATGATAACGTAAATCTTGTATCGGTGCATACGTGACTATGCTTATTATAATGAAAGTACTCTATTTTTAATTGCGAAAGAAGTCCACTTTGATATAGTTTTTTATTTATAAATTTGTTGATATGTCTCTTTTATATTATTCTCAATGCAAACATATAAATGTGCAGTCATTGTTTTCTTGTTCCAATTTTAAACAAATTAAAATACAAAAATCTAAGTAGGTCACATTAAATGACTTTCCAAATATATATTTACCAAACGGCATTTTCCCAAATTATCTTCCCAAGGCACTTTTTAATTACAGTTTACTAAACAATTTTTACATTTCACCAATTCCCTTCAAACTAAAGACATTTGCATTTTTCGAAAGACTTTCCCCAAAAGCCTTTCCAAACGCAGCCTACCTCATCTTAAGGTAGTTATATCAAAATTGTTGACTAAGGAGACTTGATTTGCTACTTTGAAGGCACAATGTGCCACTCCATCGATCTCCACGCCTACGGATGCAGAACTTACTACTCCAGGTTCCTCTTCATGGCGCAAACCTTATTGCACTCACTATAGCCGACTTGGCCATCGTGCTTCCAATTTTTATCGGGTACAAGCTAAGCAACCTACGGGAGGAAACAAACAACCGATCTCATTTAGAGGTCCACATGCACGCCCACCCATTGCGGCTACTGCCATTGAGGATTCCCGTAAAAGTTCGTCTATTACTCTATCGTTAGATGATCTTTGATCTACAATCTGTTTCATAATTTAAGAATTT
Organism: Rhodamnia argentea; assembly: GCF_020921035.1. NCBI lineage: Eukaryota > Viridiplantae > Streptophyta > Magnoliopsida > Myrtales > Myrtaceae > Rhodamnia > Rhodamnia argentea. The sequence goes on along the minus strand of NC_063157.1, from coordinate 18,726,243 downwards.
GGTACTTCTAGTCCTTCTACTCTATCAATAATCCCAGGTACTCCTAATTCATGGTTCTTTGATTTTGCTTGTTGTAATCACATGACATCCACCTCCAATTTATTTAAGTCAAAGTCATACAATTCACAAACACCTATCCTTCATACGGCTGATAACTCCAAGATGATAGGTAGTCGGATAGGGAACATTTTGACGTCCAAATTTGTTATGAGTTATTATATAATTATTTACTATCATGTGTGAGAATGTCTATCGTATTACTATGTCCCCTCATTATTATTATAAATAAGAGAGCATGCTAACCTGGAGAGTAGACAATTCATTCATCTCCTTCTCTTCTTCTTCTTCTTCTTCTTCTTCTTCTTCATACATGATATCAGAGCCAACTCTAGCCATAGGCCCAACCTAAACGCTAACCCTAGCCGGCGTCATCTCCATCACCACTACCCAGCTCTTGCTTCTCTCTCTCTCTCTCTCTCTCTCTCTCTCTCTCTCTCTCTCGGATCTACTCTCTCAGCATGCTTCTCTCTCCGTCGGCCATTTTCTTCTTCAAACAAGGATCAAGGATCATTCTCTTCTTCCATATATGATTATTTCTTTTATTCATGAAGGCTATCCGGATTTGATTTGCATGTCCGGATCTGATTAGATCTAATCAGATTTATGAAATGGTGGAGCTTGTGATCTCTTTCTCCAATCTGATTAATCTAGTGTGTCTACATTAAGTATTCATCATTATGGCGAGTGATACAGAGACTAATAGATGCTACTACTAAATTTGATGAGGATGGATCGGCCATGAATAGATCCGGTGCGACCGGATCCGATGCGATGCGATCACAAGCTCCGACCTTTATATCTACTTCGTCTAAACTCATTGAACGTGTTTTGATGGGATAGTCTGCATTCACACTTTGGAAGAAGAACGTTTTCAAGAATTTGCACGGACAACGGTTATCTCATTATCTTGCTCAACTTTCTCTAAGCATGGATGACCCGACTTATGATGAATGGTACACTGTTAATTGTCGTATTTATAGTCAATTGTTGAATGCTATGGATATTTCTATTTAGACTATTGTTAGCAATACTGATACTGTTAAGAAGTTATGAGATGCTTTGGCAGATTTATACTCCTCTATGAATGATTTTCCGCGACTCTATGATGTTGTTTGTGGGTTGTTGAAGCCGGCTCTTGCCGGTTAGCCCCGTAGGAATATTATGAGGATTTTAAATCCTTTACTGATGAGTTTGATTGGTTAGTCCCGTTTATATCTAGTCGAGCTACTTTTCAGGAACAACGAAATCAATTCCTAGTCACTTGCTATCTTAATGGGCTGGGAGCTAAGTTTGACATTGCTCTATCACAAATGCTTTCGGATGCTCGAGTTCCTTCTCGAAGAGAAGTTTGTCACCGTGTTCTTCGAACCGTAAGTCGTGAGGAGGTTAGAGTTGCCCCTTTAGATGTTGGTGAATAGGTTGTTGCTCTATATACGAACAAAAGATGTGGCCGTGGCGGTGGTGGCCGTGGCCGAGGAGGAGATCGTGATAGCACCGCCGATCATGGTTGGGAGACTTGCACTTGCAATTATTGTGGTATAGTTGGACATCTTCCCAGCTATTGTTGGAAATTACAAGCTGCATAGCCAACTTCTAGTTCACGGACCACATCCGCTCATGTTGTATCCGAGAGTGTATCCATGGACCAAAAGGTGATCACAATGAGTCCGGAGGAGTATACTCGCTACTTGGACTTTCAAACCTCGGGGAGTGGGACAGTGTCTACCTACGTTGTATAGCTACAACGATCATCCGATTATTCTTCTACCTCAACATGTGCAGCTCTTCCTTTCGCCGATTGGATTATTGATTCCGGTATTGGTGCTCACATGATGGGTAATAGACGTATTCTTACTGCACATCGGTCCTCGTCTCCGTTACACCATATTACTATTGTGAACAGGTCATCCTTGACGCTTTAAGGACACGGAGTTGCACGACCTTCCAATGATATCTCTTTATCTTCCGTTTTATATACTCCTGGCATGCCATTTAATTTGTTATCTATTGGTCGTATCACACAGGATTTGAATTGCTTCGTGACTCTCTACTATGATTATTGTGTTTTGCGGGATCTCTCGACACGAAAAACTATCGGTAAGGGAAGTGTCAATGGTGGGATCTACTAGTTAGATGGTGCGCCTATTCCAACTGCGCTAGTGAAAGAGACAGATGTTTTAAACGTTCACTATCATATGGGACATCCTCTCTCGCCTATATTGCAATCATTGTTTCCTCGTTTTCGTTCGGTGTCTACAATAAATTACGAGTCTTGTCCGCTTGCAAAGCATAATCGTGTTTCTTTACCACTAAGTATATCTCAACAAGCAATTGCTCCATTTGCTTTGATCCATTCCGATGTGTGGGGACCTAGTCCCGTTGTGTCGACCTTTGGTTATCGTTACTGTGTTCTCTTTGTCGATGATTTCACAAGAATGTCATTTGTTTACTTAATAAAAGAACGTTCTGAGTTATTTTCTATGTTCCGTGAGTTTTATTTTTCTATCCACACTCAATCCCATCATAACATTTAGGCTTTACAATTTGATCATGGAGGGAATATATGTTGGATCATCTCCATCAATTTATCTGTTCTCATGGTATTCACCATCGTCTTTCATGCGCTCGCACACCTCAACAAAATGATGTTGCTAAGTGGAAGAATCGCCATCTTATGGATACTGCTCGTGCTCTTCTTATACATATGCATAGTCCACAGAAATTCTGGGGGGATGTTGTCCTTACACCATGCTATCTCATTAATCGCATGCTTTTTTCTTCTCTTCGGTGTAATACTCCACATAGGCTCCTCTTTCCCGATCACAGCCTCTTTTCCCTTTCTCCTAAACTATTTGGGTGTATTTGTTTTGCCCATGATGATCATCCATGTGTATCAAAACTAGATCCTCGTGCACTCAAATGTGTGTCCCTTGGTTACTTACGGGTGTCAAAGGGTTACTATTGCTATTCTCCTACCTTAGGAAGAATGTTCACCTCCCGTCATGTCACCTTCATAGAGTCTCGGTCTTACTTTTTTGCAACCGGCTCTAGTTCATCTAATCCCGTCTCACAATTGTTCGAGTCCACATCTTCTGAACCCGTTCTTCTCTATTCTCCGCCAACGATCGGTCGTCCAATTACACTGCCCCCTTTGTCAATTCTCCCTTTGAGCCGGTTTCTCCAGTGGAGGATCCTCCTATTGAGCCAATCTATCCCGTAGCAGTTCCATTTACCGAGACCGATACAGCCGAGCAGCTTATTACTCTTTTTTTTTTTTTTTTGGTAAGGTAGCTTATTACTCTTCGTAAGAGCTACCGCACTTATAGGGATTGCCCTCTTTATACACATTCCTACACGAGTTTATCGGTGAGTTTATCGACTTTCGTGGCTAATATTGATGCTCTTTCCCTACTTGCTTCTGTTTCCATGACTCTTCAGCATGCAGGTTGGCGTTTGGCCATGGAGGAGAAAATGAGTGCCCTCCAATGCAATTAAACTTGGTCCTTGGTTGATTTTCCTCCTAGTGCTCAAGTTATTGGCTGTCGTTTGGCGTTTGCTATGAAGGTCAATCCTAATAGAACCGTTGCTCGTCCGAAAGCCCGGTTGGTTGCTAAAGGTTATGCTTAAACTCATGGTCTTGATTGCTTTGAGATCTTCTCCTCGGTAACAAAAATGGCCTCTATTCACCTTTTCTTATCCCTTGCAATCGTGCATTCTTGGTCTCTCCAGTAGTTGAATATCAAGAATGCTTTCCTTCACGGTGATCTTGCTAAGGATGTCTATATGGAGCAACCCCTAGGGTTTGCTGCTCAGGGAGGGAAATTTTGTAAGCTTCGTCACTCTTTGTATGGTTTGAAGTAGTCCTCAAGCATGTTTTGACAGATTCAATTCGGTGGTTCGAAATTTTGGTTTGCTTCAATCTCAAAAGGATCATGTAGTGTTCTATCATTGTGCACTGAGTGTATCTTTCTGGTTTTATAAGTGGATGACATTGTCTTGACAGGGGATGATGAGCAAGGTATTGCTAAGTTGAAGAGATATCTACATACTCACTTTGAGACGAAAAACCTGGGTGATTTGAGATATTTTCTTAGCATCGAGTTGGCTCGAAAGAAAGCTATGTGAACTCGGTTTTGACATTCATTTCTTTTCGAATGATTGTCATGTGCGGATCCACGAACGGGACATACAATTGGGACAGGCCATAAAGTGGGATGCATGTTTGAGCTTGTGTCATTAAAGCTTCATAATTCCTTCATGGGTTATGCTGCCACAGTATCATCCGAAACTTGGCAATCTTGATAGGGTCATCCTGCATTTTCTAAATTAAGTCCTTAGATTTTAAGTAGTCATTTAGGTTCCGTTAACAATAAAACATTTGATTGCTCGCCTTGTAAGTTTGAAAAACATCATGCTTTACCATTCAATATTAGTGAATTTATTTCTTCTGCTCTTTTTCATCCGATTCATTCCGATATTTAGGGATCATCACCTACTACTACTAAGGGAGGATCTCATCACTTTGTGATTTTTGTTACCGATAAGATCATAATCCTCGTTGATTGATGATTATTCTTGTTATACATGGCTTTATCTTATGAAGAATCGATCTGGACTTATTGATATATCATCACCCCGTCCATAAGTACAATGTTTATGCAAGAATCTACCAAAAATAAATCTCTTCAAACGTGGTGTAACAACACAATCACAAATAAATGGCTTTAAAATAAGTGTCGTGTGAGATGATATATATGTTCCATATAAATAGTGTGATTAATCTCTTGTACCGAGTCAATCATATTATCACCACAAAAAATCATATCGCACATGCTAGACTGCTCATTGCCACATTGCACATGAGAAGTGTGAGCCATCACCTCTTAGTCCTTGTCACTTTTTTCGCCTCTCCCTTGAATGTATTGAAACGGTTTTTTTAGCACTTTTCCTTTGCTTTTTAGGAATCAATCTCTAGCGAGCAATTCAACACCTTGCACTATCTTTTAGCATTTTAGAGAATCCATTCCATTGCAAGTTAGTACTATTCAAAATTAATCAATAGTGCTAAGGAAGATCGCTCTTAATACGGTTTCATTCAACGGATGAGCAGGGCTGGTTAGAGCGTAATTGACAACGATTCTGATTCAAAAAATCAATTCTGATCATAATTGGTTTTTTCTAATTCTATTCCCTGTATGAGTTTTAGAGGATCAAAATGCGTTTGGTAATTGCACAAAATTTCTATTCTTATAATCGAAATGTGTTTGGTTACTGCATAGAATTTCTATTCTCAAGAACAATGTCTCTTCCCTTTTTTTTTCATTTAAGTTAAATAATTACGTCTTGTCACTATAAATCAACATATATAGCATTCCTAATAGATTGAATACAGATCATGCATAATCCATAATTAGTTTATTTATTTCGTGGAGCATAAAGACATATGCAAGATACTAAAAAAAAACATAAACTCAAAGGCAATTCGCACTTGAATTTTTGCCATGAATTTGCATTTTAAACACTTCTATATTTAACCAAACTAGGGAAAAGTACATTATAAGTGCCATAACTTTTGTACGGCGTTCACTTGAGTGCCATAACTTTCAAAACGTTCACTTAAGTGCCATAACTTTCAAAAATCATTCACTTGAGTGCCATGCTGACGTGGCAGCCAAAAAACTAATGTGACACATCGGAAAAGTTACTGTAGCATGCTGAAAAGGCGACGTGGCACGCCGGAAAGTTACCGTAGCTCGTCAAAAAGCCGACGTGGCACGCCGAAAAAGTTATTGTAGCATTCAAGTGAACGATTTTGTTTCGACGTAGCACTCAAGTGAACGATTTTTTAAAGTTCTGGCACTTAAGTGAACGTTTTGAAAGTTATAGCACTCAAGTGAACGCCGTACACAAGTTATGACACTTCTAGTGTACTTTTCCCACCAAACTCATACTCGACCCATATTACTCGAATATTTCTATATTTAATCAAATCATGGCATATTGTTTCTTATAATTTGTTAAGAATGCAATACAAATCTAGAGAATTAGTTTTATTTTATTCAAATTTTTTTTTTAAAATAGTTGTTGTCTTTTCTAAAATATATATTTTAAAAAATTAAATTAAAATTAAATTATTTTATTATTATAAAAAAATTTATTGTTTGTATTACTGAAAAAAATTTCTTTAATTTTTGAATATTTTATTTTATTTTATTTTCTTTTCCTTTTTCTCCGGTGGCGATCGGCGTGGTGGTCGGCGATGAATAGCGATGAACGGAATAAAGTGTCTTGTTTCTGAAAAGTGATTTTAAAACAAAGAGTGAACTTTTTTTTATTCTTGTTTCTTCTCCAAAAGTGTTTCCGGGAATAGAGTTAGAAAATTTTAGGATCAAAATCATTTATGTTATCAAGCGGGTTTCTCATCCTCTTTTGTTTCGGGGAATAGAATTAAAGAATCAGAATTGTTGCCAAATAGAACCTAAATTTCTTAGGCTCTTTAGGCAGGCCTAGGGCAAGAGCCTTGAGGTCCGCTTGGGCAGTTCATTAAAATATTCATGATGTTTATTATACCAATAATCTTATTTTTACATCGGAATACACGATATTAAAATAAAATAAGCCCGTAAATCTCTGTATAGGATAGAAAAATAGCATAAAAATCAAAATTAAAGTAGAAAAACAATAAGAAACACAAAACCTTCTACTTTCGTTTTATTTAAATTTTTGGCTGTAGAAGATCTCCACGTCTTCTTCAATGTAACGATCAAGTCTACTTACGGCAATACTTATAAAATTAATAAGGTATATCCCCAAACATCGAATTTAAAAAAGTATGTTTAACAAAGAGGACATTTCTAAAACGTTTTTAAAATTTGGATTATATTCTAAATCATGACGGAAAAACAAAAAAAGTATCATATGAGTGTAAATATACAATCCACTATCGGTCCTTTAATGTTTTACGATTTCATCTTTCAATTCACTGTAATTATAGAGAACTATTTTGTGCGCATACGTAGACGTGCAAGGTTAAGTTAAACGTATTCCAGAATTTCCACACATAGCCAGGAAAAAGATTATTGCGCGGGGAGACCAAATTAATCATCTCTACCAAACTAATCATCTCACAATACTACTCTTTAGCTAGAACAATATCGCCCCATCAGCCTTTGTAACTTCTCCTATAAAATCATCTCCAAAATCTTGGCAAATCGGCTAAAACCGTGGCTTGATGAGATAATTTCACCTGAGCAGAGTAGTGGTAGATAAATCCAGGACAATATCATAATTGTCCAGGAGGTGTTACATCAGCTCAGAATTCGAAACAGGAGTAGAAAGGTTCAGGCCGTGCTCAAATTAGATATGCAAATGGCATATAACAGAATAGAAGGGGATTTTTTGCGATCTTGTATGTTAAGGATGGGCTTTCATCCCAAATGGGTAAATTGGGTGATGCAATGTGTCACTACTGTCTCGTTTAGTATTGTCACGACCCTCTCGAGGCACATTGTCAAGGGCTAATGGGTTGTCATTTTCTAGTTGTATGTGGATTTCGGACGCGGACCCCTCCTAAGGCCCATTACCCAAATCGCAACGGAGGAAAAACGGAGTCAACATTTCAATGTGGTCTAGTGACATGTGAATACCGTACATGCCTCGGAGTGGCCACCAATCATTTCTTGAAGGGTATGATTGGAAAATCCTATCGAATAGTCGGGAGTTTCTATTCTATTATATGAGAACGAGAGGAGTGGGTTCGGGGATTTAGTTACGCCAATTACTTTAATTGACACCCTTTCGATACCTAAGTTGAATGAATTTTCTAACCTCGGGATTTCATGTAGATGAGTGGGGATACGAACCCTAAATCCAAGAGTTCATGCAAGTAGGAGTGACTATCCTAACAAATACAATCAATAATGAAGGTGCGCACATCAAGGAATAAAAATAAAGGTAGATAAATCACATCAAATCAGCATGGCATTCCTAGTAAAGCCCTATTGGCTTAGAGAAAAGACATTCAAAGCATATGAGGAGTTCCAGAATGATTTAGAAGCAATTCGCCCATGAAGGGGCAAAATTGTAATTTTGGGAAAATCGAGGGACGATTTGCCAAAAAGGGAAAAATCGCCACTTTGGAAGTGATCGGGAATCCAAAGCGTTGAAAATAGGATTGACTAGTTGAAATAGCCAAAAAGAAGGATTGCCCACCCGAACCGACCCATCTTCTCATTTTTGACATTTTTTCGGAGTTCAAAGGAATTTTCGGGGACAATTTACCCTTAAGGGGTAAAATCATCATTTTTCGAAAGATCGGAAAAAGAAACCTCAAAAATAGGATTGGCTAGTTGATTGTGGCCATTCCTCGATTTTTGAGAATTTTCGAAATTTTCAAGAAATTTTCTATAATTTTTCTTAATCTTTTTTGGATTTTCTATGATTTTTCTTATTTTTTAAAATTTTCAAAAATTTGAATTTCCAGTGTTTTCTACCTATTTTCCAAGATTTTTTATTTTCTAATCCTACGGCCGGGGATGGGCCACGTGGATAGCCCACGGCCCTCGGATCTTTCGTTCGGATCTATGGTCAAGATCGGACGACGTGGTTAATCCACGGTTGTCCAATCAAAGGCATTATTTTTATTCTGAAAATGATTTTTTTTATTATTAGAGTTTTCAAAAATGTGATCCAACGATCGGAATGGTGACACGTGGCTAAACCCGGGCCATGCAATCACAAAATATATTCCTTTTTTATTATTATTTTTGAAAAATCAGAATATTTTTGAAAATCATTTCATTTTTTTTATTTTCCAAAAAAGCCAAGATCGTAACATGTGGACAAACATCCACCGTCGGATCAAGTTTGGTTTTCCGTTATCCATTATAATAGATTGCGCCGACGTGACAACCACGTGGCCAATCACGTATTGCAACATCAGCCGCCGACCCGTTGACTAAGTGACGTTGGAGTCTTCTTCCTCGGGCGAACGACCACAGAACGAACGGTCAAGATTTTTCCACCATTGATTGACAGTGAAACCTCGACCAATCGGACTAATTCCGGTGACGCTCGACTCACCTAACTCTCCTCTTTCACATATATCAGAATCAAACGATATTATCCATAGAACGAACATGAACAGAGCTTGAATGAGAGCGACAATGGCGACTTCAAACTCAACATACATAGCATAATAGCACAATTACTTCATACTGAAGCATCACAAGGAGTTCAGAATACTTACCTCAAGCTCTGATTAAGCTCGCGATGGCTAGAATGGCTTGGCCAATGTTCGACCGATCCGCAACAAGTTGGAGGTTCGACTCGAGGTTTCGAGAAAAAATCGATGCAAAAATGAAATGTGATGATGGTCAATGATATTCAACAAACAAAACGCCCACTATAATTGCAGGAATGATGATCGGAACGGTGAGATGCCATGTGAGTACCGAGAGAAAGCTCAAAAGTCGACTCACCATTTCGGGGAGATTGTAGGCGACGAGATCGGTGGCGATCGCTTCCCGGGAGCTCGGGGAAGCTTTCGGTGATGATCCGACGTCTCGATTTGGTTTGGATTCACCGAGCCAAGGTCACGAAGCTTCGGTCTAAAGCTTTGTCAATGGTGTCTTCGAGACTCTCTCTCTCTCTCTCTCTCTCTCTCTCTCTCTCTCTCTCTCTCTCTCTCTCTCTCTCTCTCTCTCTATTATGTTAGTGTGCGAACCAAAATGAGCCGCCTCCCCTGATCGAAAACGTGTAGGGATGCCTTATACCAATTTTGAAATTTCGCACAGACGAGAGGGCACTGACTTGATTCTTACATGCCTCCCATGTGCCATTTGGCTCTTCGACGGTGATAGAACCGTCTAGCATTCTGTCCAAGTCCGTTATTTACTCCATCGAGCTCGGATGCGAGCCAATTTGACTCAACTTCGCATATGGTTGACTTCTCCGGGCACCGCAGCTTTGAATGGTCACCCCGTCCTCCTCCGGCGGCTATTTGGCTCGAGACCGGTCCCGATCAACAGGTTTCGAGGTGAGGAACAAAACACCTCCCATAATCGCTCCGATTATCATCGAATTGGTCCTCAATTTCTTGATTGAAATTTGACCTTCAAACCTGTAAAAATGGCGCGAAATGCAGATTGGGGACTACATTGTTCACCCAAGTGCGTAGGCCGGATCCGGTCTAGGCCGTAGACCCGATCGTTCCAATTTTGAAAATTAATCAAAATCCGTGGGGAATTTTCAAAATTAAACCTCAAAATTGAACTTAGGGGCATGGATGTTATCTAAGAATGTGATTTTTCCCGAAAGTTTATGATGAATTGAACAAAAACCCCAAATTGATTTAATGATTTGATAATGGAAATTAGTAATTGCAAACCCTAAATGGCTAAATCAGACCAAACCACCCTCACTAATTGATTCAAAATAGTGAAAAATATAGGGCGGTGGTCTTATTTTTGCATGCAGTCCCTAGATTTTAATTAGTTTCATTTTTTTCCGAAACCCAAGGACTAAATTGAAAGAAAAGTTTGCAATTTTGTCCAATTTATGTAATCATGCAATTTTAGTGAACAATTAGACTACATTGCAATGCATGGCAACCAAATTGAATGTCAAGACTCCAAAAATGTAAAAAATTGCAAATTAAAAGACTCAAATGGCAATTTTTGGACAAATTCAACTCTATGTGTAATGAAGGAGTACATAAAAATGAACTTGATTGTTGAACTTTTGTGAGGTAAAAATGAAGAGGGAATTAAAATAAAAATATAGACTATTTTTCTGTATTTTTTCTGACATCAAAAGCTATTTTTCTCGAATTTTTCAAACATTTTCCTATTTTTGAAAAAACATTAAAAATGCGAAAAAAATGAAAAATTATTTTTTAGTTAAAAATGGTTCTCTAGGCTTGGCCAAGGTTACTGAAGTTGATTTTTCAATTTTTCAAATTTTTATGAATTTTTTCAAAAATAAAATAGAAAAAGACTGATAAAAAATTAGGTGTCAACAGGTATCAAATTCAATAAAGAATCATTGCCTTACTTCCAACCTATAAGGGAAATTCGACAAGGTGACCCACTCTCTCCATATCTGTTAATTTTAGTGACAAATGTGCTCTCAATTTTAATGAAACAGGAAGTAGAGATTGGAAGCATTAAAGGCATCAAGGTGAATAGGTCTAGTCCCACCCTTACTCATCTTTTGTTTGCGGATGACTCAATCTTCTTTTTGGATGGCATTGTTAAAGAATGTGGGAATGCGGTTGAGGTGTTGAATCGATACTGTTACGCTTATGGTTAGACTATAAATCTAAATAAGTCAGGAATGCTCTTTTAGAAAAAATTGCCCTCACAGGTTACAGGAGAATATGTTAAATGAGTTGCGTGTCCCGAAAATAGAGAAAACTAGGAAGTATTTGGGTATTCCGTCTTGCTGCAGCAATAGTAAAAGAGAAATGTTCACATTGGCACTAGGAAGAGTCAACATGAAGTTAGAAGGGTGGAAGGAGAAGTTGATATCAAGAGCTGGTAAAGAAGTCCTTGTTGAAGAAGTCGTGCAAGCTCTACCGCAATATGCCATGTCGGTCTTTAAAATTCCCGGTTTCAATATGTAGGAGCATTGAAAAGAGGATTGCAAATTTCCGGTGGAGAAGCAATGAACAAAGGTCGGGTTTGCACTGGAAACGTTGGGAGATTCTAAAAAACAGGAAAGACAACGGTGGAATGGGTTCCCGAGATTTAATTTCCTTTAACAAGGCAATGTTGGGTAAACAGGCATGGCATATAGTCCAATCTCCTTCTTCTTTGTGGTGTCAAATATTAAAAGGCCTTTACTTTCCCCCACTGTGATTTCTAGACAGCTGGTAAGGGCAGCCGTCCTTCGTGGGGGTGGCAATGTCTTGTCGCGGGAAGAGAAGCAATTCATTCTTCAGTGTGCTGGGGCAGTAGGGGATGGGGAAAATATCATTATTAGAGAAGCGAAATGGCTCCCGAGAGGAGCGATTCGAGGACCCCCAAACAGGGATGAGCCAAAGAAAGTTTCTGAGTTAATGATCCCAGGGACATCTATTTGGAATGAAGAGCTTATAGCAAGCCTGTTTGACGAGCAAACAACAAATGAAGTACTTATGATTCTACTAGGACCTCAGGGAAGAGAGGATAAGCTGGTTTGGACTAAAACCAAGGGTGGGGAGCACACAGTAAAAAGTGGCTACAACAAAATCAGAGAAGATGTTGAATTGGAATCCACAATCGCGGCCTCAACATCATTCCAGACCCCTCGTGCGCTATGGACAAAAATCTGGGGGACTAATACAAGCCCAAAGATTAAGTTTTTTCTTATGGGGAATTTGCCAAAATGCCCTGCCCACAAAGGAAAACTTGGCTAGAAGAGGAATTTGTGAAGAAGATACCTGCGAACTGTGCAAGCAGAACACACAGAGACCTTGGAACACCTCTTTTTACTATGTCCCTGGACGCGTAGTGTTTGGTCGGACCCTGCATTACAAATTTCTAATTACTATTTCACCATTGGGTCTAGTTTGAACGAGAGTCTTCTGGTTGAGTCAGACAACTTAACTCTTGTGAAGACCCTTCAAGGAGCATATCACTTCGCGTGGAAAGCGGACTTACTTATCGCTGAGGCCAAAATTCTAATTATGACTTTTCAAATATGAGATTGGCCCACTGCAGCAGAGGATCCAATAAGATAGCGGATTGAATTGCTAAAACGTGACGGAATAGATCCCTACCTCAAAATTAGCTTGCTAGCCCACCTGAAGCCATATGGGCCTTACTTGAACTTTTTGAGTTAATTCAATGAATTACATCTTTTCCCATAAAAAAAAAAAAAAAATAATACTTCTCTTCCACTTATAAATCGATATTCCACCTTTGCTATGCCTTCCTCTTTCTCACCCGAGAAGTTTATACAAACAACTCATTCGATAGAACCCCAAAGAAGTTAAGGGGAGCGTCCAATTGAATAGATTTGATCGGCATCAAATCCCTTATAGTCAGATAGAACATTTTGTTATACTTTAGATCCATCCTACAGTTTATTGTTGACGGATACAACAACGGTACACCCATATTTATTTTATAGCAATTCGCGAAAAAGGTTTGCTTTTTGTGGCAGAATGACATCACTCGGTACCCGTATTCTTGATTACAATTACACCTATATGGGTACTATCCAAATGACCCTATATGCTGGAATCACGTTCGTAACTTGTTTCGAGATTTCAACATGACTACCTCGGACCCCTAAATGCTAGAATTGTGTTCGTAAACCTGTTTCGCTTATTGATTTACTCAATAGTTTGAAAAGAACATTAGCACAAGATCCAAGTTAATAATCTATTCTCAAGAAAAATGTTGCATGATATTAGTGTCTTAAACACTCTATCATATCCTCATATCACTTAACGGTGTATTTAAACCATTTAAAACCATTGCCTTCCAAAATTGGATTTATTAGGATGATGATGATGTGTGAAATTTCCTAAGACATGCTTTTGAAGAGTTGAATTGTTAATCTTTTGGATTCTACAGTTCTCTCTCGTCAGTCTATTTCCTAGTTGTTAACTTTCAACTTGAGGACCAAAATAAAATTCGTGAAATTTCTCTTTTTATTCCTCTCTCATTGATTGGGAGGCCCAAACAGGGCGAGGCCCTTTTGCTGATGAACCGGGCCTGTAAGGCCGGTTGGACCGGAGGCCACGATCCAGTATGGTTGCAGCAAAGCAACATCATGGCTCATCGCGGAACATATAAAACGCTCCACCGCGTCATTCCCCAGTGAATTAGGGTTTCGGCTTCATCAACCTCGGCCGTCGCGCATCCTTCCTCCGCCTGCTCGAGCTCGCAAGTCCTGAAAATGGATGCACAGGTCCCCCCTCTCTCTCTCTCTCTTGGGTAACTCGTGGGGATACACTCGATCATTATGCGCGCGCATGGGGTCGCTTGATTTAGTTCACTAACTTGCACAGTTGCAAGTTATTCGGATTGTATGGAGTTTGCATTGGTAAATTGAAACCCTTTCCATTTCACTCCTTTACAGACGGAGAAGGCGTTTCTGAAGCAGCCGAAGGTGTTCCTCTGGTAAGTAAGGCTCCATTACTAGTCCCTAGAGAGTGAATTGCTGATCTTTTGTTTACGGAGACGAAGAGGGGTGGGTAGGTTGAAGCTCAGGAACAAGGGTTTCGATGGAAAAACTGGTGCCACATTGTATGGACGGTTTCTCGGGTGCTTTGTTACTTGTACTTGAGAAAAGGGACGGCTGCTTTTGCATTTTTGTAGATACGTACAGTTTATAGGGTTGGATGAAAATCATAGATCGGGAGGGGCTTGTTGATTAGTTAGCTCAAGTTGTCTTAATTGGTTGATCATTTTATGCACTCGTTACAAATAAAATGGAGCATCGAACCGTTTGTGGCAACCAAATGTCTGCGAGTACTGTTGTTTAAGTTAGTGATAGTTATCCGTTAACTTATTTCATGGGAATTTTGCAGCTCAAAGAAGTCAGGCAAGGGTAAGAGGCCCGGAAAGGGTGGGAACCGTTATTACAAGAGCGTTGGGTTGGGATTCAAGACACCTAGAGAGGCAATTGAAGGTATAATTATCTCCATGAATGGGATTCGTTTAAATGGTTTTTATTTACTCTTTCGTGCATAAATGATATTGAAGACAACTGAATTGTGAACCTAGGCACTTTATTCGTGATCTAGAAACATCAGGTGTGAATTTGTAGTGGTTAAGTATGCATGTTTTTTGGATGGACATGTTTGTTGCACCTGGTTTGCTGGTTACAAAACCACCAGGTCAAAAGTATTCGGCTGAATCAGCTGTTACAGCTTTGGTTTTGTAGAACATATTGACTCCCAGATCACTGAATGTTCTTCTGGTACTCTGAACTTGATCTTGTACATGAATCGTGTAATACATAGTCTTGACTATGGAAGAATCTGCTTGGTTTTATTTTGTCGTTTTGGTGTCATATAATTGTCACTGACATTTGTTTTAAGCCATCTATTGTGCGTCTTCTTTACTGTGAGAGTTGTGGTGATCTCCATAGTTAGGTTCCATGATAGAATTTTCCCTTCGTGGTCATATAGTTGTAACAATTATTTACGATATCCAGAATACTTTTTATTGGACTGCTTGTTTTCTGCCTGCCATATCATTTTCATCAACACTTTGAAAGTGTGTGTAGGAGAGATAAGGTTGTGGAACAGAGGGACTGTGTGAAGAGTGAGTTAACAAGTTGAGAGGAATGAAGAAATGAGTTTGACCAAAATTGTCGGTCTTTAGGAGTACATGGTTATTTCAGACTTTCAGTCTGTGATATTGGACTTTTATACAAAATGGGTAATAAGGGGACGATGATGAAGGATGCAAATTCTAAGATGTTGAGTAGTCTATTGGATGTTTGGTTCATGGAATCCCTTTGGTACAGGTGTAAAATGGAACTTTAGCTAAACTATCGTGAAGCTTTTGTAGTTTCTGATACCCTTGCTGCATGTGACATCGACTGTTCACTTGCTAATTTCTTTTCGATTTTAATACTTCTTATCTGTGCCATTTCTATGTTATTTTTGGATTTAGTTTGGTTTATAAAGCTGTTGAAATTGTAATGTAACAAATTCTTTTAATGACTTTGTATGCGCTTCTCATGCTTCTCCATCAGCCAATTCTCCTGCACCTTACTTTTCTTCCTTGATTTGCGTTGGTTGAAGCAGTCTGTTTGGCTTTACATGGTTGCAGGTGCCTACATTGACAAGAAATGCCCTTTCACTGGCAATGTTTCAATAAGGGGCCGTATACTGGCTGGTACTTGCCACAGTGCCAAGATGATGAGGACAATAATTGTTCGCAGAAATTACCTTCATTTTGTTAAGAAGTATCAGAGGTAGGAAGCAACTGCTATTAGTTATCCAATTATTTTTATCTTGTCTAGTGGCCTGAGAAGATGCTAAGAAATCCCAGTATTTTCATTCTTTGTGTTTGCATGCTTGTGTGGATAGAATAAGACAATGTAACTTGTTGATTGATTGATGGGGTTTATTCTGTTGTTGTGTAGATATGAGAAGAGGCATTCAAACATTCCAGCTCACATATCTCCATGTTTCCGTGTGAAGGAGGGCGATCACGTTATTATTGGCCAGTGCAGGTTTCTTTCTTTGTGCAATTAGTATGTTCTGCTAACATTTAAGCAGGGGGCCTTTTCTCTAACTACATCTTTCTATGTCAGGCCCTTGTCAAAGACTGTGAGGTTTAATGTATTGAAGGTGATTCCAGCAGGATCATCAGGCGGCGGCAGGAAGAAGGCCTTCACTGGACTGTAATTGAGTTAGTTTTTACATTTTGGTTTTGCATGTTGAGAGAAGATACTAGATGTACTCTACTTGAAATTTGCTGTGGTTCAATCTTTAGTTGAGTATCAAATTTTTGTCTGATATTCTACCTCTTTAATTATTGATTTTTGGTTTACTTTTGGCTGAACCCACAAATTTTATGACAGCGGAGAATTCGTGTTTGTCTAATCGTGACTTTGCTCGTTGTGTCGGTTTCACTGTGATCTTTTTTGGAAACATTTCATGATCAATTAAGTTTTGCCTTGGTGGTTGTTAATTAATGTCTCGGGTAAAATCTCGTCGTTTTGGATGGCCCCAGTTACAATGGAATACCAAGCATAATGATTGAACGTAGTCTACTTTGGAGTTTTTGAGTCTGAAGTGGTGATACCGAGGATGTGTTTCCGAGGTGCTTCGAAATTATGTCATAGTTTATGAATCATGTCCAAAATTTAATGGTTGCCTGTGTTTCGTTTCTTGTGTTATGTGGTGGACCGTTTAGTTTACTTGGGCATGAAGTGCTGATGTACATGAAATAATTTATGAATATTACCTCGTTTGTAACCCTGAAAGGATATCTCCAACGCATATAACACCAATTAGAATGATCTGCTTAGATAGTTTGCCAATCAAGCCTGATGTTACAATGATTTTAGGGATAAATGCACTGGATATCCTAAAACTTGTCACGAAAGTGTAATTGAGTCTTAAATTTCTTTTTGAAAAGTGCAGTTTAGTCTAAAACTCGTCACAAAAGTGTAATCGAGTCCCAGAATTTTTAAACAATTCGATCAACGGAATGATTTGGCTTTATCAGTTTGATAAGTTCTAAAATTTGATTGCATCTTTTAAAAGTTTTAGGATTCAATTGCATTTTTTGACAAATTTTCGAGCTTTATTGCACTCGTTTTTGAAAAAAAAAAATTAAGACTCGATTGCCCTTTCCTAATAAGGTTATAGGACTTTTAATGCATTTATCCCGTGATCGTAACGAAGAGTTGGTGAATGACAGTTTTGTGCACTTTGATTTGTTGGTGTGTCATTCTCTGAAATGAAGAAGGTTCTGCAAAAAAGGGATGAAAGCGGTACACTTTCCATGGAAAGGAAAAGGTCATTGTTGAATTACAATTTGTGGATTTGCTTGAAGTCCGAGACTCGTTCGTGACCTCTTTTCTTTTACTTGCGTCCAGTTGTTAGCTGGCTATTTATGGTGCATAAGTTTGTCCGGTGAGGGGGTATCATTAAAATCTTCCCTCCTATAAAAAGACATAAGATTGACTGCGCACGCGTATTTGGAAATTTAAATGATGCCCATGGCCATGGGAGCTTTCCCTGCAAGTTCCTCAAGTCAATGCATGAATGAAGTGTTGAGTCTGTTGGCTCTATGCCATTGAAGGTTTTAAGACTTTCCGAGCAGTTTCCTTTTCTTTCTTTTTTTGCCGGCGGCCGCTCTTTGTCGGATCTCACCAATATAGTCCCTAATAGTCTTCGTTGCCGAGATATCTTTTTTTTTTTTTTTCCTTTTATGTTCATTATTTGCAGGGAATTTTTGGGTAAAATCCGCTTCCATGCTGTTAACGGTCTGATAAATAAAATCCGGACGCCTTCAATTTTAATTCAAAAATTAAATGAAATGATGATAAAGATTTTTATGAGAGTGTGCTTCCATCTATATCGAAATTAAACTGTTCCCTCCACTTTGAATGGAAGTGAGATTTCTCTTCTTGTTTCCTTCCTTTGAATTTAATGGACGTGAGATTCGAAGAGATCTCGCCAAGAGGGAGTTTCCAATTCCGATTTTAAATTGTCTAAAAATTTCTAAGCCTATTGCACTTTTGTCAATTCAGTTTTAATTTTTTTGATTGTGTCAATTGAGTTCTTAGCCTTTTTACATTTTTCCAATCGAGTCTATGTAGCTAATTTTGGCCGGAATCGTTGACGTGAACATTGGCCATCCTACGTGGCATAGCCGATGTCAATATGGTGAATTTTTAATATTTTTTTGAATATTTTTAATTAATTTTATTATTAAGTTTTACTTTTTATTTTTTTCCCTTTCTTTTTCTATTCTTCTTTTTTCCTTCTTTATCTTTTTTACTATGGCTGGCGAGGGTTGCCACAAGGCCCTTGCCGACTACTAGGCGAGGGTCACCGGGCCCTTGCCGACCATAGTAAAGAAAAAAAAAGGAGGAAAAAAAAAGAAAAGAAAACATGAAAAAGAAAACAAATTAAATAAATAATTCAAATAGAGTTATAGAATAAGAAAAAATTATCAACATGAGTGCCGGTCGTACCACGTAAAATGGCGGGCGTTCACATCGGTAATTTTTTATCAAAATTAGCTGAACGTAAAAAATATTTAGAACGAAATTGATAAAATTGCGGTGTAGAAGCCGCGCGAACTCCTCATTTCCCTTGTGCGGATCGAGGAAAACAAGGTGCGGGAGACAGTGCGTTGGAGTTCCGTAATCGCAAAGATGGTTTATCTTTTCAGTCGGAGTTGAATTCATTGTAATACTCATAATATTTATTTTAAATGAAGACATGGTTTAATCCCTTAATATACTAACATCTTTTCATTAACAAGAAGGGAATATCAGTTGACGCGGGCATCGATATGCTCATCCTTGCGACGAAATTTCCTTGTCGCTTTCAACGGTTTAAAAATAATAATAATAATAATAATAATAATAATCTTGACTTATTCCTTTCAGAGGATTTTCAAAAATTTTGAGCATGGACTTCGGCAGAATTTGTAACGGTGCTGTCTCGACCACAAGTTTTTAATATCGTAAGAGCCACGCGATCGGACGTCGGATCCTTATCTGTCCCTAGTTTATGTAAGGAAACAAGTCAGAAGTAGTAATATTCGAGCAATACAAAATTCATTCTCCTCCCTTTTTTCTTTTTTCGTTTCTATTTAAAGAAACGGATTCAAGAGATAATACCCAAATAGTAATAAGATATTTATGAATGATTCAAGTTATTCAACCCTGCTTTTAAATTGCGGTCATTGTACTCCGGCCAAAAACAAAATTTAAAAAAATTGACTCGTGCTGCCTAAGATTGATCTCGTAATTTACTTAGGTCCTTGCACATCTTCGTCCACGAGATTAGAATCGACAGGGGCTAATTTCACTCAAATTCGTATATTCTAGATAAGATATGGAAAATATATTTTTATCAAGCTAGATGATGATGTTACTTAATTGGCAATATCCATTGCGTGTTTGAAATTTGAAAAATTAAGGACTTCTGCGCAAATCCATCATCGAAGTTTGAAGAATTACCTAAAGAAGGAAGGGTCAGATTCGTTTGAGATTTTGTCGAAGATATCAACAATGTGGAGGGAATCTCATCGTCTTCCTTCTCATCTGTTCCATATAAATAAACCCAACCCGTAAGAACCTGGAACCACTTCAGACATCCTGCGATTGAGCCTCTGTTTAACTTGTTTTCGAGCCCGGCGAGAAACCATGTATAGAGTGGCGAGCGCGTCGGAGTACTTGGTGATCACCGGCGTCGGCATCTCCGACATCAAGATTGTGAAGAAGGGATGGGTCCTCCCCGGCCAGTCCTGCGCCGTCTTCGACGTTTCCCCGGTGAACTACACCTTCGAGGTCCAGGCCATGAGCGCCGAGAAGCTCCCCTTCATCCTCCCCGCGGTGTTCACCATCGGTCCCCGGGTCGACGACAGCGCCAGCCTCCTCAAGTATGCCAAGCTCATCTCCCCGCACGACAAGCTGTCTAACCACGTCAAGGAGCTCGTCCAGGGGATCATCGAGGGGGAGACCCGCGTCCTCGCGGCCTCGATGACCATGGAGGAGGTGTTCCGGGGCACCAAGGAGTTCAAGCAGGAGGTGTTCGAGAAGGTCCAGCTTGAGCTCAACCAGTTTGGCCTGCTGATCTACAACGCGAACGTGAAGCAACTGGTGGATGTCCAGGGGCACGAGTACTTCTCTTACTTGGGCCAGAAGACGCAGATGGAAGCGGCGAACCAGGCTAAGGTGGACGTGTCGGAGGCCAGGATGAAGGGCGAGGTTGGGGCCAAGCTTAGGGAAGGGCAGACTCTGCAAAACGCAGCGAAGATTGACGCGGAGACCAAGATCATCGCGACGCAGAGGCAAGGGGAGGGGAAGAAGGAGGAGATCAAGGTGAGGACGCAAGTGAAGGTCTACGAAAACGAAAGGGAGGCGGAGGTGGCGGAGGCCAACGCGGAGTTGGCCAAGAAGAAGGCGGGTTGGACTAAGGAGGCCGAGGTGGCGCAGGTGGAGGCCGCCAAGTCGGTGGCGCTGAGGGAGGCCGAGCTGCAGAGGGAGGTCGAGAGGATGAACGCCCTGACGCGGACGGAGAAGCTCAAGGCCGAGTTTCTGAGCCAAGCCAGCGTAGAATACGAAACCAAGGTACGCTAATTGACCCGATGACCCGACCCCTTTTTTTAGTTAAGACTCTCTCAGAAGATACTTACATTTCTGACCCTAAATCTCAGGTGCAAGAAGCGAACTGGGAGCTTTACAGGAAGCAGAAAATCGCGGAGGCGGTCCTGTATGAGAAGGAGAAGGAGGCGGAGGCCCAGAAGGCGACTGCCGAGGCTGGCTTCTATGCGAGGCAGCAGCTCGCCGACGCGGAGTTCTATGCCAAGAAGAGAGAGGCCGAGGCGCTCGTGGCATTGGCCCAAGCCCAGGGCACGTACCTGCGGACCCTGATGGATGCGCTGGGGGGCAACTACGCCGCCCTCAGGGATTACTTGATGATCAACAACGGCCTGTTCCAAGAGATGGCGAAGGTGAACGCGCAGGCCATCCAGGGGCTGCAGCCGAAGATCAGCATCTGGACCAACGGGGGCAGCGAAGGGGGTGACAGGAGCGGGACCGGGACCAGCGACGCGATGAAGGACGTGGCCAGGGTTTACCGGATGCTGCCACCGCTATTCAAGACTGTGGAGGAGCAGACCGGGATGCTCCCGCCGGCGTGGATGGGCATGTTGACCAACTCGTCAGGTCGGTCCGATTCAAATTAAGCGGGAGCCAATCGAAGGCCAAGAGGCCATGCTGCTTAGGTGCCATCTGACGCGAATTATTACTTAAATTTGTTACGAGTGTTAGTTTGGTCTTCTGGTTTTGTGAAGTACTTACTCCTTAGAACATATCGATGGAATATTTTTTCGTTATTTGCCCACTATCCTTTTCAAAATTCTATTGCTTGAAAAGCTTTCACGAATTTATTTTTCGACCGACAATGATCACGTTTTGTAGAAAATAAGAGATACCCTCGAAGCTTTTCTAGGAATATTGTCCCCTGCTAATTGTCCGATGCCTCCATCCAATCCAATTCAAAAAGGTCATGCCTTGTGCAACTGTTCCTCGTTCTGTTCGACAGGATTCCTGAGAATTGTTTCCCTTTCATGGAGTGAAAACCGAAAAATCCTAGGGAAAATTCCTTAATGTTTCAGGACCAATAATCTTATTCTGGCAAGGACCTATTGAAGCCCAAACAAAAATTACAAATGGAGTATATATATATTTACTCTCGTGGCCGAGCCGGGCGTCGTCGAGGTCCATGCCAAAGCGCTGTCCCGCCCACTGACCGGGCCTAAAAATTTCAGCCCGGCTTGCCGCCCCGCCTGTCGATCGGGTGTATTTCTGATTGTTGTAGTAGCAGTAGAGTCCTGCTGCCTTTTTCTGAATAAATCCCCTCTGAAGTCAGGCAGAGTGACATGCGACAGCATTAACCTGAGATTTTAACCTTTTCTCCCCTTGTAACCGGAGGGCATGCTTGTTTGTCAAGGTAGTCCTCCTTGCCACGAGAAGTATTCCACGCGACAAGAACACCACAGCGAGACTTGACCGGTCCAATCGCCACTGTCCTCGTGCTATGAATCTCATCCTACTCGCACTTGGTACCATGTGCGCGATCGGTTTCGCTTTGATTGGTCGGTTAAACCACGCGTGAAGGTGCGAAGCGGTTCATTCGTCGACGTAATGTACCTTTTTTCCCTACTGCACCATCACTCGAAAGAGTAGGGCGACTCTTACTTGCTAAATGCGCCCATCCTTATTCAGAAAAGAGAGGGAGACAGAGACGGATGCTGAGTCCTCTCCTCCTCACCAAATCCCACAAGAGCAAACTCTTTTTCCTGCTCTTGCTGTATATCTCCTCCTCCGTTTGCTTTTCCCTCCCTCTCCCATCCTCTCCTCTCCTCTTTCTCTCTCTAGTCTCTGTCATGGGGGCTCTGCGACCCACCGCAAGTCTATCGGTTCCGTCGGTCCGACTTGCTCAACCCCAGTAATAGTGCCTCCAACAACCCAATTCGATTGTCCCTCGTGTAAAGCCCTCATTGAATGTCCGCGCGTAACTCCAATACCTACGAAGGAAAAGAAAGTGAAATTATCAGACAATAGTGACGGATTGGTTGGAACTCTCAGTAGCTACGCAAAGATTGGCGGGTCGGAATCGAGGTATCAATCAGTGACGAAATGGAATCGAAGTGATGAGAGCAACCTTGCGATTGCGAGTTCGGAATTTGTTCAAACTATGACGGATTGGAATTGACTGGTGAGAGCAACCATGCGATTTCGGAATCTGTTCAATTTTTTTTCCCCTGTTTTTGGTCGGACTTCTCCCTCTCTCTGATTTTCGACAGGAACAAAATGCAGAGCAGGGGTTATGCCTATTTTTCGTTTTGTCAAGTTATATTTTTCTAACTTTTTTTTTATTTAATCCGGTTTTATCTCATCCCTATCCTATATCTCTTATCCGACATTTTATCCGGATGTATCCGGGTTTATCCAATCCGGACGACGTCGCCAAACACCAGATGTGATATTGTGTTATCCTATCTGGACTCAAATCCGGACCACCGAATTCCCTTTTGTAACCCTTTGACATTGTTCACACGCAAAGTTGGCTATCACATTGTAAAGACAATTAAGGAATCTCAACATCCACGAGTGTCGTTTATTTATGGAAAGAAATTACTTAAGACTTCATTTGCTTCTCGAAAAATGAATAATTTGAAAAAAAAATTCCTAAAAATGATCATTTGTATCACTTATAAAAATAAATACACAAAAAACATTTCCTTATCGATGAAAATGTATAAGCATAAATTATTGTCGACAATGATAATCATTTTCACCGATTAATTAATTCAAGAGATACAAGAGATCGTTTTTGAGATGATGTTTTGCAAATCATTCATTTTTCGCGAAATAAATAGAGTCCGAATCTTCATAATGTTATCTTTTTTTTTTAGGCAAAAGGACACTAGATGCGTTAATATTTGTGTACGGTACTCACTTAAATATCAATTTTTTTAAAAAAATGGTTATTTCAATGGCAACTCCAGTGAGCTTTGCTAGAAATCTGACGTGGCATCTACGTAGCTCACCAGACCTTCCAAGTCGACAATAAAAAAAATTCAAAAGTTATAAAAATTAAAAAACTAAAAAATAAGCTAAAAAAATAAATGGAGTCTGAATCTTCATAACATTATCTTTTTTTAGGCAAAAAAAACTAGGAGCGCTAATATTTGTGTACGACACTCACTTAAATGTCAAATTTTTTTAAGAACGGTTATTTCAAGTGCCAACTCGGTGAGCTTTGCTAGAAATATGACATGGCATCTATGTGACTCGCCATACTTTCCAAGTCAGCAATAAAAAAATTAAAAAACTAAAAAAATAAAAGAAAAACTGTGTCGCAGTGGCTAGCGTCACCACCCACCATCGCCAGCAATAGTCGGCGAGAGTGGGGGATGGCCGACAGGGGTACGTGCGAGGCCGCACTAGGGACGGCGGGGCCTCGCTCGCTTCTGCGAGGTCTAGCCTCACCATGGCTAGGCGTGGCCTACATCGCCCGGTGATGGCTAGGCCTCGCCGATCCCGGTAAGGGCGAGGCCCGGCCGTCACTAAGCGAGGTCGGCCTCACCCAGCCACGATGAGGCTAGTCCTCACAAAATTAGGGGAGGTTGAGCCTCGCCCAAATATATGATAGCAAGGCCTCACTTGCGGCCGGCGTGGGTCACCGGCCACTCGTCGCTACAACAACAGATCAATTTCTATTTTTTTTTTAGTTATTTAGCTAATTTTTTAAATTAAATTAAATTTTTTTAAAATAGTTTAGCTTATTTTGTAAAAATATATTACACGTGACGTTCGTGTGAACTGATTTTTTTTTTTAAATTGCCACGTGGACTGACTTTTTTTTAAAAAATTCCACATAATATTAAAAAAATTAATAAAAAGCCATGTGTGCTGTTTTGTCGAAATTTGCACTTAAGTGATCGTTTTTAGCCGGAATTGGCACTTAAGTAATTGTTTTTTCTCTGATATGACACTTAAGTGATAAAAAAAAAATATTAAAATTAAAGTGACCGTCGTACACAAATATGGGCATTCCAGATTTTCTTATTCTTAAGCGAGCCCCCGATAGGGCTTTTTTTATTAGAGAAAAGAAGATAATTCAATTTTTTCTTGACCATTTTATGTAAATTTGGCCGAAAGTGTATATATATCAATTAACTTCCTTTGTCTTTTCATTTTCTTTTGGATTGCCTTCCTAATCACGATACTTCCAAGAATAATACACCGTGCATGGGCAAGCACTTAGAAAATGGGATATGTTCACTAGAAGACCTAAAAGTTGTCACGAAAGTGCAATTGAGTCCTAAAATTTGTAAAAAGTGCGATCGAGCATTAAAACTTGTCAAGTTAGTGCAACCGAGTCCTTCCATTAACTCCATTAAATTTGGCCAACGAAAAATGCTGACATGGCACTTTTTATTCATTTCTCTCTCCTATGTGACGTAGAGATCAAATGAAGAGCTCCACGTGTGCAAAAACGACGTCATTTGAGGTTTGCCCCAAATTTCCGAGCCCTAATTTCGTTCTCAAGTTCTGTTCCTTGTTCGTGGAGTTTGCTTCTTCTTCTTCTTCGAGCTCTCTTGTCCTTTGCCCGTGCGTCCTCCTCCTCCTTCTTCTTCTTCGTCAAGCGTCGCGATTGTAGTGAATTCTTTGAATCACATTTTTTATGTAGATTTCGGAACAGTAAAAACATATTTCATGATTCTATCTAGGTTTGGTGTTTGGTCCTTTATAATGTTTGTTTTTTTTGGGCTGAAACAGAGAAAACTAATTGGCCGAATGAGAAGTGTCGAATGCTGGAAATTCTCACTTGTACCATGCGCTAAACAATGTCTCAGTTATGCCATCCGTCTTGGGGGAGAAGTGTCAAAAAAAGTCATAAACCTATTGCATTAATGCCAATTCAGTCTTAAACCTTTTGCATTGGTGCCAATTAAGTCATAAATCTTTTATTGGTGCTAATTTAGTCTTAAACCTTCTGTATTGTTGCTAATTCAGTCCTAAATCTTTTATATTTATACCAATTGAGTTAATCCGGCCAATTTTGATCGAAAATCGCTGACGTGAATATCGATTGTCCTACATGGCATGGCTAGCGCTAACTTGGACATTTTTTTAATATTATTTTAATATCTTAAATAATTTTTTAAGCATTTTTTTGGGTTTTTTTTCAAAATTATTTTTAAAAATTATTTAAAATATCAAAAAAAAATATTTAAAAAATATCCACGTTAGCGCTAACCGTGCCACGTAGGATAATTGACGTCCATGCCAGTAATTTCCAATCAAAATTGGCCGAGTTAACTCAATTGGTATAAATGCAAAATATTTAGAACTAAATTGGCAATATTGCAAAAGGTTTAGAACTGAATTGGCATTAATAAAAGATTTATGACTTAAATGGCACCAATACAAAAGGTTTAGACTGAATTGACACCAAAAAAATAATTAGAACTAAATTGACACTAATGCCATATGTTTAGGACTTTTTTGACACTTTTCCCTCCGTCTTGGTGATGCGGGATCGGTTATTTTTATTCGATCCAAATGTCTTCTGATGCGGATTTTATTCAAAATCATAATTGCGCGGCATCGATATATCATGGGACTAGAAAATTTTGACAATTCCGGATGTTCAAAATGCCGTATGTTTTTCGACCAAAAAAGAAAAAGTGCCTTGTGTTCAAAGTGGGTCGATCAGAGTTTACGAAGGATAAGGATGTGGGTTGACCGGAATTTGCGTTTCCTATCTGCAGCAAATGCTCAACTATTTCACATTGAAGGCTGGGAGGACAGTTCTTAACCAGCCCCACCAGATGAACCCGACACACGATAGGCGGTTCTACAAGTAAGTTCGCTTTCCGTGCAAATTCCTCAAGTCAATGCATAAATGAAGTACTGGACGCTATGCTATTGAAGGTTTTAGGACTTTACGGTGGTTCTTCTTCTTTCTTTCTTTCTTTCTTTTTCATGGGCGGCGGCCGCTTATCGTCGGATCTCGCCAATATAGTCCCTATCAGTCTTCGTTGCCGAGGGTTTTTTTTTTTTTTTAATGTTCATTATTTGCAGTGAATTTTTGGGTAATCCGCATCCATGCCGTTAACAGTCTGCTAAATAAAACTCTGACACCTTCAATTTTAATTCAAGAATTAAATACAATGGTAATAATGATTTTAATGGGAGTGTTTCCATCCATATCGAAATTAAACTAGTTCCCTCCACTTTGAATGAAAGTGAAATTCCTCTTCTTCTTTTTCCTTCCTTTGTATTTAAAGGACATGAGATTTGACGTGGACGACAGGTATCCTACGTGGCACGACCAGTGCCGATATAGAGTACTTTCAATAATTTTTTGTTATTTTTGGATACTTTTTTGGGTTGCCACCAAGCCCTCGCCGGCCATAGTAAAAAAAAAAGGAAAAGAAAAGAAAAACAAAATATGAAAAAGAGAAAAAAATTAAACGAATAATTCTATAAGAATTATAAAAATTATCAACGTCAGCACCGGTCCCGCCATATAGAACGACCGGCGT
The DNA here is from genome assembly GCF_020921035.1 of Rhodamnia argentea. Classification (NCBI taxonomy): domain Eukaryota; kingdom Viridiplantae; phylum Streptophyta; class Magnoliopsida; order Myrtales; family Myrtaceae; genus Rhodamnia; species Rhodamnia argentea. The sequence continues at coordinate 18,698,923 of NC_063157.1, read as the reverse complement.
CCACGTATTAGCGATTTTTAATCAAAATTAGCCGAGTGAACTCAATTGACGGAACGTGAAAAAATTTAGAATATAATTGATAAAAGTGTAATAAATTTAGGTCGGGGATATCCGTGAAAACTAGGGGTGGTGATGCCACGTGAACTCCTCATTTCCCTTATGAGGATCGAGGAAAACAAGGTGCGGAAGCAGTTGGGAACGCCATGGGTGACGTAGACATGAAATAGATCTTATCATAATCATTTAATTGAATCCATTGCGTGTTTCGAAAGATGCACTGAAATTTCTTTAAGGATTTTGTACGGACTAATGATTTGTTTCTCGACAATGAACTTGACACATGAAATCTCAAAATTACCATAAAAGGAAAGGGTCGGATTCTTTTAACATTGCTGGAGATAACAAGGTCATCGCAAGGATGAGGAATCCGATGCCAAGGTCAACCGATATTCCATTTTCTACTGGGGATCAACAAAGTGGGAGTGAACATGTTCTATATAAACCCTAATCCACAACCTGCAGCTGCAAGGCAACCACTTCACACAGCCCAAGATTAAGCCTCACAAGCGCTTCGGAGTACTTGGTGATCACCGGCGTCGGCATCTCCGACATCAAGATCGTGAAGAAGGGATGGGTCTTCCCCGGCCAGTCCTGCACGGTCTTCGACGTGTCCCCGGTGAACTACACCTTCGAGGTCCAGGCCATGAGCACCGAGAAGCTCCCCTTCGTCCTCCCCACGATGTTCGGGCTTTTTTCCAAATCAGGTGGAAAAAACAAACTAATTACCAAATCGGGTGTTGACTTTTTTTATTTACCAAATCAGGTGTCGCTCGGCAATCATAATGCCGAGCGACACCCGGCTCGGGTGTCACACTGCCGGTCGGCGAGGGAAGTGGTGGCCCGCCCCCCGCTCGGCACCACCGATGCCGAGCGGCAATGGGCGGCCACACCAACCCATTGGCCACTTGATCCGCCATTTTTAATTAATTTTATTTTTCATTTAAAATATGAAATAATTTTCATTGATTAACTTTCCATCTAAATTTTCCCAAAAAAAATTTTCCATCTAAATTTGATTCTGCACATTTAATTGTTTATCACATAATTACATGAAGATATAGAATAAAAAAAATAAAGAAATGTTTCAAATTTCAGGTTTCAAGTTTCATGTCGCGAAACCTACATGTCAAAATCCATTTTTTTTTTTAATCTGAAACCTCCCATATGTACTCCGAATTCTGAAATCTACTATGTTTTGACCGGTTGGAACTATGATGAAAGGTAAATGTGTTGTGCAGATAGAAATTTCGAGCTTTTGGTGGTACAAAAAAAAAAAATAGGTTATAGTTGGCATGATTCGAAAAAAATTTATGGCTTTTTTGAAAAAGTTAACTAGCAGAAACTATTGAGATAAAAGAAGTGAAAATTAAGCGAACGACAACACAAAAGCTGAGCAAAGGTCACAGCGTAACGTGAAACGTGATTCTGATGGTGGTCATAGGCTATGGGGTGTCCCATGCTGTAAATGTATCTCGTACGAAACTTGAATTATGCCTAATTAATGGTTACAAGTGTACGGAATAGAATGTATACAGAATCATGGTGGTTATGGGCTATGGGGTGTCTCATGGTGGTTGCATGTTTTATTATATCTCTTATTCCGGATTTGTTCTTAATGTTGATTACGGGTCGAGATTGAAGGCCATTAACAAGGCTCGAGAAAACCGGTTTGGGAAATCTAATGCACACCAGGGGCTCGACGAAATGTCCAAACCAATATTCAATCTTGAAAAGGTTGATTCGAGGTTTACTAATTTGATATTCATGTTTTTGCTTTTGAGTTGGTTCATGTTGATGTAAATAAACAACGGTTTGGTTTAATGAATTAAAATCGGGCTTCGGGTTTCATCTCATGAAAACGACATGTCGAAACCTTTTTTTTTTTTTTTAAAATCGAAGAAACCTCCCATGTGTGCTCTACATTCCGAGATCCGCTAATCGTTCGACCGATCCAATTTTTTGGATTTTACTCTGAAATAATTATCCCAGCTTATCTCATCCATGCAAATGCTTTTTGTCTATCTCTTCCATGTCTTTTCATGTTGAGACACCCAAGAGGGGCCGAAGGCCCATTCCGGGATGATGAGAATCGAACTCTCGAGCGTACTCTTTAATTCGAATTCGATGTTTTGAGTTCCTTTCCTTGGATCTTTCTACGTGGTCCGTGGTCTCCTCGACCCAAAATAAATGGCATCTTCCGCTCCCCGAGCGTTGTCTCTCGAGCATCGTGGAAAGAAGAAAGTGACCCCGTTTTTTTCCTACTTGTGCGGCCAGCTCGGGCAAAAGAAGAGGTTATTTCTTCTATAGGGTATTGCGTGATCATGTCGAGTGATGCGATGTCAAGGAGTGATGGCCCTATCAATGCTCTTTGGCACACTATAGAGCACTAATATACTAAAGCAACATCCATTATTCGTGCTCAATCACGTGAATTTCTTCAAATTCCTAAGGAGGGAACTTTTTTTTCAGGCTATAGATGGAAGATCCTAGCGGTGGTAGGTGCCGGAGGCATGGTGGTGATCTTGACTGCGATTTAGTGCGAACTATCACATCAATCGGTCGAACTCGAGTGTCGTGTTGCAATGGCTTAGGCAACTTTTATGGTGGAAAGATTGAGACATTCAAGGACAAAACGAGAGATTGAAACCGGACAGAGAATCCTTAGTTATATTGCTTGTTTGTTGGCTGTATTTGACATTGGAAGAACATTAGGTATTTGGAATCCTAAGGACCTCCGTTTTCCTTGTGATTTTCAAAGTTGGAGCCCACTTGCCATGTTGCCCCTCGGACGTGTCTTCTTCACATAACAATGTCCAATTAATCTTTGTAATCTTCCTAGTTATAAATAAACGCGCTTTGTATACAAGTTGATTGACTAAAATAGGATTGCGCTTTTTTCACTTCTTCTTTCACTAATAAATTCCCTTTCATAGTGTTTAACCACTTCCTCCTTCGTCCGTCAACCGCGGACCTCGACAATGGCTGGTCGTGCAGCGATCGACCATTACGCTGGCCGGTGAGCTCGATGCTCGGGGAATTTTCGCAAGACCCCTTGGGCTTAATTTCCCCAAGAAGGAAGAAGGAGACCGTAGCTGCGATTAGTTTATCCCCGTGGGAGTAAGATCGTCCAATAGAGGAAGAGGGTGAAAAACTAAGAAAAGGCTCAAGACGTGAGTGTCGATGGTAGAGAAAGAAGAAAAGGAAGTGGGCACGGGCACAAAGACTGAGTGGACCCACGTAGGTGTGCTTTGCTAGCTAGGAGGGGTCGAAGGGCCATTCCGGGCTCCGTTGGTCGGGGCCCATTTCTTTTTGTAAGTTAATCTTAATTTTTTTTTCTAATTTTTCTCGATTTGTAAAAATGATTAAGAGTTGAGTAAGAGAAATATAATAAAAAAAAACATTCACTCAATTAAACCAAATTTAAATACAACTATATCTTCTAGTAATTTGTAAAAAGAAAATTACACGTAATAGTGCCCTAATAACAACTATGCACAAAAGTACATCAAGGCAAATGTGTAACAAATTTGATATCTCCGGTGGTGTAGTTTTCCTCACCATAATTCGGATGATACAGTGTTATTGTCCTCCTCTTGGTCATATTTATAATGTCGTTGCTAATTTGGCCAATGTCCCACATTGGATTCCCTCTAGGTCACAATAGGATAATGGTTGTTGGAATTTATTATTATTATTATTATTATTATTATCTTCAAAGGTTGTTGGATTGATAATGCTAACAATGCACCGACGCTTTGCTTTCCACGCACCACATGCATTCTTGACTTATGATGTTAACAAATGTTTTTTTTTTTTTTTTTGGAATCTGTTGACTGCAATTGGTGTTCACATTGTATTCTCGACTTGGGCTGAAAGATGCATTACTACTCCCATATTATACTACTCTAATTGTTTGTGATGACAGTACAAGTTTCCACTCGCTCACTTATACTTTTCCAATAATCATTTGATATTCTTGAATGGAGATTAGTGTTTTAAAATTGCTCCATCTAATGCTTTTCTTCCACCATCATCTTTTGATGCACAGGGTTTACGGTTTTTGGTGGTACAACAATTTTTAAGGTTTTAGTGATGAACAAAAAAATTACGTATTTGTGTTACCATGGGCATCGTTTCCGTGGTTTTTTTATTTTTATTTTTTGGTGTTTTCTTCAAATAAATAAAAATGGATACGTGTGGAAACACGACATATAATTGCATAAGATATACAAAAACACGAAATCTTCATAATAGATAACAAGTTAATTGCAATTACATGTACTAACGATGTCGTCTTCCTACATGACCTCCTGTTCCGCAATGAGGTTGTCTCCGTTGATTAGGAGGCCTAGTGTCATACCGACGAGAACGAGGGTCCGATCGAGTAGGATGTCTCGATGACGAAGGCATATCTTGTGAAAATATGCCATACCCTTCTGTAGGAGGGACTAGATAAGAATGAGAGAAATCGGGTCCATATTCTAAAGGAGAACTAGCCGGAGTCTCCGGATGTTGATCATCAAATGTTCCGTGAACCTGGGTGAACCCCGCATCAAAATGCTGGCTGAACCCCGGAGTGAACTCGGGAGCGAAATCCGTTGTATGATATTCCATGGAATACGGGACGACATCATCATATGTATGAGCTCGAGGATTTCTCCGGGTCGGGTGAACAGTCTCGGGGGGGTCATCCTCCTCATCCGGCCCAACGGGTGTTGCTGTAGTTGCTGGTTGAGGTGATGACATCATTGTTAGCCGCCGTTCCTCATTCTGTGCATATAACATTGCCCTAGCTATCGTCCTCACTTCTTCCCAAGCCTCGGGAGATGGATCGACCGAATCCATAATATGTACGATCCGTTCGACGCCGTCACCCTAGTAATGATATCAAAATTAACAAAAGTTATTAATATATCAATAATTTATGTTACTTAAAATAAGTAGTGAAATAAATTGAAATTAAAATGCACGAACCGTTGAACCCATTGCAGCTCTCCCAATGCAATCCACTTCCTTGTATGTCGACGGAATCACTCCATATATTCGGAATGAAAGTGGAGTGTTTCCGTTGAATGTCTACCCCGCACTATACGTTCGGCACGTCCTTTCCACAAATCGATCCACCGTCCGTGCTTGTTCTCCCAATCAGTCTTGGGTGGCGTGTTATCAAGACCATGCAAGCCACTATGATCATGATGATTCTTAGGTATTGGCGGCTGCAACCGAAACTGCCGAAGTACACGGTGCGGATAGTGCCACTCAACTATCCAAGGATAGATGAGTGGGACTTTCGCCCTCCAATAGTTTTGTCCGTGAAAGCGATAATCTGGTACATCTTCTTCAATTTTGTCATACGGCTCCCAAATAATCTGTTATCGTAATAAAATTTATCAAATTACACCAAAGCTAAATTTAAAGATTAACATGATATTGAACCCACTCGTTGCTATCATTACTTACATCATCGGCCCCCATTCGATCAAATTGGTAGCGCAGATGTGTCACGGTATGCGTGGGGACGTCGGTTGTAGTTCGGCCTCGACTCAATCTGCAGAAACATAAAACTTTAGATTTCATGTACTATACGCACCGCAAAAAAATTAATGACGCACGAAATGAAAAAGGCAATACATGACATACCGACTACCGAAATGTGCATCTAGGAAAGGAGCAATGGAAGTCAGACCAGGGGAGACACATTTGAAACGCTCCCACGCCCAAATCTGGAGTACATGTAGGGCACCGCCCATTTGCCTCGCGTTTGGATCGGTTGCACGGCATAGCTCCCGATACAACCATGCTAGTGTTCTTGAACCCCAATCATCTTGTGTAGGGGCCTCGATGTTCGCCAATAGTGGGAGAAATAGCAAATTAACTCGAGTACATGATTTGTCCACGAAAATATATCCTCCAATCAAGCGGAGAACGAATGCCCTAGCATGATATAGTACAGTGACCTCATCGGCATCTTCCGGAAGATGATGAAAGTTTTCACTCAACCATCTTAAATTTATTTGTGTGCCGCACAGTTGAGCTGGCCGAGCACCAAGCGGTTGATCACAGAGAGCGCTCCAATTCTAATCGGTAGGGCCAGAATCTGCAAGTCCCTCGATAGGAAGCCCCGTAATCATCGCAATGTCCTGCAGCGTGATTATAACTTCACCTTCCGACATATGAAAGGTATGGGTCTCGGGCCTCCATCGCTCGACCAATGCTGTAATCAAATGCCAATCAAGCTGAACAAACCCCATTTTATAAACACCGTAAAATCCCGAATCTTGCAGATAAGGGACTATTCGCGGATCAAGTTCACCTACGTGTTGCGCCGCTCGCTGACATCTAAGAACTGCAGTTGCATGTATCTGCAAAATTGTCACGTGAACTATTAGTGACAATTTTCATAATGAGCCGAATTAATGACGGTTAACATGCTAAATTCCGCAATTACCTCAGCGTCCCATAAAGCTTGTGATCCGTGTCCGGCCTGCCCCCTAAGTAGTGAATCAACCTCAAGCCCTGGCTGAAGGTGACTCCTCCGTGCCATATCAACGGGACTGAGAAGAATGACAAAATTTCGTAACTTTAGTGAGTGATTGAGGAAGAGCGCGAGAGTTGAGTAAGCAATCCAAGGAAGATAACCGATGATGAGGAATGAGAGTGCCTTCGATTCTACTTAAAAAGTAGAGCCGAAGGCTACTCCGCATCGCCCATGAAGGCGCTGCAGAGGCCTCCCACGGGTGCAGTACCATTATTGGCACCGCAGGTCACGTGAAGGGGTAGCTCCCTCCCCCCTACGGCCTGCGGCGCCAATAATGGCGCCGCAAGATTAGGGAGTGGGGGGCAACCCCTTCCCTACGGCTGCGGCGCCATGCTGCAGCCCAGGGAGGCTCCCCCCTATCTCTGCAGCGCCATTATGGCGCCGCGGTCCGGGGGAGGCCCTCCCTTAGCGCCATAATGGCGCTGCAGGTGGGGGGCCCTCCCCCTAGGCTGCAATGCCATCCGTAGGAGGGGGTGCCCTCACCCCCTATTATTACCGCGCCATTATTCGCGCTCAAGCACATTCACAAGTGCTACTGCCTCTTTTTGGCTGTGTTTAAAGCACTGTTGAAACCCCCCTCTCTCTCACTCTCGCATTCTCAAATCACTCTCGCACTCTCCCTCTCTCATGTTCCAACTCTCGCATTCCCTCTATTTCACACAAAAACCCTCTTAGTTGCCTTAGGTTCAGAAATTGTTGCACTCTCCGTTGCTTCGGTAAGTGTATATTACGATGTGTGTTTTTTATATTTGTTATTAATATATGTGTTATATTGAAATTAATTTTTGAAATTTTTTTTTCCAGAAGTTGTGATTTGGTGCAAAGCCAACCTTGTTGCTCGGTGCATTCTCTTGGCGTTTAAGAAATATTCATTCGGCACGTGCTATCCATCGATAGTTTGAGGTTAATTTCGTTGTACCTTTTTTTTACAGTTTCGTAAGTATCAATTTATTTTTTGGGTTGTTATTTATATGTGAAATAATTGCAACATTTAAAATTTATTGAATTTTATTTTTGGAAACATTTCTTTAGCAGAATGTTTATTTCATTTGATATATTGTTTGTTCTAATGTTTCGTAAAATGTAGCCGCCAAATAATTCATAATTTGTTTAACGGAATGGCGTCTACATCTATTGCGATTGTGCATTGGGGAGGTAGAATAGTGCAAAAAGATTATGGAAATGATTACGAAGACGGAGAATCTACCTGGTTCGAGTTTGCAAACATATGGACATTAGATGCATTATGTGCTACGATTGAGAGCGCATTGAATATTACCGAAAATCAGTATTTTCATAGCATCATCTATAGATACCCAAATGTCACACAAGAGTTTGTCGTGTATGATATAATGGACGTGCGTGATGATAATATCGTTCGAGATGATCCAATGTTTGCCAATCGATCATTGGAATGGGGTTTGTAGTGTTTTATGTCATTGTAGATGAACACCAGGTGATACATGATTACCATACGGGGGAAAGGTCCAATGTTTGTGAAGAAGACGAAGAACGAGAAGGAGCAGAAGAAGCGAAAGAAGAAGAAGAAGAAGAAGAAGAAGATGCTGTGCGTAATCGACCGGGTGAGTCCGATGATAATAACGATAATAATGATGATGATGGTGATAATGATGATAATGACCATGATGAGGTTAGCGATGAAGACGATGATAGTTGGATGGACAGTGATGGTAGTGATGCCGAAGCTGTTGAATCTAACAATATGGAGAGTTACTATAACATGCGGTATAGTAACCCCATTCAGCCATTGGTACATCCACCGCCCTATTCGGAGATCGACTTTGATATGATGCAACACGATACAAGAGTAAAGCCGGGCGGTACGGTATTTGATCCGTCGAAAGAATTTGCTGTTGGGCAGATTTTTCCATCACGGGATGCGGTACAGCTAGCTGCCAAAGAGTACTCAATGAGAAGAAATCATAGGTTTTGCTATGATACCACGAAGAAGAGATAATATGTCATCAAGTGTGGTAATCCGAATGGACCATGCGGCTGGAGGCTCCACGCGATCACAAAAGTGGGTGGCATGTTTTGGAAAATAAGTAAGTATAATGGCCCACATACATGCAGTAATATACATGCATCTGCAGATCATCCACACCTCGATCAAATGTACATATGCAACTTCATCCAACAAATGGTCTCCGCCCAACCGGATATCAAAATAAAGGAGATCATGGCGGAGATTCAAGACAAGCTGAACTTCCAACCTACTTACCGTAAAATCTGGAAGGCCAAACAAATGGCGATTGCCAAAGAATTTGGAGGATGAGATGAGTCATATGGTAGGTTGAGGAGGTACATGAACGCAATGATGAAAGAGAATCCAGGTTCTCATTTCGTGATCGAGGATCGCATGGCTGAGGATGAGAGCTGCACGGTTTTCGACCGCACGTTTTGGACTTTCAGGCAAACAATTGAAGGTTTCAAAAGTTGTCGGCCTGTTATATTTGTCGACGATACTTTCTTGTATGGAAAATACCGAGGAACGCTCCTTTGTGCGGCCTCACTTGATGGGAATAATCATAATTTCCCATTAGCATTTGCTGTGGTTGATAGGGAAAATGTTGACAATCGGCGGTGGTTTATGAATATGCTGCGGAGATATGTCACCAGAAGGGATGATATTTGTGTGATATCGGACGGACATATCGGGATTCAACAAGCAATGCAGACAGCACAGTGGCGTCCTCCACATGCCCACTATAGATTTTGCATTCTTCATATTGTTAGCAACTACAAAAAATATTTCAAAAATGCCGACGGGATAAAACATGTTCAAATGGCAAGTAAACGTTGAATTTCGTGAATTCCCAACTCAAAACTTTTTAAAAAATTTTACTATAATGTACTGATTATTGTTGTAATGTGCGGCTTACGCGAATCAACGACGGAAGTTCGATTTCATCATGAGCCGAATTAGGGAGGTCGATCAACCCACGGCTGAATGGTGTGATCAGATTCCAAGGGAGAAATGGATAAAGGCTTATGATGGAGGGAAGAGATATGGGTCGATGACCACAAATTTGGTTGAATCGGTCAACAGGATGCCGAAACCCGTTCGTGGTTTGCCAATAACAGCCATGGTGGAAAAGATATTCTACTAGTTGTCCCATTATTTTGACACGAGGAGAACGATGTACACGATGCGAAAGGCCAACCAATGGCAATTTACGCAAATTGCGGGTGAAAAGCTCCACAAAAATAGCGAAAAGGCAAAGAAGCATGGGTAAGATGTTTCGACTACGAAAGAGGGATTTACGAAGTGAAAACTGCACGTGATAGAACCGGAGGATCCGGGGGCAACAAATACAAAGTGCATCTACACAAGCGAATATGCACATGTGGGAAATTTGAACAGTTGAAAATTCCTTGTTCCCACGTAATTGCGGTATGCCAACTACATGCAATTGATTACATTGGGTTCGTAGATGAATGCTATACGTTGGACAAAACCCTTCAGTGCTATCGGTACATGTTTCATCCGTTAGGGCATCATGACTATTGGGATAAAGCTAATGAGTTGCCATTAGTTCCGGATCCAAGGCATATTAGAAAGAAATGAAGGCCTCGTGTATCTCGGATACGTAATGAGATGGACTGGAGAACCCCGAGCAATAGCGATTCGCGTAACCATTGCACGAACTGCGGGAAATCGTGGCACAACAGGCAAACATGCGCACAGATTGGCCCGGGATTAGATGACGGTTGTGTCAATTATGTAGAATAGTTTGATGACACTTTTGTAATGTTATAATACCGTTCAACGATCATATTTATTACGTTCATTTTTTTAGTTGATTTTTATATTACATGTGTAATTTTTTTTCTAACATTACAATATCTCAATTGCGCGATACTTCATCATTTATGTGTACATATAATTACTTAATTAATCTACGGCCAATAGTTTCCTACTTAGAGCACATATAATTACTACATGTAATTGCACACATATACGTTGTCGAAGTATCCCTTACCACCTTGTATGGAGCCAAAAATCTTGGGCATCATGGACTTTTCAAATGCAAAAAGAGAAGAATTCAAACTGAATTAATCAAACCCGTGAATGGCGCCGCAACGCCCCGCGTCTGACGCATGGCAGCTACGTCCGCACACAATAAGGTGTAGGGGAGGCCTCCCATAGATGTTGCGGTGCCATTATTGGCACCGCAACGTACTTGTTTTCTTTCTTTATTTTTGTCCTACGATGCCATTATTGGCAGCCAACGTACTTGGTTGGGGAAGGCCCCCCAACCAAGTACTCGACTCTGTGCTTTGGGAAGTAACATGACCTCTCCCTCTCTCTCTCTCGCTCTCTCTCAAATTTGAAGCAACGGATGCTTTTCTCTCTCTCTCTCTCTCTCTCTCTCTCTCTCTCTCTTATTTAGGGGAGGCCCCCCGCCGCGGCTCTGCAGCACCCGTGGGGCGGTGCTTTGCGAGCCGCGGGGAGGGGGGCCTGCTGCAAAGCGGCGGGAGGGGGGCCTTCCCCAAATTTCGCAAAATAAATTGGACGAGAAGGAAGTCGGTTTCGGAGCTCAAAAACGAAGTTACTCCCGGTCATTTTCTCTCGTTCTTAAGAGCTTCGTGAAAGAAAGGAAGGAGAGGATGGTTTCGCTTGTCCAACAAGACCGAGCCGCCGAGCGCGGCGACTACCCCCCCGCCCTACGGCCGGGACGGGGATTCTGCGTTCGTGGCAGCTAATCCGGTGAAGGAAGTGGTACGCATACTCTAGCCGTCCTAGACATTTCGTCACTAATTTCTCGTAAAGGTTCACTCGTTATCGTTGTTTTTCACAACCATCACAATTTTGGTTTCCATTTTGTGAGAATTAGCTTGATCGGTTTTAAAGGCCGTACATTTTTAAATGCCTAAAATCCAAATAAGGTTTGAGGTCTACCCCGATTTTATGTTCGTGTAGGCGATTGTCCGCCTCAAATGCGGAGATGCTGGTTTTGACGAGACTTTGATATATTGTAACGATTGTAAGGAATACGCTGTCCACCGGTAAGTTCGCCCCTCACACCCTCTACAATTACATCACATAATGATACATTTGCGCGCTCGTGTACATGCATGCAAGAAAATGCTCGCCGTTAAAAATTTTGACCGTCGACTTCATTTTTTTTTTTAATCTGTTTTTCAGCTATTGCCTAGAGACCGTAGTTTTCCATGGGGATGTTATTTGGTTCTGCGAGGATTGTCAACCCGAGATTGGAAAGCCTGACACGAATGGGGAAAGCTTTACTCCCACGGGGCAGAAGAAGAAGAAGAGGAGGACTAAGAACCAGAAGTGGACGAGGGTGAAGAATGGAAGAAAGAAGAAAATGCTCAAGCCATGAGCATAAAATGGATGAGGAAAGAGACGACCTCAATAGCCCCAAATCATTATTGTCTATTCACCCCGGGACTTTTCTTATCCCCGCTTTCATACATTCCAACCATCAACTGAAAGCATTTATCTAACAACATCTATTTTGCTCTACCCACCCTACGCTTTCTAATCAATTTTAGGTGGGAAGAAGAGTGGTTCTAGTCGTTCCGCGGTCACTAATCTCCTCAAGATTCTTCCTAAAACGTAGCAAACATCGTATTCGGAATCCATCTTATATTGCTCCACACCCCGATCCTTTGTTTAATACGAGATTACTCCAATACACGTAAGCTAGACAATGACTTGAACCCTAATGAGCCTTAGGGTCTAGTCAAAAAGTCAACATCGGCTCGCGAAATTTGCCTCTTTCCAAGTACTAAAATGAACTTCGACCAACCCCCCAAAAAAGAAAAAAGATGGCCTTAATGTCCTTTCAATGTTAATTAATCTCTTCAATATCATGTACATTGAACTTTTCAGTTTGTTTGCCAGCCATGTTTTTTTTGCTCCACTTACACAAGAAAGCAACTTGGGTATGTCACGACCTAAAAAATAAACAAGTTAATTTTCGGGCTAATGGATTATCAGGTTAATTAATTAACTAACCTAACTCGGACTCTCCCAAGTCCATACCAAATCGCAACTTAAGGTTCAAATGATTAACATGCAATATATTTTGAATTTGGAGTCGCCACTAATCATTTTTGGTAGGTTGATTAGAAACCTAAATAAAATAGCGGGAGAAAACTATCTTATTTCCGCGAACCAGAGATTTTGAATTCGGGGATTTGGTTACGCTAGATTACTCTAACGCCCTTTCGGTACCATTTTCATGAAAAAATATTTGATTTGGCAATTTTGATGGATTTTACTTGAAATTCAAAGATGCAATTTTTTTGGTTTTTTCTTCTTTTTTATGGGGATGTAAAACATTGAACTTTGTACGATATACACCATGGGTGATTTAGAAAGAAAGAAAACGCAGCCAATCACGAGTATTTATAAAAATAAATTAACATGTAATGATGCTAAATTTTGAGACACGTAACATGTCTAAAATAAACAAACAAATGTTCACACCAAACGATTACATTTTTGTAGATCGAGATGGAAAGGGTTACCTTCTATTACACAAAATCTTACTCACGTACACGTTATGGCTTCCCTTCAAGATCTCGGAGTTGGAAGAACGTGGCTATCGTCGAAAAAGGCAAGCAGCGGCGTTGTTGGATGGCGAGAGGCGAAGTACGTGTCGGGACTCGTCAAAGATGATGCTCGACTAAAACTCTTTCTTCACTCTCAAATTTTCTCTTCCAACTTTTCTCAAGAACTCTCTTTTTCCTCTCTAAAGAATTTCTCTCACAAATTCTCTCAATTCTCTTCCACTCTAAAACTCTCTCAATTCTCTTTCACTCCCCCCTCAATTCTCAAGAACTCTCCCCCCTTTTATAGCCAAATTTCTCCATCATCTTCCCTTCTTCATCTTCTCTTCATCATCTTCTCTTCATCACCTTCCCTTCATCATATTCATCTTCTCTTCTTCATCTTCCCTTCACCATCTTCCTTTCATTATCTTCTCTTCTTTATCTTCTCTTCATCACCTTCCCTTCATCATCTTCCCTTCATCATCTTCCCTTCTTCATCTTCTCTTGGTATTTGCAATGCAGTCCCCGAAGTTTCAAGTATTTGCAATACAATCCCCAAGTTTTAAGTATTTGCAATACGTTCCTGAAGTTTCAAATCTTCTCGGTATATTTTTCCATCCCGTGCCTAGTCTAGACGCATGCTAAATTAAGTGTTCTGCTTGCCCAATTATATGCCAATGCAATGTACGCTAAAAATAAATATATGAGATGATTTTTTATAATTTTTATGCAAAAAATAGATTAGTCAAAATTTAGGCGTCAACAGCTGCCCCTCTTTGAGTGGAGGCTCGTAGAGGTTCCGCTCAAAGACAAAATTGAATCCTAAATTTTGACAAGTGCAAATTATGGATGAACTTTTTGGCGGGAGTTTTAATCCCATTTTTATGTAATGAAGTGATGCATGATATGCAAGACTCTAAAATAACATGTGTCAAAACTTCTCATTTTTCATGTTAGAGAAACACTTGCACATGGATCGCATACAAGAATACCTGTTTTACCAAATTTCTCGTAAGCTAATGGTTCTCTTAATTTCCAAGCTTCTTTTGCAGATGCAAGGATTTTAAGGTATCGGTGCCTTATCCGTTATCGAGACTTCTCCCTAATGCAAGACAATGCAAGATATGTGTGTCGTTTGAGATCACAAGAGCTACGTCGTTGTGAGTCGAAAGAAGTGAAATCAAGTTCACAAGAGCTACGTCGTTGTGAGTTGATTAAATGTCGAAATCGCCGATTGCATATGTCTTCACGATTCGACAAAAGGGAATCAAAATCATAAGAGCTATGTCATTATGATTTGGTTTGGATCAAAACCATGGGTGCTTATGTCTTCATGATTTGATAAAGGAGCCGAAAATCATAAGAGCTATGTCATTATGAGCCGACTAAAGGTCAAGATCACCAGTGCATACGTCTTCGTGATTCGAGACCGAAATCATAAGAGCTACGTCGTTATGATTTGATAAGATGTCAAGATCGCCAATGCATATGTCTTCACGACTCGACGTAAGAGGCATACCGCCCGAATTGAACAATGTTTGATAGGAGCACCATTGAATGGAATCGATAAGTACAAAAGGGGCATATTGCCTGAATTGAATCATAACAACTATCATCGAAGAGTTGTTAATTTGAAAAGGGGTTCGAAAACTTACACGGGTTCTCCAAACGATTAATCAAGGAACGAAACAGATTGTCGTATCGTACCTGGTAGGTATTTGCCAGCAAAACTTGCTCATTCAACAATCCTTGGATGAATTTCGAGACCTTGGGAGGGAACTCGAACATCGGGAATGTATTACGTATCATAGAATGTCGAGAGGTAACACACACAAACATATTCAACAATGAGTATAATGCAATCACTCATACTATGGTTCATGCATAACCATTCATCAAGTTTGCATTACCAATTTTGTCCAGGGAGGTTCTCACATGACGAATACCTCGAATGTGAGCCGAATGGGGGACTTCAGTCCGAAAGGGCTTTCTTTCACTCTCGAGAAAAGCTATTTATCCTGTCTGCAGGATTCAAGAGAAATCACTCAATCTTTCCATCATCGCATTCGATAAGGATCCAAGTAATCTCGCAATTGATACGACCGAGCCGATCCGGGAGGTCTTGATTAGGACCGTAATGAGGGCTAGGTCAAAGGTTTACAAAGGGGACTCTAGTTGAGTCAAGGTCGCTGAAATGAATTTCTTCATCATTTGCTCCGGATTTACAAGTCAAGAATCCCGCAAAAATGAGAGAGAAATAATCTTGCTCGAACTTCTTCGAGTGATGCTTAAAATCATTTAACTCTACGTTAACTCAAGTGCCCTAATCGAAGAGACTTTGGATGGTTATAACGTAGGCTAGGATTGGGGACCGAGGAACGAAAAGGCTCGTTTTGGCTCATAAATTAAATGAGAAGGGGCTTGACGTTGGTGATCGTCGCCGACTAGTCACCGATCATGGTCTTCTGGAAATGTCTTGAGAAAGAATTCCATCATTGAATGAGGGATGGTAATTTTCTATTGAAAATTGCACTTTACAAACCGATTTCTTGGGGAGTCTTCTTCACAACAAGTGTCATCAAGGATTTGCAAGAGACACAATGCAAACATATACATGGAATTTACAACTTAACATGCAAAAATGTACATTCAAAATTCAGAAGTACTTTACAAATGAATGTGCATTGGCCTTACTTTTGGTAGGCACTTTGCTTTTCCTATGCTCGAAATTTTCATATGAGATTAGCCTTTGCTTTTCTTACTCCCGACTCTCATTTTTCTTTTTTTCTTCTTTTTTTCGAGAAGAGATTTCTTTTCCTTTTCTTTGAGAGCTCTTCGACATCTTTTTTTTTTTTTTTTTTTTTTTTTTTTTTACAATCCAATGATTTTTAACCAGGAATTACAACAAACATAAACATTTACAAAGAAAAATTATGTAAACATAAAAAATCTAGCATACAAGAAATGAGTCCATTCGGGAATTCTCTGTTGACCCGACCATCTCCAATTCTAATCCTTGGGAAAATGCTATCTTCGTCTTTGGAATGAGCAAATGATCACCAACGGGGTTTAAGAAATGAATTTGCGAGGCTCAAGTGGGCTATGCAAAGAATGAAGTGTATAGATAGAGAAGTGAATGCTCTTCATCATCCTAAGGCACTTGAATTAAAATTCGAGTATAAATGCAAAGAAACACCCGAAGATTAATGTTAGTCCGAGCAAGAAAATTTCTAACCATTTACCTCGTGTTCTTGCTAGAATTAACCCGTCCTGGACCCCGATGTGGAGTGGCTCTTGACAGGGGTAAAGAAATGAAACCATCGCTCAAAAGGGGTAATCAATGGATCACCTGTAGTGTTTAGATAGAGAAATGAACGCCTCCGTCACTTCAGTTATCGTACCTTTCGCGAGAAAACTCTTTACCTCGGGGAATGCGGAATTTTGCCACCGTTCATCTCGCCTGAAAAAATTGGACGTGTTTGGGAAATGATTGCCTTTCATCATCCTGTCATGCCCCATTCCATACATTTGATGTATCTTATGTAGTTCATGTTCCTTATTCAGAGTTGGTAAATTAAATACGAGGAACAGTCATGCACAAACTATGCAATGTATGAGTGTTTTCGAGCATATAAAATGTAGCAACTTTTTATCTTGGTGCAAGCACGTAAGAAAATTCTTAAGGGCGTGAATTGTGAGTTGCCCCTGCTCATGCAAATGAGTTGCAAAACTTCATTATCTAGTTTGAGACATGAGATTGTCAAAGGCTCCAGGAATTTCTCATTTCATTAATTTTTCGGGAGAAGGGATACTTCCCTATCCGGAAAGGCAAGGTGACCCTCGTAAAAATCAAAAGGGAAAGCGTCAATGTACGTTCTCACGTTCTAAACGAGTTGAAACGATACCGCTTTACCCTTGTACGTATTCCTTGCAAACTTTGAATTGAAAAGATCAATTCATCCGGATCGAGCGTGTGTCGGGGATGTTATCTCTCCAGGTTCCGTGAACCATCTTGGCTGAGTTTCAATCGGCACCGAATCGCGAAGCAAAAAGTTTTTATTAATCTTTGTACATTGATGCCAAATCCCAGGATCGAACCCGGGATGCCTCGGACCACTGTCATTCCCCCAACCACTAGGCCGTGTGATGTTAGGCGTCCATGGTTGGTTCGTTTTTGCTATATTGTTCTCAAAACAGTTGGCAATCCCCTGTCGAGAATAAAATAAGCATAATTTAGAGTTTGAAATGACTAAGAGCCAATTGGGACGATACGGAGTTACCCATCTTTGAGCCCGCTTGGCCTTTTACTCGTATTCTCCCAAGTAAGGCTATTCGGAATTTCTCTTTACGGGCGTTCAGGGGCGTCGTCCACAAATTGATTTGCTATAGGCCTAGCTTAGTAAGGAACTTACGCATTTGACAAGAGAGGAGAAAATTCGTCCTTTAACTCTAGGCAAATTCTAGACAGTTAGAAAGTAAAAAATATCCCACGTAGGGGAACTATACATGGAATTAAAGGAATATTCATGCGAGATTAGTTCCACCTCTCTTGTCGGCCACTTCAACGATCAACCGATTCTCGTCTTGGACTAAACACCAACAATCGTTGTTTGAAGACCCATAATAACTTGCTTCGGATCACGGCTCCGGAGGTCCTTCATTTCCAAACAGGCTCATCAAGGTAGCAAGCTCATCATCAAAGTAATCTTCGATTTTTCGAGCAATTGATACTCGAATTGGGCATTGTTACTTGCTAACACCGGTGACAGATTGTTGTGAGCAATCTGACTCCTTAAGCTTGAGCCTCCGTCGTTGCTCGGGAACTTGTAGGGATGATCAACTGGTCCGCTACTAGAACCACCAGCGGAAGGTTGGTATGACTCGTATTCTTGATTGGGAAGTGGCCGGTACCTTTTGCTCTAGATTTTCCCGAATTGATCTTCCAGCCAACTCCGGTCCGGTCGCCTTGGTCCCAAGCTGCATCGTGCTTCCTCAACTTATCTCTAACCCTTTGAAGGTGATTTGTGACACTTTGCATGGTGAGTCCGTCTATATTCATCATTTTATGTACAGCCAGTGGTCGTGCTGAATTGATTCCTAGCCGTCGAACCGCCTCAATGAATATAGAATGAAGCTTGGCGGACCAAAGGGGCCTTTTCTTTTTGGACAAAATCGTCGTCGTCAGCCTTGGTCGTGGTTTTTTTGTACAAGTAATTGCTTCCTTACAAAGATGCTGCCAAATGTTTTGGAGCACTTGAACGCAGACCGAGCTTCGCAGGACGTCTCGAGCACCATGCGATATGGCCCTCGTTATGAACTGCCGATCATTACTTGCCGATACTACGATGACCTGTATGTCCAACTCGGAATCAATGATCTTTAAGAGATCGAAACCGTCCATGTCGATCCCTACGACGGCCGCATGACGACGATGTCAAAATCATATTTGTACTTGCCTCGGTACTTGTAAGGCATCCGTTGCTTTCGCATTAGCAAAAACCCCTGTACATGCAACTTCTCAAAGATAGCAACGAGGATTGAGAGGGAAACGGGGTTGCCATCAATGACCATGACTCATGAGATCTTGAGGATAGGAAGGTTCCCATACTTCCGCCCGGAATGAACGTGTTTTTCTTTTAAAACTTTCCATATGTAGATCAAAAATGGCTGTTTCGACCGAGACCGAGCTTTAGATGTTCTCAGACTTGCAAAACAATCTGTCCGAAAATCACAAAAGTGATGGTGGTCTTTCGTGACGAGTTTTGGTGGTCATTTATAAACTTTTTCTGATCTGTTAGTCTCACATATAGGTTCTCGCTTTTTCTACGAAAGAGGACAACTTTTTCTCTCCTTTCCGGTCTTAGTGCCTTGGATCCATTTCGTAATAACTCTTGCCTCTCACTCAATCTGTCATCTTTTTCCTTTTCTGATATGTAGGAGCCCTCAAATCTTTTCGCTTTCTCTATGAACGAGGCAGTTATTTCCTTCCTCAGATCTTTTCGGTTCCCCCTACGAACGAGGCAGTTATTTCCCTCCTCAAATCTTTTCACTTCCTCCCGAGGCAGTTATTTCCTCGAATCTTTTTGCTTTCTCTAATAACGAGGCAGCTATTTTTTTTCTCAAATCTTTTTGCATCTATCTATGTGAAGGCTTTTAATGCTTTTCCTTTCGGCGTTCAATCAAATCTGACAAAGAATTCACGCATTTAAGCATGAAGATATTTGCGGATAGTACTGTTCTTTGCCCCTTGATTAACTCTAGGCGTAAAAGGAAGAATGTCTCACATGGGGA
This sequence comes from Rhodamnia argentea, assembly GCF_020921035.1. Classification (NCBI taxonomy): domain Eukaryota; kingdom Viridiplantae; phylum Streptophyta; class Magnoliopsida; order Myrtales; family Myrtaceae; genus Rhodamnia; species Rhodamnia argentea. Next base: position 18,679,491 of record NC_063157.1, on the reverse strand, counting down.
CTTTGTAACAAACAGTACATTCATTCACGTATGTCTCTACTTCTCTTGAGAATTCATAAGGGCTAGCTAGTAATGCTCAAAAGAGTGATATTTTGAAAGCCCATAATAAAAACTCAAGCTTCATGTAGGCTACTGATTCGGAGTTTCATCGGTGTTGAATTGGCCGATTGTGACATCGTGGAAACTCCAATTGTAGTGATGCATGTCACTTCCCTCGAAGGGCATCGGTTCTGCCTCCGCAAGGCCGACTTTCCGGGATGTATCCCCAACGAAATCCGATTGTGCGAGAACTTGCTCGGGAGGATGAATCGATAAATGAGCATTTTCAATGCTCGGACGTGGCTCATCAAGGAACATGCCACCAAAGGTGATGGGGTTGTTTGCGAGACATGGCAAATAGCGATGTTAAGAGCTTCCCTATACCTCTTGATCTCTGCTCGAAGCTCTTCATTTTCTTCCTTTAGAGACGCAAGTTCATGACTTTCACTTCGAACCTTCACTCGGGCCCGCTTGTTTTGAAACCAAAACCTGACCTTCAAGGGCTCCATTCCTAGCTTCCGGCTCAACTCATTTTTTTCGTTTCCCGTTCACGTAAGGGCACTCCTTAAAGGCAGCTTCGAGCTCTTTGATTTGATGTTTTCTTTTACGGGGTTGACTACGGCTGCTGCTTCTTTGTTATTGTTGGTGCTGTTATCGAGATCTTGAACTTCACCGCCAAGGGAGTTGGGTTTTACGGCTTTTGCGGCTGGATCCGGCCTCGAAATTCAGCGAGTTCATTCTCGGGGATGTCTAGGTTGGTTGCCTCCAAAGTAAGTCTTTGGTAGCCTCCAAACATGTTGGATTGAAATACTTCTTATCGCCTTTTGTTCACTCTACTCTCCGCCTGTATGCTTACTCTCTTCAAATTCTTCGAGTAAACATGCATGTTCCAGAGCCTCCCCTTTTAACGTGGATGAAAACCACTAAGCCGAGTGCTTCTCCCAAGATTTCGTGTTTCCCGCTCTGTCTTCTTCATTTCCTTCTAACATGGTGGGACCCTCAAATCTTTTACGCAGTATGCTTGTCCCTCTTTTAATATGGCGGAACCTTTAAGTCGTTTCGCAACTTTTTTCGAATTCGTGAGCCTCGAGATGGTAGATCCGTGATTCACGGACGAAACGTCTGTAGTTTCACCCGGATAATTAACTCGGCCCCCACAATAATTATTGCTATGACTTTTCCCCGCCCTTTAAATTAGGATTTAACGCCGAGACGATTATCGCTTTCATATCTTCATCTCCAACCTTCTAAGCACTCTTTCGCATCCATTCTTTTTCGGTTGCTTCAACAACAATGGCCTCCCTCCCCGCACACGTCTTCTCGGTGAGGTTCCGGCCAAATGGGAGAAACTTTATAATCTCCTAGGCCAGGGCTACTCTTATATAGCCAACCATCCGGAGGTCGAAACTGAAATTCGTCTTATGTTTAGGGATATGGACATTACTTCTATTCAAGGTACCAAGTTAGAAGAGGAATATAGGATCTTCCCTACCCTCTTCACTAACTTCCCCGGGAGGCTTACAATCACGCTCATCAAGATGTTACTTTGGCCTATCTTGTGAGGGCACGCTATCGGGATCGGACGAGATAACTTGGTGTTGGCCGGTCTTGTAGCCGACAATTATAAGAAGGCCCTTGACTACGGTAATGATCAAGTCTCCTTGCTTTGGTTCGTGAGAGGAGAAACTTGGTGGAACGTTTGGCCATGTCTCGGACCATCTTTGAGCGTGATCCGCTCAATATTGTTTTGAAATTCCAATGCACATGGCTGGAAGAAAGGATGGACGATCCGACCCTGGATATAGCCCGCGGGAGAATGCTGATCCATGACTTGGAATCTGCTTGTCGAGTATCACGAGGACAAGGTAGCCGAGCTTAAAGAGAAATGTGAGCTCCTCCTCTTTAAGCTGGCGGATCTTGATTCTCGAAGCGATCGTGTAGGCGGAGCATCAATTGTATGGAGGACCGCTTAAGCTCCTTTGTGATGCTCATTAGGGCTCGGTTGGCTTTACGTTCCCACCCCGATGATCTATTTGTAAGGCTTTCGATGGATGAAATGAATGCAAGTTTTTACCGATTTCATCTTGGTCGTCATATTTTTTCGCAAGATAACCCCTTTTACTCTGTGAATATGTAAATCTCACGCTACTGATGGCTGATTCAATTGGGCCGGAGAGACCCCCCATTCGAAACGATCTCTCGGCAAAAATTGGTAGCGATGAAACAAACGAATGCCCAAATGTGAACAACTTGTGAATATTATAACTCGATTATGAAAACATCAGAGTAAATCAAGTATAATATTTCTTTACGGAGTCAGAATTCACTGGGTTGGTAAATACACGACCATCCATCTCGGCCGAATCAAAGCACCACCAGGGAGCGCCTTCTTTACTATATATGGACCACCATAGTTTGGAGCAAACTTCCCTTCCGGGAGTGGGACTATTGGCAACAATTTTCGCAAGACCAGGTCATTGATCTGAAAATATCGAGGCCGAACTTTTTTGTTGAATGAATTAGCAACCCTCTGCTGATAACACCGGCCATGACATATAGCCTTAATTCTCTTTTCATCGATCGATTCAATTGGCTTGCCCTCTGCTTGGATCCATTCAACTTCCGTCAAGATAGCTTGAGACAAGATACGTAAGGAAGGAATTTCCACTTCAACTCGGTAGAACAAGACCTCCATTCCATATACAAGAGAATACGGGGTTGCCCCGGTAGATGTCCGGATTGAGGTCCGATATGCCATAAGTGCAAATGGCAACCTCTCATGCCAATCGCGATAATTTTCAGCCGTCTTCGCCAAGATTTTCTTAATGTTCTTATTGGCGGCTTCTCTCGCTCCATTCATCCGAGAACGATATGGGGAAGAGTTCGGATGCTTGATCTTGAATTCCTTAAACAATTCGTCCATTAGTTTGTTGTTTAAGTTCGAGCCATTGTCGGTGATTATGGCTTCAGGTGAACCGTATCGAGCAATGATGTCTCGACGGATAAATTTCACGATATTTCGTGCCGTGACCGCTAAATAGGATGCGGCTTCGATCCATTTGGAGAAATAGTCAATCGCCACCAAGATGAATCGATGTCCATTGGATGCTTTAGGGTTGATAGGGCCGATAACATCAATGCCCCACATAGAAAACGGCCATGGTTCGGATAATCGATGCAACTCATTTGGAGGGATATTAATTTTGTCACCATGAATCTGACATTTGTGACAACTCCGGACATGCTGAATACAATCTCTTTCGAGCGTGAGCCAATAATAACCCAATCTCATAATCTTCTTAACTAACAAGTGGCCGTTCATGTGTGGACCACGGGATCCCTTCATGTACTTCCATCATCGACGAACCGCGCCGGTTGAGTCAACGCATCTTAGCGGGACAGAATCGAATGACCGTTTGTACAAATTTTCTCCATTCAAGAAGAACTTCGAGGCCATCTTCCTTATGTACTTTTGGTCAGATACGGTACTTTTTTCGGGGAACTCCTGTTTCTGAATATAAGTCTTGATGTCATGGTACCACGGCTTACCATCGGGTTCATCGATTACGGCCATACAATATGCTGGCTTTTTAAATACCTCGATCTTCGGTGGGTCAACCTCAAGTCCATTGGCGACTTGTAACATTGAAGACAAGGTAGCCAATGCATCGCCGAATCGATTATGAGTCCCGGACAGATACTCAAATGAGATATCCTCAAATTCCTCCACCAGTTCATCCAGATACTCATGATAGGGCAGCAATTTAGCATCTCTTGTCTTCCACTTTCCAACAGTTTGAAGGATAATCAAAGCGGAATCTCCGAACACCTTGAGTCCGGCTATCCCCATTTCAATCGCAGCCCGCAAACCGAGAATGCATGCCTCATATTCTGCTATGTTATTTGTGCAAGGGAATACCAATTTTGCTGCCACAGGATAGTGTTGACCACTTGGAGATATCAGAACCGCGCCCGTGCTCGATCCCGATAAATTGACAGCTCGAGTCAAAATACATAGTCCGGATGTAATCCTCCACCGACATGATTCGATCTTCAGAATGATAGGCATCATCATCTCGCCCGGATTTTCAGCTAGGACATCTCGCTATAGCTCGTCCCTTGATTGACTTTTGGGACAAATATTGAACATCAAACTCGGAGATGAGGATTTGCCATTTGGCAAGTCTACCAATCAAGGCGGGTTGATTTAGCAAGTATTTGATAGGATCGCACTCTGTCACCGAAGCACCTGGTAATGCAAGGTATATTGCCGAAGCCTGCGTGCCACCCGACTAACGCCGCACATGTTTTCTACGCTTCGGAGTATTTCATTTCCGAAGCTGTGAATTTCTTGCTCGAGTAATAAATGGCTCGTTCTTTTCCATCCTCTTGCCTCTCTTGGGCTAACATAGAACCCAAGGACTCACTAAGGATTGTGAGGTAGAGGATTAAAGGTTGCCCCGGTGTTGGAGGAACAAGCACCGGTGGATTCATGAGATGCTGCTTGAGTTTCTCAAAAGCTTCTTCACATTCGCTATCCCATTGAACTAGCGCATTCTTCTTTAACGCTTGAGGAATGGCTTAGCGGTTTCTGATAACCGAGAGATGAATCGAGCAATATAGTTTAGCCTACCCATCAAACTTCGAACTTCTTTAACCGTCGTCGGCGGCTTAAGCTCACGAATAGCCTTGACTTTAGAAGGGTCGACTTCGATGCCCTTGCTGCTTACCACGAATCCGAGCAACTTGCCCGAGCTGGTCCCAAAGACACACTTAGCGGGGTTGAGGCGTAACTTGTACTTTCGGAGTCCGTCGAACAATTTCTTCAGCGTTTCGACGTGATCTTCTCCATGCCTTGTTTTTGCTATCATGTCATCGACGTAAACCTCAATCTCATTATGCATCATGTCGTGGAAAAGGGCAACCATGGCTCGTTGATAAGTAGCTCCGGCGTTTCGAGACCGAACGGCATCACCCCGGTAATGGAACATTCCCCATGGTGTGGTGAAAGTGGTTTTCAACTTGTCATTGACATTCATCAAGATTTGATTGTACCCGGAGAAACCGTCCATGAATGAAAACAATTCAAACCTCGCAGATCAGTCAACAAGTATGTCGATATGCGGGAGGGGAAAATCATCTTTAGGACTGGCCTTATTCAAATCTCGATAATCGACACGCACCCGAATACGCCCATCCTTCTTCATGACCGGGACTATATTGGCAACCCAATCGAAATATTCCGTAGTCTCAAGGAATCCGACGTCAAGCGCCTTCATGACCTCCTCTTTGATCTTCCGGACCAATTCCGGTCCGGCCCTCCTTGACTTTTGCACCACCGGCTTAGCCGAAGGATCTATCGGCAAACAATGTTCGACAATGGAACGGTCAAGACCGGGCATATCTCGCATAGGACCAGGCGAAAATATCCCGTAATCCTTCGGGAGCTTAGTCAAGCGCTCGATCATCTCTTTGGAAAGGTTTGCCCCGATCTTAACTTCTTTAGGGTTTTCTACATCGCCTAGGTTGACCGAGACAGTTTGTTCACCGGTCAAGGGCTTGATCTCCTCATGTCGTTCGAAATCCCGACGAATTTCCTCATAACTGGACTGCACTCATCTAGGTCGTATACTTCGAATCCACTAGATTTCCCTCCTCATGTATCCCCCTGAAACATAAAGTAACAAAACCAGAAAAACAAACAAGGTTTAATTGCGGTGTGTTTTTTTTTTTTTTTTTTTTTGAAGAACTTTATTTATTTATTTTTTTGTTATTATTTTTTTTCAAAACCGTGGGACATGAATTCTTGAAGAAGCCCAACCCTCGGTTCTTACCATGATGACAAACTTGTTGGTCGTTGGTTATCGTCATCGGGTTGGTTTGGGATACTTCAACAAGATTCGAAAAATAGTGCAATTTTACCGATATGAAATTACATCTTCTAGGAAAAAATTCAAGAGTGCAACACGTAATAGAAATCCCAATGTGACCCAAAACCTAAAGGAAACGAAAAAGGTCCCACGTAGGGGATTGCATAAACATAAAGATGTTACTCTGAATCTAAACCCTCCAGTGGATCATCACATATGGCATTGACGAATGATTTGGAAGGTTTAGGTGCTGGGTAAGGTTCCTCTTCATGCGCTCCGTCTTCGGATATAGCAGCAATGGTTACATTGTCAAAACAACCAGCGATATCGAAGACCCCTTCATCCTCTTCAGACCCTATTGGCTCAACTGGAATATCTCGATCCTTCGGTGTGTCGGGGAACACAATCCCCAAGTCTTCTTCGAATTGGGTCAAATTATCGTAACCTCCAACCACTCCAGCTGATCGGAAAGTGGTATATAGAGGTGGGGGTAAAGGATCGCATGCCTGCTACCGCGACCCATTACGCCTCTTTTATGTCCACGTCCTCGACATCCCGGACCCAGTTGTATGAGATTGGCCTTTGGGTTCAATTGGGGCGCGAATCCCTTGGCCATGCCGACCTAAACCCATACCGGGTTTGAAGTCATTGCCAACCATTATCTTAGCCACCATAAGAGAAGTGGCTGATATTTCGGGAACCGGTAAAGGACTTTCCGGTGATGCATGGATGGTGTGTACTATCTCAAAAGCGTGGTAGGAATCTTCTTCAACATGAGTCGGCTCGATGTAAGGGATGGCCGTCTCATTGAAAATCTGGTGATCTTCCTCCCCATGGACAATCACCAACTTCCGTTCGACCACGAACTTAATTTTCCGATGAAGGCTTGATGGGACAGCTCCGGCATTATGAATCCAAGGTCGGCCTAAGAGAAGGTTAAAGGCCGAAGGAATGTCTAATACCCGGAAGAGAATGTCAAACAAAGAAGGCCCGATTTGAATCTCCAAGTTGATCCGCCTGAAGACATCCTTCTTTACGCCATCGAATGAGCGGACGGAAGTCTTGGCCGTCTGCAACCTGGCCAGGTCGATTCCAAGACGATTCAATGTGGCTAATGGGCAAATATTTAGTGCCGACCCGTTGTCAATAAGTACCCGAGCTACGTGAGTTTGCTTATGTTTGACTGTTATGTGCAAAGCTTTGTTATGACCTCGCCCTTCAAGAGGAATCTCGTCGTCGCCGAATGCAATCCGATCCTTTAGAAGGATCGTCCCCACAAAGTTCTCTAGTTTGTCCTGTTCAACATTCTCGGGTACGTGAATTTCGCCGAGTACCTTCATCAAGGACTCCCGATGCTTCTCGGATGACCGTAGAAGTTCGAGTAGGGATACCCGAGCCGGTGACTTCCGCAATCGGTCGACAACGCCGTACTCACTTGCCTTGATTACAGCCCAAGAATTCCTTAGCATCTTTCTCGGTGACTTGTTTAGTCGGTTGGTCATCACTATAAGCGCGTCCCGATCTTGTTATCGTGGCAAGATCGTAGGACCAAGGAACCACCTTGTCATTAGCGTACGGAAAAGGCCGAGGCGAGGCAATGACTATTCCAAATTCATCATCCACTACATCTTCCAAGGCGGGCATGTCTGCTAACTCTGGGTCATTCTTGATCAAGTTAGTCACTTTAGCATCTTCCACCCGAGACTCTTGAAAAGTCCCGGGTTGGGTCAAAGCCGCAAGCTCCCGATCCCGGGCAATGACAATCCGGGATATAGTGGCCACTGTCCCAGTTTGACTTGCCCGGACTATGAATCCATTCTTCGTGAGAGTGGAGACCTTTTCCTTCAATCGATCGAGTGATATCGGTTCACCGACCTCATAATATCCTGCCCCGATCAGAGCATTGAGAATATCAGCTACTTCCACCTTAATAGCACCAACCTGTCTAATTCCCAGCCCGAATACAGCATTAACTTTACTTGAATGATCCGGCAAAGGATTATTCCGGACATTCGGCGGTTTGTTGCCTTGGAACGAGAATGCCTTAGAATCAAGAAGATCTTGGATCCGATGCTTTAACACGAAACAGTTGTCGGTGTCATGTCCAAGCTCCCCACAGTGGTAATCACATTTCTTTGATGGATCATATCTTGGCGAGCTCGTGTTACTGAGTCGTAGAGGCTCGGAAGTCGAGAAACCTCTCTTACGGAGAACCGCGAGTACTTGCGACGGGGTTCCCGGTAGAGGGGTAAACCGCCGAGGGGGCCGTTGATTCCCTCTTTGTCGTTGCACGCCGAAATTGGCCTCGCTGCTGATTTGGAATGCACGACGGCGGCGTCCGGGTCGTGGGTTTTTGGCCGTAGGTCATGTTGACCTGTGGGGCCGGCTCCTTGTCTTTCCTTACCGCAAACCTCTTAGTTGTTGTGGTGACATCATCGTACCAACCTTTCTTCATACCGTTCTCGATTTCTTCAGCCATTGCAATGAGATGGCTGAATGACGTAGCAACGGATCCCGGAACTCGGGTTTTCATAATTCGCGGCAGAGTGGAAACAAACAACTTCATGAGCTCCCTTTCCGGAGGGACTGGTTTTTAGCCGAGATGCCACATTCCTCCACCCGGTGGCATACCGCTTGATTGTTTCTCCTTTCTTCATCTCAAGCTGTTCAAGATCTTCTCCCGGTGGTGAGCACGTCCAAGTTAAAGCTGAAATGTTTGATGAAGGCATTAGCTGCCTTCTCCCAATCATCCATCCGATAGATCTCGTAGTCCGTATACCACCTCATGGCAGCTTCTTTTAAACTAGCCTGGAAAGTCTGGACCATCAGGGGGCCGTTGGTCGCGTGCTTATTCATTCTTGCCTGGTACATCCGGACGTGCTTTGAACCGGGTTAGAAGTCCCATCATACTTCTCGAAGTCGGGCATTTTGAACTTCTCCGCACCGTGACCTTTGAAAAGACAGACAAGTCAATGCTGGGTATGTTGTGAGTCCCCTCGACCTCTCGGATCCTCTCGTTCCATTTGGGCCAACCGCTTGGCCGTATCACCATTCAACCCGGGGCCACGGGGCTGGCTTGGGGGATTGGGACTACGGACGGCGTGCTCGAGCTCACGCCCGTGAAGATCACGTCTTCTAGCGGCATTGTCCGATAGGGAGCAGTTTCCGAGGCTTTACCGGAGTTGTCCATAGGAGGAATTGGAGCAGGAATGGTTAGCGGTGGGCTGGTGGTGGATGATTGAAGTTTGGCGGCGAAGGCAGCCATCATTTCTTCCATCTTTCGGGACATCATCCCTTCAAGCGCTCGGTCAAGGAGCCAAGTTTCTCGTCTAGGGCAGCACCGACGGTGGCGTTGATGTCGGCCATCTTCCTCGCGATCGATCGAGTAATATGTGGAGGATCCGTGATAAATTACCCGTACGTAGTAACAAACGCAAAATGAGTACAGAGAGCAAGAATATCGAGCCGGTCCATGGCATCCCTCTAGACTCAAACGAACAAAGTGATTATAACCAAAGGATTGAAACATGTAATTTTCAGTTTGTCCGCTTTTACGAAAAAATCCGTATCAATTTGCACGTTGATCAAAACATGTCCAAATTTTACGAGCTCATAGTTGAGAAGATGATGAACAACTTTTATGTTGGCCAATCGGACTAGAAATGCACGGATCAAAGCAGTTTAATGTGTCTTTCCAAAAAATCACGTTCAGAAAACTGTTATAACCGCATGTTGTTGAAAAAACGAAGGGCCATCTTAAATTATGAATTTAATTCTGAAATTTTGTAAGACATTAGTTGAAACATAGGTCTACAACTTTCGTGTTTGGCACTTACTCAAAACTCGATCATAGAATTTAGTAAAAATCGTACAACAGGAACAAGCCAAATCGAATTGAGGACAACCGATGAAATTGTAAAAACTACATAAGCAAAGTGTGAAATTGGAAATAGGACGATGAGATTCCTAAACAATCAACCTATGAAAGTAAATACATGACTCAATTTAAGCAAACCAAGAAATCAAACGGTTTTCTTTTTTTTTTTAGAGGCCACGTGATCTATAGATGAATGGGCCTTCAAGGCGCGCCGCACTCGTGCATTCTCCTTTGCCAAAGCATCTGCCTTTTCTTGGGCCTTCATCGCCTTCTCTTCGCTGGCTTTGAGTTGAGCTTGACGGGTATGCTGCATTGTCACGATCGGGATCTTCGGGAGTATCTCAACGAGGATGGCATGAAACCGAATATACCGAGTTGTGGCAAAGTGACTCCTCATTTTTCCGGTGAGCTCCTCTATGGGCCAAATCGCTTCCGATTAGAACACTCCTGCCAAGCCTCATAATGACGTCTCGGTTACGCTCTGTAGTTCTCGTCCTTCTCAAATTGAACTTGGAATTCGTTGGGCCCAAGTGAAGGCGGGATATCCTGCGGAACCCGAAATTGTCGTGTAACCCGAAGAGGCCGATAGCTGGTTGCTCCATAAATGCCCATCAAAGGCACGGGTTTCGGGTCGCCATGGCACAATCGAGCTTCTACCACTCGAAACCATACAGCTTGCCAAAGGAAAATCTTAGGATTTGGATTCTCGAATAAATGGACCCACTGCGTATAGTGCAAGTTCTTAGTTCGATCCCGTATTTGTTTAAATCTTAAAATAGGGTTGTTAGTCATACCCATTTCAAATACGATCATGTTTTCCCGAATTGAGAAAGGTGTGAGAAAAACCAGATTTGTAAAAGCTCAATTGGGGCTCGAAAAATCTTATCTTTTTCTTTCTCGTTTTCTTTTTTGGAATGAGCGAAACATGTTAGTGAAATGAAAGTTTCAGCAAGGATGGTGTTTACGAAATTGACCCCACCACAAACTTGTTTTACCGTCCATGCTATCACGGGATCTATAGCGTTCTGACGGAATGGAAAAATGATAAGTCCGAAAAAGGTTAAGATAAAAATCTTAGATCTCATGAGGTCGGAGTTATTTTCAAAACATTCAATGAGGAAAGATAAAGGGCATGCCCGGCGAGCTACCCTTCAAAGCACTTTTTCAATTTCTTTTTTAGTCGAACCCAAAAATTCAGCAAACACTACCACCGGATCTACCCGAATAGGTGGTTCAACCACATCCAACTCAATTGATTTTCCAATGGCAATACCGTATTCTTCCGGAGTAGGTGTGAGCTCAAACTTACCTCCGAACACAAACGTGGTCGTCTCGGGGCACCAAAAATGAGCAAGTGCTTGCATGATCCCGCTTTGAACATCAATCTCAAGAATTGGCAACATGAACCCGATACGCTTGAGCACGCATGCTGGCCATCCGACTTCAACTTACCCCATAGCTTCTTGAGCTCTAGCTTCGGAGTAGGCACGAAACGGATATCGTTGCGACCCATTCGTATATAGATCACGTGCCAATTAAATCAACCTAAACCATGGACCAGCCCGAATAAAAATGAGATAACAAGGCATAAGAGACAAGAAATTACCGCTCGTAGGAAGAAAATGTCAATCACAAAGACATGCACATGAAGTGTGGATTCAGATTTTAGTTCTTTTAGCAAAATGAAATGAAAGACGAAACGACATGTCGCGGCCTCGCGTACGTTCATCATGACTAGTTGCTGCCTCGCATACATAGTCACGACTAGTCGGGTCCAATCATCTCGGCTTGGTTCGGGTCGACAAGAGCAACTCTCATGCATCATAACCTTACGTGCATGAGAATAACTCTCGAGCCATTTTTTTGAAGAATTCGGGATCCAAGCGGGATAACCTTTAGCGAAGCCTTACCGCCAAGGTTAAAGAACCACATAAATACCATCCCGAAACTATCGGGTGACCCGGGTTCGGTCACAAGTCAAGGTGGTGTAGTGCAATTATATAGAGGCATGCACGACATTTTAAAAGCAATCAGCACTCCGATAGTTCAAAAATTAAAATTCTCATCACCAAGCCTCGCAAAACAAAGATTAGCCACGAGACTCCTCCCCTTATAACTCCCTTTCCCGCAAAACCATTTAACACCTAAGGATTAAAATTCAAAACAGATTGCCGATCAAGTGATTTTATTTTTCATGAAATTATTCCCGCCTAAGTCCTCTTTAGTCCCCAAATGAGTCGCCAAGTCGTCACGACCTAAAAAATAAACAAGTTAATTTTCGGGCTAATGGATTATCAGTTAATTAATTAACTAACCTAACTCGGACTCTCCCAAGTCCATACCAAATCGCAACTTAAGGTTCAAATGATTAACATGCAATATATTTTGAATTTGGAGTCGCCACTAATCATTTTTGGTAGGTTGATTAGAAACCTAAATAAAATAGCGGGAGAAAACTATCTTATTTCCGCGAACCGTAGATTTTGAATTCGGGGATTTGGTTACGCTAGATTACTCTAACGCCCTTTCGGTACCATTTTCATGAAAAAATATTTGATTTGGCAATTTTGATGGATTTTACTTGAAATTCAAAGATGCAATTTTTTTGGTTTTTTCTTCTTTTTATGGGGATGTAAAACATTGAACTTTGTACGATATACACCATGGGTGATTTAGAAAGAAAGAAAACGCAGCCAATCACGAGTATTTATAAAAATAAATTAACATGTAATGATGCTAAATTTTGAGACACGTAACATGTCTAAAATAAACAAACAAATGTTCACACCAAACGATTACATTTTTGTAGATCGAGATGGAAAGGGTTACCTTCTATTACACAAAATCTTACTCACGTACACGTTATGGCTTCCTTCAAGATCTCGGAGTTGGAAGAACGTGGCTATCGTCGAAAAAAGGCAAGCAGCGGCGTTGTTGGATGGCGAGAGGCGAAGTACGTGTCGGGACTCGTCAAAGATGATGCTCGACTAAAACTCTTTTTCTTCACTCTCAAATTTTCTCTTCCAACTTTTCTCAAGAACTCTCTTTTTCCTCTCTAAAGAATTTCTCTCACAAATTCTCTCAATTCTCTTCCACTCTAAAACTCTCTCAATTCTCTTTCACTCCCCCCCTCAATTCTCAAGAACTCTCCCCCTTTTATAGCCAAATTTCTCCATCATCTTCCCTTCTTCATCTTCTCTTCATCACCTTCCCTTCATCATATTCATCTTCTCTTCTTCATCTTCCCTTCACCATCTTCCTTTCATTATCTTCTCTTCTTTATCTTCTCTTCATCACCTTCCCTTCATCATCTTCCCTTCATCATCTTCCCTTCTTCATCTTCTCTTGGTATTTGCAATGCGTCCCCGGGTTTCAAGTATTTGCACATACGGTCCCCGAAGTTTTAAGTATTTGCAATACGGTTCCCGAAGTTTCAAATCTTCTCGGTATATTTTTCCATCCCGTGCCTAGTCTAGACGCATGCTAAATTAAGTGTTCCGCTTGCCCAATTATATGCCAATGCAATGTACGCTAAAAATAAATATATGAGATGATTTTTTATAATTTTTATGCAAAAAATAGATTAGTCAAAATTTAGGCGTCAACAGGGTAACTATTGATTGACAAAACATGATTAAAATAAAATAAAAAATTGCAAATTGCATGTTCCGAAGAAGCCATTCTTTGAATAGCCGAAGAGGCATCTTAGTTTCTAGGCCATCTTTGATTTTCAAGCATAGTCAAAAGCCAATCTTCTTGATGACCTTTTTTTTTCTTTTTCCTTTTTTTCTCCGGCTAATCCTTTGCTTGGTTTCTCGGAGGCCGGTGCAAGTGATGACAGTCTCATTCGACAAGAGAATGCCTTTTTATTTTTTTATTTTTTGTGGCCCTCCTCATTCAAACATGAGACACGAATATCATATGCTTTGGCGTGATATCGGTTGCTACATATACATACATAATTATAAGAATTCTCGCGATGCGCCGAAATCGCTATGCCCTTAATCCACGGGTTGTTAAATCAACCGATTGCTTTTGAGACTTCTTAGTTTGTAGCGTGATTTTTTTTTTGTTCGGATGAATTCAAGCTTTAGCCCTAGCTAAGAGTTTGGTTCCCTAAGATTAGTCAATTGCACGTGAATTTTCATAAGCACCTAGCCCTTTGGAGTGCGAGGATACCCCCGACCAAGTCCAAATGCATGCACATACGAAAATTACCTTTTTGCCCCTTTAGCTTCCATCATTCACATATCAACCCAAGCTCACTTGTCGGGAATGATCCCCTTTTCATCTTTTTACTCTCGAATCAGTCCCTTCTCGGCAAATTTACTCTATATCTTCATGTAATTATGTGATAAACAATTAAATGGGCAGAACCAAATTTATATGGAAAATTTTTTTTGGGCAAATTTACATGGAAAGTTAATCAATGCAAATTATCTCATATTTTAAATGAAAAATAAAATTAATTAAATTTGGAGGATCGGGGCGGCCGCCCGCCCACTCGGCACCGGGGGTGCTGAACGGCCTCCGCTCGGCATCGATGGTGCCGAGCGGGGGGCGGGCCACCATTTCCCCCGCCGACTAGCAGTGTGACTGCTGAGGCGGGTGTCGCTCGGCATTATGATCGCCGAGCGACACTTGATTTGGTAAATAAAAAAAGTCAACACCTGATTTGGTAATTAGTTTGTTTTTTCCGCCTAGTTTGGAAAAATGCCCGCGATGTTCACCATCGGCCCCCAAGCCGACGACGACACCAACCTCCTCAAGTACGCCAAGCTCATCTCCCCACACGACAAGCCGTCTAACCACGTCAAGGAGCTCGTCCGGGGGATCATCAAGGGGCAAAGACGCGCCGATGACCATGGAGGAGGTGTTCCGGGGCACCAAGGAGTTCAAGCATGAGGTGTTCGAGAAGGTCCAGCTCGAGCTCAACCGGTTTGGCTCGCTGATCTACAATGCAAACGTGAAGCAACCGGTGGATGTCGGGGGGCACGAGTACTTCTCTTACCCGGGCCAGAAGACGCAGATGGAGGCGGCTAACCGGGCCAAGGTGGACGTGTCGGGGGCTAGGATGAAGGGTGAGGTCGGGGCCAAGCTTAGGGAAGGGCAGATGCTGCAAAACGCGGCGAAGATTGATGTGGAGACGAAGATCATCGCGACGCAGAGATGGGGGAGGGGCGAGAAGGAGGAGATCAAGGTGAGGACGCAAGTGAAGGTCTACGAGAATGAAAGAGAGGCCAAGGTGGCGAAGGCCAACGCGGAGCTAGCCAAGAAGAAGGCGGGCCGGACGAAGGAGGCCGAGCTGCCAAGTCGGTGGTGGCCGAGGCAGCCGAGCCGCAAAGGGAGGTCGAGAGGATGAATGCCTTGACGCGGACGGAGAAGCTCAAGGCCGAGTTTCTGAGCCAAGCTAGTGTAGAATACGAAACCAAGGTAAACCCCGCTGCTCTATCTTCACCGAGTGAATGGAAATTTTGGTTATGATTGAACTCTCTCTGGTACAAGAAGCGAACCGGGAGCTCTATAGGAAGCAGAAAGTCGTGGTGGCGGTCCTGTACGAGAAGGAGAAGGAGGCCCAGAAGGCGACCGCCGAAGCCGGCTTCGACGCGAGCCGGCGGCTCGCCGACGCGGAGTTGTACGCCAAGAAGAGAGAGGCTGAGGCGCTTGTGGCATTGGTCCAAGCCCAAGGCACGTATCTGCGAACCCCGCTCGAGGCACCTGGGGGCAACTACGCCGCCCTCGGGGATTACTTGATGATCAAATAATTAGATTTCCAAAAAATTAGAAAAAAATTTCTGAAAGTTGTTTTCTGCAAAACAAATAGAGATTATGTTTGTTTAACGGAAAATAACGTGGACCAAATTTGTTTTCAGATTTTTTGGCATTAGGGTTCACAGAGAATAGACTTGTCAATGAAACATATTCCACCAATGAAAAAATACCTTCAAAAATGGGAAAATGATTTCCTCTTTTCAAAAAAGAGAAAGTCATTTTTTTTTCTCATCTTTTTTCTCTCGCTCCTTCACATTCTTTTTCTTTATAATTATTTTTATTATTTTTATTAACTTTCTTTTTTTTTCTCTTTTTTTTTCCTTCTTTCTTGGCCGGTTGTCGGCAAAAGTGAGCTTTGCTAGAGGTCCGCGAGCCGCAGCCTCGCATGTGGCCGCCGCCGGGGGATTGCGGTTGAGGAAGAAGGAAAAAGAATAAAAAAATAAAAATAAAACAGACTAATTATGCATTAAATTAACTTTTTTTAATAAATTACACAAAATTGTTCACCCCAATGTCGGCCCTATAACGTAGGACGGCCAGTGTCTACATCAGCAATTTTCAACCAAATGAGAAGGAAAAAAGTCAAATTAGATTTTCCTTTCCAAACCACAAAAAATATTTTTCAATTTATATTCAAGTCTCAACCAAATATCGAAAAGTATTATCATTTTCTGAAAAATGAATTTTCACAAATGTCACATTATCCCTTCATCGGAGAAAAATTAGCGAGGGTAGTGATTCATTTTTTTTCTTTATCATTTTAGGGAGATTTGGGGAAAAGCATAGATAGATATAGGAAAAATTTCAAGAAAGGGCCCCAAGTGTTCTCAATTTCTCAAAAAAAGCCTGAAATAGACATTGTTTCAAATAAAAATTTGAAGTGACCTCTTTGTTTCTCAAAAGGGCATTGATCGGGAATATTTTTATCTTTTGCTTTTTAAAATTTGTTCTCCTTTTTATTTTTCTGTTTTCCTTTTCTTTTCTGTTTTCCTATTCTTTTTCTTTTTCCTCTTCCCTCTCCCACCCATCGCCGGCCTCATCTTCTCTTTAATGGTGGGCATCAGCTTGCTCTCTCCTCCGGACGTCCATGAGCTGTACCAAATCAAGAATGGACCCAACTTAGCAAAGACCCGGCAAATGTTTGACAAGAAGCAAGAACCACCCATTTTTTGCCCATTTGACCCGAAAAAGCGGCCCATGCCTACTGGAAAAATCAAGAACCGGGAAGAAAACCCCCATGTTCTGTACTTGGTGAGGAACTCCGAAATGGGGTGAGAGCAGAGGATCGGAGACTTCTTGCCCGCATAGGTGATCACGGGCATGGTCTTCTTGAACAACTCGCGATTGGTTTGGCCATTGAGGCCTTGGCGGCACACGTACTCGATGCAAGCATTCCAGCAGAGGGTCTCGACAACCCTCCTCTGGACCTCATCGGCGGCCGTGACATCCTCGATGAACCGGAGGGCTTTCTTATTCTTATCGTGGAGGTTGTGGTTGGCTGGGAGTTGAGGAGGTAGGAGATAGAGACGAGGGAGGCGTAGAAGGGGGTGGATCGGAAGGTGACGTAAGAGCGCAAGAGTTGCGGAGGCCGTTGCAGGCAAAGCCCTCGGTGAAGTTGTCGTTGATGGTGACGTGGCACGCGACCCGCTTGTTGTTGACGTAGACTTGCTGAGAGAGGAGGAGCCGAGGTTGGTGGAGGAAGAGGAGGAAGGAGAAGGAGGAGGAGAGAGCGTAGAGTGAGAGAGAGATGGCAGACTCCATAGATTCTTAGCTCGGAATAAGAATTGGAGTTGTTGGAGGAGGAGGAAGAAGAAGAAGACGGGGACGACCTGCAATGGAGGAAGGGGAAAAAAGGGAAAAGGAAAATGGAAAAGGACAGCAAAAGAAAAGAAAAACAAGGAGAAAAAGGAAAGGAAAATGGGAAAAGATTAAAAAATATATATAAAGACAAAAATATCCCTACCGAGGGATGCATTTCGATTCGATTCAGTTCTTGATTCAGTTAATGGGAAAATAATCATTATTTTTTTCAGTCCGATTTATTTCGGATAAGTTCGGTTCAAACTAAAAAATTAACCGAACCAAAAAAAAAAAAAAAAGAGACCATTATTCCTTTTAGTTTTACATTACACAGTCTCCCTCTTCTTCTGGAAATATCCATCCTTTCTCTGTTTTCTCTTTCTCTCTTCTTCGTCACAGAGAAATCCAAGAGCCGTCTCACTACCTTAGTTCGTCACGCTCGCCTCCCTCTTTCTCTATTTGCTCCGAAATCGATTGTTGAGGGATGGATTTCTTTCCCTAATCCCTCGGACGGTGGCCGGTAGCAAGCGGTTCGGAGGACGTGAAAACCGAGCCCTATGGCTTGATTTCAGCGGTGATTCACGGGATTCTCGGTTGTGTGGGTTCGAATTTTGAATCGGTTCGGTTCGGCACCATCCGTTTGTCTATCATTGCTGGGTTGTATTCGAACCAAGATTGAGAGAAAGACAGAGAGATCTGGAGAAAAAAAAAATTGAAGAAATGGAATTTTCTCTGTGAGATTGTGGGTGGGCAAGAGATCAAAACCAAAAGAAAGTCATGAGAGGGAAATGAGACCGGGAAACAGAGAAAAGAGAAGGAAAAAAATCGGAGGAAGAGCTGAGGACTCGAGCTCTACGGAATGTGAGCTACAGAGGAAGGAAAACCGAAAACCGAACCGAACAGGATTTTTAGTTCGGTTAACATTCGATTTAGGCCGAGATTTGGTCCAATTCTTGTGTGTATCCTAATAGTTCAATTCCTTTCGATTTTCTTAAAAACCGAACCGAACCGAACCTAACCATTAATACTCCTACCACCTACAATGACTAAAGGAAAAAAAAAGGAAAAAAAAAAAGAGAAAAAAGAAAGGAAAAAATTTAAAAAAAAAAAAAGACGAAAATATCCTTATTTAGGCTTTTTTTTTTTCAAATAAAAAAGGAATTTGAGGCTTTTATTTGAAATGAAGTGCATTTCATGTTTTTTTTATTAGAAAATGAGAGTACTTGAGCGTTTTTTTCGGAATTTTTTTGATAAATATATCATATTAATTAGTTTCTTTTGTCTTTTTTTTTTTGGGGTGGGGGTGTGGAAGGGGGGGGGGGAAGGGGCCGTTTGGATTGTCTTCCTAACGGCGACACTTTCAAGAAGAATACGCCATGCATGGGGAAGCACTTGAAATCGGATAGGTCCATGACGTGTCTGTCGGGGTGAATATAAATCCGCTGTTCACCGATAGACGAAGGCTCTCTCCCTTGATCAAATGAAACGGCATTTCTCACCGTCGGATCACCTCAGAACCCGCAGACGCGTCCCCACATTACACGGCTGCGATTCGCTCCATGTCCTCACGCAAGAGGAAGGACCCAAAAGAGCAAAAAAATAAAAAATAAAGGAGATATCTCTGTCGATCACAGAGTATAAATAAGCTCCGAGTCGCGGTCTCGTCTCGTCTCGTCGCTCGTCTTCCCGAGTCTCGCAAATCTGTGTCTCGAACCGCGACCCGGTTCGCCCATCGTCTTCCCCCGATCTCTCGAAGGTGGCCGATTCGCTCTGCAGCTCGCTGAATTTCTTGTGTTTCGCGAGGTTTCAGATCTCGAATTATTGGGTTTGGTGGCTTCGGCATCGTTGCGGCGACGCTTTCGGCGTTCGCTGTCTCTTTCTTCTTTTTCTTTATCTTGCGTTTGGAAACCTCGTGTTCATTGTCAACTCCCTAGCTAACCGAAGGTTTGGTGTCGTTTGGTGGTGAATCGGCGATGTGCGAACTAATTCCTGTTTCGATCTGCTTATAAAGTAGTCGTTCAGCTGTGTTGGTTTGATGACAAGAACCTGAATATCTGTAAACCATTTGGAGAGGCCTCGTCGTAGGTTCTGTCGCTTCTCAATTGCGAGAAATGATTGTTCTTGTGATTGCGCATTTCGTTTGCTTGGATGTGTTTCATGTGTTTCTTTTCCTTCGGGTGAGAAGAGTGATCTGCAGTTGCTTAGCCTTGAATTTGAATTGTTTGTTGCTGCAGAGCTTGAAGTAGCAGAGCAGAAGAACCCGAAGAATGGCTAAGCAAGTTTCCAACGGTGAGAACCACTCGGCTGCAAAGCCACCTCCGACTCCGTCTCCACTGCGTTTCTCCAAGTTTTTCCAGGTAATTGTAGTGATGGGCCAGTATGGGATTTCCTCGCATTGAGTTCGTCGTTACTCTTCACCATGAGGTTTTTGTGGCCGTGGAATGTGCCAGTGCAATATGTTACTGTTCTGTCTTTTTGTTTTTGTTTTTTGGGCATCTTTAGACTTTGTCTATCTCCTAAATTTTTTGCATCACAAGTAGAACATTCGCATATTTTTCAAAAGTAAGGTTCCCGCCTGCTCTCCTTGCCAAGATTGGATCTTGGTGGATGAACTGCTTTCTTTTCTTGCATCTGAAAGCTGCAATTTGAAGTCAATTGGCTTCTATTTTGAAATGGCTTCTAGTTCTTCAGAGTTTTGAATATATCCACGTTTTCATGATATTAGAATTGGTGGCATAAATTTGTCCTATCTGAAATAGTTTTCAGTGGTTGAGTTTGTTTTTGGCTTTTAGAGAAATGGTGAAACTGTTCTCCCTGCAGGACAAAGTGAATGATCCACATGGGGGCTTTTTAGAAACGTGGCATTCTGGAATTGATCTTCATCATTTACTAACTTTGGTTTACCTTGAAAATCACTGCACAGTGCTGTTTACTTGGTATGTCCAGGATGGTATTGTTGCTTAAAGTTAGTAATTGGCTTTTTGTCTGCCATGTCTCTTGTTTATATCGGGCTGCTTTTGTTCTGAAGTTTTTCTCTGTGATTTTCTCTTAGTAACTTGTGTTCAGGTGTACGTGTTTTTGGGCTAGACTAGCTATTTATAAACCAAATGCTTTTGGTCATTATGGTATATTTCATCTTTTGCTGAATCTGCGGGGTTTTTGGTGTGCAGCCCAATATGAGGATTCTGGTTACTGGAGGAGCTGGATTTATAGGCTCTCACTTAGTGGACAAGTTGATGGAAAATGAAAAGAATGAGGTGATTACTTTCAGCAACTAAAGTGCAACCTTACATTTATAAGGACCAACATTATTATTCAGATCTTATTGAGTTTTTAATCGAGCACATGCTTTTATGGTTCAGGTTATTGTGGCTGACAACTTCTTCACTGGCTCGAAAGAAAACCTTAAGAAATGGATCGGTCATCCAAGATTTGAGCTTATTCGTCATGGTATGTCTTCTGCTGGATTTCATAGGTCTATGGGCCGCAGTTGCATTGTTGGTGTCCGCTATGTTGTACTTCAGACTAAGAAAAGTGCTCTCATATATGATATGCTGCCACTGCATGTGTATAATAAAATCATATAATGTCATTTTAAAGTCAAACCGGTTTGTTCACAGTGGGGAAAAAAGCATTTTTAACCCAGCAAGTTGCACTATCTCCTTGTTTTCTACTCACCTTGTTTACAATGTCCTTGTGCATTGAAGGACTGAGAATGACATAGCCTGAGAAAAGCGAAACAAAATACTTCATACGTTTAAAAGTTTAGCGCTTAAAAGTGATTTAAGCACCGACTTTTGCCAATTTCTTTACCTTTCATCCCGGCAATAAGTTCCTTAGTGAGCGATAGGCTATTGCAATTCTGAGACATGGGCTTAGCGATCGTAGTATTCTACTTAATAAAGTGGATTGTGGTGATCCCTATTTGACAATTGAGGTTATTTGAAGATTCCATTTTATGAGGCTTTGTTTTAATGCAGATGTGACAGAGCCATTGCTAGTTGAGGTTGATCAAATTTACCATCTTGCCTGCCCTGCATCTCCAATTTTTTACAAATATAATCCTGTAAAGGTGTGTAAATTTGTCTTGACCATCGGTAACCTCCTGGGATTTGAGTTAGTAGTTTTCCATTCATCTTTATGTTAATATCTTGTCAAGTGTATTCTCTCTCTCTCTCTCTCTCTCTTTCAATGTGGCATAGTATCACTGATCTGAGGTTTTAACCGTCTCATACACAGACCATAAAGACTAATGTGATTGGAACTCTGAACATGTTGGGGCTCGCCAAGCGAGTTGGAGCAAGGTTCGTACCTTCAACACCTTTTTTACTGAGGTATCTTCCATTAATTGGCTGCTTTTCTCATTGAATAACTATGGCTGCAGGATTTTGCTGACATCTACCTCAGAGGTGTATGGGGATCCTCTGGTGCATCCTCAAAATGAAAGCTATTGGGGAAATGTCAACCCAATTGGTAAGTCTACTCAACTGTTTTGCTGACTAGTTATTATTATAAATAGATGGATATAGTGGTTGTGTAGACATATTAATGCCTCTCTTCGCAGGTACAGTTTGTGAAAGATTAGCGTGTGCTGATTGGACATCTATATTTGGCTTCTAGAACTTTATGAAATCCGTGTGAGAAGTCGGAAATCTACTTATATAAATATGCTAAAATCGATTGTTTTGAGAAGTTTTGAAAATCTTTTTGGAAGTAATGGCACTCTAAACAGAATGTATGTAGGTGGAAAGGTAAGGCCCGCCAGACCGTTTACCCTGTCCGATCCTCTTTTAGAACCAGGAGTCAGTATTTGCAGAGACTTCTATCATATTGCTTGCAACTTATTTATACAGCCATTAATTTTCTTCAGGGGTTAGAAGTTGCTATGATGAGGGGAAGCGAGTGGCAGAAACCTTGATGTTTGATTATCACAGGCAACACGGTATAGGTAAAGTGCCTTCTGCTCCATCCTCTTAGTATTTGGTTGATGTTAACTTTGTTTTAGGTTTCTCGTACTAAACTAAATTTACTCCACGCCAATTTATTCTATAACAGAGATAAGGGTTGCTAGAATTTTCAATACCTATGGCCCTCGAATGAACATTGATGATGGTCGTGTTGTGAGTAATTTCATAGCCCAAGCTGTGCGGTAAGTTTCTAATGTAATGTCAGAATTTCGTCCGGACAATTGCAAAGCTGCTCTTTGTATGATTCTCATGACCATTTGTATATTTTCATAATCAATCAACAGTGGTGAGCCGCTTACTGTTCAATCTCCTGGAACACAAACTCGAAGCTTCTGTTATGTTTCTGACATGGTAAAATCTTTTTTCCTCTCTCTTTCTTTTGTGGGTATTTGGGATGCGGATGATTATCTTTAATTCTGAGTTTCTGGAGTGAGTACCTCTTCATCATAACACTGAAGGTTGATGGCCTCATTCGGCTCATGGAAGGGGAGAACACTGGGCCAATTAACATTGGGAATCCAGGTTAATATTAAAGATCCTGATGCATGAGTTTGGAAATGGATTATTTTCCCTCGGTCCTAATGAGGCTTTTATACAAACCTTCAGGTGAATTTACAATGATCGAGCTTGCTGAGACTGTTAAGGAGGTATTTGCTCTCTCTTGATGCATCATTCGTTAGTCATGACTGCGAGCATTAGGTTATGATGATGCATACAGTTCCAAATTCACTCTGCAAACTGTATTTGGTCTTTGATACTTTCACTTCTCATCTGATGCAGTGATTAAATTTTAAGGACAAATACCTTAATATAACCCTGAATCACGATGCTATTAGTGTGAAAAATTACATAAGCACAGCTCACTTGATGAGATTTTATGGATGGCATTGTAGGAACTTAGGAAGTGTTTTTGTTTTAAAGGACGGCAGCCCTATTTAATCATTACTCATGTACATAAACTTAAGAAGTACATCAGAAACAACCAGACATATACACAAACAACAAAATGACATGACTGCAATGTAACACTGTAGCTCATTAATCCTGATGTGGAGATCACCATGGTGGAGAACACCCCGGATGATCCGCGTCAGAGGAAACCGGACATCACAAAAGCCAATGAATTGCTTGGATGGGAACCCAAGGTCAAGCTGCGAGATGGCCTTCCGCTGATGGAGGACGATTTCCGACAGAGGCTCGGTAAACCCGGAAAGAATTGAACCTCTTCGGCTGAAATAATGGATGTTCGTGGGCAAAATGTGAAAGCCAACACGAAATACAAATTCTCTGGCTGGCTTCAACACCCTTAATTTGGTCATGCATTTTATAGAACAAGTATCATTGCTAGGTGGTTAATCTATGTGTAGGGACAATGTGAGGGGAAGGTGTCCTTTATATTACTCTTTCTATTCGATTGGAACTGAAAGGACCTGTGAGGCACTAGCTTCAGTTCGGCAAAAATGAAAAGAGCTGCTTGTATCCAGTTTTGTGATTATTTGCCTGCACCAGTTTGTCCTCATCTTCTAGCAATACGAGGGTTCATTATAATTGTGCAAGTTTCCAATTTGCATCAGCAAAAGTCAATTTCTTTCATGCAAGAGTTTCGATTTATGATTCGTTTGAACAATTTTAATGTTCAATAACACAAGCGTTCTATTGTTGTCTTAGATCTCAAGATCGCACCCATTGATTTGCTCTTTTCCCTTTTCTTTTTTGGCGGTAAGCTTCTCAAAAAAGCAGAAATAGCATCAGCTGAAAAACCGTTGATCTGAAGTTTGCTCACTCTTTTCACTTATCGGGGTTGAATGGAAATCAAATCGAAGGCTCCCAAAAGAGATTATCACATTACACGACCAATCTTCACATAGCATAAAAAGTTATGCAACTTATTCAACTCTGCTTGGTGTGGCATTGCCAAGGTCTTATGTAGTTCTACAAATTTTCCTACACCCGCCTCATTGCTTACATTACAAGAAACTGCAGTCTTTCGACCAGATACCTCTATGAGATAGTACAACTGTAAAACAGATCGCGCTTATCTCGCAGGTGTGAAAAATGATCTAATTCAAAATGCCCCTGCGAGCAAGATTATGCCCATCTGCTTAGTGGTCTCTAAGATCGTTCACTACTGAATTGTGGTTCCTCTATGTTGCTCCACTTCCTGCCCCAACTTTAGCACTCGCATTCTCTTCAATTTTGTTCTCTATCCTTGCAAAAATCGGCTTGGGTTTCGCCATGACCAGACCGCCCTTCAGTCCGCCCCCACCTCGTATCACTCTAATACACAAGAAAAACCACAAAAGGAAGGTTCGATAAGCGGAGATAATCGGGTACCAAATCCATGTATGAGGCAAAAGGATAGCTGTGTCAGAGAAGAGGAGAGAGGACCCAAGTTGTGGCATTGAATTGATCTGCTGAGTAGCCCAGTTGCTCATATATTCTGAGACATAACCTTGGAGTAACAGGAGATAATGCAACAGCGATGATCCTCATTGCTTCCAGCACGATTACCAGATCCTGATTGGGGACAAGGATGTCAAAGCTTACATTCACAAAAAGTTTCATCAATACCTTTAACTAGAACATGAGGCGTGAACAGTGTAAGTTGCTTTAACTAAAATTGACATTGCAAAATGGATAGAGTGAATTGTGAATCGTTTTTAACCGAAAAGGGAAGATTTTCCAGCAATCAATCATACTGGCAAGGTCTAAATTCAGCAACTCGACAAGAATCTCATCTTTTCCGAAATCAATTGCTAGGGACAGAAGTTACTACTTCGAATTCTCCCAAGCAAAGAATCGCATGGTTAATGCAGCTATAATGGTGTCAATTGTCTTATATAAGCTGAAATTTTTGGGAAGGAGAGACCGAAAAGTGTAAACCTTTGCAGCAGCTTCTGAAACAGCACCCCCTTGCTTAAATAGAGACCACGGTGCACGTTCATCAATATAGGAGTTCCCAGAATTTCCAATTTCTAGAACCGCTTCACATGCTGTGGAAAGTGATAGGTTTTCATAATGAATCCGAGCCTTTTCAACCTACAAAACAGAACAAGGAACAGTAGAACATGAGCAGCGTCAAATATCAAATTCTTGTAAGCTGACCGCGGCGGAAAAATTGAAAGACATTCTTAATCTAAGCACTGAAGAGAAAAAGTCTTCATGCAAGTTTTCATGCCGCAAATGAAATACAGCAATCAAAACAGGGCAGTTTTCTTTATAATTTATTAAAAGACCAGGTGTCATTTAGAAGATATAAAAATGACCATTTTGTGATCCCGCTTCAACTTCAGTCCCAGATCAAAACAGATACAAAATGGTACAGTCATCAACAAACAAGCAAATGAACAAATAAATGGATACATAACTATAAAACATTATTGTCACGCAAGAGGGAAAAAGGTTGTGCAAACTAAAATTCCATGGCCCAGTATCTTGAGCAATTTTTACCCTTCATGAATTTATAAAGTACGAAATAAAACTTTCAGCTTGGCCAGAGGAAGCAAAGGTCTTTGATTAACAAAACAAAAAGAACAGTACAATGTAAGAAAGTGTGATAGTTCCCAAATACATTTGTCTTAGCAGTCTCATGGCACGATTTCATAATGCCATAAAATACAAATGAAACGCTAGCATTACCAGCATCTCCACTGTGTCCTTGAATGCATTTCCTTCAGCAGCAAAGGCTGAATCCACCACCAATGTTGATTTGCAGTTCTTTCTCAGAAGCCCAAGTGTGCGGTTCAGGAGATTACCTGCAGAACAGAAGTTAGGAGCTATGGGCAACTTATTAATGTATGCTAAACAGCAATGCCAGAAAATAAATAGAACAAAACCCGGTATTGGGATTACCAATAGTATTGGCAAGATGAGCATTGACGGTGCTAATAAAACGATCCTCAGAATAGTCACCATCACTGCCAAACTCCACCTCTCTGACGAAGAAGTACCTGACAGCATCGGAGCCAAATCTATGAACCAAATCATTTGGCTCAAGAGTATTTCCAAGTGACTTCCCCATCTTCATGCCGTCCTAAAAGTTAAAATAAACTGCATGAAATAAAAATTAAGTATAAGAGACGAATTAGCAGACAGCCACAAATAGGTTCATCAAAGCCAGCACAACTTAATTAGATGCAACCCAACCACCGATACGACATTCACTGCAATCATCTACCACCGCACCCCACCCCCCAGAGAGACAGAGACAGAGACAGAGAATGAAGCTGAAGAAAGATAAAAAATAAAAAAAAGTAGAGCAAAATCATGCGATGACCACGTCTGACTGCTTCAGCATAAGGAACCGATAAACCAGATCGATAAAGAAAAATGATGTAAATCTTATGGTCTGGCTACCTTTGTCAGGAATCCATGGCCAAATACTTTTTTTGGAAGACTTAAACCAGCAGACATCAGCATAGCTGGCCAATAAACTGCATGGAAACGTAATATATCCTGTGAAGAACAAGACGAAACGATATATGTCATCACAGCCAAAACTAGTACAACAAAATAGGAGCAGAAGCCACCCAGTCATTCTATAGAAGCAAAATGAATACATCTAAGACAAGAACATGAGAAGTCAAAAATAAGAAATCACCCATTTAGTTGAATGTAATTCAAGTCAAGACTTCACTATCTTTTTTTCAAATATTTCCAAGCCGAAAATTGTTAAGGAATTAATGTAGCACCATTTAGAAACTAAAGGCTTAGCTGAGTTGAGTAAGACTATAAACATCAACGCTACATCAAGTTAAGGGAAAAGCACAGCACTACAATGCCATTATGGTCAGCTACAGAGACATTTATTGAAGGACAAATGAGAGGGCGTAGTTCTTGGCCTAACAGACTGAAACCCTACAATTGGCTATTATATTTCACCTTATAGTTGTCTAGTATAGCATATTAGGCGCAGTCGCAATGTGAGACACCAAGAACAAAGATACAGATCTTTCATTCTTTATGTATAGGAATGAGCATATGGGTGAAGTATTAAAGAGAAAATGGCCATTAATCACCACGAGCATAAGTGCAGACATCATGGAAGGAAAAGTGTTTGATTGAACAATCCCGAAGTCAACAACATTGCTTGCAAACAAGGACCAGCAAAACTTTAGTCTTTTGTGCTTAGGGGAGATGCATCATTAAAATCTACTAATTTTCATAAGAAAATATTTCTTATCTTTGGCTTTAAATCCCTGGAGATGAGGTCCTCTGGCATCCAATAGTTAGAGCTAAAAGCAATTCGATGGAGAGGAAGTAAAATGCTTCAAAAAGTTTTTGAGTGGGGATGAGTCCAGTTAAAATATGGAGGACACGAAACGAAAATACAAAAGCATAGAGAACTACCAACTTTAGATATCTAAAAGTTTCGCATTAGTTTTAGAAAAGATAGATTGAACTTCCTCATAATGCTTAAACTGGGGACAAAATTCAGTAAACAGAGAACACGAAAAAAATTAAAAGGAACACACTTCAGAGAATAGGCATGGCTTACCTTCCCTATAAGATGTAGTGAAGCAGGCCAGCCCAGAGAAACAGTATTTTGCAAATCCGGTTGCTCATTTTCCCCTGATAGTGCAGATATATAACTGTCCGACGGTAAAAAAAGAGGTGATTAACATAGTGCAAATAGCGCCCAATTGCTCACCTAGCAAAGTAAATAGTCAATAAATGCTTAAGATGCCTTCCAAGCGAGACAACCAATATTATGCAGCAGTTGTAGTTTTCACATTCTTTGATTGATTCTATTGCATTCTACTTGCAGTAGCAATTTCACGGCTTTTTACGAACATATACTAAAGATTACAGCGGACTAATTTAATAGAAAGCTAATTTGAGCAGGTTCCCAGCAGTTGTCTATATAGCCTTGTGCTTGAGTGCATTGTGAAAGTATGTCAGCATGCCACTAACTGTTCTCTTAACTTTTGACAAGGACAATGAGACAAACATAAGTAGTTATGCTTGCTACAATGCGGAAAAAACACATTTCTTAGGTAAAAACTCATTCAGCCAGATGAAAGACGACTTACCCCAGTAAAGCATCAAACCAGACATAGATAGTTTGCTTTTTGTCATTAGGAACTGGAATACCCCAATCAACTGATGCTCGAGAAATGGAAAAATCTTTTAAACCACTTCTAATCCAACTTTGCACCTACAAAGAAGTTGGAATAATTGTGGTTCAGTGGATTGACATTAAAGGAAAAAGTAGTAGCTAATTGCAAAACTATCAGAAAGCATTTGTACTTTTAATTTGCACTCAAAAGGAGATGCTTTTGAGTTCCTAGAATGGTTATAGTTGTTGACGGATTCTTGACCCCAAAACAGATGCTCAATTATATTTCACCTTTATTAGTAGAATAAGGTGGCTTTACAGATATATGAACTGAACCACCTTATTCATGTCAATTGAACAAGCAATGTTATTGTACCATCAATAATTTAATGATTATCATCTAAACCCCCTATTGTTCATAGTGGTCCATTCTCAGATCAACTATTGACCCCCAGTAGAATATGACTCTCGGCTTCATTCTATCCTAAATGAGATGGCATGACAAAATGCCTTACAAACCTCTTCCACTGATTGTGATATGAAAGCCAACAACATAATCAAATAATAGATCCTGCAAATCAGTTCATCATATACAAATAGCTCATCTCCGAAGAACCGTTTCAATAGATTGAGTCCTATGCTGGAGCAAAGCCTTCAGCTTTTATGACTGAATCCCTGGTAAGACTTTATGTTTGCTTATTATCTCTTCTCCTAAATGCCGACTTGAGAATTCTAAAAGCAGCACAGCTCATGTATGAACATTTTCAAAACACGGTCCAATACATATCATGGCACTGTCTAGTAAGATGATCATTGTCTTAAAGCCTTTTCATGTCAATGAAGATATTCTCCTAATTATCCAACACCTTGCTCAATAGCAATCATCTATTATTGGAGAAACGAAATCATGGTTAAGAAGGAGACCAAATCTATTTCATTTCCTTTGTCACCGCAGAAAAGAAACTTTTCCAGTCAACTCAAGTAACATGTCAAGCTTGCCTACCAATTTATAAAATCAAAAATTGCAGACGGAATACATTTATCTGCAGATGTTACCACAGTTATCCAACTGTTAATAAAATGTTGCTCACTGTACTAAAAGCAATGCCCAACTCACATATTAATCCAGCTGAAAGAAGACAATACTGGCACATTACCTTTCTTAAATAGAGAAGTTAAAATTGTCTCACCTCATTTAAACGAAATGGTGGCTGTATGAATTCTGGATTCTGTTCCAAAGTTTCTTCCAAGAATTTCTGATACTTTGATAAGGCAAAAAAGTAATTGTCCTCCTTTCTAGGAACACAGGGCTTCAGATGCATAGGACAACAGTTGTTATCCAGAAGATCTTTCTCATCCTAGAAAAATGCAGAGCCAACGATATTAATCTATGGCTTCCAATAAACTAGAAAGATCATTTCTATTGTTTTCAGCGGAAACAATTAGCGAGGGTAATAGCACTACTTGCACTGAAACACTACCACCATCAGTCAAAATTAATAGCTTTTGACCGAAAACAGGTCTTACCTTGTACTCTTCACAGTTGACACAATATAGACCTTCGTAATCAGCTCGGTATATGTCACCATTCTCGAGGACCCTAGAATAGAACTGTTTAACAATTGCTTCATGCTTAGCATCAGTTGTCCGAATGAATTTATCATAGGCTATGTCCAACTGCAGCCAAAAATAGAAAGGAACCACAAAGAATACAAACCCAGCGTTAAAGCCTGCGCTATCATAAATTCTCTCATAAATAAGAGACAAAATGATTTGATACTTGGCAATTACATCTTTCCAGAGAGCCTTGTAAGCTTGTGAAATCACGTCACAGTGTTCACTGGGGCTTGAACCACAGGCACTAGCAGCTGTGGCAATCTTCTCGCCATGTTCATCGGTGCCAGTGATAAATATAACCTTTTTCCCCAAGAGCCTCTGCCATCAAAAGGAGAAGTGAAGCAGTGTCATCAAGAAATTCACAACTCTTACAAGAATACAGAACAAGTCACTCCACTGTCAAGACATAGCAATTATTAACTAGAGAAACAAAAAGAAATATAAGTGTAAGCCTTTTAATCTGAAGAAACAGAAGTTAGAACCAAGTCAATGTTTATTAGAAGCGTTTTCTGGAGCCGATTTCCAATCCAAAACCCAGCATAAACAAAAGAAAAATCCCATCTTGATGATTAAATTGCATTAGATTACCACGAACAGCAAATGCTAAAGAACGAATTATGAAGTCAGCTTTGTCTATGGAACAAAAACTCATCCCACCAGCTAGAGGCAGACTCATTCATTTTCTTCAAGGCAAAAGTTCAATCGCAATCAACTGGTACTCTTTATTCGCATCTGCTCTGATAAAAGAAACAATCGCTTATCGCCATTGATTTCTACTCCAAATGACATCAAGAACATGGGTTTTTGCCTTTACCGACACCCATAACTCGCAAACATCAAAAAACGATTAAAAAAAGAAAAAGAATTTTGTCAACGAAAGACGAACAATGTCTGAAGACAAAACCTGAAAGCGAGCAATAGCATCAGCAGCAATGGTAGTGTAGGCGCTGCCCATGTGAGGAGGGGCATTGACGTAATAAAGCGGTGTCGTGAGGATGAAAGGGGTGTCGGTCCCCGAAGCGCCGTTGCTCGACCCAGTACAGCACATAGCTCTATGAGTCGACGACGCTGAAGAAGAAGAAGAAGAGAAAAGGGTGTGGCGGAATTGGAGACGAGACTTCGAAATGGAAGGCTTGGAGGTCATGGCATGCCAAGGGTTTACGAACCACACGCTGCAGCTTATCCTCGTCGCCATTGGCGTAGCCCCTTTTGCCCTCAGAGGAGCAGTGGAGGCTTATCGTGAGCGGTTCTACTACTATCTTGTGTCTGCGTACGAGGAAGAGGAAAGTACTTTGGGTGCTCCTCCGTTCTCTCCCGGCAGTCCATTGCGATCTAGCCACCGATCAAAATCTTTTATTCTTGACTTCTCTAAATTCAAATCCGGTTTTTTTTTTGGGCGAAATTCAAATCCGGTTTAATTAGAGCCGATATGTGTCCGTCAACTCGAGCTCGCAAAATTCTGATTAGAGAGTAAAACTGTAAAATTCTCAAACATAAAAACCATAATCAGAGACATAACCCGATAATAAAAACATTGCATTTCAAAGTTCCGTGTATATCATGTTTTTATTATCGGGTTTCAATAGACATGTCATCTTCGGCTAATTTCAATCTTGCATCGCAAAAATTTGAATAGAGAATCTTGTGCAAATTGAAAAAACCTTTGTATTTATCTAGATTATTGGGCACTCTTCTACTTAGAAAGAGAAATTCATATTATATAGATATAGGCCACAATATTTCCACCTATTACTTGAAACATCTTTACTATCTTCCGTTTAATTATCTATAAGATATTTCCTGAAATAATATACGCGAAGTAACAGTAGATTTATTCTTCTTTTTCCCTCTCGTGGATTTTTTTCAAAAAATAAATGATTAGATGGCTATCCTTAATTCACTATGAGATTAGCAAGATATTACAAGTCACAAAAAAATGAATAATAAATAATTAAAAATTATTATGGAGTCCACTCCTTCAAGAATTTGTGCCTCAAAATTACTATCATAGTCCATTGTTATGCTAGCAAAACTCTTTCCAAAATATATATGGGTTTCTCGTCCTTCACATTTCGATATTTCCCAATTTTTTTCTTTCACATTTAAACCAAAAATTTTCACCAAATTAGACGTTATTCAACCCTTCATTTTCATATCTTATAGTTTTTTCTTTTTTTGTTGCATAAGCTAATCTTAGAATTACATATAGATAGGAGCTATATAGTCTTTGCTCTTATGATTGAGCATATTAGCTATTTAGGTCTGTTTGGCAATTATTCTGATCCAAAAAAGTAATTCTTATTATAATCATATTTTCTGATTCTATTCTCTAGATGATTTTTAGATAATTAGATCGCGTTTGATAAATGTACAAAATTTCTATCCCCAAAACAACAAAGTGGTGAGAATTGTTCTTTTAAAATTTTTCATCTTTTTTTTTTAAGATTAAAATTTTTTTAAACTTTTTATAATTTTTTAAAAAATGTAAATTTTATAAATCCCCCATTTTAATTATTTTTATTTTCTTAAATATTTTTTAATTTTCTTTAATTTTCTAATCCCCCCTTCTAAAATTTTTAGATTTTTTGTTAAATTTTAAAGCTTATTTTTAGATTTAATTTTAAAAAATTCATTTAGTAAATTAGTTGTTAGTAAATTTTCAATTTTAATTTTAATTTTAATTTTTTTAAGTTCAGAAGTCTAGGTGGACTTAATCTTTTAAAAGAACTAAGATTTTGTTATATTTTGTGATTCTTAAAAGTGATTCTTTTTTCCAAAATCAATTATTTTTTATTCTTGTTTTTGCTCCAAAACTGCTCTCGAAAAATGAATCAAAGTCGAAATCATTTAAGTTATCAAACACGTTTCTCATCCTTTTTTTGTTCCAAAGAACAAAATTAGAGAATCGAATCGTTGTCAAACAGGACTCTTAGCTTTTTATTTTGTTCTTTTCTATCTCTTAGGGGCACACATGGCAATACTTTTACTCTATAAATTAACTTATGGCTAGAAGCTAATTTGGCTAAAACGACGTCGAATGTAATCAATCTGTTTGAATTGACGCAAGCTAGTGTATTAGCATGGAAAGTAACGAACAATTTGTCTCCATCAAAGCCACAGTATTGTTACCTAAATTGTTGGGAACCACCCCTCCCCCCCTTCTCTTCTTAGGGCAATGCATTAGTCTCACCTGAGTACGCGAGAGGAGGTGACGTCACGCTCTCAAAAGAGATTTATCTATCGCAACCAGCGCAAGGAAGAATGACCCGTGCTTTCCTCACTATTATAATTTATTTTTGAAAAAAAGCCACCAAAAACCCTAAACTATGCTCGATGTTAGAGGTGGTCATTTGGAACCGTGGGCCCGGAACCGGCCCGTTGACCGGGCCCACGATTCCATAAGTTTCGGAACCGGCCCGAATCACGGGTTCTCGGGCCGGTTCCGACCCGTAATTAAAAAAAAAAAAAAAAAAGTGGCGTGAACCGGGCCCTCTTCCCCCCCAAAACCCACCCAATGGCCACTTTGGCCGTTGCACATGCATGCAAGGCAATTTGGCCGTTGCCATTTATAAATAAAAAAAAATGAATTATTTTTATTTTTTGCCTATAAATTTATATCATCTCCCTTTTCATTTTCCTCACAAATTCTCTCAACAATTCTCTCAAATTCTCTCAAATCCTCTCAATTCGCTCAAATTCTCTCAATTCTTTCAATCGAATTTCCGATCAATTCTCTCAAAAATGGCAAGTGGAAGCGGAAATGCCGACAAGGACAAGATGGTTGTGGGTGATTCCGAGTATCCCATTCCCGAATATGATTCTCGTAAGTATACATGTTGGGAAGACAACAACGATAATATCAACTATGTCCCGATTCCGAACGTCGAGCACATCCCAACACAAAAAAGTCTTCATCCTCCCACCGGTGTCGAAGAAGCGTCAACGGCAAATGAGCCGGAACGGAAGGGTCAAGATAATACATCCGACTTGTGGCTACATTTCGACAAGGTACGTGATGAAGGCGAAGGTAAGTATAATGTAAAATGTAAATATTGTTCGCAAACATATAAATTTACGAAAGGAGACGGCTATGGAACATTCCGTCGGCATTTGACGAAAAAACATCTAACGCAAGCGGGGATCGACAATACGCAACAACAAATTTCCGGGTACGCCACTTCTAATCATCATCCTATATTCTGTTACACCGATGCACTTTATAAACAAACGTTAGTTGAATATGTTGCCCTTGATCATGCTCCGTTTAATACTGGTGAAAATTTTAATATGAAATATTTGGCAAATAGCGCGTTGGTTCCGCAAGCACTAACTATTCCAAAAAATACTCTTAAACGCGAACTTTTTCATCTTTATAAAAAAGGAAAAAAATCTTTAGCAAAATTTTTTGCGGAATTCAATGGACGTGTGCATATAGGTAGCGATATTTGGAGTGATCCTTGCCAAATTCATTCTTATATGGGTGTCACGTATCATTAGATAGGTGACGATTGGACTATTCAAAAAAGACTTATTGCATTCCGAGTTTTTGATGAAAGACATTCCGCTCATAATATTTATAGAATAATTAGACAAGTTTTAGAAGAATATAATTTGATAAATAAAGTATTTTCAATTGGTTTTGATAATGCCGCCACAAATACCGCTTCTATTCCCGAATTAGAAAATATTTGCAAACCCACTTTTGGGGGACAATTTTTTCACATTAGATGTGTTTGTTATGTTTTAAATTTATGTGTACAAGATGGTTTATGAACTTTTGACACTTCTCTCGCCCCAATAAAGGGTGCAATTAAATTTTTATGAAGTCGTCCCCATTTTATAAAATCATGGGGAAAATTTTGTAAACAAAATGGGAGAAGGGCAAGAAGATTTCCAAAAGATATTCCGACTTGTTGGACTTCTACGTACGAGTTGTTTCGGCAAACTTTTGATTATAAAGATTTATTATGTATGTTTATTTCACAAAATATTCTCGAAATTACTTTACTTCCTCAACATTGGGACGTTTGCAAAAAAAATTTAGATTTTTTGAAAATTTTTAATGATGCAATTAAGACTTTATCTGGTATTTATTATCCTACTACGCATTTATTTTTAATAGAGTGTGTTAATATTGGTAGTGTTTTTAGTGAATATGAAAATGATACTGAATTAGCTCGAACTATTTTAGTAATACTAGAAAAATGGTTGCATTATTATTTACAAATTCCTCTTGTCTATTTAGTTGGTATTGTTTTTTATCCATGTATTAAATTAGACGGTTTACTAGATTATTTGAATGTGTATTATCATGATTGTTTACATTTAGAAGATTCAATAGATATTTCAAATATACTAGGAGATATTAAAGAATCTATAGTAGTATTATATAGAGAATTTTGTAGTATATATGGTTTAAGTGATTCCGGATCTTTACAATCTACTGCCTCACGTAGCGAAGGTGGTAGTTCACTTAGTAGAAGGTATAATATGCTCAAGAGTAGGCAAAAAAATAAAAATAAAAATGGGCAACATGTAGTATTTCTGAATTAGAAAAATATTTAACCACTCAATTTGAGTTTCATGATGCAAAACATAGTACAAATTTTGAAATCCTAAAATAGTGGAAAAGTCACCAAATCGATTACCCAGTTCTCGCCCTCATCGCTCGTTAGATATTAGCAACCCCTTCTTCAACGGTTGCGGTTGAACAAGCATTTAGCGCTGGAAGATTAGTTTTGAACTCTCCCCGTTCAAGATTAAGCCCGGAGTCCGTGGAAGCTCAAGCTTGTATCAACGATTGGACAAGGGCGAAATTTCGACACCAAGAGCTAGATCGAGAACACGAATTTTTTAGCAATGATATTGAAGATACCACAGCCACGGGTACCACAACCGGTAGCGACGATTGAAGATGAGGTAAGTTGGGATTATCAAAAGTAAAAAAACTACATAAGTTTTGATTCTTCTATCCCCAAGAAGATATGTAGGCGCTTAATAATAATTCATTAAGTTCAAGCCCATTCCTCCTCTCTCTCTCTTTTTTCCCCACATTTTATTACAATGTACAATTTGATTATTTTTTATAATTTATAATTTATTATGTTTATTTTATTATTTATTATTTTAAAAATTAAAATTAAAAAAGGAACTGGAATTAATTGGCCCGGGAACCCGCCCGGGAACCGAACCGGCCCAGAATCGGAATTTTCAACGGCCGGTTCCTGTTCCACCTTTTCGTGGAACCGGAACCGGCCGCCTCTACTCGTTGTGACACATTTACCCCAAACTTTTTATTGTGACACTAAAAACTCCAAACTTATAGGCATGTGACACATTTATCCCAAATTTTGAGGTAAATGTGTCACATAGATATAAGTTTAAGATTTTTGATATCACAAAAAAATATTTTGGGGTAATTATGTCATACGAGTACAAGTTTAGGATTTTCGATGTCATAAGAAAAAGTTTAGGGTAAATGTGTCGCATGAGTAAAAGTTTGGGGTTTTTGGTGTCACAAAAAAAAAGTTTGGGGTAAATGTGTCACAGTTGACATAGTTTAGGGTTTTTTGTGGTTTTTTCCCTTTTTTTTCGGTCTCTATCGAAATTGCAAGACGAGGAACCTAAGTGCTATCAATTTTCTTGCTTATTTCTCAAGAATTGGGGTTGCAATTTTTGACATTGAGAAAAATTATCCAAAAAGTCATAAATCCGATGTACGACAATCAATTCAAACCTAATTTTTTTAACTTATCAATTTAGTCATAGAAATTTTTACTATTTGCCAATGTAGTCCTTCATGCTAATTTTAGTGGAAGACACGGGCGATTTTTGCAAAATTTCTAAAATATTCAGAATTTTTTCTCTTTTTTTTTTTCGAGTTACTTTTCTAACCTTTTCCATTTCTCTTGTTTTTTCTAATTCCCTTTGTCGACGCTGATGGCCAGACCTCACCAAGATTAACTAAAGAACTATATTGAAAAATTGTCAAAATATTTACAACTAAATTGACAAATTAGAAAGTATATAACAAGATTAGGACTTTTAGACAATTATCCCTCTCGTATTTGCATACATTATGTGTTTTCCCTTTATCCACAAGGATTTGATTAACAAGTGCTTTTTCTTTCATCCTCATGTTAGATGTAGTTCGTCTTAAAAAAATATTTCTCCAAGTATGATTAACCTCCTTAACAAAATCCTCTTATTTTTAAACTATAATTTCAATCAAAGTTGTGCCTGGATGAGCCGGCTGATGCACCCCCCCTTCATCTTTTTCCAAGAGAGAAGAAACATGCTTAGAGCTGATAATTCGTTTTGTGTTGTGTTTGTGTTGAAATAGGGGTGCATGAAGATAGCTAATTCTTACCCGATGCGTTTTCATGTACGTGTTCAACTGGTCCGACACAAATACATGCATGATAAAGTGGATAATAAGACACGACTCGACTATCATGGTTATCAAATATGTCATCGTAATAGACAATATGACTATTTGTTACGAATGAAGTGTGTTAGTATTTCTCTCCTATGGGCTTTGTTACTCTATATTATGTTTTTGTTTAACTACTTGCTCTCTTGAAAATGAGTATTGCCTTTATAAAACTTTTAACGATTGAATAGAATAGGATACATGCTTATCGTATAGTATAAAAAGATGAGAAGTTCACTTAAGACGCGTCAATTCGTGTTTTAACAAGCGGGTTAACTTGAGCAAGGTACGATTTTTGTGATACGGATCGATTTATGCTAAATTCAAACTTTTTTTTTGTTGTGGTCTAGAAATTCAAACTTGTTTAATTTCCTAAAAATTGATTGCCCTTCTCCGACACTTACCGCTCGACCTAAGAGCGGAGCTTTCTACAGGAAGAGTTGCGACTCAGCGTCGGTTCCCCCAAAAATGGTCAATGCAATGAAGGTTTTCCGACTTGAGAAGAAGTGCCCCCAAAGCATTCAATTGAATAGGAGAGGCCTTCATCAATCAATCTTCAGTCACCACATTCTTTTCGGTTAATTCAAAATTGATTTTTTTTTATTTTAATTTTAGCACTAATTATCATTCGTCTCCCACTCCAGTTTGACTTCACTTTACACATTGTTTTACTATAATAGTAGTTATGCCCGAATGAGACCGCAAATGGTAACCAAACATGCTTAGAGTTGGTAATCTGTGTTGTGTCGTGTTGATCATGGTGCACTGGAATTGGGGTACACAAATATGGCTATACATATACATTTCGTATACATATCAAACCGCTTCGACATAAGTACATATGTGATAAAGTGGGTCATGAGACACGACTCGATTATCATGATTATAAAAAATGTCATCGTTGTAGATAATCTTACTATTTGTTACATCTAGAGTGCGTTATATGTTTAGTTTTTTTTTTTTTTTTGGTCCTATGGCTATAGTTACTCTAAATATGACTTTTGTTTTACTCATTGTTCTCTTAAAAATGAGCATTACCTTATAAAACTTTTAACGGGTTCACTTAAGACGCGTTAATTTATGTTTTAGCAAGCGGGATTAACCTAAGTAAGGGCCCTTTGTGATACAAATAGGTTAAAGCCAAATGGAACCGCGTTTAATTTCCTCCCCATGCCCCATTCATTTTAGCTAATGTCAAAATCAATGTTTGTTATTTTAATTTTAACAATAATCATCGTTCGTCTCCCCCCTTCAGTTGACTTTCCTCCGTTGCATCTCTGTCTCTCTCTCTCTGTTGCCCACGCTGAAGCAATCTGACCATTCTCATGGAGGACAAGAAGCACGGCGAGGAGCAGCTATGCACCCTCGAGAAGCGCGGCAACCTCTTCTTCCTCACCCTCACCGGCGCCGGCGAGCACCGCCTCAACCCCAACCTCATCTCCTCCCTCCGATCAGCCCTCTTCCGCCTTCAGTCCGACCCCTCCGCCTCCTCCGCCTCCGCCCTCATCACCACCGCCCACGGCAAGTTCTTCTCCAACGGCTTCGACCTCGACTGGGCCCAGTCCTCCGAGCCCCGCCTTCAGCTCATGTCCTCCTCCCTCCGCTCCCTCGTCCACGACCTCATCTGCCTCCCCATGCCGACCATCGCCGCCGTGACCGGCCACGCCTCGGCTGCCGGAATGATGCTCGCCCTCAGCCATGACTATGTGGTCATGCGGCGCGACCGGGGCTTCCTCTACATGAGCGAGGTGGACATCGGGCTCGTGATCCCCAATTGGTTCATGGCCCTGATGATGTCCAAGATCGGCGACCCGAGGGCCCGGCGCGAGGCCGTGATGAGGGCGGCGAAGCTGACGGCGGAGGACGGGGTGAGGATCGGGGTGGTCGACTCGGCCCACGACGGCGCGGAGGCGACGGTGGCGGCGGCGGCCGAGCTGGGGGAGGCGTTGGTCGCGAGGAAGTGGGACGGACACGTGTACGCTGGGAATCGGAGGGTGGTGCTGCGGGAGGTGCTGGAGGCCGTCAGATACGATGAGACCGTCACGAAGGTGGCGGATAAGGCCGGGTCGAAATTATAATTGGGCTTTCTCTTGAGGCCCGTTTCGAGTGTTCTTGTGAAATTGTTCGGCCCGTTGGGCCTTTCGATGTAAAAGATGTTTACATATCGCAGTACAATAAGGCGGCTGAGCAGGAGATGAAATCATCCTGTGTGGCGTGGCACTTGGAAAATGAAAACAATTATCATTATATGCTACTATCGATACTGTATTTTTGTTGTGCTTATATATGTCGAGGCTAAAAAAAATAAAAATAAAAATAAAAAATGTATGTCGAGGCTTGCATATTCATAACCTAGAATTTCAACGGTCATGAAATCGGTTCGATTCCTTAAAAAATTACTATCTGATTCTGTCCCAATTTTTTTTTTTCGAAAATCACTAGATTTCGCTTCGTATTCAAATATGGTTTCATCAACTTTCTATCCATTTAAATTCTAATGTATATTTTGGATTTTTTCCTTCTTTTTCTTTTTTTTTTCCTTCTCTCTTTTTTTCTTTTCACTTTCGCTTTGGACAAAAATGGAATCAACTCAATTCAGTGACTCGCCTTCCACCGCCACCTCACTCGATGGCAAGGAGCATGAATCCTTTGAGCTCCCTCGCATGGGTGAACATTCATGGTGTTGGGTACGTAACGCCGTAAGTAGTAAAATTAAGCTGAAATAATAGCTCTAAGAAAACGATAACAACTTTAGTAAAGACCAAGTCAATGAATAAAATTTTCAAATGAATTATCTTAACAAGTAAGAATGAATGAGTTACAAACCAAATGTCAACTTGCTTGATTAAAACAAAATTGAAACATAATTCAATTGGAGACAGGTCCCCACTTGTCTTGAGTTTTCAGCTTTGCCGATGCCATTATTTGGCCAAAGAGGTCCCAAAAAATTTTGTCACACTCGAAATTTTTCTCAAGGGGCTTTGGAGGTCTAAAAATCCATTGAAAAAGCTGAACCAAACGCAACCTAAGCTACTGAATCAACACTCTTGATTTTCCTTTATACTAATGAACAATTTGTCTCCATTAAAACCATGGGATCATTGCCTCAACTGTTGGGTGCAACTAATGCCATATAACTAGTGCGAGTTGGAACCCCCTTGAGGCAATTCCCCAATCTCACCTGAGTATGCCGGAGGAGGTGACCTCATGTTCTTGCAAGAGACTTATGTGTCAGCAACCAGTGCAAAGAAAAATGACTCGTGCCTTCCTCACTATTATAGATTTTTTTTTTGTCTCCATCGAAATTGCAAGATGAGGCACCTAAGGTGCTAGCGGTTTTCTTGCTTTTCAAAGGAATTGGATTCGAAGTTTTTGCTATTGGAAAATTATCCAACAAAGTCAAAAATCTATTGTACAATGACCAATTCAGCTCTAAATTTTTCAATTTGGTTAATTTAGTTCTAACCATTTTTACTATTTGCCAATGTAGTCACTCCGGCCAATTTTAATCGAAGACACGGATGAAATTTTTAAAATTTTTAATGAATATTCTTTTTTCATTTTTTTCTAACTTCTTTCGTTTATATTGTTTTTCCTATTTACCTTTGGTGGTCACCGATGGCCGGACCTCACCAAAATTGGTTAAATGGACTATGTTGAAAATTCGTTAAAAGGTTTAGGACTAAGTTGACAAATTAAAAAGTTTATGATGGAATTAGAACATTTTAGATAATTATCCCTCTTGTATTTGTATCCGTTGTATGGACATACTTTTACCTTCACACATTTGATTAACAAGTGGTTCCACTTTCATCCTTAAGTTAGATGTAGTTTCTCCAAGTATGATTAACCTCCTCAACTAAATCCTCATATTTTTAAGCTATAATAATGATAGTCATACCCGAATGAGACCACAGATGCACCCCCTTCATCTTTTGTAAGAGAGAATGACATGCTTAGAGCCAGTAATTCGTGTTGTGTCTTGTTGATTGTGCTGTGTTGGAATAGGGGTACACGAATATGGCTAACTCATATACCATATATTTTTATGTTAGTGTTGAACTGTTTCGATAGGAATACATGTCATGAGATATGACTCGATTATCATGGTTATCAAGTGTCATCATCGTAGACAGTATGACTATTTGTTACATCCGAAGTGTGCTATATGTTTTAGTTTTTTTTTTTTTTGTCCTATGGCTTTAGTTACTCTAAATATGTTTTTGTTTAACGCCTAGTTCTCTTAAAAATGAGTATTACCTTTACAAAATTTGTTATGATCGAAAAGAATAAGGACACATGTTTATTTTCTCGCATAAAAAAAATGACAAGTTCACTCAAAACACGTCAATCCATGTTTTAACAAGCATGTCAATGTCTTAAATAGTTTCACCTGTTTGTAATACAAATCGGTTAAAGCTGAATTCAACCTTGTTTAATTTCCTCCTCATGCCACATTCTTTTTAGTTAATGTCAAAAATCATCGGGTGCCATCGGATACGATTGATTAACCAATGTTTCCAAATTTAATGTTGGTTCGTTGGATCCATATAAATCAATTCCCAGAATCTCAATTAATAGAAAAATGAAACGATTCGCATTGTACAAAATAAATTTTATAGCGAAATACTGACGTTTCTTTTCCTCCCGCATTGATGGAAGTAGATAAATCGGAATTAAGTCCAACTCCCACGTGATGAATTTTTTTTTTTTTTTTACAATAATTATCGTTCGTCCCCCCGTCAGTCGATTTCACTCTGCACATTGCGTTGAAACTCCATCTCTTTCTCTCTCTGTCGCCCACACAGAAGCAATCTGACCATTCTCATGGAGGACAAGAAGCACGGCGAGGAGCAGCTATGCACCCTCGAGAAGCGCGGCAACCTCTTCTTCCTCACCCTCACCGGCGCCGGCGAGCACCGCCTCAACCCCAACCTCATCTCCTCCCTCCGATCCGCCCTCTCCCGCCTACAGTCCGACCCCTCCGCCTCCTCCTCCTCCGCCCTGATCACCACCGCCCAAGGCAACTTCTTCTCCAACGGCTTCGACCTCGACTGGGCCCAGTCCTCCGAGCTCCGCCTTCAGCTCATGTCCTCCTCCCTCCGCTCCCTCGTCCACGACCTCATCTGCCTCCCCATGCCGACCATCGCCGCCGTGACCGGCCACGCCTCCGCTGCCGGAATGATGCTCGCCCTCAGCCATGACTATGTGGTCATGCGGCGCGATCGGGGCTTCCTCTACATGAGCGAGATGGACATCGGGCTCGTGGTCACCAACTGGTTCATGGTCCTGATGAGGTCCAAGATCGGCGACCCGAGGGCCCGGCGCGAGGCCGTGATGAGGGCAGCAAAGCTGACGGCAGAGGACGGGGTGAGGATGGGGATCGTCGACTCGGCCCACGACGGCGTGGAGGCGACGGTGGCTGCGGCGGTCGAGCTGGGGGAGGCGTTGGTAGCGAGGAAGTGGGACGGACACGTGTACGGTGAGAATCTGAGGGTGGTGCTGCGGGAGGTGCTGGAGGCCGTCGGATACGATGAGGCTGTCGAGGAAGTGGCGGACAAGGCCCGGTCGAAATTGTAGTTGGGCTTGCTCTTGAGGCCCGTTTCGAGTGTTTTGTGAAATTATTCGGCCCGTTATGTTTAAATGTTCCACCAACTCTAGCACTTGATCATTACAAAAATCCGCACCTTCGACACCACGACTTTTGAACTGTGGATCCCAGACCAATACCAGCCTTAACAATTGCTTTATAGTTCACTCCTATTGACTAAAACCATGGAGATATTCTACATGGCGGCCCACATACTTCATAATGTTTCCTAGCTCCATATTTCCACCCAAGTTAAGTGCAATTGTAAAATTTGTTAGAACAATAAACAAACCAATTAGTTTGTAAAAACTTCTCATAGATAACTAGCAAAGATGGGAAGATCAAGTTCAGCGCACCTTTTTCTTTCTTTCGAAGCCCTTTTGGGGGGGTAAACTCTTCACAACTTATCGATGGATATAACCCCTTTGGTATGAATAGTTTAATAGACGAGTTAAAAGAACATCAAGTTCAATAAACAAGACGCTCCGCTTTTTTCTAAGTTCCACACACAAGCCAGAAGGTGAACTCTCATAGCCCACTCCTTGGGATCTTTCACACAAAGTCGAACAAGTTGGACATACAACCAAGGGCAAAGAATCAAAGACAAAAACATTACCGGCGATAAAAGAGTGTGCTTGGGTCTTTTTTGACACTTTCCCTCCCTTTTTTTAGTCAATTTCAACATCAATCTTTTATTTTAATTTTTAATAATAATTATCACCGTATCCTGAAAATTCCGAA
The DNA here is from genome assembly GCF_020921035.1 of Rhodamnia argentea. Classification (NCBI taxonomy): domain Eukaryota; kingdom Viridiplantae; phylum Streptophyta; class Magnoliopsida; order Myrtales; family Myrtaceae; genus Rhodamnia; species Rhodamnia argentea. The sequence goes on along the minus strand of NC_063157.1, from coordinate 18,635,728 downwards.
TAAGGGCTCGATATGTCCTCATTTTCTCAAAAAAGGGTATGAAATGGATCTTGTTCAAATAAAGGCTGGAATTTGGTAGGGATCGTTTTGATTCAAGGCTTGTTGCGACCCTCCTAGATCCGAAGAGAGAGAGGGCTAATGGGTCCCCCTTCCGGCCCAGGCATGTGTGGACCTTCGGACGCGGGCTTCTCCCAAGACTCATTACCCAAATCGCAACGGAGGATAAAATTGGGTCGACCTTCGGTGCGGTCTAGTGGCATGTACTATGTGTGCATGCCTCGGAGTCGCCACCAATCGTTTCGCGGAAGATACGATTAGAAACCCTATCGAATAGTTGAAAGCTTTTATTCGATTCTCAGAGAACCGGAGAAATGGGTTCGGGGACTTGGTTACACCAATTATCTTAATTGACGCCCTTTCGGTACCTAAGTTGAATGGATTTTTCTAATATTAGATTTCATGCGGACGAGTGGGGTACGAATCTTAATCTAAGAGTTCATGCATATGAGAATGATTATCCTAGCAATCACAATCAAATAAAGTAAATACGCAAATCAAGGAATCCATAACATGCGAATAAATCGCATCAAATCGGCATGACATTCCTAGTATAGCCCTATTAGCTTAGGGAAAGGACCTTCAAAGCATAAGAGGAAGTCGGGAGTGATTCGGAAGCGATTCGCCCATGATGGGCAAAATTGTAATTTTGAGAAAATCTGGGGACGATTTGCCAAAAGGGGCAAAATCGTCATATCAAAAGAGATCTGGAGTGAGAAATGTTGAAAATATGATTGACCATCTAAACTGACCAATTTCCTAATTTTTGACATCTTTTTAGAATTTTTTTGAAATTTTCCGGAGACAAATTACCCCATGAAGGTTAAAATTGTCATTTTTAGAAAGATCGGGAAAAGAAATCTCGAGATAGGATTGGCTAGTTGATTGTGGCCATTCCTCGATTTTTGAGAATTTCTAGAATTTTTTTTTAGGAATTTTCTACAATTTTTCCTAATTTTTTTTGGATTTTCTATGATTTTTCTATTTATTTATTTTTATTATTTATTCCGAGTCGAACCGGGTCAACCCGGTCGACAAAACCAGTCAACCCGGTCTAGACCCTTGCCCAAACCCGCACGGCACCACAACGACGTCGCACCAACATTTTTCTATTTAATTTTTCAAATAGTATTAAATTTTTCATTTGATTTTCAAAAAATCCCGCCTAAAATCTGCGACGCTCCGGATTGCGCCACGTGGTACTCGTTCAGCGGTCTGATCTCTCTATTTAAATCGACGGTCCAGATTAAAATGAGGTTTAATCTCTACCGTTCAATCTGATTATCGAGATCGACGATTCGGATCAAGTGGCACGACCAATTGTGACCATTCGATCTCAATCTGCGATCGACGGTTCAAATTGAAGGGTGTGATTAAACCTCGATCGTTCGATCCGAGAATTTTTTATTTTCTGAATATGATTTTTATTACTTATTTGAATTTCCGAAAATTTGATCCAAAGATCGGAATAGTGACACGCAGCCAAACCTGGGCCGTGCGATCACAAAAATCGGATTTTTATTTTTCGAAAAATGAATAATTTTGAAAAAAAATCATTTTATTTTCCCAAAAATCCAGGATCGTGACACGTGGTGTTATTTCAACCATCGGATCCACTTTTTTATTTTTGCTTCTGTTGTAACAACTTGCTGACGTGGCCGCCACATGTGCACCACGTAGCGCCACGTAGGCGTTGACCAGGTCAACTTGCATTGACTGGTCAACGTCTCATCGGGGAAGATGATCGGCGTCGGCGAATCTCGTCGGCGCCTCGTCGGAAACCCGATTCCCACCTATAAACGACCCTCAAGCTTCGCGATTTCGCTAGCAAACGATCCCTTCGCCATTCCAGATTAACATACCTCGAACTCAACCACGAATAACACCTAAAATATGAGTGACCGAAACTCCATGGCCACGAAATTCCAGTGAAAATACGTAATCCAGCGAACGAATATACGTTGATTACCGATCATCTAAACTCAGACTTAAGCATATAATCGACGTCAATAACGATTCAGGAAACTTACCTGATCATCCTAAGAGATTTAGGATCATCCATTAGCGACTTCCAACTCGAAGCTCCGGCGAGGTATATACGTAGGTTTGGATGTACGTTTTTTGACCAAATCAATGCACAGAAAAGGGGGAATGAAGTTCAGGAGGTGTTTTAAATGCAAACGAAAGTGAAAGAAGAATGAATAAAGAGGATTGCAGACTTGTAGTTCAGATTGGTGTTCTTTGGTTCACATAGGCATTCCATCGAACAGGTACCATACGACTATCAATGCTGAATGTATTCCGATCATAAACTAGATCATTCAAAACTAAACCTATATCTGCACTCAACTAACTCAGATTATTCGAAGCGATGCATCTATTCAACTCGACATGGATGGAATCGACTTAAATCGTAGGCTCACAGTGTTCGCCGGAAAACTAACAGAGAGATTCGAGCTCGCCTTTCACGTCGGAGACGATCTGAGACGCGAGGGCGACAAGCTTCGTTTGATCCTGATCTCACTTCTTTCTCCTTTCTCCCTTTTTCGTTCTCCAATTTTCTCTCTTTGCTTTCTCTCTGATCATCCACCACGCTCCCCCCTTCTCTTTTTCTGTTCCTCTCCTTTTATTTGTGAGCACCTCCCCTCGAAATTCTTCTCTAACTGATTCCCGTTAACTGCCAAATCTTTTGGAAGCTTTTTTCGAGGAGCAACGGATTCACAAACAGATGACGCTTCTCTATTTTGCGCCTGTGAAGCTTTGGGGAAGACGATGAATAGTGCCGGGTTGTCGGGTCGGATCCACCTGACCCGACAGACCCGGTTCGTGCAAAAGAAGGTCAAATTGACACAGTAATTATCATTCTTTCACAAAATTGACGTAAAAAATTGCTTTTCCAATATGGATTACCTCTAAAAACATGATTTTCATGAAAAATACCCTAGGAATTGAGTGAAATCCCCAAATGTCAGGTAGGATCCGAAAGTGATTTTCACAAAATCAAAGTCCTTAGTGAAAGAATTAGCATCAATTGAGCCTATCATTGGATTCGGAAGGTCGAAAACTATAGGATATGAGTCATGGGGCTCCATGGGTGTTTCTTAGGAAGATTTAATTTCGGATTTGGCATTTTAAGGACTAAAGTGAAAGAATTTCTTATGCAATTAAGTCCCTAATGCCGAAATTGAGCAAATTAAAAAGCAACTGGACCAGAATGTCAAATAGAATGTTGAAGAACCATGTCAATACTCATGAGAAGGACAAAAATAAAATGAAATGACTCGGATGGTATTTTTGTGCCCAATTCGAAGGGTGCGCTTGTGAAAGAACACACAAATCTGAATTGAAATTTTCAAATTTTAGGAGGTCAAGATGAAAAGGGAATTAAAATAAAAATACTGACTATTTTTCTGTATTTTTGTGACATCGAATAGTATTTTTCTTTATTTTTTGGGAATTTTCCTATTTTCTGAAAAATATCAAAAAATGCGAAAAATTATTTTTTGATCTAAAATGGTTCCTTGAGCTTGGCCAAGGCTACCAAAGTTGATTTTGTAATTTTCCCATTTTTTTTTTATGAATTTCTTCAAAAAATCAATCGGAAAAAGGTTGATTAAAAAATTAGGTGTCAACAAGGTCGATCCCTTTTTTGTTTGCTCGAGTAAATAGAAAAGCTTTCTTGTTATTGTTGATTATAACACTTTAAAAAGCGGCTATTAACTTCAAGATCCGAAGGAGATGTAGTGGCTTTGACTTTTTTTTTCTTTGTTGAGATTGGCTTGGTCTTCAGTGTATCGCACCAAAGCTTGTGAACATGGGCATTTTCGTCATTTATCTTTTTTAAAAAATTTTACTTTTTTTCTTCCTTTTTTCTTTATTTTTTCTTTTTTCCTTCCTTTTTGCCAATGGTAGGCCACCGAAGAGAGCTAGGCTAGGGGTAAGGCCCTCGCCGACTGTAGTAAAGAATAGAAAAAATTGAAAAAAGGAAAAAAGAAAAGAAAAACAATAAAAAAAATGAAGGATGAAAATGCCTTTAATTAGCCATTGAGATCAAGCCATTTTTTAAGACTAACGTGATCATTCTTATTTAAAATAAATATTTATTTAAGAAAACGAGGCACTCTAGGCTCCGGGCCTTATTTGAAAGTGCCCTCATTTTAGTTAATGTCAAAATCAATGTTTGTTATTTTAATTTTAACAATAATCATCGTTCGTCCCCCCCGTCAGTTGACTTCCCTCTGCACATTGCGTTGATACTCCATCTCTCTCTCTCTCTCTCTCTCTCTCGCCCACGCAGAAGCAATCTGACCATTCTCATGGAGGACGAGAAGCACGGCGAGGAGCAGCTATGCACCCTCGAGAAGCGCGGCAACCTCTTCTTCCTCACCCTCACCGGCGCCGGCGAGCACCGCCTCAACCCCAACCTCATCTCCTCCCTCCGATCCGCCCTCTCCCGCCTTCAGTCCGACCCCTCCGCCACCTCCTCCTCCTCCGCCCTCATCACCACCGCCCAAGGCAAGTTCTTCTCCAACGGCTTCGACCTTGACTGGGCCCAGTCCTCCGAGCCCCGCCTTCAGCTCATGTCCTCCTCCCTCCGCTCCCTCGTCCACGACCTCATCTGCCTCCCCATGCCGACCATCGCCGCCGTGACCGGCCACGCCTCCGCTGCCGGAATGATGCTCGCCCTCAGCCATGACTATGTGGTCATGCGGCGCGATCGGGGCTTCCTCTACATGAGCGAGGTGGACATCGGGCTCGTGATCCCCAATTGGTTCATGGCCCTGATGAGGTCCAAGATCGGCGAGCCGAGGGCCCGGCGCGAGGCCGTGATGAGGGCGGCGAAGCTGACGGCGGAGGACGGGGTGAGGATCGGGGTGGTCGACTCGGCCCACGACGGCGCAGAGGCGACGGTGACGGCGGCGGCCGAGCTGGGGGAGGCGTTGGTCGCGCGGAAGTGGGACGGACACGTGTACGCTGGGAATCGGAGGGTGGTGCTGCGGGAGGTGCTGGAGGCCGTCGGATACGATGAGACCGTCACGAAGGTGGCGGATAAGGCCGGGTCGAAATTGTAATTGGGCTTGCTCTTGAGGCCCGTTTCGAGTGTTCTTGTGAAATTGTTCGGCCCGTTGGGCCTTTCAGATGTAAAAGATGTTTACATATTGCAGTGTAACAAGGTGGCTGAACAGGAGACGAAATCATCCTGTGTGGCGTGGCACTTGGAAAATGAAAACTTTGCAATTATCGTTATTATGCTAATGTCGATACCTGTTTTTTTTTTTTTTTTTGTTAATTATATGTGTCTTCTGTGTCATTCCAACGAGGCTTGCATATTCATAATCTAGAATTTCACTTGGGATGAAATCGCCCCAATTCCTTAAAAAACTACCATCTAATTTTGTCCCAATTTCGTTAACTTTCAATCCAGTTAAAATCTTATATATTTTTTTCGATTTTTCCTTCTTCTTCTTCTTCTTTTTTTCCCCTCCTCCTCCTCCTTCTTCTTCTCATTCCGCTTTGAACAAAAATAGAATCAACTCAATTCTGCGACTCGCGTTCCGCCACCCCCTCACTCGATGGCAAGGAGCATGAAGAAGCATTTGAGCTCCCTCGCGTGGGTGAACATTCACGGTGTTGGGTCCGCAATGTTGTAATAAGAAAAATTAAGCTGAAATAATCACTTTGAGAAAGGGATTCCAACTTCGATAATAACCAAGTTAATGAACAAACATTTTGAGTGAAACATAATTCAATAGGAGGCGGGTCTCCACCTGTCTTGAGCTTTCAGCTTTGTCAAGGTCAGCACTTGGCCAAAGAAGTCCCAAAATTTTTTTTGCCAAACGCTAAAAAATTTTCCCAAGGGGCTTTGAATGTCCGAAATCCAGTGGAAAAGCCGAACCGTAAGCTACTCAATCGACTCTCTTGGTTTTCCTTTAGACTACAAATTCACCTTGTTCAATGAACAATTTGTCTCCAAAGAAACCACGGGATCGTTACCTTAATTGTTGGGTGCTGCTACAGCCATACAACCAGTGCGAGTTGGCACCACCTTGAGGCAATGCCCTAATCTCACTTGAGTATGCCGGAGGAGGTGACCTCGTACTCTCGCAAGAGACTTACTTGTCTCGACTAGTGCAAAGAAGAATGACTCGTGCCTTCCTCACTATTATAGATTTTTTTTTTTTTGTCTCCATCGAAATTCCAAGATGAGGCACCCGAGGTGCTCTCAATTTCTTGCTTATTTCAAAGGAATTGGGTTTGGAGTTGTTCGTACTGAGAAAATTATTTAAAAAGTCCTAAACTTATTGTACGACTACCAATTCAGCCCTAAACTTTTCAATTTGATCAATTTAATCGTAAACCTTTTCACTATTTGTCAATGTAGTCATTTCGTCCAATTTTAGCCGAAGACATGGACCATTTCTTTTAAAATTTCTATTAATATTCTGAATTTTTTCCATTCATTTTTCTAATTTATTTCATTTATCTTGTTTTTCCTATTTCCCTCCGCCGATCATCGATAGCTGGACCTCATCAAAATCGGTCGAATCAATTATGTTAAAAGTTCATCAAAAGGTTTAGGATTAAAATGATAAATCAGAAATTTTATGATGGGATTAGGACTTTTTAGATAATTATCCCTATTGCATTTGTATACACTGTATGGACAGACTTTTATCTACAAAGATTTGATTAACAAGTGCTTCTACTTTCATCCTCAAGTTGGATGTAGTTTCTCCAAGTATGATTAACCTCCTTAACTAAATCCTCTTATTTTTAAACTATTGTTTCAACCGGATAATTAGAGTTGTTTAATATAGTAATTATAGCCGAATGAGACCACAGATGCACCCCCTTCATCTTTTGTAAGAGAGAATGAAACATGCTTAGAGCTGGTAATTCGTGTTGTGTCGCATTGATTGTGATGTGTTGAAATTGGGTACATGGATATGGCTAATTCATACACGATATATTTTTTATATACATGTCGAATTGCTTCGACATGAATACCTGTCATGAGACACGACTCGATTATCATGATCGTCAAGTGTCATCGTTATAGACAATATGACTATTTGTTATATCCGGAGTGTGTTATATGATTAGTTTTTTTTTTTTTTGGGGGTCCTATGGCTTTAGTTTAATCTAAATATGTTTATGTTTAACTCTTTCTTCTCTTAAAAATAGTATTACCTTCATAAAACTTTTAACGATTGAAAAGAATGAGGACACGTGTTTACCGTGTCGTATAAAAGGATGATAAGTTCAACTAAAACGTCTCAATCCATGTTTTAACAAGCATGTTAACCTGAGTAAGGTAGGATTTTTGTCAATGTCTTAAATAGGTTGACCCATTTGTGTCGCGACCTAAAATCGAAAATCTAAATTTTAGATTAATGGATTACTAGATTAATTAAATTGAATTAACTAACTTAGTTCAAGCACTACCAATTCATGACTTGAGGTTCATAATTAATTATGCAAAAATGTTTTCAATTTTAGAGTCGTCACTAATCTTCCGTAGTAGGTAGATTACAAACTTAAATAAAGTATTCGGAAGAAAACACTTTATTTCATGCAAACAGAGATTAAATGGATTCGGGGACTTGATTACATTAATTTTTCAATTAATGCTTTTTTTATACCAAATTTTCATGAAAAATTCTTAGTTTGGTGACTTGAATTAATTCTTTTCTGTTTGGGTTTTATCTTGTTTAATCCAATGCCAATGCAATCTAAATGTATGACATGAAAAATGTAATGACATAGCGAAAACTATGCTACATGCGAAATTTAGGATGCAAAATAATGTGCAAATATAATATAAGAAATGCATGAATGACGAGCATATTGACATGGTAAGAATGCATGACATGACAATTATGACATGGCAAAATATGCATGACGTGGCAATTACATCTAAACTATATGCTATGCAAAATGAATGACATTTTTGGGTATTTTTTTTTTATAATTTTCGGGTTAATGAAAAATAAGAGCAAAATGATATCCTAAAGTTAATTAACATCTAATTTGATTCAAGAAATCAATTTCTCAATGTCCTAAACTTAATTAGGTGGTATTTGACATACCAAAAGTGTGAAAAAACTTGATTTAACTTAGGAAAATGCGACATCTTTTTGAGAATTTTTCAAAAAATTATTTAGACCATGAAAATAATGAAATTTGAACAAAAATAAACAATATTGCCTATAAAACACCTTTAAATTCAAAATTCCGATTTTATTCGCAACATTCCCATTGATTAGGGCCAGTAGGTCAATGTTATTTGGAATTACCGTCGTCCCTCTATACATAGGGTAAACCTTGAAATTTTATTTAAGAATTATCAATCTATTCCTCAAGATCAAGGATTTGATATATAATTCACATGTATAGGCACAATCAAATTTTGAGATTGAAGTCAAATGTTGCTTTTAATGTACGTTTTTCAAGGGACAAGGCATAATTAGGGAGCATGTGTTATGGGCAATATTGTTTGCTAATGTTCAAATTTTATAATAAAAAAATATAATAAACAAAAATGCAAATAAATAAACATGCTAAACATAAAAGTAAACCCAAAAAAAAAAAAAAAAAAATCAAACCCTTATAATATTTTGTAGATCATAGAGGATCGCCGGAAATTATAGGGCAATCTTACCCTATCCGTCAAGATTCACATCTTTCATGACTAGGCAATTACCTCTCGGGATTTTGAAAATATTTTAGATAATCGCCAAATTAGGAAGGATATATTCAATCAAGGCAAAGGTTTATCTGCAATCTATCAAGATATGCCAAATACTCAAACTGACGTGCAATCACTTCCAATTTAGGCAATTATATATTTTAAACTTGCAATGTAAGCTTCAAGATACTGCAATTCAATCAATCAAAAACTTGCAAACAAATATTCAGAATATCTAAATCAGGAAATTTACCAAAACTTGAGACCAAGTTTGTATTCCGGCTAGAGATTCCTCGCGATGGCTGGATCGGGGAGGGAGGGGGGGGGCGCTGTGAACATGCAGGAGAGTAACTAGGCTTCAACAGTTCATGGTGTTCCTGAAGACTTTTGGTGTCACGTGGCTGGGATGACAATTCTGATGACTCAAAGCCAAAGTGTCCTGCAACTGCAAAGGAGGAAGACCAACGGCAACAATGGTCTAAATTAGTGCAATCCGAACAGGGAGGTCACCTAGCTTGATGGTGGGAGCGGGAGATTTCAACAGGAAATTCGTTCAAGCGCAATTGGATATTGAACTGCAGTCGACGCTAAGCTCGCTGCGACGTGGCCGGACTCGTCGGATGTGCAGCATTTCTCGTCGGAATGCTGCTACAAATGTGCAGGATCTTCGGACCAGTGGTAACTTGAGAACTGCGCTTGGACTAGAGGAATGGCGATGGCGAAGGGCGTCACACCTCGGGACCGTCAAGGACGGGGCAGGAGTCTCGTTGCGACTGGTTCACAAACGGGATGTCGTGGCTGCTCGAGCGATGGAAGGTGCAGTGAATCGGCAAAGATGGACGGCAAGACCAGCTTGAGATGAGAGAATCCGCTTGGTGACTAGATGCTGTGGATGAATTAGGGCCTTCTTTTTATTGTACTTCCCCATAGTCTAGCCTATCCGCGCGTCAGTTTCAACTCTGTTTTCACCGCCGGTCCAATTCAAATGAAAATGCAATGCATGATTGAAAAAAATTAACTATGAAAATTATATTAATTATTTTTTGTAGGAATTAAAAAATAATTCCTGATTTTTTTGTGATAAAGAGGAAAATCAAAATTTAGGTTTCAACATTTTGTAATAAGAATAAAGCTGAATTCAAACTTGTTAAATTTCCTCTGCATGCCACATTTGTTTTGTTAATACCACGGAAAATCCAAAATGGTATAAATGTGACCAATTTACCCCAATCTATTTTTTTTAACCATAAAAAATCTCAAATTGATAGATTTGTGACAAATTTACCCCAAACTAGTACGTTTGTGATAAATTTACCCTTTGTTAGTTTTTGCACATGGCAATTGACTAGTGTATCGACTTAGGATTTTCACCATCCGTTTGTCACATGTATATCGGTTTGAAATTTTTCGTGCTATTAATTTAATTTAATGGAAGGTAAATTTGTCACAAGTGTATTAAATTGATATTTTTCATGGTAAAAAAAATAATTTATGGTAAATTTGTCATAGGTGTATTAGCTTATGATTTTTCGTGGTCAAGAAAATTAGTTTAACATAAATTTATCATAAGTGTACCGATTGAGGGTTTTTCGTAGTAAAAAAAAATAGGTCGAAGTAAATTTGTCACAATTGTACTAGCTTGAGATTTTTCGTGATTAAAAAAATAGTTTGGGTACAGTTGTACCAGTGTAAAGTTTAAAGTTAATGGCGAAATCAATTTTTGTTATTTTAGTTTTAATAATTAATAATTGTCGTTGGTGTCCCTTCGAGCTCCGTCGCGTGACCGCAATTCACGGCTGTTGATGAGATATGGGCCATATCATATGGCTCGTTAAGGGAGATTGAACGTTTCGATCACGAGATACGATAAGTGAGTATGGGATGAAAGGGAGAGATAGAGAGAGAGAGAAACACACCCGAAGGTGGCGGCGGGTAGAAGGCCCAAATTGCTCTTTTCCCCCAAGTTTCCTCCTTTAAAAAAAAAAAAGGCGGGTTGGAACCGCGGGCCCGGTCAACGGGCCGATTTCGGGCCCACGGTTTCATTTGGCCTTGTCTAGCGGCTGGTGCGTTTTAGGTTAAGATTTTTCCGACGAGAGGAGGGAAGATTTGGGTTTTAATTTTCAATTTTATCCCTTCGAGTACTAGGTTTCTACTTAGCATGGCAACTACAAGATCTATTTATCAATTTTATCCCTTCGAGCCCATGGCCTCTAGCTTCCCAAGCACCTACTTGTCGAAGGGCCTCAACTCAAGTATATTAGTTTATCTTTTTTATTTTTAAATTTTTTATAAGTTAAAAAGAAAGAAAATAAAAAATGTTACGCAATGTTGCTGCCCGCCCCATCCGCCGCCCACGTAGCTACAATTGCCGAAGAAGAAAGGAAAGAAAATAGAAAATTTAATTTTTTTAAAATATAAATAACTTTTTAATAATAAACATTTCATTTTTCTAAAAAAAATTAAAAATAATTTTAATAGCAAAAAAATAATTTCTAACAATAAAAATTATTTTTAGAAAAATAAAAAAAGTGAAAAAATAAGTTTTTTTTTTTAAAAATAATTCAATTGCATGAAAGTATTTTAGCAATATTATTTTTCTCAACAAATTACAAGACGCAAATATTTCATGATTTAGTTAAATATAAAAGTATTTAAGTTATATGAGTCGGCTCGAGTATGTGTTGGGTATAGGTATGGGTATGGGTTGGGTTGGTCATAGGTCATTAGATTTGTACTATATGAAAATATGTCAAAATGAGTTAAATGGGTCAATATGGGTCGGACTATATTTGACTCGACTCAAACCCAACCAGACTTTTACGTTTGACACCTCTAAAAATCCAAGAAATTAGTGTACAAGTCAAATAATCTTGTGAGTTAGATTTGTGAATCCATTCGTGAGATTTAGAGATTATCTTGTGAGGAGTTGTAGGGCTAAACTCGTGGGTTGGGTGTACTTGGGCTTGAGAAACACCGAAAGTATTCGAATGACTCGAGTATAGTTATAATCTCCATTGTATTGCACGATTTATCGTAAAATTAATTGTTTCTCTCCCTATGAACGTAGGTCACCCGATCAAAGCATGTAAATCTGGTTTCCGGTTGTTGACACTCAAAATAATCCAAGAAGGACTCGTGACGAGCACGTGAGGAAGCGATAATCGGCTACGGGAAGGGACACCGAAGCAAGGAACGTATCAATCGGGAAGGTGCCACGTGTCGGGGTAAATTCTGGCGCCACTTCCTTCTAGAGCAAGAAAAGCGCGCGGAGGGAGGCCACGATCGAAGCGGTTGGCGGTAATCCCCACGAGGTAAAAATAAAAGGCGCGAAAACCGGGAAACCGTAATCCACGTGGCTTATTGAAAAGAGCAAAGCGTGGGGCCAAAGAAAGAAACCGCTCAGCGGTTACCAAAGAGCTTGCCTATAAATGCCTCGCAATAGCAAGATACACACACAACAACAAATCCAAAACACTTGCATTTTCAAACTAGCTCTTAGCTCTTAACCTTTAGCCTTTAGCCTAGCCTAGCTATAGTTTTCAGATCCCCGTCGTCGATTCAATTCCGACGAGTATCATATCCAGAGTTAGGTGTCGTCGATTAGATTCCGGCGTCTACTCATTAGGTTCAGTGCCGTTGATTAAATTCCGGTGTTGCACATTTCACCCATCTTGTCAAGTACCGTCGATTCAATTCCGGTATTGTGTCCTACAATCCCCCGTCCGGTCTTGTTGATTAAATTCCAGCATTGTGTCATATATTATCTCCCGGTCCCGTCGATTCAATTCCAGGGTCGCGTCGAAGTTTGTCACGCATTGTTGCTATCGCATATTGGGCCGTCGAAGTTGTCGAAAGCCTGTTTGTAACGCGTCCTTTTATGTAAATCTACTGCATTTGACACTATCTATCCAAAATCGACCCAGAACTCCTTTTCGGAAAACGAACGGATTAAGTTCGATAAAAGATTCTCGCGTAAGTAACCCTCTTTGGGCCATAGTTAATTTGGGCCTAGAACCCATAACTAGCAAAGCCCTGTCGAAGGATTTCGACGCGCAACAATCTTTTTTGGCACGCCCGGTGGGACCTTTGGTGTCGGTTCGAGAAAAGTGCTATGCCACGCACACGAGGACGTAACAACATAGACGGTGGTGGAGACGAACCCCAGGAAGAAATACAACGAATGTAGTCATCCACGGCCCACCAAGAGGACGTCGAGGTCTCTCGACGTAACGTTGAGGAGCCAATGAGAAATCCAGAAATGACGCCCGTCATGTTAACATCGATAAGGCGTACCATCGAAGAAGTCCAGAACGAATTTGCTGATCACATGGTCCAACGAATGAGCGAAGTTGTCGTGCCATTAATCATCAACACGTATCACGAATGCGCTGCGAGACAACATGGGACTACAATTAACCCACCTCATGCTCAAGAAGGGAATGGTTTCGTACCAGCAGCGAGCAGTGGTTTACCAGAAACGACATCGCCAAATATAGGCCTTGCAGGACAGAATACTCGGCCTTTAGCACCTGCGCGGATTCTATAACGAGGGGAGGCGTTATCGGCTAACGAATTTAGGCCTCCGGCAAATGCAGACACATGTATGTTCCATAGACATCCTATTCGACAAGATATACCTGCGGATACCGTTATGTTTCCGGGACACCCTGTTCGTCAAGACGAGAATATTGCTCGTCGGGAGATAGCTGCCTAACATAACCCTGTCCCTATCAATGAACAACCGGTACCCATGATTATCGAAAATCGGGGGGTAGTGCCCTTTAGGGGGCAATGGCGGGCTAGGGGGCAAGACCAATTACCCCAAGTCAGGGGGCAAGGACAAGATGGACACCGGGCCATACGACCCGGATATCGCCAGATGAATCGAGCCCTACAACCACCATGTCCCGAGCCGGTGTTTCAGACTGTTGTGCAATCCATGTATCATCCGCCTGGATATCAAATGCCATATCAACCGCAGTACCATCAGCCGGTGTTCGACCAGGCACCCGTATACATTGACCAAATGGTAGGATACCGGGCTAATGTTTACCGAAAATCGTATCCGGATTGGATGGATACGATCCCGTATCCAAGAGGGTTTAAAATACCCGAGTTCACACTTTTTACTGGCGAGGATGATCAGTCCACGTATGAACATATCAATCGTTTTCTAGCACTATGTGGGGATGCTACACATGCGGATCACTGGAAATTAAGGCTCTTTCCATTATCCTTGTAAAAAACAGCCTTTACGTGGTATACCGCACTACCACCCAATTCGGTGTTGACATGGGAGCAGATGGAACATTTGTTTCATGGCCAATTTCAAAGGGTGGTATCGAACTTGTCGATAGCGGATTTGTCGACAATGAAGCAAATGACAAACGAGACGGTCGACCAGTTTATTGCAAGGTTTAAACGGGCTAGGAACAAATGCTTAGTTCCTTTACCGGAAAAGACGTTTGCTGAGTTTGCTTTCAACGAATTGAAGTTCGAAATACGAGATAGGATGGTGGGACATCCATGTGCAGATTTATTTGAACTATCCACGATGGCAACAAAGCACGAAAGTCCGCTCAAGGAGAAAGACAAAAGACATACCCGAAGAGGAGATATAAGCTTTGTCGAGCCACCTGATTTCGACGAAGAATCAACGGATCCCGTCGAAGTGGCTGTCGCCCGATTAATCATCGACAAACCATACACTTGCCAAACTACGAAGCCAGCAAGGATGAAAGAAAAGTCAGCTATAATGGCTAAAGCAAAAGAGGCAGTGTACTATTCATTCGATGCGAATCGGGCGGAAGAAATTTTTGACATATTGTTGGGCGACGGACAAATCAGGCTAACAGAAGGACAGAAGATACCGTCCAAAGAAGAATTAGCAGGAAAGAAGTATTGCAAATGGCACCACTCATAGAGCCATAACACATCGGATTGTTTAGTCCTTAAAAAGAACATTCAAGAAGCGATTCGACAAGGAAAGATCAAATTTGCTGAAGACAAAGGGAAACCCCCGATGGATGTGGACATCGATCCTTTTCCAGTGATGACTGGAATGGTATCTTTAAAGCGATCGGGTAAAGGCCATACGTCAACAAATTTATGCGCTCATTGCGGGCGAAAATTGGGAAACATGAGTACACCTGAGGAAGGGTACCAGAAGAGCGGTCGAACTAGTCAGAGGGATAAGACGCCTTTTCACATCGAAAGTGCCAGACCTCGAAGAAATCCCAACCATAGGAGAGTTTATAAGTCATTTAAGCGGAGATACGATGAAGGGGACCCTACAATTGGTACTTTAGGTGAGCCAAGCGGCAAGTTTGATTATTACGTAAGCTATGGTCCACCAATCCCACATCCTCAAGAAAGAATCCACTATGGATGGGGAAAGGAGTTCGACAGAAATTTTCGACAAGGCCTTCATAAGCCACATCGTCGACGCACTCTTAAGATTCCAAGCAACCCCGTAGAGGGGTCATGGTATGAGGTGACAGAGGATCAAGAAAAGGAGAAAATCTTGACCCGAACTCAGAAGAGAAGGGTGCAAAGAAAGAACAGGGTCCGCATACTACGACAACAGGGGATTCTAGCCGCTTATGGCTCAATGGCAACAGCTCCTAACCACACCAAACTGCGGAGGCCAAGAAATCTGGTTTGGCGGCGACGACCAAAAGAGACACACCCAGCTCAAGAAAAAAAGGATAAGGGTACAAAGACACGTAAAACATTTACGTCTAAATCCCGATTTAAAACCCCCGCTAGCGTGGTCGGTTTCCCCCTAAGCTCTTGCATGGTACGAGTTAAATTACCACACGAGTTTCGACTTAAGTCGACCTCGGCTGACGGCGGCGACAAGGAAACGACGTAAGAAAAGGAAGGGGCTCGGTTTTGCTTCAGCGATGAAGAAACCATGGAATTCAGAAAACCCATGGAAGATCTCTCAAATCATTTGAGGTCGCTCAATATAAATGCCAAGATCAACGGGCGGCCGGTAATGAAAGTACTTGTGGATGGAGGTTCAACGTTAAATCTCATTCCTTACCGCTTCTTCAAGAAAATAGGAAGGAATGATGACGAAATAATCCCATCGAATATACGGTTGTCCGATTTCATTGGCGAGATTACCGAAGTAAAGGGAGTATATGTCGCTGATCCGACCGTCGGATCTAAAACATCGAGGACGTCCTTCTGCGTCGTCGACGCCGACGGATCTTATAACTTGCTGTTGGGGCGAGATTGGATACATGGAAACCAATGTGTCCCATCGACACTTCACCAGATGCTGGCATTCTAGAATGGGGACAAAGTGGAATATGTAAAAACAAATCTCCAGACTTGTGTTACCCGGACCCGTATATCCGGTCGGGACAAAGTGATGCCGGATGATTGCCTTCGCATATCTAAGCCACCTGAAGTGGACTCAAGAGATATTGCATTCTGCCGTTTCGACAAAGGGAGCACCGAATGGATCCCAAGAAAGGAACCGGTGGAACCAATCGACCCGCTTTCCGATGGAAAGTCATCCAATTGCGCAAAACCTTGCTAAGAGGTATGCGGCCTATTGGGCCGAGCAAAGGGATCAAGCTATACAGCTTGCGGACGGCATTTTAAACTTTGAAGAATCCCCAATTAAGGAGGACGACAAGGTAATTCGAGCTCAAGATCCACTGGAAGAGGTCAATCTTGGAGATGAGGCCCGTCCTCAACCTACTTATGTGAGTCAACTACTCGATTAGCGATACAAGGTTCAAATGGTAAACCTATTGAGAAAATATAAGGATTGTTTTGCCTGGAATTACCATGAGATGCCTGGTCTTTCGAGGAGCATAGTCGAGCATCGATTGCCAATTAAGAGGGGATTTCGACCACACCAACAGCCTGCTAGAAGATTCGCTCCCGAAGTAATACTAAAAATTAAGGAGGAAATCGAGCGTCTCCTTTCGGCCGGATTCATAAGGTCAGCAAGGTATGTCGAATGGTTGTCGAATATTGTGCCCGTCAAGAATAAGAATGGCAAACTCCGAGTGTGTGTTGATTTCCGCGACCTTAACGCGGCCACCCCGAAAGACGAGTACCGGATGCCCATGGCCGATGTGTTGATCGATTCGGCCTCCAATAATGAAATGATGTCCCTCATGGACGGTCATTCCGGGTATAATCAGATATTTATAGCAGCAGAGGATGTTCACAAGACAACATTTAGATGCCCCGGGGCCATTGGTATGTTCGAATGGGTCGTCATGCCTTTCGGATTGAAGAATGCCGTTGCTACATACCAAAGGGCAATGAATTACATTTTCCACGACATGATTGGGGAATTCATGGAGGTCTACATCGATGACGTCATCGTCAAGACGGACCAGGTAAGTCATCTGGACCACCTAGAGCAAGCTTTTGAGAGAATGCGCAAATTTAAGTTAAAGATGAATCCTTTGAAATGCGCTTTCGGGATAAAAGCTGGCAATTTCCTTGGTTTTCTGGTTCATCAAAGAGGTATAGAGGTAGACATGAATAAAGCTAAGGCTATTTTGTAATTGCCATCTCCTGATAATAAAAAACAGCTGCAAATGTTAATCGGGAAATTAAATTTCTTGCGGCGTTTTATAGCTAACCTCTCAGGCAAAATCGAAGTTTTCTCCCCGTTGTTCAAATTGAAGAATGAGCGAGAATTTGTGTGGGAAGAGAAACATCAGGTGGCTTTCGACAGGTTAAAAGAGTATCTTATCAAGCCACCAGTGTTGACGCCACCAAAGGCGGGACGGCCATTGAAGTTGTATTTATCGGCCGCCGATACAACGATCGGGAGTATGCTGGCTCAAGAAAACGACGAAGGGAAAGAGCAGGCCGTGTACTACCTAAGTAGGATGTTCAACGATGCCGAGACGAGATACACGTCCATCGAAAAACTATGTTTATCACTGTACTACGCCTGTACAAAATTACGACATTATATGTTGCCGACTACGGTACATGTAATTTGTAAAACAGACGTGATTAAGTACATGTTGTCCAGGCCAATCATTAGGGGCCGGATTGCAAAATGGGCGTTCACTCTAATAGAAATCGATCTGATTTATGTGCCGCTCAAAGCGATAAAAGGGCAGGCAATATCCGATTTCATTACCGAATACCCTTCGGGTTTAAAAGTCGAGGATGATGAAAATTATCTTGGTATTGCGCCTTGGATATTATATTTCGATGGGTCGGTGGCATCCGGTTCAACAGGCGCGAGAATCATGGTTATATCACCTTTTCGACGAGAAAACAAAACTCATATTCGAGCTCGACTTTGAATGCTCAAATAACCAAGCCGAATATGAAGCCCCGATCGTGGGGTCGAATGTTTTAATTGACATGGGGATCAGGTCAATTAAAGTGAAGGGTGATTCTCACCGGGTGATCAAACTGCTAAATGGTGAGTATCAATGCTTGAATGAAAACATTATTAGGCATCACCACCTGGCAAAAGAATTGTTGTCGAAGTTCGTCGAATACGAGCTAATCCATGTCAAGAGGAGTGAAAATTCGGAAGCTAATGAATTGGCTCGGATGGCGTCGGGATATCGTATATCGAAGGAACTAGCGGACCACATCATTACCCAGATAAGGACCTTACCATCGATAGATGCTCGGGTAATGATGATTGAGCAATCCGAAAGCTCGGGAGGAACTAGCGGCCAACAAGATTGGAGGACCCCTTTGGCAAACTACTTGAAAAACCCGTGTTCAGGCAAGAGAGACTTCAAAAGAAAAGCCTTAAAATATCTGTTGATTGACAACGAGTTATATCGAAAGACAATCGACGGAATGCTTCTCAAGTGCTTGGGGCGGGAGGAAGCAATGCTAGTCATGACGGAAGTCCATGAAGGGATACGTGGTGCGCATCGGGCTGGATTGAAAACGAAGTGGTTGTTAAGGCGACATGGATATTTTTGGCCAACAATCACCCAAGACCGCATTGACTATGCGAAAGGGTGTCAATCATGCCAAAGGCATGGACCAATCCAACAAGTACCTGCCGCACCGATGAACCCAATTATCAAGCCGTGGCCTTTTCGGGGTTGGGTAATGGACATAATAGGGAAAATTTATCCTCCCTCGTCGAAGAAGCACAGTTTCATTTTAGTGGCCACAGATTACTTCACAAAATGGGTCGAAGCGGCGTCATACAAAGCGTGACACAAAAAACGGTTAGGAGTTCATCGAAGAGCGAATTATTCATCGATTTGGGATTCCAGAGACTATCACTGCCGACCAAGGGACGGTCTTCACATGCCAAGAAATACGGGATTTTACTAAGTCGAGGGGTATCAAAATGATTCATTCGACGCCCTATTATGGTCAGGCTAATGGTCAAGCAGAAGCTTCCAACAAAATAATCATCGGATTGATTAAAAAGCATTTGGAGGACAACCCAAGGGAATGAGACTTATTGTTGTCGACGGTGCTATGGGCTTATCGAACCTTCAAAAGATCAAGCACTGGAGTCATTCCTTACATGCCGACATATGGACAAGAGGCCGTGTTACCCCTGGAGATTACGGTGCAATCATTAAGAGTAAAGCTCCAAGATGGTATGCCTAAAGAGCAAGACGATGAAATGATGTACGCCAACATAGATGAATTGGGAGAGAACCGAGCCACAGCACTGGAAAAATTAATGGCTCAGAAGTGAAGGGTTGCTGGGGTTTACAACAAACATGTAAAAGTTAAACAGTTCGATGTGAGAGACTTGGTGTGGAAAACTATTTTGCCTATAAACCTCGATAGCGAGAAGTTTGGCAAGTGGTCGTCGAAGTGGGAAGGACCATACTTGATAATAGACGCCCTCCCGGGGAATGCATATCAAGTAATGGAAATCGATGGGAGAGAGCTGCAACGCTCGATCAACGGGAAGTATTTGAAAAGGTTCTACCCATCGATGTGGGAAATGCAAGAAGAGTCAGAGGACAATGAGTGAGAAAATTCAATTCATTCATAAAGCTTTAATACATCCCTCACTTTCTCTTCCCCTCTCTTTCTCTCTCTTTCTCTCTCCTTCTTTCTTCCCCTCTTCCTCTTTCTCGCTCGACCAGCAGGCCCTTACCGGAAGTGCTCCCCGAAACGAACCACGAAGCCTTGCAGCCGGCACTCCAACTTGGCGTTCTCTTCCCTCGCGCGGTGATGAGCTTGACCCAACTCTTCCCGTGCCGCCTCCAGCCTGTCATTCTCGCCCTCTAGCCGCTGAAGGTGCTCCTTCCGACCCCGCAGAAGACCATTGGTAGAGTCCAACATGGCTTTCAGACCCTCCAAAGGGGCCCCAATGGAAGCCAAGGAACGGGTCTCGCAGGCTTTAGCCGATTAATGTTCCCGCTGTTCGGATTCCTTCAGAGGCCTTCGTAGGTGTCGCGGGCTGGCGGTCGGTCGGTCGGAAACAATGTTCCGAAGTTGAAGGACGCTAGCGTGAGAGGCATGGAGGGCTTCTTGGACGTTGCAGAGTTCCTTATGCACCACCTCGCCGTTCTCAATCTCTTCGATCTTACACCAAACTTCATGTTCGGTGAGATCATGCTGAGACATGGTCGCCAGATTCCGACGAAACTTCTCCAGCCCGTAGTCGAAGAGTGTGACAAACTCTTCGTAGGCCGACTGGAATGGGTGGTCCGAGGGAAGATTTTGGGGCGCAGAGCGGTTGAGCGAGGTGCGAAGCTTATCAAGGGCCCGTGGTTTCACCACCAGCATGGTATAGGTGTAACTCGGAAGGGAGATAATCTCCCTCCGGCACAAGAGAACTCACGGCTGAAGTATGTAGGGGGAGATGAAGCCGTAGAAGAAGACGCACGCTCCATTAAGGCTTTGAGAAGTTTTCTCTAAGAATCAAAGGCAGAGGGGTTTGGGTGAAGACGCACTTCAGGTAAGTGACCTTATTTATAGATAAAGGCCAATGAACGGTTCGTCCCACGATGCTGAGTATCCGCCCACGACCTTCCGACGATCGAGGCGGTAAAAGTTAGTGGACGGTTATCGAAGCGAGAAGGTATATCGCGATTGGTGAAACACATAAGTAACCATAATGACGCGAGTGGCGGGTTTCCCGCTGGCTATTAACCACGACGAACCGTCATGACGATTTGAATTCGGAAGGAGAATCGGAAACGACGTCTTTCATTAAATGCCGCATGGAAAAAGGATGATCCTGAGAAGATCATGTCATGATGAACTTTGGGGAATTGACACTAAGACCGGCAGTTCAATGATAGAATAAGACGATAAGGACAGGTGGCATTAATGTGGAACTAGCAACAATGGACTACAATACGTGCTGTTCAAGACTCAAGACTAAACTATGAAGTTGCATTTTACTGTTGCGGTTGGCGTCAACAATTGCCTCCTTTCGATGACCGGCTCGCATCATATCAAGGTGCAATGATTCGCAAATTGCCTCTTGCTGTTTGATTGCCTTCAATTGTGCAGATAGTACTTGCGGGGCGGTACAACCGTCACTTTCCAGGGTATCAAGAACACTACGTTGATAAGCCAACTCATTGTCGGCAAGAAGGGAATCTGTTTCCAACTTGTCGATAATCACTAGTTCACGATGCCTTGTCCCGAAGGACCTTAAAGTTGAGCCAAATGTGAGGAAGAGTTCATTAATGGCAAATCCAAGGGCACGACATTGGACCGGATAGGGCAAATGGGCCAAAAAAGCAAGGAGAGCTTTGATCTCGTCCTCAACCGACGCTTGGTTACATATGTAGGCATATCCTCCTCCCAGTAAGTCATGCAAGCGTGACCACTTGCCGCGAAGGTATGAATAGTCGCAGCGAAGAGTATTCGATGGGCCAGCCGAGGCACTTGCTATGTTCATATGAACAACCCACGACTTGTTGGGTAAGTCATCCGTGCGGCCATCAGAAGCCGATGAATCATCCGGGAAGAAAGTCAAATCAATAATTACATCAAGCAAGAATGCAGAGAAGTACCCACTTTCATTATCAGATTGTTTATATCAACAAAGGGTTTACCTTCATCGACCGGTTGCTCAAGTATAATGCTCGGTATAACGAAAGAAGCGGGTCTTCTTAGAGGATGCAGCAAGCCCAATGAGTGTCGACGGACTTTCGAGAGAACGTCCATTGCACTGGTTGAGAACAAAGAGGAGCGGTAGGAGAGCCACCACTTGTCGAAAAATGAGGTACTACAAGAATGGCCAGAGAAGCCGACAAATACAAAGCGTCCGAGAACAGCATGTACAACTTCGATATGGCCCATCATGTCGGTCACCTCCTCCCCGCGACTAGAGAAAGGGAAATTCATGGAATACACCACCGGCATTGGAATCCCCCGAGTAAGCCCGAATTGGCGAGCACAATAATGAGGATTATAAATCTCAAATCCTGATGAGAATTTGCCGCTACCGGACAAATTCATGGCTAAGTCGATTGGGACTAACACGCTCATCCAAAAAAGACGAGAATCGGGATCTGCTCTGGAGGAGCTCTAGATATCATTATCGATGGGCAGCCTGGAGAAATCAAAACCGGTGAGAGACAACGGTTCAATAAGGAAGTCGTCGAAAGCGGTAAGATTGTCGGGGGCACAGCGAAGGGTCCGATTGAACGCCGTGGGTACATAATCCCTTTTCGATGATTCAGTTGTCGAAGTGAGCGCTTGATCAAAAAACATATGAGAAAAGTACACTTGGAGCCAATGGTGCGGAATCCATAAATGACTCGAAAAGGGGGCGGGATGGTTGTCCATCGCCGAAGATTGAGCATCCGACAATCCCCGGTATAATGCAGCCAGGAACATCCGGCCTAGGCCAACATCAACACCACATGCCGGTTCATAGGCCATATCAAGAAATTCCGAGGAAATTCGACATGTGGGGAGACAAAAGACATATTTGCAAAGCCAACATAAAATGAAGGCTATATGTTCCTCGAGAAGAATGGGTCCTGAAGGTTTAGCATGGCGATCCATGAATTCGCCATATGGCGAGTCAAGGCAGCAGGACATATCAAGAAAAAATTGGTCGTCCGGAGGTCGAGGGTCGCCATCGATAAATGGAGAAAGACCGGTCAGAAACTAAATATCAAGAAGGGTAGGGGTCACTGGACCAATAAGCAAAAAGAAACAGTTTGATGACGGTGACCAAAAGCAACACAAACTACCGACGAGGCCATACTCCAAGGGATCAATAGATGTACCGCAGAAGGACAACAGGACATTTATCCTGGCCTTTGCCTAGGTGGTAGCTGCTTCTCCTTCTAGTCGTTTGTACCAGTTGTAAAACTGGTGGTCGAAGGTTGGATATGAAGAAAATCTATAATTACTCGACGGCCAACGAGAGGTACAAATGATAGACTGCTCAAAGGGTAAGACTTCTTGAGAACAATGGGGAAAACAATTAATCAGTAAAGAAGGAGGTGGCAAACTTGTGAGATGCGGACCCTAAATTATGTGACCATTGCTGGGTTGATGATCCATGAAGGATAAGGAAAGTTCCCTTTTGGCCTCATTGTAAGAGAAAGCGTCGAAGCGCGACAAGCGAGGAGCTGCGCGAGGACTCATGTGAACTTTATAGCAAAGTTCGTGTGAATTGGCATTTTGAGGCAATCATTATTTATAAGGGATTTTGAAATAACCGACTCGGGGTTGTGATGGCGATTACTCGGACGTGGACAATTACATGGATCGTGGCAGAATGCAATACGGAAAATAAGGAGAAAGAGGGAGAGATTTTATTGACGAAAATCGGGATACAAAGCCGTCTTGATCCCCTCAAGCAGCTCACAGAGTAAACGTTCAAACTTCTTATTTTTATCTATATACACATTCCTAGTATGATGTCGGTCTACTTCTGCCCGCACAACCCGAGCGCAATCGGCTCGTTTCCTCTCTTCTAAGGAAGCCGCGAACGTTTTCGATTGATCTTCTATAGAGGATCGACGGGAAAGTACTGTCGATCGCCGACTTCGAGTATCCTCTAGTTCTCTCTCTATCGCCGGCCTCTGTTGCTCCGGGGTAGCCTCCTTCTTATCCAAAGCAACGAAGCTCGTCGACGCAGATTGAAGGGACCTGTTCTCCTTGAGTTACAAGTTGCCTCGCTTCTTGGGTCTCGGAGCTAGGAGAAAAGAGCCGATCGGGAAAATTCGATAGAGCAAGCACCTTGTCCCGACACCGTCGAAAATGCATAAAGGGAGTAGGAAAGTGCTCCAAGAATGTTTTCAGCCGGCGGACTAGGCCTTCGGGAAGTTTCGCACCGACTTCCTCTTTGACCGACCACTCCATCACGCATTGGATGTTTTGAATATTCGACGGGTTGTCGACAAAGGAGGCTACCCCCGAATGAACAAGGTCCAGGGAGCAAGATAGCATGATTCCCGGTTTGTTGAAAATCTCCGAGTCGGGCGAGTCGCTTGATTCAGGCATACTCGGGTGATCCGAAGAGTGAGAAGATCCAGCAAGATGAGCTTGAACATCTTCGATGGGCGACAGAAGAAGAGAAGCAGTAGGAAGATCCCGGATAACATCCGCAGATGAAGGGTCTTCAAGTGTTGAGGGACCTTCAACTATTAGAGGAACTTCGACCATCTGGGCTGGGACGAGAGCAAGGGTCGCCGAAGAAGGTTCCCCTTGAGGCTCAGTAGGCGAAGGAGCCGCAGGTTTAGACGACCTTCCAATAATGGTAATGTTGCTAGACCCCCCACCGGTTGGATCAAGATCCACCAAAGGATCTTCAAGACAAGCGGTCGAAGACGCTTCGACGTGCCGAGGGACTATTGGGGATTCCGCAGGAGATTTGCTCTTCTTCGCTACCATCTTTCGCCGTTTAAGAGAAGTGAGCGTTTCCTCATCATCTTCGTCATCGGAATCGTCACCTAACAGTGAAAATAAAGCAAAAATCACTCCGGGCCAGCAATACCGAGAAAATCAAGAAGAAAGAGGCTCACCGTAAACAGTCATTGGGCGTTTACGACTACCAATCAAGAGAGCTTTGGTTGCACCCTTTTTCCCGATTTTCTTCGAAGGCGAACCAAAGGGTCAGATCCGGCTACTTTGAAGGATGGATGAGATGGCATCTTCGAAAGGGCTTTCAAAGGTGAAGGACGTCCACCAGGTCGTAAACTCAGAAGTCACGCCAGGACTAGAACGAAGTGCTGATGGGATGTCCCCCGAAAACCGCCGATACATCATGGTGGTAATTTCGGCACAACAGGTGAACGGTCCATCGAGCTTGATGTTATAGATCTTCTTGTCCATCGATGGGAAATCCATGAGATAAGGGATGGGCATAGGCACTGCCTGTCGAAGGCCGAACTGTCCAGCGCAGTATTGAGGAGAATATGGTTCAAAACCGGGATAGAACCTTCCCGTAAGACATAGCCGGAGTGGAAGGTCTCGAAGGAATAGGACAAAGGTCCAAAAGTCACGATGGTTGAACCGTTTTAAGGTTCGAGAGTTGAAACAAGAATTGAATTCACCCGAGCAGTAAGGAAAGAAATCTATTCGATCGGCCTCGTGAGACAGAAGCTGTCGAAGGAAGAACCGAAAAGGTTGGACATCACCAGGGACCTTTGAGGGGACGACTTGGAGTAGTCGTATGCCAAGCTTCAAAGGAACCATGTTGGGATTGAAGGAAGGGACGCTCTCAAACATGAAAGGGAAGTAGAATGCGACCCAAGCTTGGAGAATCCAGAGCGGACTCGACAGTACACCATCCTCTTCGGAATTCGACATTAGTTTAGCAACGTAAGAAATGCTCCCGTACAGAAACGCCAGAGCAAGAGGGCCAAGAGCAACAAGATTCCCTTTGGCTAAAAGTAAGGCAAGATCGTAATAGTCCTTGGACACTTTGAGGGTTGGGCTAAAGAATAGATACTTCGACAGCCAAAAAAGGAGAAAAGCTGTTCGTTCTTCGAGGGAAACTTCCCCGGATGTTCTACGGTGGGCATCGATGAACTTTCCATAAGCGAGGGTATCGTCAGAAATGGGGCAATCTTTGGTTTTTCCCAGATTCTTGACCGAGGCCCCATAGGGGGAGAAGCCGGCTATGGCAAAGGTATCTAGAAGAGTAATGTACATGGGACCCCACGGGAAGAAAAAACAATTGATGGAGGAGGACCGAGAGCTTGTGACAGACCCCAGTAAACCTCTATTCAAATCATGGGACAACATGCCGACCTCAATAGCCGTCCCGATCTGCGCCGTTTCCCAGAGACCAACCGTCGAAGTATCCTCTTGAAGCCTTTGGAACCAGGTATAAGCCCCGTCATCAAATGACGGAAAACTCCTAAATCGCCGAGCCGGCATGGACCAAACATCCTTTAGTAAAGAGGCTTGAATGGGAAGGCGCTCATCGACCCGCATTGGGAAGCAAGATCGAAGAGATGACGGAATATGGTGGTGATCATGGAGACCGGGCCCGAGAATGAGACCGGCATGCTCTCGATGAGTGTTCAACAACTTGAGGAAACAGTGATCAGCATCATCACTATTGATGATACCATCGAAGCGGGCGATGAACTGATGAGGAAGGAATTCAGGGGTTTCGGTCGCCATGAAAGCTTGAAATGCTCGAGAAAAGGGGTTTAGGGTTTAAAGAAAGCCGCTGATGAAGAAAGACGACAATTGTGAACTTTTTCAAGATCCTTAAAGGCGAGATGAAGAAAGCCAATGCACGGTACGAAGTCGAAAAGGTTGCGTTTTGGGAAAAGAGATCAAGGGAAAAACGTAATCATCATTTGTACAAATGGAGATCATCAAACTAGAGGAAGATATTTTAAAAGAGGTAAATCTTCGATTTACATCTTTTAAAGGGGGCATATATTGACACTCAAAATAATCCAAGAAGGACTCGTGACGAGCACGTGAGGAAGCGATAATCATCTACAGGAAGGGACATCGAAGCAAGGAACGTATCAATCGGGAAGGTGCCACGTGTCGGGGTAAATTCCGGCGCCACTTCCTTCTAGAGCAAGAAAAGCGCGCGGAGGGAGGCCACGATCGAAGCGGTTGGCGGTAATCCCCACGAGGTAAAAATAAAAGGCGCGAAGACCGGGAAACCGTCATCCACGTGGCTTATGGAAAAGAGCAAAGCGTGGGGCCAAAGAAAGAAACCGCTCGGCGGTTACCAAAGAGCTTGCCTATAAATGCCTCGCAATAGCAAGATACACACACAACAACAAATCCAAAACACTTGCATTTTCAAACTAGCTCTTAGCTCTTAACCTTTAGCCTTTAGCCTAGCCTAGCTATAGTTTTCGGATCTCCGTCATCGATTCAATTCCGACGAGTATCATATCCAGAGTTAGGTGTCGTCGATTAGATTCCGGCGTCTACTCATTAGGTTCGGTGCCGTTGATTAAATTCCGGTGTTGCACCTTTCACCCATCTTGTCCAGAACCGTCGATTCAATTCCGGTATTGTGTCCTACAATCCCCCGTCCGGTGCTGTTGATTAAATTCCAGCATTGTGTCCTATATTATCTCCCGATCCCGTCGATTCAATTCCAGGGTCGCGTCGAAGTTTGTCACGCATTGTTGCTATCGCATATTGAGCTGTCGAAGTTGTCGAAAGCCCGTTTGTAACGCGTCCTTTTGTGTAAATCTACTGCATTTGACACTCTCTGTCCAAAATCGACCCAGAACTCCTTTTCGGAAAACGAACGGATTAAGTTCGATAAAAGATTCTCGCGTAAGTAACCCTCTTTGGGCCATAGTTAATTTGGGCTTAGAACCCATAACCAGCAAAGCCCTGTCGAAGGATTTCGACGCGCAACACCGGTCTATTTTCATATTTTGTCTATTTTATTGTTTGATCGCCAAGTATGCGGCGGAGCCACGGAGCGTGTGGAGGAGGTCGTTGGATCGAATCTGGTTGGTGATGGTGTTTAAGGCCGAAGACGAACACCTTAAAAGTCCCTATTGTCGGAGGAGGTTCTCGACTTTGAGGTTAGGGTTAAATATGCCACGGGTGGGGCGGTAGCCACCGGCGTAGATCGGCGGGTGGCAAGGTCCTCGGGGAGGTGGTCCTTGGAGACTTTGGCGAACTCTATGACGACGTAGATCTCGAAATGGGTGGTGAGGACTTGAGACATGTAGAGATGAAGGGATCCATGGAGGAAGAGAAAGGAAAAAAAAAGAAATGAAAAGAAACGGAAGACCAAACATGTATATAATTCGTGGAATTGTTACGTTAGACCATTAATGACAAAATTGAACGAAAAGTTAGAGAGATCAGATTTGGGTGAGAAGTGAAAGTCTACGATTTTTTATGAGACGTAGAAACGAAGCTCGAAATAGAATTATGACTCAATTAAACTTTGTGAAATTTTTAACGAATTTGGCGGAATTTGACTTTATGGGATTGCTCTGTTTTCTCCCACGGCCAGCCCCATTTGGCTCTGACTATAGGCGATGAATTTTAAGACATTGTAATTTATTTCCCTTTAACACTATGTTCCCAAACACAGTGCAGAATAAAGTCACAAATCTAAAAATAAGAGTAGTGTCATCCTCAACTCGTGGGATATGCAAGTTATCATACAATAATCCAGAAAAAGAAAATAAAAAAGGTTAATATCATCAAAAATTCGGTACATTTATGATAAATTTATCTCAAATTATTTTTTAGTACAAAAAACTCTAAACTAGGACACCGGTAACAAATTTACCCAAACTATTTTTTGTACTACAAAAACCCAAAACTGATACATTTTCGACAAATTTACCCCAAACTAATTTTTTGACCATCAAAAACCTCAAAATTATATATACCTATGACAAATTTATCCTCCGTTAGTTTCCGTTTAATTAAATTAATATCACAAAGAATCCCATTCTGATATATACGTGACAAACAGAAGGTAAAAATTTCAAATTGGTGCACCCATTACCCGTCACATATCATCCAACTCAACAATTTGACAATAAAATTTAATGAAAATTAACATAGAGTAAATTTATCATAGGTGTACCAGATTGAGATTTTTGAAAGTAAAAAAATTAATTTGGGGTAAACTTATCAGAGGTGTACCGATCCGAGAGATTTTGTGATAAAAAAAAATGTTTATGATAAAATTGTCATAGATGTATTAGTTTGGAATTTTTTATAGTATTAACCGAAATAAAAATAGCAATCCTATGCACATACCATACAATAAGTCACCCACATACGCTTTGTAATCCTTAACGCAATTAATCCTTTGTGATTCCAAAAGAAATCCTATCCTTATAAAGTAAGAAAAATTAGAGCATTACATCTAATAGAATGATTTTGCTATATTTAGCGAATGAATTGTTGTTTAGGGTGAAATGCCACTTCGGACCGTTTGTGGACGTTTCCACTCATACATCTCTTAGAGCGTCAATTTCTAGGGGTTAAACTGATTGAATGTGTGGACTTCTTCCAACAATGGGAGGACTCATTGTCATCCCGAGCATATGGACATCATCAATTTCATCAAATTCGTCTACAAATTCGATTTGCTTAAGATAGCGATATATATATATATATATATATATATATATATATATATATAGAAAGATTAAGCAAAACAATCTCATTACAAAAATGTCCGAATAATTTGACGATGGAAAGTAATTATCTACAAATTTACATATTTACAAAGGATATGTATAATAATACGTGAAAAGACATAAATATTACGTGATTGGATAGAGATAGAGTTATTAGCCTATGAATTAACCCTTGAATTCCATATTTGTAATATAAGTAATTGGGGACATTTTGCAATTATCATGGCATATATATATTTAGGAGAATAGTATTCAATTTTAAGTGGTTATTCCTAGATAATAAGAATCCTACTTCCCTTTAGATAATTGACAGATGGATTAGAGTACGTTGTTGTTGTTATTAAAAAATTGGACTCCACTGTTGCCACCTTTTTAAAATAATATTAATATCATGAAAAATTCCAAACCGATGAACATATGATAAATTTACCTTTAATTAAATTTTCGATTAAAAAAAATCTCAAACCGGTAAATTTACGATAAAATTTATCCAAATTAATTTTTTCACCACTAAGAATCTTAAACTGATGTAAATGTGACAAATTTACTCTCCTTTAACTTTTTTTAAACTTAGCTAATACCACAAAAAAAATTCCAAACTAACATATACCTGTTACAAACGGAAGGTAAAAACCTCAAACTAGTACACATGTTAATTGTCACATGTCATGTGATTCAGCCATTTGACAGTAAAATTTAATAAAATTTAATATTTAATAAATTTATTATAGATGTATTAGTTTAGGTTTTTTTGGCGGTAAAAAAAAATTAACTTTAGTTAAGTTGGTCGTAAATGTATTTTTAATAGTTTATTTCTCTCATGAAAATAAAGAACTCCGCAAAACCCTATGAGCGCATTTTCCTGCAAAACCCCGTGAAAGCGGAAGCACCGAGTTTCAGCACTTCACCGGTGTGTCTCTTCTGTTTCACTCTCCGCTTCTTCTTCTTCTTCTTCATCGACCCGTTGCTTAACATGAAGAACCTGAAGCTGTACTCGGAAGTCACTTTGAATCTCGACCTCCAGTCCGAGGAAGAAGCGATCTTGTTCTCTGCCATCGACATCGAGCGCGACCGATTGTTCTTCGCTTCCTCGGGGAATCGCGTATACACCGCTCACCTCGCTTCTTTTCAGGTAACGTAGCTACTAAGTTTCATCGGTTAATGACAAGGAATTAGGCCGGCAAGAAGCGGGGGGCGGGAATTCTTCTGTGATCTTTTTGAGTTGGAATGTGACAATCACCGAGCTATGTGGGTCTCTGAGTCTGTCGAAACGAGGGATTTGGAGAGGGAGCTTGTTTTGTTGAAGACAGTGGACGCTTTTCTGTTTATTCTGACCTTGATCTCACTGTTATGACGTTATTTATGCATCTGTCTGGTTTCACTTCTTTTTGTTCAATTTAGTGAACTCCTTTTGGGGATCGTAAGTCTATGGCCTTTGAGATTATTGCACGGTCCAAAGGTAGAATTTTGATAATTTTAAAGTATTCTGCATCTGAATTCGAACTAGTTTCTCATCCTTGACTTTTTCTTCTATAAGGTTGTTAGCTTTGGAATCATAAGTTCTTCAGCCTCCATTTTTGATGTTTTCTAGTAAGGACTTGGTGTTTTCTGGGATAGTTTTCAATTCATGTGAAGGGAATTTGGGCAAACACAAAATGAGTACATTGAGCACAGAGAAATGAAGTTTACTCCTTCACATTTGTTTTCCCTCTTTTTTTTTCCCCCTCTAATCTAAAGTGCTTGTGCCAGAATGACGAAGCATGGACAAGTACTTCTCTACCGGCAGAAGTTGATATAATTGATTTGGAGCCAGGGGACCGCATTACTTCCTTTGATTATCTGATGGAGAAAGAAGCTCTGGTATTGGGTACATTGAATGGACTAATCATTCTACATAGTGTGGACGCAAGTACAACAGAAGTTGTGGGCAGAGTGGATGGTGGAGTCTCTTGCATTTCACCCAGTCCTGATGGAGATCAGCTTGGAATAATCACTGGTTTTGGGCAGCTACTAGTGATGACGCATGATTGGGATTTATTGCATGAAACTACGTTGGAGGATTCTCCTGAAGGGGCTGACGTACGTAAGGACCTTTATCCATTATCCGTGGTGCATTATTAAACTGTTCTGGGTATACTTTTGATATTGCTCTTGCGCAATTCCTTCTAGCAGTATCCTTATTTGTTCTTGGGAAAGCAAAAAATGCACCTGGTAATGGCTTAGTCCTAAACAGTTAATAACTGCTCTTGGACTGTGTGAGCAGATGCATTGCTACCTACCTACCTCCAAAAAAAAAAAAAAAAAAAGGAGGCGATAACTTTTCTTTTAATTTTATTCATTCTTCTTCTTACTTTGATGCGATAGAGTAAATGTTTTCTTTTATATATGTTGGACCTTGCTTGACTTGAGGCGATATCTTTCCCCCTGATTTCAGTTGAACATACCATTTCCTCTGGACAAATGCTTGAAAGTTCAATCTCTTGGCGAGGTGATGGGAAGTACTTTGCAACACTGAGCGAGTCATGCAATTCTCCTCCTTCTCATAAGAGGCTTAAGGTTTGGGAGCGAGACTCAGGGGCAGCACATGCTACTTCTGAAATGAAGGCCTTTATTGGAAGTGTCCTGGATTGGATGCCTAGTGGGGCTAAAATTGCTGCTGTTTATGACAGGAAGAAGGAAAATGAGTGTCCACTGTTGGTTTTGTTTGAAAGAAATGGGTTGGAGAGAAGCTCATTTAGTATTGATGATCGGATGGATGCGACAGTAGTGATGTTGAAGTGGAATTGCGATTCAGACCTCCTTGTCACCGTTGTCAGATCCGAAAACTATGACTCTGTTAGGATCTGGTACTGCAGCAATAATCATTGGTATTTAAAACAAGAAATTAGATACCCGAGCCAAGAAGGATTGAAGTTCATGTGGCATCCAACAAAACCGTTGCAGTTGATATGCTGGACTCTGAGTGGCAGGAGCACGACTTACAACTTGTGCTGGAATACAGCTGTCACGGAGAACTCGACAGCATTTGTTGTGGATGGATCTAGGATACGTGTAACCCCTCTTTCTATATCTCTTTTGCCACCTCCGATGTACTTATTCAGCATTAAATTTTCGTCCACTGTTCGGGATGTTGCTGTTCATTTCAAAAGTTCAAGAAACTTGTTAGCTGTTGGTTTGTCAAATGGTTGTTTGTGTATTCTAGAGCTTCTGCAAATTGATACTTGGGAAGAACTAGAGGGCAAGGAATACAGTGCTGAAGCTTGTTCATCTGAAACATTATTCAGATCCTTACTACATCTTATCTGGTTGGATTCACACACTCTCCTCAGCGTGTCTCATTATGGTGTCATAAATGGTAAGTACCATGGTCAAAATGGACTCTCTGGTTACCATCTGGAAGAAATAGAGCTTGTTTGTTCTGAAGATCATGTCCCAAGCTTAATGACATGTTCGGGTTGGCATGCAAAAGCTATTCATGGAATTCCTTTACAAAGACCAGTTATTTCCATTGCTTCAGATCCTGCTAAGCAGTCTTCGGCAGTCATTCAGTTTGATGGTGGAAATTTGTTCAAATACACATCGAAATCATGTATACAAGGAGGAGCTATGAAACGGTGTGATTTTAACTTTTTATCATCTTGCCTTTGGATGAGTCTTGTTCCTATTGGTGGCACTTCTTCAGAATCTTTGCCTTTTGGACTTGACGACATGGGAAGGCTACAAGTTAGCGGGAAGATTTTGTGCAATAACTGCAGTAGTTTCTCATTTTACTCAAATCGTGGGGACCAAGTGATCACACACTTGATTTTTGCTACCAAACAAGATCTGCTTTTTGTTGTTGATACTAGCGATATATTACATGGAGATGTGGAGTCAAAGTATGACAGTTTTATTCAGGTTGGTAACAAGAGACGGGATCGAGGAAACAGGAAATACATAAATATATGGGAGAGAGGAGCCAAGATTATCGGTGTCTTGCATGGAGATGAAGCTGCAGTTTTACTTCAGACAACTCGAGGAAATCTTGAGTGTATTTACCCTAGAAAGTTGGTTTTAGCTTCTATTGTCAATGCATTGGCTGAGCAGCGTTTTAAAGATGCACTGTATATGGTAAGGCGGCACAGAATAGACTTCAATGTTATCATTGACTACTGTGGCTGGCAAACATTTGTCCAACACGCTCCAGAATTTGTCAAGGAGGTCAATAATTTAAATCATTTAACCGAGTTCATTTGTGCCATAAAGAAAGAAAATGTTACAGAGAGGCTATACGAGAATTATATAGCTTTGCCTTACACAAACGAGACCAAAGATGAGGAGGCCAGAGAGCTGAAGGGCTTTGATCCCGATAACAAGGTCTCTTCAGTCCTCCTTGCAATAAGAACTGCTATTCAAGGACAACTAGCTGAAAGTCCTGCACGGGAGCTTTGCATATTGACCACTTTAGCACGAAGTGATCCTCCTGCTCTTGAGGAAGCTCTTGAGAGAATAAAAGTCATTCGTGAGATGGAATTGTCAGGTTTTGATGACCCACGAAGAATAAATTTTCCTTCAGCTGAAGAAGCTTTAAAGCATCTGCTCTGGTTATCAGATTCTGAGGCAGTTTTTGAAGCTGCTCTGGGACTTTATGATCTAAATCTTGCTGCTATGGTTGCGCTGAACTCCCAGAAAGATCCTAAGGAATTTCTTCCTTTCCTTCAAGAGCTGCAACGCATGCCTGATGTCATGATGCATTATACTATTGACCTTAAGTTGAAGAGGCATGAGAATGCTCTTAAGCACATTGCGTCGGCTGGAGATGCTCATTATGTTGATTTTATGAACCTTATAAAGAAAAATCCTCAACTTTTCCCTTTGGGACTGCTACTGACTACCGATCCTAACAAGAGGAATCAAGTGCTTGAGGCCTGGGGTGATCATCTCAATGATTTGAAATGTTTCGAGCACGCTGCAACTACTTATTTATGCTGCTCCAACTTAGAAAAAGCTTTGAAGGCTTACCGTTCCTCTGGTAGTTGGTCTGGTGTGCTTGCAGTTGCTGGTCTTTTGAAATTGGGGAAAGATGAGACTGTGCAACTGGCTCATGAGCTCTGTGAAGAACTCCAAGCCCTAGGGAAACCAGGTGAAGCTGCCAAAATCGCTTTGGAATATTGTGCAGATGTGAAATCTGGGGTGGGTTTATTAATTACTGCAAGGGAGTGGGAGGACGCTTTAAGGATCTCTTTTCTGCACAGGAGAGACGATTTAATCTCTGAAATCAGGAATGCATCTCTTGAATGTGGGGGCTCACTCATAAGTGAGTATGAAGAAGGCTTGGAAAAAGTTGGGAAGTATTTAACCCGGTACTTAGCTGTTCGGCAGAGAAGATTACTTCTTGCAGCGAAACTTCGGTCAGATGAACGATCAATGGCTGATCTTGACGATGATACCGCTTCCGAAGCTAGCAGTAACTTCAGTGGAATGAGTGCTTACACCAGAGGGTATGACCTTTACTATGTGTTGCTTTGGGATCCATCATGCTTTCATAACCTGTTCCAGACAGGCTAAAGTTTCTCTTAGATATTATGATCTTTTTCCACTTATATTATATTTTCAAAATGTCACTAGTACTTGCTTCTGCTTGCATTGGGGATGTACATTTTGAATATTGACTAGATATTGAATTCTATTCTGGGATCAGTCCTCATGGTGGCATACAGTGGCTTTCTTTTTGTTAATATATCTTGCGTATATATCCTGCTCTGACTCACCTTTTGCAATATCCTGCTTAGTGTGATATTATCTACAACGTTGATGGTTCCACTGCATAATGAACTTTTTTAAGCTGGTAGTCTTTACTTCCTGACATGCATGTTTTCTTCTCCCATATTAAAATGTGCATGGAGGGTCGGAAGGACACTTTTTGCTGTGTGCTTTTTCTTCCTGTTGTTCTGCATGGCTTGTCCATTTCCTAATGCGGGAATTTGAACTGACACTGGTGGCATGATATGCATTTTCATTATGTGAACCACACCAGTTTTTCCCATTCTCTGAGAGGGAACTCACAATTCATTCATTTAAGTTCCACATTTATCTGAATATTATGCTCTGGTCGCATGTGTTTCATTTTATTGAGCTCTTGATTTGCTCATGAGCAGGACAAGGACAGGCTCCGCTGCTTCCATCGTCAGCTCTACTGCTGGTAGCAAAGCAAGAGAATCAAGGCGACAGAGAAACAGAGGGAAGATTCGACCTGGAAGGTATTTCTGCTGCAAGTTTTCTCACCACTTTTGTCTTTATTGCTTCTTTTTAGTCATAATGGGTCTATATACGTGTTTCACATCTCAGCCCCGACGAGGAAATGGCCCTAGTAGAGCATCTGAAGGGCATGTCTTTAACCAATGGTGCTATGTGTGAGCTGCGATCTTTGCTAATTTGCCTAGTGATGCTAGGCAAGCAAGAAATTGCTAGGAAATTGCAACGCACTGGAGAAAACTTTCAATTGTCCCAAATAGCTGCAGTCAAACTAGCCGAAGATACAATGCCCACTGATGTCATGGATGAGAGAGAGCAAACTTTGGAGCGTTACTTCCATAAAGCAAGGGTTGAATTGCAAAATTCGGAGGCTTTCTCCTGGCGTTGCAAGGTCTTCGTCTCTCCTTGAAAGATGAGTTAGTCCTTGTTTAGAGCATGCTTACCTTGTATGACAATGGGAAAATTGTTTAAACAGGATAGTTAGGTTCATCCGGACAATGGGAAAATTGGTTAAAGAGGATAGTTAGGTTCATCCGGAAATGTGCACTACCAATTTTGTTCTTCTTTATGAATTTGGCGGTTTCCCACCACCATAGAAATCAGTTGTTTTCTAGGGGTAATGCGTTCTCGTCAGTAAAATAGCTGTGGAATGATGTGGATTTAGCCGTGCCCTGCGGAGAACAGTAAACTTCGAACATTGCTGGTAAGTCTTGGAAGCTTCAAAGCCTATCCAAAGATAGCTTAAGTTTTTAGCCACATGTTACGGGTTAGAATGTCTTAATCAAAAGCTTATAGATGTGTTATGTGTAGCTAGGATTTGAGTTTTGGTGTAAGAAATTCCACTGACTAAAACGATGTGCCGTACCTCTAATTAGTTCATCTTATTTTAGCCGTTTTAGTTTCTGTAAGGTAATCACCAAGACACTCCCGTCGTAAAATGACCATTCAGAAGCACTCTTACTCGAGGCAAAACTGTTAGTTTGCTTATATATTAGCTCTCACCGTAACAATTCCTACATAGCCTGTTCATAGGCAACCTTCTCTACCAGTTCCCGATTCATGTAATGGATGCAATGATTCGACAACAAGATTTGCTTTGCACACTGGCAAAAAGATACACGGAAAGGAGTATCCTGTAAGCGGCCTATGCCTTCGCCCCTCAAGTTCGCGCCATTCCAGCAGGCCATGAATGAGGTTGAATTTATTAACACTTTGACTTGGAGTAACTCATGAACATGATCGAGTATCTAATTGGTGAGCTCCTATCTATTAACAGACCTCTGATGAGTGAGCTTTTGATTTTTTCTTTGAACATAGGTGTTTAAGGAGAAGATAATCGTTATCATTA
Organism: Rhodamnia argentea; assembly: GCF_020921035.1. Taxonomy (NCBI): domain Eukaryota; kingdom Viridiplantae; phylum Streptophyta; class Magnoliopsida; order Myrtales; family Myrtaceae; genus Rhodamnia; species Rhodamnia argentea. Next base: position 18,598,872 of record NC_063157.1, on the reverse strand, counting down.
ACCAAAGAGAGATTACAAAGTTATAAGCAAACCCTATAGACATAAAAGACTATTTTGCCCTCACTTGAATATTTCCTAACACTCCCCCTCAAGTTGGGATGTAAATATCAAATAGTCCCAACTTGTTACAAAGAAAACTCACTCGACTCCCCCTTAGTGATTTAGTAAAGATATCCGCTAATTGGTCCTCCGTCCTTGTATGTTGAAGAATGATCTCCCCTTTCCGAACTTTTTCCCGTACAAAGTGACAATCAACCTCAATGTGTTTGGTTCGCTCATGGAAGACAGGATTATTAGCAATGTGAATAGCTGATTGATTATCACAATGTAATACGGATGGATCCGATGTTGACAAACCAATTTCTGATAGCAACATCCTCAACCGGAGCAACTCACATGTCACATTTGCCATAGCTCTATATTCCGCTTCAGCACTTGATCGGGAAACTACATGTTGTTTCTTGCTTTTCCAGGCAACTAAATTACCTCCAAGGAACACACAATAACCCGATGTAGATCTTCTATCAGTAGGACATCCAGCCCAATCTGCATCAGAAAAACCCGTAGTGTTCGGATGTCCATAGTTCTTGAAAAGTAGTCCTTTACCCGGCGCTCCCTTCAAGTACTTGATAATCCGAAGCACGACATCCCAGTGAGTAGTACGAGGAGAACTCAAGAACCGACTAACCGCACTAACAGCAAAGGATATATCGGGTCTTGTGACAGTGAGATAGTTCAACTTTCCCACTAATCTCCGATACTTTCCCGGATCATGTAATAGTTCTCCATGTTGCGCGTCAAGTTTCACATTTGGTTCCATAGGACTATCTACCGGCTTTGCTCCAAGAAATCCAACTTCATCAAGAATATCAAGTACATATTTTCGTTGTGATAAATTGATACCTACATGTGAATAGGCAACTTCAATACCTAGAAAATATCGTAGGCGTCCCGGATCCTTAGTGCTGAATTACGTATGCGTAAGGCGCTTAAGCCGTTGAATACCATCCGAATCGCTACCAGAAATGATAATATCATCCACGTATACCACCAAAAGAATACAACCAGCCGAGGAGATGGAACTAAACACCGAATGATCTACTTGACATCGTTTCAATCCAAACTTGATAACAACATCACCGAATCTACCAAACCAAGCACGAGGAGATTGTTTGAGTCCATACAAGGCTTTATGTAAGCGACATACCAAATTCTCCCCCCGAGCAACGAATCCAGGTGGTTGCTCCATGTACACTTCCTCGGTCAAATCACCATGGAGAAAGGCATTTTTCACATCTAACCGATGAAGAAGCCAACCAAAACGAGCAGCCAGGGAAATAAAGACACGAACAGATGGAATTTTGGCAACAGGTGAAAAAGTGTCGTCATAGTCAACACCATATGTCCGAGTATATCCCTTTGCAACTAATCTAGCCTTCAAACGATCAAGAGTGCCATCAGGATGTACCTTAATGGTGAAAACCCAACGACAACCAACGGTTTGCTTACCCGCAGGTAGGGGAACGTGTTGCCGTGTATGGTTGTCAATGAGCGCTTTCATTTCGTCCTCCATGGCTTGTCGCCATCCAGGATGAGCAAGGGCTTCAACAACACTACTAGGCAAAGAAATAGAGGACAAGGACGAGACAAAGATAGAGAAACTCGGAGACAAACGATCATATGATAAGAAATTTGAAACTGGATGACGAGTACGAAGACAATAAGAAAGACTAGAAGAAGGAGAATAACGATCCACAGGACGGCCAACACAAGAACGTGTACCTTTTCGAGAAGCGATGGGCAAATCAGGATCAGAGGATGGTGCAGCAACTGATGAGGGAACAGATGAATCATGTGTTGGAGAAGTCTGTACCACTGGAGTGAGAGCTGTACCACGTCGGTGATAGGTGCGGTCAGCAAACCGAAATCCCGTGGACGGTTCCGAAGGAAGTGAGAATGGAGGGAGTGTCGGTAAGGCGCATCCGCCCCCTTTAGGAGTCACTGTAGATTCCATCCGGGGATTGTAATATGGCTGATCCTCAAAGAATGTTACATCCGCCGATACGAGAACACGACGACGATTAGGACTATAACATTTGTAGCCCTTCCGAGTTCGAGAGTATCCGAGAAAGATACATTTCTCCGCACGAGGATCTAGCTTATCAATACCTGGAGTAAGTTTATGCATAAAACAAACACAACCAAAGACACGTAGAGGTAATGGAAAGGGAGGACGATCTGGATGTAATATGGAAAATGGTGTCTCCCCCTGAAGAACGGAAGTTGGAAGTCGATTAATTAAGAAACAAGCAGTAAGAACCGCATGACCCCCTAAGGTTTTAGGTAGATACATGTGAAACAGGAGGCAACGTGCAACATAAAAAAGATGGCGATTTTTACGCTCGGCGACACCATTCTGTTGGGGCGTGTATGAACAAGAAGTCCGATGAATAATACCATGAGAATCAAGAAAATGTTGAAAACCGAAAGTGATGGCAAGATACTCTTTGGCATTATCCGAGCGCAAAATTTTAACAGAAGTATGATACTGATTCAGCACCTCAAAATAGAATAGGCGAAAGCGAAGAAAAATCTCAGCACGATCCTTTATTAAAAATAACCAAGTCATTCGGGAAAAATCATCCACGAATGTAACAAAGTACCTAAAACCAGAAATATCAGGAACACGACATGGACCCCAAACATCGGAGTGAACCAGTTCAAATGGACTCGACACACGACTTTGAATGCGAGAAGGAAAGGAAACCCTATGGTGTTTACCAAACCGACAAGCTTCACATTGAAAAGAATTCATAGACTTAGACCGAGACTCGGGAAATAAACGCCTAAGAGTGGTTGGAGGCGGATGACCAACACGGCAATGCATTCGGAACACATCGGAGGATGTGTTCATTACATCTGCAGCAGCTAGCACCTTCTTGTCAAAGTAGTACGGACCATTGGATTCATGTCCCCCACCAATCATCTGTCCGGTCCTCGGATCCCGAAAGACACAATGAGAAGAGAAAAAGGTTATGGAATGCTTTAGTTCTTTAGTCAAAGAACCGACGTAAATTAAATTATATGAGGATTTGAGATGAAGGACAGATGACAAAGAAAGAGATGGACTCAAACGTGCAATTCCAATGCCATTAACCCGAGATTGTGAACCATCGGCTAATGTAACGAAATTCGACATTCCAGGAGGTTTGAAACAAAGAGAAGACAACAATTTGGAATTACCAGTCATATGGTGAGTAGCTCTAGAGTCTATGACCCAAGAGTTAGAAGCTGCAGAAAATAAACAGGATGAACTACCTTTTGAGGTATGTGCCAAAGTAGCGATAGGTGCTGAAGGACTTGTCACCTGTTGGGACCGAACCAAGGCATCATACTCGGTACGTGTCAATGTAACAGAATCACCCGTATGCCGCATATTGGTAGAGTCCGGTGGAGTCCGTAAAAGAGAATCATCCGCCTCTGCATAGGCGATAAAGTTAGGCCGGAGCTCGGGATGAAGTGCATAACAATAAGCTTCTGTATGTCCAACCCTTTGACAATGAGTACAAAAACGGGAGCCACGACCACCCCCAAAGATAGTGGCACTACGAGCACCAGCACCTCCATCACGGCCTCCACGACCTCCACTCGGAGTAAAACCACGACCACGACCACGAAAACCACGACCGCGAGCTCCACGTACATTAGTGCCATGAGAAATCATAGCACTTGTCTCTACAAATGAGGTGATCTTTTCGGAGAGGGGTGGAACGAAGAGCTCGGGAGAAAGTCTCATCTACAAAGAGGAAGGGAGCTCGAGAGGTAATCTATGGGCGAAAGGAGAAATATTCAGTCCGAGGGTCTTGAGATATAGTATAACTCGAAGATCCTCTTGTCGTTTGACGAGAACAATTTGGATCGTTTGAAGCTGGAAGATAAGTGTCTAATTGCCTACAAAGTGTCGTGAAACGAGCATAATGCTCGATAAGGATTGGCTTCCACGTTGAAGATCAAACAGGGCTTCCCACGTGTCACACACTCGTGTCATGTCGTTCTCGCGGAATAAAGTAAAGCACATTTTTCCCGGGACTTCCTTAGCGGATTTGCACCGAATAAAGTGAGGACTAATTTTAGGATCCATACTATTCCACAATAGAGTACGGATCATTGCATCTCCCAAGCAAGCCAATCGTGCAAGTTACTCTCATCCGAAGGGACCATAGATTTAAGATAAACACTTTGTTTAGTGGCAAGTGAGGTAAACTTCAACTCGCTATAGACCAAGATGCATAATTAGTTCCATCTAACTTGACGGAGGTCATTTGCAATTGCGGCAAACCAAGAGAGGACCCCGACGCAGCCATTAGCAAACAAAGAATGTCAAGCTAATCAAATGTTTAACTCCGAGATCAGAATCAGCCACAAATAATTACTACATGCCACTCAATTCCATTCGTCTTCTCCAAAACGAAGCAAAAAATCAATCTTCAAATAAAACAATCAGCAGCCCTTCGAATAACCATATTCGGTGACACGTCGAATAATCACAAACAGCAACACCAATCGGACCAACTAAATGTTTGCAACGCGTTGAGAAAGAAACAACAAGAACCGGATCGATTAGAAGCTTCCATGAACTCCAGTCCATAAAACAAGCTGAACAACTCGGTAACAAAGGAGGAGCAAGTGCCTCAAGTCCAGATTCATGATCGTAGGAGACTCCAATGCTGCAACTCGACCGAAAAAGAAATCCGCGAGTAAAGGAGAGGCGTGAATGGGTTGGCACTCTGTTGGCGAGAGATGGGGAAGTCGCAAATGGATCCGTGACAAAGAAGAGGGGATTACGATGGGATTTGCAGTGGTGTGGGGGGTCGCGAGTCTCTCTGCAGTGGTGTGGAAGGGTTGCGAGTGGGTCCGCAGTGGTGTGGAAGGGTCGCAAGTGGGTCGCGAGTGGGCGCGAGTGGTTGTGAGTCTCTCCACGGTGGTGTGGGAGGGTCGCGAGTGGGTGAACAGGGCTATGGAGGGTCGCAAGTCTCTCTACCGATGATGAGAGAGTGCCGATGAATGAATCCGTGGTGGAGGAGGATGGCGATGGCAAGAGCGACGGTGGTTTTTCTGTGTCGTGATTACACCGACGGCAAGAGCGACGGTGGTTTTTCTAGCTCTGATACCATGTTTAAGGAGAAGATAATCGTTATCATTAACCAAAGAGAGATTACAAAGTTATAAGCAAACCCTATAGACATAAAAGACTACTTTGCCCTCACTTGAATATTTCCTAACAATAGGCTAGTGTGACACACATAAAAAAAACCCGTTAGATAAGCCCCCTTCTCTCTCAATCTCGCCCAGCAGCCCGCCGATCACTGTTCATTGTTGTAGGTGCTCCTCCGCCTCTGGCGTCTTTGTTGCAGCTTCTTCCTTGTCGCTCTGCTGCCACCTTCTTCGCCTCTATCTTGTCTTCCTTCCTGTTGGCAACCAACAGAAAGAAATTGGAATAATTTGCTCCATTTGCCTGGTTAAATGCATCTTGAGCTCATCTATAAGCTTTAATGCTTTTGGCATAATGTCCTTGCACCAGTCAATTAGCAGCCTTCGTCCATCTCTATCTTCACCGCCTCTCCTTCCTCGATGGCCTTTTTTCATTGTTCTACCGCCACATTCTGTTGTTTCATCAAATTGCATCATAACATCGTTGGTGAGACTGCTCCAGCTTGAGCACAGGAATATATGCATGCAGTGAGGAAAGGAGTATGCAAAGAACATGATGCCTTTCCTTTACATTCTCGGTGCAAATTACATATGATCCCAAAAAAATGACAATTCTGTGGGTCAACGGGATCTCCAGCCCTAGCGCCAAGCGTATTGTTGGCTTTGAAGACAAGAACGAGGAGATAATCTATAAAGGTCATAAGTTTCACTTCCTCCCCAAAACAAGATTATGCGGCTGACAGATTGGTGTTCTCGCTTCTCTAATCCAAAATTCTTGTAATGCTCGATTAATGTGTGGCTACAATCACCATTCGTTCTTCTCTTTAAGCATTATGCTACAGAATGTCAAATTGGCATTTTGCAGCTAAGTCGCCAGTAATTCCACACTAGCAGATGCCCTCCCCAAAGTGATGCAAATGGGTGGCATCTCCCACAATGATTTTGCAGCTTGTAATTGTTGCAATGTATTTGATAGCTGTATGGCAGTTTACACATATACGAAGATTCTTCACTATCTGGATAGTCCATCCAATTTCTGTATTTACGAAGGCAAAAGCAATGGCTAGTCTTCCACTATGACTGAACTGTTATTTATCCTCTTCCGCCACATTCTGCCAGACACAGCTCCTCTCAGGAATAAACCCCAAATTTTCCATTTTCTCGAGTAAATTGTCCCACAAAAGTTGCATTTTCTCGTATTAGGGCTGATTTGAGTCACCCATTAGAAATGTGTGAGTCCTGTTTTTCACTTCAAACCAGCTACAACCAGGGGTTTTCTTCATCCCAGTGTCTTTCAAATTTAACCTTCTCTTTCCTGCATCTGCCCACCTGCCAGATTGAGCATACATGTTTGATAAAACTACAGAGTGTGTTGGGTTCTCAGGCTCAATTTCAGTGAGATGCTTCAATGCAACTTCGCCCAACTCCACATTAGAATGCATCATGCTGGCTCCCAATAAGGCTCCCCAAACTCCAGCATCAGGTTCCATTGGCATTTTCTCAAGTAGACACAATGTTTCATCAAATAAGCCAGCTCGGCCTAGCAAATCTACCATGCATGCATAATGTTCCACATCTGGCTGAATCCTGCATTCTTCTTGCATGGTATGGAAAATTTTCTTTCCTTCTTCTATCAAACCTGCATGTCTGCAAGCAGACAAAACATTGACATAGGACACATAATCAACTTCAATGTGGTTTTTTTGCATCAGCAAGAAAAGTGCAACGGCATGGTCCCCTTGACCATGTACTGCATATCCTGCCAGCATAGAATTCCAGGAGACTGTGTCCTTGTTTTCCATCTCATCGAAACATCTCTTAGACAAATCAATCTTGCCACACTTAGCATACATGTCAACGAGACTATTGCCGACCGCGATATATGACAGAAATCCCATTTTGACGATACAACAATGATAACTCGTCCCTTCTCTCAGGGCTGCCAAGTATGCTGCTGCAGGAAGGATGCTCACACAAGTGACTAAATTTGGCTGATGGTTCTCCAATCTCATCTGACGAAATGCAGATAAAGCTTTATTAGCATCTCCATTCCGTGTGAATGCGATGATCATTATATTCCAAGATACCTTGTCCCTAATGAAATCCAGTCTGTTAAACAAGTACAATGCTGAGGGAAGATTGCTACACTTACAATACATGTCAATGAGTGCACAATTAACATGGCAATCAGAATCAAACCCATTCTTAATACTCAGAGCGTGAACAGAAGTTCCTTGCTTGAGATCATTCAAGAGGGCACAAGCTAGTATCAAACCCACCATAGTTCCAGCATCTGGGTGCAAACCAGAAAACTGCAGTTTCTGGTACATTTCAATTGCGCGGTCCACTTCACCATTCTGAGAATACCCATTTATCAAAGCATTCCACGTCACAACATCTTTATATTGCATGGTGTCAAATATATCGTGTGCATAACTAAACTGTCCACATTTAGCATACATGGTCAGTAGGGCTGTTCCCATTGAAAAGTCAGAACCAACATCAGCCTTGATGGCATAACAGTGTATGCTCTTGCCTGATCTCAGAGAAGATAGTTCAGCGCAGGCTGGGAGGATAGTGATCAGAGTTACATCATTTGGTTTAATGTTTTCGTTCTCCATATCTTTAAGTACAGATAATGCCTTTTCAGGATGACCAGATTGGACAAGAACGGCAATGAGTGCAGACCAAGCAACTAGATCCCTTTCTGGGAGCCCCTTAAGCAATTTTTCAGCTTTCTCCAATTCTCCACACTTTGCGTACATTGTTATAATTGGAGTAGCAACAAGAACATCCATGTCAATAGCTCGTTTTTGGGCAAACTGATGTATCTCCTTTCCCTTCTCTAAATCTCTAATCTCCCCTGCAGCTAATAGAGCACTTATGACAGAGACCTTATTCATCTGAAGATCCATCTCTTTCATGCTGTCATATAAACCCAGAACCTCAGTGAAACATCCATTATGAGCATAGCCCGCCATCATAGTACTCCATGAAACATCATCTCGAGTATGAATGAGGTCAAAAACTAGGTGAGCCGACTCTACATCCCCACACTTGGAATATGTGTCAATCAAAGCATTCGAAACTTCCAAGCCAAAATCCATCCTAATCCCGTAGGCATGCATACATCTGCACGAATCAACATCTGCCAATCTTGAAACAGCTGGAAACAAATTCAACAGGCTGACCGAATGGGGAACCACTCCTGTCCACTGCATTCTCTTAAAAAGTGCCAAAGCCTCAAGAGGATCCGAGCTACGTGATAGCCCGGCGATCATTGAGTTCCAGGCGACAACATCTCTCACAGGCAATTTATCAAATATCTCTCGTGCACTCTCCAGATCCCCTGCTTTACAATACATGTCTATCAGACCAGTGCATATGAACACATCCCTCTCCAGGCCTCTGCGACAAACTTCACGGCGGATCAAAGCACCCTCTTGCAAATCCTGAGCACCAGTACAAGCCTTCAAAACAAAAGTGAAAGTATACCCGTCTGGTTCCAAGCCTCTGTCCACCATGGAACGGTACATCTTCAGAGCCTCCTGGTGTCGGTTCGATCTCGAATAAGCTCTTATCATGGAGTTCCACGATACAGTGGTCGGAGTCGGGGCGGAATCGAGGACGGAGCGAGCAAGGTCGCATCTTTGAAGCGAAGAGTAGGAGTTTATGAGGTGGGTAGTCGCGGAGGCGTCTGGACCGAGGCCCGCGATGATCAGGCGCGCGTGGACTTTGAGGAGGGAGCTCAGGTTCTTGCATGAAGACAGCAGACGAAGGAAGGTGTTCTTGCGCATGTACGGGAGTTTCTTGATCAGTTGGCAGGAACATGGAGAGAACGCAAGTTCAGTGCGTACTGCTATTGCTACGTTCACGAAGACAAAACCAAAGCTGATCTACCAAAGGACTGTAAATACAAACCTAAATCATTTCAATGTACAAGTAATGGGTGACGTCAATGCTGGAATAAAAAACCAGATCCTTATTCAAACGTATGACGGGCACTTTAGCACTAATATCCGAGATAGAACCAAAAGAAATCGAAGAAGCTCTAGCCGACAAAAAATGGATAGAAGTATTGCAAGAGGGAGCTGCATTGGTACAAAGTAAATAATCCGTTTGTTGGAATCAAATGGGTTGAAAACAATCTTGATGACAAAGGTAAAATCATAAGAAACAAAGTCAAATTAGTAGAGAAATTGCGCCTAGAAAACAAAGGAGGAATTTTAAAAATAAGGTAGTAGAATAAGTTGATATATTATTGCCATGTGAGTGCCACATCGAAATCGTTTCTTTACGTCGTTCAAGTAAAGGTAGTCACATAAAATCATTAGCAAAGTTCATTAACAAACTTTTACCATGGTTTGGCGACGATGGGGATGGTGGCTATGGCGACGATAAGGACAACAATGGCGAGAGCAGCAATGAGGACGAAAGACGAAGGACAAAAGAAAAAAAAAGGAAAAAACAATCTTGAGGGAAGGTAAATGTGAGATGCGAGTTTAGATGTTATAAAAAATAAGTTTGGAAAAAATGTGTCACATAGAGAACACAAGTTAGTTTAAGGTAAATGTATCACACGAGTATAATTTTGTGTTAAATATGTCCTTCGGACATAAGTTTTGAAATCGTTAGTGTCACAAAAAAAAATTTATAATGTGTCACACTGAACATAATTTAAGATTTTTGGTGACTTTTACCTTATTAAATGAGTCTTGTGGAAATCCTCAAGACTCGACCTGGTTGAAGTATAGTATTTTAGACCCACTTTCATCTGGCCCTTTAAGTGTTTAACAATCCATATATGACATGGACTTTAAAAAAAAAAAGAACAAAAAAAAAAGGCTCGTTACACATTTTGATACCTCTAGTAGTATCATCTAAACAAGTTGGTGTAGAAATTGCCTAACTCAGTTCTATTATTTTAATTTTCTTTTCTATTTAATCAAGTTGGTCCTTCCATTAAGATAGAATTTGTTGATGTGGACATATGTCACTGTGAAGTCACTCTCAAGTCACCGTCAACGATGACATTTACAAATGAGAGAGAGAGAGAGAGAGAGAGAGCGAGAGAGAGAGAGAGAGAGCATTTTTCATGTTGATCAGTTGACATCTTCATTTGATTTAATTTTTTTTGTCATTTCGAGAGAGAATGGGTGTCACGTATTATTCGTAGAATTAGGCATGTTGATATTAGCTGATGGGAGACATTAAAAATGAAACACAAGAAAAATCATTGGCTTTACAGAGTATTTATAAAAAAACATTTCAAGCTTGCATCTCATATGGTAGCAATGCTTATGAGCCAGAATCTCCCAACAACCTTGTCCCCACATTGGTTGAATAATGGAAATTGACCTCTACGGAATACCGAGGCTTTTGCAAAAGTAAGGAAGTGCTTCTTGCATGAGAGGGGAAAATAGAGAGACAAGAAGTGTCGCACTCTCCTAAGCATTTCTGCCATCGAGAACAAAGATGTAGAATAATTTCTCTTTCCTGAGTGAGGTACACAGCCTCTAGGCTTGTCGGGCCAACCGGGGCTTCTGTGTATGTGGCTGAGTTGGGTACAGAAGAGGACCATGGGGAAGAAAGAACAAGAAAAAGAAAAATAGAACAGACACATCTCAGCCATCCAGTGTTCAATAACTGAGATGCACTCTCTTTTCAAGGCCGAAATGTAAAGTATTCCCACGTTAAATTCAAGCCATCCAACCAATTGAAAAAGAAAGATATTACAAGGAATGCGAATGCTAGAAATGTGAATCTATTAATGAATTTCTTGTTAATGGAATTAAAGGAGGCACTAAGTAGGACCACTAAAAATATTAGCAGCACCATGAGCTCAAGTAAAGCAAAACGCGTGCGTTTCGCTAGATAACACTACAAGCAGCGGTTTTGTTATACACACGGGAGTAACTCGGAAATTTAAAGAGAAGTGTCAAGTGTATAGAGTATAAGATCGCTGGACATCTAAAGACAATGACTGCTCTATACTTGGAAGATCATGTGCTATGTCATATGCTGGAGCTCCTCTGAATCAAAATTTCTCTCATGGAAGTACCCTAAAGAGTCGCTTGTAAGCGTGGGATTCGGAACCAGAAGATCCAGAAAACTTCCTGTCACTTCGCAAAAGTTCATACCCATGGAAACAAAGCAAATTGGGACAATTGCACCTGCTACTAGAACTACAAGAACAAAGTGCTTTCCTCCCAAATTGGGAAGCACTGGCAGCTGGTATATTCCCCATAAACATGCGATGGTGTGCCAATTCTAAAGCATGAATATTAAGGCTAACTCCAATGACATCCCAGAGTAATGAAATGGTCCAACTCAAACTCCAGAGGACGCTAAAATGCTACAGGCTTCGTCCACATGCAAAATCAAGGGACAGATTAGCGGTGAATTATTACCGTTCATCCAACCACAGCGACGGTGTGCCCATAAACATGCGATGGTGTGCCCATTCTAAAGCAAAATTGGGAAGCACTGGCAGCTGGTATATTCCCCATAAACATGCGATGGTGCACCCATTCTAAAGCATGAACATTAAAGCTAACTCCAATGACATCCCAGAGTAATAAAATGGTTCAACTCAAACTCCCGAGGGTGCTAAAATGCTACAGGCTTCGTCCACATGCAAAATCAAGGGACAGATTAGCAGTGAATTATTACCATTCATCCAACGACAGCGACGGTGTGCCCATAAACATGTGATGGTGTGCCCATTCTAAAGCATGAACATTAAGGCTAACTCCATTGACATCCCAGAGTAATGAAATGGTTCAACTCAAACTCCTGAGGGCGCTAAAATGCTACAGGCTTCGTCCACATGCAAAATCAAGGGACAGATTAGCAGTGAACTATTACTGTTCATCCAACTACATGAATATGCTCTTTGCTTTGTCAGGTAAACTAGCCATAACCAGGGGATAAAAGAGAAACAATTGGCAAGCAAGTGGAGTCTATACACGCCACAAACCTCATAAAAATTGTACGTGTTGCAATCCCAAACAAAAAATGTCATCATTACAATCGCATATGAGGATCTGGAGCATCATCCAATGCTTAAGATTAAGATTTCTTTGATAAATATCACATGACAAGCCAATAGATTAAGTAACTGCAAGTCCTAGGTCCCGGAAGATGTAAATATGACATGTATAGGACGCAAATGGTGTTAAGAACCTGCATTGCACATAAAAATTTAAATTTAAGTGGAGCGGCTCCTAATAACATCAAGGCCCATCTCTGTTGGATCAGTAGCCTGCAACTCAACCTGGATACCATCCAACTCTCTCTTGAACCTGTCTTTGGAGCTTGCATAAATCATCTTGTTTCTTACTTTAGAAGTGTCAGGGGACCTTCAAACAAAATAACAATGAGTTAAGAAATGAAAAACAGGAGCAAAAATTATTTATGGGTCCAGTTACCAACTGTTACCAGGCAATGAATATAATCCTGCTCTTTTGACAATTCTCTTCAGTCACATAATCAAAGTCATACACAGCATATCTACACTCATCCGCAGGAAGGCTGGCACTGAAATCTTCATAGCTATCAGTAGGTTCTCCAAGTTTCTCAACAATTACTTGCTTTTGCTTCTCCTCAATTTTAAACACTATGAAACGGTAGGTCCTCTTTGCCTTCAAATCTAAGAACCTCAACTTGCAATCGTCATGCACTGCCATACCTGAAGCTGCATTTGCCTAGAAGAACATAGTTGCCACAAGCAAAACATCATGAACAGAGGTGTGACAACATTATGTATGATTGTCATGTGACAGACATACTTGACAATGCATTCCTATATCTGTATGCTCATTCTTAATTACAATAATGACTTCCGAGCTGCTCCCCCATGCTGAATATTTGGTGGCGACTCATCGTTGATTAGTATAAAAATCAAGGATCAAATACCAAATGCTCCAACAAAAGATGCATCCAAGCCGGTTTGCAGGTTAAAAGCACATCAAGGAATGCCCAACTAAAAGATATGTGCACCTAGGAAAACAAAAAGCAGCCAGCTATAAACCAAGAAGGAAAGCAAGAAATGATCAAGCCAGCCCACAAAAAAGCAACCTTGCATTTTGTCTGAAACGAATGCAGAGAAGTCTGCTGCTCAAAGCCATGGCGCTTGTGCATACTGAAAGCACACGAGATAGTCAAAGACAAGAATCGGCCAAAATCTGAGTCTTTAGTATACGGTCCAAGCATGCGTAAATTCTGATAACCTCAGTTGGTTCAGAAAGAAGCATTTGCCCAAAAAAAAATAGCTGATTGGGCATCAAAAGGGCTCCATTGGTTTTCTATTGTTTTCTCTTTTTCCTATACAGTCAACCAACTTTTCAAGCGATTTCTGTTTTGCCAGAATTCTACATATGATGTCAAAGATTTGCACTATGGTATATCTTTTAAAGGTGATCTTACTAACCAAAGCTTTCACTTTTCATATCCTTTGGTCTTGCCATGAATTACAATTTTCAGCATTTTCAAACTAGAATACCAAAGAAGATAGTCTATACTAACTGATCTTTCTGAGGTCTCCTTCTCCAAGGTTGCCCCTGCCGTGGGCACTGAAAAACCTGTTCAAACTCATCTTATCCATCAGTGAACACACGACCATCCATGGGGAGCGCGTATAAATCAAACAGCTAGGAAGCATTTAGACAAAAACCAAACAGCTAGAAACCGACGTGATGAGAGATCGGACGCCTCAAATCGAAGGGGCAAAAGGCCGTCAAATCAGTACATACCAAGATCAATCGTCCCAATTTTACCAACTCAAACTCGAATCCATTCGTAAAAAAAAATCTTAATCAACAGCGTTACTCAAGAGGATAGCAGAAAACATGAAAAGTGCCACCGGAGAATCAGAAAACTCGGAGCAAAACGACGGAGACGATGACTAAGATGGCGAGTCCCATTAGGCGGAGGTACAAACGACTCACCATTTTGCGTCCGAGAAGAACAGCGCAGAGACAACCAGAAGTGAGAGGAAGACGGTGGAGGAAATCTAGGGCTTTGGAGGAGAGAGAGAGAGAGGGGGATGGGATGATAGAGTGCAGAGTTTTTCGAGTAGACCTCTTTGCCCTCACAGTTGACCGGTCTCCATTGACAAAGGCAGGTGACTGGTCAAAAACGGGTTTCTTTTAATGTTGAAGTGGTCTTCTCATCTTGAGGAGAATAATGTATTGACCCCCTCCCATGTACTCATTTTGACCGTTACTTTATACCCAGTTATCTTAATTTATAACATCATTTAGATAATGTATTGACCAAAAAAAAAAAAAAAGAGACCACATGCTTGGTTATTCATAAATAGTTTAAAAATGTCATCAAAATTTTAGGAGAATAAATTTGAAAAAAATTGCACATTTCCAAAATGAGCTCTTGATAGCGTCCAAATTTGGCATTTCTTGTACGTGCAGACGTGCACTCACGAAGAGAGAGAGATAATCACGTGTCGATGGACGTTCTTGTGATCGTTTTCTCTTTTAGAACTTGGTAATGTAGGTTGAAATTGGGTCTAATGTGATGTCTAAACTCCTTCAGACCCAAATCTCGTGGGCTCCTTATCAAACCCGTTCTAACAAAGGACTGCACGAAGCCATCAAATTTGCCACAAACCAGGTCCTGAGTCCAACCAAAACCTAAGATTTGAGGCAAATATTGGACAGCCCAAAAGGAAAATGCGAGAGAGAGAGAGAGAGAGAGAGAGAGAGAGAGAGAGGATCTCAAAGGGACAATAAAGGTAAGACAACGACCGAGACAAATGTCGTCCACCACAAAAGCAACAAATCCTTACCTCCCATAAGGGGAATAGTGGCATGCATTAGCACAGAGAAGCTGACTGTTTGCCGAAGGAAAACATACGGAAGCTCGAATATAGAGAATCCCGAGAATACTATGAAGTAACACAGTAGCTCCAGTCAACCCCAGAAAGTCATCCTGTGATTGCCACAGGTTCAAGCTAAGGTTAAGCATGAACATCCATAACAGAAACACAAACTCATGAGGCCATGCTATGATTGCATCCCCTTGGGAAGAAAGACAATTGGCAAACACTGGAGTCCACACACTCCATAAACCACAACATACAACGCTGAATGTCACAATCCCGAAAACAGCAACCATTACAACATATTAATGATCCTGCGCATTAACTAGCGCTTACGATGGAAGACTTCTTTGACAAGCCAATACGTAAAATAACTGCTAGTCCTATGTCCCAAGTGTCCCGAGGGATGTCAATATGGCACATATGGACACCGAAATGGTATATGAAGAGCCTGGGTTGCATATGAAACTTTATATTCAAGTGGAGCGGCTTCTGATAACATCTATGCCCATTTCAGTTGGATCAGTCGCCTGCAACTCAACCTGGATACCATCCAACTCCCTCTTGAATCTGTCTTTAGAACTTGCATAAATCATCTTGTTTCTCACTTTGGAAGTATCAGGAGACCTGCACATAAAGTAGGAATGAGTTAAAGAAAACTAAAAAACAAAGAAAAGAAATGAAGTTTGACAAGTGCAATCGCCAGCCATTACCAGGCAATGAAAATAATCCTGCTCTTTGGAACATTCTCTTGAGTCATGAAATCAAAGTCATACACAGCATATCTGCACTCATCAGCAGGAAGGCTTGCAGTAAAATCTTCATAACTATCTGCAGGTTCTCCAAGTTTTTCAACGATCACTTGCTTTTGCTTCTCTTCAATCTTATACACTATGAAACGGTATGTCCTTTTCGCCTTCAACTCTAAGAACTTCAACTTGCAATCATCATGCACTGCCATACCAGAAGCTGCGTTTGCCTAAAAGCATATAGTTGCCAGAGATAAGACAGCAAATCGAGCAATAGTAACCAAATTATGAAACCAAAACATACAATAACACAATTGAGCTACTTTTGAATGACTCTCATATGATAGATCTTATTGACAATGGATATTTTCTCCTCCTCCATTTTTAACACGAGGAAAGGAAGATCAATACCTCTCTATTGCACCTTTTTAAGATGTGTCAACTTCCCACTCTGCTAACAACAGCTCCCTCAACTCAAATATTTAACGGCAACATGTGATAGTGTTTAGATTGCAAGAATGTCGCATGATCGAATAAAAAGGATCAAATACCAAATGCTACATTAACAGTTGCACACATCATCCACTTCAAAAACGAAAGTTCCGTACAATGAATGATAGACCAAAAGAAGAGCGTGTGCTAACAAATTTACAGCAGCCACTTATAAGAACCAGAAAAAAAGAATCATCCTGTACCGGGAAAGATTGGATGGCATTTTATCCAAAAAAAAGGCAAAAATTGAACTACTCAAAGCCACGGCACTGTATGACCAAAAAAAAAAAAGCCATGGCACTTGTTGGGTCATATCAAAAGCACACGCGATAGTTAAAGACCAGATCAGTTGCAAGCATTAGCAAGTGCAGATAAATTGAGTGTGGATCAAGAAGATATATTAGCCTTTTAAGGGGGTTAAGCAGGCTTTTGAAATAGCTCCATTGTTTTTCCATTGTTCATTTTCCCATGCAGATGGACCAACTTTTCCAGACTCACTATTGCCAAGTTTCAGTTTCTTAGACGCGACGATATACCGTGTTAATGTTATGGCACGATCTCAAAGATAATCTTAAACCCCAACCAAGCTTCACCGTCTATCATTCGATTCCAACGTTATGCTATTGCTTTACTTCTTAGTTTTTTTTGAAACATCTTTTCAATTAATTACCAGAGGAACTACTACGGTTCCCCCCCTTACCAAAAAAAAAACTACTACGGTTCCCCAAAGTGATCAGTCCTAGGCATTCAAAAGTTGGCAAAACTTTTCATCACTTAACTATCTTTCGAAGAAATCTTTTGCTCTGATGGGCTTTCTTAGGGTTCTTTCATTTGAGATTCTGAATTCAGATCATGCTTCCAAAGACCCCAAAGTGAAAAGGTTCACTAAACGCCATAAAGCAAACCGACCAGAGGACAGAGTCCCGGATGTTCCGCATGTAAACGACACATCATCAAACAGCTCGGGAGCATTCGCAGAACGACAGATCAAACAAGAAACCCCAGCAACCCAGCAACACGATGGGAATATCAGCAGCATCGTACGGGCACCGACCAAGATCGATCGCCTCAATCCACCAAATCGAACTCAGATCGGACCCAGAAAAACCCCGATCATAAACAAAATCTACAACGACATCGCGTGAAAATCGGAGAAACCAGTATCCAGCGACCGCGCACCTCAATTCGGAAAAGAACCCGCAAAAAAAAAAAAAAACACGAAAAGAAGAAAAACGAAAAGAAATCGGAGGCAGTGACCCGAAGCAGCAGGAGCACGGAGACTCTTACCATGTCGCCGAGGAAATCGAGCACCGAGGAGGAGTGACAGGAAGAACGAGAGGAAATCTAGGGATCGGAAGAGAGAGAGAGAGAGAGAGAGAGAGAGAGGTGGATCGCAGAAGGAATTTCTTTTTATTTTCATTTTTTATGGTATTACTGTGACCTTATATGATTGCACATTCCGGTGGCTAAGTTGAAAAGACGTCTTTGCCCTTAGCGGACCGGTCACGTTTGACGAGCATCAGTTGGGCCGGTCTCTCTTGTCCTTGCGGTCGCGGCTGGGCTGGC
Organism: Rhodamnia argentea; assembly: GCF_020921035.1. Classification (NCBI taxonomy): domain Eukaryota; kingdom Viridiplantae; phylum Streptophyta; class Magnoliopsida; order Myrtales; family Myrtaceae; genus Rhodamnia; species Rhodamnia argentea. Next base: position 18,581,016 of record NC_063157.1, on the reverse strand, counting down.
CTTTGCCCAGCCAGTTCAGTGCGATTCATTTGTTTTAAGGCCTAATTTCCTGAAATAACCCATCAATTTTAAGCTCAATCTCAATTTTACTTCGAATGTCTCTCGAAAATTATCGTCAAATTTCACTCCAGCATTAAATTTGTTTCGTATCCAAACATCGACATAGGTTTCTTCAAAATTATCCACATTAGGAGGTTGATATTCTTCGGATAAATTATCAAAAAAATCCTAAATATATTACAATTGTACCAATTCAGTCTTAAACATTTTGCATTTTATGCCGATTCTGTCCATAACTTTAGCTAGCCAGCATTGAAGTGGATTTTTTTAAATAATGTTATAAATTTTTATTTATTTATTTATCTTTTTTTTCTTCTCTTGCTTCCTCCAGTCTGCGCCGGATTGGCAACCGACCAGAGGTGAGGGCTCTGAACCTCACCTCTAGTTGGTGATCGGTTGGTGAAAAAAGGAGAAAGGAAAAAATGAATAAGAAAGGAAAAAAGAAAACTAAATAAAATATTTGAAATAAGTATTACTAATGTCACGTTAGTGTCATCCGACCAAAGTGACTTGGATGGATGAATTGACATACATGTAAAAGGTTTATGATTGAATTTGAAAAAAAAAAGATTTAGGACGGAATTGACACAATTACAATAGATTTATAACTGTTTTAGCAATTTTTCCAATATGGTTTCATACGAAAGTAAGAGTATTGATTAAGACGCCGGTTTTGGCAATGAATCCTTAATCGGCCCCGATGTGAATACTTTTGAAGAAGCTAGTGGAGATTTTTGGAGGCGGGGTAGATTTGTGATTAATAATAAAAGTTTGTGCATTTTTCAAACAAAAAGAATTGGATTTCTTGATTTCAAAATGTATCGAAACCTTGAATTGTAAAAAAAGTGGGATGTCTGTATTTCCAAGATTGGATTTCATATTCGAATAACCCTCATAATCAAAGGAAAGTAAGTTTTTCAGCCATGGGCCTAGCAAAAGAAAAATTGGGATGGTATCCTATAGGATCCCCCTTCAAAATCGGACGTGAAAGTTTACTTTTTTTTGGCTCAAGTTGTTACGCCAAATTAAAAAGGGGTTTTCACTTTCGAATTCTCGAAAAAATTTCAAAAATCAACTCCTTACTCAAGTTAGCAGTGAAGACCAAGCAACATTTCATTGATTCATTATTATTTTTGTTTTATTTCAATATTTGAATTCTTTATTGAAGTATAAATTACTACATAAGTGAAATGTGAAATTTTTTAGTAGTCTACTTCCCTTTGAACAGTAATCCTCGTGGAGTGTATATACCTTATTTGTCTATTTTCATCTTCCCTAGTAGATTATCTTGAGTTGTACATACATTACCTTAGGTTAAACTAAAAAACAACGATTTTGAAAACGAGTCGATGATCCTCCATGGATTCGCCCATATAAGTTGCGGCTAAAGTTGCAAAAATAAGAGCTTGCACATCATTTGTAAATAATCCAAGGAATACGTAAGATATAAGAACCACTAAAGGTACTAAATGGACAAAAACAACTACTAAAGTTTGGGGTAGAATTAAGATTGGACGAGAAATTGAGGATTGCTTTAGTGAATTAAGCCATTGCGAAATATGTTTTGAGTTTGTCATTTTCAATAGAAAATAAAAGCAATTACACATTTTCTAACTCCACGTTGCTTTTTTTTTTTTTTTTTTACTTTTGTTAAGAGTAACCTTTTCACTGTCCCCAAAGAAATACAAAATATTAAATCTAATAATAGAAAAAATATGTATTTTATTTATGAATCGACATGTCACTGTATGATCAATTTTTGTCAAAACTATTTTACAAACAAGTGTACAACGTGCAATCCTGTGGTATTTCATGGCGTCCGATGATGGGTGTGAAATTTGGAACCATGATTCCGAGTTTTCATTTCGAACGATATTTATGATTGAGAATTTTACTTTGTTATTAATGTCTGAATTTGATTTGTGGTTAGTAGATTGTAGCAGCAAATAATGATCATTAAAAGTAGGGACCAAACCAGGAATCGAACCGAAATTTCGTAAATTTTCGGTTCAGTTCGATTCTTAGTTCGGTTAGTAGAAAGAACCACAATTTTTTTATTGGTTCAGTTTTTTTTGGTTTGGCATGCTTGGGCTTGGGCTTCTCTAACTCAAAATACACAAAACCCTAGAATAGCTCGTTCCATTATCCACCCACTTCCTCCTCCTCCTTCCAGCAACTCTACTTTGGCCTGTTCTTCCTCCTCGTCCCCTTCTTCATCTCCTTCCACCAGCTCTGGTCCGTTGTCGCTACCCCGCTTGACGACGTTGACTTGTAATTAGTTGATTGTATGAATGCTCAATCTCGTTTGCTCTTGTGGGACTTATACGATTCTAGTTAGCATTTATTTTGTCATTTACAAGATTTTTATGTGATTTTGTACTTGTTTTATTGATAGGTGGATTCAATGAGTCAAGCTACTAGCACAGATAAAAGGACTGCGATGATATCCAATGTGTGGAATCACTATAAAGAGACAGACGATAGCCAATGTAAAGCCAAATGTGTATATTGTGAGACTCTTATTGGTTTTAAGCAAGGGACAATTGCGATGCGCACCCATTTAAACATATGTAAGCAATATACTTATGGATACGTAGAGAAAAGGCAAAAAGATGCCTCGGGTCAACTTGTTGGGGTTGGTAGTTCATTTGGTCTATGGAAATTTGACCAAACTGCTAGTTGAAAAGACTTAGCGGCCATGTTCATTATTGTTGAATTGCCTCTCAAGATTGTAGAAAATGAGGTATTTTGGAAATTCGTGAGGGGAATCCAACCAAATTTTTTAATACCCTCAAGAAACACTTTGAGGCAACCTTGTTATGAGTTATTCTTGGATCAAAGAAACAAATTGAAAATATATCTTTCTGATACATCTCCAAGAGTATCTCTTACAACTGGCACATGGACCTCGTGTCAAAACTTGAGTTATATGTGTCTCACCGCACATTTTGTAGACACTGGATGGAAGTTGCAAAAAAGAATTTTGAATTTTTGTCAAATTCCGGGACATTCAGGTGAGATTATAGGAAAAGTGGTGGAGAAATGTTTGATTGGTTGGGGGATTAAAAATATTTTTTCTAGCACCGTGGATAATGCAAGCTCTAATGACTTGGGAGTTCAATACTTGAAGATGAGACTCATCCATTGTAACTCTCTACTATGGGATGGTGAGTTACTCCTCATGAGATGTTGTACACATATGTTGAGCTTGATTGTGAGAGAGGGGTTGAAAGAAATGGATCATTCAATTGTTAGAATATGCTCACCAGTGCGTTATGTGAGGTCCTCTCCATCGAGGTTGCAACGGTTTAAGAAGTGCATCGAGTTAGAAAATATCGAGTCTAAGAGTCTTGTATGTTTAGATATGAAAACTCGCTGGAACTCAACATACTTAGATATTGAGGATTGCAAATTTTTCGAAGAGCTTTCCAAGATGAGAGGAGGGAGTGGGTTGCCTACTATTGATGATTGGGAATATGCCTGGGGAATTCTTCCTTTCTTGAAGATGTTCTCCGACATGACTTTGAAAGTATCGAGTACTTCTTATGTCACTAGTAATTGTTCGCTGAAGATGTCTATTGGATTCTTATGATAATTAATAGATATTGTGAAAATAAGGATAGGAGTTTGCAGGAAATGACCAAGAAAATAAAGATCAAATTCAATAAGTATTTTTGTAATGTGAACAACATCAATCTATCTTTGTTCATTGCTTGCATACTTGACCCTTGACATAAGTGGGAGTATCCGAAATGGTTGATTAATCATTTTTATGAAAGCAAAGGAGCATAAACTTTAAGAAAAATAAGTAACAACATCTCTAAAGTTTTTGTTTGAGCAATATCGCACCGGTGTATGTCCCCAAAACAACTTGAGGTTGAAGGTACAAGAACAATGAGCATGACAAAGTCTCTAGTGGTTGGTGTGGACATTATGATTGAAGTATATCTTAGTGAAACAAGACAACAATATTTCGAAGAAAAATCTGAATTATATAAGTATTTGGAAGAAGATTATGAACGTTATAGTCCCGACTTTGATATCTTAACTTGGTGGAAAGTCAATTCTTTGAGATATCCTATTCTCTCTTCCATTGCTCGGGATATTTTGGTCGTGCACATCACGCCCCGACTCTCGAGCTCGCGACATTCCTACCTTACTCGCCTCGGGTCATGAATGATAGCGTCCCAGGTAGGCTATCGACCTACGAAAATACGGCGCATGCGAAACGCACAAATCTCCCGGACAATCAACAACAACGGGATAGTACAGTAGGAAAATTAACACAGTCAATTCACAAAATACGATCTCAATCAACAGCCCGAGTAGATGAAATTTAACCTTACCGAGCTACGGTAAATATATACAACCCCATTCTTTGGGGCGGCTCACTAAGACCTCAAAAAGACACGAGGTCGGGTAAGGTTAATCCCTTGTCTACTCCTAAAAATCTTACCACAATCCTCAAGGGTCAACGTCCACGGCCTCCATCATTGCCTGAAAATTGTTAACCATGACGGGGTGAGAAATTAATCTTAGTGAGCCAATGCCTAAGCCTGATTAGGACGTTGATTCTCTCAGACACCCTAATAAGCAGCCACATCAACATAGAGCAGATATTCCAACCACATGCAAGCTTACCCTCTAGGCCACACATAATGCAATGCGGACTCGACTTAATAGTCAACCAACAAAACCAATTCAACCCACTGCAAAACATTATAGCACTTGTATGCACAAGACACCACACGTAGTCCATTTATTATCATATCCGACTCGTAGGTCCCGCATACTATTCGGTTGGTGCCAACACACTAGTCGGTTGGCGCTCTTCTGGCCGACCGTGTATCGTCCCTTACTTCCGGCAACGGCTTCTGATAGTCCATGTGACTCCGCTCGACCAACCAGAAGACAATGATTGTTGACACAGCACGAAGCTAACAAGAATCCTTAAAAGGCTTCGACCCATCACAAGCTGCGACCGGCAAACGTATAGCCAGAAGATAATGATTGACGCGCATCCAGCAACCAGAAGGCAATGATTGCCAGGACCGATCGACTAGAAAACAATGATCGTTGGAATTATCCCATTATGTGACCACTCGGGCATTTCGACAACCAACCAGTTCTTTTCTTGGAATTATGTCGAATGCTCATACTCGCATGTTCAAATACTTGCCCCAAGGCCGTTTTCGTGCAAAACCATGCAATTTTATCTCATACGTGGTCACATGAATGCACAATTATATCGAATGACTAACCGGGCAATTGGGGTGATTAACCTATAATCAGATCCCTATGGCAATCAATAGTCAAAACTGGCATTCACACTAACAATTCGATGAATCGATTAATCAATTGCAGCCGATCGATTATTAATTTCAAATTTCAATTCCAATTGCGCATTCGTCTCTAACCTATCGCTCGCTCACGATCAACCAATGCAATCCGTCAAATCAATCAATTCTACTTACCAATTAGCCACGAACAACCTAGCTAATTGGCTAATCTTAACTAATTACGGTCATTTAGCCTAAACCATATTTCTATCTAGCCCGACCGTAATTAATCTACCTAAATACCCTAATTAGCTAATTAACCTAAATCCGAACGCAATTAGCATCTTAACCAAGAGTTAGGGGCTAACTCACAAATTTAACTAGCACGGGCGGTCTCAACTCGAGTGGCGACGTCACGAACTTGGCCCTGCTCGACGATGATGACGACGACGACTCGCGGCCCGACTTAAACTCCGGGCTTCCAACTCGGTCCGAGATGGCCCGAAGACTTGGTGACACCTCGAGACAGCGGCTCAGGACTTGGGGGGTGGCGGGCGGTGGCCGGAGCTGTCCCGAACAGTGGGTGGCCGGCGTGAACGGTGCTCGGGACGGAGAAACACAGAGCAAGACAGAGGCATCGGGGCCTGTTTTTGGGGGTTTCAGGCCGTGCAAGGCCGGGGCAAAGGGTGGCCAACGTCGGGGGGGTTTTGTGGGGGAGCTTTGGATGGCGGTGACGGCGCCACGGGACGGTCGAACATTGGCGAAACAGAATCGGCGCAGAAAATAGAGGCGGCGGTTCAGAAACAGGGGAGACCGGCCGGGGTTCATCCCGAGCTCTACGGGCGGTGGCCGGCTTCCAGTGGCTCCGTGGGACAACTAGAGGTGGAGGACGACCGTTTGGGGTGGTCGGAGGGCGGTGGGTCTACCTCAATCCCGGCGGAGGGCGGTGGAGGGCAATTTAGCGCAAAACAGGGCAGGCTACGCCGGTGTGTTGTTCCGGGGCTGAATCGCGGCTCTACGGCGGTTCATGGTGGCAGGTGGCTGTCGGAGGAAGGTGGAGTGGTGGCTGGAAGTGGCATGGGGTGCTCGGTGGTGGGCGAAGGCGGCGGCAAGGGCGGACGCAGTCCAACGGACCTACTAAAGCCGAAATAGGGCAGGCCGACCGAGGGAGCTTCGGGCGACCGTCCAGCCAGTGTCCGGCGAACGGCGGCCGGACGAAGGCCGAGTGGCGGTAGAGGAAGGTAGTTGGTGGTCGGAGGTGGTGGCTCGCGAAAACAAAGAAGGAAGGAGGAGTGGTTTGGTTCCGGAGGGGAGTTGCGCGGGTGAACAGGGGAGATGAGGGAGCGGACGTGAGGGAGAGAGAGAAGAGAGAGGAAAGAGAGTGAAGTTTTGACTGGTTTGACTAAAAGTGGCTAAAGATTTGATGAAGGTGGGGTCTACGGGTCACTTCCAAATTAAACTCTTTCGTCTCTTATGCATAATATCCAAGGGCGGTTTCGTAATTTGATAAATCGAGACTAATAAGATTTTTGGCTCAACCGATTGGGAATAAAATTTGAATTTTCACGGGCTAGGTTAGGTCCGGAAAAAGTCTAGGCGCGAGAATTAGAATCCTAAATTGCGGTGACCGAGATTTCGAGACCCAATCGAAATCGAACGATATTTCGGGACTCGTCCAAATTCGTCACTTACGTCCTTACGATCCAAAATTTGCACCGACTAAAATTCAATTTTCTTCCTTTTTATTGAATTCGGGCAAATTACAAAATCCAAATTTCCTGGGCGTTACAACTCTCCTTACCTTAGGAAATTTCGTCCTCTAAATTACAATACAATCACGATTCTTCAAAAAGAAATAGATAGCTACTCTTCATAACTTCCTTGTTCTCCCATGTAGCTCCTTCGATTCCATGGTGTTGCCAAACCACCTTGACCAATTGAATCGTCTTACTCCGGAGCACTTGCTCTTTCCTATCCACGATCTTGATTGGCCGTTCCACGTACGCGGCTCGCTCATCTAGCTCGATTTCTTCATAACTCAATACATGAGCGGGGTCCGGTTCATACTTTCTTAACATCGACACGTGGAATATGTTATACACCTAAGCCGCTCTTGGCGGCAACGCAAGACGGTATGCCGGATTTCCAATCCGCTCCAAAATCTCAAAATGCCCGACATATCTAGGGCTCAACTTTCTTTTCTTGCCAAAATGAGATGTCCCTCTCATAGGCAACACATTTTAGAAAAACATGATCGCATACTTGGAACTCCAGTGGCCTTCGCCTCCTACCTGCGTAGCTCTTCTGACGACTACGAGCGGTCCTCAGCCTGTCTCTGATAACTTTGACCGCTTCCATAGACTGCCGTACTAACTCGGGACCGGTGATTTTCCTTTCACCTACTTCGTCCCAACAGACCGGCGTTCGGCACGCTTTACCATATAATGCTTCAAATGGTGCCATCTTGATGCTCAGCTGAAAACCGTTGTTGTAGGCGAATTCAACCAAATGCAACCGCTCTTCCCAACCGCCCTTGAAATCTAAGACACATGCTCTCAACATATCCTCCGGAGTCAGTATCGTCCTTTTGAGACCGACCATCTATCGGTGAATGATAGGCCGTACTAAACTGCAGTTTCGTTCCTAACGCAGCCTGCAGGCTCTTCCAAAATGTAGCAAGGAACTTGGGATCACGATCCGAGGTGATCCTCACCGGCACTCCATGCGATCTCACAATATGCCTCACATACAAATCTGCATATCCGTCTAAGGCAAAATCTTTTCTTATTGGAATGAAGTGCGTCGACTTCGTCAATCTGTCTACTACAACCTAGATCGAATCATGTCCTCTTTGGCTTCTTAGCAATCCCATCACGAAGTCCATCATGATATGCTCCCATTTCCACTCCGAAATCTCCAAAGGTTGCAACAGTCCTCCAGGCTTACAAGGTTGCGCCTTGACTTGCCGACAGTGCAAACACTTAGCCACATGCTTGGCTATATCCGCTTTCATACCATTCCACCAGAAATTTTGCTTCGCATTCTGATACATCTTCGTACTACCCGGATGGATACTATAATCGCTACAATGTGCCTCCGATAAGATATCCTTCCTTAAACTTTGATCGACCGACACAACTAGACGTCCTCTAAACTTTAGTATCCCATCCTCGACCACTTGAAAATCAACCCTTCGCTTGGTTGAGTCCTCTTGAAGAATCTTCTTAATAGTAGGGTCTGTCGATTGCAAGTCTTTATTCTAGTCTCGATTCCAGGCTCAATTCTCAATGTAGCCACTAGGCTCGACAGACGACTTCTCTCCAACTTAAAGTTTGAGTCTCTTACTTGCTCAAGTAGACACCATTCATTCACACGTAATTGAGCAATCACTCATTTTCTACTCAAGGTATCTGCAACCTTATTCGCCTTGCTCAGATGATACAATATCTCGCAATCATAATCTTTGAGCAGCTCCATCCATCGACGCTGCCTCATGTTCAACTCTTTATGAGAGAATAGATACTTCGAGGCTCGATGATCGGTATACACTTGAAAACTTTCTCCGATCAGATAATGTCTCCAGATCTTCGTGGCGAACACGACCGCAGCCAACTCCAAGTCGTGCGTCGGCTAATTCAACTCGTGGTGTTTCAACCGGCAAGACGCATATGCTACTACCATTCCATGTTGCATTAGTACGCAACCTAGACCTCCGAGAGACGCGTTATTGTAGATCTCGAACCCTCTAGGACCGGACGGAATCGTCAACACAGGAGCCGTAGTCGGCTTATGCTTAAGCTCTTGAAAACTACGCTCGCACTTGTCTGTCCATTTATACTTTACATCCTTTTCAACAGCTTTAGTTAAGGCGAGGCTATAGCTGAAAACTTCTCCACGAAACGTCTATAATAGCCTGCTAATCCCAAGAAGCTTCTGATCTCCGTTACTGTTGTCGGTCTTGGCCAATCCATGATTGCCTCAATTTTAGACGGATCCACCGCAAGTCCCTCACCGTAAACTACATAGCCTAGGAACGCCACACGAACCAACCAAAACTCACACTTACCGAGCTTGGCGAAAAGTTGATGCATCCTCGGTGTCTCCAACACTATTCTCGGGTGTTATTCATGGTCCTCAGAACTTTTTGAGTACACCAGGATATCGTCTATAAACACTATTACGAAGTGATCCAAGAATTCCTTAAACACTCTATTCATCAGGTCCATAAAAGCAACAGGAGCATTCGTCAGACTAAACGACATCACGGTGAACTCATAATGTCCATAACACATCCCGAATGCCGTCTTTGGTATATCTTCTTTCCCGATCCTCAACCGATGGTAACCTGTCTGTAGATCAATCTTAGAAAATACCAATGCTCCCTACAGCTGGTCGAACAGATCATCAATCCTAGGCAATGGGTACTTGTTCTTGATCGTCACTTGATTTAGCTACCCGTAGTCTATACACAACCTCATTGACCCATCCTTCTTCTTAACAAACAGCACAAGTGCTCCCAATGGCGACGCACCGGGGCGGATAAATCCTTTATCCAATAGTTCTTGCATCCGTACCTTAAGTTCCTTCGGTTCTGACAATGCCTTCCTATACGACGCCTTAGAGATTGGCTCCGTCCCCGGAGCTAACTCTATCACAAACTCTATTTCTCTTTTCGGCGGCAATCCATGCGGTTCTTCGGGAAAAACGTTTGGAAACTAACATACTACATCGATATCCTCCAATGTAGTTTCCCCGATAGACGTATCCATTACCACAGCCGGATAACCCCGGCAACCACTTTCCAACAAACGAGTCACCTATAGCGACGAGATTACTACAATCGAGCTTCCTCCTCGATTTCCCACAAATTCAAAATCGGCCCCATCCAACGGCCTAAATTGAATCGCCTTACGATAGCAATCCATCATGGCCCTTTACTTCGTTAACCTTGACAACCACATCTAACGGTACCACAATTAATCCAGACAGTCTAACAAATTGATCCGCAACAAAAGAATGCGTAGCACCAGGGTCAAACAAAGCATAGGCTACGCTATTCCGTAGAAGGACCGTACCTATGACGGTTGGCGAGTCCTTTGCATCATCTCGGGTGATCACAAATACTCGTCCTTGCGCCCGAGGTCCGCTATGGTAATTCGGTGGCGCGATCCTTCCACTTGGCCGCCCAGCGGCTTTGCTTGTTGCCTCTGTGGGCGGTCTCTCACGAGATGGCCCCGCTGTCCACATCCAAATCGGGCTCCATGCATCTCATACGGAGCAGATCCATGCCTCCGATTACACAAGCGGCGGACATCGTCTCGGTGAGGCATCGGCTTACTAATTGATCCTCGATGATTGGGCGGGACATTGAATCACTTACCTCGCATTGGCCTCTTCCCTTGCCGAATATCTCTTCTATTCGATGGCACGAACCGCGATCTAGAAGCGGCGGCCCTTTCGGTCCGATTCTGCTCAACCATCCGAACTCTCTCATAGAGATCATTATAGTCCTTCAGGTTAAATGGCACTAGTACGCTCCCGATTTCGGGCTTCAGCCTATCTCTAAACCTTCTGGCCCTATCCACAGGGTTTTCAACCGGTCTCGGGGCGTACTTGGATAGTTCAGCAAATTTGGCCTCATACTGATCAACCATCATCCGATTTTGGCGCAGGCGAAAGAACTCTGCCATCTTTTGCTCTCTTGCGATATCCGAAAAGTACTTTCCATTAAAATCCTCCACAAAGGCATCCCACGTCGGGACCATACCCTCAGGAAATACTCTGTCCTTTGAAGCTCTCCACCATGTACTTGCATTCCCTTGCAACCGGTACATTACCAAGGTGACCTTATCCTCATTAGTACACTTTAGCAGGTCAAAAGCTTTCTCCAACTCCTTGATCCACGAAGTAGCAGCTTCGGGAACTCCACCCCCGGAGAACTTGGGCGGTTTCAGCTTAAGAAATTGCTCCACCAACCTTTGGGCTAAGTGCCCATCGTTTGTAGCTCCAGTTGGTTGATTCACAGGTGCGGCTTCAGCAATAGCGGTGGCAGCAACATTCCGATTCCTTACTTGCTGCCTCATAAGGTCTCAAATTGCTCCTAAAGCTTGCAGAATCCTAGCCATAGTCGGCTCTTGCCCAACTAGCTCAGCAGTGCGCATCGCTCTTTCTTCCTCCAGAATCTCCCCTATCGGCCCGACAGGCCTAGTCCGGGGTCCTCAAGGTGCTCTCCCGCCGTGTTCGCTCATCTCGCAGGCAAATTACTGAGTCCCGCATACCCCATAGCAAAGCGTGGTCAGAAGGCGGCCCCCATAACTCAAATCCACAACAACAATCACATGCATAACGATTATTAACCCACTAACTATCCCAATTTCAATCGCTCCTTATTACTCCAAGCCAACGACCCGATGGATCAGGCTGACCTTGCTCTGATACCACCTTGGGCAAGGATGTCATGCCTCGACTCTCGAGCTCGCGACATCCCTACCTTACTCGCCTCAGGTCATGAATGATAGTGTCCTAGGTAGGCTATCGACCTATGAAAATACAGCGCATGCGGAACGTACAAATCTCCTAGACAATCAACAACAACGGGACAAGACAAGAGGAAAATTAACATAGTCAATTCACAAAATACGATCTCAATCAACAGCCAGAATAGATGAAATTTAACCCTACTGAGCTACGGTAAATATATACAACCCCATTCTTCGAGGCGGCTCACTAAGACTTCAAAAAGACATGAGGTCGGGTAAGGTTAATCTCTTGTCTACTCCCAAAAATCCTACCATAATCCTCTAGGTTCAACGTTTACGGCCTCCATCACTGTCTGAAAATTGTTAAACACGACGGGGTGAGAAATTAATCTCAGTGAGCCAATGCCTAAGCCCGGTTAGGACGTTGATTCGCTTACACACCCTAACAAGCAACCACATCAACACAGAGCGAGTATTCCAATCACATGCAAGCTTACCCTCCGGGCCACACATAATGCAATGCGGACTCGACTTAACAATCAACCAACCAAACCAATTCAACCCACCGCAAAACATCACAAGATTTGCATGCACATGACACCACACATAGTCCATTTATTATCGAGTCCGACCCATAGGTCCCGCATACTAGTCGGTTGGTGCCAACACACTAGTTAGTTGGTGCTCTTACGGCGGACCGGGCATCGTCCCTTACTTCCGGCAACGGCTTCTGATAGTCCATGTAATTCTGCTCGACCAACCAGAAGACAATGATTGTCGACACGGCACAGAGCTAATAGGAATCCTTAAAAGGCTTCGGCCCATCACAAGTTGCGACCGGCAAACGTACAGCCTGAAGACAATGACTGACGCGAATCCAGCAACCTTAAGACAATGATTGCTAGGACCGATCGACCAGAAGATAATGATCGTCAGAATTATCCCATTATATGACCACTTAGGCACTTCGATAACCAACCAGTTCATTTCTTGGAATTAGGTCGAATGCTCATACTCGCATGTTCAAATACTTGGCCCAAGGCCGTTTTCGTGCAAAACCATGCAATTTTATCTCATACGTGGTCACATAAATGTGCAATTATATCGACCGACACACCAGGCAATTTGGGGCGATTAACCTCTAATCGGACCCCCATGGCAATCAATAGTCAAACCTGGCATTCACAGCCAACAATTCAATAATCGATTAATCAATTCCAGCAAGTCGATTATTAATTTCAAATTTCAATTCCAATTGCGCACTTGTCTTTGACCTATCGTTCGCTCGCAATCAACCAATGCAATCGGTCAAATCAATCAATTCTACTTACCAATTAGCCACAGACAACCTAGCTAATTGACTAATCTTAACTAATTACGATCATTTAGCCTAAACCACATTTCTATCTAGCCCGACCATAATTAATCTACCTAAATATCCTAATTAGCTAATTAAACTAAATCCGAACGCAATTAGCGTCCTAACCAAGAGTTGGGGGCTAACTCAAAAATTTAACTAGCTCGGGCGGTCTCAACTCGAGTGGCGACGTTACAAACTCGGCCCGGCCCGACGACGATGACGACGACTCACGGCCCGACTTAAACTCCGAGCTTCCAACTCCGTTCGGGATGGTTCGAAGACTTAGCGACACCTTGAGACAGCGGCTCGGGACTCAGAGGTGGCGGTCGGTGGCTGGAGCCGGCCGAAACAGTGGGTGGCCGGCGTGAACGGTGCTCGGGACAGAGAAACACAGAGCAAGATAGAGGCGTCGAGGGCTGTTTTAGGGGGTTTTAGGCCGTGCAAGGATGAGGGAAAGGGTGGCCAACGTCGGGGGTCTCCCGGGAGAGCTTTGGGTGGCGGTGACGGCACCGGCGGGACGGTCGAGGCGGCTGAACAGCGGTGGAACAGAATCGGCGCAAAAAACAGGGGCGGCGGTTCAGAAACAGGGGAGGCTAGCCGGGGCTCAATCCGAGCTCTACGGGGGGTGGCCGGCTTCCGGTGGCTCCGTGGGGCAACTAGAGGTGGAGGGCGACCGTTTGGAGTGGTCGACGGGCGGTGGGTCTGCCTCAATTGCGGCAGAGGGCAGTTCAGCGCAAAATAGGGCAGGCTGCAGCGGCGTGTTGTTTGGGGCTGAATCGCGGTTCTGCGGCGGTTCACGAAGGTAGGTGGCTGTCGGAGGGAGGTGGATTGGTGGCTGGAAGTGGCGTGGGGTGCTCGGCGGTGGTTGAAGGGGCCGGCAAGGTGGACGCGGCTCCAACAGGCCACCGGAGCCGAAACAAGGCAGCCTGACCGAGGAGCTTCGGGCGGCTGTCCGGCGGCCGTCCGGCTGGTCTTCGGCGAACGGCGGCCGGACGAAGGCCGAGTGGCGGCAGAGGAAGGTAGTTGGTGGTAGAAGGTGGTGGCTCGCGAAAACAAAGAAGGAAGGAGGAGTGGTTCGGTTCGGGGGAGTCGCGTGGGTGAACAGGGGAGATGGGGGAGCAGACGTGAGGGAGAGAGAGAGAAGAGAAAGGAGAGAGAGTGAAGCTTTGACTGGTTTGACCGAAAGTGGCTGAAGATTTGAATGAAGGTGGGGTCCACGGGTCACTTCCAAATTAAACTCTTTCGTCTCATCTGCATAATATCCAAGGGCGATTTCGTAATTTGATAAATCGGGATTGATCGGATTTTTGGCTCAACCGATTGGGAATAAAATTTGGATTTTCATGGGCTAGGTTAGGTCCAGAAAAAGTCTAGGCGCGAGGATTAGAATCCTAAGTCGCGGTGACCGAGATTTCGAGACCCAATCGAAATCGAACGATATTTCAGGACTCGTCCAAATTCGTTACTTATGTCCTTACGATCCAAAATTTGCACCGACTAAAATTTAATTTTCTTCCTTTTTAATGAATTCGGGCAAATTACAAAATCCAAATTTCCCGAGCGTCAAAGTGCCCGTCTCAACCGTAGCACCATATTCTGCATTTAGCACGGGAGATCGTGCACTTGACGTGTTTCGTAGCTCCTTGACCTTGAGCATAGTGGAGGCTCTCATATGTACTCAAGATTGGTTACGATACACACCACTTTCGGTTTCAATCGAGGAGGACTTAGCAGAACTCGAAAATTTTTGAGTCGGGTGATAAATTACCGTGAAATTTTTATACCTTCAATATTATATTTGATACTATAATTCTCATTTTCATTGTGAATTTAATGTAGATTTGTCAACTACAACCATGGAGCTTAACTCAATATTGATTTCTCTTGATGATTAACAAACTTGGAGGTTGGTGCTTCATATCCATTTGTGACTTGAATGCCTTTCAAGCGGCATATCTATGGTGTTGATGTGGAAGTCTCACTTTACTGGATTATTAGCATCCAAAGTACGCAGGATGAGTGTCTGGTCTGTGATTCTGTGAAAAAAAATATTCTTGGGACATAATGTAACTGTAGACTTAAATGTCCTGATCAGTCTAACAGTAGATTGCCAAATTTTTTTCTCTTTCTGTTGGTCAAGAGAAGTACATTGCTACCTGCCATGACATTATTACCAGAACTTGGGGTTGGAATTATGTGGTTACTGCTCCAACTTTTGTTGGCTGAAATCTACTTGGGTTTCTTTGCATTTAGTATTTTGGTTATTGTAATGTCTGGCTAATTATGACATCTGATGGGTTGGTAGGTCTACAAAGCCAGTGAGTATAAGCGTGTTCTTGCAATATGTGGACCTGGGAACAATGGTGGTGATGGCCTGGTAGCTGCTCGTCATTTGTTTCATTTTCGATATAAAGCCATACATTTGTTATCCTAAGTGTACTCCGAAGCCTTTTTATACTGGTTTTGCTGCTGCTTCTGTTTATTATCCGGGTTAAGGGGTTGCTGTTCCGGTGCTTGGAGACGCTTGAAGCATTTTCTTACTGAGATTGACGAACTTGGAGATCGGTACTTGTTAAACCATTTTCTTGTTGATGTTTTGAGAGAAGAAGTGGTTCTGTGGAGGAGCTGTCTTTAGGACGCTAATGAAGAGACGTACATTAGAAGGATTGTCTCAATGTGTTACTGCATTATCAGTTCAGAAAGCTGTCGATTTAGGCTTTTCCTTGCATTGCTAGATGTTCATGTCGGGAAGTTTCAGTCATATCAGAACTGGAAAGGACTAAGGATGTTACTTCCCATTTGTTATAAAATCTGATCAGGACCTCCCCATCAGCATAAGTATTCAGTTTCATGAATTTTCTTGATGCACTGTAGTCTCAAAGAAAGTTTTATGTCGTGATTCCCCAAACATCTTTTCAGTTTCATGCAAATCTGGAAGATGGACATGGAGACTTAGTCCGATGTCACTTGAATGTTTATATTTCTCCTGTTCCAAAAGCAACCTTCACACACGACATCCAAGTTATATCTCTAATTGATTTACATGCTAAGCACGTGCACTTTGAGGGCTTCGGGAGTGGTCACTCCCAAGTTCCGACGGTTTCGACCCTTATGTTGCTGCAAAGTGAACCGATGATGATGTTAAATCCGTCGTGCATTATACCAATATCCAGGATGATAGTCCCAACAAGTTGTTGGCGGATTCAAAATTTTCTTGTAAAATTATGTTGGATTTTCCGAAAAGGCAAGCCGTATAAGATTAAAAAAAAACATGTTAATGCTTAGTAATCAATTAATAACTCTAGATTATTCACTTGGTTTCAATAGAAAATAGGTTGTGAAGGAAGAGATATGAACAAAAAAAAAAAAAAAAAAATTCGAAAACCGCACCGAACCGAACTAGTTAGGTTCGGTTCAAGACGAGTTTTGGTTCAGCTCAAGCATATTCCCTAATGATTTAGTTCAGTTCGGTTTTTCAAAAAATCGAACCGAACACAAAACCGAATCGAACTGAACCATTGACACTCAGCATTAAAATTAATGATTTACTACAATCGTTCAATTAAGAATACAAGTAGAATTTGGGAACCGATCTTGGAATCCATGATAGGGTAGGTTCCGGGGATATGCAAGGTAGGTTTTAGGTTCCAAAAAATGAAGAACCCGTTTCGACAGGATACGTTCCAAGTTCGAGGTAGAATAAGTATGGAACTTGGACTTGCCCACCCCTACTTCACATGACAACTAGAAAACGAGTAAGATCTAGCCGAGCTAAACACATGGCGTCCCGAGTACCGGATAAAGGCATAGATTTCTGGTCAGACATGCTGAATCTTTTGCCGACATGAGAGAGAGCGAGAGTAATCCTCTTCCCCATCATCAGGTCTGAGAAAATGACGGGTTCCGCTGAACCGTACCTCGAGCCCCCATAGATCAAAATTGCTCAACGTTATCATGGTATATCCGCGTCGGTTGAAAGTTGTAATCGCACGGTAAGTGCGCCCCTCGATACCATAGAACACCTGTCTGAGTCCACGAGATATGAGTAATGTACATGCCCTTATCTAGGAAGTGCAGTCAATTAATGACATAAGGATACAGGGGTGAATGTATGAACTTGAGGTTTTTCGAAGGACGCCCGACCGGTTTCCGAGTATTTCTCTTAGTCCCCCGTGGAAGTCCAAAAGTTTTATCAGGGCTTTTGTGATGACAGAACTCTCAGAAACGTGCTTTGCCACTTTCCTGTGCAGAGCAGTGGCAACTTTCAGTTCTTTACACCTCTTGCATAAGCTTTTAAGGCTATAAAGATCTTAGCTAGGACAAAGTTTCTCCATTTTTCACCCAGCATAAAGAGTAAGAAGCTCTCAAAAAAGGGCTCTACTAACTCTCTGCCATACCCGACGCACGTTCACTCGCTCTCTTCTTCTTCCCTCCCTACTGAAATGCTCAAAAGCCCGCCCGGGGACTTCTATGCTATGGCCACAGTCGCTGGTTTCAAATTCGAGAATAAAACTGTTCCGATGGGCAGGTTCCAGGTGGAATCTGCACGGAATCTGGAATTGCTCACCCCTAGTCTCCTGAGCATATCCTAGTAAAGTATTCCTTTATTCTCGCTCAGGAGCCTCTGGAAAAGAACTCAAACTGAACAGATAGCACTCACATCACCACAATTGACAAACAACTCCAGAAACCATATCCAGAACTGGGTACACAGGCTAATGTACACCAGAATATGACATCCTCTCTGATGTACACATTAAAACAATCAAAAGCAAGCCCAGATTCACAAATGCAACCAAAGCATAAACAAAGGCAAGCTGTCAGAATCCTGCAGTTCAATGAAGGAAAGACCATAACTCAACCTGACAGCAACTGAAAGGTATTATTCCTTCCCGGTGGAGAAAGGTCCCACAATGAATTGTCTTAAGCTAAAAATTTTCAAACTGGACAACTTAGTTCAATGAAGTACAAAGCAAGCATTAAGCTCAAACATCCTCGAGCGCTGCTCTCTTTCTCAAGATTCTTCTTCAGGTAGATTGCTAATGTTTCTTAGCTGATGGAACTTGGTCCTTTGCATCGTTTGGCTGAAGCGACCAGGGTGGCAGCTAAATACGATGCTGAGAGAACAATGAAATCCGTTATAGCTAGTCATTTACGATACTACTAGTGCTAAAAAACAAAGGAGGTGAAGATTCTGCTTTTACTTTGTCTTTGGTTGATTTCACAATCCCGCCTATTCTATGACAGGTCAATTTTGATGGAACATAAGTGACAACAGTTTGAAACAATATGATTGATGTACTTCTGCATTCAATCAGACAAAACAACATGCGTTTTTTGGACCGTTGCAAAACTAAAGCACTTGCTAAATGCATCTGAACTGATCTATCCGGCAATGATATGCAAATTAAAGTGACGACTGAAAAGTTCGATATTTTAATCAAGGGAGGGGGCGCTGGAGAGGAGTTGGAGATTAGAATGACCTTTCCAAAGGTGAAGGTGTAGCCGACTAACAGCAGAACCGGCGATTCTAGGAATTGCATCAAAAAGCATATGCTCCGGTGTGTCCCTCAGCTGCTGAAAAACTCCATGGACGGTCTTGCCATTCTCAAAGTAAATGCATGCATTCGGATGCTTTGTCCTTCCTCCAGCATGGAGCTCAAATTTGTAGGGGGTAACGTACTGCAACGGTCAGTATAAAAAAGATGACTTACTTTACGAAACATCTATTCATCCGGTCCTCTTCTGTTTTTCCCCCTTACATCTCTCCAGGACCAAACAGGAAAAGAAAAAAATCAAAGTACAATCAGTTGCTTACTTCAGAGTTGTTGCATTCTCTGCAGCTACAAAGAATCTTTGGCCCTTTGATAACTCCATGAAGAATTATCTGTGGAACTCCGTATGTCAAGTGTCGAATAAAGAGCCATAAAAGCTAAGAATAAACAAATCTTTAAAGAGACTTGATAAACAACTATACTAGAAAGAACTCACATTGCGCCTTCTCAAAATGTACTTCACCGGAGCACCATCAAATATTCCAGTCGAAAATAGACTATGGACAGATGACAGGTTTACATTAGGGTGACGCTCACCGATCGTATTTGGCAACTCTCTCCTGAAAGTTTCATGTGTTTTAGCATTGCCTGCCGGATTCGAATTGCTTTCTGGAGAACGATGAGCATTTGGCTCAACTGTGCTGACCTGACTAGTTGCCCCTGAAGATTGAGCAGAGTTATGATAGTCTACCATTGCCTCATAGTTGGCAGTGACCTTAACTCCTCCAAAAACGGCAGCATTTCGTTTGTGCTTATAGTTGCAATCTAAGGTTCGATGCGGTTTGCATACACTGTTGCGAATCACATACACTGGTATTTTATTCTGATGAGCATTCAGCTCGATAGTGCTCAACTGGTTAGTTACTCTTGACAAGTGAGCATAGTTTGTATAGTCTACAATCGCCCGGTTATCAGCAATGGCCATGCCAGATGCATGTTCAGGTCCTTCATCAGCTCTGTCAGGAGCAATGTTCTCCTCGTAATTGTGACCTAAGGTGAGACGCAGGTCCAATCCTTCATTGCGAATCACATCCATCGGTGTGTCACTCCCATCCTTAATCTGAGGTGGAAGGCCCAAAGACAAGAAGCTGCCATAGTACTTGTTACGATCAGTACTCCTCAACAATCTTCCTTCATCGGCCTTTCTCAAATAGTTGCTTACTGGCTCAGACACCGCATTTTCAAAATCTTGAACGTGATTGACTTTTGCCTTTAGGGTTTCACGAAGATTGTGAGAATGTGCTGAGGCATCACCTTGATGTGCATTCTTGAAATCCTTCCTTCCCGCACTCATACCACCGGCACCAAGTGACGAATCAGCCATGTACAGAAACCGCGAGGGCCTCGATACAAGTTCACCTCGAACTTGGCCTGGAATTAACGGATAACTGGAGGCTTTGTCTGATGGATAAGCACTCCACTGCATAAAATCTGGCCTGTTGATTGCAGCTTCAACTGCTCGTCTCTTGTTGCTTGACATTCCAGGGTGAGTTACATCTGTTAACCATGGATAGACACGCTTCGGATCATTTGTTCTGGGAGTATAATAGATCCGTCCAGCATATTTGCTGCATTCGTTGTCCTTTGTCGTTCGAAAAAATTCGCGTCCGAAGGTCTAGAAAATAAATGAATCATTTTATTTAGTGGGGACAGCTGATTAATTGACATAGATAGAATCTAAGTATCTTTAAAGTAAGAGAAGTGAGTACTGCAAGCGAAAAAAGTATGCTTTACCTAGCAGAATGAAAAACATTAATTCACGCATAGGTTGTAAATTGCCGCATTGACATAAGGCCCTCATGATTGTGTAAGGGCAACTATAGCAATTTCACAGAACAAAATGTCTCTTATGGTAGTATAATCAAATTAGCCGGACGGTTCGCATAAATGAAGACACATACAGTCCTTGATAATTAATACTCATATAGACCACCATAGCACAAAAACTCCACTAGCTACAGCACATTAACATGGGAATTTACAAGCTTTATACATACATGCATTGTGGTGATTAAGGACGTGATATGAAGACATTGTTTTTGAAGTGAGATCTTTGTTTTCTCTGGGATAGCTTATTGATTTTCTAATGAGAACTTTGTTCTTTTCAATTGCACTGCAGGGCTGATGTGGAAGCTGAAGGTTTATTTTGTGTTGAAGAACCTAATAAATATTTTCTTGAAAATCCACCGTCTTCTTCTGAAACCAT
This sequence comes from Rhodamnia argentea, assembly GCF_020921035.1. NCBI lineage: Eukaryota > Viridiplantae > Streptophyta > Magnoliopsida > Myrtales > Myrtaceae > Rhodamnia > Rhodamnia argentea. The sequence goes on along the minus strand of NC_063157.1, from coordinate 18,560,077 downwards.
GACCAAGATCATATGGGAGAAAAACTGAAATGTAAGATGATCTGCTAGTTTTTGTTTTACTTAACTCATCATCAATGGGCTTCCATAATGGATATGACTACCATCTGTGAGATGGCAGGAGAATTTTATCGTTCTTTAAGCTCTCGGAAACATGGCACAAGATACTGCGACTTGTTAACAAATGTTTTAGGTCCCCGATTAAGCGAACTATGTACAGGAAACTTGAAACTAGTGAAGTGCTGACAATAGGACCAAATTTGACATGTTAAGATTCCTAATGAAACCGTTAGCAAAACCCTTATTACATGTCTTTCCGAGCTTGTATGCAAGAAAGAAAGCACAGGTACGAAGACAAATACCTGTATGCAATATCGGGTGCATGCCTGTCACTAATTCAGCACGTCAAAGAATGGCATAACGGAATCATTGTATCAACCAAATCCATTATTCGATGTGAGCAGAATATATGACAATCAACATGCAAAAACGAAGCAAGTGTACGTCTTTTAAGCAAAAGATATTTATGACTTACGGGTACTGCACCGTCTGCTTCAAAATGAATTTAGACAGCTGTAGTACAGCAAATATAGATCACGACGAAACTCTACTAAAGCTTGAGCATTTGAGTTTAGACAAGCATTCTCTCTATAATCTCAGTCTTTATGTTTCTAGATTCTTCCCATTCTCCTAGTTTCTAGGTTTTGATAGACCCCGAGGCTTCGTAGAGGGTGTTCTTCAAACTTGTTTAACAAAGGTAACAGCATACTCTCGACAATGAGATTACAGTCACCACTGATACTTCATGGAGAGATGTAAATTCATAGACAAGACAATCAGGTTTGATCTTATAACTGGAAGCGCTATACATCCGAGTCCTTTCATGGAACTTAAGTGGAAAAGAAATTCAGTGCGTTTATCCCACTACAACTATTGTCGCGTTTAACCCTGTCGGACGTTGGTCTACCCTAGTCATCCTAGAGTATGCACGAAAGATACTAATGTAATCAAGGCTCTATCTACTCCCTCCCCAAAAAAAAATAAAAAATCAAGGCTCTATCTTTTCTTCCTGGACATACATCAGCAGACCTTTTTTTTTTTATTTATCGGAATACAACAGAGAAGATAAATGAGCTGAATAAAATCTCATAAGCCTTCAAGAGGAATCTTAAAATCTAGTTTCGTAGTGGAAGTCCTTGGTTCCTCTTCACATCTGAAAAGGCTTAAGTATACTACAAGTGCTAAAATTTTCAAAATGATCACTTAAGTGCCAATTTTTTTGAAAAATGATCACTTTAATGCTAAAACTTTCAAAACGATCATTAAGTGCCAAATTTTTTTTTAAAATGCTCACTTCAGTATCAATTCTGACGAGCCATGTCAGTTCAAATATTAATAAAAAATAGGCCACATCGAATTTCCGGCGAGTCACATCGGTTTAAATTAGAGTTGGCACTAAAGTAAACGTTTTTTTTTAATTGGTACTTAACCGATCGTTTTAAAAGTTTTGGCACTAAAGAGAGAGCCGTACACAAGTTTTGGCACTTGTAGTGTACTTTAGCCCATTTGAAAATGTGGAAAACCAATTGTTCGGGATCATCTTTTTCCGGTTACGACTTGGTTCAAATTACAGTGTTCTACACTCAAGTCAGGTAACGAGATAACCATGGTACACTAAACTTCCAGTAAGTTTGCAATAAACCGACATCATTAATTATAGTTGGATATAATTGTTCATAGACAAGGTGCATGTCATGCAATGCAACGGTGTAATAGTAAGGTTACGTGTCACAAGACAATTCAAATATTCGGTTTATGCAGATATATTTCACGTAACTATATTAACTACATATCATGAGCATCCTGCTTCAAAATCTTGCTTCGATCTCCATGGAAATCTCTCAACACCAACAACTAATAACAGCAAATCAATAGAACTCGAGAGCAAATTTGCGAGAGAAAAGCTTCACTGAGAGTTCAAAGATCACTACCATTTTTATCACCCAGAAGTCTGCGAGCAAAACCAAGGACCACTGTTTTGTCACCTTGAGCTTGAAGTCCACTGTCAATCACCAAAAAATCAAAACTTTACCGACATTTATGGAATTTCAAACAGAACTCGAAGATCTACTTGAGGAATGAGAACAACAACAGCCTACCACAAAAAAAAAAAAAAAAAAAAAAAAAAAAAATCCCGCGCGTACACATACAAATATTGAAACCTTAATTAGACCAATCCCAAGACCATCGAATGAATTCCAAAGCTTTTAAAGGTTCGGTCTCTATAGAAGCATGCACATATGCGCACACATGTACAAGTTGGCATGCTCCGGATATTTCACATCTTAAATATGACAGTCCAAAGAGTGAAGTACCTCGGTCAGAAATTGACCAGAGTTGCTGCAGGCGGAACTGTTTTTGCTTTGAAACAGAGACTAGGGCGAGTACTCTTGTGATGAGAAGAACGTTTGAGAAGAAAGATTGAAAGTACGAATGTTTTAAATTACTAATGACAAGATCCAAGTGTTATTGCATTACCATTTATACAATTTCGATTCGCAAATTTTATAGCTTGGTAATACATGCCTAATTATGGGGCTACACTCTCATTCCCGGAGCCAAATTATGTACTAAATGTGCACTAGCCAAATTTTGTACCATATGTGCACTAGCTGAGCTATGCGTTGTTGGATATCGAGCTGATATTATTGACTTATTGGCAGAGTGAATTTCACAAAAATGTCATGATTATGACCCATGCAATTCTTTTTTTACAACACAACTGAAGAATAATTGAATGAATTAAATTTGGCATTGCATGAAGGAGAGCCTATGATGGCTCAACATTTTTTGTGTGTGTGGAGTTTTTATTGTATTTCAATAGAACTCATTGAAGAAATTTCTAGAACGAATTTCAATAACAAGTTTCTTTCAAAGAAAATTGTTTAAGCAGAATTTTTTTCAAGCTATGATCAGCACAAATGGAAATATTTGGCGTATATTCTTCAAAGTAATTATTGCAGGGAATTATTTTTTTTTTTGGTAATGAATTGCAGGGAATTATTGGCTTTTGAATAAGCCCAAACTAGATTTCCTTCCAAATATGGCCAAAAACAAATGAAGGGGGTATGGATGATATGCTTGCTCCATCATGCACGTCGATATTGAACAGAATCCGATCCCATAATTAATGCCTCAATTAGGAGATCAGGTTTTGACCCAAAAAAAAAAAAAAAAAAAGAGATCAGTTAAAAACGATAATAATGACCAAAATCCGATCCCATAATTAATAACTTGTTAGAGGCTGGAGAGCTCGAGGATCGCCTAGATCCAGACGAGCTCGAGCTCGCCAGAGGCCAATGAGCTGTGGATCGAGGCTTGAGGTTTGCCACGGGTCGGCGAACTTGAGCTCACCTAGCCTCGTCGGGATTTGGCGATCCGGAGCTCGCATGTGGCCAATTTCGGTGAAGGGAGAAGGAAAAAGAAAAAGAAAGAAAAGAAAATATATAAATAAATTTAGTTAAAAATTATATAAAAAAATTACTTAAAAATTTGATTTTTTTTTAAAAGTTACAAAAATTGTTCACTTTAACACCAGTCATACCATGTAGGATAGTCGACGTCCATATTAGCAATTTTTAGCCAAACAATGATGCAGTAAATCAAATTAGATTTTTCTTACCAAACGATGGAAAAATTTTCTGTTCATTTCTTAACCAAATACTGGAAAATGACTTCTTGGGAAATATTTTTCAAAAATGTCATTTTTGCAAAACAAATGGAGCCTTAATTGGCTTTTCTAAATTTATTCGTTCCATTGATCCGTGCAGGGACACTGCTCTCTCTCCGTAATTATGTGTTGTAAAAACAAACAGATTGATTATCTAAGTACTAATCAAATAGAGCGACCGATATTCTTCAACCGCAACAAATTTACATGTATAGGATAATTAAGCAGGAAAAGCCGGACACTTATTGGATAGGATGTAAAGATGCATAGAGATTTTTTTTTTTTTTCAAATATAGCGGTTCAACATTAATATTCATGAAGATTGCCAAGTATCCTTAGCCCGGTTAGCATGTATCAAGAGCCCCTAATTAACGGCTTTATAATTACTTTATAAAGGTTTTGTAACGTTTGATAAACTCTTCATCATTCATATGGGTCACATTTTTTTTTTTTATAATTATCAATTGAATTAATGGGTTTCTTAATGGCTCTCTCTTTCCTTTGACGAAAAAATTCAAGCTACAATTCTAAAAAGAGGCACATCGAAATAGAAAGAGAATTTTCCTTTCCTTCAAATATCTTCATTGCTAAGGTTATACACATAACGTTGTCGTTGTTCATTCTATTATTCTATGCAGAGTAAAAAAGAAGGTCTGCTGTATCTTAGAAGTAGTCGCTAGAGCCCATTGTACCAAGTTTCGTACTCCGAGAGGCGAAATTATCATTAAGGATAATGTTTGCACGCCTTAGACATTTTGATCCTACCTTTTCATCTTTTGCTACAGATTTTCAATGATTCTTATTTTCATAGTAGCTAATATTTCTCCCGCAATCTTAAGTATAATTAAGATTTCCAATAATCAGGTGGTTTCTGTTCTAAATGAATTTTAGAATCAGTTTTGTGTATATATTTTCTTTGCTACCTTGTTTTTATTATATGCTTCTATGTGTCTTCTCAAGAAAAACCATAGGCGAGCTTTGGTAGTTGTTTGCACCGTAATGCAAACAAGAAACTGATGGAGAGCAACGGAAGAAAGGTCATCGACGGGGAGGAGTAGGTGATTCGTCGGATAGCGATATTACTGATTCAGGTAAGTGATTTCTCTCCCTCCAATGGTGGTAATGGGTAAAATGCGCCATTAACGTACGAGGTCAAGCTTTTCTAGTTATTGTTGAGGCACCTGAAGTCAATGAGTCGATGAACACACACATAGTTCGTGATCCTTTCATTGTAATTTTGGAATTTGACATGTTGTAAGCAAGTTCCTGGTGAATTCTTGTTGCGTGTGTTTCCCTTTGAATTTGATTGATGGAATCAAGCATATTTACTGGATTTGTGGTTCTATTCTCTTTATGGAAAGTGCGTACTCTTTTTTTCAATTACGTACTTAGAGAGATCTTTAAATCAACATTGTGATTCTGTGTGGCTGCTTAGAAAGAGAGAAAAGGAAAATTGATTTTTCTTGTGATGTGTCCGTGCTAGAAGTCAATAACAAGAATTTCTGTCCATTCGCCATGTTTGTATACATTAGCTTTGGATAGTTGCTGAAGAGATTCAATGCTATATACAATTACATGTGATGATATTTGAGTTCAATTTAGACCCAATCTTCTTACAAGATAATACCGATATATGTGTGGTCGATTGAGCAAGTGCATGCCATTGAAATTGAGTAGCTTTGGCCTCATGTTAGAGTTTACGAATTTGCATACGATTGAGTCTCGATGCTGTTTTCATCGGCAAAAGGATGCTTGAAGTGCTAATATTTGTGTACAGTGCCAATATTATTTTTGGATCACTTAAGTGCCAAATGTTTTTAAAAACGGTTATTTCGGGATCAACTCCAGTAACTTTCGCAGTAATCTCATGTCGTATTTACGTGACTCGCCGGAGGATCTTAGTTAGAAAAAAATAAATTAAAAATCAATAAAAAATCCACATAATATTAAAAAAATTAAAAATAAACTAAAAATAAAAAAAAAAAGATGGGAAGCAGTTGCAGCGGCGAGGGATCAGCCCTTGCTATTGCAACTTTTGCTTCCCCATTTTTCGATTTTTTTTTTACTTTTTAAGTTATTTTTTGGTTTAATTTTAATTTTTTAAAAAATTAACTATTTTAAAGTTGAACAGTCAACGTGGATGCCATGTGGAGTCCAAGTAGATGCCACGTGGGTTATCATTATCTTTTTAAAAATTGCCATGTAATATTAAAATAAAACATACCACGTGCATTGTTTAGCCGAAATTGGCACTTAAATGATCGTTTTTTCTCCGATTTGGTAGTTAAGTGATCCAAAAAAAAAAAAAAAATATTGGCACCAAAGTGAGTGCCGTACATAAATATTGGCATGCATATGTTCTTTTGCCAATTTTCCTCTTACTCTGATTATTCTTTATAAGGTAATAGGAACAGTCCTATTTAATAGCGGATATTGGCTTTATCAGTTGGTCTTAAAGCCATGTCTATTGGTGAATAGATGTTTTGAGCACTCTCTTGAATTAGATATGTAGTCACAAATCCAAAACACTCATGCATGTAGCATTACTTTTTTCTTCCTTTCTTTCTCGATATCCTATCATTTGTATGAGTATCTTTGTTTTTATATTAACTTAATTCTGGCCCCTTTCTTTGTAATTTCTTTTGTCTGGGTTGCATAATTTTGTCTTGATTGCCACTTGTCGCAATGCTAGCCTCAAAAGCGCCCTCCTTTGAGATGCACATCTTACGGTTTTATATCCCAGCTCAAGGCCTGATTAGAGTAGTTCAGATGTGTTGGCCACAGCAAATCGTGACTATTAATGTGCATATTTTTTTTAGTAGCGTTTGTTAGAATTTTTTTGAAATTCTTTTGCCTTGAGGTTTCTAATATGTGTGAGAAATATTCCAGAGGTGGCCTATATTGGGTCATAGCTTCTTAGCTGTCTGTTAAATCAAGTCGTAAGGAGATTTTACCTTCTTTCTATGTGTCCGTTGCAGTGCAACTATTATTGCAGCATATCTAATGAGATCAGAGCATTAATTGTCAAAGTTACAACATTTTATGTAGTGGATTTCTCTCTATATGGAAAGATACATTGATGCCAACTGCGTTTAAGATTTAGATGAGAAAATCCGCTAATGGATACGCGTGGAAGTGCTATAACTTGGAAATCCAACAAACAAAATTGTGGGGGAAGTGACAATCCTGTTAAACCAAAAGATGATTTGGTTGAAGCTGATGATTTTGATGACGTAATTACGATAGCCATTTCCCAAGCAAACTTTGTGGCCAGTGCAAAATAATGGGTGGTAGACTCAAGTGCTACCTGTCATATATATAAAATCATGATGTTTTATCCTTCTACACTCTTAGTAGGGGAATGAGAAGAAAATATTTATTAGGGTAATTTAAGCATTGTTCAAGTTCTTGGGAAAGGGAAAATTCTTGCCAAACTCACATTTAAAAATGAGGCTGAGTAGTTGGGAAACTTCATGGTATATGTTCCTTCGTGAACGAAACGATACCTTTTGTGTTTATGGAATTTGATTGCCAAGTGGCAACAGCCATTGCAAAGAATGAAACTTTCAATGGTTAAACGAGACCCTTTGAGATGAGAAATGGTAAAGCAATTATTTTTATGTTGTAATTATATCCATCGATTATGTAACGTCAAAAGTGATTTTAGTTGATCCCCCGACTATACATCAAGGGAAATGAGACATAAGCCAATTGAAGAAAATCAATAGTGATGGTCATGAATTCGGTTCATATGGGTAATAATAATTCACTTGTTAATCTAGTCATGCACTATTCAAAAAATTATTATCCCTCCTAAGGTGAAAATAGGGCAAGACTACAATGGAAAAGAGGTTGAGCTAAGCTCTTAATGATTTTCATAGCCATTGTTGGTGATATGTTAAACTATAGAATACACTTTATGAATCACCTATATATGTGTGCAATGAGGCTGCTCCTATGAGAATTTCGGCTAAAATCTCTAGAATAATTATGAATAAACCAAGTAAGCGCATGACCTATTTGCGATAAACCACATTGAAAAAAAAAGTTCGTGGGACTGTAATGTGATTGGTGAAAATTATAATTCACAAAAAGAAATTATTAGTTCATAGAAGTTTCAAACTTTACCAATAGTTTCGTAAATTATAATTTATTCTTTTTAGGGTTGGTTCATAGCTTAACATGCACATGTTTCTATGCATTACACTGTAATAACACACCATCATTCTTTTTTTTTTCTTTCTAAAACATTTTCAAATATGTGGGGGATTGTTGGATATTTCAGCGGTTTTGAAATATTCGAAAGTAACGACTTTGGTAGTAGTTATGACCGCTGTGAAAGCCATCATTTCGTAATGGTTATGCTACGATTGTGTAATGAGCTTTCTAATTAAGTTGTGCATGGTCTCGGCCGATCCGATCTTGGTATGGAATCGGGGATCGGAGCGATAGTATCGGCCCCAAATCTTCGAGACCGAGGATCGGACCAGAACCGCGGTCCGGTTTGGTCCTAGTGGGATCGCTAACACCAGTTGCTTATAGAAATCTAACCCTTGGATCTAAACTAACAACTTTCAATCTCAACCATTGAACCTAATAAAACATACACATGACCACCGTACAACCATCACATTAGTGGTTATAATCCTAAAATAATGGGAAAAGAATAAATTAGGAAGAAAAACACTTAAAACAACTGAAACATATATTATGCTCCCGAATCATTCTCCTTGAGACGTGAGAAGAGCAACGACGTAGACGAGCGACAAGCGGAACCGCTAGAGGAGCGGGCGGAACAGCTAGAGGAGGTGAAAGCAAGAGGAGCGTGTGTCGAGTAGAGCTGTGTTTCGAATTTGAGACGTGAGTGTCGAGCGAGAGGAGATGAGTGAGTGTTGAGTAGAAGATGAAAAAATTAGGTTAACTAATTCTTTAAAAGTCTTTTTTTTTATAATTGTAGATATACATTTTTTGGGCGGTCCGGGCTAGGTAGTTCGATCCGGTCCCATCCACCATAGAACCGAGGACCGGACCACCCGGTCACCAGTCCCATTTATTAGAACCGAATCGCCCCCCTCAAGGACCGAACCAACCTGACCGATCCGATCTAGTTTGCTCACCCCTATTTCTAATGGCTTTAAAATGGCTTTGTAACTGTAACATCCCCATAAATAGTTCTAAATAAACAGGAAACAGACGAAACGGATTGGAAAGCCAACTCATGCGATGAGAAGTGGGAAATTTGAGCATAATTATCGAAGAAACTAACGGGCTGAGTGGAGGGCGGTGATCGAATGGTGAATTTTGGAAACCCCGACCCAAATGTACGTGGGCTGCAAAAGTCTTTGGTGTAGAAGTCCCGACCCGTGTTGTGTATTGCGCCGCTAGTCACTACATCCACGCGAGAGCAGCCCGCCCTACTAATAGGCCCTTTCCTCCACCAGCTTTGTAGGCCTTTGGCACCAGCTCAGGCAAAAAAAAAAAAAAAAATGGACTGTTGGGTCCTTTTTTTGTTTCCTAGAGAGCAAAGCCACCAAAGCCCAACTCACCAACCATTAGTTTTCCTTACGCCGGCCCACAAACCTAGAAATTTCCCTGGCCCACTTGCAGCAAAGAGATCGGGATCGTAGACCCAATTGAGTTGGCTTACAAACTTTTTTTTTCCTGGTTTCTTACGGTGCTTCTTGACTTTTTCACCAATGCAACAACACTTCACCTCCCGATTGTGGCTCCTCCATCCGCCGGGCGTTCGGAAGCTCCTCACCAACCGGCGACCCCAACGTAGCTAAAAGTGAAATCTTAGGCAAGTAATTTTTCTAACTCATCCATTAGCCTCACAAATGCGAGACGAGAACGAGCAAAGAGTCGAGTGATGGGTGGATGCCCGATCAAGGTCCGCTTGAGGCTGCATGTCGTCGAGTATAGTGGATGTGAGGTTTACGAAGTGCGGGAACTAAATATATGGTTGGGTTGTGGATGTTTGTAAGGTGGTGGTCCGGTGGTGATGGATGGGATCGAGTAGGGGGGTATATCCATGAGGAATTGAACCGATGGAGCTCATTTTTGGTACGAATTATGATAAATGAATGCTAAATGGAGGTTTTAACTGTTTGGCTTATGTGGCGGAATGGAGTGGTCGGGAAGAGTAGGCGAATTCATTCCGGGTATGCAGCAACTAGGTGTCCTATAGGTGCTCCATTGTTTATCTACATGTGTAAACAAAGAAGGAAGAAAAAAAAGAAGGTGTCGGGGAGCTGTACACTATTTTGGCAGAGTGGGTTTGGGTTCGATTGGGATACATTGAGGATTATGGTGGTAAAAATTTTCAGTCCACAACCGAGAAAAGAGATTGCGTGCGAAGGAGCGAAGTTGGTGGAAATTGAAGATTAGATGGATAAAATGATTAGGTTGTTGGTCTAAGTGGTTTTTGAGCAATAACTCGTGAGAGAAGATGGAGTAATTCAAGACTCTGGGGTATGAATTTCCTGATAAAAAAAAGAAATTGCAACTTGAGGATTGAACTACTTTGTGTAAGGAAAAGCCCGCACGGGTTGGCTTCTAGTGAGAAAGTAGTTTTACAATTACTATACTCCTCGGAGTGAGACTCGAGTATCCGTTAAGGATTTAGGCTATTTGGTAATGACTTGAATCCTGTGCTGTTTTGAAAGAGGAAATATATAGTTAAAGCATGTGCCGTAACGCTGTTATGCATCATGGGTATTAACATGTGGATAATCGAGGCATGTTGCGGATTGCATATGTTTGTGCATTATCATAAAAACCTGAATAATACTTTGAACGTGTCATGTTTGAACTAATGAGGTTCGTGATAATGAGCTTAGTGCTCGGTTGTATACCCCATGGAGTGTATGGGAGGATCCCGCTGTGTGATTGGGTAGCCTTGTTGTGTGATGCAGGCAGGCCTACGAGGTGGTACGGGGCAACATATATTTATATATAAAATAGTTGAATTAATTTTCCATATTGAACGTTCACGTACATCGATCACAAATTTTCATATTGCATAAAATGACATTATAAGATGGCGGACATGCTTGCTGTTGATGACGTTGGCGGTATAGAATGTAATTGTTCCTTAAGTTTTGTTATTTGTTTCATCCATTGGTTAGATTAGTCGATGGCTTAGAAAAATCTACGTGCTGAGTTTCTCACTTTTTTCCTTGTTGTGGTTTTTCTTAGACAGACCACATGGCTAGCCCACCCACTATTACCTATGGGGTGCCATCGCATATGAGCTGGAGCATGACACCCTTTGAGATCCCGAGACTGTCGGGACTTGAGTTCGTCAGAGTCATAGTAAACCTATGGTTAGATGGAGGATTTGACGTGGGGGAGGTTCCTCATGGATATGTCGCGATTTACGGTCGGTTAGAGGACGGCCTTGGTTTTGTGGGCCCACTGCCCTTCGACTATGTGACACCCTAGAGGGCCCGTCGCGATAGAGTAGTAGATCGATGAAGTACGGTATAGGCCAAAGTCCTTGTTGATTAGAGATGTTGTCGGGTCGTGATATGGGAGTTTTTGTTGGGGATCGGTTCTCTCTCTGTTATTTGTTACCGAGTAGGGCGACGGGCCACTTTTTGGATGCCACTCGATGAGGTCTCCCAGGTTGTAACTAAATCAAACCCCAACTTTTATCAGCTAGTAATAAATAAGTGCCGTGTTTTGTTTATCCGATTGCGTGTTTTACTCTAAATAATTACTAATTATTATCATTCGTTGGAATACGTGGTGAGCCTGCGACGTCACAGTAACATTAGATTTATTTCTTCATAAGCTCTTCATTGTTTACTAATGGCTTTATAAAGGCTACATTTTTTAAAGTTACCAATTGATTTATAAATATTTCTTAACGACTCTATCTTTTGTTTGAACATAAAATTCAAGCTACAATCCTTAAAAAGAGACACCGAATTAGAAAGAGAATTTTCCTTTCCTTGACATATCTTCATTCTTTTGTTGGGTTATATACATAATGTTGTTATTGTTCCTCATATTATTCTATGTGAAATAAAGAAGAAGATCTATTGAATTTGGGGAAGATAGCCGCTAAAACCCTATCACACCGAGTTTCGTACTTCGATGGATGAAATTATCCTTAAGGACATTGCTTGCATGCCTCAAACATTTTGATCTTACTTTTTCATCTTTTTCTACAAATTGGAACAATTCTTATTTTCCATATTATCTAATATTTCTCCAACACCAACAACACATAAGTTGTTGAACACGGATATGCAAATCCTCGTGGATTATTCTCGTAGATTATTTATTTTGATTTGATTTAGTTTGATTTGATTATAATTAGGGATTTGACTTGATTTACTTGTATCAATCTGCAATTGTATTATTTAGATAGAACCCACCTTGTACTATAAATAGGGTCTTCATACAATGTAACTTTACACAAAAAGTAAATGCGGAAGAGCCTATTCCCTAAATTTCTCTCTTTGCCTACGTTTTCTTTCATGGTATCGGTGCGAGGTTCTTCCGGCCTAGTTTCCGTAGATGATTCCTAGAATTGCCTCTATGATTTTTCTTTTTCTGAATTGTTGTTGCAGTCCCTTTCACGTAAAACAAAGTCAACAAGTCAGTAGGGGTTCATAAAGAAAAATTAAAACACGAGTACAATGAAGAGAGAAATCTGGCACATGAAGAAGTGATTAGCCCACCTGGAGTTTCGGATCCAGTTACTATGAGCTAGGTTGATTTGTCTTCGATCCAACTTGATGGATCAGCCCAGCCTTTTGTCCAAGTCACTAGTTTAGCCAATTGGGCGACATTCCAGTGGATTCCCTAGCATAGTTAATGAGCTACTGGATCCAGCCAATCGTGGGCTTCGATCCATGCTTCCGGAGGAGAAGCAAATCCAAATCATTATGATAGATCCGGACCAATAGCCTTCGAGCCCCAAATTGCTCCATTGGGTCAGAGAGCAAATCCCTACCCGATTTATGGACTTGGGTTTACACCGTGGGCCATCCTGGGGAATTGGAGCTATTTTGAACTTGGCGATGCCCTCTATACGTCGCCAGTTGACGGCCATGAGCTGTGAATCATTATCTTGCTACTCGTTGAGTAGAAAACTATACGGCCCGGGCACGCGACTTCCGACGAGTGCTCGTTACCAAGGCCAAGGACGGATTCCTAGATGGAACTATCCCCATCGTGGCTGATGAGAGGCTGCAACATCACAACCGCAAGTGTAGTCGGCTAGTTCTTACATGGATTCAGAATTGTCTTAGTCTTGAAGTGGAGGCGGGTCTCTCTCTGATCGACGACCTGAAATTGTTATGGGACGCAATCAAGGAAATGTATGGGAAGCTCGACCGCGTCAAAATTTTCGCCTTAACGCAAGCGTTGTTTGAATTCAAGTAGGGGGACCTCTTGGTCACTGTTTGCTTCAACCGGTTGTTCACCTTATGGCACGAATTTGATGCGGCCACATCAAAGCTCGAAGGACTAGATTATACACTTCAACATTATAGACAAATGAAGGAAGAAGAAAAGGTAACTCATTTCTTACTTTCCTTGATGACAACTTTCTAGAGTTCCGATCATAGATCCTCTCTATGGATCCTGTTCCACCCCTTGGCCGGATCTACCAGGTCGTTGTTCAAGAAGAAAGCTAGGCACTAGCGGGGTTAGAACATGCCAAGGCTGCCGAGAGCATGTTACTTGCCTCTCTAGCGGGACCATCACAATGAGCACCCACCACTCTTGGGCCACCATCTCTAGAACTGCCGCTCAACTCTTCCTTCAGATTTGGTAGAGTTTATGGGTCAAGCACGGGTTTCAATATTTCTTCGGACAAGCCGAATTACTCGACTTTGGTCCCGTTTACAAGGTTGGAGGGTCGGATCCAACGAACAAGTCTAACATGGGCAGCTTCAATGCGGGTGAAGGAAGAAGAGGAGGTAACTCGTTTCTTCTTTCGTTGAATGACAACTTTCCGGGGTTCCGATCATATATCCTCACCATGGAACCCGTTCTACCCCTCGGCTAGATCTACCAACTCGCTGTTTAAGAAGAGAGCTAGCCACTAGCATGGTTAGAACACGCCAAGACAGCCGATAGCATGGTACTTGCCACTCTAGCGGGACCATAGCAACGAGCACTGTCCACTTTTTGGCCACCATCTCTAGAAATGCTGCTAAACTCTTCCTTCAAATCTAGTGGAGTTTATGGGTTAAGCATGGGTTTCAATATTTCTTCGGAAGAGCCGAGTTTCTCGACTTCGGCCCCATTTACAAGGCTGGAGGGTCGAATCCAATGGACAAGTCCAACATGGGCAGCTTTAATGCGGGTGCACCGAAGGCGGGTGGGCCCAATGCAAGCAAGATTTATTCGTTCGACCCATCCGTGGGTAACCTTAAGGGAAAATCAAAATTATATTGCGAGTACTGTAAATTCCCTCACCATATTATAGACACATGCTCGAAGTTGTATGGGAAACCCGGAGACAAAGGCAAAAGGGAGTCTATTGCTCTTTGTCGCGACCTAAAAAATAAACAAGTTAATTTTCGGGCTAATGGATTATCGGGTTAATTAATTAACTAACCTAACTCGGACTCTCCCAAGTCCATACCAAATCGCAACTTAAGGTTAAAATAATTAACATGCAATGTGTTTTGAATTTGAAGTCGCCACTAATCATTTTCGGTAGGTTGATTAGAAACCTAAATAAAATAGCGGGAGAAGACTATCTTATTTCCGCGAACCGGAGATTTTGAATTCGGGGATTTGGTTACGCTAGATTACTCTAACGCCCTTTCGGTACCATTTTCATGAAAAATATTTGATTTGGCAATTTTGATGGATTTTACTTGAAATTCAAAGATGCAATTTTTTGATTTTTTCTTCTTTTTTATGGGGATGTAAAACATTGAACTTTGTACGATATACACCATGGGTGATTTAGAAAGAAAGAAAACGCAGCCAATCACGAGTATTTACAAAAATAAATTAACATGTAATAATGCTAAATTTTGGGACACGTGACATGTCTAAAATAAACAAACAAATGTTCACACCAAACGATTACATTTTTGTAGATCGAGATGGAAAGGGTTACCTTCTATTACACAAAATCTTACTCACGTACACGTTATGGCTTCCTTCAAGATCTCGGAGTTGGAAGAACGTGGCTATCGTCGAAAAAAGGCAAGCAGTGGCGTTGTTGGATGGCGAGAGGCGAAGTACGTGCCGGGACTCGTCGAAGATGATGCTCAACTAAAACTCTTTTCTTCACTCTCAAATTTTCTCTTACGATTTTTCTCAAGAATTCTCTTTTTTCCTCTCTAAAGAATTTCTCTCACAAATTCTCTCAATTCTCTTCCACTCTAAAACTCTCTCAATTCTCTTTCACTCTCCTCCTAAAACTCTTCTCAAGAGCTCTCTTTTATAGGCAAAGTTCTCCATCCTTCATTCTTCATCTTCACTTCTTCACCTTCCATTTTCATCTTCTCTTCTTCATCTTCATTTCTTCACCTTCCATTTTCATCTTCCCTTCTTCATATTCATCTTCTCTTCTTCATCTTCCCTTCACCATCTTCCTTTCATTATCTTCTCTTCTTTATCTTCTCTTCACCATCTTCCTTTCATTATCTTCTCTTCACCATCTTCCTTTCTCCATCTTCTTTTGGTATTTGCAATGCAGTCCCCGAAGTTTCAAGTATTTGCAATACAGTCCCCGAAGTTTTAAGTATTTGCAATACAGTCCCTGAATTTTCAAATCTTCTCGGTGTATTTTTCCATCCCGTGCCTAGTCTAGACGCATGCTAAATTAAGTGTTCTGCTTGCCCAATTATATGCCAATGCAATGTACGCTAAAAATAAATATGTGAGATGATTTTTTTATAATTTTTATGCAAAAAATAGATTAGTCAAAATTTAGGCGTCAACAGCTGCCCCTCTTTGAGTGGAGGCTCGTAGAGGTTCCGCTCAAAGACAAAATTGAACCCTAAATTTTGACAGGTGCAAATGATGAATGAACTTTTTGGCGGGAGTTTTAATCCCATTTTTTATGTAATGAAGTGATGCATGATATGCAAGACTCGTAAATAACATGTGTCATAATTCCTCTTTTCCATGTTAGAGAAACTCGCACATGGATCGCATACAAGAATACCTGTTTTACCAAATTTCTCGTAAGCTAATGGTTCTCTTAATTTCCAAGTTTCTTTTTGCGAGATGCAAGGATTTTAAGGTATCGGTGCCTTATCTCATTGCAGGCTTCTTTACTGGTGCGAGACAAAACAAAATATGTGTGTCGTTTGAGATCACAAGAGCTACGTCGTTGTGAGTCGAAAGAAGTGGAATCAAGTTCACAAGAGCTACGTCGTTGTGAGTTGATTAAATGTTGAAATCGCCGATGCATATATCTTCACGATTCGACAAAGGGGAAACAAAATCATAAGAGCTACGTCATTATGATTTGATTTGGATCAAAACCATGGGTGCTTATGTCTTCATGATTTGATAAAGGAGCCGAAAATCATAGGAGCTATGCCATTATGATTTGATAAGATGTCAAGATCGCCAGTGCATATGTCTTCACGACTCGATAGAAGAGGCATATTGCCCGAATTGAACAATATTTGATAGGAGCACCATCGAATAGAATTGATAAGTACAAAAGGGGCATATTGCACGAATTGAATCATAACAACTATCATCGAAGAGTTGTTAATTTGAAAAGGGGTTTAGAAAACTTACCCGGGTTCTCCAAATGATTAATCAAGGAACGAAACAGTTGCTCGTATCGTACCTGGTAGGCATTTGCCAGCAAAACTTGCTCATTCAATAATCCTTGGATGAATTTCGAGACCTTGGGAGGGAACTCGAACATCGGGAATGTATTACCTATCATAGAATGTCGGAGGTAACACACACAAAAATGCAATCACTCATACTATGGTTCATGCATAACCATTCTGTCAAGTTTGCATTACCAATTTTGTCCAGGGAGGTTCTCACATGACGAATACCTCGAATGTGAGCTGAATGGGGGGACTTCAGTCCGAAAGGGCTTTCACTCACTCTCGAGAAAAGCTTTTTATCCTGTTTGCGGGATTCAAAAGAAATCACTCAATCTTTCCAGCATCGCATTCGATAAGGATCCGAGTAATCTCGCAATTGATACAACCGAGCCGATCTGGAAGTCTTGATTAGGACCGTAATGAGAGCTAGGTCAAAGGTTTACAAAGGGGACTCTAGTTGAGTCAAGGCTGCTGAAATGAATTTCTTCATCATCTGCTCCAGATTTACAAGTCAAGAGCCCCGCAAAAATGAGAGAAATAATCTTGCTCGAACTTCTTCGAGTGATGCTTAAAATCATTTAACTCTACGTTAACTCAAATGCCCTAATCAGAAGAGACTTTGGAGGGTTATAACGTAGGCTAGGATTGGGGACCGAGGAACGAAAAGGCTCGTTTTGGCTCAGAAATTAAATGAGAAGGGGCTTGACGTTGGTGATCATCATCGACTAGTCACCGATCTTGGTCTTCCGGAAATGTCTTCAGAAAGAATACCATCATTGAATGAGGGATGGTAGTTTTCTACCGAAAATTGCACTTTGCAAACCGATTTCTTGGGGAGTCTTCTTCACAACAAGTGTCTGTCAAGGATTTGCAAGAGACACAATGCAAACATGTACATGGAATTTACAACTTAACGTGCAAAAATGTACATTCAAAATTCAGAAGTACTTTACAAATGAATGTGCATTGGCCTTACTTTTGGTAGGCACTTTGCTTTTCCTATGCTTGAAATTTTCATATGAGATCGATCTTTGCTTTTCTTACTCCCGACTCTCATTTTTCTTTTTTCTTTTTTTCGAGAAGAGATTTCTTTTCCCTTTTTTTTTTTTTTTTTTTGAGAGCGGGCCCTTCTCCTTTAAGCTGAGTTTGCCTCTCCCCCCTTTTTTTTTACAATCCCATGATTTTGAACCAGGAATTACAACAAACATAAACATTTACAAAGAAAAATTATGTAAACATAAAAAATCTAGCATACAAGAAATGAGTCCATTCGGGAATTTTCTGTTGGCCCGACCATCTCCAATTCTAATCCTTGGGAAAATGCTATCTTCGTCTTTGGAATGAGCAAATGATCACCAACAGGGGTTTAAGAAATGAATTTGCAGGCTCAAGTGGGCTATGCAAAGAATGAAGTGTATAGGATAGAGAAGTGAATGCTCTTCATCATCCTAAGGCACTTGAATTAAAATTCGAGTATAAATGCAAAGAAACACCCGAAGATTAATGTCGATCCGAGCAAGAAAATTTCTAACCATTTACCTCGTGTTGCTTCTTTGGAATTAACTCGTCTGGGACCCCGATGTGGGGTGGTTCTTGACAGGGGTAAAGAAATGAAACCACCGCTCAAAAGGGGTAATCAATGGATCACCTGTAGTGTTTGGGATAGAGAACTGAATGCCTCTGTCATTTCGGCTATCGTACCTTTTCAGAAAACCTTTTACCTTGTGAAATGCGGAACTTAGCCACCGTTCAACTCTCCCGAAAAAATGGGACGTGTTTGGGAAAGGATTGCCTTTCATCATCCTGCCCTGCCCCATTCTATACATTCGATGTATCTTATGTAGTTCATGTTCCTTATTCAGAGTTGGTAAATTAAACATGAGGAACAGTCATGCGCAAACTATGCAATGTATGAGTGTTTTTAAGCATATAAAATGCAGCAACTTTTTATCTTGGTGGACAGAATTCGCAAGCACATAAGAAACTTCTTAGGGGCGTGGATTGGGAGTTGCCCCTGCTCATGCAAATGAGTTGCAAAACTTCATTATCCGGTTCGAGACATGAGATTGTCAAAGGCTTCAAAAATTTCTCATTTCATTAATTTTAGAGAGAAGGGATACTTCCCTATCCGGAAAGGCGGTGACCCACCGTGAAAATCAAAAGGGAAAGCGTCAATGTACGTTCTCACGTTCTAAACGAGTTGAAACGATACCGCTTTACCCTTGTACGTATTCCTTGCAAACTTTGAATTGAAAAGATCAATTCATCCGGATCAGATCGTATGTCCGGGATGTTATCTCTCCAGGTTACGTAACCATCTTGGCTGAGTTTCAATCGGCACTGAATCGCGAAGCAAAAAAGTTTTTATTAATCTTTGTACATTGATGCCAAATCCCAGGATCGAACCCGGGATGCCTCGGACCACTGTCATTCCCCAAACCACTAGGTTGTGGTGATGTTGGCGTCCATGGTTGGTTCACTTTTTGCTATATTGTTCTCAAAACAGTTGGCAATCCCCGATCGAGAATAAAATAAGCATAATTTAGAGTTTGAAATGACCGAGAGCCAATTGGGACGATACGGAGTTACCCATCTTTGAGCCCGCTTGGCCTTTTACTCGTATTCTCCCAAGTAAGGCTATTCGGAATTTCTCTTTACGGGCGTTCAGAGGCGTCGTCCACAAATTGATTTGCTACGGGCCTAGCTTAGTAAGGAACTTACGCATTTGACAAGAGAGGAGAAAATTCGTCCTTTAACTCTAGGCAAATTCTAGACAGGTTAGAAAGTAAAAAATATCCCATGTAGGGGAACTATACATGGAATTAAAGGAGTATTCATGCGAGATTGGTTCCACCTCTCTTGCTGGCCACTTCAACGATCAACCGATTCTGTCTTGGACTAAACACCAACAATCGTTGTTTGAAGACCCATAATAACTTGCTTCGGATCACGGCTCTGGAGGTCCTTCATTTCCAAACAGGCTCATCAAGGTAGCAAGCTCATCATCAAAGTAATCTTCTGATTTTTCGAGCAATTGATACTCGAATTGGGCATTGTTACTTGCTAACACCGGTGACAGATTCTTGTGAGCGGTCTGACTCCTTAAGCTTGAGCCTCCGTCGTTGCTCGGGAACTTGTAGGGATGATCAACTGGTGCGCTACTAGAACCACCAGCGGAAGGTTGGTATGACCTGTATTCTTGATTGGGAAGTGGCCGGGTACCTTTTTCTCGGTAGGTTTTCCCGGAATTGATCTTCCAACCAACTCTGGTCCGGTCGCCTTAGTCCCAAGCTGCATCGTGCTTCCTCGGCTTATCTCTAACCCTTTGAAGGTGATTTGTGACACTTTGCATGGTGGGTCTGTCTATATTCATCATTTTGTGTACAGCCGGTGGTCATACTGAATTGATTCCTAGGCGTCGAACCGCCTCAATGAATATAGAATGAAGCTTGGCGGACCAAAGGGGCCTTTTCTTTTGGACAAAATCATCGTCGTCGGCTTGGTCGTGGTTTTTTTGTAAGAGTAATTGCTTCCTTACAGCATGCTGCCAAATGTTTTAGAGCACTTGAACGCGGACTGGCTTCTGTAGGACGTCTCGAGCACCATGCGATATGGCCCTCGTTATGAACTGCTGATCATTACTTGCTGATACTACGATGACCTGTATGTCCAACTTAGAATCAATGATCTTTAAGAGATCGAAACCGTCCATGTCGATCCCTACGACGGCCGTGACGACGATGTCAAAATCATATTTGTACCGCCTCGAGACTTCTAAGGCATCCGTTGCCTTCGCATAAGCAAAAACCCCGTACATGCAACTTCTCAAGATAGCAACGAGGATTGAGAGGGAAACGGGGTTGCCATCAATGGCCATGACTCTGAGATCCTCGGGATAGGAAGGTTCCCATACTTCCGCTTGGAATGAACGTGTTTTTCTTTTAAAACCTTCCATATGTAGACCGAAAATGGCTGTTTCGACTAGAGACCGAGCTTTAGATGTTCTCGGACTTGCAAAACAATTTGCCCGAAAATCACAAAGTGATGGTGGTCTTTCGTGACGAGTTCGGTGATCATTAGGTGCATGGAGACTTTATAAACTTTTCCGATCCGTTAGTCTCGCATATAGGTTTACGTTTTTTCTACGAAAGATGACAGCTTTTTCTCTCCTTTCCGGGTCTTAGTGCCTTGGATCCATTTCGTAATAACTCTTACCTCTCACTCAATCTGTCATCTTTTTCTTTTCGATATGGAGGAGCCCTCAAATCTTTTCGCTTTCTCTACGAACGAGGCGCTTATTTCCCTCCTCAAATCTTTTCGCTCCCTCCTACGGAAGAGGCGATTATTTCCCTCTTCAAATCTTTCCGCTTTTTCCTACGAACGAGGCGGCTATTTTTTCTCAAATCCTTTTGCATCTACCCGTGTGAAGGCTTTTAATGCTTCTCCTTTCGGCGTTCGATCAAATCGACAAGGAATTCACGCATTTAAGCATGATAACATTCGCGAATAGTACTGTTCTTTGCCCCTTGATTAACTCTAGGCGTAAAAAGAAGAATATCTCACATGGGGACTTTGTAACAAACAGTACATTCATTCACGCATGTCTCTACTTTTCTTGAGGATTCGTAAGGGTTGGCTAGTAATGCTCAAAAGAGCGACATTTCGAGAGCCCCTAATAAAAAAACTCAAGCTTCATGTGGATTCAGAGTTTCATCGGCGTTGAATTGGCTGATCGTAACACTAGGGAAACTCCAATTGTAGTGATGCATGTCTCTTCCCTCGAAGGGCATCGGTTACGCCTCCGCAAAACCGACTTTCTGGGATGCATCCCCAACGAAATCTGATTGTGTGAGAACCTGCTCTGGGGGATGAATTGACAAATGAGCATTTTCAATGCTCAGATGTGGCTCATCAAGGAACATGTCACCAAAGGTTATGGGGCTGCTACAAACATGGCAAACAGCGGTGTTAAGAGCATCCCTATACCTCTTGTTCTCTGCTCGAAGCTTTTTGTTTTCATCCCTCAGAAACGCAAGTTCATGACTTTCACTTTGAACCTTCAATCGGGCCCGCTTGTTTTGAAACCAAAACTTGACCTTCAAGGGCTCCATTCCTAGCTTCCGGCTCAATTCATTTTTTCGTTTCCCGTTCACGTAAGGGCACTCCTTGAAGGCAGCTTCGAGCTCTCTAATTTGATGTTTTCTTTCCTGGGGTTGGCTGCGGCTGCTGCTACCTTTGTTGCGGTCGAGATCTTGAATTTCACCGCCAAGGGAGTTGGGTTTTTCTGCTTCAATGCCGGATCTGGCCTCGAAATCCAGCAGTTCGCTCTCGGGGATGTCTAGGTTGGTTCCCCCCGGTAAGTCTGGTAGCCTCTAAACATGTTGGATTGAAATACCTCTTACTGCCTTTTGTTCACTCTACTCTCTGCTGTATGCTTACTCTCTCCAAATTCTTTTGAGTAAACATGTATGTTCCAGAGCCTCCCTTTTAACGTGGATGAAAACTACTAAGCCGGTGCTTCTCCCAAGATTTCGTGTTTCCCGCTCTGTCTTCTTCATTTCCTTCTGACATGGTGGGACCCTCAAATCTTTTCCGCAGTATGCTTGTCCCTCTTTTAATATGGCGGAACCTTTAAGTCATTTCGCAACTTTTTCGAATTCGTGAGCCTCGAGATGGTAGATCCGCGATTCACGGACGAAACGTCTGTAGTTTTACCCGGATAATTAACTCGGCCCCCACAATAATTATTGCTATGACTTTTTCTGCCCTTTAAATTAGGATTTAACGCCGAGATGATCATCGCTTTCATATCTTCATCTCCAACCTTCTAAGCACTCTTTCGCATCCATTCTTTTCGGTTGCTTCAACAACAATGGCCTCCCTCCCCGCACACGTCTTCTCGGCTGAGGTTTTGGCCAAATGGGAGAAACTTTATAATCTCCTAGGCCGGGGCTACTCTTATATAGCCAACCATCCGGAGAGTCGAAACCGAAATTCGTCTTATGTTTAGGGATATGGACACTACTTCTATTCAAGGTACCAAGTTAGAAGAGAAATATAGGATCTTCCCTACTCTCTTCACTAACTTCCTGGAGGCTTACAATCATGCTCATCAAGATGTTACTTTGGCCTATCTTGTGAGGGCACGCTATCAGGATCGGACGAGATAACTTGGTGTTGGCCGATCTTGTAGCCGACAATTATAAGAAGGCCCTTGACTACGGTAATGATCAAGTCTCCTTGCTGGTTCGTGAGAGGGGAAACTTGGTGGAACGTTTGGCCATGTCCCAAACCATCTTCGAGCGGGATCCGCTCAATATTGTTTTGAAATTCCAATGCTCATGGCTCGAAGAAAGGATGGACGATCTGACCCTGGATATAACCCGCGGGAGAATGCTGATCCATGACTTGGAATCTGCTGTCGAGTATCACGAGGACAAGGTAGCCGAGCTTAAAGAGAAATGTGAGCTCCTCCTCTTTAAGTCGGGCGGATCTTGATTCTCGAAGCGATCGGTATAGGCGGAGCATCAATTGTATGGAGGACCGCTTAAGCTCCTTTGTGATGCTCATTAGGGCTCGGTTTGGCTTTACGTTCCCACCCCGATGATCTATTTGTAAGGCTTTCCGATGGATGAAATGAATGCAAGTTTTTACCGATTTCATCTTGGTCGTCATATTTTTTCGCAAGATAACCCCTTTTACTCTGTGAATATGTAAATCTCACGCTACCGATGGCTGATTCAATTGGGCCGAGAGACCCCCCCATTCGAAACGATCTCTCAAAGAAAAATTGGTAGCGATGAAACAAACGAATGCCCAAATGTGAACAACTTGTGAATCGTATTAATATTATAACTCGATTATGAAAACATCGGAGTAAATCAAGTATAATATTTCTTTACTGAGTCAAAATTCACTGGGTTGGTAAATACACGACCATCCATCTCGGCCGGAATCAAAGCACCACCAGGGAGCACCTTCTTTACTATATATGGACCACCATAGTTTGGAGCAAACTTCCCTTCCGGGAGTGGGACTATTGGCAACAATTTTCGCAAGACCGGTTCATTGATCCGAAAATATCGAGGCCGAACTTTTTTGTTGAATGAATTAGCAACCCTCTGGCGATAACACTCGGCCATGACATATAGCCTTAATTCTCTTTTCATCGATCGGATTCAATTGGCTTGCCCTCTGCTGGATCCATTCGGCTTCCGTCAAGATAGCTTGAGACAGTATACGTAAGGAAGGAATTTCCACTTCAACTGGTAGAACAGCCTCCATTCCATATACAAGAGAATACGGGGTTGCCCCGGTAGATGTCCGGATTGAGGTTCGATATGCCATAAGTGCAAATGGCAACCTCTCATGCCAATCGCGATAATTTTCAGCCGTCTTCGCCAAGATTTTCTTAATGTTCTTATTGGCGGCTTCTCTTGCTCCATTCATCCGAGGACGATATGGGGAAGAGTTCGGATGCTTGATCTTGAATTCCTTAAACAATTCGTCCATTAGTTTGTTGTTTAAGTTCGAGCCATTGTCGGTGATTATGGCTTCGGGTGAACCGTATCGAGCAATGATGTCTCGACGGATAAATTTCACGATATTTCGTGCCATGACCGCTAAATAGGATGCGGCTTCGATCCATTTGGAGAAATAGTCAATCGCCACCAAGATGAATCGATGTCCATTGGATGCTTTAGGGTTGATAGGGCCGATAACATCAATGCCCCACATAGAAAACGGCCATGGTTCGGATAACCGATGCAACTCATTTGGAGGGATATTAATTTTGTCACCATGAATCTGACATTTGCGACAGCTCCGGACATGCTGAATACAATCTCTTTCGAGCGTGAGCCAATAATAACCCAATCTCATAATCTTCTTAGCTAACAAGTGGCCGTTCATGTGTGGACCACAGATCCCTTCATGTACTTCCATCATCAGACGAACTGCTTCGGTTGAGTCAACGCATCTTAGCGGGACAGAATCGAATGACCGTTTGTACAAATTTTCTCCATTCAAGAAGAACTTCGAGGCCATCTTCCTTATGTACTTTTGGTCAGATACGGTACTTTTTTCAGGGAACTCCTGCTTCTGAATATAAGTCTTGATGTCATAGTACCACGGCTTACCATCGGGTTCATCGATTATGGCCATACAATATGCTGGCTTTTTAAATACCTCGATCTTCAGTGGGTCAACCTCAAGTCCATTGGCGACTTGTAACATTGAAGACAAGGTAGCCAATGCATCAGCCAATCGATTATGAGTCCCGGACGGATACTCAAAAGAGATATCCTCAAATTCCTCCACCGGTTCATCCAGATACTCATGGTAGGGCAGCAATTTAGCATCTCTTGTCTTCCACTTTCCAACAGTTTGAAGGATAATCAAAGCGGAATCTCCGAACACCTTGAGTCCGGCTATCCCCATTTCAATCGCAGCCTGCAAACCGAGGATGCATGCCTCATATTCTGCTATGTTATTTGTGCAAGGGAATACCAATTTTGCTACCACAGGATAATGTTGACCACTTGGAGATATCAGAACCGCGCCCGTGCCTGATCCCGATAAATTGACAGCTCCGTCAAAATACATAGTCCAGATGTAATCCTCCACCGACATGATTCGATCTTCAGAATGATAGGCATCATCATCTCGCCCTGGATTTTCAGCTAGGACATCTGCTATAGCTCGTCCCTTGATTGACTTTTGGGACAAATATTGAACATCAAACTCGGAGATGAGGATTTGCCATTTGGCAAGTCTACCAATCAAGGCGGGTTGATTTAGCAAGTATTTGATAGGATCGCACTCTGTCACCAGAAGCACCTGGTAATGCAAGGTATATTGCCGAAGCCATGCGGTACCCGGACTAACGCCGCACATGTTTTCTGCGCTCGGAGTATTTCATTTCCGAAGCTGTGAATTTCTTGCTCAGATAATAAATGGCTCGTTCTTTTCCATCCTCTTGCCTCTCTTGGGCTAACATAGCACCCAAGGACTCACTAAGGATTGTGAGGTAGAGGATTAAAGGTTGCCCCGGTGTTGGAGGAACAAGCACCGGTGGATTCATGAGATGCTGCTTCGGTTTCCCAAAAGCTTCTTCACATTCGCTATCCCATTGAACTAGCGCATTCTTCTTTAACAGCTTGAGGAATGGCTTAGCGGTTTCTGATAACCGAGAGATGAATCGAGCAATATAGTTTAGCCTACCCATCAAACTTCGAACTTCTTTAACCGTCGTCGGCGGCTTAAGCTCACGAATAGCCTTGACTTTAGAAGGGTCGACTTCGATGCCCTTGCTTGCTACCACGAATTCGAGCAACTTGCCCGAGCTGGTCCCAAAGACACACTTAGCGGGGTTGAGGCGTAACTTGTACTTTCGGAGTCCGTCGAACAATTTCTTCAGCGTTTCGACGTGATCTTCTCCATGCCTTGTTTTTGCTATCATGTCATCGACGTAAACCTCAATCTCATTATGCATCATGTCGTGGAAAAGGGCAACCATGGCTCGTTGGTAAGTAGCTCCAGCGTTTACGAGACCGAACGGCATCACCCGGTAATGGAACATTCCCCATGGTGTGGTGAAAGTGGTTTTCAACTTGTCATTGACATTCATCAAGATCTGATTGTACCCGGAGAAACCGCCCATGAATGAAAACAATTCAAACCCCGCAGCATTGTCAACAAGTATGTCGATATGCGGGAGGGGAAAATCATCTTTAGGACTGGCCTTATTCAAATCTCGATAATCGACATGCACCCGAATACGCCCATCCTTCTTCATGATCGGGACTATATTGGCAACCCAATCGAATATTCCGTAGTCTCAAGGAATCCGACGTCAAGCGACTTCATGACCTCCTCTTTGATCTTCGGACCACTTGCAGTGCGGCCCTCCTTGACTTTTGCACTACTGGCTTAGCCGAAGGATCGATCGGCAAACAATGTTCGACAATGGAACGGTCAAGACCGGGCATATCTGCATAGGACCAGGCGAAAATGTCCTGGTAATCCTTCAAGAGCTTAATCAAGCGCTCGGTCATCTCTTTGGAAAGGTTTGCCCCGATCTTAACTTCTTTAGGGTTTTCCGCATCGCCTAGGTTGACCGAGATAGTTTGTTCACCTGTCAAGGGCTTGATCTCCTCATGTCGTTCGAAATCTCGACGAATTTCCTCATAATCTGGATTGGACTCATCTAGGTCGTATACTTCTAAATCTACTAGGTTTCCCTCCTCATGTATCCCCCCCAAACATAAAGTAACAAAATCGGAAGGACAAACAGGGCTTAATTGCGGTGTGATCTTTTTTTTTTTTTTTTTTTTTGAAGAACTTTATATATTTATTTTTTATTTTTCAAAACCGTGGGACATGAATTCTTGAAGAAGCCCAACCCTCGGTTCTTACCATGATGACAAACTTGTTGGTCGTTGGTTATCGTCATCGGGTTAGTTTGGGATACTTCAACAAGATTCGAAAAATGGTGCAATTTTATTGATATGAAATTACATCTTCTAGGAAAGAAAATCCAAGAGTGCAAGACAGAATAGAAATCGAAATGCGATCCAAAACCTAAAGGAAACAGAAAATGTCCCACGTAGGGGATTGCATAAACATAAAGATGTTACTCTGAATCTAAACCCTCCAGTAGATCATCATACATGGCGTTAATGAATGATTTGGAAGGTTTAGGCGCCGAGTAAGGTTCCTCTTTATGCGCTCCGTCTTCGGATATAGCAGCAATGGTTACATCATCAAAACAACCGGCGATATCGAAGACTCCTTCATCCTTACTAGCACCAACCTGTCCGATTCCCAGCCGAATACAAGATTAACTTTACCAGAATGATCCGGCAAAGGATTATTCTGGACATTTGGCTATTTGTTGCCTTGGAATGAGAATGACTTAGAATCAAGAAGATCTTGAATCCGATGCTTCAACACGAAATAGCTGTCGGTGTCATGTCCAGGCTCCCCACAGTGGTAATCACATTTCTTTGATGGATCATATTTTGGCGAGCTCGTGTTACCGGATCGTAGAGGCTCAGAAGTCAGTAAACCTCTCTTACGTAGAACCGCGAGTACCCGTGACGGGGTTCCTGGTAGAGGAGTAAACTGCCGAGGGGGCCGTTGATTCCCTCTTTGTCGTTGTGTGTCGAAATTAGCCTGCTGCTGATTAGGAATCTGCACAACCGGCGTCCGGGTCATGGGTTTTCGGCTGTAGGTCATGTTAACCTGTGGAGCCGGTTCCTTATCTTTCCTTACCGCAAACCTCTTAGTCGTCGTGGTGACATCATCGTACCAACCTTTCTTCATACCGTTCTCGATTTCTTCAGCCATTGCGATGAGATGGCTGAATGACGTAGCAACGATCCCGCACTCGGGTTTTCATAATTCGCGGCGAGTGGAAACAAACAACTTCATGAGCTCCCTTTCCGGAGGGACCGGGTTTCAAATGAGATGCCACATTCCTCCACTTGGTGGCATACCGCTTGATTGTTTCTCCTTTCTTCATCTCAAGCTGTTCAAGATCTTCTCTCGGTGGTGAGCACGTCCAAGTTAAAGCTGAAATGTTTGATAAAAGCATTAGCTGCCTTCTCCCAATCATCCATCCGATAGATCTCGTAGTCCGTATACCACCTCATGGCAGCTTCTTTTAAACTAGCCTGGAAAGTCCGGACCATTAGGGGGCCGTTGGTCGCGTGCTTATTCATTCTTGCCTGGTACATACGGGACGTGCTGAACCGGGTTAGAAGTCCCATCATACTTCTCGAAGTCGGGCATTTTGAACTTCTCCGCACTGTGACCTTTGAAAAGACAGACAAGTCAATCTGGGGTATGTTGTGAGTCCCCTCGACCTCTCGGATCCTCTGTTCCATTTGGGCCAACCGCTTGGCCGTATCACCATTCAACCCGGGGGCCACGGGGCTGGCTTGGGGGATTGGGACTACGGGCGGCGTGCTCGAGCTCACGCCTATGAAGATCACGTCTTCTAGCGGCATTGTCCGATAGGGAGCGGTTTCCGGGGCTTTACCGGAGTTGTCCATAGGAGGAATTGGAGCAGGAATGGTTAGCGGCGGGCTGGTGGTGGATGATTGAAGTTTGGCGGCGAAGGCAGCCATCATTTCTTCCATCTTTCGGGACATCATCCCTTCGAAGCGCTCGGTCAAGGAGCCAAGTTTCTCGTCTAGGGCAGCACCGACGGTGGCGTTGATGTCGGCCATCTTCCTTGCGACCGATCGAGTAATATGTGGAGGATCCGTGATAAATTACCTGTACGTAGTAACAAACGCAAAATGAGTACAGAGAGCAAGAATATCGAGCCGGTCCATGGCATCCCTCTAGACTCAAACGAACAAAGTGATTATAGCCAAAGGATTGAAACATGTAATTTTCAGTTTATCCGCTTTTAAAAAAAATCCGTATTAATTCACACGTTGACTGAAATTCGTCCAAATTTTACGAGCTTGTAGTTGAGAAGATGGTGAACAACTTTCATGTTGGCCAATCGGACTAGAAATGAGCGGATCAAATCAGTTTAATGTGTCTTTCCGAAAAATCGCATTCAGAAAACTGTTATAACCGCAGGTAGTTGAAAAAACGAAAGGCCATCTTAAATTATGAATTTAATTCTGAAATTTTGTAGGATATTAGTTGAAACATAGGTCTACAACTTTCATGTTTGGCACTTACTCAAAACTCGATCGTAGAATTTAGTAAAAATCGCACAACAAGAACAAGCCAAATCGGAATGGAGGACAACCGATGAAATTGTAAAAGCTACGGAAGCAAAGTGCGAAATAAGACAACGATACTTCTAAACCATGGACCAGCTCAAAATAAAAATGAGATAATAGGATAAAAGAGACAAGAAATTACTGTTCATATGAAGAAAATGTCAATCACAAAGACATGCGCATGAATTGTGAGTTTAAATCTTATTCTATCTATCCAAAAGGCTTTTGCAAAGTGAAATGATGAACGAGAGCGACATGTCGCGAGCCTCGCGCGCAATCATCATGACTAGTCGCAGCCTCGCGTACAATAGTCATGACTAGTCGGGTTCAATCACTTCGGCTTTGTTCGGTCGACAAGGGCAATTCTCATGCATCGTAGCCTCACGTGCATAAGAACGACCCTTGAGCCATTTTTTTGAAAAAATTTTCGGGATCCGGATGGGATAACCTTTAGCGAAGCCTTACCGCCAAGGTTAAAGGACCATCTAAATACCATCTTAAAACTATTAGTGTGACCCGGGTTCGGTCACGGGTTGTGTGCGAGTGTAGTGCAAAGACGATAAATCATGCACAACAATTAAAAGCAAACACCGCTTCAATGATTCAAAAGTTAAATCACAATTCCAATTCACCAAGCCTGCAAAACAAAGGGTTAGCCAATCACTCCTCCCCTTATAACTCCCAATCTGCAAAAACATTTAACACCTAAGAATGAGAATTCAACCAAAGTTTGCCAAATCAAGTGATTCCTTTTTCACGAAATTATCCGGCCTAAGTCCTCTTAAATTCCCCAGTGAGTCGCCAAGTCATCGCGACCTAAAAAATAAACAAGTTAATTTTCGGGCTAATGGATTATCAGGTTAATTAATTAACTAACCTAACTCGGACTCTCCCAAGTCCATACCAAATCACAACTTAAGGTTCAAATAATTAACATGCAATGTGTTTTGAATTTGGAGTCGCCACTAATCATTTTCGGTAGGTTGATTAGAAACCTAAATAAAATAGCGGGAGAAGACTATCTTATTTCCGCGAACCGGAGATTTTGAATTCGAGGATTTGGTTACGCTAGATTACTCTAACGCCCTTTTGGTACCATTTTCATGAAAAATATTTGATTTGACAATTTTGATGGATTTTACTTGAAATTCAAAGATGCAATTTTTTGATTTTTTCTTCTTTTTTATGGGGATGTAAAACATTGAACTTTGTACGATATACACCATGGGTGATTTAGAAAGAAAGAAAACGCAGCCAATCACGAGTATTTACAAAAATAAATTAACATGTAATAATGCTAAATTTTGGGACACGTGACATGTCTAAAATAAATAAACAAATGTTCACACCAAACGATTACATTTTTGTAGATCGAGATGGAAATGGTTACCTTCTATTACACAAAATCTTACTCACGTACACGTTATGGCTTCCTTCAAGATCTCGGAGTTGGAAGAACGTGGCTATCGTCGAAAAAAGGCAAGCAGTGGCGTTGTTGGATGGCGAGAGGCTAAGTACGTGCCGGGACTCGTCGAAGATGATGCTCGACTAAAACTCTTTTCTTCACTCTCAAATTTTCTCTTACGATTTTTCTCAAGAATTCTCTTTTTTCCTCTCTAAAGAATTTCTCTCACAAATTCTCTCAATTCTCTTCCACTCTAAAACTCTCTCAATTCTCTTTCACTCTCCCCCTAAAACTCTTCTCAAGAGCTCTCTTTTATAGGCAAAGTTCTCCATCCTTCATTCTTCATCTTCACTTCTTCACCTTCCATTTTCATCTTCTCTTCTTCATCTTCATTTCTTCACCTTCCATTTTCATCTTCCCTTCTTCATATTCATCTTCTCTTCTTCATCTTCCCTTCACCATCTTCCTTTCATTATCTTCTCTTCTTTATCTTCTCTTCACCATCTTCCTTTCATTATCTTCTCTTCACCATCTTCCTTTCTCCATCTTCTTTTGGTATTTGCAATGCAGTCCCTGAAGTTTCAAGTATTTGCAATACGGTCCCCGAAGTTTTAAGTATTTGCAATACGGTCCCTGAAGTTTCAAATCTTCTCGGTGTATTTTTCCATCCCGTGCCTAGTCTAGACGCATGCTAAATTAAGTGTTCCGCTTGCCCAATTATATGCCAATGCAATGTACGCTAAAAATAAATATGTGAGATGATTTTTTTATAATTTTTATGCAAAAAATAGATTAGTCAAAATTTAGGCGTCAACACTCTTCGGGTGATTGGGGATCATCATTTAACACAAGATCAATACCAACAAATTCTGAAAGCATTGAAGCAATTAGACTCATTTGACAAAAAGGCTGGATTCTCGGGTATTTCATATTGCTTCAGTACTATTTCTCATGAGCATGGATTATTGATTCATATGCCGGTGATCACATTATCGGTAAGAAGAATTTCTTTTCCAATGTCTATATTAATCCTAATTCCCCAATATCCGTGCGGCTTTCCAATGGCAACACCATATTTGACACAAAAGTAGGAACAGTTGCACCCAGCGCTACCATCACACACCATAATATCCTTTATGTCCATCAATTTCAATTCAATCTCATATTAGTTTCCAAAGCTTGCGAACAGAATTCTTGTCATATTCTTTTCAATATCGATACTTGCTTATTTCAAGCTCTTTCGATCGACAAACCGATGGGCTTGGGTAAACTCTTTGAAGAGCTCTATTTTTGGACCAAATTTCGAGAAGATCTTGATTTGTCTTGTTTTTCAATCAATAATGAATCTTTATGCAATGCTTGTGCTGATGATAATGTTATTTTATCTCATCGACGATTGGGTCATTCTGCCATTTTTTCCTATCCCCCTTGTGATATTTGTCCTCTTGCCAAACAAACACAAACTCCTTTTCATCGTAGTTCATCTTGACCTTCGGATATTCTTTCTCTCACTCATGTAGATATATGAGGTCCTTATCATTTCCCTCATCACAATGGCTCTAGATTTTTCCTCACCATTGTGGACGATCATTCTTGTGCCACGTGGATATTCCTTATTCAAACCAAAGGTCAAGCTCTCTTTCATTTAAAAGCCTTTATTACATTGTCTCAAAATCAGTTTGGCAAATCTATTCATCGCATTCGAACGGACAATGGATAAGAATTCTTTAGTAAAGAATGCCAATCCTTTCTTACCTCTTATGACATATTACATGAAAGTACATGCACTTATACACCTCAACAAAATGGGGTCGTTGAAGGAAAATACTGTCACCTTCTTGAAGTAGCACAAGCTCTTAAATTCCAACCTATCATCTCCGAAACTTTTTGGGAGATTGTGTGGTCACCGCTGCATGCTTGATCAATTGCATGCCCACGAGAATTCTCGGTGGATGAACCCCTTTTGATCTCTTATTCTGCAAGAAGCCTCAAACTAATCACTTAAGAGTGTTTGGATGCTTATGTTATCTTGCGATAAGGGGACCTTGTGATAAAATGGGTCCTTGAGCCCGCCACTGTATATTTATGGGATATTCCGCCCTTTAGAAGCGATATCGAGTCTTCAAACCCTCGATCGGGGAATTCTTTATCCGCAGGGATGTCATTTTCCATGAAGATATTTTCCCTTTCAAGGATGCCTCTTCGGCCCCGAAATCTCTTCCCGAAAATGACTGTTGATGGTTCTTACATGAGGATGACTTTCCTTCTTTGTCATATGTGATGATTCCAACATCTTCTCATCCGATTCCTCTTGATACTTCGAGGAATATACATCCGGAATCCCATGCGACAGAAGTGACGGTTCCTTTTGTTGCCGATTTACCTTCATCTCTAGAACAAGAACCATCTTCTTTTGTGACTCCTCTAGTAGCTCCTAGACGTTACGGGCGTGTCTCTCGACCACCTGCTTGGACTAAGGATTTTATAGGTGGTTCACTTCAATCATCGGGTACACCATATCCCATCTCTTCTTACATCTCTTTTGGGAGACTATCTCCCAAGCACATGCGCAACATGAGTCACATTTCCGAAGTGACGAAACCAACATGCTACGATGAAGCTGTTTCGGATCCTAGTTGGCATAAGGCGACGAAAGTGGAAATCTAGACTTTGATCGATAATCATACTTGGGACATTGTCCCCTTACCAGCACATCGGTGACCCATTGGATGCAAATAGGTATACAAAATTAAATACGGGGCTAATGAAATAGTTGAGAGTTGTAAATCTTGGTTAGTGGCCAAAGGATTCACACAACGTGAAGGCTTCGACTACCATGAGACCTTTTCTCCAGTTACTAAGGAGGTAACTGTACGAGCATTCTTATATGTGGCTGCTTTCCGTAATTAGGATCTTCACCAAATGGATGTCAACAACGCTTTTCTTCACGGTGATCTTGATGAAGAAATAAGTATATGGAGCTACTACCTAGATTACAGAGACAGAGGGAGACTGGAGTATATAGTCTCCGTAAATCCCTATATGGGCTTAATTAGGCATCTCGTCGATAGTACGCCAAGTTCACTTCTGATCTCACCGTAGTAGGTTTCCAACAGTCCAAGCATTACTATGCTTTATTCATCTGGACAAAAGGCATGTCATCAATTGATTTAATGATATACGGCGATGATATATTAATCATGGGGAATGATGATGTGGCAATCAAGCGTTTGAAGGAGTATTTGCATGCCACATTTCGGATTAAGGATTTACTTCCTAAATACTTTCTTGGAATTGAAATCGCTCGTTCAGAATTGGGAATCTCGCTTAGCCATCGAAAATTTATTCTGGAGATTATATCAAAAACAGGCCTTTTAGGGTGCAAACCAACAGTGATTCCAATCGAGCGTAACATTAGATTGACTACATCAGAATTTAATATTGGAGCACATTCCGATGTCAATGATCTATTGCTCGGTGATCCGTCCGTTTATCGAAGCTTAGTTGGGAAACTCATATACCTCACCCCGATAAGGTGTCGCGACCTAAAAAATAAATTTTTAGATTAATGGATTATTAGGTTAATTAGATGAATTAACTAACCTAATACGGACTCTCCCAAGCCCTACCAATTCGCAACTTAGGTTTGATTTTTAATTTAGGAGCCGCCACTAATCTTTTTTGGTAGGTAGATTAGATACCTAAATAAAGTACGGGAGAATACTTTATTTTCTACTAACCAGAGGTTTAGGGTTCGGGGACTTGATTATGTTAATTTTTAATTAACACCCTTTCGGTACCAAATTTCATGAAAATGCCTTTTCCTGATTGATAATTTGTGATTTTGATTTCCCTTTTTTTAATTTTCGGATTTTCCCTTTTTTTATTTTTTTGAATTTTTTTCGAATTTCTTTTAAGCTTGAATTTGAACAAAGTTAAAAAAAAATGCCTACAATATACCTTAAAATCCGATTTTCCGATAAATCTTCTCATTCCCGAAGATCCGGGCTAGAACAAGATTTTATTCGCTATATTCTCGGAGATTCGAGCTAGTATGCGGATAGTGGTATAAGATATCAACGTCTCTTCTTGCCAAAGAGCAGAATACAAAATCTTATACTAAATTGCCATCCCACCCCATAAGATCATGCTTAAGGCTTGCAATTTAATATTCCGACGGGACTAGGCACTAGGGGAGCATACATTATAGGCAGTTTTGTTTAAAGATGTGTAAATATTTATTAAATTTTCGAAAATCCTTAGGGGATTCCAGAATTTTCAAGGGCATATGGCCCTATCCGCAAGGGATTGCATATCTTTTAAACTTAAGAAAGATTATCTCTTGAGATTTGGAATGAATTTTTTAGATAATTTCCCAGATTTTAAAGATATGTTTGAAATTTTCAATCGGAATGCAATCTTATCCAAAATATTCAGATTTTCGAAAAAATTCAGATCCAACCATTCGAAGATTATCCATAAGATACACCAAATATTTTTTCCCTAAAGAATCCGAAAATATGCTCAAGATATACGCAAATCTTAAAGAAACTCTTGCTCAAAATATGCGCAATTCCGAAAATCATGAGACAATATTAGATATTTCCTTTAAAACATTATCTTGCCTTATCTATCAAATCTCGATCTAGTTTTTTTTATGAACAGGATTATCTCATCGAAATTTCAAAAGATTAGGATCAATTCCAATTTAATCAGTGAACATATCAGATTTGATCGAGATCACTCCAAATAGGCAACCCACTCACGAATTTCGAAAAAAATATGCATAACATCTCACTGATTATCTTGCCCAAATATAAAGTTATCTAGTCAATTTTGCCAAAGCAACTTCAAATGAGCAAATTCATGATAATTTTAGCATCAATCCAAGACCCATGAACATTCACGTGACCACCAACAAATATGTATGCTTATCTCAAAAATCACAAAGGAAATATGAAGAGAGTTTAAACATGCTTGGTTTCTAATGGGGAATCAGACAAAAACTAAATTTCTCAGCAAAAAGATTTTTTTTTAGCACCAAAACCTAACGCCAAGCTTATCAAACAACATTGATAACGATAACATGATAGTATTCAAAATTAGAACCATCGTTACCTGATTCGTCGGATTGTGTGTCTACGAAGCAAAGATCAACTCGCGGATAGGGAGTTCGATGACGAACAGGAGCTGAATTCACAATTAATCAGCCCTAAATAGTGAGTGTTTTGCACGAGAAGGTGTGGTTGACGGCTCCAAACAACAAGACAAAAAACTGCACTAATTAGTTAGCAAAAGACGTCCAAAACAGGCTGTTTTGGACTGAGAACACCTCTGGACAGCAAGCAATGATCGCCTGGACAGCAGCCAAATTTGGACCAAACGGTAGTGAATTCGATCTCGGAGCAGCTACGATTCTAAGCACCAAATAGCAGCTAACTGGACCTTCGAACAGCAAGGAAAAAAGAACACCGATTATCAATGAAAAGCGGCCTAGAGAGCAACAGTTTTGGGACGGTTCCTTCCCCTTTTTTCTTCTTCCTGTGAAGTATGGACAGAAAAAGAGAGAAGGTTCGTGTCCTTCTGATTGTTGTGCAAGGTCCCTCCTCCTCTAGCCGTCTCTCTCTATGTACTCCTCTTTTACGTGAGTACAACCCATTAAACATGCTTGGTTTCTAATGGGGAATCAGACAAAAACTAAATTTCTTAGCAAAAAGATTTTTTTTTAGCACCAAAACCTAACACCAAGCTTATCAAACAACATTGATAACGATAACATGATAGTATTCAAAATTAGAACCATCGTTACCCGATTCATCAGATTGTGTGTCTCTGAAGCAAAGATCAACTCACGGATAGGGAGTTCGATGACGAACAGGAGCTGAATTCACAATTAATCAGCCCTAAACAGTGAGTGTTTTGCACAAGAAGGTGTGGTTAACGGCTCCAAACAACAAGACAAAAAACTGCACTAATTAGTTAGCAAAAGACGTCCAAAACAGGCTGTTTTGGACTGAGAACACCTCTGGACAGCAAGCAATGATCGCCTGGACAGCAGCCAAATTTGAACCAAACGGTAGTGAATTCGATCTCAGAGCAGCTACGATTCTAAGCACCAAATAGCAGCTAACTGGACCTTCGAACAGCAAGGAAAAAAAACCACCGATTATCAATGAAAAGCGGCCTGGAGAGCAACGGTTTTGGGACGGTTCCTTCCCCTTTTTTCTTCTTCCTGTGAAGTATGGACAGAAAAAGAGAGAAGGTTCGTGTCCTTCTAATTGTTGTGCAAGGTCCCTCCTCCTCTAGCCGTCTCTGTCTATGTACTCCTCTTTTACGTGAGTACA
Source organism: Rhodamnia argentea (assembly GCF_020921035.1). Lineage (NCBI taxonomy): Eukaryota > Viridiplantae > Streptophyta > Magnoliopsida > Myrtales > Myrtaceae > Rhodamnia > Rhodamnia argentea. The sequence goes on along the minus strand of NC_063157.1, from coordinate 18,523,076 downwards.
ACCCCCCCACTTAAACCCTAGGCATAACTCTGTATTTATAGAACAAAGGGTTGCACGCAAGCGTAGGGTTTACCGACAACCGTTCGATTCAGAAACTCTTATTAGATATCGATCGTCGGATTGAAAATTCTAACTTTTGAGGAGTCCTATTTATTAAAAATAGTTAGAATTTTCGTCGAAATGAGGACTCCCACAAGTTGGACCAAAATCCTAGGCTTTTGTGGGTTCATTTTGTCATTCCGGAGCCAATTGGACCTTAACTAATCAAATGGATAATTAATTAGGCCTTTTTGCAATTTTAAAAACTCAAACGGACTGTTTTAAGTCCAAAATTATGATGAAAAATTCGGCATCCCCTCCGGGCCTCATTCGAAATTTTCAAACTAGTCCGGTCCAGTTGCCTATTAAATTAAGCTCAATTGACCCGACGTCCAACCCTAAATGCCATAACATGCTTTTTGACTGACAAAAAATAAATGTGCTATGCATGATAAAATTATTTTTGTGAGAACCATTACTAATTCTCGTTTTTATGAAATGATAAATGAAAATTAAAATTTAGGTGTCAACATAAGGCTAGATATTTCCTATGTTGTGCAAACGCTTAGCCAATTCTCGCAAAACGCAAAGGAGTCTCACATGAATGCTCAATTGAAGGTCGTAATGTATTTGAAGAAATGTCCAGGACTTGGGATACTTCTTTCCAGAGATTACAACATGGAGATGACGGCTTATTGCGACATGGATTATGCCACATGTCCTATGAGCCGAAGATCGATAATGAGTTTTTGAATTAAACTTGAAAGTTCTCTACTATCGTGGAAGATGAAGAAGCAATCGATCGTGTCTTTATCTTCAGCCGACGAAGAATATCGAGCTATGGCTAAGACAGTATACGAAATAGTATGGTTATGAGGATTATTATTGGATCTAGAAGTGAAAGTTAAAGGATCAACAACCATTTTTGTGATAACGATGCTGCAATAAAACTTGCGGCAAATCCCATGTTCCATAAGAGGACAAAGTATATAGAGGTGGATTGTCACTATACTCGGGAGACAATCTAGGAGGGCGTAATTAAAACAAGTAGAATTAGAACCATGGAGCCGCTGTCAGACATCTTCACTAAACCACTATGTCGGGGACAACATGCATATCTATTGAGCAAGCTAGGTGTCCTCGATATACCGGCCACTAGCTTAAGAGGAAGTATTGAACATGGATATGCAAATCCTCACGGATTATTCTCGCAGATTATTTATTTTGATTTGATTTGATTATAATTAGGGATTTGATTAGATTTACTTATATCAATCTGCGATTATATTCTTTAGATAGAACCCACCTTGTACTATAAATAGGGTCCTCATACAATGTAATTTTACACAGAAAGTAAATGTAGAAGAGCCTATTTCCTAAATTTCTCTCTTTACCTATGTTTTCTTTCATAAGTGCTAGCTTAGCTCTTGGCCAACCGGACTCACACTGTATTCACAGGCCCAATGTATGGTAATCCTAGCCTCGTACATAGCTTCAACCAGCCTCTGCATGTGATCTAATGTGAACTTGCATGAGCATGGGCTTGTGTAGCACTAGGTCAAGTGTGGGACCAATAAGTGGCCAACTGTGCATATTAAGCTAACTCTGTCCAACTTGGGCCTAAGCTTATTTTGTTGGGAAAACATCCCCATAGGATTTTAATGATTCCAAAACTGTCCTTAGTACAAATATCTACTATGATAAGTGAAGATGGTCCGATAATCTTGTAGATGTCAATGTGTCCTAAGATATTAGTGAAGACGAGAGCTTGACAATCAGTAGAACAAGTGCTAATATGACCAAGTAGCTCATGGTAAATTGGAAGTACCAAAGTCAATCTGGTATTCTTGAAGGTCTTTCAAGACTGATAAAGTCGAAATGATCATTAGTTTTGCAATCACATGCCATTTTGTCAATATTGTCACTGAAGATCGTCAACCGACTTGTTGATAATTTGCACATGCTAATGATGAGTCTCAGACCATGCTAGTGATGAGTCGCAAGTGATGATGGTGAAGTATTCATCCGCATTACAAGCATGGTATCCATAGCAGGAAAACCGGAAAAGAAATCAGAAAAGCAATTGACGGGGTTTTTGTATCGGAGCAAGTATCGGTGAGATGATAGTTGCAACGGACTCTATTTTAGGAAACCAACAGATGTTAGTGGAAATGATTGCATGGGAAATTCCGATTTTGACAAGTGTTTTCCACCTACTCTCAAACAGTTACCTTGATAATTATTCTTGTTTAAAGTTTCCAACGGGTGGATTGAAGAGTTCTATATATAGATGATCGGTGAAGTCGAGAGGAAGTTGGATAGAAAGGAATACCGAGAATAGTGTAATTGCACTTTGTTGTCTAAGATCAGAAATCTTGCTTGTTCTTTATTTGGTAAAGTTCCTGTCTTGTATTGTATTAGCATATAGTTAAGTGTACAAGTGTAAGAACGGTCTTTGTGTCATGACAGTGTGATCTATAATATGAGAGGAACAACACTCGCCGGTTTTAACTTATGCTATTGACTACTAGTAGAATCTAGCATGTGTTAAGGCTGTTATCCGGGGAGTGGACATAGGCTTAGGGATAAAGTCGAACCACTATGGATGCGTTTGGTTCAGTTTTGAAAATGAGCCTTGGGTAAATGCAATGGCCTTTAGCCTAATGTGGTTTGGGGAAACGTAAATGGCATTTGGTAAAAAAAAAAAATCCTTTGAAAAAGAACTTTGGGTTAAGTAGTGTTTGGCAACAAAATTTTACAAAGGGTTTTGACTGCAATATTTCTTTTATTAAGAGAAATCAAACCCTTGTCGACTCCAACGAGCCATTCTAGAAATAGTGGCCGACGGCCGTGGTCGCATGACCTCAATCGACCATCGGTGAGGGTCACGCGACCCAAGCAACGGGGGTAGGGCGATCCCTAGCGAGAGTGGCGCGACCCAAGCGAGGGCCGCTTAGGCGATCGCGCGATATCAAGCGATGGTCGCCCGAGTTACGCGACCTCACTCGCTGCTTGCCCGCCAGATTTGGCTTTGTCGGCCTTCGCTGACCACCCTTGCTCAAGAAGATGAACAATAAATCTATAGTTTTAATTTTTAAATGGGGTAAAATTAGATTTTTAGTATGGTTTTGGGGGCAAAATATGCAACTACTAAATTTCATTAATAGGTCCTTCGGAATTTACAAAGTGCTGAAAGCTCAATACTAGCCCCTGTCAGCATTGAGCTTTCGGTCTTCCCAAGCCAGCTTTCACCATAAATCCTCTTGGGAATGGTTGCCGAACACCCCAAGTTTTCCCCCAATAGGCTTTGGGGCTTCAAGGGGCTTTCAAAATGCTAAACCAAATGCAGTCTATAACTTTTTGTGCGCTTTACTTCTTTAGTCCATTATTTGCATCATTTGCTCACTATCTCCACAAATACTGACTATCATATCATCTCGGTTTACTTGCTGCTGCTTCAAACATGTTTTGCGAAAGTCTTCTATAATTTTCTTTCAACCTATTCATCTCTTTTAGGTTGTATTGTTAGCCCCAAAATAGTCAAAGCTTTAATTTGGCTATGAAGCCCTCCTGGCTAAACTTTTTGGAGTACTTTCTATGCATTTTTCCTACGTTATGCATCATCATCGGTATTTTCTCAAGCACTATCCTTTGGACAAAGAAATGTTTCTATAGATAAGCCTTTGCCCAACTCATTTTTGGTAGGGTAATTTGATTCCACACTTTCTTGCATTTGGAATTCGTCTCTCTAAAATAAATGTTAACCCGCAACATTGTTCTCATATCATCTCGTAGTTCTCGATGGCTGTCCATTCCAAGTAGGAGGCGGAGAGGGTCAGGTATGTTTTCCAATCTCTCTCCTTTTTATTAATCAAGATCCTCGCATTGTTTAAATAAAACTATGATATTTTTCATGCATAGTTAAACTTTAGGCCGGGTCCCAAACTCTAGCCCAATTCTCTTTTGTCTCGTAAAAAATCATTGACTATACCGAAATCTGGCCAAATTTCCTTTCATTGATGCCCTTAGAGATTCAGTGTGTCATTTCCCATGTATTTGGCGGAAACTTTACGGGCCAAGTCTATTCGGTTAATAATAAGATAATCCATGTGCTCGGTTTTACAACTTGTAGAAATGGAAAGAGAGAAATGACCTGCAAGGATATGCACAATCCTCTGAAGGGTGTGCATTAACATATGGAATGATCTATAACTAGCAAACATGGATAAACTTTTAGTGCAATGAATAAAAGTGTACTTGGACTGACTTTTATTTTATATGTGATTTTATTATTACTTAACATTGAGCACATGCTACGTGTTAAATTTTGTTTTAATTACACATTCTAGAATACAAAGTCATTTAAAGTTGATCAGAGTTGCATCAATAATTTTGTTAAAAAAAATTAAATAAGAAGTTGGTGTGGACAAGGCTTCCGAAAGTTTTCTAGAGAAGCCCTCTCTCACCTTAGAGGGAAAGAAATCATGACACTGCAAATTCAATTTGACAATCATGCTTCTAGCGCAGCTTCCTCTGGATCATTATTACCGTTCTTATCTATTCTGTAATTAAGACTAAATCATGTACATGTGCCATTAATTATGGGATTGGATTCTGTTCAGTATTGATGTGAATGAAAGGCACGTAAGCTTACCATGCGTAATCCCCACATTTTGTTCTGCCATATTTGGAGGACAAACGAGTTTGGTCTTCTTAAGAAGTTCATAATTTTCCTGCAGTGATTACTTTTGGATAGTTCATGTTAAGTTCATCGTACATATGTATGGAATCTATCGATCGATTAGCTATATAAGAAGCAGCTTTTTGATCTCATATGTAGCTTGGAAAATTCTGCGTACAAAAACTTCTTCGTAAGAAACTTCTTACCGGCAATCGTTCTAGAAATTTCTTTAATGAGTTCTGTTTAAAACCAATGATAAAACACACAAAAAAACAAAACCATGTTGACCCATTATATCTATACAATGCTAAATCTCATCGATGGAATTGTTTTTTTGGTAAGTATTGTTTCTTATACAATTTATAATTTGGTCTGGGTCAGAAGTTTACTTTACCAATTATTCAACAATATTAGCACATTGCCCTACGAGGCGTAGCTCATATAGTGCATATTTAGTCCTAATTCGGCTCCATAAATGAGGAGGAAGGTTCAAATTAGCTACATATTACCGAGTTAGGAATCAAATTTCATAGATGGTAACACAATAACTCTCAAACCCTGGCCATTAGTCAATTAAAGAGACATAAGATTTATAACCTTTCATTCCATTACATTTTCCTCATTTAGTTAAACACAGTCGTCCTAATCTCACCAGCAAGGGAAAAATACCCTGCCGGAGACATTGTTGCACACATGTACAAGTTGGCATATTCCAGACATCTCACATCTTTTAAAAGGAAAAAGGGAAGAAAAATGCAGACATCTACAATAGATGACATAGTCCATGGAGTGAAGTACCTTGGACAGAAATTAGCCAAGAGTTTTCACTAACGGGACTCTTTTTTCCTTGATAGAGAGATTAGGGCGGCAAGTACTCTTGTGATGAGGAAAATGTATGTGAAAGAAAGGTTAAAAGTATGACTCTTTAAATTACCAATGGCGATGTATAAGAGTTATTACATTACCATCTATGAAATTGTCATTCGAAAACTTCATTGCTTGTGGGCCCACTCTCCCCATTCATGGAGCCAAATTTCGTAACAAATGTGTACTAGCTGAGCAATGCCTCGTATTCTTTATTTATTGGCAGGGTAATCATGATTACTGATTGTACAATTTATTTCGAACTCATATGAAGAATATTTGAATCAATTATGGTTAGCATCGTACGAAGGAGAGCCCATGATATGATGTGGGTCACCTTTTATTTATTTATTTATTGAAACTCGTTGAAGAAAATTCTAGAACGAGTTTCAGTAACAAGTTTCATTCGAAGAAAATTGTTTATGCAGAATTTTTCAAGCTATGATCGGAACAAATGGACATATTTGGCGTTTATTCTTCAAAAATAATTATTGCAGGGGAAATAGTTGCCTTTTGGATGGTACGCTTGCATGCCTTCCATCATGCGTGCAGATATAGGAATAGAGTATTAGAATCGATGAGAAGAGGTAAAAACGATAATAATGACCCGGGGAAGATGTACCGAAAGCATTAAATCTTTTAATTCCTTGAGTACTTTATGTGGGAAGTTCTCGCGTCAAATTGAATTAGGAGTGCTGCGATTTCTGTCCTTCGAAGACCACTGTCATGGCCTTTTCAAAGATGGACCACCAAAAGGAAAGCTAATGAATTACTAAGCCAAAAACTTAACGTGGACTCTTCTAGGCCCATACCAATCGCAATTTTGGGGTCTTAATACAATCAACTAAATATGCAATTAAATATAATTAGAAGTTGCCCCCAATCTAGTATGAGTTGATCAATAACCCAACTAAGATGTGGGAGAACATCTTACTATTGCAAACTAGAGATATCACGGATTCGGGGACTTGGCTACACTGGATAACTCTAACACCCTTTCGGAATATTTTCTCTTAATTTTCAAATAAATCTAGCAAGCAATCTTGGCAAGTTTTAATCCTAAGCCACTAACATGCAATGGGTAGTCATGTGGATGCACAATCAATAAGTAACAATGAACAAATCAAAGCCATAAATAAATTACTAGAAATAGGGCTAACCTCGATGTAAAACAAAGCGCGACCTCCCCATGATTAATTTCCCAATATCTGCAATATGTCAATTAAGAATGCATGTATAAACATGACTTCTAAGCGATCATGCAATTCTAAGTAGTTCATTTGGGCTCTTCTTCTTTTTTGTAAAAAAAAAAAAAATTCTATGTAATTGTGATCCTAATTTAACCAATGACATATGACATGCAATCTACTTTACATGAGCCTAAACGCGTAACCACTAAATGACATTGATAGGATGACATGAAAATTGATGACATGGCAATGATGATATAGCAATGAGATGGCGAGGTAAACATGACATGACATATGATATCAAGATTAATTATGTATGGGATATGCATGTTATTTTTTATGATTTTCTTTCAGACTAAAGTAGGAAACTAACTAAATTTATAAATACCTAGTTCAAACTAGGAAATAATTTAAATTAAATCCTATTCTAAATTACGTAATTATGCCAATTAATTAGATGAGTTATAAATATGCAATAATAAATTAGGAGTCTAAAATGCGTGCCATCTATTCTTAGTGTTATGCAATTTGTTATGTTTTTGTGATATGAAATTTACGAAATCAGCAACATGCAACACATGCCCATGGAATTCAAATATTCACGTTAGCATAGAATAGGAAACAGAGATAATCAAGAATGCGAGCTTAGGTGTTAAAGATCGAATTGTCGATTATATGCATGACTTGCAAAAAGAAATATCTTATTTGGAAATCGCCTAAAATCACAAAGAAAATCAAGTTATAATTGAATAATCTTTCAAATTAGGTAATAGACTTATTTGAATTGAACAAGTATGGGAAATTACCTAAGTTTATCGGACCAAACGACGACTGGCAGAAGGCCTGTTCACGGTGAAGGTAAGGGACTCGTCATGCGGGGCCGCACGGTGAAGCTTCGATGCACAAAGAATTGCGGGGACGCCATCGGGGTGTCGGTGGCACTGTGATTCTCTTGTTGCTTGCTGGTTCTTCGCTTGAAGAACGCTTGCTGGTTCTTCGCTTGAAGAACGCTGGCAACTGCTCTGGAGCAGCTAGAACTGATAATTGTTAATTTGTTACACGCTGAGAGCTCGAGGGATTCGTTGGGACTGCAAGAACCTCAAACAATCAGCCAAGGGGAATTTGAACATGCTAACACAAAAGCCCTGATTAGTGGATTTATAAAACCAACCACAACCACATCAGCCAAGAGGATAGCATGAGCAACCCGCAACACAAGGGCTTCCAAAGTGGATGAATCTCACAACTCCATGGAAACAAAAGAGACAGATTCGACAAAATCACCATTCACCCACAAACCCATCGGAGCTAACCAAAGGATTCTGGTTCATCAATGACGTCTTGCCAACCCTAAACCAAGAGAAAAATCAAACGCATCAAACACAAACCAAGCCAGCCCAACATGGGAAACAAAGAAAGCACAAAAGGAAACGGTGAGATCAAAGGAAACAATAGAAGCGCACCCGCTGTGGCCAAGAACGATGGCCTTGAGCAATGTCCTCCTTCGCAAGTTCTCGATCTCAATCCCAAGCAGAGAAGATGGGTGCACGGCGGCGCAAGAACGAGTCGGTTGGACAGAGAGCGAGTCGAGTCGAGAGAGGATTTGGGGTTCGCGAGGAGCTTGGGTTCGTGCACAATAGCAAGTAGCTCGTCTCCAAGAATTTCGGGTTTGAGAAGTTAAGCCATAAGATAGTCCATACGATGGGTGCGTTTCGTTCTCTTTGAAGAAAAGTCGAGAATTTGCAAATACTTTTGGGCTAAATGAATTTTTTGAAATGCAATTACTGTTTGGTAAAAAGTCTTCAATAGCTTATGGAAAACTCTTTCTTTAGGAGGACATTGATTGCGCTTTTTTTTTTTCTATTTCTTATTAAAATAACTCAAAACCTTCGCCAACTCCAGTGAAGGGCTTAGGCTGCTTGCGACCCAACTCTTATGCGCGACCTCAAGCGGGAAGGGCCGCCTGGCGTCGTGTGACCCTCAGCGAGTATTGTCTGAAGTCGCGTGACCCAAACTACCCTCAATTTGGGTTGCGCGACCTTAGGCACTCCTCACTTGGGTTGCGCGACCCTGACGGGGCCGCTTGAGACGCGTGACCCAGGCAACGATTGCTTAGGTTGTATGACCTCGTCTATTTATTCTACTAGTTCCATGCCCATGAATGCCCCTCCTCTATTGATACATTAATGGACTGATATTTCAATGGCTTTGAAGTATTCAAAGCCTTTGATTTGTAACGGCTTTAAAAAAAGTTATGACCGCAATCAATTTGTATTGGCTTTGTGACATTTGATTTTTTTTTTATTAACCCTCTTCTTTATTGGCCTTTTAAGAGAATCTCCAAATCACAATCAAAACATGCTAAAAAAAATAAATTCTCTTTTTTCTTTCCATTAATTTGCCGGGTTTTATGTATAACGTTGTTGTTCCTATTCCTACGACAAAATTATCATTAACGATAGTGCTTGCACGCCTTAATTTTTTTTTTCTTCAACACTCTTTTGAAAACAATCTTAATGATAACTTCTGTGGGTTCAGTTGCGCTGCCTCCACTATTACACACATCCTATGAGAAACCATTTATGGGCATATAAAAAATTGAAGTTTTCAATGGAAACAACTTCAAAAGGTAGCTAGAAAGAGTTTGTCTATACTGGATGTGCATGGAGTCGCTTTCACACTTACAGAGCCCAAACCGACCGATAATAAGCTGCGAAAACAATGGATACATACTAATAAGGTATGTAGGCACACAATTATTAGTACTTTTTTAATGAATTGTTTGATGTCAATTATTCGTACATAGAAGAGAAATAAATATGGGATTCCACGACTACAAACTATGAAGAAGTGGGCAGACAGTTGTTCGTGATAAAAAATTATTATCGGTTAGAAATGTTTGACGATACGGAGATCAAGATAGAGGTCAATGAAAATCACAAGCTGGTGGAGGACTTGAAGGCAGAAAACATCAATTTACAAGAATAGTTTATTGTGGGATTCCTGATTGAAAAGCTGACGGAATCTTGGAATGACTACAAGCAACAACTCGACCACAAAGACAAGCAATTGTCACTAGCTGATTTGGTCTGCATATAATCATTGAGGACAAAATCCGCAAGAAGATCAACGCTTCCAAAACTAAGGAGATTGCTATCAAGGCAAATTTGGTGCAAGACAAACCTCTATATCGCCTAAACTAGCACTATAACAAAGAACCTGAATATAAACCCACATTCCAATAGAGGAAGGATAATATATTATTTATTTTGGTGATTCGAGAACTACTTAAGTTCTTGGGAAATGGAAAATTCTTCTCAAACTCACATTTGACAAGACTTTGGCTTTGAATGATTTACATGTCCCTGTTATAAGGGCAAACCTGGTTTCTATAGCTGTTTTAAGAACAGTTGGGGTGAAGGTGTCATTCGAATTTTACAAAATTGTAATGAAAAAAAAATTATCTTTGTGGGAAAGGGTTTACGTAATAAGGGAATTTTTATTCTTAATGTTTCGAATGGGCTTAAGTACACCCCAAGTGCCATAAGTTGTGTACGGCGCTCACTTTAGTGCCAAAACTTTCAAATCGATCATTTTAGTGCTAAGTTTTTGTAACTTCGATCACTTCAGTGCCAAAACTTTCAAAACGATCACTTTAGTGCTAAGTTTTTGTAACTCCAATCATTTAATTGCAAACTTCTTTTAAAAACGATCACTTTAGTGTCAAATTCACAGAGCCACGTCATCTCAAATATTAATAAAAAATAACACGTGTCGAATTTTCGACAAGCCACGTCGACTTTGGCACTAAAGTGATCATTTTTAAAAGAAGTTGGCACTTAAGTGATCGAAGTTACAAAAACTTAGCACTAAAGTGATCGATTTGGAAGTTTTGGCACTAAAGTGAGCGCCGTACACAACTTATGGCACTTGTGGTGTACTTAAGCCGTTTCGAATGGGATCAATGAAAATACTGCTTCTTCTACTTAGTTGGTTGAATCTATTAATTTCTGGTATGGTAGATTATGACATGTTAGTATTCCTTATATTAAGAAAATGAAATAAGGAGGTTTAATTTATGGACTTAAAAAACATATTTTAATATATGTATCAATTTAAAAAACATATATGTCACAAAATTAACTAAAAAGCCTTGTATTTCTGTAAATAGAGATTCGAAATTGTTGAGCTAAAGTTATACTAATTTAGGTGATTTAAAACAGACTATGAGGGCTTAGGTAGAAAATCAATTGAATAAAGAGATAAAAAGAGTTAGATTAGATAGAGTTGATGAGTATGCTCAATGTATTTTGTGAAAAATAAGGAATCATGAAACTACCCCTCCTTATTCTCCACAATTAAGTGGAGTAGCTAAAAAAAGGACATTAAAAGAAATGAAGGGTTCTATGCTTGCTAGTTTTAAACATCTAAAATGAAGGATTCTATGCTTGCTAGTTTTAAACATCTTAATAATTTATGGGGAGAAGAAGCTATATCGTCTGCCTGTCATATTCATAATAGAATACCTTAAAAGAAGACCTATAAGTCGCCTTATGAATTATGGAAGGCTTATTGCCTAACTTAAAATATTTGAAAGTGTGGGGATGGCTTTCTAAGTTATGCTTCTAGTTTTAAGAAAATAAAAATAGGCTCTAAGACATCTGATTGCATGTATATTGATTATGTTGGATAGAGTGCTGTAAATATTTTTCTTGCAATAATGTAATAGTTGAGAAAAAGAATGCAATTTTTTTAAACATAGTTAATAATTATTACTATTTCTCCTGCACCTCTTTTACAAAAATGATCGTAAAATGTTAAATGATTAATTGAGAAGGAGTAAAAAAGATCAAGGAAATAAACTACTTTGGAAACGAATACTTATCATGTCGAAAATGATGTTTTACTTTACTCGGAAGCAATTTCTTCTAGAGAAAGTAGTTTTTGGGAATTAGCTATAAGAATTGAGATTGATTCTATTTTATAAAATCGAACTAGGAATTGGTTGATTTACCACCAGGTGTGAAACCAATTGGTGGAACTAGATTTTCAATTTTTTTTTTAATCTTGATGGTTCCATTGATGAATTTAAAGCAATATTGGTTGCAAAAGGTTTTACTCAAAAATAAAAAGTTGATTATTTTGATATCTTTGCTCTAGTAACTAGTCATCCATTTGTGTTTTAATTGCCTAAGCTTCTATTTATAAACTTGTTGTTCACAAATGGATGGCAAAACTGTTTTTATAAATGTTGATTTAAAAGAAGAAATTTACATGGTGCAACCATAGGGCTATAACTTTCATGGCCAAGAAAGCAAAGTTTGTAAACTGCTTCAATCTTTATATGGCTTAATGCAAGCAACAAAGTAATGGCATGAGAAAATCAGGTTCTAGTTAATAATGGATTTTCCTCCATTGGATTTATCCTTGATGGTGAATCTATAGTTATTTGCTTATATGTTAACAACATGCTTATTTTTTGGTACATGCATTGATGTTCTAAACTAAACAAAATCTTTCTCGACCTCTAAATTCGATATGAAGGACTTGAGAGAAGATAATGCCATTTTGGGTGTTAAATCTTCATAAGTGATAGTGGCTTACCCAAGAGCATTATGTGGAAATGCTAGTTAAAAATTTTGACATTTTGATGTCACACCTGTAAGTACTCCTTCCGATGCTACGTCCAATTAGTGAAAGGAGATAGTGTGGGTTAGTTTGAGTATGATCTATTGGGAGACTGATGCATTAAATAAACTACATTGAACCTATATAGCTTTTTTTGTGTGTAGACTGAGCAAATATACACAAAATCCCATTTGTGATTATTGGACTGCCTTGAGTAGAGTTATGAAATATCCGAGATGAACCATAAATTAAGGCATTTTATAAGGTAGATTTCTTGCTATATTAGAAGGATAAGAGTGACACTAACTGCATATTAGATTCAAATGAAACAAAATCCACTAGTGGATATGTGTTCATCCTTGGTGGAGATGCTCTAACTTGAAAATCAGCCAAGCAAAATCCAGATTATCTAGCTCTAGAGCTAGCTGGCAATGAGGCCTAGTGGTTAAGAAATCATTTAGAAAATATTCCTTTGGGAATGAAACCAAAACCTTTTATGTCTATGCATTATGATTGCGAAGCGACAATAGCCATTGCAACGAATAAAACTTTTAATGGTAAAAATACACACATCTAGTTGAGACATGATGTGGCAAAGCAACCGCTTAAAGATGTAATTATGTCCATCATTTATGTCATAATTGAATTTAGCAAATCCTCCGACTAAACCTGTGGGGGAGAAAATTAATTTATGAGATACATCAAGGGAACCAGACTTAAGCTAGCTAAGGAAAATCAATAGTGATGGGAATCCGACCTATGTGATTGGCGATCCCATAAATTAGGTTCATATGGGTAATAACAAGTCACTTGTTGATCTAGTGATGCATTAATAAAATTATTGTTTCACCTACGGTGAGAATAATGCAAGACTGTAATGAAAATGAGGATGAGCTAAGATCTTAATGAATTTCATAGCCATTATTACGGTGTATTAAATTGCATAAATATGCTTGATGAAATCACCTATATTAGTATGGATCGAGGTCGTTCCTATGAGAATTTTGGCAAAATCTCTAGAATACTTATGACATGCTAGGCATGCACATGCCCTATAGTGCAAAACCGCGTTGAACAACAACCATTGTGTGGTGTAATATGATTGATGAAAATTATAAGTCACAAAAAAAAAAAAAAATTCTTGGTTCAATAGAAGTTTCAAAATTCACTAATGGTTTCGTGAATTATATTTCATTCTTTTTAGATCCGATTCATAGCCTATCAAGCACTAGTTTTGATGCATTACATTTATTGAGTTTAACCCAGCATTTATATTTTTCCTCTTTCGAAACCTTTTGAAATATGTGGGGGATTATTGGATATTTCAAGAGTTTTAAAACATTCAAAGACATTTATTTGTAACGACTTTAATGGAAATTATGAGTGCAATCAATTTATAACGACTTTTTAACGTTTGATTTGATTTATTTCTTTGTTAACCCTCTCTTTTATTTGCGAGAATCTCTAAATCACAATCCAAAATTTGTCTATTTTCTTTCCAATGATTTGTAGGGTTTTACGTTTAACGGTTTTGTTCCCGTACCATCTATGAGTATAGAGGAAGATCTATCGTAGCTTGAAAGGATAGCCGCTTGAGCCTGTCTCACTAAGTTTCATACTTGAAAGGGTAGAATTGTTCTTGAGGATGGTACTTGTGACGCCCTGCAAATTGGACCCTTTGTACAAAGACCGAATTCAATCAAAATGATTAATATTGAATTCTAGTCCGTATAAAATTCGGATCGTAAGGACGTAAGTGAAGAATTTTGAACGAGTCTTGATTTGTCGTTCGGTTTCGATTAAGTCTCGAAATCTCGGTCGCCGCGATTTAGGATTTTTGATCCTCGCGCCTAAGCCTTTTTCCGGACCGACCCTAGCTCGTGAAAATCCAAATTCTACCCTTAGTCGATTAAGCCAAAAATTCGTTCAGTCCTAATTTACCAATTTACCGTATTGCCCTCGATAATGCACTAGAGACAAAAAATTCAAACCTCCCATGGTGGGCCCCACTTGCCATAAATTCCCCCATCAATCCATCACTCACCTCAAGTCAAATCCCCACCAACTTCTCTCTCTCTCTCTCTCTCTCACGTTTGCACCCTTTCTTTCCCTCCACTGTTGCCGCGCGAAGACCCCTGCTCACCGAAGCCTCCTCCTCCTTCCTTCGGTTTTTGCACAATGCCAGCCGCCCGAAGTAACGCCACCACCACCTCGCTGCCTTGCTGCCAGCCCCACGCCACCACACCTCCGTCCGCTTGTCGTCCGGCGAGCTTGGGGAAGCTCTAGCGTCCCTTGCTCTGTTTTGCTCTCCCTCGGACCATGCCTGCCTCGCTTTTGCTCAGGCCACCGTGCGACCGCTACCGCCTCTAGCTACCTCCGCCAGCCTCTGGCTGCCATCCCACCTTTCGTCCGACCTTGCTTCGGCCACCGTTCGCTGCCGCAAGACCCAGAATAGCCCCGACGCCCAACCAGCTCTGTTTCAGACTCGCCGTCGTTCCGCCTTTGTCTCGGTCCTCTCCGCCCAGTTCCGCCGTACGCCAACCACCCCAAGCGACGACCCTCGACCCCTCATCGTCCTCCAAAGCCACCAGAAACCGATCGGCACTCGTGGAGCTTGATTTGAACCACGGCCGGACCTCCCCTGTTTTGGCGTAGCTTTTGCCCTGTTTTGACTCGAGCCTCTGTTGTGCTGCCTCCGGCCATCTGTCGCCACCATCGACGCCACCCGTAGCAACCCCGAACACCCCTCGACCTTGGCCGACCCTTCATCCAGCCTTGGACAGCTCGAAACCACCTTGACATAGCCCGTTTCCACTGTTCCAGCCGCTGCCCCATTTGTGTACCGCACTGTTCATCGCCGGCCACCACTGTTCTGGCCACCAACGATCGCCAGCTGCCACTCTCGGGTCCCATGTCACCATCCCGAAGTGTCGCCACATCCCACAGACCAACCTCAACCAAGTTCGGAGCCCGAAGCTCAAGTTCGCCGCGAGTCGCCGATCGTTGCCGCGGGTCAATTCGAGTTCGTCGTCGTCGCCGCTCGGGTTGAGACTGCCCGAGCTAGTTTAATTGAGAGTTAGCCCCTAACTCTCGGTTAGGATGCTAATTGCGTTCGGATTAGATTAATTAGCTAATTAGGGTGTTTAGGTAGTTTAATTACAGTCATATTAGATAGAAACGTGGTTTAGGCTAAATGACCGTAATTAATTAAGTTAGTTGATTAGTTTGGTCATTTGCGGTTAATTGATGATTAGAACTGATTGTGTTGAGTGATCGCGAGTGAGCGATAGGGCAGAGTAGAGTGAACGCTTGATTGTTGGTTGGATCGGATTGTTGATAGTTAAATTTTATGAAATTGGATCGGTAAGTATCGTCGGATTTGTGGAGCATGTCCGGCAATTTTATCCCGATTGTTGCTTGCTTGGATGTTGTGATTGAATTGTTGGATTTTATGGGTGAAAATTGTAGGTGTTAGTCCTACGTTTTCTAAATACAAAGTTTGGTGGATAATCTGCGCATTCATGCGAACCAAGTGAAATCAAACTACATATTTTAGCATGAAAATAGCCTGGTGCTGAATTTTTGATCATGACTGCATGAGTATCCGACTAAGTGTAAAGATAAGAATTTGATTAATTGTTGTCGGATGCGCTTGAGTGGTCACTTAATGGTTGTTCCCAACATGATCGTGTCGTGTCGATCGGAAGTACACGACTTGTTAGATGCACGTCAATTCGTATCATCGGGTTGATCGGATGTCGATCGCGGCTTGTGACGGACCGACGCTTCTTTTGGAATGCCTTCTATGTCGTGCCGTGTCGACCAAAATTACACCGGCATAATAGTTGCCGTCGCCGAAGTAATGGGACAATGCCTAGTTACGCCAGTAGAGTACCAATTGTCTAATGTGCTAGGCACCAACTGTCTAGTGTGCTGGGCCATGTGGTCTCATCTATTAATAATTGGACGTCGTGTGGTTGCCCATGTGTGCAAGTTGATGTGATGCCTTGCCAATTGTTTGTCTGTCATGATTGTTGATTCGAGTCAAGCATTGCATTGTGCGTGGGCGAGGACCGGTAAGTTGCATATGGTTGAATTATGTGCTTGATGCCTTGTGGATGCTTGGTAGGTTGATCCGAGCGAATCGGCGCCCTAACCGGGTTTAGGCGTTGACTCACTAAGATTTATTTCTCATCATGTCGTTGTTAACCCTTTTTAAGGTCCCGAGTGATGGAGCCCGTGGATGTTAGGGCCTGGTTATTAGAACAATTTTTGGAAGTACATGAGAGTTTAACCTTATCCGACCGTATTCCTTTTTGAGCTCTTAGTGAGTCGCTCCGAAGAATGGGGTTGTTTATGTCTTCAGTAGCTCCGTAGGGTTAAAACTCATATGCTTTTGGTCAATGAAATGAAATTATTTTTTGTGAATGACTTTTGTGTCTATTCCCTACTTTACTATTTCATGTTATTTGTTGATTGGAGAGTTCATGTTTCCGCATGTGCCGTAAGTACGAAGGTCGATATTGTACCTGGGACGTTATCCTTTATGACCTGTGGCGATTTGGTAGGGATGTCGCGAGCTCGAGAGCCGGGGTGTGACAATGCTTTGCCTCAGATATTTTATTTTTACATTTTATCTTCTCCGACACTTCTTTTACAAAATAAAAAACACATTAATGCGTGCGCACACTTTTGACGATGATCCATGAAGTGAGCCTGAAGCTTCTGATAGACAAAGCAAGCCAAAAGGTGGTCCTCGTCCAAGCCGGTAAGGACTTCTTCTACATATCTTATGGTGATTCTTTCCTGAGAAATATTTTATGTTTCACCAGAGTCGAGCAAAAGTTCACCAATAATTTGGACCGTCACAAAATAAAATGACTTGCTAAATGCATATGAACCGATCTATCTTGCAAGGATATGGAAGTTACAGCGACGACTTAAAATGCGAAATTTTACTTGGGGGAGGGGGCACTGGGGAGGAGTCCGAAATTTGGACGACCTTTCCAAATGCGGAAGTTTGGCTGATTAACAGCGGAACCTGCGATTTGCTGAATCGCATCAAAAAGCTTATCCTCCGAAGCGTCCTTCAGCTCATGAAAGACATCATAGAGGGTCTTGCCATTCTCAAAAAAGATGTGACTAGTCGGCCTCTTGCTCTTCCCTCCGGCATGGAGTTCAAATTTGCAGAGACCAATGTACTGCAGGGTTCAACATAAAAGGATGAGTTGCCGTTAAAGAAAAAGATGGAAGTACAATCAGATGCTTACTTCAGAGTTGTGGCATTCGTCGCAGCTGCAACGAATCTTCGGCCCTTTTATCACACCGCGAAGAATTAACTGCAGAGTATGTCAAGCGTCAAATAAAAAGTCAGAAAAATCGAGATGAACGCTTGAAAAATAATCATACGAGAAAGAACTTACATCACGACTCTCGCAAATGTACTTCACCAGGGCCCCATCAAATATTCCAGTTGATAATAGACTAAGGACGGATGACGGATATAAATTTGGGCGAGGGTCACTAGCCGCCTTTGGCTTCTTTTTATTATGAGCTTTCGTTTCTTTCACATTATCTCCGGGATTTGAATTGCTTTCCGAAGAAGGATGAGCATTTGGCTCAACTATTCCCCCTTGAATAGTTGCCCTCGAGGATTGAGCAGAGTTTTGATTGTTTAGCTTTGCCTCATCATTGGCAGTGGCCTTAACTCCTCCAGAAACAACGAAATTTCCTTTTTCCTTATCGTTGCAACCTAAGGTTCGATGCCCATTCTGTCGACTGTTGCAAATCACATCCACCGGTATGTTATTTTGATGAGCAGTTGGCTCAACGGTGTTTGTCTGGCTAGTTGCTCCTGAGAAATGAGCATAGTTTGAATAGTCTAACATGGCCTTGTTATCAGCAATGGCTTTCTTATCAGCAACAGCAATGCCAGATGCATGTTCCGAAGGTCCTTCAGCTCTGCCAGTAACAATTTTATCTCTCTTCTTCTCATAGTTGCGACCTAAGGTGAGATTCAGGTCTAATCTTTCATTGTGAATCCCATCCATCGGTGTGTTATTCCCATCCTTAATCTGACACGGACTACCCAAAGACAAGAATCTGCTATAGTACTTGTTACAGCCAAAGCTCCTCAACAATCTTCCGTCATCGGCCTTACTCAAAAAGTTGCTTATCGGCGCAGACACCACAATTTCAGAATCACAAACGTGATCTACTTTTTCCTTTAGGATTTTTCCGAGATTGTGAGAGTTAACTGAGGCATAACCTTGCGTTGACTGATAATTGGAGGGTTTGTTCAATGGGTAAACACTCCACTGCAGAAAATCTGGCCTGTGGATTGCAGCTTCAACTGCTCGCTTCTTGTTGCTCGATAGTCTGGTATAAGTTACATCTGTTAACCATGGATTGACACGCTTCGGATCATATATTCTGGGAGTATTATAGCTCAGTCTAGTATATTTGCTGCATTCGTCGTCCTTTGTCATTTGAAAAAGTTCGCGCCTGAAGGTCTAGAACATAAATGAATAATTTCAGTTAGTGTGGGACAGATGACTAATTGGCAAAGATAGAATCTAAGTATCTTAAAAGGAAGAGAAGTGAGTACTGCAAGCGAAAAAAGTATACTCTACCCAGCAGAATGAAAAACATTAACTCATGCATAGGTTGTAAATTGCTGCATTGACATAAGTAAAATTCATTTCTTAAGTTATGCAGAGTATGCACAAAAGATATTAACGTAAACAAGACCATCTTTTCTTCCTTGACATACAACCGAAGTTTTTTGATTTTTTTGGTCGGAATACAACAAAGAAGAAAAATGAGCTGAATAAAATCTCATAAGCCTTCAAGAAGAATCTTAAAATCTAGTTTCACAGAGGAAGAAGTCCTCGGGATCTCTTCACATCTGAAAATGTGGGAAACCAACTGTTCGGTATCATCCTTTTGCTGTTACGACTTGGTTCAATTTACCGATCCCTACCCTCAAGTCAGGTGACGAGATAACCACAGTAAGCTAAACTTCCAATAAGTTTGCAATAACCCGACATCATTAATTACAATTACGGATAGAATTGTTAATTGACGAGACGCGTGTCATGCAACACAACGGTGTCATAGTAAGCTTAAGTGTCACAAGACAATTCAAATATTCCGTTTATGCCGATATGTTTCACGTAACTATATTAACTACATATCATGAGCTTCCTGCTTCAAAATGTTGATTAAGTATACGTAGCCACAACAAATTAGCTTAGCCGGAAGGGTAAATGATTATCAATAGCATAGATCCTTCGATCTCCAACCAAATCTCTCAACGCCAAAAACTCATAACAGCAAATTAATAGAACTTGAGAGTAAATTCGCAAGAGAAAAGCTTCTCTAATAGTTAAAAGATCACTACCATTTTTATCACTCGGAAGTCTTGCGAGCAAAAGAAAGGTCACCGTTTTGTCACCTCGAGCTCGAAGTATTCTGTATCAATTCACCAAAAAATCAAAACTTTACCGTCATTTATGGAATTTCAAACAGAACTCGAAGATCTACTTGAGGAATAAGAACAATAATAGCCTACCACAAAAAAAAAAATTCCCGCGCGCACACATACAAATACTGAAACCTTAATCAGACCAATCCAATTACCATCTAATGAATTAAAGGTTCGCTCTCTATAGACGCATGCACATAGGCGCACACATGTACAAGTTGGCATGCTCCAGATATTTCACATCTTGAAGATGAAAGTCCAAAGAGTGCAGTACCTTGGTCAGGAATTGATCAGAGTTGTTGCCAGCGGGACTCTTTTTGCCTTGACGCAGAGATTAGGGCGAGTACTCTTGTGATGAGAGAAAAATGTCTGAGAAGAAATGTTAAAAGTACGACTGTTTTAAATTACTAATGACGAGATCCAAGAGCTATTGCATTACCATCTATGGAATTTCGGTTCGCAAATTTTATAGCTTGGTAATACGTGCCTAATTATGGGGGCACACTCTCCCCATTCGTGGAGCCAAATTATATATCAAATGTGTACTAGCTGAGCTATACCTCGTTGGATGTCGAGATGACATTATTGACTTATTGGCAGAGTGAATTTCACAAAAAAGTCATCATTAGGATTGCAATTTTTTTTTTTTTACCAACACAACTGAAGAATAATTGAATGAATTAAATTTGGCATTGTATGAAGGACAGCCTATGATGGGTCAACATTTTTTTTTAAATTTTGTGTGAATATTATGTATTTCAGTAGAACTCATTGAAGAAATTTCTAGAACGAATTTCAGTAGCAAGTTTCTCTCCTTAGTATGTCAAAGAATTTTTTTTTTTTTTTTGCAGAAATATTTTCAAGCTATGACCAGCACAAATGGAAATATTTGGCGTATAATCTTCAAAATTAATTATTTCAGGAATTATTGGCTTTTGGATAAGCCCAGACTAGATTTCCTTCCACATATGGCCGAAAAGAAATGAGAGGGTATGGATGATATGCTTGCTCCATCATGCACGTAAATACTGAACAGAATCCGACCCCATAATTAGTGCCTTTAATTAGGAGATCAGGTAAAATGGTAGTAATGACCAAAATCCGATCCCCTGATTAATACCTTGTTTGAGGCCGGAGAGCTCGAGGATCGCCCAAATCCCGATGAGCTGTGGATCGAGGCTCAAGGTTCTCCACAGGCCGGAGAGCTCGAGCATGCTAGGCTCACCGGGATCTAGCAAGATAGAGCTTGGCTGTGGCTGCCGTCAGCCAATTGTGGTTGGGGGAGAAGGAAAAAGAAAAAGAAAGAAAATAAAATAAATATATAAAATTAATTAAGCATTATACAAGAATCACTAAAATAATTTGAGTTTATTTTTTTAAAAGTTACAAAAATTATTCACGTTAGCACAAGCCGTACTACATAGGTCTGTTGACGTCTACATTAGAAATTTCCGGCCAAACGAATACGCGAGAAATCAAATTAGATTTTTCTTACCAAATGACGGAAAATATTTTCCAGTTCATTTCTTAACCAAACACTGGAAAATGACTTCTCGGATGATATTTTTCAAAAATGTCATGTGTTTTGCAAAACAAACGGAGCCTTAATGGCTTTTCTAAATTTATTCGTTTCATTGATCCATGCAGGGACATTGCTCTTTCGCCGTAATTACGGGTTGTAAAACCAAACACATTGATTATCTAATTACTAATCAAATAGAGCGACTGATTGTCACTAATATGCTTCACAACAACAAATTTATAAATATGAGATAATTTAGCAGGAAAAGCGGGACACTTGTTAGAAACGATGTAAAGATGCATAGAGAATTGTTTTTGAACATATAGCGGTTCAACATTAATGTTCATGAAGATTGGCAAGTATCCTTATCCCGTTTAGCATGTATCAAGAGCCACACATTAAGGAATGGAAGATCCAAATGTAGAACATTTTGCACTAAGGAATCCAAGTTCCTATTCCACGCACACAAGCAGGTTCCTTAACTACTAAAGCAACCCATATGACCAATTCTTCAAAAGAAAATCTAAAGAAAGTTTCACTTACTTCAACTTATTAAAAATATATGAAATTAATCATTCACCGTAAATTTTGATTTTTGGACACCTCATATTTTACTTAAGCCTTTTGAAAATTTGAGCGAATTCGACCTAACTTAAAAATTCATAGGAAGGTCAATGGAACAGCATAGTTGGACAGTATTGATTAATATCTTTCGATCAATCTCTAATTTACCCAAATCGGATGACTAGATCTGAAAATATCTCACATTTAACTACGGTCTTCCGATTTTGAGGTTGTCCTAATTTGTGCTTTTACACATTCAATTAATACATGTCATCATAAAGATCAAGCCGCCAGTTTTCCAACGCCTTGAGAATGGCATCGATTGGACTTGAGATTATATAAAGAAGAAGAAGAAGTTCAACTTCTTGCCACAACCGCTTGTGTTGCTCGTTCTCCAGAAACCAGAGATTTCTATACTTTTCAACGATTGAATCACATTTTCAGAAAGATTGTGGCTCGAGCTTTTCATGAATACAAAATTTGGTCAGTTGGATGCTGAATGGAAAAATTATACGATGTCAAGTTGGGTATAATAATAATAATAATAATAATAATAATAATAATAATAATAAGAACAAAAGGCCGGCAATGGAGGTTTTGGCCAACCGGTGGCTGCGATATGGTATACTTCATAATGGACCGACTATTGGATATTTCAGCAGTTTTAAAATATTTGAATATGACGGTTTTGATAGTAGTTATGATTGCCATGAAAGCCATCATACTGTAATGGTTTTGCAATGGCTGAATAACTACTTTCCAGCGGCTTCATTATTGCTTTATAATTGATTTGTAAACGTTTGATAAATTCTTCATTATTTTATAATTATGAGGATCACATTTTTATAAGGGCGGCGCTAGTTCTACTAGTTGCATGGCTCAAAAACTCTATTTCACGAGTGTGCGACAATATTAACCCTCGATATGGGGCCCATTTTGGTTTTCTTTGTTTTTGAATCCTTCTTTTTCTTTTACTTTGCTTCTTCTTGTTCTCACTAGTGTTGAAGCGTATTGCCGACTCCTTCATCTTCCTCCTCCGAGACCTCTATGCATGCCAACAGATAGGTTCCGGATAGAACCCGGATAGATCCTAAAACCGCTCACCCCTACTTTTTGTCTGTCATGTTTTATTATTCTTCTTTCTTGTTTTTTTTTTATAGTACACTTTTTATGATCGAGATGGGAAATTGTCGATGTCATCCGGTTTCCAAAGATATGGAGGAAGCTTTAAGGAGTGCATAGATTAAGTACATTTATAGCCAAGTCCTCTACTAACTTATCCAGATACTCATGGTAGGGTAGCGACTTAGCATCTCATGTCTTCCATTCTCCAACGATCCGGAGGATAATCAAAGCTGAATCCCTGAATACCTTGAGTCGGGTTATTCTCATTTCAATTGCGGCCCGTAGCCCGAGAACACATGCCTCGTACTCTGCTATGTTGTTAGTGCAAGGAAACACCAGCTTTGCTACTATAGGATAATGCTGTCCACCCAGGAATATTAAGACCGCTCTAGTGCCTGTCCCTGACAAATTCACAGCCCTTTCAAAATACATGGCCCAGATATAGTCATCCACAGATATGATTCGATCCTCAGAATGATAGATTTCCTCATTCCGCATCGGATTCTCAACTAGGACATCAGCCAGGACCCGTCATTTCACCGATTTTTGTGACGGATCTTGAACAACAAACTCAGAAATAAGAATCTACCACTTCCCAAGCTTCCAGACCAAGGCAGATTGATTTAATAGGTACTTGATAGGATCACATTCTGTTATCAATATCACCCGATAATGTAGAGTATACAGCCATAGCATGTGTTACACCCGGACTAAGGATGAACATGTCTTCTCGGCTTTAGAGTAGTTCAACTCGGAGGCTGTAAACTTCTTACTTAGATAGTAGATGGCCCGTTCTTTTCGATCTTATCGTCCTGCTTGGGCTAGCATGACACCTATCGACTCACTATGAATGGTGAGGTAAACGATCAAAGGTTGCCCTGATGTTAGCGAAACGAGTACCGGTGGATTCATGAGGTGTTGCTTCGGTTTCTCAAAAGCTTTCTCGTATTCGTTATCCCACTTAACTAGCACATTTTCTTTAGCAACTTGAGGAATGGCTTAGCGGTCTTAGATAACTGAGAAATGAATTGAGCTATGTAATTTAGCTTACCCAAGAGGCTTTGGACTTCCTTGACTGTCGCGAGTAGCTTGAGCTCACAGATGGCTTTCACCTTGGATGGGTCAATCTAGATGCCTTTACTACCGGCAATGAATCCGAGCAATTTACCCAAGCTTGCACCAAAGATATACTTGGCTAGGTTGAGCCACAACCCGAACTTGCGGAGCCCGTCGAACAACTTTGTCAAGGTTTGCACATGATCCTCTCTACATCGGGTTTTTGTAATCATGTTATCGATATAAACCTCGATCTCATTATGCATCATATCATGGAATAGTGTCACCATTACCCGTTGATAAGTTGCCCCAGCATTCTTAAGATCGAAGGGCATCACCTTATAATGGAATGTTCCCTAGGGAGTGGTAAATGCAGTTTTCAATTTATCATTCTTGCTCATCAGAATCTAGTGATACCTTGAGAAACTATCCATGAATGAAAATAGCTCGAACCCAGCCGTACTGTCCACAAGCACGTTAATGTGCGGGAGTGGAAAGTTATCCTTATGACTGGCTTTGTTCAAGTCTCGGTAGTCAACACACACCCTAACTCGGATGTCTTTCTTTAATACTGGGACTATATTGGTGACCCATTCGGAGTATTGGGTAGTATCAATAAATCCCACATCAATAAGCTTCATGACCTCTTCTTTGATCTTTCTTTGCCATTTTTGGTTTAGCCTTTCGCTGCCTCCGCTATATGGGCTCAATCGAAGGATGAGTCGGTAGATAGTGTTTGACTATCGACTAATCAAGACTAGACATATCTGCATAGGACCGGGAAAAGATATCCTACTAATCTCTCAAGAGCTTAGTCGGACATTTAGCTACGTCCTTAGGGACATTTACCCCAATTTTAATTCTTTGGGGCTTTCAGTATAGTTAAGGTTGATTGCTATGGTCTCTTCAACGGTTAGGGGTTTGGCTTGCTCGTATTGCTTGAGGTTTCGTCATATCTCCTCGACATCAAGATCGGCCACATCTAAGTCGTGTGAATCATCAGCATTGCATATATCGGGATCCATTGCATTTCCCTCCTTATGTTTGCCCTTGAAACATAAAGTAGCAGAATCGTAGAAACAAACAGAGTTTAAACATGCATGGATCTTTGTAATTTTTTCGAAAATCATAGGCTCTTTTAAAAAAATATATTTTCAAAGACCGTGGGACAAGAATTTTTAAAGAAGGTCAGCCCTCGGTTCTTACAATGGATGATAATTTTGTTCGATCGTTGGTTATCGTCATCGGGTTGATTTGGGATACTTCAACAAGATTCCAGAAATTCAATGAAAAACATCTGTAATTTTATTGATATTAAATCAATGAATTACATCTTATTGGAAGGGAAATCCTAAAGTGCGACAATGAATTGAAAAGAAAATCCTAAGATGTTACTCCGAATTAAACTCTCCAAAGGATTGTCGAATATAGCATTGATGAACGGTGTTGGGGGTTTGGCACCATGTAAGGTTCTTGCTCGGGGGCTCCATCAATTTGCATGAAATCTTCAAATGTGGCAGCAATGGTCGGATCATCGAACCGGCCAACAAGATCGGGTACTCCATCCTCAACTTCATTCTCATCCAGCACCATTGGTTCGGATACATTACTCTGGCCCTTCGGTGAATCAGGGAACACAATCCCTAGATCTTCTTCAAACCGGACCAACTCATCATAACCACCGATTACTCCAGCTGATTAGAAGGTGGTGTAAAGAGGCGGTGGTAAAGGGTTATGTTTCGGCTTACCTCAACCTATCACATGTCCTCTTCCACGTCTAAACCAATTGCGCCCTCGGTATCCCGGACCAGCTGTATGGGATTGCCCGTTGAGTTAGATGGGAGTGTGGATCCCTTGGCCATATCGGCCTAGACTAGTGCCACGCTCGAATCTACTGCCGACCATTACCTTAGCCACCATGAGGGAAGCCCTTGACACTTCAAGAACTGGTAAGGGATTACGGCGATGCATGAATAGTTTGTACCAGCTCGAAAGCATGATATGAATTCTCTTCAATATGAGCTGGCTCAATGTAAGGGATGACCGTTTCATTAAAAATTCGGTGATCCTCCTTACCATTGACAATAACCAACTTCTACTTAGCGACGAACCGAATCTTCTAATGGAGGTTGACGGTACAGCACCCGCATTGTGAATCCAAGGACGGCCTAGCAACAAGTTGAATGCTAATGAAATATCCAAAACTTGAAAAAGTACATTGAACACGGAGGGTGCGATCTGAATCTCGAGATTAATCTGCCCTAAGACGTTCTTTTTTACACTATCAAAGGCTTTAACCGAGGCCCCGGCCGCCCGCAGTCTGGTTAGATCAATTCCAAGGCGATTCAAGGTAGCTGGGGAGCATATGTTTAATGCCGACCCATTTTCAATGATTGCTTGAGCCACATGAGTCTGCTTATGTTCACTATAATGTGAAAGGCTTTATTGTAACCCCTCCCTTCAACTGGAATTTCATCATCGTTGAACGCCACATGATCCTTTAGAAGGATAGCTTTGACGAAGTTCTCTAACTTGTCTTGATCGATATTTTCAAGTACGTGTATTTGACCCAACACCTTCATCAAAGAATTTTGATGCTTCTCGAACGATCGAAGAAGCTCTAGCAAGGATACCTAGGCGGGCAACTTTCGCAACTAGTCAACGATGCCGTACTCGCTTACCTTGATTATAGCTAAGAATTCTTTAGCATGTTTCTCAGCAACTTGCTTGGTCAATTGGTCATCGTTATAAGCACGACCAGACCTGGTTATCAGAGCCGGATCATAGGACCAAGGGAGCGCTTTATCATCCTCATAAGGAAAGTGCTGAGGTGAGGTGATCACAAAGCTCTCGAGTATAATGATCCCGAGTTTGTCATCCGAAACATCCTCCAAGGCAGGCATGTCGGCTAGCTCTGGATCAATCTTAATTAGACTAGCCACGTCAGCCTCTATTGCTTTACTCTTCGAAAAAGACTCAGATTGGGACATAGTCAAAGCGGCAAATTCTTGATCCCATTTAATAGTAAAATGAGATACATAAGCTACCATCCTAACCCGATTCGCCCGGACTATCAACCTGTCCTTCTTCAAACTAGTGATATTCTACTTTAATTGATCGAATGACATAAGATCTCCAGTTTGGTAATAGCCCACTCCAACCATGGCATAAAAAATATCCGCTACCTGGACCTTAAAGACATCCATTTGTCTGGCCTCAAAGTAAAATACAACGTTAACCTTACCTAAGTGATCCGGCAAATGATTACTCTGAACGTTCGACCGACGATTATCTTGATAGGAAAATGCTCTATAATCAAGCAAATCCTAGATGCGATTCTTAAGCACGTTGCAGCCATCCATGTCATGTTCGGGTTCACCTCGATGGTAGTCATATTTCTTAGTTGGGTCATACTTTGTAAAGGTTACATAATTTGGCTGCAAGGTCTCTATTGACAACAAATTCTTTTTGCGTAGGAGGGCCAAGACCTAAGAGAAGGTGCTAGGTAATGGAGTATACTGTCGGGCGTGCTTGAATCGCTCACGTCCCCGAGCATTGAAATTTTTATGCTGCTGATTGGGGACTTGAACCTTGGACATTTGGGCCTGAGGCTTACGGGTGTAAGTGACATTTACTTGTAGAGCCGGTTCTTTATCTTTCCTTGCTGTAAACTATTTGGTACTTATGCTAGTATCCCCATACCATTCTTTTTTCAAACCGCTTTCCACCTCATTGCAATGAGGTGACTAAATGATGTTCAGCGGTCTTGAGGATACGTGACCGCATTGCCTAGGGGAGGTTGGAGACAAACAGTCTCATAAGCTCTCGTTCGGGTGGGATTGGCTTTAGCTGGGAAGTGATGTTCCTCCACCCGGTGACATATTGCTTAATCATCTCACCTTTCTTTATATTTGCCTGTTCCAGGTCCTCTCTAGAAATGGCAACATCTAGATTGAAACTGAAATGCTTGACGAACGCGTTAGCTATCTTCTCCCAATCTTCCATACGGTAAACCTCATAGTCCGTGTATCACCTCATGGATGCATCTTTTAGACTAACCTAGAAAATTTGAACCATCGGGGGATCCTTAGTTGCGTACTTGTTCATTCTAGCCTGATATATCTGGACATGCTGGATTGGATTGAAAGTGCTGTCGTACTTCTCAAAGTCGGACATCTTGAAATTTTCCAGAACATTGACCTTCGAAAAGATAGACAGGTCAACATGGGGTATATTGTGAGTCCTCTCCACCCCTTGAATTCATTGTTCCATCCGGGCCAACAGCTTAAGTTTCCTCATTCGGTCCTATAGCCATAGGGCTGGCTTGGGGAACTGGAATCACCGGTAGAGCACTCGAGCTCATGCTTATGATGATCACATCTTCTAGCAGCATAATATGATAGGGAACACCTTCCGGGGCTTTGCCGGAGTTGTCTGTTGAAGGAATTGGAGTGACAGCGATCGGTGGAGGGTTTGAGCTAGATGGTTGTTGTTTGGCCGCAATGCTGGCCATCATCTGCTCCATCTTTTGTGACATCATGCCTTCAAATCACTCACTCGGAGAGTCAAGCTATTCTCTTAGGGCCTCACGAATGGGGGCATTAATTTCGATTTTTTTGGCCATTCTCCTTGCTACCGATCGAGTAATGTGCGGGAGATCCATGATAAGCTACCTTTAAAAGTAACAAGCCAAGGTAAGTAAAATAAGTAGGAATAGTGAGTCAGTCCATGACGTCCCTCTAGACTCAACGAACGAAGTAGACACGACCAATAGATCGAATCAAGCAATTTTCAATTTCGTCGGCTTTTACGGAAAATTCGTATTAATTTGTACATTGGTCAGAATGATGCAAAAAATTATGAGCTGATAGATGATACAACGATGAACAACTTTTGTGTTTCGCGATAAGGCAAGTTTAGAACGGATCAATACAGTTTAAGACTTATTCGGAAAAAAATTTTGTCCAAAAAACTGCTTTGTCCGGTTCCCATCGAAAAGATGAAAGAACCCTTAAAATTGTGAATAAAGGCTTGAAATTTTGTAGGATTCTAGTTCAAAGCTTATTCTACAACTTTCATTTTTCATGATTTAGAAAAGGAACTCACTCACTAATGGTAATCGCCAAAATGAGATTGATGTCGGGATTCCAGCCAATATCATTCTCAATGGAAATTGTTTAATAAATGGAAAACACCTTGGATCAGTCTCAAAATTTTACATATGATAGCCTAATACGCGTTGAGCATTTTTCATTCATAGATTAAAATTCCTAAAAAAAATCAAACTATGCAAGAAGGTCACCTAGAAACAGTAATATCCAAAATACAATCCTAACGAAAATAATGACCAAAACTTCCAAATAAAGACTCTAGCTAGCTCGAGCTATAGACTTCGGGGGGATAAGGTGAGCTTTGAGCTTCTTGTACTTTTCCTCACTCTTCTTGGTTTCTTCTTTGGCTTTGGCGAGCTTCCACTTGATGCGGTTGATCTCGCAACGCTTAGTATCTTGAAAGGCCACTCGAGGTATCATTGGAAGCCACTTCTTTGGGATAACATGCCCTTGAATGTAGCTCACCGAGGCATGATATGTCTTGACCTTTCCTATGAGAATCCCCTTGGGCAAAACAAGCTTGGTCGGCGGGCACCGCTCCCATGGCATGAGCAAGGGTAACATGCTCCTCAAATCTTCAGCTCTTCAGGTCGAAGTCAATGCGAATCTCCACACTCTTCGGGTTCGGAGGAATCGACTGTATCATGCCATATTGTCGGACTACTCTCATCGGATAATACTCCGTAATGCCATAAACTCCCAAAAGAGGGATAGGTGCCCCATCTCTACCCGTAAGCCTAGCCTCCGCTACTTTGAACCACGGAGCATTCCATAGGAAAGGCACAAGACTCGGGTTTTCTAACAAGACTAGCTATTGGGAATAATGATATTCGGGAACATGGTCTTGTTCATCCTTATATTTCAAAAGAGGTTGCTCAAGTTCAGAAATTTTTGAGATTTCAAGAAGGCTCCCAAATTTAGAAAAGTGGGAAAGGAACCAAACTTGAAGGATCTCAGATGAAGCACGAAGTATAGTAGTAACAAAATGGCATTAACAAAATTTTCGCCAAAATGGCATTAACAAAAAATTTTCGCCAAAATGGCATTAACAAAATTTTTTCGCCAAAATGGCATTAACAAAATTTTTTCCATTGTTTACCCGTTGGACAAAAGATGCAATCATGGAGTCAATTACATTTTGTTTATGCGGAAAAACGATCGAGCCAAAGAATAGTAGTATGAAAAGCTTAGCTTTATCGGACCCAAAAGGAGCTCTTGCAAAACATGAGTCCAAAAATGAAATGAAGCAACTCCCCCCATTTGCTTTCAAAACGTTTACCACTTCATCTCGATTGACATTCAAATATTCAGATAGAACCAAGATCGGATCCTCTCCAATTGGCGGGTGGCCAACCCGGAGTCAAGTGACGTTCCGACAAGAATGCTATACTCTCCTAAAGTTGGAGTTAGCCCGTGCTTACCGAATATGAAAGTAGTAGGCTTCAGGCTCCAGAAATGCGCCAGTGTATGCATGAAACCAAATCGGAGTCGAATATGGATCAAGGGGAGAATTTGACCGATGCGGAATCTGACTGTCTCTCGGCCATCCTTAGGCAATTAGTGCCACCATTGCTTCAGTTGATCTTTCGCCGAAGCTATGACTCAAACTTCCCCCATAATATATAGCTGGAGACTAACTCGCCTATGAAAACCGTCATGGACTGACTCAAAAGTATAAGTAAACAGGAGAAAAGGGTTCAAGAGAATACCGCCTTGGAAAGCCTAGAATAAACAAACACATAGACATGCACATGAAAATGCTCGTGAGGTTCGATTTCTATCTAGCATGGCTTGATAAAGATGCAGCCCCAGGGATAACCGAACTAAATCACATTGGCTTGTGATTGAATCAATATCCCCCATAGACATCTAGCTCGGTCAAGTAACAACTCACCTCACATGGCAAACGATGGAGGTGATAGATCTTGGCACAGATTTGAAAAAGTTCGGGACTCGAGAAGGACGACTCAGGCCGGATGGCGATGGCCGAAGTATACCTAATCAAGTACCATCCTAAGCATAGCAATTCAGGTCCAATGGAGGGTTGTGTATGCTAAGTGAAAATGCAAAAATAGTAAAGACATGCACAACAGCTTAAGCACTTAATCCTTCAATAAAAACCATACACAATCTCCTTCAACCCGCAATAAGAGGTTAGTAATCACTCATCCCCTTATCACTCCAAGTCTGCAAAAACATTTAACACCTTAAGGTGAGATTCAACCGAGATCGCTAAAAGCGAGACATCCATGAAATTTTCTTCTGGCCTAAATCCACTAGAGTTTTTTAATTTTCCAAAAAATTCAAGTGAACCAGTTAAGTCTTAATTTAGCAACTCAAACATTGAATTAACTAGCCTAAAAAAGCACGTGAACCTAAACATGAATTCTAAATGACATAGCATAATCACAAAATTACGTGGCAAAAAGACAAGCAAATATGGCATGGCAAATTATGATATGCAAAATGTAAACATGCAACATGACAATTTATGTCAACGCAATTTTTCGAAAAAATATGGCAAGAAGATTAGTGAAACTCAAAAACTTGATATGCAAGTGACGTATGCAATATATGCAAAGAGATAAACAAAGAAACATGAGATATGCAATGTGATATGTCTTTTTTTTTTTTTTTAAATGGAAAGTGAGATAAGTGGTACTCAAAAAATATGCAAAGATATGCAAAATGTGACATAAAGATATGCATGAGACAAATGCAATATATGAGCAGAATTTTTTCGGTATTTTTTGAAATATGAATGAGACCAAAGATATGCGTGATATACGAATGATATTTTAAAAAATACGGAATGCAAGATATGACACTCGAAATATGAAGTGGATATGCAAGATATGTAGACAAGATACTCGAACTAATGCAAGAGGATATGCTGAATTTTGCTTGAGATTTCAGATGCAATTTTTTTAAGAAAAGATAGACATGCTTGAATTGATTTTTCTTGATCTTGATTCCAAATTGAACTTAATGAGATAAAGTTTCTGGAAAACTTTATCTTCCTAAAGATTTAATTAGATATAATTTCTAGGAAAATATATCTTACTAAAATTTTTAGGAATTTTAAGTTCATCAGAAAATTCAAACCACACATACTATCAATAAGCAAGTCCAAGATAGCAAATCAAAGCACATAAAAGAAAATGACAACTTTTCCTCTCACAATTTCAAAAAAGGATATTCCTAAATCTAAAATCGGCTTTTTGAAGATAGCAAATCGGATCTAAATGGCAAAGATCGGATTAGCTAATTTCCCGTCTTTACTAAGTTGGAGAGTGTATCCAAATGGCAATGGATAAGGTTGTCCAACTTAACGTAGACGTTGCCTATTAGGAAAAATATTTTCCTAATTTAGATTTAGGGTTTTTATTCTGAAAACATATCCAATAAGTCTAATTAAAATCCGATTCTCGAAATCTGTGAAAGAAATTAGGGTTTTGATATGCAAAAATTGTTCCTTGAATTTCTCGAAAAAATTTTCTGTGTTTACACTGAAGAACAGCAAGCAAACAGCATGGAAGTCACGCAAAATCTGCATCGAAATAGTTGAGAAACTTACCTTTAAGCATCCGCAAAAATCTGCATGGTTAGTGATCATAGAACATGCAAAAAACGGCCCCAATTCGGACAAAACAGCATGCAAACAGCATATAAACAGCATGCTTTTCACTTTGAATCAAGCTCAAATCTACCATAATAAGGATATGGATGTTACCTTAGTTCGTATAGTGAAAGTCGCGCCGATTTGAAGTGGAAAAACCTGCTGGACAGCACCTCAAAGAAACAAACCACGAACTAGAGACGAGCACGGCGGAACACACGCAGTTCGTAGCTTGGGACAGCAGCGATGCGCGGACAACGGCAGCAAGGTGGTGTGGCTTTGGGACGGTTGCTGGACATCGGCAGATCGGCGGCACGGCTGGACATCGCGTGGGGAGGGGTGTCTCGGTCGTGTGAAGCTTTGGCCGAGACTCTCCTCTCTTCTTCTCTATATTTTTTGAAACTTTCTGAGCGTGTATCAATGTGTCTTGTGTGAACGAAGACCCACACATATATATATATAGATAAAGCCTAGGGTTTCGTTCAACCAGAGGACTAATCTTAGGCTTACCCCTTTAAAATATCCTTTATCTCATAGTTTAAAGCAGTCAAAACTCTAAGGATTATTTTAAATTGGATAAAAAAAAATGCAGATTTCCATGCCCTGCACGTCGAGCATACTAGTGGGCTTGGCCAAATATCCAAACGACACGGGCTCAACTAAGTCAACTATAGCTCCAATTGAATAAGCCTAATTTCCTTCTGGGTCTTGCCATTTTCGGTCGCATTAGCCCCTCAGTAGCTTTGGTCGAAATTCCCTGCTAGGTTCAAGCCTGTCCATTCGTCAATTTCAATCCAATTTCCATTGCCTGGTCTAAATTAGGTCAACTCGCACAGCAGATGCAGATGAATGCTAATGCAATATATAAATGACAAAAAATAAACATGAAAGATGAGGTAAATATTTTTGTTTAGAACTAAAGTTAGTTCTAATTTTTTATGTAGAAATGACTGAAAGATTAGTCAAAATTTAGATATCAACAGACTGGTGTTAAGGTGAACAATTTTTGTAACTTAAAAAAATGAATTTTTTAAGTAATTTTTTATATAATTTTTAACTAAATTTATTTATATATTTTCTTTTCTTTCTTTTTCTTTTTCCTTCTCCCTCCATTGCAATTAGTCACATGCGAGCTCCGGATCACCAGATCCCGACGAGGCTAGGTGAGCTCGAGCTCACCGGCCTGTGGCAAACCTCGAACCTCAATCCTCGATCCATAGCTCGTTGGCCTCCGACGAGCTTGAGCTCGCCAACCTCTGACAAGGTGTTAATTATGGGATCAGATTTTGGTCATTATTATCATTTTTACCTTATCTCCTTTTTTTTTTTTTGGGTCAAAACCTGATCTCCTCATTGAAGGCATTAATTATGGGATCAGATTCTGTTCAATATCGACGTGCATGATGGAGCAAGCATATCATCCATACCCCCTTCATTTGTTTTTGGCCATATTTGGAAGGAAATCTAGTTTGGGCTTATTCAAAAGCCAATAATTCCCTGCAATAATTACTTTGAAGAATATACGCCAAATATTTCCATTTTATGTTGATCATAGCTTGAAAAAAATTCTGCATAAACAATTTTCTTTGAAAGAAACTTGTTATTGAAATTCGTTCTATAAATGTCTTCAATGAGTTCTATTGAAATACAATAAAAATTTCAACAACAAAAAAATGTTGACCCATCATAGGCTGTCCTTCATACAATGCCAAATTTAATTCATTCAATTATTCTTCAGTTGTGTTGGTAAAAAAAAAAATTGCAATCCTAATGATGACTTTTTTGTGAAATTCACTCTGCCAATAAGTCAATAATGTCATCTCGACATCCAACGAGGTATAGCTCAGCTAGTACACATTTGATATATAATTTGGCTCCACGAATGGGGAGAGTGTGCCCCCATAATTAGGCACGTATTACCAAGCTATAAAATTTGCGAACCGAAATTCCATAGATGGTAATGCAATAGCTCTTGGATCTCGTCATTAGTAATTTAAAACAGTCGTACTTTTAACATTTCTTCTCAGACATTTTTCTCTCATCACAAGAGTACTCGCCCTAATCTCTGCGTCAAGGCAAAAAGAGTCCCGCTGGCAACAACTCTGATCAATTCCTGACCAAGGTACTGCACTCTTTGGACTTTCATCTTCAAGATGTGAAATATCTGGAGCATGCCAACTTGTACATGTGTGCGCCTATGTGCATGCGTCTATAGAGACCGAACCTTTAATTCATTAGATGGTCTTGGGATTGGTCTGATTAAGGTTTCAGTATTTGTATGTGTGCGCGCGGGAATTTTTTTTTTTTTTTGTGGTAGGCTATTATTGTTCTTATTCCTCAAGTAGATCTTCGAGTTCTGTTTGAAATTCCATAAATGACGGTAAAGTTTTGATTTTTTGGTGAATTGATACAGAATACTTCGAGCTCGAGGTGACAAAACGGTGACCTTTCTTTTGCTCGCAAGACTTCCGAGTGATAAAAATGGTAGTGATCTTTTAACTATTAGAGAAGCTTTTCTCTTGCGAATTTACTCAAGTTCTATTAATTTGCCGTTATGAGTATTTGGCGTTGAGAGATTTGGTTGGAGATCGAAGGATCTATGCTATTGATAATCATTTACCCTTCCGGCTAAGCTAATTTGTTGTGGCTACGTATACTTAATCAACATTTTGAAGCAGGAAGCTCATGATATGTAGTTAATATAGTTACGTGAAACATATAGGCATAAACGGAATATTTGAATTGTCTTGTGACACTTAAGCTTACCATGACACCGTTGCGTTACATGACACGCATCTCGTCAATTAACAATTCTATCCATAATTGTAATTAATGATATCGGGTTATTGCAAACTTATTGGAAGTTAGCTTACTGGGGTTATCTCATTACCTGACTTGAGGGTAGAGATCGGTAAATTGAACCAAGTCATAACTGCAAAAGGATGATACCGAACAATTGGTTTCCCACATTTTCAGATGTGAAGAGATCCCGAGGACTTCTTTCTCTGCGAAACTAGATTTTAAGATTCTTCTTGAAGGTTTATGAGATTTTTTTCAGCTCATTTTTCTTCTTTGTTGTATTCCGACCAAAAAAATCAAAAAACTTCTGTTGTATGTCAAGGAAGAAAAGATGGTCTTCTTTACGTTAATATCTTTGTGCATACTCTGCATAACTTAAGAAATGAATTTTACTTATGTCAATGCAGCAATTTACAACCTATGCATGAGTTAATGTTTTTCATTCTGCTAGGTAGAGGATACTTTTTTCGCTTGCAGTACTCACTTCTCTTCCTTTTAAGATACTTAGATTCTATCTTTGCCAATTAGTCATCTGTCCCATACTAACTGAAATTATTCATTTATGTTCTAGACCTTCAGGCGTGAACTTTTTCTAACGACAAAGGACGACGAATGCAGCAAATATACTAGACTGAGCTATAATACTCCCAGAATATATGATCCGAAGCGTGTCAATCCATGGTTAACAGATGTAACTCATACCGGACTATCGAGCAACAAGAAGCAAGCAGTTGAAGCTGCAATCCACAGGCCAGATTTTCTGCAGTGGAGTGTTTACCCATTGAACAAACCCTCCAATTATCAGTCAACGCAAGGTTATGCCTCAGTTAACTCTCACAATCTCGGAAAAATCCTAAAGGAAAAAGTAGATCACGTTTGTGATTCTGAAATTGTGGTGTCTGCGCCGATAAGCAACTTTTTGAGTAAGGCCGATGACGGAAGATTGTTGAGGAGCTTTGGCTGTAACAAGTACTATAGCAACTTCTTGTCTTTGGGTAGTCCGTGTCAGATTAAGGATGGGAATAACACACCGGTGGATGGGATTCACAATGAAAGATTAGACCTGAATCTCACCTTAGGTCGCAACTATGAGAAGAAGAGAGATAAAATTGTTACTGGCAGAGCTGAAGAAGGACCTTCGGAACATGCATTTGGCATGGCTGTTGCTGATAAGAAAGCCATTGCTGATAGCAAGGCCATTTTAGACTATTCAAACTATGCTCATTTCTCAGGAGCAACTAGCCAGACAAACACCGTTGAGCCGACTGCTCATCAAAATAACATACCGGTGGATGTGATTTGCAACAGTCGACAGAATGGGCATCGAACCTTAGGTTGCAACGATAAGGAAAAAGGAAATTTCGTTGTTTCTGGAGGAGTTAAGGCCACTGCCAATGATGAGGCAAAGCTAAACAATCAAAACTCTGCTCAATCCTCGAGGGCAACTATTCAAGGGGGAATAGTTGAGCCAAATGCTCATCCTTCTTCGGAAAGCAATTCAAATCCTGGAGATAATGTGAAAGAAACGAAAGCTCATAATAAAAAGAAGCCAAAGGCGGCTAGTGACCCTCGCCCAAATTTATATCCGTCATCCGTCCTTAGTCTATTATCAACTGGAATATTTGATGGGGCCCTGGTGAAGTACATTTGCGAGAGTCGTGATGTAAGTTCTTTCTCGTATGATTATTTTTCAAGTGTTCATCTTGATTTTTCTGACTTTTTATTTGACGCTTGACATACTCTGCAGTTAATTCTTCACGGTGTGATAAAAGGGCCAAAGATTCGTTGCAGCTGCGACGAATGCCACAACTCTGAAGTAAGCATCTGATTGTAATTCCATCTTTTTCTTTTACGGCAACTCATCTTTTTTATGTTGAATCCTGCAGTACATTGGTCTCTGCAAATTTGAACTCCATGCCGGAGGGAAGAGCAAGAGGCCGACTAGTCACATCTTTTTGGAGAATGGCAAGACCCTCTATGATGTTTTTCATGAGCTGAAGGACGCTTCGGAGGATAAGCTTTTTGATGCGATTCAGCAAATCGCAGGTTCCGCTGTTAATCAGCCAAACTTCCGCATTTGGAAAGGTCGTTCAAATTTCGGACTCCTCCCCAGTGCCCCCTCCCCCAAGTAAAATTTCGCACTTTAAGTCGTCGCTGTAAGTTGCATATCCTTGCAAGCTAGATCGGTTCATAGGCATTTAGCAAGTCATTTTGTTTTGTGACGGTCCAAATTATTGGTGAACTTTTGCTCGACTTTGGTGAAACATAAAATCTTTCTCAGGAAAGAATCATCATAAGATATGTAGAAGAAGTCCTTACCGGCTTGGACGAGGACCGCCTTTTGGCTTGCTTTCTCTATCAGAAGCTTCAGGCTCACTTCATTGATCATTGTTGCTGTCATCTTTTCGGTTTCTGTGTTTCCGTCAAAAGTGTGCGCACGAATTTACGTGATTTATTTTGTAAAATGGGTGTCGGATAAGATAAAATATAAAAACAAAATATCTGAGGCAAAACATTGTCCTCGAGAACAATTCTACCCCTTCAAGTACGAAACTCAGTGCGATAGGCTCTAGCAGCTATCCTCCCAAGTTATAATAGATCTTCCTCTATACTCATAGATGGTACGGGAACAAAACCGTTAAATGTAAAACCCAACAAATCATTGGAAAGAAAAGAGAGAACTTATTATTATTTTTTTCTTTTGAATATTTGGATTGTGACTTAGAGATTCTCTTAGGAGGCAAATAAAAGAGAGGCTTAACAAAGAAACAAATCAAATCAAACGTTAAAAAGTTGTTATAAATTGATTGCACTCATAATTTCCATTAAAGTTGTTACAAATAAATGTCTTTGAATGTTTTAAAACTCTTGACATATCCAACAATTCCTCGCGTATTTCAAAAAGTTTCGAAAGAGGA
This sequence comes from Rhodamnia argentea, assembly GCF_020921035.1. Taxonomy (NCBI): domain Eukaryota; kingdom Viridiplantae; phylum Streptophyta; class Magnoliopsida; order Myrtales; family Myrtaceae; genus Rhodamnia; species Rhodamnia argentea. Next base: position 18,484,474 of record NC_063157.1, on the reverse strand, counting down.
AAATATAAATGCTGGGTTAAACTCAATAAACGCAATGCATCAAAACTAGTGCTTGTTAGGCTATGAATCAGATCTAAAAAGAATGAAATATAATTTAAGAAACCATTGGTGAAATTTGAAACTTCTATTGAACCAAGAATTTTTTTTTTTTTTACTTATAATTTTCACCAACCACATTACACCACACAATGGTTGTTATTCAACGCGGTTTTATGCTATAGGGCATGTGCGTGCATATTATATTCATAAGTGCTCTAGAGATTTTGCCACAATTCTCATAGGAGCAGCCTCACTCCATACTAATGTGGGTGATTTCATCAAGCATATTTATGCAATTTAATACACCATAATAATGGCTATGAAATTCATTAAGATCTTAGCTCAACTTCATTTTCATTGTCGTCTTGCATTATTCTCACCTTTGGATAAACAACAATTTTTATTAGTGCTTCACTAAATCAATAAGTGACTTGTTCTTACCCATATGAACCTAATTTGTGGGATTGCCAATCACATAGATTGGGTTACCATCACTATTAATTTTCCTTAACTGACTTAAGTCTCGTTCCTCTCAATGTATCATAAACTGATTTTCTCTCCATAGGTTTAGTGAAAGGATCTGCCAAATTCACTTCTGACTTTACATAAATGATGGACATAATTACATCTTTAAGTAGTTGCTTTGTCACATCATGTCTTAACTGGATGTGTCTATTTTTACCATTAAAATTTTTATTTGTTGTAATGGCTATTGTCGCTTGGTAATCATAATGCATAGACATAAAAGGTTTTGGTTTCATTCCTAAAGGAATGTTTGCTAAATGGTGTCTTAACCACTCGGCCTCATTGCCAGCTAGCTGTAGAGATACAAAATCTAGATTTTGCTTGGCTAATTTCCAAGTAGTATCTCCACCAAGGGTGAACATATATCTACTAGTGGATTTTGTCTCATCTGAATCTAATATGTAGTTAGTCTCACCCTATCCTTCTAATATAGAAAGAAATCTACCTTATAAAATGCCTTAATTTATGGTTCATCTCATATATTTCATAACTCTGCTCAAGGCAGTCCAATGATCACAAATGAGATTTTGTGTATATTTGCTTAGTCTACACTCAAAAATAAGCGGGTCCAATGTAGTTTATTAAATGCATCAAACTCCCGATAGAGAATGCTTGTGATGACCACATTTTTTGCCGGAATAACTTATTGAGCGAATTAGGCGACATCGGATTTGGATTATTAAGTGATGGCGAATTGGGAATTTAGCAGGCTTCGAATGTGAACAATCGCGATGGGAATTTAAATTGTGAACCGACCAATTATAGTGGATGCTTCGGTTCATTTGTATTGGTTCGCACCCAAATTCAATCGTGATGGGAGCTCAAAACCCCCTACTTGAACCGACCTTGCTTCCCCTCACCTATAAAGCCCACACTTTCTCTCTCCTCCCTCATATTCTTCATAACCCTCTCTCTCAATTTCCCTCTTTTTCTCTTGTGGATAACCCCCATCCCCCTAGACCACTTCCCCCTCTCATTTCTCTCTCTCTCTCTCTCTCTCTCTGAGCAACTCCCTCTTGTTTGAACCTTGGCCGGCGACACCACAACTCCACAATTCATTGATAGAGCCAATCTTTGTGCTCCTCTAGCTAGGCTTACCCTTGACATCGCCAGTTTTCTCCTCTGTTCCATCCTTGCAACAACGCAACGACAAGAGCTAGGAAGAGTCGGTTTATGCTCGTTTTGTCGGCAAATCTAGTTCCATCTTCTTCGAGTATCATCCTGAGATTAGTTAGCCCATGAAGATGGTAGCGAGGAGTAAAAATGATGGAAAGATATGGAAGTGGTGGTGCCGGATAGTGAATTCATGTTTACAAATGGAGTGTAGTTATAGTTAAAATGGATAGTGTAATTAAGTAGTTATTTGACTATGTGCATATATATATATATATATATATATATGAAATTCGTTGACGTATATGCTGTTGAATCTAACAATATCACCTAGAGGGGGATGAATAGGTGATTCTAAATAATTTTGATTAAAAAATACGAAATTAAAAGAATCAAGTCAAAATGTACATAGAATCCGAATCTGAATCTAAATATGTGCAGCTTTGATTCTGAACACGAGTATGCAATTTTTAGATATGTAGATTCAGAATATGACCACAAATATGCAATAATACCAATCAAAATGATAAGAGTTTAGAGATGAAGAATATTGCACATGACAATTATAATGGTTCGGCTTAAATCAAACCTATGTCCACTCTCCCATGCTGATAGCCATTTTGTTGGATTCCACTAGATGAATCAACACAGGTTTACAACAAGTGATGATACTCTTTTTGATAGTTCACACTATCCTTCCTCAATCACTTTTACAAAGCCTCTCAATGATTGTCATATAAAGCTCAAAGGACAAGTATGAATATGAATCTGAATAACTCTAGCACCTTAGAATTTATGATTCTTATCCTACACCGTAGAAGCACCATGGATCTCATTTTATACTCATTCACGCCCAAACTAGCCATTGGACAGGTCTTTAAAGGATCGCTCTTCAATCGCTGATTGGACGCCACCAATCTTGATTGAACGAGATTGTATCTAAGGAGATTTGATGACCGTTGGTGCAGAATCCGAACCCTTCAGATTCAATCACCCATACAACTAAATCTTCGGTTTCCATAAGTGGAGTTCTTCAAATATAGAAGTTTTCTTGTCCCATGGAAGGTAATTTCCAATCAAGGATATTCTATCAATCATGCTATAGAATAATCCTATCAATCAAAGATTACAAACTTCCATAAATACCTTAGTAACAACAGACATATGTCAGCCATGGGTATTCGGGATCTCGAATCAACATATCTCACGACTTTTGAACAATCTTTAGAAACAGACTTCAGAAATAGAAACAGTCTTCTACATCTAAATATTTTGCTATGTGTGAACAATCTTCATAAATGAAACTAGTCTTTAGAATGCATAATATAGATGCAATATCTTGAGCTCCATCTTGTGGTCCCTCTAAGCATATTAGCAATTGCAGCTCTACCTTGTTATTCACCTATCTAAGGTCCTTCCAAGTTTTACCGAACTTCCCGTTCTAGGTTTGTTCGCCTTCTACTTAGGTACCTCAAACTTGTAGACACCTCTATGCCCAATGCCTTATTCACCATTGATAGATAACTCATAACTTTTGGACGTTCCGTTAATACACCATCTGCATAACGGCTTGTGCTTCTTTCACCTGGTTCTACTCAATCAATAAACACATTAGTAGCCTTTGATTATTTTGTCATCTTCAAAATATCATAAGGGATTTTCTCTAACAATCTACCCCTTCCCGATGATGACAAAATAATCTATGAAGATGCAGATGTGCAAACACATTTCAATGATATTCATTTGTGTATACTTGAAAAGTAAACGCAGTAAGCTTATTTGCCAAAAATAAGAATTTAGATCAAGGAAAAATAAGAACATAATGCAATCTCCACTTTAAGATAAACACAAGAGCAATTAGGAGATAGCGGATAAATTGAGCATAATGATATATAGAAAATAATCGCAGCTCAATATTATGCATCAAATAGACACATATGTAATCAATCAACACATATGCATATATATATATATATATATATTCTCTCCCCCTTTTTTCATAATCAAAAAGGGATAATAATGGAAAGGGTATCATGTAGAGAATATATCTTCGGATGCAAAACAACTTGTACATGTTGAAACGAACATAAAAAAATATGAAATATAGCTCAATCATCGCGTACATCGGAGAACATATATCGGGGAGTATAGATTAATTTCACTTCCTTTTTGTCATAATAAAACGATAATACATATTAGAGATTTGTAATGACAAAAAGTAAGGGAAATGGAAGATGTACTAATCAGATTGCATAGAGCTTAGCAAGTTCTAACACACATTTACCTGTTCTTCCATCCTTAGAGTGGTAATCAAGATTGGGATTGAAATTAGCTCAAGTCCAACAAGATTTTCCCATGCTTGATCAATGCTCCCCCTCAATTTGTTGCTTCTTTGAGATGATTCTCTTACTTAATTTGAATCTCCCCCTAAGTGTGAGAAATGGACTCATGAACCTTGAGAACATCGATAATCACATGTTGATTTTAGTCGCATCTTCAAAGAATATCATCCTTCCGAATAGTTTCTGAATATTTCTTCTTGAATCCGATCGGTAGACTCTCTCTGAATCCGACCATTTCTTTTTTTTTTTTCTCCCCTTGGGTCAATAGATGTTCCATAGTGTTGTTGATTTCCATTTTTGTTTCAACTTCAAGGATGCAAGAATTGATACGAGTATCCGCAATAATGTCATCCTTGTGCACCTTTTCTAGCTCCCCCTGCGTCCGAGAAGAGAATTTTATCTTTCTTATGAAAACTCCCCCTGAATCTGAATAACTTCTGAAGCAATGTTCAGATGTTGATTTATGTTCAATAGAGAGCACTGGGGTTATAGACATAAATAGAGGTTTTTCAAAGAAGGTGACGATTCGTATCCTCTACTTCTGATCAATATTCTATGAACTTTGCTTCTGAACAAACGTTTTGCAATTGTGCTTCTGAACTTTTGCTTCTGAACAAATGTCTTGCAATTGTGCTTCTGAACTTTAACGGGCAACCTTCTTAGAAAATATTTCTCATTGAGAACCTTCTTCGATTGCATCATGGTTTACGTTGATTTTCAATCAATCTTTCCTTGTAGAGAATCCTCCAATAAACTCGTTTCTTTTTTGGTTTCCAAAAATATGGATCCTTTCCTTTACATTAGAGTAAAATAAGGAAACTTTTTTAAAAATTCAAAGATCATTTCCATAAACTTATGGCATAACAGGAAATTAAATAACATTCCTTAAGTATCTCACTTTGCAGCACAACTTACGATATATAACATTCCATAACAAGATAATGTCTAATTCAAATTAGGAAAGCACAAGATTCTTTCTCAACCATAATATCATGCATAAAGATATCTCTTAAAAAAAACGTTTCAAAGCAAGATAAGATCGGATAGCATCAATCAAATAAATCACATTATCTCCAAGAAAGATATCAATTGATCACTTAATCTCATCTCACAAAATACTAAAGATGCACCACATGATTTTTTTATAAAAACAAATTTCTAGCACAACTAATTATTTGAACACGACATAAAAAAATGAATCAATCAAAGTGCAATATCAAGTACAATGAGAAATTAGATAAATGGAATATGTTCGTAAAGCAAACATAACAACATACCAATTTCTCTTTCTCTTCCTTTTTTATTCCCTACAAGAAAATCAACTCATCTTTTCTTTGGTACCCAAATGAATTTGGGTCCATTCACATTAGAAGATTATCGAAACTCCGAGAAGTCTATTTCGATTGTCTCCAATCTTTTTGACATTCTTGCGTGTGATGAATTGAATTCTAAAAGTTTGAATATTTAGAGAAGTTTCGGCCAACAGGTTTTGAAATGTTTTCACAAATAATTTTTGGAAACAATACTTGGAGACTTACCCTTTAGTCTTTCCTTGACATTTGAAAAATCATTTTTGATCAAACTCTTTCCTTTCAAAACAAGTCCTGATTTATTAAAACATGAAATTGGCATAGAAAGAACGGTTTCTGAATATTTTGGATTGAGAGAAAACTTTTTGGAAACTTTTGAAATTTCTTCTTTTAAATAAGTATTCTCTTTTGCAAACAAATCTCGATTTTCTTTCATTTGTGAAAATTCCTTTTGTGAAAACTCAATCTTTTCATTATTTGAAATTTCCTGTTGCCTCAACTTTGTGTTTTCCCTTTTCAATTCGAAGGTCTTCTTAATAACAAGTTTGTAATCCAAGCATAAATCGTCAATATAATCACAAACTTCTTCAGGAATTTTAGAATGGTATACCTCAATTTTTTCATCTGAATTCGAATTTGCCAAGAGACAAATATTTGCTTAATCTTCATCACCATCTTCGCACTCATTTTCACTTGAAGTCTTTGTTTTTGGAGCCTTTTTGGACTTTTCATACTTGCCTTTATTTTTCTTTAGCAAAGAACAATTTGGTTTGATGTGTCCCTTTTTTCCTACATTCAAACAAATTACATCCGCACCTTCTTCTCTATCACCAAAGGTCTTCTTTTGATCAGATCAGCTTATTTGAATGGCTTTTTCCCTTTAAATTTTCTTCCCTTCATGGCCATTTTGCTAAACTTCTTTACCATGCGAGCAAGCTCTTCATCATCTTTGAAATCTGAATCGTCAGAATCAATGTTAGATTTTAAAGCAATCAACTTCTTACCTTTCGTATCCTTTTCTTTGTTAACCCGTTCTATCTCATACAATTGTAGAGTCCTAACAAGTTCATCAATGGATAATGGTCTAATTGTTTGACATTCTTGAATGGATGGTTTAATGTAGTTCCAATCATCTGTAAGTCCTCGAAGAATCTTGCGAACCTACATAGATTCAGAGATAGGAGCACCTTGCCTTGCAAGACCACTTGTTAGTATTTGAAATCTATCAATCTTATCAGCAATCGACTCATCCGGCTTCATCTTGAAAGCTTCATAATAACTTAGAAGAATGCTAAGATTAGTTTCTTTCACTTTGTCAATTCCTTGAAATGTGACATGAAGTATGTCTCATATAGCTTTTGTTGATTGTTTCTCTGCAACACAATTGTATAAAGGAGTGGATAACGCGTAGAAGAGTGCATAAACATCTTTGGAATTGAGTCCTTGTTTTTTTGTTCGTTTAGTATTCAATAGGGAAGGAGCATGAGCATTGTTCCCATTTCCAAAAGTTTCAGCAATGGTAGGATTTACTCCTTTAGCCACGACATCCCACATAAGATTGTCTAATGCCTTGAAGAACCACTTCATTTTGTTGCACCACATGTTGTAATCTTTCTCATCGAAGTATAGTGGTTTGTTGCCACGGTGTAAGTCACCTGTTCCCGAGAAGTTATTGCTAGACATAGTAGATCTTTAACTCTCAAGTAAATAACACTTCACAAATATGAGCGACCTGCTCCGATACCAATTATTGGATCTAGCAATATCACCTAGAAGGGGGGTGAATAGGTGATTCTAAATAATTTTAACTAGAAAATCCGAAATTAAAAGAATCAAGTCAAAATGTACATAGAATCCGAATCTGAATCTGAATATGTGCAGCTTTGATTCCGAACATGAGTATGCAATTTCTCGATATGCAGATTCAGAATATGAGCACAAATATGCAATATTATCAATCAAAATGATAAGAGTTTAGAGATAGAGAATTTGCACACGACAATTATGGTGGTTCGGCTTGGATCAAACTTACGTCCACTTTCCCACACCGATAGATGATTAATTGGATTCCACTAGATGAATCAACGAAGGTTTACAACAAGTGATGATACTCTTTTTGATAGTTCACACTATCCTTCCTCAATCACTCTTACAAAACCTCTCAACGATTGTCATATAAAGCTTAAAGGGCAAGTATGAATATGAATCTGAATAACTCTAGCACATTGGAATTTATGATTCTTATCTGACATCGTAGAAGCACCATGGATCTCATTCTATACTCCTTCACCCCCAAACTAGCCATTGGGCAGGTCTTCAAAGGATTGTTCTTCAATCGCTAATTGGACGCTATCAATCTTGATTGAATGAGACCGTATCTAAGGAGATTTGATTACCATTGGTGTAGAATCCGAACCATTTAGATTCCATCGCCCATACAACCGAATCTTCGGTTTTCATAAGTAGAGTTCTTCAAATATGGAAGTTTTCTTGTCCCATGGAAGGTAATTTCCAATCAAGGATATTCTATCAATCATGCTATAGAATAATCCTATCAATCAAAGATTACAAACTTCCATAAATACCTTATTAGCAACGGACATATGTCAGCCGTGGGTCTTTAGAATCTCGAATCAACATATCTCGCAGCTTCCGAACAATCTTCAGAAACAGACTTTAGAAGCATAAATAGTCTTCTACATCTAAATACTTTGTTGTGTCCGAACAGTCTTCATAAACGAAACTAATCTTCAGAATGTATAATATAGATGCAATATCTTGAGCTCCATCTTCCGGTCCCTCTAAGCATATTGGCAATTGCGGCTCTACCTTGTTATTCATCTATCCAAGGTCCTTCCAAGCTTTACCGAACTTTCTGTTCCAGGCTTATTCACCTTCGACTTAGGTATCTCAAACTTGTAAACACCTCTATACCCAATGCCTTGCTCACCATTAATAGATAACTCATAACTTTCAGACATTCCGTTAATACACCATCCGCATAATGGCTTGTGCTTCTTTCATCCGATTCTACACAACCAATAAACACATTAGTAGCCTTTGATTATTTTGTCATCTTCAAAACATCATAAGGGATTTTCTCTAACATATGCCTCCTACAAGTTAAGAAAACCTATAAGTAAAACAATACCCTTAGGCATTCGCCTCTTGCTTACATGCGCTCGTATTTTCGTCCAATCTTTTGCATGTATCCTATCATATGTACTAAAATATTAAAGAAAAATAAAATTAGTAAGGAGTTAAGGATAGTCCATCACAAGTTAGTACCGGAGCAGGAGGATCGAGGATCGGGTCCTTACATATTTGGTATCAGAGCAAAAGGATCGAGGAACGGTCCTTACAATACTCAAACTAAGCCACACTATCTCCTTTATTTTCACTAATTGGGTATAGCATCGTAAGGTGTCATACCCCGATCCTCTAGTTCACGGCATCCCTACTAAATCGCCTCGGGTCATAAAGGATAGCGTTCCAAGCACGCTATCCACCCTTGAGATTAATTATGCATGTGGAAACGTATAATACTCCTGGACAATAACATATCACAAGGATAGGAAAGCATGAAATACATCAACTCAGAAACATCATTTCATTTACATACATGTCTTGACCTAACAAAGATATTACACTATTCAGCCCTATACTTCGGGGTGGCTCTCTAAGACCAACAAAAAGGGTAGATAGGTCGGAAAAGGTTATTTTCTCATCTACTCCAATAGAGGGGCTATGTCACCTAGTCCTCATCAACTTCAAAAAGGAACTACTAGCTTCCTTACCTTAGACCCGAAAATGGTAACCACAATAGGGTGAGATAAATCTCAATGAGTCAACGCCTAAGCCCGATTAGGACGTTGATTCGCTCAGAACCTCTACTAAGCAATCATAGAATCATAGCACAAATATCTCAATCACATGCAAATTTACCTATCAAGAGTCACACATAAGGCAATGTATAACATGACACGACAACCATATCAATCAATCCACTAGCAAGGCACCACATCAACTTACATACATAATCCATCACACATAGCCAATTATTAATGGCTAACAGGTCCGGCACACTAGGCGGTTGGTGCCTACACACTAGGCGATTGGTGCTCTACTAGCGGGACTAGGCTTCATCCCTTACTTCCGGCGACGGCATCCAATAATCAGTGTGATTCCGATCGTTAAGGCACGGAACTACCAAGAATCCCTATAGGGGCTTCAATCCGTTATAAGCCGCAACCGGCATCACGAGTTGACGTGCATCCAACAAGTCGTGGTATTCTGATCGTCACGATACAACATTGTCGGGAAACCCATTATATGACTAGTTAAGCACATTCGACAAACAACTGGTTCATATTCCCATAATTAGTCAAATACTCATGCGACGTGCTCAAAACCCAGCCAAAGGCCATTTTCATGTTAAAACATGCAGCTTGAGTCCATGCAAGGTCATATGAATGCATAGAATTATCAACTAAACTTTGCATCTATTACAAGGTGGTTAACCCCCAAACAGTCATTCAATCAACTAGCAACTAATCAATATACTCAATCAAATAATTGATATAGACGATTGATCAACAATGCCAATCAATCCAATTACAAGTATTTCATCCAATTATACTCATTTAAGTCAATTCATTCATCGATACAATAATAACCAACACGATTCGTCAATCGTTCGTATGCTCATTCCTAACCAATCGCTCGGTGGTAATCACTCAATAACAATCATCCAATCAATTGATTCTAATCCCAAATAGTCACAATTTCCTAGCTAATCAAACTAACCTAACTAATTATGGCCATTTAGCCTAAACCAAGTTTCTAACCTAAACCGACCCTAATTAATCTACCTAAACACTCTAATAATCTAATTAACTAATCCGAACACAATTAGCATCCTAACCGAGGATTAGAGGTCAACTCACAATCAACGGCACGAGATGGCCATCGCACAATCCTTGAAAAGTTTCGGGCTTGGGTTTGGTTTCTCTGATAATCGGCCCAAATTCTCGATCACATGAGCCAAATTCCTCGGACACTTGGCCTATGGTCTTGGCATACGGCCCTAAACACATGGGCTAGGCTCACTGGGTCATGGCTCGTACGAACAAGGCGGAGGATAGGGACATCGAGGCTTAGTTTCTCGGGCTTCAAAACGGGTTCACGGGTCACGAACTAGCTAGTAGCTCGAGGGGGTGTTCGAACATGGTGCGAGGTGGTCGGTGGTGGCGGAGCTAGGCGGAGTAGGTTGGAATCGGGACCAAGAAGTGATGGCAGCAGCAAAATAGGGGAGGAAATAGGGGTATCTAAAACGGCGTATGGTGTTCAGGTGGGTTAAGCTTGGCTCTCGAGGTTGATGGTTGTCAGACCGAAGAAGAGGACGGCGGATGGTGTGGCTGGAGAGGTCCAGAAGCAGCGGCGGGAGGCGAGCGATGGCGAGAGCAAATAAGTAGACTTATACGTAGGATAGGGGCAGCGAGCCAACACAGGGGATGTCGGGGCTCTAGGGCCGAGCTGCGATGTCGATGAAGCAGGGTGTGGTGGCTGCGAGTCTTAGGAGCCGGGGGTGACGATAATGGTGGTTGGGTGGCATCGGACCCTCCGGAACCAAAGCAAAGCAGAACCACATGTAGTAACAATGGCAGAGAAGAAGGTAGAACAGAGCGAGCAAAGACAGGGTAGATTGGTTTCGAGGCTACTTAGGGCTTGTTGGATGGCGTGGGGTCAACAGAGAGGTGGCGATGACGAGATGAAATGGTGGTGAGCGGAGGTCGAAGGGCTGGAGAAGTGAGGGATGGTGTTCGGTGGCTTGGGGGTCTGTTGCTTGAACAAAACAAAGAGTGGGAGAGAAGAGAAGTCGGTGAGGAGGCCGGAGCGTGAAGGAGAAGAAAAGAGGAAGGAGGGAGAAAAGAAAAAAAGAGAGAAATAATGTCAAGTTGCAAAATTTGACTTGGGGGATAGAATTAATGAGATGAGTCCCGTGGCGAGTTGACCATTCCATCCTGTAGTAAATAATATCCAGGGGCAAAATGGTCATTTCGGATTTTGACTAGGGGCATTTTGGTAATTTGATATTTCAGGACGGTTGGGATATTGTTCAACCATTGGAGGGTGATTTGGTCTTTTCCCAGGTCTTACTTAATCAGAGTTAGGCTCGGGCACGAGAATTTCGATCCTAAAGCGCAACGATTAAACAATCGAAGCCTGAACTAATCCGATCGACGCCTCGAAAATATCCAATTCTCGTCAATTAATTCCTTAAAATCCAATGTCTCATAACAAACTGAAATTCAATATCAAACATTTTATTGAATTCAGATATCTTGCAGATGTTGAAATTCTAGGGCGTCACATAAGGAGTACTTACATGTGTGACATCATAATGTCAAAAATTTTAAGTAGCCTTTCCACATAATGCTCTTGAGTAAGCATTAGGCCACTTTAACTTCTAAAGATTTTAACACCCAAAATGACATTATCTACTCTCAAGTCCTTCGTATTGAATTTAGAGGTCAAGAAAGATTTTGTTTAGTTTAGAACACCAATGCATGTGCCAAAATTTAAGCATGTCATTAACATAAGCAAATAACGGGAAAAGTACACTAGAAGTGCCATAACTTGTGTACGGCGTTCACTTGAGTGCCATAACTTTCAAAACGTTCACTTAAGTGCCATAACTTTTAAAAATCGTTCACTTGAGTGCTATGTCGGAACAAAATTGTTCACTTGAGTGCTACAAGAACTTTTCCGGCATGCCACGTTAGCTTTCCGACATCTACAAGAACTTTTCCGGCGTGCTACGATAATTTTTCCAGCGTCTACAGTAACTTTTCCAGCTGCCACATCAGCTTTTCCGGCTGCCATGTCAACATGGCACTCAAGTGAATGATTTTTAAAAGTTATGGCACTTAAGTGAACGTTTTGAAAGTTATGGTACTCAAGTGAACGCCGTACAAAAGTTATGGTACTTCTAGTGTACTTTTCCCGCAAATAACTATAGATTCATCATCAAGGATAAATCCAATGGAGGAAAATCCATTATTAACTAGAACATGATCCAATTTTCCATATCATTACTTTGGTGCTTGCATTAAGCCGTATAAAGTTTTAAGGAGTTTACAAACTTTTCTTTCTTGGCCATGAAGGTTACTGCCCTACAATTGCACCATGTAAATTTCTTCTTCTAAATTAGCATTTAGAAAAATAGTTTTAACATCCATTTGGTGAACAACTTTATAAATAGAAGCTAAGGCAATTAAAACACAAATGGATGACTAGTTACTAGAGCAAAGATATCAAAATAATCAATATTTTATTTTTTGAATAAAACCTTTTGCGACCCACATTGCTTTAAATTCATCAATGGAACCATCGAGATTATATTTCCACCAATTGGTTTCACACATGGTGGTAAATCAACCAATTCCTAAGTACAATTTTATAAAATGGAATCAATCTCAATTCTTAAAGGTTATTCCCAAAAACTACTTTCTTTAGAAGAAATTGCTTCCAAGTAAGGTAAAATATCATTTTCGACATGATAAGTATTCATTTCGAAAAGCAGTTTATTTCCTTGATCTTTTACTCCTTCTCAATTCATTATTTAACTTTTTACGATCATTTTTATAAAGAGGTGCAGGAGTAACAGTAATAATTATTAACGACAGATTATGTTTAAAAAGACTGCATTCTTTGCCTCAACTATTACATTAATGCAAGAAATATATTTACAGCACTCTTTTCAACATAATCAATAAACAGGCAATCAGATGCCTTAGAGCCTATTTTTATTTTCTTAAAACTAGAAGCATAACTTAGAAAGGCATCCCCACACTTTCAAATATTTTAAGTTAGGCAATAAGCCTTCCATAATTCAGAAGGCAACTTATTAGTCTTCTTATATGGTATTCTATTATGGATATAACAGGCGGACAATATAGCTTCTTCTCCCCATAAATTATTAAGATGTTTAAAACTAGAAAGCATATAATCCATCATTTCTTTTAATGTCGTTTTTGTTTTTTTCAGCGACTCCATTTGAGTAGGGAGAATAAGGAGGGGCAGTTTCATGATTCCTTATTTTTCACAAAATACATTAAGCATACTCACCAACTCTATCTAATCTAACTCTTTTTATCTCTTTATTCAATTGATTTTCTACCTAAGCCCCCATTGATTGTTTTAAATCACCTAAATTAGTATGAATTCAGCTCAACAATTCGGAATCTCTATTTACAAAAATACAAGGCTTTTTAGTTAATTTTGTTATAGCACATATTATACATAATTAAAATATATTTTTTAAGCCCATAAATTAAACCTCCTTATTTCATTTTCTTAATATAAGGAATACTAACATGTCATAACCTACCACACTAGAATTTAATAGATTCAACCAACTAAGAAGTAGTATTTTCACCGATAACATTTGAAACATTAAGAATAAAAATTCCCTTATTACGTAAACCCTTTCCCACAAAGACAATTTTTTTGTCATTATAATCTTGTCGGATTAGAATGGCACCTTCACCCCAACCGTTCTGAAAACAGCTATAGAAACCATGTTTCCCTTATAATAGGGACGTGCAATAAATCATTCAAAGCCCAAGTCTTGCCGGATGTGAGTTTGAGAAGAATTTTTCATTTCCCAAGAACTTAAGTAGTTCTCGAATCACCTAAATAAATAATCTATTATCCTTCCTCTATTGGAATGTGGGAGAAAGTGCATTTTTTCTTGCACAAATATGCCTGGTGCTTCCACCCATGCTGTCACTGTGTTACAATATTGGCTTGGCAAATGAGCGCAACAATTATGTCATTGGAGTCATCTACTTCAACTAGGTCATCTTTTGGTTTAGATTATCATTCCCCATTATTTTCTTTCTGCACTGTGTTGCATGATGACTTGGTTTACACAAAGAAAGCAAGAGCATCTATTTTTTAAGGTAGGGTGAGCAACTTTGGGTTTATATTCAAGTTCTTTGTTATTGTGCTAGTTTAGGTGATATTGAAGTTTGCCTTGCACCAAATTTGCCCTGATAGCAATCTCCTTAGCTTTGGAAGCCTTGATCTCCTTGCGGATTTTGTTCTCAATGATTATATGCAGACCAAATCGGCTAGTGACATTTGCTTGTCATTGTGGTCGAGTTCTTGCTTGTAATCATTCTAAGATTCTGTCAGCTTTTCAATCAGCAACCCCATAATAAACTATTCTTGCAAATTGATGTTTTCTGCCTTCAAGCCCTCCACCGGCTTGTGATTTTCATTGACCTGTGTCTTGATCTCCTTATCATCAAACATTTCTAACCGACAATTAATTTTCAATCACGAACAACTGTCTACCCACATCTTCATAGTTTGCTTTGGAGTCGTGGAATCCCATATTTATTTCTCTTCTATGTACAAATAATTGACATCAATCAATTCACTAAAAAAGTACTAACAATTATGTGCCTACATACTTTGTTAGCCTGTATCCATTGTTCTCGTAGCTTAGTATCAGTCGGTTTGGGCCCTGTAAGTGCGAAAGCGACTCCATGCACATCCAGTATAGACAAACTCTTTCTTACTGCCTTTTGAAGTTGTTTCCATTGAAAACTTCAATTTTTGATATGTCCAAAAAAATGGTTTCTCATAGGATGAATGTAATAATGGTGGCAGCGCAACTGGAGCTGTGGAGATAGAGGCATTAGTGGGGGCAATGGCGACAACGTCAGTGGTAAAGGCAGCAGTTTCAATTTAGGAACCCATAGAAGTTATCATTAAGATTGTTTTCAAAAGAGTGTTGAAGAAGAAAAAAATCTAAGGCGTCTAAGCATTGTTCTGAATGATAATTTCGCTCTAGAAATAGGAACAGCAACCCAGCAAATTATTGGAAAGAAAAAAGAGAATTTATTTTTTTAGCATATTTTGATTGTGATTTGGAGATTCTCTTAAAAGGCCAATAAATGAGAGGGTTAATAAAGAAATAAATAAAATCAAACGTTACAAAGCCAATACAAATTGATTGCAGTCATAACTTTCATTAAAGATGTTACAAGTCAAAGGCTTTGAATACTTCAAAGCAATTGAAATACCAGTCCATTTATGTATCAATAGAGGAGGGGCATTCATGCACATAGAACGGGTAGAATAAATAGATGATCACGCAACCTAAGCAATCATTGCATGGGTCACACGTCTCAAGCAACCCCATCGGGGTCGCGCAACCCAAGTGAGGAGAGCCTAAGGTCGCGCAACCTCAGACAATACTCACCCAGGGTCACACGACGCCAGGCGGCCCTTGCCGCTTGAGGTCGTGAGACATCAGATAATGATCGCCAGCATCAGAGTTGGCTCGAGAGCGGCCTAAGCCCTTCGCTATAGTTGGCAAAGGTTTTGAGTTATTCTAATAAGAAAAAGAAAAAAAAAAGGGGAGGGGGGGGTGCAATCAAAGTCCTCTGCATGAAAAAATGGTTCCAAAAGCTATTTAAGACTTTTTACCAAATAGTAATTGCTTTTCAAAAAATTCATTTAGCCCAAAAGTATTTGCAAATTCTCAAACTTTCCTTCAAATACGGAACCAATGGCACCCATCGTATGGAATTTCTTGGACACGAGCTACTTGCTATTGTGCACAAACCTAAGCTCCTCGTGAACCCCAAATCCTCTCTCGACTTGACTCGCTCTCCGTCCAACCAATCACTCTCACGCCGCTGCACACCCATCTTCTCTGCCTGCGATTGAGATCGAGAACTTGCGAACGAGGAAGTTGCTCAAGGTCATCTTTCTTAGCCCCAGCAGGTGCGCTTCTAGGGTTTCCTTTGATCTCTCCATTTCCTTTTGTGCTTTCTTTGTTTCCCATGTTGGGCTGGCTTGGTTTAAGGTTGGCAAGACGTCATTGATGAGCCAGAATCCTTTGGCTAGCACTGAATGGTGATTTTGTCGAATCTCTGTTTCTTTTGTTTCCATGAAATTGTGAGATTCATCCACTTCGGAAGGCCCTGTGTTGTGGGTTGCTCATGCTATCCCCCTTGGCTGATGTGGTTGTGGTTGGTTTTATAAATCCACTAATCAGGGCTTTGTGTTAGCATGTTCAAATTCCCCTTGGCTGATGTGTTTGAGGTTCTAGCAGTCTCGACGAATCTCTCGAGCTCTCAGCGTGTAACAAACTAACAATTATCAGTTCTAGATGCTTTAGACCAGCTACCAGTGTTCGTCAAGCGAAGAACCAGCAAGCAACAAGAGAATCACAGTACCACCAACACCCCTATGGTGTCCCTGCAGTCCTTTGTGCATCGAAGCTTCATGACGCGGCCCTGCATGACGAGTTCCTTACCTTCATCGCGAACAGGCCTTCTACTGGTCGTCCTTTGGTCTGATAAACTTAGGTAATTTCCCATACTTGTTCAATTCAAATAAGTCTATTACCTAATTTGAAAGATTATTCAATTATAACTTGATTTGGTGTGTGATTTTAGGCGATTTCCAAATAAGATATTTCTTTTTTCAAGTCATGCATATAATCGAGAATTCAATCTTTAAGACTTAAGATTGCATTCTCGATTACCTCTATTTCCTATTCTATGCTAAGGTGAGTATTTGAATTATATGGGCATGTGTTTTTTTTTTTTTTGGGTGAAGTTAGTATGTATATAACTTTCCCAAGTGCCAAGTACAAAGAAGAGACCGAACACAAAAACCTCGTACCCATTAGTACACTTGGACGTGTCCTAACGAGTGCAAAGTTGTAGCGGCCCTACAAGATACACGAAGGCGAAAGCATAACAACCAAACAGCCAAACAACGGCCTAGTAGGTAAAACAAACCGGCCAAACATTAAAAAAAAAAAAAAAAAAACACAAAAGTGGCATCCGGTCAATCTTCGAAGATAGAGGAGGAGAGGCCCCAAAGTCTCCGAATACGCCTATTGCAAGCAAGTTCTTCAACCCGCCTGAAAGAGAGACCTTTGTCTCTCACCACCTTGACAAGGTGTTTGAAGATAGCTGGCACAAAAAGAGCATTGTCTCCGAAGAGGATATTGTTTCTCTCGGTCCAAATGATAAGGCATAAGGCTCCAAGAGAAAACCTAGCAATACGATGAGCAAAGGACCGACCTCCAAACAATTGCATAGCCCGGCGAATGAAGTCATCCCACGGATGATTCCGCCAAAGTAAGTTTCATTTGGTAGCCCAAAACAACACAAGAGATCCCGTGATAGAATAGCCAAAAAACAAGTGATCGATAGAGTCCGTTCTAACCCAACAAAAAGCACAAACCCCATGCTCAATTCTACGATACTACAACAGCAAAATCTGAGTTGGCAAGTAGTTTACAGTGACTAACTAGAGAACGAAAGCATGTCGAGGGATTATAGAACAATCCCGGATAAAAGAGTTCCATTGCACAATTGGAGCCCTTACCCCGATGGCAACCCAAGCTGAAGCAATCAAAAAAACACCAGAAGGATGACTCTACCAAATGAACTTATCATTCCAACCGTCCACAAAAGAGGGGGCTGGCTGCGGCCAAGCCAAAAAGGTGGACAAGGTCTCCGATCATTGCCAATCCGAGGCATAGAAGGATCGAACCGTAGAGTTACGAGGAATCCTGGAACGGTATATATCCCCATCCGTGAAGAGCCTATAAAGGGGTCCTCTATCATGCCACCAATCAAACCAGAATGAAGTGCGTAAACCATCCCCAATCCTCCATCTAAATTGCCGGAAGAAATTTGAGCGGAGGTCGAAGATTTTCTTCCAAGTCCAAGAACAAAAGGTAGGTTTAGTGTCCACCCAAAAAATTTTGTTCTTGAGAAAATTTGAATGTATCCACTTACACCACAATGACTCTTTATCGGTGAATAGGACCCATATATGCTTAAGTATTACTGCTCTAATACAGTCAATCAATCTACAGATTTTGAGGCCATCCTCCTCCTTCGACATACACACATCAGTCCAAGGGACCTTTGCAACCCCAATACCCAAATCCGGACTCTTCCAAAGAAACTGTCTTAGGATGAGCTCAATTCGAGATAATACTAACATTGGAAGAGTGAAAACAATAGCCCAATATACATGGATGGCATGTAGGACAAATTTAATGAGTTGCAAACGACCCGCAAAAGATAAAAACCTTTGGGACCATGAACAAGCTCTAGCAGTAATAGAATTAACCAGGACATTACGATCGGTCTTGCTAAGTCTAGAAACAATGATAGGGACACCAAGATAATGGAAAGGGATAGTACCTTCCCGAAAACCTAGAGAAGATCGAATCTATTCCCGTAGCACATCCGAACCACCAGAGAGGAAAAGCTCACTCTTGTTGGCATTAGGCTTTAAACCGGACCATCTAGAGAACAAATCCAGGCCTTCCTTTAACAAAGTGATAGAGGCCAAATTAGCATTAGCAAAACGTAGGACATCATCGGCGAAGAATAGATGTGACAAGCGAGTGTGTTTGCACCGCCGATAGAACTTGAAAGCCGGTGAACTAGTCTTGGCTTTGAGAATGCCCGAAAAGACCTCCATAACAATAGTAAAGAGGTAAGGAGAGATGGGATCTCCTTGGCAAATACCTCTAGAACTTGCAAAGAAACCATGTAGCTCCCCATTAATCGCAACAAAGAACTTAGGAGAGGAAACACATACCATAATCAACTTGGTGAACATACTGGGAAAGCCAAAAGCTTGTAACACCACCTCATGGAATCCCCACTCAAGAGTATCATAGGCCTTTTGAAAATCTACCTTAACAGCGCACTTAGGTAGATAGGGGTCATGATGGAAACCCACAAATAATTCTTGAGCTAGCATGATATTGTCGCTAATCCGCCGGCCTCTAACAAAAGCATTCTGGAGAGAGCTTATGATGGAAGGCAACATATAGGCAATCCTGTTTGCAAGGATCTTGGTAACATATTTATACACAAAATTGCAACAAGCAATAGGCCTAAAATCAAGCATGGTCGAAACATTAGGGATTTTGGGCACCAAGGTGAGAATAGTGGTGTTGGGCTCTTTGAGTAGTAAACCAGATTCAAAAAAATTCCTAACAGCCAAGGTGACTGAATATCCAATAATATCCCAAAATGCTATAAAGAAATCAACATTGAAATCATCCGGACCCAGCGCCTTACCTTTAGTAAGGGAGAATATGGTACCGCAAATCTCGCCATTTGTGATAGCCCGAGAAAGATAATGGACTTGATCGGCATCCAGAGCACAACTAATGAACTCCTGGATCTCCCGAACTTTCGGTGGGCAAGCTTGAGAAGACCCATTGAGCAGATTTTCAAAGTGCCCCACTATATGCTGCCGAATGGTGTTGTGTTCGATAAGACAGCCCCATCCGAGTCTTCAACCGAAAGAATATGGTTATTTAGATGCCTTTTGTTGATGAAGTGATGGAAATACTTAGTGTTCTAATCCCCTTCCTTCATAGCCAAGGAATATAAATGAGGCTCTATCTTGCCCGATAAGAAAAAGTGGATGAAAGCAATGGAAGATGAGATGGAGTCAATGAGGTCAAAGTAACTTTGGGGACTGGTTAATCTTTCAAAAGGATGCAGAGCCATTGGGAACAAGTAGATTTTCAAAATAAAGCGTAAAGTCGATAGCTTGATTGAGAGATATAAGGCTCATCTTATGGCAAAGGGTTATAATCAACAAGAAGGAATTACAATGAAGGTACCTTTACTCCTGCGTGAAGTTTACCTCAATTCACCTTATTCTAATAATAGTAGTAAGTTTGGATCTTGAATTACATTAGATTGATATAAGGACTGATTTTCTCAATGGAGAACTAGAAGGAGAAATACACTTGGACAAGCCATTCGGTTTGTTAATGAAAGCTAAAAACAAAAGGTATGTCGAATTTTGAGATTGATATATGGCCTTAAGTAGTTTTCATGACAATGTTATATCCGTTTTCATAATGCCAACACCGTAGAAGAGAGTCTCATTTTGTTGCAGATTGGGCCACCAAAGCCCATAGTAGCAAGTCTTTACCTTTTTGATTGGGTTGTTTTATCTCCTCAAACTCTTTTGAACTTATTATATTTCGAGGCTCATTTATCGAGCCCCTACGATTTTTCTAGTTGAATGAAAGTTCTTCGTTTTCGACCAAAAAAAAATAATTTCTACCTGGTACATTTATAATGTCTTAAGGTAATGATGACCTGAGGAAGCGAACAAGGTACCTTGATGGGACATTAATCGGAGATGTCACCGGATGCTTTTTCCTTGCCAGAGAGATTAGAAGGATTGTATTTCCCTAAAAATGAGGAAAATGTACGTGAGAGAAAGGTTAAGGATTGAACTTTTATCTCTTAAATCACTCATCACCAAAGGTTAAGAGTTAATTGTGTTATCACCTATACAATTTCCACTCTCGAAACGTTCCTAGATGGGTAATACGTGCCTAATTCTGTTGGCCCACCTTCCCTATTCATGGAGCCAAAAAGGTGCCTCGTAGGAAATTCTATCGTGTCTTAAACATTTTAATTGATTTTGTTTAGTCTTTATTTTTTTCAAAAGGTGCAAAATGAAGTCCTTTCGGTAAACACCTGAAATTGCTTTTGTTTCACTTAAAAAATTATCAACCGCATATCCTTAAGGAGTTTTGGGACATAACTAGATTTTTCCATAAATGTTGGGGACCTAATTGTACTAATTATAAAATTTAGAGTTCGATTGCATTTTGATATCGGATTCAGGACTTATTGGTGCAATTTTCCTAACATATCGTACCTTCAAGTGATGCTTATACCAAAATTTGCGCGAAATTTGCTTTCAATGAAATACTTTTATCCACTTTTTTGCTTTTTTAGACCGGCGATGAGCGCCCTGGAGACTTAATTATAAATGAAGACACTTACCAGAAAAGTATAAAAATAAAAAATATATATATATATATATATATTATAGAACAGCCACCGGCATTTTTAGTATACTACTATCAATATCAAAGATCGATGAAAAACTAGGCATGGGACCAAAAAAAAAAAAATTTGTTAGAAGAGGACGGGAGGAGCTTGTGCTGGAAAATTAAGGAGGGAAATTGTATTCTTCTTTCAATTACAAAATTGCTCCGAACGACGTGTGAATGCAAGGACTAGAACTAAACGTGGAAAAAGCCAAAAGGACTAGAACAAACCATAACAAAACCTCTCATGATCTTAACAGAGTACAAGAAACATTTCAACCGTACCCCGACAATAAAAATTCTAAGACACAAAACAGCACCTTTGTTTGCTACAATGTAACAAATCCAACTTCTCTCTATCATGCCTGACAAAAAAGACAATTATTTTTGCATTTCGCCGAATTAACCAAGATTAACGAAAAAGCCCTAGAAATCGGCTGCCGAAAGAGGCTCATGCGTGTTGTCTCCGATGAAAATGTTGTCGTACACAATGGCCGCGATGCCGGCGCCGATGAGCGGTCCGACCCAGTATACCCAGTGGTTGGTCCAGGACCAGCTGACCACGGCAGGGCCAAAGGAGACGGCCGGGTTCATGGACGCACCGTCGAATGCTCCGCCGGCCAAGATGTTGGCGCCGACTATGAAGCCGATCGCGATGGGCGCGACAGTCCCCACGTTGCCCTTCTTCGGATCCACCGCTGTGGCGTACACGGTGTACACCAGGCCGAAGGTCATCACGATCTCGAAGACCAGCCCGTTCCACACGGAAACGTCGGATGAGAGTGAGAATGCCGATGTTTCCTGCACTCAAATAATCAAGAAATAGCTAAATAGATAGGTATACAATTTATAAGATTCAACTGTTCAAAAATCCTTTTATTTTTTGAAATCGTGGTCTATAAGTAATAGCATTGTTGAAATTTTATCAACTTTCAAGCTTAGTATTCACCTTTTAAATGACAATATACTCATGTTTTCAACATAATGAAAAATGAATAGTAAATTAGAAATGGTGGTGTTGAATTATTTATGGTAAAGTTGGCTTCCGAAGAATCTCTCTATCGGATTTTGTAGGATCACATGAGTGATTTTCGGAGAGTTTGACTGGACTTTACCATTCCGCCAGTGGCGAACTTCAAGAGGAGGCAGGCCACGACCGACCCGAGCAATTGCGCGATCCAATACAAGATGCCCCTCAACAACGTTATGTTCCCTCCTAGGAACGCCCCGAATGTCACGGCCGGGTTCACGTGGCCGCCCGATATGTTCGCGCCCACCGAGACCGCCACGAACAGCCCGAACGCATGAGCTAGCGCCGCCGCCACTAGTCCCGCCGGGGTGGTCGATCCGTTGTCCGTGATTTTGTCTGACGAAAATAAGGAAATGACGCGAATTATGAAGTTGGTCATGGAAAAACCTGTTTGCTTAGGTGGTTGGTTTAATTTTTGTGTATGGGGACGTCTTTCGATACACATGAGGGGGACAGCCTCGTGGCTATGCAAATAAATCCAGCTAGACATTCCTATCTTATGAAGAAGAAAAAAAACCGTAACAAATGTATTCAAAAGAATGCGGCGACTCACTGAAAGCCATTCCTGATCCCTCGCCGGCGAAGACAAAAATGAGCATGGAGATGAACTCGGCGATCGCCGCCTTGAGCGCATCGGGGTGGCTCGCCTCTCCTGGTGTCCCGATTGCGATCTTGTAGATTGCCATGTTTCTCTTCTTTTTCTTGAGCTGCCTACTGTCTCAGTCTCTTAAAAGCCTCAAGCTTTCTCTTGATTCCACACTTGTGGGGGTGAGGGTACGTGCTCACTCTGTCCCCCTTTATATATCCCCTAGATTATCGGCGGTGGAACCGGTATGGCCAGTTTCCGGTAAAACTAACAGAAACTCGCGCGCACGAGGCTAATGACAGTGGGGCGGTGGAGAGAGGCCGCACGTCGGTGGCTTTTACAGCTCGTGACCGCGACGTGTCACTGGTCCCGGCGCTGCCACGTGTGGGGCCGTGATGGAACGGGGGAGATGTGCGGTGAGATCGACGGCCGACCTATGACGTGGCGGGACCCGCTCTATGATTCACGGGGGGAGGCGTCGCGATGGTCGGCGAACCGTTGGATCATTGAACCGCCCATCTGAATATTTCAAAATTGGAAACAAGTGGAAAGGGCGAGAGCTTGGGGACTGTTTCATCACGCTCGCGTGGGGACCACCGGAGTCGTCAAGTCAGCATCATCACGCGCCGTCCAAAAAGGTGGGACCCCTACTTGGCGGGACGATAGACGAACGTGATGGAAAGAGAGTTCGGCTTCTTCTTGATATTGGCGTGATGTCAATGATTGGAGAGTATTGAATTTCATGGAATTCAATTGGGTAGTTTATGCGCATTTGAGTCTCTCAAGTAGCGTAGTAGAAGAAATAGTATAGGCATTTGCCAGAAGCACGAGGGACTAGGGAGAGTGTAAGCTCAAATGGATGGATTGATTGGGATTCCTTAAAGCCATAAAGTTTTCTCGTAATTTAATATAGTCACTCCGATCACTTTTCGCCGATAAATCGTTGACGAAGTTATGAAGTCATCACCGCCGTCCTCCGTGGCACATCAACGCGCAACGATTTGCTGCGAAAAATTGGCTTACATTGAAATTTTTTCCAACAATTTAGAATTAAATGAATTGAATTGAAAAAATTATGATTGAATTGAGAAATATACGATAAGCTTATTAGGAGTGATTCGACAATTTTCTCCCTAAATTTCGGATGTGAATTTTTTCCTTAACTCTAAAGGATCCCAATCCTTCCCCAATATGTTTGAGTTTTACTCTCACCCTCTTTTGTGTAAATAATCACCTATTATTTGGAAACCCATCCGGCTTTGAAGATCTCCCAAATATTGCGTAGCTATCCTAAAAAATCTGTGAAAAGTGACTTTTTTAACTGTTTGGTAAAAAAATTTCCAACCAAAAAAAATCTATTTGGTAAAAATTTCGACCCATAACAAAAAATTGTTTCGTAGGTTTTGAGGTGTTATACCTTTTGAAGTTTGCAATGATTATTTTATTAGAAGAAGTATCGTACACGAACCCTTCATAAACATAACAACAATATATACATTACCTACCATAATTACAATAATGATACTGATTTTAATTAAAATATTAGTATTATAAAATCAAATTAATTGATTTTTCCTAGAAGGAAAGGTTAGCAACTTTTCTAGAAATTTGAAAGAATAACTAATAAAATTACCACGTTAATCTTATGATAGCAATAATAGTAAAAGTAAAAACATGTTAAATAAAAATCCAATAATAAGAACAACGACAACATTATTAATACTACTATCGTGGAAAAATTACCAAAAAAGTCATAAAACTAATGCGGTTGTGCTAATTTAGTTATAAACATTTTCCTTGCCAATTTTATCTTAAGCCTTTTGCATTTGTGCCAATTTAATCCTTCAAGACCAACTTTAGCAGGTCGGCGGCGACGTAGCGCCGCCGACATTGACGTGGCAATTGCTAATGATATTTAATAATATTTTGAATTATGCTGTATTTTTTTTTTTTTTCTTTCTTTTTATTTACTTTTTCTTTTTTTAGGTTAGGGCCAACGAGGGCGTGTGGCCCCTTGCCCATGTCTAGCGACTTGCCAGACTTAAGCCAGGAAAAAATAAAAAGAAAATAAAGAAAATAAAATGAAAGAAAAAATTCTAAAATATTTAAAAAATTATAAAAAAAAATTATCATCAGAGCCGACGATGTCACGTCGGCGCCAATGGGCCAAAATTAGTAGAAATGATTGAATTGGCATAAATGTAAAATTTTTATGACTAAATTGGCAAAAAAAAATTATGACTGAATTAACACATTTGCAATAGGTTTAGGAATTTTTTGGTAATTTTCCTCTACTACTGCAATTGCTATTGTGATTGTTTTTGTCATCATCATATGGTGAAAAGTAAAAGTTCTAATAGTGCAATTATAAAAGTTGGTAGGAACTCTACAATAATGTGATATCTTTTTTTTGTCATTTTGTACCCCGGTAATGTCACGGCACCTTTTACCAAACGCATTTATCAGGCACGACCATAGTACCCTTTAAAAGACGTGTGGCCAAACGCATGCATTTCGACGCACCAAACGGACCTTAAGTCTTCAATTCCGGGGTCTACTTCTATTCTTGTCTCTTTGTTTATTGGACCGACCATTTTCGGATTGCTCGACGACACCTTTTTTTGGCCACCATTGAGTTTTTCGTCCTCAAGCAAATCTTTAACATCGCAAACAAAGCCAAAGAAAAGTGATTTCTCTGTATTCTCTTTTGAGAAATCAGGATCTTCGAGATGGCCATCTAGGGTTCGTTTCCAAGTCTCCCATCTCACAATGTAAAGCAAGTTTCCAAGTTTCCCATCTCACAATGTAAAGCAAATTATTTGTCCAGTGATTGATCAAATAGAGTTCTTGCTTTCCTTCGATTGCCCGCGTTCAAATTTTAATAAATTTTCCATATGAGTGAAGTCGGCAACTTGCGACGCACTAACCAGAACGGTGATTGGACGGAGTTTCATTCGGCGAGTTTCGGAGGACCCAAAGACAAAGGAACAATAGAAGTCGAAGAACTATCGTCTTTTGATTCTCATATATTGTCATTACTGTACAACGTATATTAGATAATACAATGACATAAATAAACGTATTGGACTAGATAATACAAATTTGTTGGAACATTACCAAATCTATCATAAACCTATTATACGAATACTGAATCTATATATTTTAATTTTTTCGTTGTAGGCCTAACCTTTTGATGATTTTTTTTAATATTGTCGCTACCTAAAATTCAAGAAAGCCTTAGGTTAACGGATTATCAGGTTTATTAAATTAACTAACCTAATTCGGACTCTCCCAAGTTTTACCAAATCGCAACTTAGATTTAATTTCATGCAAAATTTATTTAATTTGGAACCGCCACTAATAATTCTTGGTAGATCGATTATAAACCTAAATAAAATAGTGGGAGAACTATTTTATTTCTGCGAATCTGAAAAAACGAGTCCGGGGGCTTGGTTACATTAATTGAAAAAATTAATGTCATTTCAGTACCAATTTTCATGAAAAATCCATTTTAATTGATGATGTGAATTGAATGATAGACTTAGGAAAATGTGACATGGACAATATGATATGCGAAAAAATGAGTGATATTTTTTTGTATTTTTGGAAATAATGAAACACGCAAAAGAATGAATAAAGATAAACAAAAATACCCATAATATACCTTTGATTCCGATTTTTCCGATTAATTCACTCATTTCCAAAGATTAGGGCTATAGTAGAATTTATCCGCTATGTACTCGTGGACTCGAGTCAATATGTCGGTAAGGGTATAGAATAACATCATCCCATAATACAAAGAGCATATTACGAAATTCTATACAAATTATAAGTCTCATTCTATAAGATCATCACTAGGGAAATATAATTTAATTTTCGAAGAGTCTAAGCATAACGGAGAATATCTTATGGGCATGCTTGTTTATAAATGTGTAAACTATATAATATAAGAAGAATCAAACAACCATGACCAAAGGGCAAGCAAGGAGGGACTACTTTATTTAAATTCTTGAAAATTAGAGAGTGGTGGCCGAAAAGATTCAAGCAGGGTCCACCTTTTCTCATCCAAAATTTGATTTAATTTTTTAGAAAATTATCCTTTAAGATTTGCAAAAATAGTTTCAAATAATTCTCAAAAACTCAAATCTTATCCAGTTAAGCCAAAAATTATCTATAACATCAAACATCATTAGAAAATCCACGAGATAATGCCCAATATCCACCGGATAAACATTCCAACCAACCTCGCATGTTAGAGATAATTATCAACATCAAAAGTTTATCCGGACGAATTAGATATTATCCAATTAAGAAATTCTAAAAAAATCAGATAAAGTGCAATTCAGCACAATCATTATCCATAACATGAAAAAGATGATCAAATAGTCACTAGATAAGATGACTCAACGAATCACAATAAAAATCAAAACAAGATTCATCAAGAAAAAAATTTGGCCACTATGAGGATGAGCCGAAATTAAGTCTTGAATCCAAAAATTCTTATCTTTTCCAAATTATCCAATTTGATCTTCACAAAAGTTGAGCAATTTGTTACTTTGAGAAAAGAGTTTTTCCAACCAAAATTTAATAATTCCCAAAAGTATCATAAAACTCACCCAATCTCATTATCAAATTGAATTAACTTGCGAAAATCAGAATTTTAGACAACAAGGTCAATTTTCGGTTTTGGTCATGAATTGCTAAAAAAGGCTTGAACTTTTTCAATTTTTATCGCAAATCGTTTGTGTTCATAGGGGTACAAGAACATAAATATAAGTCACCAATCAAACAAGCATAGATTCGCAATCAAAAGTTAAGGAATCATACTTTTTTCAAGCCAAATTTTCAGTACGCGCAAACTTGGATAATCCACCCAAAATTGCTATCTTTTGAGATTGATTCGAGCTCCTATTTCACCAAGACTCTAACACAAGATGATTAACCTTGTTACTCTTTGAGTATCGAAGGAAAAAGAAACTGTTTTAACACTTAAACAAGGCTGATCCGCAGCTGGGCAGTGCGCTAGACCGAAGGGCAATTCGAGTGGACGGCGGGCTGATCAAGCAACGCCCGAGTGGTTGCAAGAGATGGCGACGATGAAGGATTTTGTCATAGCTGTGGAGGACAAATCACCGTCGGGCGAAACTACTTGGACGACCACTTGGACTGCTGTGGAATCACTTGAAAACGCAGGAAGACCTTGGGTTGATATATGTGCCTCCTTCGAGTCAGTTCATGATGTTAGTCCATGAAAATAGTAAATAAAAAAAAGAACAGAACTTCCCTCAACGTCGACAACATGTGTCCTCCTATATCAAGCTTGGGCACAAAGTGCCACCGTTTCTCTTCCTTTGGCTTTTTAGGAGCTGCATGATAACATTTCTGCTTCTGGATTTCTTTGCCAAAAGTCAATTTGACAGGGAAATCCATTTGGTAAAAAAATTGACTTATGGTAGGATTTTCAACTTCAGTCAAGGTTTTTGGCCAACTTTGAGAGTAAAAGATTTTTACTTCTCCGCTTTAAAATCACTTTTTCGACCACACCGACCTCCGCCCACCAGCCGCCGCCAGCCGCCGCCCACCGACCGCCCGCCGACCTCCTGCCCACCTCCGCCGACAGCCCGTCGCTAGCCGCCAGCCGCCGCAGCCCTCCAGCCGCCCACCCACCTCCTCCGCCGGCCATCTGCCGTCCCCCCCCTCCCGCCGCCGCTGGTCGGTGATCGACTGACCAGCGGCGGCCACTGTCGCCGAAGATTTTGTTAATAATATTTCAAAGTAGAAATTTTCAATCGTTACCGAACGAATTTCTCCGATCAAAAGTCAATCCGGAGCAGAAGTAGAAAAATCAACTTCTGTTTTTAAGAAGAAGTAGAGAAATCAACTTCTAGTCAAAAGTTGATTTACGGTAGAGACGTGTTACCTTGCGCCCCCTTACCTTTGCCTGCAATAAGGTGGTCAAAGAGCAAGCATAAAAACAACGGAAAATTCCAAAAAAGGGTCTCAATTGCCCTCATTTTCTCAAATAAGGGACTGAAGTGAACATTGTTTCAAATAAAGGCCCGAAGCGCTCCGCTTGTGTCAAAGGAGGGCCTGAAGTGCATATTGTTTCAACTAAGAGCCTAAAGGACTATATTAGTCTAAAAAAAAAGGGCTTGAGTCATTTTAGCTAGGGACATTTTGGTCATTCACTATTTTATTTTATTTTTTCCTTTTTATTTTTTTTAAGAAATTTTCAAAAATAACAAAAACAAAAAAAAAAAAAAAAAAAAAAGGAAGAACACAGACAGGAGATTTTTTACCTCCCGCCCGTGGCCGCCGCCCCATACCGGTGGGGCGATGGCCATTGTTACGCCCCAATCCCCGAATACGCAACACCCCTACCAAGTCACCTCAGGTCATAATGGGTAAACATCCTAGGTACGCTATCAACCCACGATATTGTAATGCGCAAGCGGAAACGTATAAACTCCCAATCAGATAAAATAACAACGATAGTAACATAGGATCATCCATAATAGTCGAAATAAAGTTTGTCTCGTCAATATAATACCAAAAGCATATGGTAATTAACCCTATAGAGCTACTGCCGTATGCAACCCCACACTTCGGGGTAGTGCTCTAAGACTATCGGAAAGGGACTAAAGTTCAGGCGGGATTAAGTCCTCATCTACTCCAAAAAGAATCGAGTCGGTATAGCTCCCGTCAATAACTGGCAAAAAGCCTACAACTCCCAAAGTCATAGTGGAGGGTCGCAATCGGAGGTCGGCGATCGTTCGGAAGAAGGCTCAATGATATCATCGTCAATCGAGTCGGGATCGGGATCGGTATTGGGGTCTACGATTTCCCCGTCCGATGTATGAAGATCCATCGGATCCCGCACACGAGGGGCTGGGCGAGGCGGCCCATCGAAACCACGATATGGACTACTAAAGGACTCTCCCTCATTCAAGATCCAGACTTTGAAGACATGAGCCACAAGTTGTGGCAAACCTTCATCCATCCGGATCGTGGTGATATGGAGTTCCCAAGTCCCGTTTGTGCCTGGTTCCATACGATACACGACATCGAGGGATTGATCGACTAGGACCCCGAACCTAACGATCGTTACGTCATTGCGGACCTGAAAATGTTAACCACAATGAAGTAAGATAAAACTCAATGAGTGTTGCTTCGTCCAAAACGTCGCGTCCATCAACCATATATCACAGAGCAATCAATTTCAATTATAAGCAACTTACTAGCCAGGATACCACACGTAATGCGACATGAACAAAGTATAACAATTATATCAATTTGACACAACTATCACGGCACTTAATTGTTTGTTGTGACCTAAAAAATTCAAAAAATTTCTAGGCTAATGGATTATCAGGTTAATTATTTGACTAACCTAACTCGGACTCTCCCAAGTCCATACTAAATCGCAACTTGAGGTTCAATTAATTAACATGCAATGTATTTTAATTTTGGAGCCGCCACTAATCATTTATGGTAGGTAGATTAGAAACCTAAATAAAATAGCGAGAGAACTATTTTATTCCTACGAACCGTAGATTAAGAGTTCGAGAACTTGATTACGCCTGATTACTCTAACGCTCTTTCGGTACCATTTTATTTCATGAAAAAATCATTTGAGAAGGCAACATTAATTGATTTTAACCTAAGTCACTAACAAAGGTTATCATACGGGTGCACAATCAATTAATGAACATCTAGAAGTCAATATAATCAAGGAAGCATGCGCCATGCAAGATAGTTCTTTTATTTTCGATTTTTTTAATAAATGCATGAAAAACTATGCTATATGCAATGCAATGTTATGAATTAAATGCAAGACTAAACAAGATGGCATGCAAATTAAATTAAATTAATATACAAGTAAGACTACGGTTTAATTAAATTAACTACATGACATATTAATTAAAACCTAGACATGCAATTCTAATACACAATATAAGCTAAAACGCAACCTAATATGACATGGCAAGAAATAATGACATGGCAAAGATGACATGGCATGGATGACGTGGCATGTATGACGTGGCAAGGATGACATGGCATATACGATATGGCAAGGATGGCATGGCATGGATGACATGACAAGGATGAATGATTTTTTTTATTATATTTTTGGATGAATTAATTTCCTAAAATCGAACTATGTCAAAACAATTTTTATCTTGTATATTTTAGAGTTTACATTGACCTAAACCCTAATATATTGAAGATATATTATTTTAAACATAAGATTCTATTTAAACATGCAATTTATATCCTAAGATGCAATCTAATCTAATTATTTACAAAAAGGATTAGATATGCAATTATCTACATGCTACTATTTTTTACATATGCAATTTTCGAATATAGAAGATAAATGAATGCAATCTTTTTTAGAATTTTTGAGATTTCATCATACGACGGATATATTCTGAAAAATATGACAATCAAACAATTCAAATCAAATGAGGAAAGTGAATATGCCAATCAATGTCAATCAAGAAAGTGGATATATCAATCAAGTTTTGAAATATTTCGCGAATATTTGAGTCAATCTTTAATTCGTAATCTTACGATTAACGATTAAACCCAAATCCTTACCTAATCGAGTATTCCATCAATAATCCTAAAGATGGACGTTCTTGATCGTGTGACAAGTTGCGGATTAGGAAAGAAAATTTTCCTAATCAACCTATATTTTGAAAAAATATCCACTTCGATGCAATATTCAAGATATGCAAATAAATCACAAAATAAGCAAGTGAATATATGAAAGTTCAAGATAGGAAATTTACCTTGTCTTGCAAAATTTGCACTTTCCTAATTTGGGTTTTCGAACCACAAATTGCACACCAAGCTTCAAGCGATGGACCGAACGGCTAGGATCTCATGCACTTGAACAATGGTAGATCGGCGGCGCGGTATTTTTTTTTTTTTGGCTGATTTGGAATGGTCGGAGCAACGTAAAACAGGGGATTCGGGGTTCCTGGCTACCCCAAGCTTCCGTGCACGATGACAATGAGGTTGAGGTGGTAGAGTGGCGTCGAGGGAAGAGACTGGAGGCATAAGGAGGTCGTCGAGGCAAGGACGACACCGGGGCCAAGTTGCAGCAGCAATGATAGAACCGGCGGAAACAGGACGGGGCTGCTCGCGCCTCTTCGGGCCGACTTTTCGGCGGCTCCAGCGGTGCGGTGGTGGTTCAACGATGACGATGGGGTTCTGTAGTGATGGTAGTATGGTGTGGTGGTTTGGTGAGGAGGTGATGCCGCCAAAAAAATGAAGAAGAAAGAAGAAGAAAATAGGGAGATAGTCGGTTTTGGGGGGGCGGTTGTACGCGAGAGAGAGAGAGAGAGAGAGAGAGAGAGTTGAGAGAGTTGACTTGAGGTGGCTTAGAGATAGAGTGGGTACCATAACCATAAATATTTCGTCTTGTAGTTCATGAAACCCTAGGGGCATTTTCGTAATTTCCAACTTCGACCGGGGGTATTTTGACCATTTCGTAACTAGGGGTAAATTGGACATCCGGTAATTCGTCAGAGGGTATTCTAGTCCAATTTTAGGCCGATTTGGTCATAATGAAGCTCGTGCATGAGAAATTATAATTCGAATGCGCGACAACTAAATGATCGAAACCTAAACTAATTCGATCAACGATTCGGGAAATTTCCAATTTCTATCACTTAACCCATGGCAATCCAACCCTAAGCAACAAATTGAAATTCACAATCTTCTCATAAACTGAATTCTACTATTAACAAATGTCGGATTTCCAGGATATCACAACCCAGGAGCCAGCGACCCCCGGACCAGCTGCGAGGGCCCGATGCCCTTGCCTAAGCCGGGTGAGGGCTCGACCCTCTCCCGGATCCGGGCGAGGATCGGCGACCCTCACCCAGGTCTAGTTGAAGGCCGCGGCCATCGGCCGGGACGGGATCGGGGTGGGTCGGCGCCGTCCGTCCGCCCTTGGTCTAGTCTCGGTCGATGGCCACAGCCCTCGGTCGGACCTAGGTGAGGGCCGCCGACCCTCGTCCGGATCCGGGAAAGGGTCGAGGCCCTCTCTAGACTCAAGCGAGGGCCGGTAGGCCCTCATCGCTAGTTGATGAGGTCGCCGGCGCCGTCAAGGCGCTAAGGACCTCGACGTCCATGTTCGTCGCCCCACCGAGGTTTTGACCTCCCTACTGCTTGATCGGCTAGTAAGGCCAAGCCCTTATTTAAAACAACTATAACCACTTCGAGCTCTTCTTTGACACAATCAGGGTACTTCAAGCCCTTATTTTTGAAAATGATGGCACTTTTGGCCCTTTTTTGAAATTTTCCCTAAAAACAATCAACTTTATAACCTCAATAACCCTTTTTGACATTTCCTTGATGTTCTTTCTTTCTTTTGGCTTCTCTGTCCTTCCGAGTACGTGGCTATGGAAATCGCCAAAAAAAGGAAAAGAGCCAAGCATGCAAAAATTTGACTGAAATTTGTTTATGAGTCAAAAGCTTCACCGAACAATGTGCTAATAAGATTTGCCATGATGGACAACGACTGGGAGTGTTGCTCTTGAACGCTGCAAGACAAAGACCACTGCCTTCTTCCTCTTTGGCTTCTCTCCCTCTCGCATGAGAAGTCTGACTAATTAACCGGCGACGAGAAATGGGCCTTCTTCTACCTCGTTCGCTCCTTCTCACGCGTATTGTGCCATGCCGAATTTTTTATGAGTGGCCATGTATTATGAATTGTGGCCTCCAGACCCTAAGCCATAAGGCTCTATTTATAGGCATTAAGGGACCCTAATCCTAGTCAAGGTAGGACTTATCATCGACCGTCGGATTAAAAATTCTGATTTTCGACAGTCCGATCTCGTTAAAACTCTTCAAAATTTCAGCCACAAAGGGGTATCTCATTGGGCCAGCCGAATTTTATGTGAGCTCGGGCTATGTTGTGTTCTTTTGGGCTCAAATTAAGGCTTTTCAAATAATTGACAGTTAATTAAAACCCTTTCTAATTTAAATGAACTTGAATAAATTAAATTGAGATCAAAATAGGTCTAATTGCCTCAATGATTTTTGGCACTGCCTCATCTCATATAATCAAAAAATTTCACCTCAAGTCCGGTTCACTCGCTTGTCAAATTAAGCTCAATTGGCTCACCTCTGATCAGCATGCAAGGATGATGACAGAAAAAATAAAATGCAATGCATGAGGAATTAATTTTTTATGAGAACTAAGGTTAATTCTCATTTTATGCTTAAATGAATGATTTAATGGAAATCAAAATTTAGATGTCAACAAATATAATTCTTTCAATCAATATTCGCCGAAAATCGCTAACATGATGGTCTAGCCAATTATGCTATATGACACGGCCGATATTTGACATGAAAGAAGTTAAACGAAACGACATTGTTTTGAGTAAATCCTATGAATTTTCTCATTTTCCTTTTATGATTACTATTCATCTTCTTCCTTTGCTCTTAGAGAGGCAGGGTAAGGGGTGAGCATGGTTCCAGAGTAAAATCGAGAACCGGAGAACCGAACCGCCAGTTCCCGGTTCTGATGTGCCAGGGTCCGATTTTCGGTTCTGCATTTTGAAAAATCGCCGGTTCCGATTTCGCTTCTCGGTTCCATATGGAACCGAATCGGAATCAGAACCGGAACCATATTTTTTAAAATCCTAATTTCCTAATTCCTACTTTCTATTTCAGTGTTTCTACTTTTACTTTCTATTCTCACTTCTTCCTCAACGCAACATGCCCGACGGTCTCCTCCTCTCTCGCGTGAGACATTTTTCCAATCCTCTAAAACCTCCCAACGCAGCACGCCCGACGGCCATCCCTCATCATCTACCGAGCTTTGCTCCCTCTCCAACCCTTCAACGACAACCATTCCCTCGCGTCCATCGTCTCGTCGGACGGCCATCCCTCAACGATGCCCGACGGCCATTCCTCACCGACACCCCAACGGCTATCCCTCAACGACTTCGAATGACCATCCCTCAACGGCGCCCGAGGTTCGTTGATTTTGCAGGTCGATTTAGCTTTTTACACAATCAATTTGACGGCTTCTATTTTCCTTGTTCTTGCGACTCTTAAGTGCTTTAGAAGAAAACAACAGTAGCTTGATTAGTCTCGTTTAGTCCCGTGATCTTGTACAGCTTTGTATTGACAAGTCTTGGACTCGAGTAGATGAAATACCGAAGTAGTTCGAACTCGAGCACAAGCTCCACTCGACATTTGATGGCACCCCAGATTTATTTGCATGTGTTTACTGATTCAATTCTAGCATTAAACCTGTGTGATTAATCGAGCTTCTAGATTCCAGTTTGCCTAGTATTTCACACGTGAAATGGTTTTTGTTCATTTTAATTTTCTTCTCTCTTTTTTTTTTTTTTTTGGTGCTCGGGGGGTGGGGTGTGTTATAAATATTTTATCTTGAAACTTTTATGTCTACTAAGCATGATAATAACCATAACTTAATTTTCTAGTTCATCTTTTTGATTAATTAATACTTGAAGGAAAGGCATTGCAATAACACTTTAGACAGGTCAACATGCACAAATGGAATGAGTTGTTAAATAGGGTGAAAATAACATACATACAATCAGCAAGATGACCCACCTTCAAAGAAGTAGTATTTGATGGGGTTGTTGCAGGAGTTTGTATTTGGGGGATGCTTCATGCATATGGTTTTACTTCCTAGTTTGCATTTTCAGCTAATTATATGTTTCACTGATTGTGATTGTAAACTCAAACGAACTGTCCATCTCACTAGTCTAGCTGATGATACAAAGTTTAAAAGTCTTCTCTGTCGTGGAACATGTGATGAATTTGTTCTGGTTGGAAGCAGCTGAACTGTTGAATCTAGGATAGCTTGGGCTCAAACTTGGGGTAGATAGTTGAGTCTATTAGTGTAGCTGGTAGTTTGA
The DNA here is from genome assembly GCF_020921035.1 of Rhodamnia argentea. Lineage (NCBI taxonomy): Eukaryota > Viridiplantae > Streptophyta > Magnoliopsida > Myrtales > Myrtaceae > Rhodamnia > Rhodamnia argentea. Next base: position 18,448,684 of record NC_063157.1, on the reverse strand, counting down.
ATGCATTTCTTGTTCCTAAGCTTGGACCTATAAGAAAGACAATGAAAGAGAAATTTGACAAATATTATGGGAATTTAGATAAGGTGAATATGATGGTGTTAATTGCCATTGTGTTGGATCCTAAAAAGAAGTTGAATTATGTGAGTTTCTGTTATCGACAAATTTATGATGATGAATCGAGATTCAATGAGATGTATGATAAGGTGAAGAACGCATTGGAGCAGTTGTATGAATTTTATGAGCAATTTTTTACTTCAACCAAACAAAACTGTGGTGGCCAAAGTCTAACTGCTAGTAGTAGTAGTTCCAATTCCGTTGATAATGAAGCTAACTACAAGTATGACATCCAAGTTTGGCGGAAAACCTATATTCTCTCAAAGAAAAAAGCGCACGATGGCAACAAATCTGAGCTTGATCAGTATCTTCAAAATAAAGATGAAGAGGCTCTTGATCTTGATCTTCCGATGTGGTGGAAGACTGCTGGTTCAAAATATAAAATTCTATCTTTGATGGCTCGGGATATTTTGTCTATTCCCGTAACTACCGTTGCTTCAGAGTCAACTTTTAGTATATCAGGTCGTGTGCTTGATGGCTTTCGAAGTTCATTAACTCCTGAAGTTGTGGAAGCTTTGTTTTGCACTCAAAATTGGTTAAGAGCCGTTCGTATGCCGATTAACATTGAAGAGTACATTGAGATTGCAGAAAAGTTTGAGTCGGGTAAGTGATGTTTATATGTTTATATATTGTAATTCCTTTGTATATATTTCGAAAGAACGCTTTATTTAATCTCTTCCTTTTTTTTAAGATATGGATTGTCTTAATGAGGATATATTATCCTCGGTAATTAAAGCTTGCTGGTTGAAGTGGAATTGCTATATGTGGTGAGGCTTTCTATTAATTGTTTCAGTTTAGTTAACAGTAATTTTACTTTAAAACCAATATTAGTTTGTTGTTTCATTTGGTTTCAGGTGGTTAGATTTTGGATCTCATGCGATTGGAAGGGAGGTTCGTGATAAGCTGTTTGCATGTGGTGTTTCAATTGGAAATTTTTGTTTGCTTCATCATATCATAATTTGTTATTAGCTCTGTTGTTCGATTTTAAGATGGTTTAGGACTTTTAGTGGGATTTTATGAATGGGATGAAATAAAAAGCAGGGGACTTTTAGTTTGTTGTTTCCACATATGCAGTATTGAGGAGTTTCATGAAAAATGTCCCTCATGTTTTCAGTGAAGGGAATTTGAAAACTCTAGCATCCTTAACTTAACTTTCTGTATCCCTGAAAACCCTGCTTAACCTCTTTACTTTGGTCCTGCTGATTTTGTTGACCCTTGAATAATGGCAGTTACACAAATTACAATGGGTAGCTGCTACGGCAGACATTTCCTTCTGTGAGCCTTTTTTAGGCATTATAATGATTACTTGATTAGTGCCTTTCTTTTGGTAGGGAAGCGTGATACATTTATTGTTCAATACTCTTTTACAAAATGTTGTTGCTTTTGGAAGTCATTGTGCAAGTCTGTGATGTTATGCTACTAGTTTGCTATGCATGGTTTTTGTTTCAAAGAAGCTTGTTTCTGTGTTGCGTGTAGTAGTTGCCTGTAATTACTTGATTAGTGCCTTTCTTTTGGTTGGGAACCGCAATACATTTATTATTCAACACTTCTTTACAAAATGTTGTTACTTTTGGGAGTCATTCTGCAAGTCTGTGATATTATGCTGCTAGTTTGCTATGCATGGTTTTTGTTTCAAAGAAGCTTGTTTCTGTGTTACGTGTAGTTGCCTGTAATTGTGGTTGAAGGCTATATTCTCTAGTCTCTGATTCTAGTTTGGGAAATCTTGTCCTTTGTTTCTCCCCTGCTTGTCCTAAAGTGAGTTGTCGATTGTGCTTGGGATGTCAATGGTTCCGGACTACAATTTCGCTTAGAAGCCAAAATATGTTCCTCAATTGTTTCATGATGTCATTTTTATGTAACATATGATGCTTTAATTTGCTAGTTTAGCTTGTCATATTGATTTAGTCTTGCGCACTATTGCTGCAAGTTTTAACAGTCTTTGGGTACAAGCACGTTGTCCTCCATATTGGGTGCCTTTCAAGAAAAAGATATTTCCTGTCATGCACTGATGTGGGACGTGGTGTTGATCTTTTCAAAAAGCTGCCCAGATTCTTCGACTTTTTTTGAACGCTTAGAAAATCGTTCTAAATAGGCTTTGGCATTTCCTCCGAAGTAGATGTTTTGGATTCCTTTTTCTATTTTGATGCAAAAGGAATTGTATTGACAGGTTCTAGGGTATCCTAAAACCGGATCCGGAACCCGTGACGGGGTAGGTTCCAGGTTTTAGGGTATAGAAGGTAGGTTCTAGGTTTCAATCTAGGTGGAACCTACTCGGAACTTAGAACCGTTCACCCCTAGACAGGATAGCCTCTAATCGGAGTAAAACTTTTACTAAAAATGATTGAAGTTTTTGTTTAAATGACGGGCTAATTCCCTAAAAAAACATCAACTTTAGGTCCAATGACGATTGTTGCCCAAATTTTGTTTCATCCCGTGAAAAATCACCAACTTTAACTAAAGTCCTAAATCCGACCACTATTAATTTGAAACTAATTAAGGCTCGTTTAATAAAGAATTTGTATTGAGTTACATTAAGTGGTATCACCATTGTCATGAATTCGAAAAGTTTGTCACCGAATGATCGATTTAGCTGGTCGGGAAGTATTTGAGGCACTCACACTATCTATGTTTGAAGAAGAGCCAGTGAAGACTCTTAATGTTTAGTATTTAGGAGTTGAGTTAATAAACATGATGCGTTTCGGGCTTCAGTGTATGTGATAACTTCATGCTAATTTCTTCATTATTCAGCTACAGCACTTTTCTCCAATAAGCTTGTAAGATGGAGTAGATTAAGTACGTGGTCACCAACAAAAGAAGGCCAATGATTGCTAATGGTCGTCGCATTTTATCATCTGGTTTTTTTGTTTGTGCAGCTTTGAAGGCAAGTGAAGCTGCCAAACATGTTGAAAATGATGCTTGCCTGGTACAAGGTGTACATCTCTAAAAGCCGAAACAGGTCTGCACTTGAGGCAATTGAACGAGTCGCTAAACTATTTCCAGAAACAGCAATGTTCAACAAGTTTGAAGATGAAATCTACAATAATGGCAGCCGGATTTGCTATTCTCCAAGGGAATTAGCCCTGCTTATCTAATTCACCAAACTTTAGAAACAAAAAAAATGAAAATTTATTTAAAGCAACATATTTACTTTTTATTATCTTAAACAATTTAAACGAAATTAAAAATGAATACTTTTTTCTAATATCCATATACTCATAATTAAAAGAAAAACACAATTGAACTTGTACATAAGCTAATTATATTCGAACTCCTCCTTTATAATTTTCTATTACACGGCTATTAAACTAAACAACAATTTCAAATTTTTTAGGCCAAATATTATATGTAAAATTCGACAAATGTTTTTATTGTTATTTTCTACGCCCAATGCAACTACCCAAATAAAATGCATATAAAAATACTGAAACTAAATAATATAAAGAAAAATAGACGAGTGTAAAAAAGGTTTACCTACGCGGACCATGTAACTAGTTTGAACTCATTAACAACGGCAAAATTATCCAACAAAAGCATTAGGAAAAAGAAACGTAGAAAAGGGCCCGAGCTGCGCTGTGCTACGAAAAGCAAGTAGTAGTCTTACGAGCTTTTCAGCCCCATGGTTGGAAAAAAGAGTTCCCAAGGTGATAACACATTGAACACTCGTGTTCGAATCCTAATAAACCACGATTTGTATTCCTGATAATTTTCTAAATATCCAGTCTTAAACTGCAGAACTTGTGGCAGAGGCCTCGCATAGGGCGCTTCACAATAGCACCTTGGCCAGTCATTATAAGTCGGTCACCCGAAATGCACGTTTGAGAAAATCGCATCGAATTCTGAGACCTAGCCTCAATTATCAACATCGAGTAACCCTCTCGGACATGTAACCGACGTGAATTCTAGATCCAGCTGGGCAGCTGGGCAGCTGTTAAGACGCGAGTATGAGAACTAAAAAATGAACCTCCTTCCGAGTCGTGTAAGTGGGAATCTAAAAGATGCAGCCTAGCAAGCTAAACCATGGAAATTACATGGAGCTCGAGAACAACAAGAAGCACCAGGATAACTGAGAACAGAGCCTTAACTTTGCCTCTCTCCAATCTATAATCATTCTATACCATGCACAAAATTGGGAAAGATACACAGCAAGAAACAGCAAGGACCGTAGCGAAAAAAGAGAAATCAGCAAGAAAACATACCTTATCCTGACTAGAATCACCATATCACTCTTTGACCAATAAATTAACAAATCGATCTGCCCTGGAGGCTAATTGGGCTTTTATACAATGGTGCTTGCCTCCAAAAGAATATGCATCTAACCTGAACCACATCCTCAACAAGCCAACTGGACACCTGAATAAGTGTTCTCCCCAATATTTTGACAATTTGATCTTTCCTGCTTAGCATTTATAGAAGCCTATGCCATTTCTTTCATCCGTGTGCTTTCTGGAATGCTATCAAACATAACCGAGCCAGCATCTCCGACAAATCTCCCCATGCTTTTTATCTCATCAGCATCTCCAGCAATTGGCAGGGAGAATCAAGAACTTTCAACAGCCAAAACTACAATCCGCATAAACCTCACTGGTACTGCTAAACAAGACGGTGTTGACGCAAACCCTTCCCGAAGTGAGGTTGCATCAAACGTACATACAAACCATTCTTGGACATTAAAGAATCATGGGTTCCTTCTTCCACAATGCGTCCCCCATTTAGAACTACAATGCTGTCGACGTGCCGCATCATTGCAGCTCTATGGGCTATAAGAATGGTGGTTTTGTTTCCCATCACCAGCGTATCAAGAGCCTCCTGCACCACCCTACTTGACTCAGATTCGATGGATGAGCTAGCTTCATCTAATAACAATATGGGGGCATTCTTCAAAACTACACGAGCAATTGCAATTCTCTGTTTCTGTCCTGGGGTTAGATCAACACCTCTCATCCCCACATGCGTGTCATAACCATGAGGCAAGCTGCTGATGAAATGATGAGCATTTGCTATTCTAGCAGCCTCCTTCATCTCTGCTTCGCTTGCATTGTGCCTGGCGTAGATGATATTTTCTCTGATGGTTGTTGAAAATATAATGGGTTCCTGCTGAACAAGGCCTAGGTGGTTTCTCAACCATCTCAAGTTGTAAAGCTTCAAATCTCGTCCGTCTAGCAAAACCTGACCAGCAACTGGATCATAGAATCTTTCAATCAAAGATATTATGGCGCTCTTTCCAGATCCTGAAACTCCAACCACCGCCACAGTTTGTCCCCCATTTACCTTAAGACTGAAATTGCTCAGGACCAATACTTCGGGGCGAGTTGGATAACAAAAGTCAACATTTTTTAACTCAATACTCCCATAGACATTAGGAGGCTTCATTGCCGAAATATCATCAGGGTCGATTTTAGGCGCTCGGTCAATTATGTCGAATACAGATGTAAGAGATTGCCGTCGTTTCAGTATATATGGAGCCAGTCCAAAAGGCTCCACTAGAGCAAATGTTGCAAAGGAGAAAACCATAAATTCCTTCATGCCAGTCGGTGGATCCATATGTTCATTCTTAATCAATAATGCAGTGTACCACAGAAGAAGGGCATTGCAAGCGAAAAGTAGAAACTGGGAGAAACCAAATGCAAAACCAATTGCCACTCCATGAAGAAAACTCTGCTTGAGTATTCTCTTTAATTGTGATCTGTACAGCTCCATGACTTTGTTACCAGCACAAAATGCAACAACGGTGTATATGTTTCGAACCGCATCCTCAAGGACCAAAGATGCCTTCCTGTGCATTTCCTGGATACCCCTTGAGAAGCCACCAAGCCATAGTTTCTGCAAAACCAAATTTGGCATCTGATCATTTATTCATCAACAAGAGGGTAGAAAAGATACCATGCAACACATACTTGGTACTGAAAATGGACAGCTTATCAATCAAGAACAGATGCAGATACAGAGAGCAAAGAGATGTTTCGGAAATGCAGACACTATAGGGCCTGCTTATTTCAGATTAAGTAAAAGCAAAAAATACTTCCCCACCAAGATTTACAAATTATCCAAATCCCAAAAATTCGAGAAATATTATTGTGAATCTACATGTTAACATATATATATGGTGCAAGTTTCCATAGGTTCAAAAATTTCATAAGTTCATTTGTTGCAAAATTTAAATCAAGCAAAAAGTAAAAGGTAGAAGTGTATCCAAACACCCTAAGGGTGTCAGGATAGATGAAAATTCAACTAAGCTAGCAATGAAGAAGCTTGACACAGAAGCAAACAGAACTAAAAGGGATCTCATTGACTTTCATCAAACTATGGAGAAGCGTGCCCATCTAACCTAAATGATAAGCAGTATAGAAGCCCAAAAATAATGACCAACCTGGCCCTTTGATTAACAACTTGAACACAAGTAGCTTGCAGGAAATTAACAAATGCTTCATCAGAAACAATCATCAAATCTTGCAACTTGCAATTCTGTAATGATATCATCACAAATGAAAGTGCAGTCTATAGGGTTAGCATGCCTACATCAGTTCCCACGTAGCTTCACATTCCTACGGTTCATTCCCTTCCTTCCACATGTTTTCATGTTTCAAAATGTCTAAGACTCTAATCAAGACTCAATCATACAGCTGATCAGGGGTATAAATTGTCAAGTGTTGACCAAATCAAACTTATCAAAACAAGTTCCTTTTCTCCAAAAGAATTAAACCATCTTTTCATCAATGGAATCTCTAAATTGCTTCTGGAGCCTAATAATAGTGAGTGGTAATCAAAGCTTCTTTCTCTTCCAATCATCAATTTAATGCAGCTGCGGTATCCTCATCAGTACTAAAAAATACAAGATAATGGTATTAATAACTAATATATGTTCCACTCCCACTACGATTAAATTTTAAGCATCCAGCCATCCAGGTATATGATAGTAACAAAAAGAAGGTATCAAGCTTGGCCAATAGGATCATAACATCCTCTGGGGTCAGTAATTTACACAAATCAGGAATATTGCACTTCAGAAGGATTAGGGCTACTTAAAAGCTTAGGAATCAAGTCACTCTTCTCCACCCAAAAAAAATAAAAAGGAAAAAAAAAAGTCACTCTTCGAGACAGGAGGGACTCTGTCAACTTCTCGTGAACTGACCAGGCCAAGAAGAAATACATAGAAGACAATTAGCATCAACAATATAACAACAGAATGTGAGATTGACCACAAAGTTACAGATTACTTACACCAGTGGATTTAAGATTAGAGGGTCAGCAGTTTAAAAAAGGAGCCCATCAAGATATATAAGAAAAGTAGTCGAAACCGGATACGGTTACTCTTTCTTTCAATGGCAAGTGACGGCGGAGTTTTGTGAACAATAAAGATTTGACAACAACAGTAGATTATGAACACACCTGTGCAATAGCTGAAACAGTAAGAACGGGCAGGGTTGCACAAGCCACAAGTGCTAGTCGCCATTGTAACAGCATCCCTATAAGGACAGCCACAATAACAGCAGCACTGTCCTGTATAAATATGGAAAGACGATTACTAAAGGCAGCCCGGACAAAAGTAGCATCATTTGCTAAGCGCATGGATAGAGTGTCAGCACTATTCTCCTCTTCATCAAACCATCCCACTTCATTGCGAAGCATTGCTGTTTCAACAAGGTAAACACCCATCACTTCATGTTATAAGACAAGCTCGGGACAAGTCCAATGAAGAATGGAAGAGAAAATAGACTTATTTACAGACGTTACCTGAAAACATCATCCTACGAACTCTTTCCGTCATTTTCTCCCCCATGATACCAAAATAGAAGTGCTGAAGAAAATTGGCCACTACAGTTACTACTCCCATGCAAGCTATGATCAAACACCATTTATCAACCTCCGGCCTCAGATGAGGACCTTCATGAGATCTATAGTATGATGTTACTATCAAGGCGATTACATAAGCAAGTAGAGGATTAAAAGAGCCAAATATTGCAGCACCAACACTGCCTAATGCAGCATAAAGCCATTCTGGGAAACTAAGCTCTGCCAATCGCCACAGTGACGGTGCTTCCCCATGTGTTCTGTCCTCTGCATCCTTTGATTTTATCGGAATATCATCAGAGTGACTATGGGGTCGACTAAATGTTTGAGAATGTGAACGCTCATTTTTCGGATCTGATGTCAGAAGGGGTGAAACAGGAGACTCAGGATCTGAACCGTTCACTTGTCGTTGTACAGACTGAACATCAATCTTTGGTAACTCTGGCAATCTCATCTCAAAACTATCCTGCCTCCTCATTGATGGCTCATTATCCCCTGCATCTGTTGGGATACCATTTTCCTGCATATGCTCAGGAGGGGGGCTCCGCACTTTTGGTGATTCTTGTAAGCTATAAGTAACATCTGCTGGTCGAAATCCATGAACGCCAGGAAACCGCTGAAGAGAGGGTGATTTTGCCATTTTGGGAGATGAAGGTTCTTGGAAGCTATGATTTACTGAAGAATCCTTTTCAATTTCAAAAGCAGCAGTAGCTCCTTTATAGTGTTTAACAGGCATCCTGAAAGCAAAAGAATCACCCATCATTTTGGATACTAGACATCAGCAAGTTAGCATTATCTTTAAGCAAAATTACGTACCTCCTAGGAAGCTTTGCTGCTTCTTCGCATCTAAGAAGCTCTGCATAAAGACCATCCCGGCCTACTAATTCATCATGTGTGCCCATTTCAACGAGCTGTCCCTCCTCCATCACAGCAATGTAATCGGCATTCCTGATGAGGCTAAGACGCCGAGCAATGATTATAGTAGAGCGCCCCAGCATAAGGAGATCAAGAGCTGCCTGGACAACCTTTTCAGCCTCAAAATCAAGTCCACCAGTGACCTCATCAAGCAGAAGAATTGATGGATTTAGAAGCACAGCTCTCGCAATAGAAAGTTTAATTTTCTGTTCTTCTGTCAATGCCAAACCAGCTCTACCGACCTGCAATGCATACAAGCTCCTTTTACATGGAATTGAAAGAGAAAAGAACAGCCATTTAAAAGTTCCAATTAACCTCAGCATTTCAATCGTGCATTCAAACTTCTGAATTTTACCTGTGTCTCATATCCTTTTTCGAGTGAAGAGATGAAGGTATGTGCATGTGCAATTTTGGCAGCTTCCTCAATTTGATCCATTGTAACATCCCGGCCATAAGCAATGTTATCACTGATGCTCAGGCTTAGTAAGGCAGGTTCCTGGGTAACCAGTCCTATTTGGCATCTTAGCCATTCCAATTTCATATTCTTAATATTTTCTCCATCAAGAAGAACTTCTCCTGCATGAGAAAAAAATAAGTACATTGGAATCTGCAATCCCGAAATAGTTGCAAAAGATCTCAATGGGACTTTCGGAACAGAATGTCTAGGGACTATAGTAAAATGAGGAACTTATTATACCTAAAGTGGGATCATAAAACCGCTCCATCAGAGGAATGATACTGCTCTTCCCTGAACCGTTCCGGCCAACAAGTGCAACAGCTTTCTTAGCAGGTATGGTGAGATAAAATCCACTCAGAATAGGGATTTCAGGACGAGAAAGATAGCTGAAATACACATTCCGGAACTCAATATTTCCTTGAACAGACACCAAAGTACTCCCATCATGATTGACTGAAGAGGATGATCGGCTAATCATCTCAAAAAGTCTATAAGCAGCAATCCTTCCTTGATCAAATGAGTAGAAATTTGTTGCAGCTTGATTCAGACCTCTACACATACATAAAAAAAGTTCCCTTTGAGAAAGCTGTGAAAATAATGGTGTGACCTAAAAGTAAAACATGTAATCAATATGCTTACAGGCCACTTAGTATTATAGCAAACAAGGCTGCTATGACTTCACCACCATGAGCCTTTCCATTCGTAACTAGGAACCTCCCAACCCAAAGTTGCAAGGCACAAGAACATATTGCAAGCCCATAAGTAAATCCAAGCCCAAGTCCTTGCACGAGACTTATCAGGATACCATATCTCAGAGTTGCTTGCAGTGAAGTTGCATATGAATACTTGGCCAATGTTTCATTGGTGAATGCATATAAGGTCCTAATACATGAAACTGCCTGCATATTTGAAACATATCAAAATGAGGTAACAGCTTCAACATTTCTCCGAAGAAGCGACATGCTAATGAATCAATTCTGATACTAGAGCTTTTTTATTTTACCTTATGCCTATAATTAATGTATGTGCTTACCTATCTAATGTAGAGGGAGACTTTTCTGCCATTTCTTCAACTTTAATAGAATCAATATTTGATTAGAAACTTTGTGAAAAGTCCAGAATGACAAGTTAAGATTTCAATCATCCATGGCTTAGTTAGTCAAAAGTCAAAGTCATTAAGCAGGCATTATAGGTGGAATAAGGAATCATCGAGATTGCTTCCCTAAGAGAAGTGCTCCGTTCCTTTGAATGTCATAGAGGCTCAATCCAAGTGCACAGAACTTAGAAATGTACGTAAACATCACAAAGCAAAAAGAACATACCAAACAAAAAAACAACAAAATGCTTATCGGCTCACAGGTGAAGTCCAGGAACCAAATCATGCAAGATGACATTTGCTCAAATATTGATGTTTCTACCAAGTTTTGGTGAAGATGAACTTTGCAAATCAAGTAAGAGTCCTAAGGGAGTAGGATTCTTCTGATAGATAAATTACCATTCTTATATCTTTTAGGATTCGATTCTTATTAGGATTCTATTAACTTTCCATTTTATTTTGAATAAAATATTACATTCCCTAGGTATCCTATTTCAACTAGGAGTCGAACTTTAGAGAGTCTATTGCTGTCCTTCTTCTCAATAGAGTCGACGGTTATTTGAATTTTGCAAGTATTTGCCTTGGTATTGTGCGATGCAATTCTTCTCTCAGGTGGGATGCTTAAGAAACCCTAGGTGTGATGCTTAGTAAGCTTTGAGTGTGAAGCCTAAAGATTTATTCTCTTAATTCTGAGATTTGTCATCCTACATCAATGTAGGTATCAGGCAAAGTTTCCCCCACTTTCTCCCACAATGGTTACTGATGTTGAGTTGAATTCCAATGTTCGTGAGTTGAAATTCGAGCTGGACACTTGGCAAAAAGATCATGAACACTGTTTCAAGCAACAAAACAGCAAGATCGATGAACTCTCTGAGCAAATAAAGTTGTTTATTGCACTGGGAGTGCTACCAATGGAAAGAACCATTGATCAAGTCGTCCACAAAATTGAAATACTAGAGGTGTTCAAGATTTTTCAAGTATTAGAAAAATCTGAACTCAAGAAAGAAGATCTTAAATCACATGACAATGTTGATTGAATGAAAGAGACTGCAAATAAAAAACAGATCAAGTAAGGTCGATGGCTCGAAAGTTGTGTGCTTCGGGTGTGGAGATTTCAGTCACGTTGATTATAAATATCCAGTAAAGGTGCATGCTGGGCAAAACAAGGAAAATTCAGTTCAAGGTGGCCGTGAAAATCACGCAAGCAAAATTGAGGATCTGGATTTCGTAATACCATCCAACGTTGATTATCAGAAAGAGTTTGATCATGGTTAGTGTCAAAGCATGCCGTAATCAAACTTCTTTCAGCTAGAGGCAAACTTATAATGACCCAGATAAAGCTGAAATATTCAATAGTTTGATGCTTCAAAATTTGAGGACAGAGTTTTCTCTAAGCAGGGGAGAATGATGCAGCCAACAAAATCATGAAAGACGATATTTACTCAAATATTGACATTGACTTCACAAATCAAATAAAAGTCCCAAGGGACTAGTATTCTTCTCGCAGATAAATTAGCAGTCTTACATCTTTTAGGATTTTGATTCTTATTAAGAATTTATTAAGATCGTTGTAATTCTATCCTCTGAAAAGCTTTGAGTGTGAAGTCAATGGTTATTTGAATTTTGCAAGTATATGCTTTAGGATTGCTCAATGCAATTCTTCTCTTAGGATTATGCTTAAGAAACCCTAGATGCGATGCTTAGGAAGCTTTGGATATGAAGCCTAAAGATTTATCCTCTATTGTGGGATTTGTCATACTACATCAAGATGGCCACAAACACGTGACACAAGAATCATATGTTCATCAACAAGTTGTTTAATCCCTAGCAAAGGGTATTTCTACGGCGTTCAAGCCAAAAGCAGTAGGTTGATATAGCTATATTCCATATTTCCAAAAAGGGGGAAACCTCTAAATAGGCCTAAGTTCACATCGCTGCCTCACTTTCAAAACTTAACCACCAACATTAACTTCACATCAGATGATAATATTTCCAGCCAATTTCAAAAGGATATCATACGCTATTCATTGAAAACTCAGCTGTGTCTAAGTACAACTGCATGGACAACTGTGTGGATATGTACATCTACATTTAAGACGTTAAAAATGCTTTCGAATCAGAATTATAAATCTGACTAGTGACTTAACCAAGAGATGCCGCAGGTTAAAAATAATTATACTCGGGTTTTTTCCAATAAATCACATTTTGTACTTTTTAGCTCTCACATTGAGTACAAATCAATCCCATTTAATGTAAAGAAACTGTGGCCAAAACAAAGATTCCTTTAACCTTTATTGAACTAAGATATGAATGAAATAATTTCAAAGCACAAACATACACCAAACACTAACATATTTTCGAAAGCATTACCAAATAAAGATAGCGATTGAGTAGGTCAAAGCGGGCATTGTCCTATAACTTACCATACCTAATATCAGAATGTTAAAAGGTCCACAATTCCTATTCATTTGCGGACACATGTCAACCGTGGTTGCATTAAAACCTCACTCTATTTAATTGTAAGATTCATCATCTAAAAGCAACATTGAAGCAGGTTGTTTAATATGTTTTGAAAGCGAGCCAGGTGATTTGAGATTGAATCTTTCTAGAGGGAGATGACTTGTAATGTTCCCCAAAGCCTCTACAAGAATATCCCAACTAGTAAAACCCTATGAGGCTTTCAGGAAGATTTCTGGAGACTGCAGTTGTGTGCAGCCCAAAATGGGTGTTGGTAAATCCTGTAAACTGAAAATTAAAAATCAATTTCAACAAGTTGTTCATAATGTCCACCTTCAGTCTTTTAACCCAAACCAATTCCCACCGTTTCCTAGAAAAGCTAGAAACCTGATAAAAAAGTAATATAGGGAAGGCCAAATATTGTATGTTAAGGCAGCAGATCAGTACATTCTAATGGACCAGACTTAGAAGGTTTCTGACTGCTTGGGTTGGATACACACTTCATCAAACAAAAAGAGAGGCCTCACACATGACATGGGTCACATTTGAACTCACAAAGAAATTGTTAGTAGTGACACAAGATTATCTTATACACAAAATTACTATAAAATTGCTTGGGAAGGTAAGCTTTCTCAAACCCAGAATATAAAACATCAACAAAGGAATGTCTCAAAGGTTATCCCACACGGTACATTACTAGAAGATTTTGCTCTAAAAAATCTCAAGAAGATAAGGGAGAAGGGAGAAGAGAGAAGCAAGGTAGTGAGGACCTTTTAGTATGCAAACCTAGAAAAATTACTTGTCCTGAACCAGTGCATTTATCTTTTTTTTTTTGGTAAAGGTGAGAAGAGCATTTATCTTTTGTTTTTACTTTAATTTTTCGAGTTCGGTGAAAATGGATAGTTGAGTTAAAGAGAAGCAATAGAGAGTTACAAATTTTCATAGGATCCAAAAGTCACCATTTAAAATCAAGTTGTATTTACAATTCAATTTTCACTTGATCTTTTTTCATGATTTTTGTGCACCTCATAGTCATCCAACTTCAAATTTATACTCTTCATAAACATGAAATCCGTGACAGAAGTATGCAATGAATGTTCATATAACGCAGGTTTTAGCAAACATAACTGCTGCTCCCCCCAGCCCCTTTCTTTTCCCTCCTCCCTCCCCTCGCACGGGGTGATGGGCAAAATTATAGAGAAGTGACAGTACCTGTTCAGCAATGCTAGCTGCTTCTGCATATGCATCTTGGATATTCTCAGCAAGCCTATGAAGAAATATATTGGATATTCCTCCAGCAGCAACAATGAAAGGACCAGTTGCTAACGTTATCAGGGCAATCTGCCAACAGTTGACAAACCCAATAGCTAGGCCACTGAAAAAAGTGGCCATGTTATGAATATAATTTCCAACCTGCAATTAAAAAGGCTCATCCAATTACTAAAAAGTAACTACATCGAGAAAATGGTTCCATTACTTCAGTCCCATAACAATAAATTTCAAAAAGAAGAGGTTCAACACAGAAGTGCACTGAAGAGACTATACTTTTTCGCTGAGAGCAGACTGAATGAGTAGCACGTCACTTAATACTTGGCTCACGATGTCCCCATTGTTCCCATATGTATCGAAAAAACTCATGTCCTGGTTAAGCAACACTTGGACATACTTTGACCGGATGACTGCCGTTTGTCGTTCCCCCGTCAATATCCAGCATGAGACCTCTATTACAAAGAATAAGTTAGTGTTGTGGCAGCAATGTATCACCTTCTAATTTGTAGATAGTAACAAATGACAAAATTTTAGAAAATGAGTGCAAGATTATCAAATCTTACCAATCCAACCAAAAGCAAAGACACCAACCGCGATCCAAAGAAGCGATAGAGAGAGCTGCAGAAAAGACGTACAAAGAAATGAAAGTGTAAGATCAAATCTACAAATCACAGTTCACATATAACTTAAATCAAAACACGCAATACTAATAGCATGGTTATATATATGGTCATTGACAGGACAATAGACCAGAAGAGTGCCCTAAAAGAATAGGAACCAGGCTTCGTATACAATCACCTCCTTCCCAATGAATTTTCCACCAGAGACATGATTGAGAACTAGTAAGCGCCAGATCATAAAGTATCTCCTTTCAGCAATCAATATCTCCAATTAAATCACACCTTATGACATCAATGACCGTTTTTAAGGATATGATGTTCCTCACTGGTTCTTCGATAAATCTTGAAATTTCAGCAAAACATCCATCACTCACTACTTTATCAAGAAAAAGAAAACAAAAAGATCACATGCCAATACAAAATCAACCTAATGACAGTGGGGTCCATGTCTTGATGATTTCTCCAAATACACGATTCCTTAAACATCGCCTACATTGTCAAATACATCAATTATACAAGTAACCCTCTCTTCTGCCTTGTGGCTATTCACTTTAAGAGGAGAGGAAGAGGACAAATGGCCGAATACAAGCATGTCTATTAGACATAAGGATGAACAGCCATAGTATTGGGGATATCACACCGACACCTCATACATTTTTCAAGTAACTACACTAGACACCTTATGCTTTATGAAATATCTACTACAGCACCTTATGCTTTAAAGAAATATTATAATGACACCTCATGCATTTTTAAAAGAAGCTCTATGAAGTCTAAATGGACAGAGATCGACAACATGGTTCAATATTATACCAGATACATGCACAATTTGAGATGACTGATAGCAATTCACTACTGACAAAATAATGGATTATTCAACAATCTTATCTAAGTGAACACGGTAAAGGTCATAACCACTGCGGTAGACCTATTCTAGGTTCAATTACCTTTGTGGGCCGTGAGAGTCACTTCACTGTAGAATATGAAAGGTGTCACAATGATTTAAAAAAAAAAAAAAAACAAAGCAAAGAAAGTATCATCGTGCACACACGGTACTTTATGAAGCATCCCATGTACTGGAAACCGAGGAGGTGACAATACCCTACATATAACACATAAGGAAAAATCATGCTTGACGACCATTGTCTTTATTTATATCTTCAGCCTCAACTTTCAAGAAATTACAACACACTTTACCTCTAATATCCATCAGACTTAACGACTCTACCAAATCCTTGCAAGGCATATTTCTCATCTCAAAATAACATACTCTAGATACACATTTATAAATCCGATTACGCATTACAAACCAATTAGAAAAACTATGCTTGACATGTTTAGTTTTAATAACATTCCTTCATCTTTTTCTAATACATAACACTTCAGCTCCACCAACCAATGGGTTCCCAATACTAAACCCATAACAATGCATATTTTCGTTTCGAGAAAAGATTTTGTTAATGAGTGCCTCGGGAGACTTGTTAAGAAACCAAATAAGGAAAGTATGCAGTTTTCAATGCATTGTTTTTCTCACATTATGTTTAAATGTTTTGGAAATTCAGGTAATCTTTCATAGAAAGTGCTTAGCAAGCGCACTAGGGGCACTTTGTTAAGCTTGGGTCAAATTTCAATTTTTAAGCTTGGGTCACGATGAATCAAGTCAAAAAAAGTTGACTGGAGTACACCTTACTTCTTTTCTCACTAGAGAATACCCAACTCTCCACATGTTTACCTCGCAAACATATTTACTAGCTCAAAGTAAAGGAGACACAAGTTGCTCGGTGCCTTTCCACCCCTTTGGCTTTTGTGGTGCATAAAAATTTCCCAAGGACAGAAACATGTAGAGAATGACAAAATCAAACCTAATGCAGCTTGCACCTATGACTTTTATTTGTCATACAGAAGAACAACAAGAGGAAAACAACTTTTCTGGCCAGATGTATTGGATCCAATCCCACTTTTGCAGTGAAGTTTATTGTCTACCAACAATTGCTCAATTTCATAGGCCGATTGGCTGGCTTGCAAAAACTGCTAGATTCTGAAACAAATTTAATTAGCACAGTGTTTACATGAACAAGTCACAAGCCTACAAGTAGAACTCCCAACAATAGTTTGGAGATATAAAAAAAAAAAAGAAAAAAAAACTCCACCAGCTTTAGCAATGAGCCCTGGGTTTCTAAGCAGGTGGGAAGATCAGGTAGGGTATACATGCCATTGCTACAGCTCAAGACAAAACCAAATCAGCCAAATTCCTTTAAAAAAACCTCGCAGGGCAGCAGAAAATTTATCAAGCAAGTCTTTCAACACAAGCACTTGAGTAAAAATCACAACTTTCCCCCAAAGAATAACCGATCCAATAAATCTCCCTAGTTCATATAAGCTCATTTCAGCTCAGACAAGATATCTCCTTCACTAAATGCACTAGCTCCTCCTCCCTAAGCCCTACTGCCAGCAATCTTCCTCGAGCCAAACAGAACCAAATTAGCACTGCATGAACCATACCAAGACTAGGGTTTTGAAGAAGGTCCAGTTACCTCTTTAAACCTGTGAAACATCTCGGGATTTGAAGAAGGTGGAGTCGACGCTCCTCGCGGATCCCCTAAGTGAAGGACGTCCACAATCTTGGCGAAGTAATGCAAGTAAACGACGAGAGCGGTGCCGTGGGCGGCGGCGGCGAGAGATCCAACGATCATCAGGCCCCAATCGAGGCGGTCCGCGCAGGCAAAGAGCCGCGAGAACGGCACGGCGGCGGGGGGCGGCTCCACCTCCTCGGGCTCCTCCATCTCCTCTTCCGGCTCCACCTGGGCACCGGCGGGGCCCCCGGGCTCCGCGCTCGTGTCGACGTACGGGGAAGGGGACTCCGGCGGCTCGGACACCTCCGAGACCGGCGTCAGCGGCTGGACGTGCGGCGGCGACCAGCCGAACAGCCCTCGCGATATCATCATCTTGTCGCGCGCGCTCCTCGCTCAGCTCCCCCACCACGAGCTCCCTCAATTTCACTGTCTCCAAAACCTAGAAGAAAACGTCGCAATCTCTCTCTCTCTCTCTCTAGAAAGCTCGTCAGAGAGAGTAGAGAGAGGAGCTCTGACGCCAGTGGGGATCTGCAGAATAACGGAGAAGGCGGAGGCGGAGGAGGAGGAGAAGGAGGAGGAGATTCAGCTTCAGCGACAAAACATCTTCTTCGATTCCCCCACTCTCCCTGTATTTCCGCTTTATTTTTTCGTGCCTCTTTTTTTTTTTAACCTTTTTCCCTTTATGTTTTTCGCATGAAGGAAAAAGCGAGTCGTCGCCGTCGTCGCGGTCGTCGTTGAGCGCGCGACCGGGTCAAAGGAGGCGGACGGAGGGAGGGAGGAAAACTTGACTCACCCGCTGTAGCACCAAATAATGCGTGCATTCCAGCTTCTCTCCTTTTTTTTCTTTATTTTCCTTCGTATATTCATTTTTCGGTTTTACGGTCAAACGCCGCCGAGATCATGTGGTGTATCCATTTTCCCATTTTGCCCCTTTCTTTCTTTTTACTTTTTATGATACAGAAATGATCAAAACAACGGGTCAGCTACCGGCGTACCACGGGGGCATTTTGGGGTTTTCATGCTGTGCAATGATGGGGCGTATAAGTCTCAAGTGGGTGGACAGCTGGACCAACTGAAAAAAAAATGGGGTCTTTAACCATTAAGGTTTTAGTTGAACCAAAAAAAAAAAAAGAAAGCACTTAATAATGGTCTGGCTGGTCTGGAAAAATCACTTTTTTCTTTTCAACATGCTCAAATCCTTTGATTTCTTAATTCCTGATAAAGAATTATCAGCTGCTAATTTAAACCAAAAATAAAAAATGGAATGCATTATTCTCGACAAAACTTATTTCTGCAAAAGTAAAATCGAAAAAGAAAATACAGTGAATTTCTTTTTGTGTGAGAAACACGGAGCCTTTAATGTACATGGGATACTCACAATTAAAAAAAATAAAATATATGAAATGATTAATTAGGACAACTGAATCCTAAATAGAAATAAAAATAGATAAATAAAAGAAGAAATGAAGCCTCCACGACAAATCGCAATTAATTGACCGAAGGCAATTTTCCTTTTTTTTTTTAAGTGAAAACTGAGTGAATTTAGTGATAAATGGAGGTGGAAAGAGTGCCGTCCTTTTTTAAATGGCTTTCTTTTGAGCCTAATTTTTTTTTTATTGTGTTAGAGTCATATGTTCCTAGATAAAAGTAAATAATATTGACTTTAACTAGGAGTAACAATGTACTTCTTAATTATTTTCCTTAATTTATTTTGCACATGTTTAGGGATGTGAAGATTATGATTTTATTTACTATTTTGTCTCGTGCGTAGCACGCGTTAAATTCCAGTGTATCATAAACTACTCGAAATTCTTCTAACAATTGGTGAAAACAGTGTCACGTTTCTTCCGTTCCATGACCTATTAAGCTCAACTTTGTTACTCTTAAAAGAAAAAATAGTACTTTCCCGTTGATCGAATTTATTTTTCACTTCAAGTTGTTGATTTCTTCGCAAATGCTATCTAGTTGCAAACGTATGCAATATATAATCTTAAATATCAGCTGCTTTTTAAAAAAAAATAGAAAAAAAAAACTTTCATTTTCTACCCCATTTGTTTCGTGAAAATGTGACATTTCTTAAAAATGTTTCAGAAAGTCATTTTCAGGAAAATGAGAATAATTTTCTGTGTTTGGTTGAGATCTCAAAATAAACTGATGTCATTTAGTAAGGAAAATCTCATTTGATTTTCCACATCATAGGTTTGTCGGAAATTGCAAATGTAGACCCGGCCGTCTTACGTGGCACGGTTGACGTTAACGTGAACATTTTTTTTAATTTCAAAAAATCCGAATTTTTGAACTTTGTAATAGCTTTTAGTTTTTGGTATTTATATTCTTTTCTTTTAGTTTTTTTTTTCTCTTATTTTGTTTTATTTTCGTTTTACATCTGCCGTTTGCCAGCCACACGGCGATAATCGGGGAAAAGAAAGAAAAAAGAAAAGAAGAATAAAATGTGAATGGAGGAAAGATGAGAGAAAATATTTTCCTCTCTTAAAAAAAAGAAATCATTTTTCATGAACCAAACATTGAAAAATTAGAAAATTATTATCTTGAAAATTATTTTTCGTGAAACAAATGGATTCTGACACGTGTGGCAATATTTAAGGAGTAAAATTTGTGCTCTAGAAGTGTTTTTGAAGTAGAAATCAGTTTAGTAATGCAATTTTTGGAGCTGAAAATATTTTGATTACGCAACTTCATTTTTCTATTTATAGAATTTTTTTTTTTACTCCAAAAGTAGTTATGGAGCCTTTTTTTTAGCCACTTGAAGAAATAAAAAAATTTGCTTCTCTCGAGAAGTAAAAAAATCAACTTCTTACTAGAAGTTGATTTCTAACGCTGAAAAATTAGCTTAGGATTTTACTATGGATTCATTCTTCTTCTTTTTTGTTCGAGGTATTAGGATTAGATAAATCATTAATTTCCAAATTTTGGCATAAAACTGAATGTGTACCCTTTTTTGGTCAAATCTAAATGTGTACTTCCATTTATATAACTAGTAGTCAAAATAACACTATATGCTAAGGCATTTTCCATTTCCTTAGGAATTCCTTTAATACAGATAACAAGACCACCTATTACAACTCTTCTGGAATGCAAAGTACATCTCTTCAATTAAAAATTATAAAAACATTTCATACGAACTTAAAAAGGTGAACAGTTATATAACTTTGAAATTTAAAGTTTGAAATTGAGTAAATCTAACGTTAAATGAAGCCTAAAAAAAAAAGGATCATGGCACGGCTAACTCCTATATATTTTTTTTTCAATTTGTTCAATTGCGTAAGTGGAGATTTTTTTGCATATATAATCTCTAAATAATATTTTTTTTTCATCCAAATTGGTCATTAAATTAAAAAGTTAATGAAAATACTGACGTGCTTGATTAGTCACTGTTAAATGGTGACACGGTGCTGATGTGGCATCTTACATCGCTTTTGGAGTTTTTGAAATAAATGTAAAATAGAATATATATTAATTAAAAGTAGACAATTGAAAATGAAAAATAGAGGCAGGCCGACCCGGCAAGCAATGACGCCATGGTTGCCGGGAGGTGCATGGTATGGAGATGGCTAGGACTGCGGGCGACGGTTGATTGAGGTGGCATGACCTAATGCGAGCCAAGATCTTGATAGGGGGTTGCAGGAACTTAGCAACGGTTGGCTCAAGGTCGCATGATCCCACTTCACAGGCCCGAGTGATGGCGACAAGCGGCCACTTTTCTCTCTGAAATAATATCTCACAAAATGTCCGTTGGTTGTGTCGCAACTTATTATTAGGATTATCTCACGTCGGTTATGGAAAGGGCTGGTAGTCGATTTACAAGTGTGAAGAAAAGTTTCATCCTTTGAACTAACTTTTGGGATGAAAGAGGTCCAAGACCAACCAACGCTGGTATCAAAATCCCAATTTACTAACAAGTCGCTCCGACTAACACTCATTGAATTAATCTCTTTTGCTTTTAGTTAACCTGAGAAGAAAAAAAAGAGATCTTGTGATCATGACTTAGTCCGAAGGGCTATAAGGCTTATGGTACCAAATCTCGGTTTACTAATAAGTCTGGACCCAATAGTCATATAAGAGAGATACGGATTCGGTTCCGACCTACACGGCTCCATGCATGAATTCTTGTATGTAAGTGCGGAAAAAAAAGTATCTGGGCATTATTGCGGTAGCTAGATATATGTATATATAAACCATTCGTGTTATGCGAATGAAACTTTTGCACGTTTACTTATCCTGAAAAAAAGGAGCAAACTTTTCCGTACTTCCCCCATTTTCTCTTTTTTTCCTCTGAGATCATCTGACGGTTGCGCTCTCTTTCTCTCTTTAAGTCCAGCTTGGTTAGAAAAATACATAGGGTGCATTTGTGATGGTCTCGTGTGATCAAGCGGATCAAAGCTTAGAGCGGGGACCGTCCGATAAACCCGGCTGGGGGTCGAACAATCCGCGTGCCAGCGGTCCTAGCCCGAGCCACCAGAGCCCAAGGACATCAACCGAGATGGTCCGATTGATTTGATCATAAAATTCGATGTTGTGTAAATCACGGACGAGCCTACAGCGGCAGCAGAGTATCACTTTTAATTTTCTTCTTTTTAGTTTATCTTTTCTTAGCTTACACTTCATAATGTAAAATCATCTGTTTCCTCCTTCTATGTCGATTAGATTTTAATAGTGTAACTAGCAGTTGATGATTAAATGATTCGCTTGCTCAAGTTGCACGCGCTAGAGGGTTCAATTGCACCGATCGAAAGGACACGATTGAGAAGGAAAAGTGCAAATCAAAAGGACTAGTTGACTTTTTCCTTTGTCTTGGCCGGCGAAAACCGGCCCCGTTTGCTTAATTTCACTTCCCACTGCCATCAGGCCCTGATTATCGATTCTCGTCAGTACTTCGCTTCAATTGATGTCATTTGTCTTCAACTTCATGGAGAGAATTAGAACTAGGAAGAAGAACTGCATGAAATTCAAAATAATATTAAAAAAATATCTATGTCGGCGCCGATCGTACCACGTAAAATGACCGACGTCTACGTTAACGATTTTTAGCCAAAATTGGCCAGTTGAACTCAATTAGTACACATGTAAAAAAAAAATATTTAGGAATAAACTGGTCCAATTAAAATGTTTAAGACTGAATTGATACTAATGTAATAGTTTATGACTTCTTTTGGACTTTTTCCTGAGATAAAGAGGTGCAGAGCAAGGATCACAGAAAAATAAGATGCTGGAAGAATTCAGCACGATTGATTTGCAACCTTTTGCCCTATCCTTTCACAATGTGTTAAATGCATTTCCATGAATCTCTCGCTTTTTGAAGAGTCATGGAGTTGGATGGGATCTTAATTTTTTTTTGTAACCAAACAGCGACCTGATTCACTTTGTGTTTTAGTAAAATTATGTATTAAAACTGGCTCGAGGGTACAGTTTACAGACCAAGGCCAAATTGATGTTCTTTGCGACCTGTCGCCCACGGTAATTCTTCAACTTATATGACCAGAAGTCTTCGACAATTCGGACTAATTTATGATCGAGTTCTGATTCTATGAGCCACTGCAATAGTACAATTACAGTTTTTTATAAACATGATGTGCAAATTCTAAACTTGCAAAAAAGAAGCAGCCGTCGGGCCATAAAGCTGTTGAATGCTTCTTTGCACTCCAAAACGGTTCTCAGAGACATATTCAGCCAGAGGAAAGATCAGGGAAACGCTACTCTTCATTTTTAGAAACTATCATCTCGTGTATTAGCTCGCTGGAAGATGCTGATGAAGTTACTTAATGCCCATTGAGAAATTAGTTGCTGTTACATATTTGCTTACTCTGAAATTAGTTTCTGAGTGATAAGATGTATGATTGTCTCTAATGTATCTATCAGTTTCGCCAAATCGATAGAAAATGAAAACATGTACGAGATAAGTGCAACAATTACATGATTAGTAAATAATTATAGGGCAGCATTCAAATTCCTCGGTTATTACTGCATTGCTCCAGAGAAGCGAGGATCTGTAAAACATGGGAGTGATTGTAGCAACATCATTTTGGCGTTTCTTGCCAAGGAAGACATCGGTTAGAACTGTCTTGGACTGTAATGATGCCTCCAGCAGCAATTTTCCCTGCCAAGGGAACCACCAAAGGGCTAACACAATGTTAACTGTTGTCGACCGAACATACTGTAGATTCTGAAAATGACTTTAAAGGAATTATGACGTCTGAATTTGTTTCGATGCTCTTTAGTCTAGCTGTGAGGATGAAACGAAATGCCATACATGTGGTGAAAGGTGAAAAGAGCACGACCCAAGAACTAGCCAGGAAAACAAATGCAGTTGGATTTGGCTTTACCTCGTCCATCCCAAAATTAACAAACTTGTCCTCAATCATCACAGCCTTGTCCTTCAACATGGCGATGCACGAGCCAATAGTCATTGGCTTCACCACCAGATCGTCCATCACCACATACTTCACCAGCTCTTTCACGTAACCAGTCTCCCCGGCTGGCACTTCAATGAAATCCACTCCAGGACATGTCAGAGAAGAGCCGTCAGTGACCTTTATACCGTACTTATGAGCACAATGATGAAGATGATGAAACGCTAGGCAATAAAAGAGTAAACGGGAGGGCGATCTTTGGACCACGGTAGGGGAACCTGGGCTTCAAGAGGTTCTGCTTGTGGTCGGGCATCATGAAGTGCACATCCTGCAAGTCCTCAATGCTCTTGTTAAGATTGCCTAAGCTGCCGTCCACGGAGTCAGCTTTCCCGGCAAGTATGTGCGTGAGAGTTGCAATCGGCAAGGTGTGGACGTGGAAGAGGAAGTCCACAAAATCCTTTCCTGCTTCCGCAAAAACCATTCTCTGCTTGCTCTTGTCGATCACCAGCTTCAACTGCAACTTTGGAGTTGACTCCATTATCTTCTTTTGGTGAGCAGAGTCTATGAAGTTTCTTGGTGACTGATGAGTAGATGTTGCTGGTAAGTGTTTATATAGGGGCTTCACAGTTCATCTCATTGGAACGTTCGTGGATGGGGGAGCCTAAAGGGTTGGAAGAAGGCAATGAGACAGTGAAGAGCGCGGGCATTGTTTCACTCTTCCATATTCGTTGTTTCACAGTTCATCTCATTGGAATTCTCGATTGCCTCTAATGTATCTGTCGGTTTCACTCTTTCCTGTGGCCGTTCTTTCGGTCGCAGAGACGAAGGTGAGATACACGCAATGCGATTTACTGGGTAGGTCCATTGGATGGCATTTACACACGTGAAGGGCCAAATTGGTAATAAACGTAGAGAAGAGAAGAAGGCAGAAACAAATGAAGAGTCAAGGGTTGCTCATCAGATGTTATCATCATGAAGAGGTAAGACATGACTGGTCAAAATGAAAACCGGTCAAATAATACATCAGTGAATCAAATATTTGTTCATGCATTCAGGCCATGAAGCTGTTGAACGCTGAATGCCACTCCAAAAGGGTTCTCACAGACATGTTCATCTGGAGGAAACGTAGTAAATTGCTGCTCTTCAACTTCAGAGAATTTTGACCAAAAAAAAAAAAAACCCTTTAGAAATTAAACTCTTGTATCTATTAGCTTGCCGGTAGTTTATTCCTGCTATACTTTGTAAGATGCCGATGAAACTATTCAATCCCTGTTGTGAAATTAGTCTCTCTTATACATTAGCTAACTTAGAAATTAGTTTATGAGTGACAGTTGAGCTGCGGTACATATGCTCCTCAAGTTGCACAAAATGTGTTTTATCTGAATAGATCAATCAGGTCAAGAAATAGGATAGCGCATGTGTTAGATGATTAGTAAGGGCATGTTTCATAACGTTTCTGTTCCAAAAAAGTGACTACGATTAGAATTAATTTATTTTATTATGTTCCCTAGTTGAGTTTTAAAGAATCAAAACGCGTTTGGTAATTGTATAAAATTTCTATTCTCGAAATAGAAATACGTTTGATAACTGCACAAAATTTCTATTCTAGAAAATAATTTCTCTTCCCAATTTATCAATTAAATCAAATAATTACATAATCACATTTGATGACTTTCCTCTTGCACCATAACATTTTTTGGGCTAAAATAGGGATGCTTCAGATTTGTTCCTTGGAAGGATAATATGCTAAAATTGTTGTTTTCCCATGCTTCTCTTGAGGCTATGTATATGCCAAGGATGAAATAGATGACTTTGATTATCTTTTATTGCTCGGAATGAATACATTACATCTCTACCACAAATGTAGCTCAGTTTTACCCTTGGATATCATGTGAATGGTCATTGATGCAGCATGGTATTCCAGCAATAAATCAAGCAAAGGCTTAGAAAAAATCAATAGGCAAAATGACCAAAAACTGGATTGGCTGGTTGAATTGACCTATTTCCTACTTGCTGAGAATTTTCGGGATTTTTTTGAACGATTTTCCCCTGAGGGGTAAAATCATCATTTGGGAGAAATCGGAAGGCAAAATCGTGTAAGAATAGGATTGGCCAATTGAAATGACTCTTTTCCTAATTTTTGAAATTTCTTTTGGAATTTTTACAATTTTTTCTGATTTTTTCCCATTTTTTTAGGATGTTCATGAATTTTCCATTTTTTGGATTTTTTAATCATGTTTTAATTTTTTTTATTAAATTGAAATTTTTATTAAAAAAAAATATTTGGACCGAGTTAGGGTTACTAGGCCCACGCCTCGTTGGCGCCCGACAAAAGTGAGAGAAGACTATCGTCGCCTTTTTTATTATCAAAAATGTTCTTTTTTTGGAGAACCAACTTTTTTTTTGTTCTTCTTTTTGGTCTAAAAGTGCTCTCGAGAGCGGGATCAGAATTAGAATTATTTGCGTTAGCAAATATATTTCTAATTTTTTTTTTGTTCCAAGGAACGTAATTGAAATAGAAACGTTACCAAATAAGCCCTAAATAATTATAGGGTAGCACTTCCTCGCTTAATACAAGCCTCCTCCGGACAAGCTAGGGTCTATAATACAAAAGACTAATCATAGCAACGGCCTTTCCCGCCAAGGTAGGGGTGTCGATCGTTTAGTTCGGTTTAGTTTTTTTAAAAACTGAACCAAAATGAACCATTAAGAGATAAGCTTGAACCAAACTATATCTTTTGTTGAACTAAATATGAACCAAACTAAAAATTTAGTTCAATCCAATTCGGGCAGATTCAGTTTTTGGGTTTTAGAATGAAAATAGAGAGAGAATGTGCGCATCATCGTCATCAAGATGCGTCAGCCTTTATCCCCCAAGAAACCACAAAAGGACACCCTCACTCACTTATTTCCCATAATACCCTCATCCTTCGTCCACCACAGGAGGACACCCACAAGAACGCGACGGTGACGACACACCATCCACATCGCGATGACCCTCGACACCACCGACCTCCGGGCTCCGTCACGGGCGTCTTCTCCGTCCTCCAGCACACCACTTGCATTGAGATCTTCGTCTTCTTCACTTCTATCTTTGGCTAATTCCCTCGAATCTCGGCCCCGAGGGTTTCTCCAAAATCCGCTGCGAGGTGTCGTTCCACCAAGCCCTTGTCCATCTTCACGCACGACTTCTTCGTCTTCTTCAGCACTCGCACCTTCGACTTTATCGTCTCCACCAAGCCCTCCAAATGCTTCGCCAGGTTAATCGATGCCTAATCTGGACATGCCTCTTGACACCCGGATACGGCGAGGCAAGGGCCGGCGACCCTCGCCGGCCACCGCTAAGGCTCATGATGCCCTGTCTTGCGTCCGTGAGGGGGCCGCAACCCCTCACCCGTCGCCCGCGAGGGCTCACGACCGCTCGGCGATGGGTCGGCGGGGGTCCCCGATCCTCGGCCAATGCTGGTGGCTCCACCGGCCCTCAACCACCAAAAAGTTAAAAAAAAAAAAAAAAGGAGTATCAAATCATGAAACGAAGAAGCGTGTACGGTTCGGTTCGGTTAACATTTGAACCGAACTAAAAAAACCCAAATTGTTTAGAAGGAATTGGTTATTTTCATTATCCGAACCAAAAACTAAACCGAACTGAAAAAATACAAAAGTTTAGTTTGGTTCAATTCGGTTCAGCTTTTAGTTCGGTTTTCGGTTCGGTTTTGGCACCCCTATGCCAAGGAACACATCGGTTAGAACTGTCTTGGACTATAATGATGCCTCCGACAGCAATTCTCCCTACCAAAGTAAACACCAATAGGTTGATACAATGTTATTTGTGTGATGACCGAACATACTAAAAATTCTGAAAAAAAAAATTACTAAATTTTTTTTAAACATATTGTAATTGTACCAATTCAATCATAAACCTTTTGTATTTGTATCGCTTAGTCCTAATGACTAATTTTGGCCGGCAATAGATGACGTGGCGTGGCCAGCTCCGACGTGGCCAATTTTTAACTTTATTTTTTTATTTTTTTGGAATTTTCAAAATTTTCCAATTTTTCATTTTAATTTCCTTTTGTTTCTCTTCTTTCTCTTAATTTTTTTCTTCCTCTAGCCAGCCGCCGAGCCCGGTGACCAGCAAGAGGTGAGGACCTCATCGGCCACCGGCGAGGCACATCCGAAGGAAGAAGGAAGAGAAAAAAAAAAGGAAAAGGAAGAAAGGAAAAAATAAAGAAAAAGAAAGTAATAATATACAAATAAACAATTTGAAAAAATATCAAAATATTATTAAAAATTGGCCACGTAAAGACCGGACGCGCCACATCAATGATTTCCGAGCAAAATTGGCCAGAATAACCGAATTGGCATAATTATAATAGATTTAAGACTTTTTTTTTATATAATTCTACGGAAAAGAGCTTGTATCCAAGAACTAGCCAGGAAAAACAAATGTTGCTTCGATTCAGCTTACCACGTCCACCCCCAAAGTCGACAAACTTGTCCACAATCGTTGCATCCTTGTCCTTCCACATGGCAATGCCCGAGTCAGTAGCTATTGGCTTCACCACTAAATCATCCATGACCACATACTTCACCATCTCTTTCGCGTAACCGCTCTCCCAAGCTGGCACGGATTTTTTGGTGCTCGCTTCCTCAGCCGTGTATTTCTCTTTTACGGACTCTCATAACTGTTTAGCAGTTCCAATATTCCGATGTACATTGTATAGGAAATTTACTAAACAGTTAAAGATATATTTTCGGCATAAGAAGTCTCCGTGCTTCCAAGCCTCCAAAGCCCCGAGTATTGTGACATTTTGCTCATATGGACTTATTAACCTTTGATAAGTACTTAACCAGATTTAGCATGATCAGATAGAAGAACATTCTACTCCCATTGTTACTCCCCATACCCGTGAATTTATCCGGCTTCTCAATTGATGTATCATATGGTATTATCAAGGAAGGCAAAACCTGTTGATGTATATCCGTACCACTGTAGATGGTCTTAGTCCACAGGCTCGCAGCATTTGTTTCCACAATACCAGGCTCGAGGTCTATACCACTCCAACAGTAGCGGACGAAACGACCATAGGAACATCTCTAGCAACATTTTGGACATTATTGGATACTTGATTGTTATTAGCCATCTCGATTTTCGAATCGCCTTAAGATTGTTGGATATAACGTAACATATTGAAGGAACCACAAAACACTGTTTGTTGTAACTAGAAAATAGTAACTCTGAGAAAGCGATAACAACTTTAGTAATAACCAAGTTAATGAGTAAAAGAGGTATTATTGCAAAGCAAATTTGATATTGCAAAATTGCTACAAAATTGTAATAGAACAGAACTCTGTCAAACATTCCTCGAAATCGGTACACTTGGAGAACGACTTCAGAGAAAACTAGAGTAGTTCTTTGAGGAGTTCTTCGAGTTTTTCTTTTGAACAAAGGAAACAGCTCAACTTATAGACAGTAAAAACAGCCGCAGAAAACTGCAAAGACACTAACTCAAGAGTCACATTAGTTATGCTCACAATTTAAAGAGTCGCGTGACATGAAGGGACACGTGAATTTTTGAGACAGTATCTCGCTTTACTCATTTTCCTTGATCTAATTAACCAACCATAATTACAACAAGGCCATCATATCCTTACTCGTCGAAAATCTGATTCCTTCACAATGGACTTTTGAATGACTTTCAACATCCTTTTGAACTCTTTCGAATAGTTAGCCTTTGCCATAGATGAAATAGATAATGTGGTTGCCCGCCCGGCTGTTGGCCTACCAAGAACTCAATGAAGAAGAGAAGATAAGAGACGGTAACAAATTGGTAATTTATTATATGTACTTTATCAGGTAGCGAGAAGTACTAAAAAACAATCATTACTGGATAATCAATACATTTTGCAACATTGCAATTCAGCCCACCATCTTATTATTGCCAAGTTTATACTTGTACAGTTTGCCATCCTTAAGATCTTGTTCTTGTTTCGTCCCGATTGGCGAAGTGCATGTACTCTGATTCCATCTCGAGTCTTATTCGTCTTCCTTCTCCTACAGTAGATCTATTTCTCTTAACTCGGAGAAAATTGGAGACTTGCAGACGAGAAGCCACAAGATCTAAACGTGCATGAACAAGATGATAACAACTGATAAGCAGCCTTTGACTTCTCATTTGTTTCTGCCCTTTTTCACTCCCCCACATTTCTGAACAATTTGGCCCTTAATTTGTGTAAATGCTGTTAATTTCATATTTCGAATTTGAGCTTGTTAGGAAACGCAAATCGATTACAGGACGTTGTTAAAGTCTGTTAAACCAAAAAATCTATTTGCTTTAGAATTCCTCTCGAACGGGAGATGGTGTGGATGCAGATATGTTGAGATTTGTTTTCCTTTCGAAGATAACTTGTCCATTGAACGTGCGAAGAAAACAATCATCCAAGAATCGACGGGATATCCAAGAATCGGACTTCTTGCCGAAACAGGGACAAAGACAGAAGCAAAGAGAAAACGGACGCAAAGGAGCCCTTTCTTTGATCGCACGGAGGAGTTCTGAACACAGTTGATTTTGTGCAGTGAATTTTGTGAGTCGTATGATCGATTGTCCCTCGATAATTTTTCGATTGTTAAGTGGATTATTTGAGTAAAACCAACGGAATGCCGAAGATACCGACAGAATCATCTAAATCTCTAGATAAGATAGGGTAGCACCAAAAGTCCTCGGTCACTACTGCATTGCTCTAGAAAAGATAGGATCTGAAATACAAGGGAGTGAATGTAGCCACATCATTGCTGCCCTTTCTTGCTAAGGAAGACATCGGTTAGAACTGTCTTGGACTGTACTGATGCCTCCAGCAGCAATTTTCCCTGCCAAAGGAACCACCAAAGGGTTACGACAATGAAAGTCACAGTTCCAAAACGCGGTTTGTCGGACCAAGCAAACTGCATTTGCACACTTTCAATCTTCAACGTGAATTTTCAATGTCATAAATGCCGAACTTCATGTGCCACTGTACAAAGTGGTATGAACATGAACTCAATCTCTGCTTCGCCATTAACAGGTGAAAGAGAAGAAATCAAGCTCAGGAGTTTCACTGGGGGATGATGTTTTCACGATGCATGTGGAACCGGAATTCGATCATTCGCTTGCTGTGGGACTTCTTGCTGTCTATGGACTATTCAAGCACAGTCGGTGATGCAGTAGAAGCGTGTCACGGTCATAGAGAGACCGATAGACGATTCCACGGTATCTGGTTTACTGACATGTTCGAAAAACCACCATCGCCTGTTAAAAATTACCAGCAGAATCCGGAAGAATCCACGATTTCAGTTTATGATGTTCTGAATTCTCGAGCGAATCACTAACATTATTTGTACAGGTCAAGAGGCATTCGAGATGCACCTGTGATTTTTTCTATTCGATTGTTCATATCATTTTCCCATGACTGATTGTTCTTTATACATAACATGGAAATAAGTTCATTATGTGGCAAAAGCCGTGTTCCCAATCAAAAACCCAAGAACTAGCCAGAACTAGCCAGAAAAACAAATGTAGTTGGATATGGCTTACCTCGTCCATCCCAAAATCAACAAACTTGTTCTCAATCATGGCAGCCTTGTCCTTCAACATGGCAATGCACGAGTCACTGGTCATCGGCTTCACCACCAGGTCGTCCATCACCACATACTTCACCAGCTCTTTCACGTAACCAGTCTGCCCAGTTGGCACTTCAACGAATTCCACTCTTCGGTCCATGACGACACTGGTGCAACGAGGACATCTCACAGAAGGGTTGTCAGCGACCTTTTGACTGGAATAATAAGTCCAATCCTTGGTCGGGCACATGTAGCAGTGGGTTTGGCGTGATGAAGATGATGAATCGCTAGGCAATAAGAGAGTAAACGGGACTTTGATGTTAGGACCAGGGTTGAGGAACGTGGGCTTCAAGAGGTTCTGCTTGTGGCGGGGCATCACGAAGTACACATACTCCAAGTCCGCAATGCTCTTGTAAAGATTGCCCAAGCTGCCGTCCACGGAGTCGGCTTTCATGGCTCGAATGTGCGCGAGAGTCGCAATGGGCAAGGCTTGGATGTGGAAGAGGAAGTCCACAAAGTCCTTTCCTGCTTCCGCAAAAACCACTCTTTGCTTGCTCTTGTCGACCACGAGCTTCAACTTCAACTTTGGTGTTGACTCCATTATCTTCTTCTTGAGAGTAAAGTCTATTATTTTTCTCTGTGACTCATCGATAGATGTCTCTGGGAAGTGTAGTATATATAGGGGCTTCGGAGTTACAACTCATTGGACCATCTTCTTTTATTTATATATATTTCCATAGACGGGGAGTCCAAGGGGCTTGGAGGAAGGCAATGAGACGGTGGAGTGCTTCGAGCATTGTTAGCCTTATCATCTCGAAAAAGAAAAATAAATACAAGGATGACGATGGAGAAAAGTGGATTGGGAGGGGTTCATGAACTTAAATATGAATGTTCCCAAGGAAATTTATGGGTTTAGGATTGCAAGGCTTTTTGTTGTATAAATTTTGTCAATTGAGTATTTAAGAGGCACTCCTTAACCAACCCATTAAGGAAAGGGAAATGTTTTCCTAATAGTATTAATAGACTGTTAGGCAAGCAACTCTCGGGGAAGGGAAATGCTTTCTTAATAGTACTGTCAAGGACACTATAATCTCAATTGCAGATCCATGCATCATCATCACGTGTTTTATATGAAGTACTCATTAATTGAAGATTGTGTAGTTATAAATAAATGATAGTACTGTCTGACTGTTAGGCTAGCAGCTCTAGGAAAGGAAAATGCTTTCTTGACAATACTGTCAAGGGCGGTGCAATTTCAACCGTAAATCCACACATCATCATCGTGTATTTTACATAAAATACTCATTAATTGGGAGATCGTGTGATAAAAAATAAACTATAGTATTATCATGCTAACAGCTCCCTTAAGGAAAATATGTACTAACCAATGTATTAACAATTCTCGTGCAGAGGCATAAAGATGAGTTAGCAGGATATAGACATGTGTAGTTAATTCAGGCTTCAAACTAATATTTGAAAATTCATTGTTCTATGGTTCAGTAGGGTCTTTCAAGCTAAAGCTTATTTCAATTTCTTGGATTGCTTTTAGACATTACACACGATAAATCAACGATCTTCGATACAGTTTGAGTTCATTTCCTTCTTTGAATATCTCGAGAAATCTCCCCCTTCAAATGGGTTTCGATCTTTAAGCTTGTGGTCCATCACATCACATCGACATTCTACTGCAAATCAAAATTTCAATGTGACGATGTTAAGCTTACGGTGTTCGAAAATAGTTTCCTCTTATGGGCAGTAGGCTAGTCCAATGGAAGCTCTGAAGAGGAGGCTGATGAACCATGTAATGAGAGATTGGAACTAGTTCTTTTCCCCTCAGAACAGTGATTTCCTTCGACCAGATTGACGGACGATATTTAGTAAGAGTTTGTCGCCCGCTTCACTTTTACTCACGTCACACCACTTTCCTCAGTGCCCTGTTACATCTCTTGTCAATTTCCTTTCGTGCGGTATACTTCGATAAAGTTACTCAATGAAACGAGGGATACATCAAGTAAAAAGAGGCCTAATTCCCTAAAAAACAGTAACTATAGACCTAGATCCAATTTTACCCCGATTTTTGTTTTGTTTTGAAAAAAAAAAAAAACTCAAATTGTAGGTCCAATCCAACTCTCCCCCAATATTTTCTTTGTCTAAAAAAACTCCGTACTTTAGGTTTAGTCCCAAATCTATCCCAAACTTTTTTTGTCCGAGAGAAAAATCACCAGTTTTTTGCTCTAAACCTAAATCTGCCCCCTTTAGTCCCCTTTTCCAAAAATTGCCGACAATCATCTCTAATTTGAATATCCTAAAATGGTTTAATTTTGGAGATAATTTTTTGTGTCACCTTACTGATGTGGATTTCTTATAGATGTATGCCATGTCAAAGTTAGGACTGGATAATGGGTGTACATTTGAGATTAGATTGAGAGTTTGTATCAAAATTCGGAGTAGATTTAAGTCTAAATCTAAATTTTGAGATTTTTTGTTAGACAAAAAAAGTTCGGGGCATATTTGGGACTGGACCTAAAGTTTGAGATCTATTTTAAGACAGTGAAATTCGAGACAAAATTGGGACTAGATCTAAAATTTTGGTTTTTTTTTTTTTTTGGAACTAGGTCAGATAAAATGTAATATAAAGAAACTCAAGGCGCGCACATTTATTCGCCTCTTTTGTTGTCTGCTTTCTTCTTCTTTTTACACGCACTAATCAAGTGATAGACTCAATAATTTGTGAACTGAGCGGTTTTTTCCTTCATCAAATTATTCGACGTAACTATATCTTAACATCAGTGCGTTCAATTTGATTGTAGTTATAATAGGACATGGCTTGATTGTAGTTATAATAGGACATGGCTTCTCCTACCACTGCGCCACTGCAAGGCATGAAGACTTGACGTTTGGGAATTGATTATGTGTTCGGCATACATTGCTTTAGAGACAATTCTGCCTTATCAGACTTGGAAATGCATAGAAATCAAAATATCCACATAAAGAGCTAGCTGATGTTTGAACAATTCGAAACTCGGTTGAAGAAAAATATAGCCCTTATCCTTTGCTAAGAAGGGTAGTATCATCCAAAAACCCTAAAATTCGTATCCACAGCATGATGAAGATTTGTTACTAAAGAATAAAGAGGTGAACTGAAGATAGAGAGTTAACCCACATGGCCTCTTTGTTTAAATCAGTATCATTCAATGGGATATAAATTTTCCTATTCGATTCTTCATGACGTACTTCGGGTTTGGATTAAGCTGGATAAACCCAGGTACAGCCTAAGACAAAGTATCCTCGGTCTTTGAGAGGTATAAAATTACTATTGCACCCAAATAACATGCGAAAGTAAATAAGAAACTGTAAAAGGAAAATGAAGAAGAAAGGTTGCTGGCATGAAGAGGGTAAGGGGGCAAAGGGATGTTGGGATTTGGTTGCAAGAAATCCCATAATAAGTGAATGAGAATGAAGGATGAATAGTCCCACATGGGAAAAAGAGTAGATGGAAGATGGGTTTAAATATTGGAACCTCACAAATGGGTTTGAGCTCCAAGGGGCACCCCACTTTTGTGGAGAAGAAGAAAGCGGACAACAAATATGTGTAGGCTTTTCTCCATGAGTCGAAGACATGATACTGTAAGACAACTTCTTTCTAGTGGAATTATCACAATTGACTATGTGAAGTCAAAAGATAATATTGCGGATTAATTAACGAAAGGCCTAACTAGAGAGATGGTTGTGAAAACATCAAGTGGAATGGGGTTAAGGCCGATAAATAAGTCGTCATAGCGGAAACCCTACCTTGTTGATTGGAGATCCCAAGATCTAGGTTTAAAGGGACAACTAAGTTATGATGACGGTGTAAAGTACTGTAAATTTTTACTCATTCCCGAATAAAGACAGTACTAATATATGAAGGCTAAGCGAAAGCTTTTAATGATTCTAAATTGAGAGTGCAATATATTGTACATTCAGAAATCACCTATGTGAGTGTGAAGTGAGGGCCGCTTCTGTGAGAATTGAAAAGGCCGAATTCTCTAAAACACTCATGAGACCAGGCAATGTTCATGGCCAAAACGAACACAACGGTGAGAACCAATTTTGTTTGAGGGACAGTTGTGTGATCTCTATTGTCTAGGTTTACACCAAAGGTCGACGGTTCAAAGACATCAAGTCTACTGATTGACCAAGTAAGTCCGATAGATTTCACTAAGGAAAGTTCAAAGTCTCGGACTACTTATCCCGATACAACGTTCTCTCATGAAATAATCGCACATTGCATCTCATGCATAAACGAAGAGTCATGATATTTGAATATCTCATTCATGTGGGGGATTGTTGGGATTTGGTTGCAAGAAATCCCATAATAAGTGAATGAGAATGAAGGATGAATAGTCCCACATGGGAAAAAGAGTAGATGGAAGATGGGTTTAAATATTGGAACCTCACAAATGGGTTTGGGCCCCAAGGGGCACCCCACTTTTGTGGAAGGGAGAGGACCTACGCAAAGCTAGGTCGGCCCACACGCGCGCGCCGCCGCCGCCGCCCGCCCGCTCGGCTCGGTTCGGGCCCGGCCCGGGTCCGCGTTCCATTATTTTTTATTTTGCTCTACTCTTTTTAAACCGAATAGACACAATTCGAACAGACACTATTGAAATTTCTAAACACTTCTTTCGTCCGAACGGATGTGTTTGTTCGGGAACTTTTCTTTGAACGAATATGTTTGTTCGAAAGGAGGTGTTTCGGTTCGTAATCCTTCATAGGCGAAATCGTACGGTTTTGTGACTTTCGTGACTCTTCATCTATTTGATTTACTCGTGACTCTTCAATTGTTTGTGATTATATATATAACTGTCGGTTTTTCCGAAAACATACTTCATCATCATTTCTCTTCTCTCTCTTTCATTACATTCATTTTGCTGCGATTATTTCTGCAAAATTGCGTTCGGTGGAATCCTCCGAACACGTACCACTTCGGAGGAACGAGATCCGTTCTATCCTGGGAGACAATCGTCCAATTTCCTCGGGTACTAATTGAGGGGGCGAATTTTGTCTTAAGGACACAACGACAATACGTTGGGCTCGGATCAACTTTCTGCATACTCATCTACATTGGCTTCAAGTTAGTTGTTCGTCGTTCAATTGCAATTTCTAATATACGAACTTAGCCGATAACAATCTTAAGACAAAATTTCCCTTCTTTCTTTTGAAATGGTATTCTGTTTTCAATTCAGTTCGGTTCCGTTCGTATAATGATATGAACTTAGTGCGTATTCTTATGCATTGTTCTTTGAGTTGTCTATCAAATATTTATCACGCCGTTCGGAAATCTTGTATATTCCATAGTCGAAATTCTGTGACTTCATTCATATAGTTATTTCATAGTATATACATTCTGTTTTATAGATTTTGTGATAGAAATGGCATCAACATCGATAACGCCTACACATATTCCGCCGATTTCGACTCATGGAGAAAAGCCGGAAAAGTTCAATGGAACCGATTTCAAGAGATGGCAACAGAAGATGTTGTTCTATCTCACGACTTTGAATCTGGCAAGATTCCTCAATGAGGATGCTCCTAAGTTGGATGAAGGAGAGGTAGACAAGGAAAGGTTTGCTGCAGTAGATGCGTGGAAGCATTCTGACTTTACGTGTCGTAACTACATCCTTAATGGTCTCGACAATTCCCTCTACAATGTTTATAGTCCGCTGAAAATGGCTAAGGAATTATGGGAAAGTCTTGACAAGAAGTACAAAACAGAAGATGCTGGATTGAAGAAATTCATCGTCGGCAAATTTCCGGACTTCAAGATGGTAGATCATAAAACCCTCTTAAGTCAAGTTCGGGAACTTCAAGTGATCATGCATGACATTCATCTTGAAGGTATGATTTTGAGTGAATCATTTCAAGTGGCCGCTTTCATTGAAAAACTGCTACCGTCTTGGAGAGATTTCAAAAATTATCTCAAACACAAGAGAAAGGAATTGTCACTTGAAGACTTGATTTTTCGATTGAGGATTGAGGAAGACAATAGACTCTCTGAGAAGAAAGTTGGCAAGAATATGGAGATTTCAAGGGCCAATGTTGTTGAAGAAGGATCAAAAACCAACAAGAAGAGAAAACCGCCTAACAAGTCCGGAGAGGGATTCACCCAAGGCCTGAAGAAGTTCGTTGGCAAGTGCTTCAACCGTGGAAAGTCCGGACATCGAGCCAAAGACTACGAGCCAAGAAAAGACGAAAACTCGGGCGAATGTGATGGAACAGATTTCCAATGGCGTTGATGATATCAATCTTATTGCCATGATATCTGAATGCGGCATGGTGGGAAACCCCAAGGAGTGGTAGATTGATACTGGAGCAACTCGTCATATCCGTGCAAACAGATCGATGTTCTCGTCCTACACCACTGTCGGGGGAGATGAAAAACTCTATATGGGTAATTCATCAACCTCTAAGGTTGAAGGTGTTGGAAAGATTGCTCTGAAAATGACATCTGGAAAAATTGTGACACTAAATAATGTTCTGCATGTGCCGGATGTTCGTAAGAATTTAGTGTCCGGATCTCTCCTTAGCAAGAATGGTTTCAAGTTGGTTTTTGTATCCGATAAGTTTGTACTCTCTAAAAATGAGATGTATGTAGGAAAGGGTTGTCCGAGTGATGGTTTGTTCAAGCTGAATGTAATGACTGTTGTATCCAAGGATGATATGAATAAAGT
This sequence comes from Rhodamnia argentea, assembly GCF_020921035.1. Lineage (NCBI taxonomy): Eukaryota > Viridiplantae > Streptophyta > Magnoliopsida > Myrtales > Myrtaceae > Rhodamnia > Rhodamnia argentea. The sequence continues at coordinate 18,410,720 of NC_063157.1, read as the reverse complement.
TGCTTCTACTTATGTGCTTGAGTCTCCTAATATCCGGCATGCTAGACTAGGCCATGTTAATTATAAATCAATAAAGAAATTAATGAGTATGGGACTATTGCCGAAGTTTGACTGTCCAAGTGAAAAGTGCCAAGTGTGTGTTGAATCTAAATTTTCTAAACCTCCTTTTCATTACGTAGACAATAGAATCACGGAACCTTTAGATTTAATACACACGGATATATGTGATATGAAATCAATACCGTCAAGGGGTGGTAATAAGTGCTTTATCACATTTATAGATGATTGGTCAAGGTATTGCTATGCTTATTTGCTTAGTAGCAAAGATGAGGCGATTAATGCTTTTAGAACTTATAAATCCGAAGTTGAAACTCAGCTAAATAAGAAAATTAAAATGATAAGAAGTGATAGAGGAGGTGAATATGAATTTCCTTTTGAGGAAATATGCTCTGAGTTTGGCATCATTCACCAATTCACCGCTCCTTATACACCGCAATCGAACGGTGTGGCGGAAAGGAAAAATCGATCTTTAAAAGAAACAATGAATGCATTGTTGAATAGTTACGGTTTACTGCTAGAATTTGTGGGGGAAGCTGTTTTGACAGCAAATTTTATTTTAAATAGAGTACCCCACAAAAGGACACAACAAACTCCTTATGAGAAGTGGAAAGGTAGAATGCCTAACTTGAATTATCTCAAAGTGTGGGGGTGTTTGGCTAAGGTTGCGGTTCCTAAGCCTAAAAAGGTTAAGATAGGACCAAAAACTGTTGATCGTGTTTTTATCGGATATGCTCAAAATAGCAATGCATATCGATTTCTTGTTCATAAGTCAGAAATCCCAGATATACATGTTAATACGATCATTGAATCAAGGGACGCTTCGTTCTTTGAAAATATATTTCCGTATAACATAGTATATGAACCAATTGATAATAATAAGAGGTCTCGAGATATTATAACTAGAAGTGATCCAATGGAGGATGAACCTAGACGTAGTAAAAGACAAAGGACTTCCACATCTTTTGGACCTGATTTTTTAACGTATCTCTTAGAAAATGAGCCTCGGACATTCAAAGAAGGCGTGACATCGCCAGAAGCCCCATTCGGGAAAGAAGCTATCAATAGTGAAGTCGAATCCATATTATCAAATCATACTTGGGAATTGGTTGACCTTCCTCCTAGTAATAAACCACTACAAAGCAAGTGGATTTTCAAGAGGAAAATGAAAGCGGATGGTACTATTGATAAGTATAAGGCTAGGCTTGTGGTAAAAGGCTACAAGCAACGAGAAGGCCTTGATTATTTTGACACTTATTTACCTGTCACGAAAATTACATCTATACGGATGTTAATTGCTATAGCAACTGTGTACGAGGCTTGAAATCCATCAAATGGATGTCAAAACAGCCTTTCGAAATGGGGATCTAAAAGAAGAAATATATCTAGAACAACCGGAAGGGTTCGTTGTTCAAGGACAAGAGAAGAAAATATGTCGGCTTATCAAGTCACTCTATGGGTTGAAACAAGCACCAAAACAATGGCATGCTAAATTTGACCAAGTAATGTTGTCAAATGGTTTTAAAATTAATGAGTGCGATAAATGTGTCTATGTCAAGAGCACTCATAATAGTTTTGTCATTTTATGTCTCTATGTAGACGACATGCTTATAATGGGCAGCAACGATGAAGTTGTTAAGGCAACCAAACGCATGCTCACAAGTAAATTTGATATGAAAGATATGGGGGCCGCATATGTTATTTTGGGAATTAAAATCCATAAAACATCCGAAGGATTAGCACTCTCACAGTCTCACTATATAGAAAACATTCTTGAAAAGTGCAAGAATCTAGACATTGTACCGAGAAAGACCCCGATAGATGTTAATTTACATCTTTCAAAGAATACTTGGTGAAAGCAAGACTCAAAATGAGTATGCTAGTATATTAGGCGATTTAATGTATGTCATGAATCGTACTAGGCCGGACATAGCTTGTGCTGTAAGCAAGCTAAGCCGATTTACAATTAGTCCAAATGAAAATCATTGGAAAGCTATGAAACGTGTATTGGGCTATTTGAAGCATACTCAACACTATGCTTTGCACTATACAAAGTATCCAGCGGTACTTGAAGGATACTGTGATGCAAATTGGATAACCGGCACAAAAGACACAAAATCAACAAGTGGATATGTGTTCACACTTGGTGGGGGAGCAATGTCTTGGAAATCATCCAAACAAACTTGTATAGCAAGATCTACTATGGAAGCAGAATTTATTGCTTTGGATAAAGCTGGTGAAGAAGCAGAGTGGCTTCGGAATTTTCCGGAAGATATTCCTAATTGGCCCAAACCGATGCCACCCGTGTGTATACATTGTGATAGTCAAGCGGCAATAGGAAGGGCAAGGAATGTCATGTATAACGGTAAGTCTCGACATATACGTCGAAGACATGATACTGTAAGACAACTTCTTTCTAGTGGAATTATCACAATTGACTATGTGAAGTCAAAAGATAATATTGCGGATCCATTAACGAAAGGCCTAACTAGAAAAATGGTTGTGAAAACATCAAGTGGAATGGGGTTAAGGCCGATAAATAAGTCGTCATAGCGGAAACCCTACCTTGTTGATTGGAGATCCCAAGATCTAGATTCAAAGGGACAACCAAGTTATGATGACAGTGTAAAGTCTTGTAAATTTTTACTCATTCCCGAATAAAGACAGTACTAATATATGAAGGCTAAGCGAAAGCTTTTAATGATTCCGAATTGAGAGTGCAATATATTGTACATTCAGAAATCACCTATGTGAGTGTGAAGTGAGGGCCGCTTCTGTGAGAATTGAAAAGGCCGAATTCTCTAAAACACTCATGAGACCAGGCGGTGTTCATGGCCAAAACGAACACAACAATGAGAACCAATTTTGTTTGAGGGACGGTTGTGTGATCTCTATTGTCTAGGTTTACACCAAAGGTCGACAGTTCAAAGACATCATGTCTACTGATTGACCAAGTAAGTCCGATAGATTTCACTAAGGAAAGTTCAAAGTCTCGGACTACTTATCTCTCATGAAATAATCGCACATTGCATCTCATGCATAAACGAAGAGTCATGATATTTGAATATCTCATTCATGTGGGGGATTGTTGGGATTTGGTTGCAAGAAATCCCATAATAAGTGAATGAGAATGAAGGATGAATAGTCCCACATGGGAAAAAGAGTAGATGGAAGATGGGTTTAAATATTGGAACCTCACAAATGGGTTTGGGCCCCAAGGGGCACCCCACTTTTGTGGAAGGGAGAGGACCTACGCAAAGCTAGGTCGGCCCACACGCGCGCGCCGCCGCCGCCGCCCGCCCGCTCGGCTCGGTTCGGGCCGGGCCCGAGTCCGCGCGTTCCATTATTTTTTATTTTATTTTTTATTTTGCTCTACTCTTTTTAAACCGAACGGACACAATTCGAACAGACATTATTGAAATTTCTAAACACTTCTTTCGTCCGAACGCACGTGTTTGTTCGGGAACTTTTCTTTGAACGAATATGTTTGTTCGAAAGGAGGTGTTTCGGTTTGTAATCCTTCATAGGCGAAATCGTACGGTTTCGTGACTTTCGTGACTCTTCATCTATTTGATTTACTCGTGACTCTTCAATTGTTTGTGATTATATATATAACTGTCGGTTTTTCCGAAAACATACTTCATCATCATTTCTCTTCTCTCTCTTTCATTACATTCATTTTGCTGCGATTATTTCTGTAAAATTGCGTTCGGTGGAATCCTCCGAACACGTACCACTTCGGAGGAACGAGATCCGTTCTATCCCGGGAGACAATCGTCCAATTTCCTCAAGTACTAATTGAGGGGGCGAATTTTGTCTTAAGGACACAACGACAATACGTTGGGCTCGGATCAACTTTACGCATACTCATCTACCTTGGCTTCAGGTTAGTCGTTCGTCGTTCAATTGCAATTTCTAATATACGAACTTAGCCGATAACAAGGGAGTGGTGGCACTGCTCTTGGTTGGGCCGCGAGGCGCCAGTGACCACTGCGAGGTGGTCGCTGCTCTTGGAAAAGTTCTGTCTTCCCTCTCCCGATAACGATGCAATTATGACCGGATCCGTCGCGGTGCTTGCCAATAACTACATCGATGGGGGAGAACCACTCATGGCGGATGTCATGGACTAGTGACCGCCATAGTCGTGGTCGCCATCGAGGTATGACGGTGATTCCCCCGCAGATTCGGGGTTTATAGGTTTTTCTTTTTTAATTGCTTTTTTCAATCCTAATTTCGTTATTTTTTGTCTTTAGTTTCAGAAAACAAGAAGAAAACATGTCCATAACCAAACTTATATAGTTACTATATCCAGAAATCAACCAAACATAAAACGTGATATAGAGAAATCCGAGAGTGGGCTTTAACGGTCGAAGCGTCTTGTCCATATTCTCAATTGGTGGGGTTTAATTTGTCATCATCTACGCCACAAAACAAGAAAAGCATTAGCTCAACGGCTAGTTAAGTAATTACCATCTGTTTTATAGATAGGCATAAAATGGTAAAAGATTAAACTAATCAAATCTCTCTCCCTCTTTACCTTTATAAAGCCACCGTCACTTCAATGAAATCCACGAGCTGCGTAGGGTCCCGCAAAGCGAGAGGGAGAAGTGGCTCCATTCTTCACTTTTAAACAGTTCCTTTGGCTTTAGAGGTTTTGCTCATGGCGCTCTCCTCCTTCCTCGTTTATCGGGTAAGAGAAAGGGAGGAAGAGAGCTTTCTTCAGTCCAGCCTTGGGACGCTCTGGGATTTAATTAGTTGCCGACTCATTCGTCCAAATACCGAGCGAGAGTGCCCCGCGAAGCTTCGTAGATGAGTGAATGATGCGGGAGTCTTGTTGGATCCCAAGCTTCCCCGTGCTTGGACCGAAGGGAGCTCCCTCCGCTCCATCCTCTCTCTCCGTCTTCATCACGTCATTCGTCCGGAAATTCTGTTTAGGGTCTTGCTAGCATGACATTATGACAATATGACGGTGAATTGCTAGTAATAAGATCAGAGGTGGGTCCCGTCATGATTGCTGTATATTTTTTACCATTCATAACACGTGTGCTTGAGATTACACCGTTATACTGTTATATTGTCGGCTTTTCAAATCCCTTCTATTTAATGTTTCTTGCGTTTGTTTTTTTTTTTTTTTTGGCGAGATACCATCTTTTTTCCAATTTTAAGCCTTTCTTGAAAGCACATTCGAGGGGTCCTGAACTAATTTGATATATGTGACTAATTAAGTATGTTAGAGGTCCTACTCCCTAATAAATAAGTTGAAAGTGATAACTAGACCGGAAAATTAATATAGGGATTTGAGAAGTTGACGTGTCAGAGTATCACGGTGGAATTCCAAACGCAAGTGGTATGAATGGCCCCCCCCCAAAAAAAAAAAAAACCATGGTAGGACCCATCTCTGATCATATGCTTAGCAATTGGCATTGCACCGTAATACCATTATACCATCATGCTAACATCCTTAATATATGACCAGGTTATGTTGCGCTCACTCGTTCAACTTCAAACGCCAGTCATGCACTTCAAGGAGGTAAACAAGAAAAGAAGAACCGACTCATTTGACGTTTAGGGCTTCGCCCTTTTCACTTACTAGTTTGGTACCTCTCTCCATCCGCCTCGATCCGAGCCCCCCAGTTTTGTGGAGCAGAAGAAGTCTACGGCAATCATCATCTCGAGATCTTGTAAGTATCTAAAACCGCTAGTTGTCATCGGAAGAAATTTGGGTCTGCTTTTTTGTACGTGTCGGGGCCTCGTAATAGCCTTAGTAAATGTCGTCATCATCACCGTCGTCCTCGCCGTCATCATTTTGTTGAAGCATTTAGGCTTTTTACGGAGCATTCGAGCCCGACAACGTCATGGGATGCAATATAGCCCGCCCCGCCTAGCGGGATAAGATTCATTGTGTAGTATCGATCCTTTCCATTGAAATATTCTTGTTTTTTCGGTTTTGAGGGGCCACTTCATACGAGTTCCTCTCGTTCTTATATGCATATCTGTTTGCCTTTTTTGTCTTACGGAAGATGACGGATGGAACGGAGTACTCAAACACGAGGCTTAAGCCGCTAAGGTCAAAGCGTCACCCCCCAACAACAACAACAACTGCTCCCTGGACTTGTCGATTTGCCATTGTTTAGGGATGAGGAATAAAATTATCTTTTCCGAAGCTCATGTATATCATGAAGGCTTCGTTTGTTTCGCGAAATATAAGTGGTCTGAAAACTTTTTTGCTAAACGGAGCCTAAGAGAGATAAGACATAAGCGGTCCGGACATACATTCTAGTTTATCAATACCTCGCCCGGTGAAAAGTATGATGTTCGAACAATATTGTAGAAAAAACAACGTGTTATCGAGAGGAAATCTTTGGCTCGGAGAGCCAACAACATTGAATTTCGATGGCGGGGGTGGTGAGATTTTTAGGACAAAGATGTGGAATGTGGGTGGAGTCCGTCTTTTCCAGCACTATGAATTTAGACCCGTCCGTCACAATCTTAGGACGGGTGTTTGTTGACGTCTCCCTCCTTAGATGTGGAGAGTGATCGGTGGATCAAGAAAGTTTAAAATATAATGTTATATCAAATGATCCCGCCTAAGTGTAATTGGTAAGTGATATGTTATGTTGACGAGTGAAATAAGAACAAAAATTTGATAAATCTTGTTTTAATATCTGACGTCCTTGAATAACCTAATATCTATACCCAAATGAATTTTGATTCTAAGACAAGAAACTTGGTGCCAAGTTTACTAATATCCGCAATGTGTAGGGGTGAACGGTTCTAGGTTCCTTGCGGGTCCCATCTAGAACCTGGAGTTTATCTGTCGGAATAGGTTTCTAATTTTTTAGAACCTGAAACTTACCATTCGTACCTTGGAACTTGGAACCTATCGTGTCACAAAAAATGTTAGATAGTTTTTAGGGTAGATCGCATTTTTATTCATCTTTGCATGCTAAAATTTAGTATAAATTATGACTTTGAGAAATCAAGTTCTTAAATTATATTAGATGTTATTCTTTTTATGATAGATTTTTATTTCCCTTATTTTCTAATTACAAATTTCTGAAAGTTACCAAAAATCATGATCCTCATTGTCATGCATTCTAGTTTATATCATCATATTTTGGCCATATTACTTAGGTTGCTTATTTATATTCAAATCATGTGCCCCGTGTGTTAGTTGAATGCCATGTCATTAGTTTTGCCATGTAATTTGCATAAAATCAATCTAAGCTGCTTGCTAAATGCATTTTAATGAAAGAATGGTACCGTAAGGGTGTTAAAGAAATCTAGCGCAATCAAGTCCCCGAACTTTTAAATCTCCGGTTTGTAAGAGTAAAATAATCTCCCACATTTGACTCATATATCTAATCAACCTATCATAAATAATTAGTGGCGACTCCTATTGAATATCTATGCATGTTAACCGAGCCTAAGTTTTGACTTGATAGAGCTTGGGAGAGCTCGAACTACGTTAGTTAATTTAATTAATTTATTAATCCATTAACCTAGAAACTTGAATTTTCTAGGTCGCAATAGGGAATGCTTTAAATTTTCGAAAATTTAATAACCTAGTGGACTTAGGCCTTAAAAAATTTCATGAAAAAATTGCATTTTTTGGCAGCAAGGACTCCAGGTATGTCCCTAATATTTAAGGTGTTAAAAGTTTTTTTGCAGGATTGGAGTGATAAGGGGTGGAGTGTTTGCTAACCTTTGTTTTGCGGGAGGTGTTTAAATTTTTGCAAAAATTGAAGTGCTGTATGACATAAACCGTTGTGCATGTCTTTTTTAATTTTCTGCACTACACATTGCCTCAATCGGACTTGGGATGCTTAGAAATTTTTAGGATGGCATCTAGATGGAAATCTAAGAAGAATAGGTGATCCTATCCTCGGCCCCGAACTTTCCATTGTGTCAAGGATTGCCCACCTTGGCCATATCCCAATGGCACGGGACGGACCCTTGGCCTAGCCGAAGTCTTTGAGGGCCAAACCCGACCAATAAGTTTGGTATGGTTCGTCCTTGGGGCTCCACTTTGCAAAATAGAAAGCAATCAAGCATGCACTTATCATCATGTGCATGTTTACGTGTTTGCCATTGAAATCGCACTGTATAAAGTAAGTTTTCTCATCCATTATCTTGCAATTTACTTATTACCATGCGTTTTTGTTTTGGTCGGTTTATAACAATAAGTTGGTCGAGCCTTGATCTATACCACGATGGATGTTTTTCCTCTTTGTTCTGATTGACCTCTCTATGTTTGACGATTTTTTTGAAAAATTCAGCAATCCAATTCTGGACCTGTATCCCCGATGAAAGTCATAGACAACATATTGATCTTCAACATATAAAAATTTAGAGCCTTTGAACATGATCTACTTGGGTTGAACGGGTGCCAAACTATCATTTTTCTGATACCAAGAAAACTGGAAAGCATCTTGATTGAACCAAAATCCCAAATTGAGTCCTTTCTAGATTTCTTTTCGGTTTGAGTCGGTTATGACATTTGATCTACATGCCTTCAATTACATTCTAGTCGAATCAATTTCATGAATGGAGCACATTTGAAAATTGAAAATATAGTTTCGATGCTACTAATGAGGGAAAAAACTACCAAATCCCCAAACTATGCCCACTAGACTTTTTTACTCCAAACTTTTTTTGTATCACCAAAAGCCCCAAACTTGTGCCCTTGACATATCTACCCTCCGTTACTTTTCCATCAACAAATGCCATTAGAAATCTTACGTGGCTCTTGGCGTAGATGATGGAATGTAAACTATACCGACGTGTCATCCATGTGGATTAGTAAAAAATGAACAATGTCTTTTTTTTTGGGTATTAACAAAATGGTTTTACCCTCTTCATCTTTGTTGCTCTTCGTCTCTCCGTTTTTGGGGATTAGGGTTCATCGTTGGGCTTAGTTGTTCTCCATCTCTCCCAATTGCTCCATTGAAATGATGAAAAATTCTCGATTGCTTAAGAGGAAGGAGTTTGATTCGTGACTGATCTCACTTCGTGCTCAATTTGTGGCTACTCTCATGAGTACCCCCTACTTCTCACTTCTCACTCGATTTGTGGTCGGACTCTCTCTGCCACGATATGGGATTTAGGTTCTTCCTTGATTTTTCAAAAATGACACAACTCTCTCTCTCTCTCTCTCTCTCTCTCTCTCTCTCTCTCTCTCTCTCTCTCTCTCCCGTTGAATTGAAGAGCTCGGTTGCCCTTTGTGATGGTGTTTCAAGATTCCAATGTACTGCGTACGGGATTAGAACGAGCTTGTTGTTGGACCACTGCCATCCCATTCTTAAGTGAAGGGATGAATGCTCCCTTTGCTTCTCTCTCTTACCTCTACTTTTGCCTCGCAACACCACCTCTCGTGTCTTGTTCAGCTTGCGCTGTCTCTTGTCCGACAAAAGGAGAGGGATTCTCATTTTAGGTTTGGCTTTCTGCGTTGTCCGATGTCCTTGTATTTTGGCGATGCTTGTTTGTTTTTTTAGGGTGCGCATGACAACACTTCTGCTTCAGAAATAACTTCAGAAGCAGGAGTTGATTTTTCAACTTCTACTTTTCAATTTTTGCTTCAGAAGTAGAAGTTGATTTTTCTACTTTTAATTCAGAAGTTGCTTTTTGATCAAAGAAAGGCGTTTGATAATAGAACAAAATTTCTACGAAAAATTATTGATCCTAACCTAAAATGTATTTTATTCAAGAAAGGTTATATGCAAATCTTGATCGATTTTCATGCAAGTCGGAAGACTAATCCTACCAATTACATTCAATAAACTAAATGAGCAATCAAGTGCACAGATAAAGCACATCAATACAAATCAAGGCTTCCCTGATATAGCCCTAAGGGCTTAGAGAATATGTGAATAGAGTTCATGGGTGATTTGGGAGAAATTGGAGACAATTTGCCAAGAAGGGCAAAATCATCAATTTGGAAATATCGGGGGTCAAAAAATCCAAAATAGGTCTTGGCCAATTAATTGTGGCCATTTCCTATTTTGTGGAATTTTTTTTGGAATTTTCAAAATTTTCATATTTTTTTAATGATTTTTAATGATTTTTTTTATGAATTTTTTTATTTTATTATGATTTTTCAAGAGCTCACAAATTTTTTCAGAATTTTTTATTACTTTTGAAATTTTTTATGAATTGTTTTACTTTTTAATGATTTTTTTTCGAATTTACCTTTTTTATTTTTATTTAAAATTTTTATTATTAAAAAAATTTTGGGATCGGGTCAACTCGGCCCGCACCTCTTGGGAGTGAGTACACAGAGAGAGAGAGAGAGAGAGAGAGAGAGAGAGAGAGAGAGAGAGAGAGAGAGAGAGAGAGTAAACAGAAGAAAATGTGAAGAGGGAGGAGTGAAAAGGAAAAAAAAAATAGCTTTTGATGGTGAGAAGTAAGTTTTTTTTACTTCTCAAAAGTGCTGCAAAAATCACTTCTGAAGTAAAAAGTTGTTTCAGAAGTAAAAATTTAAAGTTGTGAACCAAACGAATTTCTGCTTCAGAAGTTGAGTTATCAAATGGATTTTTATTCTAAAAGCACTTATGAAGTAGAAATTATGCTTCAGAAGTGTTATCATGCACGCCCTTAATTTTTTGAGATGCTGTTTGAATTGATAGTTAAAGTTATTGCCTTCATTGTTTGCATTGCGGAGCTTTAGATATGATTGGCTTTGAGTTCAAATGGTTGGAGTTCTATATGGTCCGGTGTTATGATATCTGTTGTGTTGTTCTCACGAATTTGTGCTTTGGGAAGTAATCCAATAGGTTTACGCTAGTTGAATTGATTTCACAATCTTATGGAAATTGTTCATGTTATCTCTTGCTGGAAATTCTCATTTGCTCTCTCGATTGGCCTCCATAGTCTCTAGTGGTTGATGTTTCCTTAATGTATGTCCGAAGCTCCTTTAGTTGGTGGACTCATTGCTGAAATTGTATTTGCTCGATGCGAGATCGCTTGATTTGAGCCTTGCTGGAAGAAGCTCGATTGTAGCTCGGTAACTCTCCGAATTTGAGCAAAACCCCCAAGGATTCCCATTATGAAAGTTAATAGTTGCCTTTTGTTTTTAGTAGAGCAGTATATTGTGTGTTGATATTTGAAGGTAAGAAAAGTAATACCACTTGAATTTGCTCCCAGCATAAATCTAAATATCGATTTTCTTTTCTATTTTGTTGCTGATAGAACGTGGAATAGGGGGAATGTCAAATACATTCAATACTAAAATAGTATATGAATTTGATATTGAAATTCGGGGTGGAGCCGTGGGTGCTAGTCGAGGTGAAGTTGGGCTGGGTTGAATTAAGCGATGAAGATGGGATTAGGGTTGCGGCGGGGCTTGAATATGGGGGTGCTAGCTAGAGTGAAGATAGTGAGAGTGATGATGGCCTTTATTTCGAAAGTGATGTTAGTGAGACTGATGATGATGAGATTGATTTATTAGTATGGATATGCGATGAATACATGCTTTCTAGGGATGAAAAAGAGATACATGAGGTGGGATGGTAAGGGAGGTGACATTTGCTATTGATGCAGGATAAGAAGATATGAATGAGGATGAAAATGATGAGGACATTGAAGCAAATGAAGATTTTAGTCCTCCTAACTCTAGAGATGAGGAAGTATGTGACCAAACAAGAGCTTTGACTATTAGATTTGACCCTAGCTGTGATCACGTAGAATTGCAATTTCAATTAAGCATGAGATATGAATCTCATATTCGGTTTAAGAGGGCAGTATAGAAATATGCAATCACAAATGGATACAACATTGGTTGGAAGAACAGTGAATTTAAAAAGATGTATGTAAAGTGTGTGATTGGATGTGAATGGTCCCTTTGTGGTAGTTGGTTGAACAAAGAGAAAACGTTTATTATCAATACGAATGAAGAAGAACATACTTGTCCTAGAAGCATGAGAAATAAAAGCACATCATACGTATAGCTTGCAGAAGAGTTCTTGTCTAAAATCAAAGCTAATTTGAAATATATTGCAACACGATTACAAGCTAATGCAATGGAGATGCTCAACAAAAGAACCTGTTATAGAGCAATTGCTAGAGCTTTTATGACTATTAGGAGTCCATTTGCCGAGCAATATAAGTTATTGCCATCTTATAAGGTCGATTAAAGCAATCTAATCAGAACAACACATTTCATCTTTTACTTAAACACCAACAAAACATGTTCAAGAGATTTTATGTGGGCTTCAAAGGGCTAAAAAAGGGTTGTCTAGAAGGTTGTAGGAAAGTAATTGAACTAGATGGGTGTTTTATTAAGACCGTAGTAAAACAAATGCTGCTATGTTCTGTTGGAAGAGATGGAAACAATTAGATGTTTTCAGTTACATGGGTTGTTGTTGAAGCAGAGACACAAGGCGCTTGTACTTGGTTCCTCAGGTTTCTATGTGCGATCCTTCAATAAGGCAGCGGTGATGGTTGGACCTTCATAAGTGATCAACAAAACGTTGAATGAGTCTCTGACTCATCAATTCCTTCATTGAAGGGAATCTACATTCCCGTTCTACTTCAATCTAATTCACGAAAACATGCCCAATTGAATCGCTTGAATCACCGATTGTGCAAAGTATATCACGAGGACATACCTTAATTGTCAACGGTTAAAAGCCCCCTTTACGATCTCGGAGTTTCGTCGTCGAACGTCAATCGATTGAGAATCAGAAGGAGAGTTTACGTTCTGTGTCTTTTTTTTTTTTTTTTAAAGTGATTGAATGAGTGTTGTAAAAACAATAGGGAGGAAGTCGGTTTTATCATCTATTGAAACAATGTGACTTTACACGTTGGTTTCCTATGATAACCGTTAAGGGGAGGTGTTGTTGCTAGCATGGGCGCACACCGTAATCCCGTGGACCCCCTTCAATATAATCCAATATCTCCCACTCGCCCATATAGGGCAAACAACTCCTATCCGTCCACCGAGGGCCAAATACAAAACTCCTTTTATTTTCGCAAAGTTCATATTGGCAAATAACCCGTGCGACCAACATACTTTAATAGCTCGTTGTCACATATCCGTTAGGAGTATATGATAGCTACAAAAAAAATGGACATGACCATAGATAGATTTTAGTATGTTGTACCCTAAATCGATCAGTCACATACATATCTCTCTCTGGATCTCATTAAAAAATATGACACGTTATACTCACAGTTATGATCACACTAAATAATCATAATCGACGTGTCTGTGAATATAATCCATGACATGACACAAATCTCTAAATCGATCTTTCTCATCCATTAGACCTCTTAATCTCATTTCAGCTCGTTTTTCTAAAAATGCTCCTTTAGATCGAATCAATTTCATGACTATAGGTAACACTCTAAAATAGCGAACACTAAATAGAGATCTCGAGAACAACGAAGAGTCATGAGGGTACTAAAAATGAGGAATTTTATTCTCAAGAGTCTCACACGGCATAGAAAAGTTGAGATCTAAACTTTTGCCAACTCTCATTGGTTGACTATGCATACGTAATATGAAATACGTATTACGGTATTTTTCTCCTTCCCCATGGAGCATATGTCTTTTCATTTTAATATTGTACAGATGATTACTTTTGACACACTCAGTGCCTTATTTGAGTTCACGTAACAACTTCATCCAAAAAGTTTCCATCGAACTCTCTCATCGGCATTGAAGACAAATAAAGTGAAATATGCGAGTTATTACACTTTCGAACATTATAATATGATAAGTCTTCATCTTAACATTCTGTTAAGGTGGCATTAATAATTTTAAGCTTGAACTCTCAATTATCACTTAGATAATAAGCTTAAAATTGCCTCATCTCTATTCAACACACAAGAAATAGAGGCGATTATCCATGTGAGTGGGCTAATCTCACACATCCGTCCGACATACCTTTTAAATACAATGCACCAAGCATTAACATACATAAATATCAAATAGACTTTCATATTGACAAACAATATCATCAATAATTAATATTTAGGAGAAAATGCAAATATTCAATACATCAACCTCTACGCAGTTCTAGAGTCTTTATACGACTAAAGAAAACATCTCTAGGAATTGGCTTTGTCATAGGATCTGCTAACATACTATGCGTAGATACATATTGTAGGTTCACTTCCTTTCGTGTTACCATGTCTTTGACATAGTTATATTTAATGTCTATGTGTTTGGTCTTGCTACGAAACTTATGATCCTTAGTGTAAGTAACTATCACAATAAACCTTCACAAGTTTTGCAGTATCTTTAGTAACACCCAAATAATCCAAAAATCTTTTGAGCCAAACACTCTCTTGTGCTGCCGCTGATAATGCCACGAACTTGGCTTCCATGGTGGATAAGGCTATACATCGTTATTTATTACTGCTCCACGATATGGCGCCATTATTTAGTAAGAACACATTTCCAGAAGTGGACTTTTTCTCATCCAAATCTCCTCCCCAGTCAACATCAGTATAGCCTTCAAGGTGCAGATCACTTCCTTGATATGTCAGAAAGTAATCAGCGGTTGCTTTTAGATATCTCATGATTCTCTTAACGGCAGTCCAATGTGCTTGACTTGGATTGGATTGGAATCTACTGACCGATCCAACCGCATAATAAATATCAGGTCTGGTACACATCATAGCGTACATGAGGCTTCCAACAACACTAACATATGAAACGTTTTTCATACGTTCTTGCTCTTGTGGAGTCTTAGGACATATCCTTCGGCTCAATCCTTCACCTTTTGCAGTAGGAGTATCGATGGGATTGCAATCTTGTATACGAAATCATTTAAGAACTTTATTAATATATGTCTCTTGTGAAAGAGACAACAACTTTTTCGAACGATCTCTCGAAATCTTGACTCCGAGAATATACGTAGCTTCACCCATATCTTTCATTTCAAAATTGGAAGATAGCCATCTTTTAACTGTCTTGACAAACTCCATATTACTTCCGGCAATCAGTATATCATCAACGTATAATGATAAAATTACAAAGTGACCTTTGGACCTTTTGATATATACACAGTTATCTTCATTAATCATATCAAAATCATATGCCACAATGGCATTATGAAAGCGTATATACCATTGTCTTGAAGATTGCTTAAGGCCATTTATCGATCTCAGAAGTCGACATACCTTTTGTTCTTGACCTTCTTTGACAAACCCAATGGGTTGTTCCATGTAGATCTCTTCTTCTAATTCTCCATTGAGAAAAACAGTCTTTACATCTATCTGGTGTAACTCACGATCCAAACTAGCCACTATTGCTAGAATAAGGCGGATTGAGGTGAATCTAACCACAAGAGAAAAAGTATCTTCATAATCAATTCCTTCCTGTTGGTTATATCCCTTCGCCACAAGGCGAGCCTAATATCTTTCAATCGAGTCATCAGCCTTACGCTTTATTTTGAGAACCCATTTGTTCCCAATGGCTTTGCGTCCTTTAGGAAGATCAACCAATTCCCAAACATGGTTTGATTTCATTGACTCAATTTCTTCCTCCATCACTTTCATCCATTTTTCCTTATCGGGGCAAGATAGAGCTTCATTCACATTTCTTGGCTCATCTTCTTATAGTGGAGTTATCATGAAAGCTTCCCCTTTGATCTCAAAGCGTCGACGAGGAATGCTTTTGCGACTAGTTCATCGTGGAGAAGATTGTACCCTAGGTACTTCACTTTCCGTTACGCTCCCACTCGGCTCGGATAATGGTATTGATTTATCAAGTGGTTGCAATTGAGATTGATTGGTACTTAACCCCCCACTTCTCACATTGCTCCCACTTGGATCATTATATCCAACAGTTCCATTATTCTGATCTAATGTCTCAAATAGGGAACAGTCTTCACCTATTTCGCCATTTCTTGGAAAATTCGGTCATACTTCTACTTTCTTGTTCACCTATGAACACATATCCTTTAGAGTGTTCCGAGTATCTTATGAAGATATTCTTTTTACCTCTTGGTCCTAATTTTCCATATTTATGAGAGGACTTATGAGTATAGGCAGCACAACTCCAAGGTTTGAGAAAGCTTAAATCGGGTTTTCGACCTATCCACAATTCATATGGGGTAGAAGTGATTGATTTGGAAGGCACTCGGTTAAGTACATAGGCAAAGATTAATAAAGCATCGCCCCAAAATATAATCGGTAAATTAACTTGTGTCATCATGGACCTAACCATTTCAAGTAGAGTTCTTTTTTGTATTTCGGCAACACCATTTTGTTGCAGAGTGTATGGAATAAATAACTGTCTATCTATTCCATTTTCTTCACATAGATTTCTGAACTTATCGGATAAATATTCTCGACCTCGATCAGATCTCAAAACTTTTATTTTCTTATCTAACTGATTTTCCATTAAGGTCATAAATTTCTTAAAACAACTTAATGTTTCTGATTTATGAGAAATCGGATAGACATATCCATATCGAGTATAATCATCAATAAATGTGATGAAGTATACAGCCCCATGCTTTGCCCTTACATTCATTGGGCCCCGGATGTCAGTATAGACTAGTTACAAAGGAAATTCAGCTATTGTACCCTTTTCAAATGGCTTTCGTGTTGTTTTCTCGCCTAGGCAATGTTCACAGACAGGCAATTCGACTTTTTCAATATTGCTTAATAAGCTGTTTTTTGTTAATCTATTCATTCTCTGTTGGTCAATATGACCAACCCTAGCATGCCAAATATTCACATCATTTTCACTAGAATTGGAAGATGCAAATAGGGAATAACACACAATCACACTAATATTTTCAACATCTAATACAATAAAGCCATTCACAAAATAACTTGAACCATAAAATGTTGTACCTAACAACAAATCCATACCACTACTATGGAAATTTATATTGAAATCAAGTTTGATTAACACTAATATAAAGACTAGATTTCCACGAATCTCTGGAGCATACAAGACATCATGTAGGAATAAAGTGCATCCACCACGCATGTTAAGTTGGCAGGTGCCAATCCCTTTTACTTCAACTCTGGAATTATTTCCTACATAGATCCATCTCACTCCACTTGGAATTCGTTGAAATTCCACGAATGTACTTCTATCTCTGGCTATGTGGTCCGTAACACCCGAGTCTACAGTCCACAAAGGAAGAGATTCAATCAAATATACAAAACTAGATACAAAACCGACACTTTTAAGTGTGTCCAGGGTTTCTACCTTCTTCGGCTCACCACGATCGCTAACGAAGTGACCTTTCTTGCCACAATTATAACATTTCATCCTTGAAATGTTTTTCTTCACGAGACGCTTCCCTTTGCTATTCTTCACAAACTTTGGTTTCTTACTAGATGGTTCCACTCATTTACCCGCCCTCTTTATGAACTTGCCCGGATGCTTGCGTTTGAAACCCGAAGCTCCATGTGAGCTAGATCTAGGTACATAAATATCAGAATGTATTTTGGCTGCCAAAAGGCGATCCTCTTCCACCTCTAAGTGACGCGTAGCATCTTCGAAGGTTTTCACATTCTCATTGTGAGTCGGGTTGACTTTCATATGCTCCCAATTATGGGGCAAAGAGCGGATAACCGCCTGCACCTGGTGTTCATCGGATAATATATGACTAGCATCTTTCAGCTCACTAATCATGTTTGACATCTTCCTCAGATGTAGCCTTATATTATGCCCATGTGGCATCTTATATGTGTTAAACCCGATCGTGAGTCGTCTTAGCTTAGTGACAGAGGTCTGTCCAAATCTTGCCTTCAATGCATCCCACATATCTTTAGCATTCTCATGCTGTCTGAACTCTCACATAATGTCATTATCCATACCGTTTAGCAACGTAATGCGAGAAGTCGAGCTCTTTTTCTTCCGGACAGCGAAGGCTTCCTTGTCCCTTCTATGTTGTACAGTGTTAGCATCTTCCGGTTCAGTCATGATAAGGTTTAGAGCTTCTAGCGCCTCAAGCTCTTCCAATACATACTAGATTTTCATACTCCGGATTTCATAATTCTTTCCATTCAATTTCTCTCCTTTGTTGAGCTCAAGAACAATATTCTTTGATGCCGTTGCCATAGTATCTGAATATTAGACATTTTGCACGATTTTAAGTCTTTATGCAACAAATGCAATTGTATTTATGCATCTTGATTATATTGATATATTGTTTCGGAAAAGATTCCAAAATCAATGATTCACTAAGTTCCTCATCGTCATCTAGATATTCTAATCTAAAAACCCTATATCAATATAATCATCCATATATGCTCATCATATAGTTACTAAAAAAAAACTAATGAGCACTCCCACTTAGATATATACAACATCATTGTATTAAACATGTGACATGTTCATAACAGAATATATAATTAAAAATATAATATCCACAATGAACATTGAATCAACAACAACAAGTTCACAAAAATAAATCCTAACTCAACATAGAAATAAAACTATCAAGAAAAATCTAAAGGTAATCGCGTGTCGTGACCCTTATATTGGTTTGAAGATTGACCCAAGTAACTTCTCTTATCCAATGAAGAGAATCTACAAGTTCTCTTGGAGGATTTTCAACTATATTAGAAGCCCATATCGGCACCTTAGGAAAACCTATCCGAGAACCTATGGTCTTACGCCAAGGCGCATTGTGCCTATGCCAAGACCCATTCATCCCAAGTGATGACGTCTTCGTTGCTCCGACCTTTATGAACTCTCGTAAGAAATGTAGCACCAACAACTTATAAGTAGTAATGAAATCTATCCAATACACTTGAGTCATCGATCCATGCCATTCCTTAGGTATGGAATCCCTTAAAGCATAAAAAAACATCCATATAGGTTATAACACATCCAACCTAAATAATCTCTTGGATCTTGTTGTTGACCGTTATCACATGGGTTATAATGTCACATACATTATCTCATCTGGAATGAGTCAATTGTTGAATCTTCTTATTAAGGGCTAGTATTTGCTCGGGTTCCCATGGTCTTCTTAGCATTTTTGAACTTCACCTTGCCCATATTTCCTTAGGTCCAGGTCTTGATGACATTGTTCCCGCAATGAATGCAGAACAAAGTGGATTACTAAAATCCATCAATCAAGCGATAATTACGAACATATCGTAACTAATAATACCAAAATCAAATATCATAGAAGACCCAACGGTCAAAGTCAAAGTCAACTTTTGGTCAACGATCAAAGTCAATGGTCAATAGCCAAATCGGGTCAACCGGGTCGAGTTCAAAACAGGGTTCGGGTTGCGGGCCGGGTCCGGTCAATCCAAAATGGGTCGGTCCAAATTTTTTTTATTTATTAAAGAGTTGGATTTCGTATTGGGCCGGTTTAGGCCCAATACGTCGAAGTGGGCCGCAGCCACGTGTGCAAGACACGCGCCAAGCCCCTACGTGCGCGGCACATGCGACGTGGGTTCGGCCGCTCACGTGCCCCGCACATGGCGCTTGGCCCGCCACACACGGTGGCTTCGCCGGCGCGTGTCGGCGCGTGACCGGTCGTCTGGTGTCCTCCGGCGACCAAATTCCCTAAAAAAATTTCGTCTCTTCGAGACGAACACAATGGTATATTTAAAACTCAAATTTGACGAACAAAAATTGTCATAAAAAAAGGATGAAACGCCACGGCCTCGAAGGACTCCGCCCCGTCATGGCGATTGGTACGTGTCCTGCGGCGTCCGGCGGACCCTCGAGGCTAGCGACCACTCAAATTGATTGTCTCGACGAGCCCGTTCTAATGGTATGTTCAATTTACTTTTTTGATGAACGATTCACAACTAAAATGCTATGAACAGTAATGACGCGATTAGGGCTAAAAATTCTTAAAATATACCAAATCATCACAAAAATGATCAGGAATCAAGTAACATTCGCTTTGACACCAATGAAGGGAACCTACGTTCCCGTTCTACTTCAATCTAATTCGCGGAAACATGCCCAATTGAATCAATTGAATCACCAATCGTGCAAAGTATATCACGAGGACATACCTTAATTGTCACCGGTTAAAAGCCCTTTTTGTGATCTTGGAGTTCCGTCGTCAAACGTCAATTGACCGAGAATCGAGAGGAGAGTTTACGTTACGTGTCTTGTTTTTTTTTTTAAAGTGATTGAATGAGTGTTGTAAAAATGATAGGGAGGAAGTTAGTTTTATCATATGTTGAAATAACATGACTTTACACGTTGGTTTCCTATGATAATTGCAAAGAGGAGGTGTTGTTGCCCGCATGGGCGCACAACGTAATCCCGTGGACCCCATTCAATATAATCCAATATTCATAATAGTGTTTTGAATTATGTCTTGCGAGATTTTATTAATTCATTTCAATTGCTTCTTACGGGGCCTTATTAATGCAGTTTTTTTGTTGGCTCCTTATGTAGAACATAGGAATTGTTTAGGGCATATTTACACAAATTGGAAAAATCTATACAAGAGAGAAAGATTTTGAAATTACTTCCGGAGAGCTACGTATGCCACGTATGAGGCTGAATTCAACATAGCAATTAAAGGAATGAAGAAGGAGTCTGTTGATGCCTATGAAGATTTCATGAGGTAAGGGCCAGAGCACTTTTGTAGGGCATTCATAAAGGCTGGGCAAAAATGTGATGCTATCGAGAATAATTCGAATGAGACTTTCAATGGGCATATCTGCAAGCAAAGAGAGATGCCAATTGTTGATATGTTAGAGGCGATAAGAACGACTTTGATGGTGAGAATGTATGAGAAGAGCCAGTTGATGGTAGGTTCTAGAGATGAATTATGTCCACATATTAGGGAAAAGGTAGAGGAAGCAAAGATGACGTCTAGGCTTTGTGTTGCCAAATCAGTATAGGGGGAAAGTTTGAAGTTGAAGTTGATGATGAACAGTTTGAGGTGGATTTAATAGGGAGGGCATGTGCTTATAGGCAATGGGATATCTTAGGAATACCATGTAGCAATGCTATCTCATGCATCAATTATTTGAAATATGAGGTTAATCAGTATGTAAATGATTGCTTTAAGAAGGATGCCTACGAAAGATGCTACCAATTTCCATTGTCGACGTTAAGTGGGAAGAAAATGTGGCTTCTGTCCAATGAAGAGCCAATATTGCCTCCTTCATTGAAAAGGTTTCCAAGAAAACCCAAGAAATAGCGTAATAGGCAAGGTGAGAATATTGAAAAAAGGACTAGAAAGAGCAGTGCCAAAATTAATCCAAATAATGAGCCAAATAAATTAACAAAAGTTGGGGTAATCATCTCATGCTCAAACTATCATGACTCAAGACACAACAAGAGAACATGCCCCAAGCCTCTAGCACCAACAAAAATCAAACCTTCGATAAGAAAAAAGGGAGACCACGAAAACTTGTATATGGCCCAAGCCTTTGGTACTAATGTGGCCTCGTGACAATATTTACCATAACTTATATATGCTTTTCTATGCAGGGTCAAAAAGGGAGACCAAGAAAGCATCTGAAACCAACCATGATTGTAGGGACTTACGTCGGACAAGCATATATAAGATAAGAATCTACAAGTCAGACACACAATGTCTCAACCCATGCTTTTGGACCACGTGAAACTCAAGGATCAACCAGTCATGCTCCAAAATGAAATGGATGTAAATTACATCCAATTGTTCATAGCCGAGAAGTAGTCGCTTGTTCCTTTTTGGTTGTAATCCAAGTTCAACATTAATGTAAAATCTCAGCCACTTGTACTTTTTGGGTTGTAATTGAAACCAAAATAAAAGCCTTTTGATTGTAATCCCAGTTCCTTTTTGGTTAAACTACAAGAGTTCATTTTTTTGTTGTAATCTAAGTTCGACACTGATTTAACACTTTTTGGCAATATAGATGCCTTTCGTTTCAGTTATGAATCATTATCCAATTTTGGGTATGCTGATGTGATTAGATTATTTGTCTTGCGTCTCTTTACATTAATGAAGTCAAGGTTTTGATGCAGGCTGCGGATTATTGGTCTTGGGCACTGTTCGGTTTAATGTCTTGTTTCAAATATTGCAAAACCTACAATTTTACTTATATCACCGTAATATGTACAGAAATTCTCAAGTAAATCAATGACATCCACCCGGATAGGCATTTAATGGAGCATAAAATTGAAAATTTTGGATTTGCTACTGTTGAAAAATGAGGGTGTACAGGAAGGACCATGATGCGCCCATGTAGGCTATCTCAACCTCTTTACTAAAGGATAACTGTCTTTGGCGGTTATCACATTTTGAATGTGAAAAGAACATGAGACGTTCTCTTTTACCTCTAACTAGAAACTGTCATTTATTCTCTTAAAGAGAAAAGAAAAGAGAACAATGGGATGATGACAACGATGATTCTCCCTTCTCCTCTCTCGAACATGATATTGGGATGAACGATCTCTTGCTGCATCGGATACATGTAATCTGTGAAAACGAGGAGGAAAAGTACACTAGAAGTGCCATAACTTTTCTACGGCGTTCACTTGAGTACCATAACTTTCAAAACGTTCACTTAAGTGTCATAACTTTTAAAAATCATTCACTTGAGTGCCATGTTAACGTGGCGGCTGGCAAAGCCGACGTAGCAGCTGGAAAAGTTACTGTAGACACCGGAAAAGTGACCGTAGCATGCCGAAAAAGTTACTTTAGATGTCGGAAAGATGACGTGGCACTCCGTAAAGGCGACGTGGCACGCCGAAAAAGTTACTGTAGCACTCAAGTGAACGATTTTGCTCCGACGTAGCACTCAAGTGAACGATTTTTGAAAGTTATGGCATTTAAGTGAACGTTTTGAAAGTTATGGCACTCAAGTGAACGCTGTACACAAGTTATGGCACTTCTAGTGTACTTTTCCCAAAACGAGGTATGTGCATTCCGTGATACACTTTTCCGATCAGTGATTCAAGTGTAGTTTTGGGCTTGATAATTAAGTGTAATTCCACTATATATGTAATGGGATTGGTTCCCTTCAGCTACTACAATGGAATACAATTCAAGTTATACTTGCTAATGCAATTGAAGACGATTGGTAATACAATACAACTTCAACATGAGCATTGCACACATCAATCCTAACAATATAACCATGCATCTCAAATAGATGCTTTTCCTTTGCTCCAGTTGAGTCATTTCCACATGCACTTGTATCTTGTTCTCTTGCTTCCACGTCTCTTCAATACCGACAATAAGGCGTGAAGGAAATGAGAAGTCATGGAGCGAAAGACCCGCTTTAGCATTATTATCTTTTTGTATGCTGGAGACTAAAGCCAAGAGTCTTCAATTTTCCCTGCAATGATAACGCAGCATGCTTTAATATTATATCATGTCCTAAAGCAGTCTCAACTCGACATGTTAGTTCTCTGCCGAGCAAACGCGCTAAAGACCCAACGCGATCGTATTATCAACAGTGAGCAACAACTCTTCAGTTCACCACCCTCCTTTATTATACAAATCAAGGTATGAAAAACGCCGCAAGTACTCTAGAAATTTTGCTTATACACAATTCAAAGAATTACCGAGCTCTACTTCAAGCGAGTCTCCGTCTCCCCAAGTTTAGTGTAGTGGGGTGTGGTGTGGTGAGGTTTTGCCTCACCAGGAAGTGGCAAATTAGGGCAACAGCCGAAGTGGAGCATGATTCTTAACATTTTGATGCCCAATAACCTTCTCTAGGAAGAGCCGTTTTGTGAGTCTCTCAATATGGCAAATAAGGGACCATGATTACAACCCCTTCATGAGTCTAGGTGCTGCACATTATATTGGGGTAAGGTAATATTTGCCAAGGCCGAGATCTTTACACTAAGCGCTAAAAAAACATGGATTTATATCTTAATCGTCCAATGCTCAAGCAAAAGATTACAAGGTCCAAATAATGTCTGAAGCTCGGTTTAACTTAGATTTTCTCTTCCGAAGACGACAAAAGGCAAATCCACTAAGAAAAAAAGGTTCTATAAACCGAGAGGTTCAAGAAACAAAAGAAGAAACCCAAAGCAGAAAGGAAGACAACTATCGTGAGCGACGAGATGTTGATTTAAACTCCGAAATGCAATATGTTTAGGATAAGTTCTTCAATTCATAAAATTATAGAAGACAGTTTGTGTGTATGAACACCGAATAACTAAGCATAAAACAGTAAATGGCATAGGCCAATGAACATCGCACGGCCAAGCTTATGGCGTGCATGGTAACACTTCGTCTTCAGAAATTACCTTATGATCAAAAGTTGATTTTTCTACTTCAACTCAGAAACATAAGTTGATTTTTCTACTTTTGCTCCAAAAGTTGATTTCTGATCGTAGAAATTCGTTTGGTAACGGTTAAAATTTTCTATTTCTGGAACATTATTGTGACACCCCATTCTAATACTCCTTAATAAATAAGGATTAAACAAAACGGATTGGAAGGCTGACTCATGCGATGTAAAGTAGCGAAAATTTTGGACGAAGTTGTCAAACCAGGTAAACGAGCCCATAAGAGCGTGGGCCAAATCAAACCCGAGATAATGAGACCACACACACACACACACACACACACACACACACACACACACACACACACATATATATATATATGCTGGCTAGACCTCTCTAGGCCGAATATATATATTCGGCCCAAAGAGATCTCGCGGCGGAAGGAGCCATTTTGGAATAGTCGGGCCAACCAATTTATTAGTCCTTGGCCCCTAAATGAGTAGCCCAACCAAGTTATTACCAGTCCACATTGGGCCCAAACATTTTTTAGGGGACATGACTTTGTGCGGGCAACAAAAGACCAAGCGAGACCCATTTTGTTTTATATTATTCTCCCCTCACTCTTCTCGGCTGCATTGGCAATAGAAACAACAGAGTTTTCTTGCACGGTTCGACTCTCCCCGGCGGCATTCTCGGCAACTTTCCAAAGACAGTTCAGCCCGTGTGCGTTAGCAACAACTCATGCAAGTTTCTCTTCTAAAACACTTGCTAGCTTTTACAACGCAATTCAGTTTCGATGGACCGGTGGTGCGCCAATGTGGGGTGGTCTCGGTCGTGGGTGAGAGGGAAGTTGTGGGGTGAAGCTGGTCATGTGTTTGGCGGTAGAGAGGCGGGGTTACATAAATATAACATGTCTAGTTGTAGGATTTGTGGGGAAGTTGTCAAGAAACTCCCATGGTGCAGAAAAAAAAAAAGAAAGGTGCAACAATGAGTTCATATGCATGCAATGGGTGGAGATGAATTTGGAGTTCATGAACTAATATTTAGAGAGATTTGTTCTTGAATTGGGTGATGATGCAATTGGGAACATATTTTCATGATTCCTTGATACTTGGTTTTATTTTCTCAGGAACGAGCATATGTGCAATGGGGGATGGAAGTTTGGTTTGGCTGCCCAATATACATGCGATGGGTGACGCGGATTGGAGCGTATTTAGCTCCGGAAGGCTACTAGTTGTAGCAAATGCCTATGAATCGGACAAACGGAAGTTGGGTGAATTGAACTACTGCACGACAAGTTCTTGCTAGGCAATACGTGCCGAGAAATGTTTGTGTTCGAGTAAAAAAACAAGAAAGGGACTAAGAAAGATTTTTCGGATGCCTTCACTTTGGGGAAGGCGAGATACGACCACTAGGTCGCCGAACCATAGTAGTCGACTTTGATCCGTAGACCTAATATCAGCTGCCCGGGGGCAATGCGAAAGTACTAAATACTTAGTGCGGACTAAGTAGTTCTTTTCGTTGACAGCATCAACGTTCCATTATTGCGACACTTATAGGTCAATTTTTTTATGCATGGAATGTGTCTGTTTTATTGTACTATAGTAAGGTGGGATGCAATAACATAAAGTCCAACGGGACATAAGGCACGCATTAAGCATGTGCATGGGCATAGTCTCACATATCATGAATATGGACCGATTGCGGCTCGTGGAATTGAGCCTCGCGCTCGAATGAATTTATATCCCATGGAGTATATGGGAAGACCCTGCTGTGTGATTGAGTAGTCCTGTTGTGTGATCTAGACCGGTCTTTGAGGCGATGCGAGACGTTGCATAATTTTGGGTCATAAACAAATGAATCATGATCATGTCGATTACATATTGTATGTATGCATGTCGATACTTGTACTCCATATTAACACATATGTTGTGATTCCTTTGAGTTAAGCGGATTCGGTAAATTTAAAACGCGTTTACCTTGAGTACGGGTGTTACTTGCCTATGTTGTTATTATAATCTGTGGTTTATGTTAGTTGGTGTTTTAGAATTGCAACTTGTTGAGTTTATCTCACTCCTTTATTGTTGATGTTTTTAGGTAATGGGTAGCCCTCATATGGTTTTCTATGGCTTGCCCACGGAGGTTTTCATTAGCGTGGAGCCTTATATAAGTTTGAGACTTCCTCGGTTTGACTTGGTTCGTGTTACGATTCTTGTTTAGGTGAACGGTGGGTTAGACATGGAGGATTTCCTCCACGTCTATGTGACGGTTTATGGAGTCCCGGACGATAGGCTATGTTTCGTGGGCCTCTTGCCCTTTGACTACGTGGCCCCGTAGGAGCTATATGGAGGGTACCAGTTGTTAGCACAATACATACCGACTTGTGGATTTACGATCCAACTCACTGTTAGATGGGGAGTTTTGGGGAAACAGGTGTTTCTATCGGTTTGTTTTTTGTGTGTACTGGGTAAAGGCAATGGGCAATTTTTTGAAGGCCTCCCTATGTGGTTCTCCCAAAGATGTAGTTAAAACTTGACACGACATTTGTCGGCTCTTTAATAAATAAAGTACTGGATTTTGGTTGCTTATATGTGTATTTCTCTTTAATTACTCAATTTTATATTACTCATTAGTCAATGTGGTGAGCTTGGGACGCTATAATTATTAACACAAAATCTTCTAAGACAAATTATTGTCGATGGCCATAAAATTTCACATCAATTTTCAATTTTTAAATTTCATTTAAAAAAAATTTTATTGTTAAAAATATTTTTTACTTTTTAAAAATAAAATATATTATTTTTTTTTTTTTACTCCGACGGCCAAAGATGGCAACTTGACGATGGCAACGATGGTGGTCGACAATGGTAGTGGGCGGCAAGGGTTTGCGGGGGCTAGTGGTGGTCAGCGGAGGTCAGAGGTGGGCGGCAATCGGCGGCGACAGGTGGTGCAATTAGCGGTGGTTGGTGATAATGGCGTGAGGTGGTCGGTAGCGGCTAGTGGAGGTTAGGGGAGGCAGCGGACTACCCCAAGGCAATTGTAGGTAATGGTGGTCGGCGGCGGTCGGGGGCGCTAGGCGGCAAGAGGCAGTGGTGGCCGGGGGTGGAGGTCGGTGGAGGTCGGCAACGTCGGATTTCTATTTCATAAGTGCTTCTGGAGTAGAAATTCACTTCCAGAAGTGTTGTCATGCGCACCCTTAGCAACTCACCGACATCATGAAGGGCAACCGAGCTCTTCAATTGAGAGAGAGAGAGAGAGAGAGAGAGAGAGAGAGAGAGAGAGAGACGTTTTCAAGAGATCAAGCAAGAGCCTATATCAACCTATATCCCATATCGTGGCAAAGAGAGTTCAGCCACAAATCCAGTGAGAAGTGAGAGGCAGGGGTACTCATGAGATTAGCCACGAATCAAGCACGAAGTGAGATTAGTCACGAATCAAACTCCTTCCCCTTAAGCAATCGAGAATTCTTCATCGTTTCAATGGAGCAATCGGGAGAGATGGAGAGCAACCAAGCCCAACGATGAACCCTAATCCCAAAAAACAGATAGACGAAGAGCAATGAAGACGAAGAGGGTGAAACCGTTTTGTTAATACCAAAAAAAAAAAAAAAAAACTGACGTTGTTCCTTTTTTACTAATCCACGTGGATGACACGTCGATATCGCTTATTTTCCATTATCCACGTCACCAGCCACGTAAGATTTCTAATGGCATTTGTTGACGTAAAAGCAATAGAGGGTAGATGTGTCAAAGGTTACAATTTGGGGCTTTTGGTGACACCAAAAAAAAAAAAAGTTTGGCTTAAATACGTCACAGTGGCATAGTTTGGTATTTTGGGTGGTTTTTTCCCTACTAATAAACCTACTGGTTCTAAGCATCTTGCATGAGAAGATATTATACTTGTGAAGCTCCTCTTGAGGAAAATTAATGTTCTGCTTGTTTTTCTCACTTTTTTTTTTTTATATTATGTTTGGGAAATGCCATTTTGCTCTTCAAAGTGTTTTTGCTATAGAAGTGTTGTAAATCTGATCTTTTTGTTGGCAGATTTGTAATCCTATCTGGTATATCTACCTCCTATTTGCTAGTCTTAATTTTCTAAACTTGCTCATTTACTCTTGATTATTTAGGAATGATGGTGTACCTCTGCACTTGATTCGGGAGCTCTACGAGACATCCAGAAAATTCAAAATTCGTGCTGCTGATTACATTCGATATCGCAAGATTACTTCAAATGTGAATGATCGATTTCCAGATGCTACACCTGAAGAGCTTAATGCATGAGCATCGTATCTAAGTTGGCCGATCTTTGTTAATTTTAATCTTGCATTATCTTAGGTATATCCTCAATTTCTCCCGATGGATGCAGAAGTGACGCAACATGTCCATTGCCTTCGTTCATGGCTTGAGCGACGGCATACGTGTCCTAACTGTAGGGCCCTAGTTGCACCGCCAGAAAGTGGGACAGCTACTGCAGAAGGACAACATATGCACAACCATCGGATTCTCGTTGCAACAAGGTGATTGATAGTATTGTTTCTAGTCTTATTTCATTGTGCTTTCATGCATGAACTCTGGATTTATGGTGGTGTCGGCAAGCAGGACTGATGCCCCCCGATCTCCGGTTAGTTTAAAAACTTCAAAGAGATTGAAGTGCTCTTTTCTCCTGGGCATGTGGATTTTGCAGAGTATATGAGTTTGCTGCGATGGTCTTTTACTTCCAGATCAGGGGCTGCTTCCACAAGCACCTCATCTCGGGGCTCAAGTGATGTTGGTTTGGCTGGTAATAATGTAAGTGGGCATCAGGCCAGAATCCAAGTTGCTGGAGCCGCTGCATCAATTCATGAGAAGTCCTCTGTTTACCCTTCGGCAAACACATTAGTATGGTAAGCCTGAATTAAGCTAATGTTTTCACTGTTGCATTTTGCCTCTTAATTTCAGCGTGGTTTTTGTCTATGGATGCGTGCTTTAGCTGTCTTTCTTGTTGGGGTTGTCCCATATCCGTTGTGGAAAGGGTTGGTGGTCGGTTTATAAGTGCGAGGGAAAGTTTCATCTTTTAAACTAGCTTTTGAGATAAGAAAAGCCCAAGATCACCCAATACTTAGACATGGCCGAATCGCCGGTTCCGGTTCCACCGGCGGTTCCGGGCCGATTCCGGTTCTGATTCAAAACCGCCGGTTCCCGAGCCCAACGGCTCTTTCCCCTCGGGCCTCCCTTTTTTTTTTTTTTAAACAGGTCGGAACCGTGGGCCCGGTCAACGGGTCGGTTCCGAGCCCACGGTTCCATTTGATCTCCCTCCCTTTTGACATAATAGAGGCTCAAGATCACTCGACATTTCTATATACTTGATCCTTAGAATTTATCCTTTTTTTCCCAATGACTTGTTTAGTCTAACTGTACAATCTTGCTCAGGCCTAAGATGGCTCCTCATCCGATCTTAGACAAAATTACGACATACGATCCATTTGTTTCATCGATACAAGTTTGAAGCTTTTGGTGATGGACAAAATTTGAGATTCTGGTATCACGATAGGTATGATATTAGGATTTCTCTCTGTAATTTAAAAAAAAAAAAGATATCAGTCATTATTTTTCAAAAAATAAGTTTGAAATTTTCGGTGATTCCTGATGTTAACTCGATTTTGAATTTTTCGTCGTATTAATTTAATTTAATATAGCAGTTAGCATTGTTTATATAGTGGTACCAAAAATAAGGAAAACCCTCGGCCGCGCACACGCGAAGCTTTTTGTTGAACGTTCGCGAATTGACGAGAGACGTTTCCTTCTTCTCCAAGCTTCGCGGTTCTCTTTCTCGAGGGTTTCTCAGTCACTCTCCGCGTCATTGAGTGACTCTCCACCGCCGCCGCCGCCGCCGCCGACACCGCAGATCCGATTCGCTACATTGTCGCAGCTCTTTCCTCGTCTTCACGCGCATCGATCCCTTGTTTTCTATTTCTCTGCTAAAACCAGGGTAACGAAAATGGCCATTCTGGCCCGGACGCCCGACATTTTAGGTGAACGCCAGTCCGGCCAAGACGTCCGCACTCAAAACGGTACTCCTGTTCTTTTTTTCCCCCCTTTTCGATCGATCGACTTTTTGTTTTCGCACTTCAATCGGTGAGATTTGTGAATTAATTTGAACAGTGGTGGCTTGTCAAGCTGTGGCCAACATTGTGAAGTCCTCGCTCGGTCCTGTTGGTCTTGACAAGGTAAGTTTTGTGGTGATGTGTATTTACTCGTTTGCTTTCATTTTCAGCGTAGGGGCAGTTGGGCGTGGCTGACCTAAGTCTTTTACCATTAGGTCTGATATTGTTGTTGGTCTTATTAGTTTGTTGAGAGTGATGCCATTGTGCGTGTTTCAGCTTTGTCAATGTTCTCAGAGCTGCTGATTTGATTTGACGCAAAAAAAGCAAGCATACATTTATTATGTTAAGTGGTTATCTTTGTTATTTTACACTTGCTGTTGGTTGTACGAGATGCAATTCTATAATCTATTAGATGAAATTAGTCACCAGAAGTGTTAATGATGCTATCTCTGTGCTTTACTCACTTGAACTTTAACTTTAGGGTTGATCTGGTATGGAATGGTAGTAACCATTAAGGATTACTGTTGACTGTTGCATTGGGAGTTTATGTAATGTCATCTTTTCCTATGTAGAGATTGAAAATCTAACTCACCTCGGTTGTCTTGTTCGACTAGTCAGATGTTGGTTGATGACATTGGTGACGTAACGATTACTAATGATGGCGCTACAATACTCAAGATGTTAGAAGTGGAGCACCCAGCTGCTAAGGTGGGTGGATGGCCACCTCGTGTTATGTGACAAGACTCTGAAGCTGGGAGATATAGGCACTCATTTTTGCTTCACTTGGGTATACAGGTATTAGTGGAGTTGGCTGAGCTTCAGGACAAAGAGGTCGGAGATGGTACAACTTCAGTGGTCATTGTAGCTGCAGAGTTGCTTAAGGTAATGGTAGCTATTTGAGGTTGGACGCAACTTAGTTTGTGGGTTGTCCTGGTAATTTGTTACTTTAAAGTGATGTGTTGTCTAATCAGTGACTTGATCATTGCTTTTGCAGAGATCAAATGATCTGGTGAGGAATAAGATTCATCCAACATCGATAATTAGTGGTTTCAGAGTGAGTAATTTGTTTCCCATTTTTCTATTTATATTTCCATTTTCCCTAGAATATGATGGGAGTTGACAGACGAGCAGTCAGAGCATGCATGCACAGTAAGATAATCTTATTTCTCATGTTTCTCTGGCAAATTTCTCTCATGTTTTATGTGTTTCCTGTTATGCAGCTTGCTATGAGGGAAGCTTGTAAATATGTTGATGAAAAATTAGCAGTTAAGGTATGACTTTGTGAGCAAGTATAATTTACAAAGTTCAAAATTTGATTAGTATTTTTGTTTATGGCTAACGAAAAGTTTATGCTTAAGTGCAACTTGAAATGAAATGATTGACACAATTACAACAATGTTTCTGTGCTTTATCATGATCTGCAATCATTTTTAAGGAAATGAGTTGAGCCATTTTATTTTTCCACTTGTTGGTGGTAAACTTGTTTGGCTATGATCTATATCTTTATTGGACATTATGCTTTCTGATTTTTCATAGGTTGACAAGCTCGGAAAAGATTCCCTTGCGAACTGTGCCAAAACAAGCATGTCATCAAAGTTGATTGCTGCTGACAGTGACTTCTTTGCAAACTTGGTATGTTGACAGTCACTATAATAGTGGAACTTTTAACCTCTAGATTATGGGTGGGGTTCAAGTGGGGAGGCATCTTGTTTGAGAGGAGAGGGAGGAGCCATGGTCCATGTTACTTAGTATAAACACTGTTGCTTTTTGTATTTTCTGGTGAGGCTGCGGATATGGTCAGTATGTATTTTTCCATGAGTCAATCATACTGGTCTTTCAACAGCTTTATAAGTCGATCCTAAACTCCTTAACCTAAAGGTTCCTTCTCGAGTAGAACTCCTGTCATGTTATTAGTGCTGGATAAAATTACTTCAAGTTGCCTCAAAATATGCTTCATAATTGTGCTCAGCATATCCAGGATAAATATTAAAGCAATGCGTCATTTATGGTGCATAAAGTAATTATGTTAATCTGCTAGTTTATTGTTGGCGCATAACAATTTGCTTTCAGGTTGTAGATGCAGTACAATCAGTAAAAATGACCAATGCCCGCGGGGAAGTTAAATATCCTATCAAGGTTAGTAGTTCGTATTTACATCTTGTAGGTGTAATACTTTAGGAGGTGTTGACATGGAGCTCTTCTGCTTCTCTATCTTAATCAGTAGTTGAATTGTCAAAAAAGACGAAACCATGGCATGAGTCTGTTTGCTGTAAAGGCTTATGAGGCTGATTGTGTTACAAGCTTAATTTTCCTGATCATTGAGGAATACTAATGCCGTTTTTTCATGTCCAGGGAATCAATGTTCTCAAAGCTCATGGGAAAAGTGCCAGAGATAGCTACCTTTTGAATGGATATGCATTGAATACTGGTCGTGCTGCCCAAGGAATGCCTGTTAGAGTTTCGCCTGCAAAGATTGCATGCCTTGACTTCAATCTTCAGAAGACTAAAATGCAATTGGGTGTCCAAGTTGTCGTGACTGATCCAAGGGAGCTGGAGAAAATTCGACAAAGGTAATCAGATGGTGGACTTCCTTTTCTTCTGACAGGCTGGTAAATTAGTCTGTCATCTCTTGGTGATTGTATGACTCAAGTCATTTCCTTAGAACGACGGATCTTTGCATTTCCACTAGAGTGAAGTTTTGTTTCTTTATGTCCTTTCTGTGGCTGTAACTTTTTTGGGCACCCAAAATTGTGCATATATATAACAATGGTTATTACCATTACTGCTATGGTAATTACTACTATTTACTGCTACTGCTAGTGCTACTACTATAAGGACATATAGATGTTATAGTTATCATTAGATGGTTATGATGAAAATGGTATATCCGAAAAACTATAATAATAAGGGCCAAAATATACAACAAATTTTTTTATCATCATTTTGATAGCCACAGTATTCTCACAACATCTTTTGCCAAATGCATTAATCATTTGTGGCGATAGCATAGCAGCTTTAAAAGATCTGTTGCCATATACATGTGCTTTGGCACAACATAGCACACCACAACACAGCTACAACATGGTTACAGCAAAGCTTCAACTGTACCAAGCACGCTCTAAATTATCATTGTCAATGGGCATATCTTGCGATGTATTTGGTTAGGAGAGTGAAATTGCTGCAGCAACTGTTCAATATTAACTCTTTCATGCAATATGCTCATATAACTTGGGGAGATTTTTTGTTTCTCTTGTCACCTGTTGACTGATTTACCTTCTGACCTTCATAGTTCTTTAGATATAGTCTTTAAATACAACATAGTTACAGCAAAGCTTCCACTGTTCCAAGCACACTCTAAGTCATCATTGTCAATGGGCATATATTGCGATGAACTTGGTTTAGCAGAGTGAAATTGCTATATCAACTGTTCAATACTAACTCTTTCATGCAATATGCTCATATAACTTGGGGAGATTTTTGGTGTCTCTGGTTGCCTGTTGCCTGTTGACTGATTTACCTTCTGACCTTCATAGTTCTTTAGATATAGTCTTTAAATAGTGGGCCACTTGTGTTCATCTTGTTTGCTGAGTGCAGGCACTGATTAAAAATTTTCATTTTTGTAGGGAAGCTGACATGACAAAAGAACGTATTGAGAAGATACTGAAGGCTGGGGCCAATGTTGTTCTGACCACAAAAGGGATTGATGACATGGCACTCAAGGCAATCTTCTACATGATTTGCTTTTTTATTGTTTTTTATCCTTGGAATACTGTACCGGATGCTAAACAAGAGCATGCAGAGTCATCTTTTGCTAATTTGTATTTATGTGGATGTTTTTTTTTGGGTAAGGATGTATTTATGTGGATGTTTGTTTTTATTATCTTGTCAAATAATCTCTTAAAACATCTCCTCATGTATGAAGTGGTTATGCTCGAGTATTCTGTCTTTACTTAAATTGGCTGCACTCAGATAATGTAATCTATTTGATTTAATTGTCAATAAATGATGATCTAGTATGTCATCTGTGTTTTCTGTTTGATTCAGAGTTTATAAATTACTTCTATACTTGTTTAATGTTCCAGTATTTTGTGGAGGCTGGTGCAATTGCTGTGAGACGTGTGCGGAAAGAGGATATGCGTCACATTGCCAAAGCAACGGGTGCAACCATGGTAAGTTCACCAATTTTTTCAGTAATTTCTTCTTCAATATTTGCTGGCATTTCATTCTTTGTTGAAACTTTGCTAATAAGAGCATTAGTAAGATGAGAACTCAAAAGTAATGTGATGCATATGTTGATAATTTTATTTTAGCAATGACTTGAAATGTTGAAGAAAGATGCAGGATGGCATTTTCGATGGGTTCATACTAATCTTCATTGCTTGCTTTTTAAAGTCCCATTTAATTCTCTACTTGGTAATGTGATGCATATGTTGATAATTTTATTTTAGCAATTACTTGAAATGTTGAAGAAAGATGCAGGATGGCATTTTCGATGGGTTCATACTAATCTTCATGGCTTGCTTTTTATAGTCCCATTTAATTCTCTACTTGGTATCTGATGTACTACATTTTATCATTTCATGTGAGAATGAACTTAGTTTCTCCTAAGCAAAAGGCATTTTATTGGACGTTTTGGTACTTGACATGTGTTTTTCAAAAACTAAAACTGTCGCACTGTTTTTATTTGCCAGTTATGAGCTTTTTTATTTTATATTGGGTTTTCAATGTCGGAATTTAGATAGCTTGACATCTGATTAATTCTTATATGGGTGAGTTTCTTGCCAATGAATGATTATTGGAATCTTGAGTATGGAACGCCTGTATATGACTTCTTGTTCTTGTCATCATCTCACCCGATGTTGCATATGTTGTTCGTTTTGCCTTATAGTGGGGGATTGAGTATACGAGAGGGTGAGCATGAGTCATAACATTGCTAGTTTTTGCTTCCAGTCATCTTCCTTTTTCGTGCTGGTGTCATGGGTCAGATTCCCGATTCCGTGGATTTTTCCTCATTCCGTACCTTGGTATGTCCTTGACTATATGCGGGTTTCAACATTTGCGGATATGGAAGGAGAAGAAACATATGATTCATCCTTTCTTGGACATTGTCGCGACCTAAAAAAAAATAGACAAGTTAAGTTTCGGGCTAATGGATTATCGGGTTAATTAATTAACTAACCTAACTCGGACTCTCCCAAGTCCATACCAAATCGCAACTTATGGTTCATGTGATTATCTTGCAAAAGATTTTTCATTTTTTGGAGCCGCCACTAATCATTTTTGGTAGGTTGATTAGAAACCTAAATAAAATAGCGGGAGAAAACTATCTTATTTCCGCGAACCGGAGATTTTGAATTCGGGGGATTTGGTTACGTCGATTTCTCTAACGCCCTTTCGGTACCATTTTCATGAAAAATATTTGATTTGGCTATTTTGATGGATTTTGCTTGAAATTCAAAGATGCAATTTTTTTGGTTTTTTCTTCTTTTTTATGGGGATGTAAAACATTGAACTTTGTACGATATACACCATGGGTGATTTAGAAAGAAAGAAAACGCAACCCGATCCACGAGTATTTATAAAAATAAATTAACATGTAATAATGCTAAAATTTGAAACACGTGGCATGTCTAAAATAAACAAACAAATATTCAAACCAAACGATTACATTTTTGTAGATCGAGATGGAAAGGATTACCTTCTATTACACAAAATCTTACTCACATACACGTTATAGTTCCCTTCAAGATCTCGGAGTGGAAGAACGCGGTTGTCGTCGAAAATGGCAAGCAATGGCCTTGTTGGGTTGCGAGGGGCGAAATATGTGTCGGGACTCGTCGAAGATGATGCTCGACTAAAACACTTTTCTTCACTCTCGAATTTTCTCTTCCGATTTTTCTCAAGAACTCTATTTTTCCTCTCTAAAAATTCCTCTCAAAAACTCTCTCAAAACTCTCTCAATTCTCTTCCACTCTTCCTAAAAAACTCTCTCAATTCTCTTCTACTCTCTCTCTCAATTCTCTTCCACTTCCCCCTTCTTCATCTTCTTTTCATTATCTTCCCTTCATCATCTTCCCTTCTTCATCTTCTTTTCATTATCTTCCCTTCATCATCTTCCCTTCTTCATCTTCTTTTGGTATTTGCAATACGGTCCCCGAAGTTCCAAGTATTTGCAATACGATCCCTGAAATTTTAAGTATTTGCAATACGAGTCCTTGAAGTTTCAAATCTTCTCGGTGTATTTTTCCATCCCGTGCCTAGTCTAGACGCATGCTAAATTAAGTGTTACGCTTGCCCGATTATATGCCAATGCAATGTACGCTAAAAATAAATATGTGAGATGATTTTTTATAATTTTTATGCAAAAAATAGATTAATCAAAATTTAGGCGTCAGCAATAGCCCCTCTTTGAGTGGAGGCTCGTAGAGGTTCCGCTCAAAGACAAAATTGAATCCTAAATTTTGATAGTGCAAATTATGGATGAACTTTTTTGGCGGGAGTTTTAATCCCATTTTTTTTAATGTAATGAAGTGATGCATGATATGCAAGACCGTAAATAACATGTGTCATAATTCCTCTTTTCCATGTTAGAGAAACATGCACATGGATCGCATACAAGAATACTCGTTTTACCAAATTTCTCGTAAGCTAATGGTTCTCTTAATTTCCAAGTTTCTTTTTGCGGATGCAAGGATTTTAAGGTATTTGGCCTATCTGTTATCGGAGACTTCTCCCTAATGCAAGACAAATGCAAGATATGTGTGTCGTTTGAGATCACAAGAGCTACGTCGTTGTGAGTCGAAAGAAGTGGGATCAAGTTCACAAGAGCTACGTCGTTGTGAGTTGATTAAATGTCGAAATCGCCAGGTGCATATGTCTTCACGATTCGATAAAGGGGGAACCAAAATCATAAGAGCTACGTCGTTATGATTTGGTTTGGATCAAAAAATATGGGTGCTTATGTTTTCATGATTTGATAAAGGAGCCGAAAATCATAAGAGCTATGTCATTATGAGCCGACTAAAGGTCAAGATCACCGGTGCATACGTCTTCGTGATCCGATCTTCGAAATCATAAGAGCTACGTCGTTATGATTTGAAGAGATGTCAAGATCGCCGAGTGCATATGTCTTCACGTCCCGAGATTGAAACCATAAGAGCTACGTCGTTATGATTTGATAAGATGTCAAGATCGCCAGTGCATATGTCTTCACGTCCCGAGATTGAAACCATAAGAGCTACGTCGTTGTGATTTGATAAGATGTCAAGATCGCCGGTGCATATGTCTACACGACTTGACGGAAGAGGCATATTGCCCGAATTGAACAATATTTGATAGGAGCACCATCGAATGGAATCGATAAGTACAAAAGGGGCATATTGCCCGAATTGAATCATAACAACTATCATGAGAAGAGTTGTTAATTTGAAAAGGGGTTCAGAAAACTTACCCGGGTTCTCCAAACGATTAATCAAGGAACGAAGCGATTGCTTGTATCGTACACTGGTAGGCATTTGCCAAAGAAAACTTGCTCATTCAATAATCCTTGGATGAATTTCGAGACCTTGGGAGGGAACTCGAACATCGGGAATGTATTACCTATCATAGAATGTCATAGGTAACACACACAAACATATTCAACAATGAGTATAATGCAATCACTCATACTATGGTTCATGCATAACCATTCTGTCAAGTTTGCATTACCAATTTTGTCCAGGGAGGTTCTCACATTACGAATACCTCGAATGTGAGCTGAATGGGGGACTTCGATCCGAAAGGGCTTTCTCTCACTCTCGAGAAAAGCTATTTATCCCGTCTGCAGGATTCAAGAGAAATCACTCAATCTTTCCATCATCGCATTCGATAAGGATCCAAGTAATCTCGCAATTGATACGACCGAGTCGATCCGGAGGTCTTGATTAGGACCGTAATGAGAGCTAGGTCAAAGGTTTACAAAGGGGACTCCGGTTGAGTCAAGGTCGCTGAAATGAATTTCTTCATCATTTGCTCCGGATTTACAAGTCAAGAATCCCGCAAAATGAGAGAGAAATAATCTTGCTCGAACTTCTTCGAGTGATGCTTAAAATCATTTAACTCTACGTTAACTCAAGTGCCCTAATCGGAAGAGACTTTGGAGGGTTATAACGTAGGCTAGGATTGGGGACGAGGAACGAAAAGGCTCGTTTTGGCTCGAAATTAAATGAGAAGGGGCTTGACGTTGGTGATCATTGCCGACTAGTCACCGATCTTGGTCTTCCGGAAATGTCTTGAGAAAGAATACCATCATTGAATGAGGGATGGTAGTTTTCTACTGAAAATTGCACTTTACAAACCGATTTCTTGGGGAGTCTTCTTCATAACAAGTGTCTGTCAAGGATTTGCAAGAGACACAATGCAAACATGTACATGGAATTTACAACTTAACATGCAAAAATGTACATTCAAAATTCAGAAGTACTTTACAAATGAATGTGCATTGGCCTTACTTTTGGTAGGCACTTTGCTTTTCCTATGCTTGAAATTTTCATATGAGATCGGCCTTTGCTTTTCTTACTCCCGACTCTCATTTTTCTTTTTTTCTTCTTTTTTTCGAGAAAAGATTTCTTTTCCTTTTTCTTTGAGAGCCCTTCGACATCTCTTTATTTTGCTTTTTTTTTTTTTTTGTTTTTTTTTTTTTTTTTAGAGCGGGCCCTTCTCCTTTAAAGCGAGTTTGCCTCTCCTTTTTTTTTTTTTTTTTTTACAATCCCATGATTTTGAACCAGGAATTACAAAAGCATAAACATTTACAAAGAAAAATTATGTAAACATAAAAAATGTAGCATACAAGAAATGAGTCCATTCGGGAATTCTCTCGTTGACCCGACTATCTCCAATTCTAATCCTTGGGAATATGCTATCTTTATCTTTGGAATGAGCAAATGATCACCAACAAGGGTTTAAGAAATGAATTTGCAGGCTCAAGTGGGCTATGCAAAGAATGAAGTGTATAGGATAGAGAAATGAATGCTCTTCATCATCCTAAGGCACTTGAATTAAAATTCGAGTATAAATGCAAAGAAACACCCGAAGATTAATGTTAGTCCGAGAAAGAAAATTTCTAACCATTTACCTCGTGTTGTTCTGGAATTAACTCGTCTGGGACCCCGATGTGGGGTGATTTTTGACAGGGGTAAAGAAATGAAACCACCGCTCAAAAGGGGTAATCAATGGATCACCCGTAGTGTTTGGGATAGAGAACCGAATGCCTCTGTCATTTCGGCTATCGTACCTTTTGCGAGAAAACCTTTTACCTTGTGAAATGCGGAACTTAGCCATCGTTCAACTCTCCCGAAAAAATGGGACGTGTTTGGGAAAGGATTGCCTTTCATCATCCCGCTTGCCCCATTCCGTACATTCGATGTATCTTATGTAGTTCATGTTCCTTATTCGAGTTGGTAAATTAAACATGAGGAACAATCATGCGCAAACTATGCAATGTATGAGTGTTTTTGAGCATATAAAATGCAGCAACTTTTTATCTTGGTGGACGAGAATTCGCAAGCACATAAGAAACTTCTTAGGGGCATGGATTGGGAGTTGCCCTTGCTCATGCAAATGAGTTGCAAAACTTCATTATCTCGGTTCGAGACATGAGATTGTCAAAGGCTCCAGGAATTTCTTATTTCATTAATTTTTCGGGGAGAATGGATACTTCCCTATCCGGAAAGGCGGTGACCCTGTAAAAATCAAAAGGGAAAGCGTCAATGTACGTTCTCATGTTCTAAACGAGTTGAAACGATACCGCTTTACCCTTGTACGAATTTCTTGTGAACTTTGAATTGAAAAGATCAACTCATCCGGATCGGATTGCATGTCCCGGGATGTTATCCCTCCGGTTTTGTAACCATCTGGCCGAGCTTCAATCGGCATTGAACTGCGAAGCAAAAAGGTTTTTATTAGTCTTTGTACATTGATGCCAAATCCCGAAATCGAACCCGGGACGCCTCGGACCACTGTCATTCCCCAACCACTAGGTTTGTGGTGATGTCGGCGTCCACGGTTGGTTCGCTTTTTGCTATATTGTTCTCAAAACAGTTGGCAATCCCCCGTCGAGAATAAAAAAAAAGCATAATTTAGAGTTTGAAATGATCGAGAGCCAATTGGGACGATACGGAGTTACCCATCTTTGAGCCCGCTTGGCCTTTTACTCGTATTCTCCCAAGTAAGGCTATTCGGAATCTCTCTTTACGGGCGTTCGGGCGTCGTCCACAAATTGATTTGCTACTGTGCCTAGCTTAACAAGGAACTCACGCATTTGATAAGGGATGAGAAAATTCGCCCTTTAACTCTAGGCAAATTCTAGACGGACTAGAAAGTAAAAAAATATCCCACGCAGGGGAACTATACATGGAATCAAAGAAGTATTCATGCGAGATTGGTTCCACCTCTCTTGCTGGCCATTCCAATGATCGATCGATTTTGTCTTGGATTATACACCAACGATCGTTGTTCAAGGATCCATAATCACTTGCTTCGGATCACAACTCGGAGGTCCTTGACTCCGAACCGGGCGATCAATGTGGTGAGCTCATCATCAAAGTAATCTTCGATTGATACTCGAATTGGGTAGTGTTACTTGCTAACACTAGCGACGGATTTCCCACTTTGTTTTCACCGTGAGCGATCGACCCCTTGAGCTTGAACTTCCGCCGTTGCTCGGAAACTTCTAGGGATGATCAACTGTCTCTGCTGCTAGAACCACCAGCGGAAGGTTGGTATGACATGTATTCTTGATTGGGAAGTGGCCGAGTACCTTTTGCTCGGTAGATTTTCCCGTATTGATCTTCCAATCAACTTTGGTCCCGTCGTGTTGGTCCCAACTGCGCATCGTGCTTCCTCGACTTATCTCTAACCCTTTGAAGGTGATTCGTGACACTTTGCATGGTGAGTCCGTCTATATTCATTATTCTGTATACAGCCATTGGTCGTGTCTTGAATTGATTCCTAGTGTCAGCTGCCTCAATGAATATAGAATGAAGCTTGGCGGACCAAAGGGGCCTTTTCTTTTGGACAAAATCGTCGTCATCAGCCTTGGTCGTAG
Organism: Rhodamnia argentea; assembly: GCF_020921035.1. NCBI lineage: Eukaryota > Viridiplantae > Streptophyta > Magnoliopsida > Myrtales > Myrtaceae > Rhodamnia > Rhodamnia argentea. Next base: position 18,369,368 of record NC_063157.1, on the reverse strand, counting down.
TTTTTTTGTTCGAGTAATTGCTTCCTTACAGCATGCTGCCAAATGTTTTGGAGCATTCGAACGCAGGCGGCTTCGTAGGGACGTCTCGAGCACCATGCAATGTGGCCCTCGTTATGAACTGGCGATCATTACTTGCCGATACTACGATGACTCGTATGTCTAACTCGGAATCAATGATCTTTAAGAGACCGAAACCGTCCATATTGATCCCTACCACGGCTGTGACGACGATGTCAAACTCTTCTTTGTACTTGCCTCAGCACTTCTAAGGCATCCGTTGCCTTCGCATAAGCAAAAACCCCGTACATGCAACTTCTCAAAGATAGCAACGAGGATTGAGAGGGAAACGGGGTTGCCATCAATGGCCATGACTCATGAGATCCTCGGGATAGGAAGGTTCCCATACTTCCGCTTGGAATGAACGTGTTTTTCTTTTAAAACCTTCCATATGTAGACCGAAAATGGTCATTTCGACTAGAGAATGAGCTTTAGATGTTCTTGGACTTGCAAAAACAAATTGCCCGAAAATCACAAAAGCGATGATGGCCTTTCGTGACGGATTCAAGGTCGCTAGGTGTATGGAGACTTCAAGTTCTTTATAAACTTCCTCTCTCTTTTTTTTATTAGTCTTGCAGACAGGTTTTCGCTTTCTCTACGAAAGAGGACAGCTTTTTCTCTCCTTTTCGGTCTTAGTGCCTTGGATCCGTTTCGTAATAACTCTCATCTCTCACTCCATCTATCATCTTCTTCCTTTTCCGATATGGAGGAGCCCTCAAATCTTTTCACTTTCTCTACAAACGAGGCGCTTACTTCCCTCCTCAAATCTTTTCGCTCCCTCCTACGAGCGAGCGGTTATTTCCCTCTTCAAATCTTTCCGCTTTCTCCTACGAACGAGGCGCTTATTTCCCTCCTCAAATCTTTTTGCATCTACCTATGTGAAGGCTTTTAATGCTTTTTCTTTCGGCGTTCAGTCAAATCTGACAAAGAATTCACGCATTTAAGCATGACGATATTTGCGGATAATACTGTTCTTTGCCCCTTGATTATCTCTAGGCGTAAAAGGAAGAATGTCTCACATGGGGACTTTGTAACAAACAGTACATTCATTCACGCATGTCTCTACTTCTCTTGAGAATTCATAAGGGCTAGCTAGTAATGCTCAAAAGAGTGATATTTTGAAAGCCCATAATAAAAACTCAAGCTTCATGTAGGCTACTGATTCGGAGTTTCATCGGTGTTGAATTGGCCGACCGTGACATCGTGAAACTCCAATTGTAGTGATGCATGTCACTTCCCTCGAAGGGCATCGGTTCACGCCTCCGCAAGGCCGACTTTCCGGGATGTATCCCCAACGAAATCCGATTGTGCGAGAACTTGCTCGGGAGGATGAATCGATAAATGAGCATTTTCAATGCTCGAGTGTGGCTCATCAAGGAACATGCCACCAAAGGTGATGGGGTTGCTAGCAGACATGGCAAATAGCGATGTTAAGAGTATCCCTATACCTCTTGATCTCTCGCTCGAAGCTCTTCATTTTCTTCCTTTAGAGACGCAAGTTCATGACTTTCACTTCGAACCTTCACTCGGGCCCGCTTGTTTTGAAACCAAAACCCGACCTTCAAGGGCTCCATTCCTAGCTTCCGGCTCAACTCATTTTTTCGTTTCCCGTTCACGTAAGGGCACTCCTTGAAGGCACTTCGAGCTCTTTGATTTGATGTTTTCTTTTACGGGGTTGACTACGGCTGCTGCTGCTGCTATTGTTGTTCTTGTTATCGAGATCTTGAACTTCACCGCCAAGGGAGTTGGGTTTTACGGCCTGCGGCTGGATCCGGCCTCGAAATTCAGCGGTTCATTCTCGGGGATGTCTAGGTTGGTTGCCTCCGGTAAGTGCTTGGTAGCCTCCAAACATGTTGGATTGAAATACTTCTTACTTCCTTTTGTTCACTCTACTCTCCATTTGTATGCTTACTCTCTCCAAATTCTTCCGAGTAAACATGCATATTCCGAGTCTCCCTTTTAACGTGGATGAAAACCACCAAGCCGTGCTTCTCCCAAGATTTCATGTTTCCCGCTCTGTCTTCTTCATTTCCTTCGACATCTTTGGGACCCTCAAATCTTTTCTGCAAGATGCTTGTCCCTCTTTTAATATGGCGAGACCTTTAAGTCATTTCGCAACTTTTTCGAATTGGTGAGCCTCGAGATGGTAGATCCGTGATTCACGGGACGAAACGTCTGTAGTTTTGCCCGGATAATTAACTCGGCCCCCACAATAATTATTGCTATAACTTTTTCTGCCCTTTAAATTAGGATTTAACGCCGAGACGATTATCGCTTTCATATCTTCATCTCCAACCTTCTAAGCACTCTTTCGCATCCACTCTTTTTTAGCGAAACTTCAGCAACAATGGCCTCCCCTCCCCGCACGCGTCTTCTCGGCTGAAGTTTTGGCCAAATGGGAGAAACTTTATAATCTCTTAGGCCAGGGCTACTCTTATATAGCCAACCATCCGGAGGTCGAAACCGAAATCCGTCTCATGTTTACGGATATGGACACCGTTTCTATTCAAGGTACCGAGTTAGAAAAGGAATATAGGATCTTCCCTACCCTCTTCACTAACTTCCCGGAGGCTTACCATCTTGCTCATCAAGATGTTACTTTGGCTCATCTTGTGAGAGCTCGCTATCGATCGGTCGGACAGACTTGGTGTTGGCCGAGTCTTGTAGCCGACAATCATAAGAAGGCCCTTGACTATGGTAATGAACAAGTCTCGCTGCGATTCGTGAGAGGGGAACTTGGTGGAACGTTTGGCCATGTCCCGGACCATCTTCGAGCGCGATCCGCTCGATATCGTTTTGAAATTCCAATGCACATGGCCGGGAAGAAAGGCCGGACGATCCGACCCTCGGATATAGCCAGCGGGAGAATGCTGATCCATGACTTGGAATCTGCTGCCGAGTATCACGAGGACAGGGTGGCCAAGCTTAAAGAGAAATGTGAGCTCCTCCTCTTTAAGCCGGGCGGATCTCGATTCTCGAAGCGATCGGTGTAGGCGGAGCATCAACCGTATGGAGAGTCGGTTAAACTCCTTTGTGATGCTCATTAGGGCTCGGTTGGCTTTACGTTCCCACCCCGATGATCCGTTTGTAAGGTTTCCCGATGGATGGAATAAATGCAAGTTTTTACCGATTTGCATTTCGCTTTCGCATTATTCCTTCTTCCATGTCTTTGACGATTTTATCTTGGTCGTCATATTTTTTTGCAAGATAACCCCTTTACTTTGTGGATATGTAAATCTCACGCTCCCGATGATCAATTCAATTGGGCCGGAGAAACCCCCATTTGAAATAATCTCTCAACAAACGAATGCCCGAATGTGAACAACTCAAGAATCTGTCTTAATATTATAACTCGATTATGAAAACATGAGAGTAAATCAAGTATAATATTTTTTTACAAAGATCGAATTGATTGGATTGGTAAAGACACGACCATCCATCTCGGCTAGAATTAAAGCACCACCAGGGAGCACCTTCTTTACTATATATGGACCACCATAGTTTGGAGCGAACTTCCCTTCCGGGGAGTGGGACCATTGGCAACAATTTTCGCAAGACCAGGTTATTGATCCGAAAATATCGAGGCCGAACTTTTTTGTTGAATGAATTAGCAACCCTCTGCCGATAACACCGGCCATGACATATAATCTTAAGTCTCTTTTCATCGATCGATTCAATTGGCTCGCCCTCTGCTTTGGATCCATTCAGCTTCCGTCGTATAGCTTGAGACAAGATATACGTAAGGAAGGAATTTCCACTTCAAGCGGTAGAACAACCTCCATTCCATATACAAGAGAATACGGGGTTGCCCCGGTAGATGTCCGGATCGAGGTCCGATACGCCATAAGTGCAAATGGCAACCTCTCATGCCAATCGCGATAATTTTCAGCCGTCTTCGCTAAGATTTTCTTGATGTTCTTATTGGCGGCTTCTCTTGCTCCATTCATCCGAGGACGATATAGGGAAGAGTTCGGATGCTTGATCTTGAACAATTCGTCCATTAGCTTGTTGTTTAAGTTCGAGCCATTGTCGGTGATTATAGCTTCAGGTGAACCGGTATCGAGCAATGATATCCCGGCGGATAAAATTCACGATATTTCGTGCCGTGACCGCTAAATAGGATGCGGCTTCGATCCATTTGGAGAAATAGTCAATCGCCACCAAGATGAATCGATGGCCATTGGATGCTTTAGGGTTGATAGGGCCGATAACATCAATGCCCCACATAGAAAACGGCCATGGTTCGGATAACCGATGCAACTCGTTTGGAGGGACATTAATCTTGTTACCATGAATCGACATTTGTGACAAGGGACATGCTTGAACCGGGTTGGAAGTCCCATCATACTTCTCGAAGTCGGTCATCTTGAACTTCTCCTAAGCCTTTGTGACCGAAGTTGTCCGTAGGGGGAACTAGAGCGGGAAGCGGCGGGCTGGCGGCGGATGATTGAAATTTGGCGGTGAAGGCGGCCATCATTTCTTTCATCTTTCGGGACATCATCCCTTCAAAGCGCTCGGTCAAGGAGCCAAGTTTCTCGTCTAGGGCAGCACTAACGGCATCGTTAATGTCGGCCATCCTCTTTGCGATCGATCGAGTAATATATGGAGGATCCGTGATAAATTACCTGTACACAGTAACAAACCCAAAATTAGTACAGGGAGCAAGAATAGCGAGCCGGCCCATGGCATCCCTCTAGACTCAAATGAACAAAGTGATTATGACCAAAGGATTGAAACATGTAATTTTCAGTTTGTCCGCTTTTACGAAAAAATTCGTATTAATTCGTACGTTGATCAAAACATGTCCAAATTTTACGAGCTTGTAGTTGAGAAGATGATGAACAACTTTTATGTTGGCCAATCAGACTAGAAATGCACGGATCAAATCAGTTTAATGTGTCTTTCCAAAAAAATCACGTTCAGAAAACTGTTATAACCGCATGTTGTTGAAAAAACGAAGGGCCATCTTAAATTATGAATTTAATTTTGAAATTTTGCAAGATATTAGTTGAAACATAGGTCTACAACTTTCGTGTTTGGCACTTACTCAAAGCTCGACCGTAGAATTTAGTAAAAATCGCACAACAGGAATAAGCCAAATCAGAATTGAGGACAACCGATGAAATTGTAAAAGCTACGGAAGCAAAGTGCGAAATTGGAAATAAGACAATGAAACTTCTAAACAATCAACCTAAACCATGGACCCGCCCAAAATAAAAATGAGATAACATGGTACAAGAGACAAGAAATTACCTCTCATACGAAGAAAATGCCAATCACAAAGACATGCGCATGAATTGTGAGTTTAAATCTTATTCTATCTATCCAAAAGGCTTTTGCAAAGTGAAATGATGAACGAAACGACATGTCGCAGCCTCGCGCACGAGTCATCATGACTAGTCGCAACCTCGCGTACAATAGTCATGACTAGTCGGGTCCAATCACTTCGGCTTGGTTCGGTCGACAAGGGCAATTCTCATGCATCGTAGCCTCACGTGCATAAGAACGACTCTTGAGCCATTTTTTGGAAAAAATTTTCGGGATCCGGATGGGATAACCTTTAGCGAAACCTTACTGCCAAGGTTAAAGAACCATCTAAATACCATCTTAAAACTATTAGTGTGACCCGAGTCCGGTCACGGGTTGTGTGCGATGTAGTGCAAATACGATAAATCATGCACAACAATTAAAGGCAAACACCGCTTCAATGATTCAAAAGTTAAATCACAATTCCAATTCACCAAGCTCCGCAAAACAAAGGGTTAGCCGATCACTCCTCCCCTTATAACTCCTAATCTGCAAAAACATTTAACACCTAAGAATGAGAATTCAACCAAAGTTTACCAAATCAAGTGATTTCTTTTTTCATGAAATTATCTCGCCTAAGTCCTCTTTGGGTCCCAGTGAGTCGCCAAGCTGTCGCGACATACAAAAATAAACGAGTTTATTTTTCGGGCTAATGGATTATCGGGTTAATTAATTAACTAACCTAACTCGGACTCTCCCAAGTCCATACCAAATCGCAACTTATGGTTCATGTGATTATCTTGCAAAAGATTTTTCATTTTTTGGAGCCGCCACTAATCATTTTTGGTAGGTTGATTAGAAACCTAAATAAAATAGCGGGAGAAAACTATCTTATTTCCGCGAACCGGAGATTTTGAATTCGGGGATTTGGTTACGTCGATTTCTCTAACGCCCTTTCGGTACCATTTTCATGAAAAATATTTGATTTGGCTATTTTGATGGATTTTGCTTGAAATTCAAAGATGCAATTTTTTTGGTTTTTTCTTCTTTTTTATGGGGATGTAAAACATTGAACTTTGTACGATATACACCATGGGTGATTTAGAAAGAAAGAAAACGCAGCCGATCACGAGTATTTATAAAAATAAATTAACATGTAATAATGCTAAAATTTGAAACACGTGGCATGTCTAAAATAAACAAACAAATATTCAAACCAAACGATTACATTTTTGTAGATCGAGATGGAAAGGATTACCTTCTATTACACAAAATCTTACTCACATACACGTTATAGTTCCCTTCAAGATCTCGGAGCTGGAAGAACGCGGCTGTCGTCGAAAATGGCAAGCAATGGCCTTGTTGGGTTGCGAGGGGCGAAATATGTGTCGGGACTCGTCGAAGATGATGCTCGACTAAAACACTTTTCTTCACTCTCGAATTTTCTCTTCCGATTTTTCTCAAGAACTCTATTTTTCCTCTCTAAAAATTCCTCTCAAAAACTCTCTCAAAACTCTCTCAATTCTCTTCCACTCTTCCTAAAAAACTCTCTCAATTCTCTTCTACTCTCTCTCTCAATTCTCTTCCACTTCCCCCTTCTTCATCTTCTTTTCATTATCTTCCCTTCATCATCTTCCCTTCTTCATCTTCTTTTCATTATCTTCCCTTCATCATCTTCCCTTCTTCATCTTCTTTTGGTATTTGCAATACAGTCCCCGAAGTTCCAAGTATTTGCAATACAGTCCACGAAATTTTAAGTATTTGCAATACAAGTCCTTGAAGTTTCAAATCTTCTCGGTGTATTTTTCCATCCCGTGCCTAGTCTAGACGCATGCTAAATTAAGTGTTACGCTTGCCCGATTATATGCCAATGCAATGTACGCTAAAAATAAATATGTGAGATGATTTTTTTATAATTTTTATGCAAAAAATAGATTAATCAAAATTTAGGCGTCAACGGACATGCAGAAGAAGTTGTAGAAGAGCATATTTCTGATGATGATGTGGTTTTGATTAAAGGGACAAAAACAACTAGCGCGGTGAGTTCATGCTCTTTCTGATTGGTCCAAGTCTTGAATTGGATAGCTATATTGGAATAATGTCCGCTAATCGTATTGGTATGACATAGACCTGGGAAGTTAGTCATTGTTTCAATGTTCGTATTATATTTCATAAGAACTCATTGAGTTTAGTTATCCGAGGATTTCATTACATCCTCTACTGTACCTGTGTTGTGTTTTTTTTTTTTGGATGGTAGAAACCAGTTGTTTCATACAAGTTGAGTTGTTCGTGTTGAGTTGTTTGTTGTAGGTTTCTTTGATCCTTCGAGGTGCGAATGACTATATGCTTGATGAGATGGAGAGAGCTCTTCATGATGCTTTATCAATTGTCAAGAGGACTCTTGAATCCAACACGGTAGTTCTCTTGGCCTTGCTTTATTTTCTTTAGATGACCCCGTTGGTGCTAGTCCGGAATATTCATTAAACTAACTATGATATGGATGACTTTCGGATACTTGTTCTCATAGAACCGATTACTTATGATACAGCCAGGGCCCAGGAAAATTATCATTTGATGCCCGAAGAACTTTGTGCGTTTTCCTTAGTTTATCTCTTGAAATGGTTCTCTGAGTTTGATATGGCATGCTTGCTAGACCTGCTCGCTAGATAACCGATTTGTGTTGTCTTTGAATTTCATTTAGTTAAGACAGGTTTAAGGCACATACTACTTAAGAAGACACCACCTCCGGTGCTCGCCTTTCGATCTTGAAGTTAGGGATTTTCTTATTCGACTTCTAGCGCAACCCTTTGTCATTTAAAGAAAAAAAGAAACCAAAATGAAGTCACGTAAAAGAACCCAAAGAGACATCTCATCCATGATGTTGGGGAGGGCTAGATATTAAGTGATAATATCGGAGTATTTCCTTGTAGAACTGGACCGGCTACCCGTGAATTTGGGTGTGTGGTGATTGTACAATGTCGGCATTTTCTGCACATAATCTATTGACAGTTCAGCTGTGACCTAACTAACATATGCACTTCTGCACTGTAATTATAAATGTGATTATGATTACTTTGCTTTGTTCTTCCCCATTTTACCCCCTTTTTATTGTTATGCTGGGATTACGGGTGGTAGCGGGTGGTGGTGCGGTTGAGGCTGCCTTATCTGTGTACTTGGAGTATCTAGCAACGACACTAGGATCCCGTGAACAGTTGGCTATTGCAGAATTTGCCGAGTCGTTATTAATTATACCAAAGGTCCGGATTAACATGCATTGATGTTTTTCAAACTTTACTTTGATTTTTGTCCAGGCTTAATGGAGCACTTGCATCCTATTTGGCGATGACTTTGGAAATTATCTTCCATTTTTATTAAATTATTTTTCTGCTGAAGGTGCTTGCCAGTCAATGCTTGCAAAGGATGCAACCGAGTTAGTTGCAAAACTACGGGCTTACCACCACACTGCACAAACTAAGGCCGACAAGAAGCATTTGTCGAGGTAATTCTTTGTTGTGTATTGACAATGATGTCTTTTGTAGTTGGCCATCATTTAGGTAACTTAAGATTGACTAACTTAAGATTGACTCCATTGATCTTTCTTTTCGATCCTCGCTTATTTTATTCCCGCAAGGGTTGCATTTATTGTGTTCGAGATCACCTTCACATACTCATGTAAACACGTGTGGACATAAGATGGGCAATTGTTTATGGAACATCTAGAATAATCAGAACCCAACAGTTGTGTGACTTCCAGGAAAAGAAAATTTGATCAGCAAACTTACGTGATTTCACCTGTTCTCATGCCGTCTTCACATCTTAATTTGTTGATTATAATGCTTAGACTTTCAGATGTTTAAACAAGAAATGAAACGACATTATACAAACTAATTGTAACGTGAATAGATAGCTTCAATACCAACACCTTAATATTTGTTGGATGTCCAAAAGCCTTGTAGAACACAATTTATAAGGTGACGTAAATTGTTTAGCTACGTCAAAGAGTCATGTCATGGAATGGAGTTGATGGTGGTTTGATCTCCAGAGACTTTTGGAAGCTTATCATCAGTTCCTGAAAGTTATCTCTTTTACCTAGATAAGAAAATATCGTATGGATGCTATCACTTTTTTCTGGTATAAATGACATTTTATCATTCAAAGTTGCAAGCATATGATTGGAGTTGTTTTAACAAGTGAGGTGAAAGATAACTCGCATAGCGGTTAAGATAATATTTTAAATGAAAAAGGATCCTGATATATTTTACTGTCTCAAGTTGTGAGTGTCATAGCAATAAGCAATAACACCAAGGGATTCAGGAAACTGTTAAAATCTATATTATGTCAACTGGGACGGTTAGGTTGATTCAATCATCCGAGTTGGACCAGCATCGAAGACCTTACTCACAAGACCGTTTACCATCTTTGTGTTGTATTCATTATAAGATTACTAAAGCTTTATTCCGTTGACTCTTCTAATATAGATACTGTTGGTTTCATGTCAACGCAGCATGGGATTAGATCTATCTAAAGGAACTATCCGGAACAACTTAGAAGCTGGTGTCATCGAACCAGCAATGAGCAAAGTAAAGATAATACAGGTAAAGGAAGAAGCATGAAAATGTGCATTCACTAACTGTTGTTGTTATTGTTATTGTTGTTATTTCATCTGCTATAATTTGTTTTTGGAACCTTTTGCTCCTCAGTTTGCAACTGAAGCAGCTATAACAATTCTTCGAATTGACGATATGATCAAGCTTGTCAAGGATGAAAGTCAGAATGGAGAGGACTAGGAATTTTGGTTTGTTTAAATGGTACTTGAATGGCGCCCACCATGGGGTGGAGGAGATGCCATCAAGCATTGTCCTCATTTTTTTTTTATGGGTTCTTTGTCTGTGTATGTTGATGTTAGTAGTTGTATCTTAACCTGGGGAGGAATTTTTGAACAGAGATGGTTGAGCATTGCTCGTCTTACTTTTCTGCAGCAGAGCGCCGTTATGGAATTTGAGTGCACTTATCATTTTACCAAAAGAACATCTGGGGTTTTTTTTTTGTTCCAACTACGATGGAGTTTTGAAAAGAATCTTTTATTAAAGGAGAAAAGGACATTGCAAGTGTTACAACTTTCGTAAGACGTTCGCTTTAATGTCAACTTCATTGAAGTGTCACGTTGGTGAAAAAAAAATGATAACTTGAGGCCTGGGCTTGATAGGTCGGATATGACACCGGATATGTTATAAATATCATATTCGGTGTTTGGGGTACACACAAGTTGGATATACTTGAGTATAATCCAGAAAAGAAAAAATCCCACATAAGCTGTGGAATGTACCCGGATGGAATAAAAATTCGATAGAGAAAATCACATGCGAGTTTTCACCTCGAAGACCAGCAAACAATCTCAAATAGGAGGTTCCAGCCTCAGGGGACTAGATCTGGGGTTGCCTGAGGCTGGCCCTCAACCTCTGCTTCTGTCGTGGCCTGTCGTCGTGGCAAATGCAGGAGGTCGCTACTGCTAGCTCGTCTCATGTGTGTCGAAATTGGGGCCGCTGGTCGCCGGGGGTATGAGCTCGCATGAGGTCCCTTGATCAGGGTGATTGGTCAGAGCTTATGGCAAACTGGGCAACGCGAGGTTCATGGTCATGGTGGTGGGTGTTGGTCCAGCGAGAGAGAGAGAGGGATTGGCGAATGACGGTGTAAGAAGATGAAGGTAGACAAGGAAGGAAGTGTGCGTGACTTTCTGGGCTGTTTGGTGTTGAGATGCCGAACCCTGACGTTGTCCATGAAGACTAGTAAGAAAAGTGCGTGAAAGGGAGCTTATGTTGTTGCAAGATGACAAGAAGACAAGCCTCAGTGGAACTTGAAGTTGCAGGACATACGGCAATGGTGGATTGAGAAGAACCGAGCCACCTTCCCCTGGAAGATCCCTTTTTCGATCTTTCCTCTCACATCTGCATCTTGAACTCCTTGGAGAACTGTCGAGGAAATGATTGGTGTGCGGCGTGAAATTGAAGGCGTGATTGACGGTGATTATGAGCATCAAATTTTTTCCACGACATAGAGATTCCCTTATTATCTATGTTATATCCGTACACCTAGTAAACATTGGCCATCATATTATAAATCCCATCGCTATCCCACCTCCCTTATCGTATCTGATAAAAAGAATCCTAATGACTAAATACAACCTACGTATATCTAGCGATGTATTTTGACGAAGAGTCATACATGATTTTTTTAATGAATTTCAAAGTATGACATGACCATCAAAACAAGTATTCTAGAGTGGACAATGAATAAATGGTAATTGGAAGTCCAAAAGCACGATGATCGACAAAATCAACTCTTCAAAAATTTTCTTGCATGTCTTTTCTCTGTTCTTCTTCCTATCGTCGTCAACATTCTTTATCTGGAATAGATTTCTTCGTCCGAACTCATTATCAGCTTTGCTTTCCACTTGTTTATTATCACCATTGTTGTCCTTCTCTATCTCTTTATCCTTTTCATCTAAACCAACAGCAGCTTTCTCACTCACAACTTCCTCCTCAGTGGACTTTGCCTCGGCAGGACGAGCCAAGCGAATTCCTTTTCTTCAGCTTCCAAATCTCTGCCTTGATAAATTCGAAAGTAGGCAAGCATGGTGAAGAAGACTGATTAGAGCCCTTCAAAACATAAAAAGCGACATTAATTTGGCCCCAATATGCATTGTGGTTTATGAATTTTTGATTTGTTTCATGTGATCTTTGGACTTTTAATCCATGTTCAATGTAGTCCTTCCATTAATCTTTAAGATCAAGAATAATATTAAATATTTCATTTAGTCCAAAGACTAAATTGAACATGTACAAAAAATTCAAGAACTACATTGAATAAATTAAAATTTCATGAACCACATTACACATTGGACTAAAGTACAAGGATCACATTGAACAAATTAAAAATTTAAAGATCACGTTACCCATTGAACCGAAATTCGAGAATCATTTTATGTCATCTTCCTGGAAGCTTCAAACTTTTCTCTGCCCTGTTGGAATTGTCAGAAAAGATAAATGTTGCAGGCGCCTCTTCACTATCTCCCCCACCACCAACTTAAACCACCAGACCCGAGGTCCAATTTTTGCATTCTAATAGAATTTCATTCTCATTCCTACAAACAACGATTCACTGATCCTTTTTATGGGGTGTGTTCCGGACCACCTCAATATACATGTTCGCTCAATCAATTTCATATTAAGTCGCATATTGATCAGACCAATAAAAAGAGGAGAGGTTATAATCAAAGTTACTAGTAGCAATCGACATAACTAGTTATGGTCAGCATGACAATGGATGAACTAAATGAAATATGTTATTTCTATCTACAAGGGCTTTTGTCTTGTAACACCTTGTGTCCGGATCACATCCTTCTCTCCATGGTACGGCCGTTTGAACCGAATCGAATGCCTTCATAGGATCCCGGAAAAACACATGTAGAGCGGGATACGATCTGATCTCCATGGAAGAATGGCATAACGAGGAGCGCAATTTCTTTTGAATACTAACTCAAACTCTAGTGGCCGAGGGTTATTATTAGCATCGGTTTTGATCACGTCACTGTTAAATTGGAGAACGCCAATGGTCTCCAACGCATTTCCATACAAATCTGTGAAAAGGTTTGTGGTTCCTCGGTGTTTACAGCAGTGTACGATGTTAAATTACTGTATCTTCTTTGTGTTGGGTCTCTTGCAATGGCGTGCCTACTCCTGTCTCTACTAAAGCACGAGATTATGTGATGGAGATGTGGGATTCGGTTAGGTCCTGCAAATGTTCTCCATATGAAGGTAGCCTTTTTACTTTAGCCCAACAACCCCAAAAAGGACGAAATTGAAGGAACTACGCAATTCAGGGAATTAAAACTGCACTAACTTTTAATGATTTTTTCATATTCAGATGGACAAAATTATAATACATGAAATTTTCCAAATAGACTTGAGTGAATCTCATTGAACAGAGTGCACATTCAGGAATCTCAACATGCCAGTAATGTTAACAAATAAAGAAACTGATCGAGCCATTAACAACCTCAAGCTGCTCGAAACCAAAAAACAAGCAGGCAGATTTACCCACCATCAGCTCTATCTAACCGAACCATCAACAAGCGGCCCAAAAGGAATGCACGCTCCCACAGCCCACACATAAGGCCACCACCAATCGGTTAGCATATTGACAAGTGAAGAAACCAAGACATTAAAATTCGTTTACAATCTCCAGGGGGTTAGAGCATACTCCAATACATGCCGATGGACTTCTCCACCATCTGCTACATTAGAGAAATAGAATTAATTCATGGAGAAAATATTAGATTCGTCACTGAAATTTTAGGCATTATTCAGAAGAGAATGCATTACCATATCTGCATCTACGAAGGACCCGGAAACTGTCTTCTATATATCCAGGCACCTATAACTTGTTCTACGATCATCTCTGATTTCCAGTCTTTCGACCATCCTCCCCATGAGTATCTACTTTGCTGAGACCTTGATCTCTACGGATCTGATAAGCTTTAGCATAGATATGAGTGAAAAAACACGACCTTCCAACATCTATGCTAGACACTGCGAGAGCATTGCTGGCCAATGTCACTAACAAATCTAGCATGTTCCACAAGTGCCTCTGAAGATGTTCTGTGTGTGAGGACGCCATTACCACCGGAAGCATACTTAACGCCAGTTGATCCGCCTTCAAGAAGATCCTTGTTTGATTTTGATGCGTACTCATAAAGGTACTCATGAATCCACCGAACGTTCTGATAGTTTGGATCCTAAGAAAGCATCCTTCAAGACAGATGATGACCATTGCTTCTTTTGTAAGAAGAGAGGCCACATAAAGAAGGATTGTGAAATGTTTAAAAATTGATTGTCCAAGCATGAGCCTGCAGGTAATGATTCTTTAGCATTTGTTTGTGAATCCAATCAATTAGAAGCCCTATCCAGTTCATGGTGGCTAGATAGCGGAGCAACTAATCATGTTGCGTTTACCACACAGGGATTCAAAAATCCGAGGAAGCTAAATCAGGATAAGTTAAAGTTTACTATAAGAGACAACAAAAAATCAGACGTTGAGTTCGTGGGAGATGTTATCGTGATTTTAGACTTTAGTTTTGAATTGCTGTTAAAAAATACTTTTTATGTACCATCTTCTTGACTGAACTTAGTTTATGTATCATGTTTGGATATGTATGGCTACTCATTTGAAATAAAGAACAATACTATTTCTTTATTTTTTAATTCAAATAAGGTTGCGTGCTGTAATATGTCTAATGGATTGTACATATTATGCTTATCTCCCAATGATATATATGTCGCTTATATTGCTGAACAGGTTTTTTTTTTCCCTAAAAGGTCTCTACCTGCTTTACGCATAAATGTCTTGATCACATCTTTAAGGAAAGAGTGAAAAGGCAACATCCCGCCTACTCTTGAAAGTGACCTAGAAACTTGTGTAGACTGTCGTAGGGGAAAGATTACTAGGATAAAGAAGAAATCAGTAATCCGAAGTTTTGAAGTGTTGGAGGTCATTCATACCGATATTAGTGGACCTTATACGTCAACCTTATGTATAAATTTTTATTTCATTACATTTATTTTTTACTATTCCCGATATGGTTATGTATACTTGATTAAAGAAAAGTTTGAGTTTCTTGACAAGTTTAAGATTTTTTGGATTGAAGTTGAGATATAGCTAGGAAAATTCATAAAGGTTGTCAAATCGGATCAAGGTGTCGAGTATTGTGTAAACATGGCGATGCTGGATAGCTTAAAGGGCTATTTACTAAGTACTTGGAGGATTTTGGGATAGTAACTTAGTTTATTATGCTTGGGAGTCCCGAGCAAAATAGTGTGGCCGAAAGGCGCAATCGCATCCTTATAGAAATGCTGAGGAGCATGATTAGTAGGACTAATTTACCTATTTATTTGGAAGTGAAGCATTAAAAACAGCTATGTACATTTTAAATTATGTACCATTCAAAGTTGTTCCGTTGACTCCTTTTGAGTTATGGATTGGATGTAAACTTAGCTTGAACCATCTCAAGATTTGGGGATGCCCCGTAGAAATAAAGTTGTATAATCCAACCTTGAGTAAGTTGGACTCCAAAACTACTTGGTGTTATTTTGTGTGTTATTCGGATCATTCAAAGGGATATAGATTTTATAATACTAATAGAGGAGCAAGAATTGTGAAATCACAAACAGCAAAATATCAAGGGTTTGTTGTGGCCGAAAAGGGTAGTTACTCACGGACTAGTGAGGATAACAATATGGTGGATACTACCGTAT
Organism: Rhodamnia argentea; assembly: GCF_020921035.1. Classification (NCBI taxonomy): domain Eukaryota; kingdom Viridiplantae; phylum Streptophyta; class Magnoliopsida; order Myrtales; family Myrtaceae; genus Rhodamnia; species Rhodamnia argentea. The sequence goes on along the minus strand of NC_063157.1, from coordinate 18,353,754 downwards.
CTTCTTCTCTCCTTATACAGAGGACAATGGAGCATCCCACACCACACATTGAGCTTGTTGAGCTCTAGGATCTCGTTGTGGAGATGGTTCCTGAAGAAGTTCCTTAAGCCTTTTAGGTGCGGGATGAGGTTGTAGCAACTCCATCTAGGAAATCTATTAGGAAAAGACAATCAGCTATCTTGCCGGACTATATAGTTTTGTCCTCAATCCAATATGTGGATAGATGCTATGAAAGATGATATGCAGTATATGAAACATAATGTTGTCTGGAAACTTATTGAATTGCTTGAAGGTCATAGGCCCATCGGCTGCAAATGGTTATACAAGACTAAAAGGGATTTTGAAGGAAAGATTGAGAAATTTAAAGCCGGACGGGTAGCCAAGGGTCTCAGAGAGAAGTAGTAGACTACGAACCTACATTTTCACCGATCTCTTATTAGGATTCTTTTAGAGTGGTCATGGCATTAGTAGCTCATTTTGATTTGGAGTTGCATCGGATGTATGTTAAGACTATTTTTTTTTATTTAATGGAGACCTTGATGAAGAAGTCTATATGGTGCAACTCGAAGGTATTGCAATAGATTTGCGCTTGTGTGTAAATTGAAGAAGGCGGCTTATGGTCTCAAACAAGCTTTCAGATAATGATACTTGCATTTTCATATTGTTCTTACTTCATTTGGTTTTGTTGAGAACAAAGTGGATCAATGTATATACCGAAAGGTCAGTGGGAGGAAATTTATTTTGATCATACTTTATGTAAACGATATTCTGCTATCAAATAGTAATCTTGGATTACTGCATGTGACAAAGCGGATGTTATCAAAGAACTTTAACATGAAGGACCTTGGTATAGCATCTTTTGTCCTTGGCATTGAGATCCATAAGAATTGTTCTCGATGTATGTTGGATTTATCATAGAGGGCATATGTTGATTATGTTCTGGAAAGATTCGGTATGCGGGATTGCAACCCATAAATTGCTTTTGTCACTAAAGGTGATAAACCGAGTCTATCATAGTGTCCTTGTCTAGATGTTGAGAAAGCCCAAATGAATATTGTACCGGACCCGATATTTCTTTTTACAACAGGCCTACTTGACGGATATCAGTGCAATCCAAGACATGATCACTAGGTTGTTGCCATAAATATTTTAAGGTACTTAAAGAAGACAAAGGATTATATGCTGGTTTACAAACATGTTCAAGACCTGCGATTAGTTGGGCATTAGGATGCTAACTTTGTTGGCTATCGGGATGACATGAGGTCGATAACTGGATATATCTTTATGTTTGCATGAGGTGCAATATCATGGAAAAGCAAGAAGTAGAAATCTATTTCATCCTCTACCATGCAAGTGGAGTTTGTAACATGCTTTACGATCGCAACTTAGACAATCTGGCTTCAAAATCTTATTAGGGAGTTGACCGTATTTGACTTTGTGGATAAAACCATAAGGTTTATACGATATGTGTAAGATCCAATTGTGATAACAACACTGTAGTGTTGTTCATCAACAATAATAGAAGTCTCGAGGGGTCCGAGCATTTGGTGGTCAAGTTTTTTACTATAAAGGAGGCAATTCAAAATGGTAATGTTGTAGCAGAGCATGTTTCTACAGATGATATGTTTGCTGATTCAATAACTAAAGGCCTTTGCTCTTGTGAAAGACATGTCATTAGCATGGGCTTAGGGGCATCATTGGATGCTGTTAATTAGTGAGAGCTGTTTAGGTTTTGCTCTAATAAACTTGACATCCGTATTTGTTAGAATTATGTAATGTTTGATATGTATCAATTCTTTTGCATTCAATAAAGTATTTGTGAACATATTGTTATCAAGTTAAATACATACATCTTTAAAAATCTTAAGGCATTGTGTGAATCTTTAGTAAAGGCTGGGGGCATTAAGTTAGTAGCCTTATGGATATGTCTCGTTGCACATAAAGTGCAGTTAGCTATAAAGATAAGACATATGTAGGTTCAATGGAACCATTAGGATGCACTTTGATGGCATATCGGGCTTTGTGACACATAATGAGAGAGAATAAAGTATCACTCTTCCGTGAGGTCTTATCCATTTGTCACACTACCATATTAAATCCATATCGGTAGAGTTAAAGACATTTGTGACCATAGAAGGCTCTGTGTCTATTGATGCTCACAAGACCAACATACAGTTATGTATAGTACAATTTCAATTAATATAGTCAAAGTGAGAAAATATTAGAATTATCCTAATGTGATCTACATTAATTGAAATTAATTTATAGATTGGTCTATTATAGTATGATACATATTCTTAATTAGTTATAATATAAGCTGGCTAGTATGGGCCTAATTAGGCCTAACCAGTGATGAGAAAGTCCGCGTCGAAACCTTTATAAAAGGCACAAGTTCCCCCTCTAGCCATTTGTCTAAAAAAATTTAGAAACACTTTTTCGTTGGGATAACGGTTGTCTCGTCGGCCAGCGATAATACAAAGGGAATAGAGGGTGAAGCTTGTTCCGAGAATCGTCATCGTTTTGCTTCGAGTCGTGATGGATTCCAAACCAGGTTTGTGCCGATCCTCTTTCCTCAATTCATGTATTGTGTTTCTCATTCTGGTTATGGCGATCCGGGCATGCCACATTTGGTGGCCTTACAAACATGTCCATATCCAGTAATCCACCAAACATGAAACGTGATATAGAGAAACCCGAGAGTGGGCTTAATAGTCGAAGCGTCTTGTCCATAATCTCAAGTGGTGGAGCTTAATTTGTCATCATCTTCCATCTATATAAAGTCACCGTCCCTTCTATGAAATCCACGAGCGGTTAGGTTGAGGATGGTCACGGCGTAGGGTCCTACAAAGAGAGAGGGAGAAGGGGTTCCATTCTTCATTTTTAAAAAGTTCCTTTGGCTTCGCTGGTTTCGCTCATGGCGCTCTCCTCTTTCCCCGATGGTTCTTTTTCTTCTTCTTGAAGTGGTGTGTTTCGTTTAAGGAGTAAGAGAAAGAGAGGAAGACAGGTTTCTTCAGTTAATCCATAGGACGCGTTAGGATTTAATTAGCTGTCGATTCATTCATCCAAATACCGAGCGAGAACGCGCAGGGAAGCTCCATAGATGAGTGAATGAAACGGTAGTCTTGTTGGATCTCAAGCTTACCCATGCTTGGACCGAAGGGAGCTACCTTTGCTCCGTCCTCTCTCTTCTTCTTTATCACATCATTGGGAAAAGTACACTAGAAGTGTCATAACTTATGTACGGCGTTCACTTGAGTGCCATAACTTTCAAAACGTTCACTTAAGTGCCATAACTTTCAAAAATCGTTCACTTGAGTGCTACAGTAACTTTTCCGGCATGCCACGTCAACTTTCTGGTGTGCCACGTCATCTTTCCGGCGTCTACAGTAACTTTCCCGGTGTGCTACAGTAACTTTTCCGGTGTCTACAGTAACTTTCCCGGCTGCCACGTCAGTTTTTCCGGCTGCCACGTCAACATGGCACTCAAGTGAACCATTTTTAAAAGTTATGGCACTTAAGTGAACGTTTTGAAAGTTATGGCACTTAAGTGAACGCCGAACAAAAATTATGGCACTTCTAGTGTACTTTTTCCCACATCATTCGTCTGGAAATTCTGTTTAATGTTTCTTGCGCTTTGTTTTCGGTGAAACACCATCTTTTTCCAATTTTAAGCTCTTCTGGAAAGCTCATTCCAGGGGTCTTGAAGCTCTGTATTCATCATCTTTTTTCCAGTTCTTGCTGGTTAATAGCGACAGGTCCATCAACTGATGAGTATTATATTCGCCACTCTTTACTCGAATCTTCGTGACCTGTCACGTATCTAATGTGTTTAGGAAGCATAGTATGTGTTTGTTTCTAACTATTGTGATTAATTGAGTATGCTAGAGGTCCTACTCCCTAATAAATGAGTTGAAAGAGATAACTAGACGGGATAAATTTTCTGAGAACTTCATTCAAACAACTAATAAGCCAAGTATTCGGATGTTGATTTTTTTTGCTTGTGTCAGCTCACCTATGGAGCATGCCGTTTTTGGCAAATTGATATATTATATGACTAGGCATGTCGATCGAGATGTTCTTTCCCAATTAGAAAATCATTATACTGTCTATTGACGAGGTCATATCCTGAATATCTTCATTGCTTGGTTATGTTTCGTTTGTGGGGTAGCAGAAGTCTACGGCAGTCATCATCTCAGATGCTATAAATGTCTAACACCGCTAGTTATCATCGGAAGAAATTTGGGTCTGCTTTTAGTATGTGCTGGCTATTGGGAAATTATATTAGATTTGAAGGAAACAAAATTGCTATGTGTTGTTGAACAAACTTTGCGAAATAATTTGAGGATATCCTACAAATATATCGTTACGCTTTATATATTTTATCTGTCAAATGATTATATTTTGATAGAAGCAGATTTCATGGACAGAGGCAGATTCAATCGAGTTATTTGTGGCGAGATATATATTCTGATCATCGAACAATCCTCATTGTTGTTTTAAACTTATTCTTAATTGTCTATTAGGTTAAATATCGCTCGCTAACGGTCAATAATCTAGTTTGGTACTTCGTTCCTAAGTTATATTGATTAACTAGCAATCTACAAGATATTCTCATAACTTTCCATACGAGAAATCTTAATTGATTGGCAATTGCCTTATAGATAATTTCCTTTATTAGAGGCTTGATTTATAGATTCAAGAATTTGATTGTATGGGCAAACTAATCCTCTCAAATCTCCGATGTCTTCAATCTCAGTGGCTACGTGATTCTTATCCATCAATCTGTCAATGACTAGTTTGAAGATTGATTTTTATCCAGCCAGTAGGCTGCTAGTGTGTGAGAGCGGACGTAGGCTTTATCAAAATCTGAACCACTATAATCTGTCATGCATTGTCTTCTATTCTCTTACTCGCATCTATTTATTGTTTGATAAAAGCTATGACGCCCTGGAAATTCTTTGACTGTAAAATGCTGGAATTCAATAAAAGGATGAAAATTGAATTTCGATCTGTACAAAATTTCGGATCGTAAGGACGTAAGGAACGAATTTTAGACAATTCCCGAAATGTCGATTGGTTTAGATTAGGTTTTGAAAATCTTATAAATGGACTAAACATGTCCTTTTGTGTTTAATGGTAGAAAAAATCATATCAATGCCGTGTGCCAAATTCTTGCCCTATTCGTTTGTTAATCATTGAGCCAATCCCTTATAGGTCCGTCTAACATTGTAACATGCTTTCTAAGGATCTACTTCTGCCAACCAGAATTTCAAAAGTGAAAAAAAAAAATCAAAAGCTTAACAAAACTCTCTGAATCAAAATTCATAATATGGTCATACGCTCAAAATTCGAGAGCACAAAAAACTCAACCAAGTTCAGAAAATATCAAGAAAATCATTTTTCTTGAAAAAAAAAAGCTAGCACGGGAATCCATTGCCAAAAGTGCGCAAGCTGCGTTGTCCAAGACAAATAATTAAACCAACAGCCATTGATCCTCTAGGGGGAAATATGAGAAAGACTTTATCACTTGGTCAATCCCAAGATAGGTTATCGATTCGTATTTGGTTGGAATTTCTTAAGTATTCGGTGGGCTATGCAAAACATTGGAGGTACTTCTTTTGTTCATCAAATGGCCAGGTTTTCTCTTGGGGCCCTTTGCCATATTATCTGGACAGAGAGAAATCATATTTGTTTCAGGAATAAGCCATTGTTCGTGCCAGCCATCCTTAAACACTTGACAAAGGTCGTCGGAGACAAAGGACTTACCTTTGCTCGGGTTGAAGACATTCCCCGGAATAGACGAATATAGAGGAATTGGGATATCTCGCCCACGATTTTTGAAGACTCTACCTTGCCCTAACTGCTGTTCCTTCGGTTTTATTGCTGTTTGATGCAAGCTTAGCTGACTGGGTTCCTTTATTGGGTTGGCGTCTTTTACATTCTGCCCGCTCAGATTTAGCGACACTTTGGCCGCTGTTTTGGCCTTTTAGCCTAAGTATGCTTGCTATTTTTGTATTTTGTTCAGCCGGTACACCTTTTGCACCCGCTATGACACTTCCTTGTGTCATTTGGGGTACGAGGTTTTTGTGTGCGGCATTCTCTTTGTAATTAGCGCTGTGGAAAGTTATATACATATTTACCTTTACCAAAAAAAAAAAAAACATTTTTTGATGAACGGACTTGAATCCATAATCCGGAGTCTCACGTTCACTCCTTTGCAAAAGTATTTATTTAGAATCACTTATCTAGGTAGCACATTATTTAGAGTCAGTTATATTATGATTTCCTTTTTCCCATCAATTTTTTAAAAAGAATAAAATACTTGAGTGGTATTAGCTTACTGCCAGCCTATTGCACAGGAGAAAGTAGTGGAACTATTAAATCCATAGTGCTATATACATAAAAATATAAGACATCAAATATGTTTGGCATTCAAAACAAATGCACAGGAGAAAGTGACTGTTTAAAGATAATAAACCAAACATAGCGACATGAATTTTATCAGTTTTTGCTCTCAAAGGACAATTTGCATAGACGTCCATACTTCTTAACTGTTCCAGGCCTCACATTCTTTGCTGTTCCTCATACTGATCATCCAGGCCTTGGTCCAGAGAAGTCGAAGAATCATATACTTTGATGATGACTCGCATTGAATGGAAAATAAGTTAAAGATGCAAATTCTGGATTTACTGTAAATTACCAACATCACGAGGTGTATTGTTTAACAATATCAAAATAATCTAAAAGAATGAAAAGATTTCAACATATTCAAATGAAAATTAATGGTCCTATCAAATCTCGAATGTATCGTTCCATCACATCTGGGAAAACTTATGGCTTTTGTACAATCCATGCAAAACCATCATGAATAGGAATTACAGTAAATTACCAACACCGACTGCGTTTCCTGTGCATGCAACCTCAATGGGAAGGTCTTTGAGCTACACACTGATGATATCGGCCCCATCCCGATGGAAGTAAATTGTCACATAGAAAAACAATGAGGGGATACATATTGTCACATAGTCATGCACATTTTGAGGTAGATGAGCGAGACAATCATCCCGTCGATGCTGCTTAGTAGCAACCACAACCACCCATCCTTATTAAGGAAAAATTTAGGGACAAGTATGAGGACTGCCTTTACAATGTGAAATTTGATATCAAGAGGAATTTTTCGTTGGATAAGGTGACCATGACCTTCTCAAAATTGCGAGAGTTGTAGAGGAGGATAGTGTCAAAGCCACAGGCCCATTGGAGTAAGTGGATCCCACTCGCACAAATGAGCACGTCGCAAACGAGCAGGGTCTGGTATCCAGCCACACACCCTTTGCGGTGCTTTGTACATTGACTTGGATAGTGTGATGGTTATACTACATAGGGATGCCGTCACCCTCCTTGATGTTGGCGTCCTCGCCAAAAATTTGCGAAGGGGACTGCCCTCCCACTCACCAACATCAAGGAGGCTGTTGGAATCCCTATGGTGTACAATCATGACATTGTCCAAGTCAATACGCAAGGCACTGCATAGAGCATGTAGCGGGATCTCCTCCACCCAACCCCGCCTGTTCGCCACATGCTCATTTACGGTAGTGTTATCCAATTACTCCAACAGGCCTGTGGCTTTGACACTATTCTCCTCGACATCCTCTAATGGAAAGCTACTCTTTTACTTTAGTTTACTCCAATAATTTAGTTGCCAATTTCTTTGCTCAAATGGAATAGCTATTTTAAATGGTGTGATCCAATCAATGGTTAAATATCTACGTGCCCCATGATAGTTCATGTGGGGATAGCTTTTGTCATCTAGTTAGGCACCATGAGGCACCACAATATCCATGAATCAGATGAAGATGTGCACCTTACTCTCCATAAACCATGCTAGACGTTGTGAAGCAGAAAGAATTTTGGGGCAATAAGTGCTCTTTAACTAGCAATGAGCACATAATATTTAATTTACATCTCCGCTTACTATTAGGTGTTTCAATCTTTCGTTGATAACTGATGCCAATGTTAGCCACCCTCCTTTTTTGGCATCGTCATGGATTTGTTGCATATTATTATTGTGGAATTTGATCATGATCCCCAATATGAATCTTGATACAGGACTCTCCAAAATCTCCCGAACGATATGAATGTTCTCGGAATGTAGTAACAAGCATAATGGCCACATGCTACTATTTGCCGAGCTAGGGAGATGAGAGACATTCTTTGCTTTCAATTTCTTGGAAATTTTTTAGATAGAATGTGCTGAAGCTGCATGTTCCCTTAACATGCTAAATTGGCTTCTTAAAGCAATTTATCCTATAGAGACTTCACACATTTATTGCCGTGACCTATAAATGAATTATCTTTCTTTGTCTGATGATGTGTCTACATCATTCAATGCTTTCGGGAGTGTTCACTTGCTAATACTTTTAGCTTGCATCCGAAATGTTTTGCCGGGATAGGTGGCAGTAATCTATCACTAGTAGTCCAGGATGAACTATTGGGTGTCGATTGTCGCAACCTTCCCAAGGGTGAACCATCCAAAGGAGGGCTACTGTATTACTAAGCCAAAAAACTTAGCTCAAACTTTTCCAAGCTCATGCCAACTCATAAATTTCGTGTCAATTAACATGTAAAAGTTGATTCAATTAGTAATTGCCACTAATCAATTTTTGATGGGTCAATTAGACACTTGAGTAAAGTATGGGAGAGTATTTTATTTCCATGAGCCAAAGATTAAATGGGTTGGGGAACTTGATTATACTAGCTATTCAACTAGTGCCCTTTCAATATCGAAACTTGATATTTTTTTCTTTTTTGGGTGTATTAAAGCATAAGCATGCTAAAAGGAAAAAGAACAATCAATGTATTAAAAATGCGCAATCAAATAAAATCGAAATGTAAATGCGCAAGAGACTATGCGAATTCTAATCTAGGAAAATTTTTATTGTAAGCCTAAAAAGTTCATTAAAATTCCTGTACTATGCCAATTCTAATCTAGGAAAACCTAGAACTAATTATAAGCTAAAATTAACACTCAAAATCTAGTAAAACTAATCAGAACCAAATTTCTAAATTTGTTGGAATTTTTTCTATTGTTTTATTAATGGAAAATGATCCGGATTAGGTCAAGAGGCCCGACCCACACCGCAAGGATCCGACCCGGACCCTAAGGGTCTAGGTTGATCTAAAGCCCAGACCGTCCTTAAGAGCCAATCCGAAAATTGACTACTCGAGCCCTAATTTTGCTCAACCCATTAGACTATCTAGCCACCCTAAGCCCAAATCTTTATTCTTACCCAACCCAATTCTCGGCTTGTCTTTTATTTCACTTTTTTTTTATATTTTTTTCCCATTTCTTTTTTTCTTTAGATTTTCTATTTTCTATTTCTATTTATTATTTTTATTTTTTTGTTCCCGAGTCCTCTCTTCTTGAAACCTCACCATCAAAGTCTTTGGCCACCATTCTCAGTTGTCGCTACCTGCCCCCAACTTCCGCCAATCCTCAATGCTGATCTCACCTTTGTCGTCAGCCAGTCACGGACGTTATCGGACCATTCGTCAGAAACCAAATTGAAACTCCAAATACCATTATTTTATTCTCCAGCCTCCGCGTTGCCGCATTTCTCAACTCAAAATCAGAATCTAACTCTACATATACAGACATATGAACAAGGAATAGAGAACTAACTGTGAGCTATCATCATCAAATGAGCATCAGTTTCAACTCGAATATTCCTCCATGGCCAAAGTCAAAACCAAATATCATGTTACGAAGCCAAAGAAGAGTCACGAAATAGACTTGATTTCAAAATCAACGAAGTAAATGCCGATCAATCTTAGATTTAAACATCACAAAGATCAGATTGAATGTTCTCTTGGACAATTCATATAGTTACTATGTGCTTAGAACATAAGCACTCAGATTCAGACTCAATGCAGTTCTTAGCATGAACTTGATATAGGAAGCTATAAATCAACATCATTCATCACAAATTAGCCTCGGAATCGTAAGGTTTGTTCAACATTTCATCGAATGCATCCAAGACTACCAATGAGCATGAGGAGAAGAAATTTACCCGGTTCGGCGCTGCGGAAACATCATGGGAATCGATAATGACCAGGACGAAAGTGTTAGGACTGCCTCAATGAGCGGGACTCCTTTCCATTTTTCTCTCTTTTCTCAATCTTATATCTAAACATCGTCAAAAGGCCGATTACACAAATATCAGATTCAATGTTCTCTTAGACAAAATCATGAAACAGTTATTATGCGCTTATAAAATAAGCACTCATATTCAGATTCAATGTAGTTCTTAGCCTAAACTTGACATAGCCTCGGAATCTTAATATTCGTTCAACATTCATCGAATGCATCCAAGACTATCAACGAGCATGACGAGAAGAAATTTACCCGGTTCGGCGCGGAGGAAACGCCATGGGAATCGACAACGCCCGGGATGAAGGCGTCGGGACTGCCTCGACGAGCGGATCTCGTTTCTATTTTTCTCCTTTTCTCCCTCGTTTTATCTCTCTCTGTGAATTTGCCTCTTTTTTCCAGGGAGTGAAATCTTTCAGAACCTCCAACTAATCTGATCTCCCTCTTTCTCTTTCTGTTATATTCCCTGATCTTATATCCTCAAAACCGATTCTGTTAGCAACCTTCTAAAAGTTATGGCCAGTTTTTCTTCCGTCCCCAGCGGTAACGTAATATCTGGTAGGTCCTTGAATCTCTTAATGGCTGGTTTGTTTACTTTTGAATTCATAACAAATTTATGAATTCTTAAATTTTGAGAAAGTAAAAATACAATATGCGATTAAGGAAAACTTAAGTCTTATTTATTGTTTTCTTGGCAAACAAATTGCCTCGGACAACCTTAATATCTAGAAAGATAAGGCTAGGAGTCTGTGTATCTAGGCCAATAGGGGCGCTTAGTCTCTTCAGGTATTCACGCTAGACAAATGAAATTCCTATCATGATGGCTTTTATGGACTGTGAAAAATGAAACCGTAAGTTTTCTTCGATTTGATAAAACAAGACATTCAAGATTTGATAGAACTAAAGATTCCAATCTAATTATGGTGTTTAGGACGTAGATTTTTTAGAAGCCATACAGCTTCATGATCAAGTTCAGATTATGTGAGCTATTGTTTGCTAGAAACGGGAAGCACCCCTGTTTTTATAACTTGCCTTCTCTCAAGCACCCATTTTTAATAACTTGTCTTGTGCCGTGCGATCTTTACTCAGGCCATAAAGCTGTTGAGCGCTTCATTGCACTCCAAAACGGTTCTCACAAACCGATTCAACAGGGGAAGATCTCAAGTGAAATGCTATTCTTCAATTCAAAAACTCTCCGTTCGTATTGGCTTGCTGGGGTAGTTTGCTCTTGCTACTTTGTGAAATGCTGATGAAACTATTCAATCCGCGATGTGAAATTAGTCTCTACTACATGTTAGCTTGCTAAGAAAACAAGTTCTTGAATGTGTATATGCTTGTAATGTCGGGATGAATGTGTTTTATGTGAACTGATCCATGTGGTTCAAGCAATCAATATATTTACTATGAACTGACCATCGATAAATTTACTATGAACTGATCGGGAGTCGTTAGGCTCCCCGAACCCAAAGGATAAAAGGATGGCGTGGGTCTCACTCGCTCTGAACTATTTTCAATGATCGAGCCAAGCATTAGGCCTTACTCTTCTTCCTTTTTCTCGACGCTTTCATCAGGATGAAAGAGGACGCCGATATTGTCGGTCCCCGAGATGCGTCGGAGAAGAACATCTCTCCGGGTTATGTGCCACCGTTTCATTGGCTCACCGGAACCGGATAAAGTTTCAGGGCATTGGTCCAGTTCCCAATTCGGGAACCGTCCTCTCATTCCTAACTATTGGGAACCGATCACCCTTGTATATATGCATATTCCCAGGTCTACCTGCGATCAAGTCACGTCGAATATTTGTCAGGAGAAGACCCCATTGCGAAAACTTCCTCGAGAAGGTGCTACAGGTAAAAACTTCTCCCCGAAGTACCTGTGTTAATAATTTCCTCGGACCCAAAAGGAAGAAAGCTGGTGCCTTTTCCAAAAGCCCCGGGCCCCGGCCTTGTCCCAAACTCCACTATAAGAAAGGCAAAGCTCTCCGTCTGTTGACCATGACCCGTGAAGGAAGCAGCTCTTGCACTTGTAGGGTCGAAGCCACAATTGAGAAGCCCAGTTTGTCGATTTTCTCCTGGTTAGTGCGAAACTGAAGTAGACTTGCTCTCGCCTTTTCGTTACTCGCATCATTGTAGAGCAAGGGTTCGTATTTTCCCCAACAGGAGTCGGTTGTATCACGGACATGTTGGTTCGTGAAACTCTTGCGCATCTGCTTATCCAACAAAAGAGACAAATCTTTGAGTATTTCTTGATTTTCTCTCGGTTTCTGTGGACACCGCCTCCCGATTGCTTGATTTGATAGTTTTTTTATGGTCTGGTACGATCGACATCGATCAAAGCTTTAGAGGGGTGACTGCCAAATAGATGCATGATGGTCTGGGTAACTCCGGTGCCTGCAAGGCCTAGTCCCAGCCATGAGAACCTGTAGACATTTTTCATTTGATGAGATGTGAGAAGCTGATATTACAACAGTATAACATTACAAACTCAAGCGCAAGTGTTATAAAATGGCAAAAAACAACCAAGCACGTTGAGATTTAATTTGGCTTTTATCTCAGTAACATAGGAAGGAAGGCTATTTTTCAGATTGGTCTAATTCTCTTGACAGGTCAAGAACAAAAACAGCCATGGCAGCGACTAAGATGAGCTTGAAGCTTCTTGTTGACCGGAGAAGCCACACGGTTCTTTTTGCTGAAGCTGGAAAGGACTTTGTGGATTTCCTTTTCCATTGTTTGGCTTTACCAGTTGGAACTGTTATTAGTTTCCTCACCGGTGGAGGCCCAACTGCTAGCATAGGCAACGTCTACAAGAGTATTGAGAATCTCAGTGAAATATATTTAAAAACTAACCAGAAAGAGACTCTGTTGAGGCCCAAGTTACCGAGCAGTGGTCCAGAGCTTCCCTTGTTATTACCCGAAGCTTCAGCTTCCGCGTCAACTGACTACTACGGGTGCCCTTCAAGATGTAGTTACAATGTCACTAATGCCCCCACGGCAAAATGCCCATATTGCCGTAACAATATGAGTACCAAACTTTCATGGGTTGTTGGGCCAGCTGTGTCATCCTCGTCCCGAGACATCCGGCGGTGAGGGTGGTTATGTGAAAGGGGTTGTGACATACATGGTGATGGATGATCTGGTCGTGAAGCCTATGTCCACCATTTCTTGTGTTACTCTCATCAACAAGTTCAATGTGCAGGAACTTGGGGATCTTGAAGAGAAGGTGGTAGATTTTGGGATGGATGAGGTTAGGCCTGCAACCCCTTTCTAATATCCTATATCTTTTTTTTTTTTTTTTCGTTTCCAGGCTTAAAATTATTAGTTGCTTTTTCGTCATGCTCCAGGACATATTAAGCCTTTTATTCATGTAGATGTTAGTGAAAATTGAAGGATCATTGAATAACACGTAGGAGCGATGTTAGTGAAAATTGGAGGATCATTGAATAACACATAGAAGTGATGTTGTTAGTTAGAGCATTTCTAATGATAGTTAAGAGATTTCAGTGAGCCATTGCTGGGATATGGATGGTAGTAGTGTCGCCATTGACTATATGTCAGATTTATGCATTCCAACTTGCGCTACAAGTCTCTCTTCTGTTACGGCCGCGCTGCTGACATTGCAAAAGGTTTAGTGATATCCTACCCCGACACAAAAAAGGGCTTGGGTTTAGAAAAGGAACAAGATCCATTGTTGGGTAAAATCACATATTCATGACAAGGATGATAATTCATAGTTAAGGAGTAGTGTGCATCAGCACTTTTTCTAAACAAATCTTCACGACTTGTTAGTTTCTTAGTTAAAGATAACTGATAAGGTCTGGATTGTTACTAAATCGAATTTGAGGACTTAATTCTCTATGATATTTTAGCACCATGACAATTCATTACCCATGGCTGCGAAATGTTCAGTGAAAGCTTCTGATTCTCTTGTTATCTGGTTTGTAGGCCATAAAGCTGTTGGATGCTTCTTTGCACTCCAAGAAGGTGTTCACAGACATATTCTTCAGTGAGAAGGAAGCATCTGCATGATGATCCATTTCAAGATAACTGCGTCTGCTGTTTCTCTATGGCTTTATCTATTTTATTTCCATTTGAGTGGTATTTCGGGGAGTCCACTGATTCCAGTTGTAGTAGTATGGTCGTGAATTACGCTTTTTCTTTCAGTTGTTATCAGTGTGTGGTGCTGTGGTTTATGAGAATGTCATCTTTAGATGTGTCTATCCTTGTCAAGCTGCGATGGTTGTGTTTCATAGGTTGCACAAATTTGAGAAATCAATGGTCGGTTTAATCCATTCTGAAATCTGACCCAAAAAAAGAAGAAAAAACTCCGTTCTGTAAGGATCAAAGCGTTCTGTAATGCAGCGGCAATATCACTTGGGTCTTTCTTTGACTGTGATGAATCCTCCAGCCGCATTCTTCCTCATCAGTAAACTACAGAAAGTAAAATTTAAATCGACTGTTTACGTGCGAGCTTTACCTTTCGTGGTCATTTTAGAAGAACAAATCTCTAATTCTTATGCGATATTTGGTATTTTTTTTTTTGGTAATTAATCCCTGAACGATAGACAAAAATAATATATTCATGGTAATTAAATTGATGTGTGTGTGTGTGTTCTAAGTAGATACATGATCAAAGATCTGTGGCACGTAAAAATTCTATTTTGTTCTCAAATAGCTTTTTATGAGCTTTAGTTTTATTACATGGTACTTGTCATCTTTAAGAAGAGAATTACACAATGAGCTTCATCGATAGTGATAAGAATCATCGTGGTTTTATTACTATAACTAATTATCAACAAAATAATAAAGTAAATGAAATCGCATCACTTATAGCTGTTGAACTAAGGGCTACGATTTTTACCCACAAAAAAAAAAAAAAAAAAACAAAAACAAGAAGCTAAGGGTCACGATAAATTCTCAGGTCATAAATTCTAATAATCACAAAAGTTTCATAAAAGGAAAAAATCTAGTTTTTTTTTTTCTGGTTGAAAGGAAAAAATCTAGTTAAAAATTCCCTTTTCGCTCATTTCTAAAAATAAATGTATGAGAATTTATAGTCGTATATATATTCCCAAATGAGAATTTTTAATTCCTACAAAAAAGTTTATAAAAGAAAACATAAGTGCTTACATTGCGCACAAAAATAAAAGTTCAGAAATAATTTTTCATAGCTGTTGATTTTAGGACTATGATAAGTTGTGAGAATTTTTAACCATTGCAAAAAGTTTATATAAGAGAAAAGTGGGTTTATAAGTTTGTGTTACCTTATCACGCATTTCTAAAATTACAATTTTAGTGGCGTGCATGGAAAGGCGGGTTTAAAATTTTAAATTATATTTTAATATTTTTTTAGATTGAATTGACCGTTGTATAATAAATTTAAGATTTTTTTTTAATAATTTTATTGATAACTGATACTTTCCATTACCGACAAAGTTCTTGCTCTGTCCCACCAGCAAAGCAAGAAGGTGACACGAAGCTATCCCATCCCTTTTAGCATGTCTTCAAGCTATGGTACTAATTTTCAATTGACCTTCGAAGTTCTACAGCTTTAGTGCATGTACTAAACAAAAAAGTTACAATACTTCGTGGCACTATTAAAGCACATCATAACTACACTGTACAACCGCATCTATACTATATGGACTATAACTTGTTCCACTCGCCCGTTGGTTCTTTTAACTTGTTTTTATAGGATGAATCCTCTCACTTATGAATATTTATAATTAAGACCTCATATCACTAATTCAATTAATTCGACAATAATTTGAATAATAATAATGTGGCAACTATCATGAAATTTTTCAAGATTACTTGACACAACTTCTTAGCAACTACTGTAATTATGAAAATGAGTGCCTCTCATGAAAATCCTTTAATATAAAGTCTTTGCATCTCTTAAAAGATTTTTTTCGAAAGCCGAACCAAACGCACCCGAACGACCCGGCTGGTAAAAAATTCCTCAAGCGGCGCCTACCCCATGGTGCTACAGCTGAAAACTTCGCCACCTTCTCATGAAAACTCTCTAACGGAAAGTCTTTGCATCTCCTTAAAGATTTTTCTACAAAGCCGAACGAATTGCAACCGAAAGACTTGACTGGTAAAAACTTCCTCAAGAAGTCCCTACCCCACGAGAAAATATTCAGTGGTTGTTGAAGTCCACGTCAACATCACATGTGGCATAGAAGAGCATATCTGGACCACTGAAAACTCGACACGTGGCTGGGAGGAGAGAGAAACGAAAAAGAAAATATTAACCGCTCAAAATTTCCTCTCTCCTCTGCTACGCCCATGATGTTCTGCATATTCTCCTGCAACACTCAAACATTAAATGCCTTCCCTCCCACCTCTCTCTCCTCTTTTCAAATTTGTTCCTCCTTTTTCTCCTCGCACGAACGACAATCCAATCGCTGGCCTTTGGTTCCCACTTCAGTTTCTTCTCCTTGTGCACGGGAACGCCGGTCCAACAGATTCGAGACCTCTCACGCCAAACCCAGGTTCGCTCATTTCGCTTCCTTCTCGCGTTCTCCTTCTCGTTGCGCTTCTTAAGCGAATGGTGATTTCGTGTTCGGTCGTTTCAATGTTGTGTTTGACTGAAGGTTCGCTGGCCTCTAGTTCTTGCTTCAGTTCCTTCTCACGAACGCCGGTGCTTGCGAACGCCGGTTCTCGCTTCTGTGCTCGCGAACGCCGGTCCAACAGATTGGAGAACTCTCGCGCCAAACCCAGGTTCGCTAACTTCGCTTCCTTCTTGCGTTCTCCTTCTCGCCGCGCTTCTTAAGCAAATGGTGATTTCGTGTTCGGTTGTTTCAATGCTGTCTTTGACTAAATACCATTGCTCGAGTAATGAATTTTTGCCCGATGTTGCTTGCGCATAGTTTGCAAAAGTTGGGAATTGTTACATGGGAAGGAGATGAGTTCTTTGACTTTTCTAGAACAGATGGGTCTTGCGGCATTTGGAAACCACATTAATCGTGTCACTTTTGGGAATTGGTAGTTTCGTTGCTATTTTTTTTGAGAAGGGGGAACTACAAACCGATGCGGTGCGTTACGCTTTTACGCATAGCCGATCTTGGGTCATTCCGCTTCGGTCTTCTTTATTGCCGCTGACCATGAAGTCACTATAAAACGTTGAGGTCATTGCTGTAATACTGATTTAGAACCGATGATTGCTTTAACTATAAAACTGTAGATTGCTGCAACTCGTCTTAGCTTAACCTTTTCTTTTGCTTCAGTTTGTGAAAGGCGATAACGTTGAGGTCATTGTTGTAATACTGATTTAGAAGCGCGTGATCAACCTTTGATGTTTAGCTGCATCTCCGTATGTTTGTTCTTGTGAGCATGGTATTGAAGTAACCGAATTAAAGTTTACACTTCCTCCTATTTGCTTAACCTATTGAATTAGAATGTTGTGCTTGATTATCTAATCTAAATTTGATTATATGATATTATTGTTTCAGTATGACATCTCGAGGATCTTCAAATTGGTCGGTTGATTTTCCATCTAAGATATGTCCATGTCCTCAAGGGAAACTATGCACGGTTAAAAAAGTACAAAAGAATCCGATTAATCGAGGAAGATCATATTATGCCTCGACTTGTAATGTAAGTGTATCAATTTACTATATTGTGCACATAGTGACATATGTAATACTTGATATTGCTTACCTTAGGTTTTTTTTGTTTAGACAGATAATTGTCGGGGGTTTGTGCAATGGGTTGAAGATTATATTGAGGAATACAGGATGTATTCACCTAAAAATGTGGACGCAGTCATTTCTCGAGTGGCATCAAGCCAAAATGAAGAATGGACAATCATGAAAGGAGAATTGAAGGAAGTTAGAGGAAAAATAGGCTTTATTATGCCACTACTAATAATATATGGAGTCGTCATATCTTTCCTTCTTGGAATTGTGATTTCTATGTTACTATATAGGTAATTATAGCGATCAATCTTGATGGTTATGTAAAACTTGCTTTACTGTGATTTTAAAGAAACTTAGAGGATAATGAATTGTCTTTCTTAAGATTGTTGACAGGTCTTTAGGCAGCCCATGCTCCAGCTTTTCGTCCACTGCTTGTCGTTTATACTCCTGAATCTCTATACTGCTGTTACTTGTGTTTTTACCCCTGCTGATCTCCCATCTGCCGAAGACCAAATTTCTTCCGCCAAACTCTATACTGGAAGCCGCTTATTTCTTGCATTGTGGGCTGGTAGTACCGAGGATCCTTTTTTACTATTCTTGCACCAAGCTGAAGTCTACCGATGCTTTGGGTTTTTTCCATACATGCCTTCCCGATTGGAGCTTACATTGGTCATGGGGATGTCCATCCGGGACTTTGCTACTTCTACTATGTTTTATTTGCTTTGAGGATGCTGCTTCTCCTTTCACGTCTATTTTAATCTGCTGCTCTCGGTTTCTGGGGACTGGTTTTCCGTCCACTTATACTTCTGACCCTCTTATCTACCTTGTTCTTTGCCTTTTGAATGACATGTTGATCCCGTTATGCTGCTTTAGTGCGGCTGTTGGTTCACTTCTGTCACGCCCTGCTGCATCGAAAACACTTTTGCTGCTGCTCGGGTTTAAGCTTCAACTCGATTTCTTCTCGTTGGACTGCATTTGCCGCTGTCCTTTCTTGGACTCCATGCGTTATTGGGGCTCTCAACCTGGTTTTTGCCTTGAAGCTCCAAGTGCTGATCAACGCTTCTTGTTGCTTCTCCTGGACTTCTTTCTCTTCTCTATTGTCCTTCTTTTTGTTGCTTTGGAGTCTCTTGCTCCTTTTGTTTTTACCTTTCCTCCTTTTTTTCTGTTGCCTCTTTGCTTTGTTTCTCCATTTTTCCTTCGGTGTGGGCTTGGTTCCTTTTGCTGTTGCGGTTGTCCCCTTGCTGTCAACTTTCTACTTTTTGTTGTCCTCTGCTACCCCGGAGTGCTCGTTCTTCCTTTCCTTCTGCTGGCTTCTTCTCTACCTTTTTTACGCCGTCTAGGTCACGTGCTGCTGTCATTGGTGATGATCCTTTCTGCTTGACACTTACGGCTGCTCTTTCATGGCCTCCTTCTCTGCTGCTCGGAAGGCTACAATATAGCCGTTGCTCGGTTTTACCAGCTTTGACCTCGGTCAATGCTTTACCTCTTCGATGGTTTCTTAGGCTTGGACCATGCTCTCCAAAATCATCTTCTCCCTTTTGTACACCTCTATGTTTAGGTGCCGTTATTTCGGTGCTTTGGGGTTCTCTTTTCTGTTGTAGGCCCTCTATTTTCTAGCTTTCCTCTTGCTTTGTTTGGGCTGCATGTTTAGCCTTGTCTTGTTTCTCTTTGTCCACACTTGCACGGGTGTATGCATCCTACACGATGCTTTGTATTTTGCAACCGGTTCACCGTTGAACCCTTGCTGGCACACGGCGCCATCCATGGTTCATGATTTTTGTGTCCGGTTTTTACTTGTACCTAGCCTTTTGAAAAGTTCTATACACACTTACTTCACCAAAAAAAAAAAAAAAAAAGAATTGTCTTTCTTGATTCCATAATCGAGTCGAATTGAACTCGCGTTCGAAATTGGTGCTATCTCGGGTCGACTCAATTTGATCGGATTTAATCAGTCATGCATGTACGCTGCAAAATGTCCCAAAGGGTGCCTAAGACTCGCACACCATACGAAAGGAAACACTAGCGGGGAAGAAAAAATAACAGTGCATTTGGATCATATGCCTTCGCTTTTGTTGGTACTTAGTGAGAGTCGATTGCATTGTATCTTGTAATATGATCGATCAATAGAATAAACATAGGTAGCAAAAAGTCAAAGTGAGAGCATGAATGACTGCTTTGGAGGAAAAAATATTGAAGTCTCTCCATTCCAAGTGGCCTCGTAAAAAAGTTAACATCGTGAACCCTGCAATTTGATTTGAACAAGCTTACCCACAAATTATGACAAAAGAGATAATATTTAAAATCCTCCTAACTCATTGAAAATGCTGAAATTCTTGGTCTTCCAAAAAGACAGCAATATGCAACCTCAATATTCACAAAAATTGACATTGTCAAGTTACTAGCAATTCTGACAAAAAAAAAAATTTGCTAGCAATTTACCAGGCTATCAATTACAAGAGAAAGAACATATTATGCCAAAAAGGGAATTGTACTTCCGAAAGTTTCCAAAGCATAAAAATAAATATTAGCTACAAAGCTGCTCCCATTAACTAAGAATCCCGCCTTTTGTTGATGTCCTCCCATTAACGCCTGCTCTTGTCCGCATCTGCAAAAAAAAAAAAAAAATCTAAAGCTAAGTACATAAAGGAGATACCATTGAAAATAAACACAACAGGAAGAATGGAAAACAAAATGAGGTCCATTATTAGGCAAATGGAGAGGTACAAGGAAAAAAGAATAAACACTCCCCATATCATATAACAAACAATAGAGTCAAAACTAGTTCTACTGGTTTCTAAATGATGAGAAAATATATGAGGTCCATTATTACCTTATAAACACCACTCATTGCCTCCAGGACGTAGACACAAGAATAAACTATTGAGAGGGCCTTTGCGCGCACATTTGAACAAGTAACAACATCATAAAGACATATGTTACTAGTAGATGCATGCACATTTGAGATGATATCTGATTTGCCTTTTAGACCAACAGGAAGAACCAGTTTTGTGCGCGTTATAATCATAACAACCTGTTTGAGCACACAAATTTTATGCACAAACATGACCTATTAACAGAAATTGACAACTCTAAATGTGAAACACAGAAATTTCGGTGCTTCCAAATCAAGACAAGAAGACATTGAGCAAGCAAAATTAATGGACTAAAGGATCGTTATTTGGTCTTTTCATGCATTACAAGCTGGTTTGATAAGTGCTAACAATCTAAATAAAATAATTCCCACTCTGAGACAAAAGGAAACCCTATGTCGATCGGACAATAAGTTTTTCATAAAGGATTGAATGAGCATTAGTAAAAAGAGAAAAAACAATCTCCTTAACCATGGTCCAAATGGTGATTATTGATTCTCAAAGATCGTGAATGCTACTATCAATGAGCTATATTACCTCATGCCACAAGGAACATGCTAGTGAGGAACTCATTCCTTTTTCAAATCAGGGGATTGGACAAAAAGCAAAAGATGAAGAATTAATCATCTTAGGCTTGAGGGTCCTTATCCACCCCAAATGCCGCACGAAACTTATTGCAACAACATATTATTTTTGGCACACATAACTCTACTATTTGCAGGCCATTATATCTTATGTCCTTCTGTAGAGTAGAGACTAAGGATCCGAGACATTGTCATTCACTTCCATGGGAAGAAAAAGAAAGTTGATTATTCTTTCATAATCCTTCACAATCTCTAACTTTTTTTCCTGAAATATGAAGCTATGTGTTGTTTGACAATTCCTTGCGCCATTCGGTCTCCAAGGTAAGCCTCTCTCTCATCCCTCTCAAGAATAAACTATTGAGAGGGCCTTTGTGCGCACATTTGAACAAGTAACAACATCATACAGACATATGCTACTAGTAGATGCATGCACATTTGAGATGATATCTGATCCGCCTTTTACACCAATAGGAAGAACCGGTTTTGACTCTATTGTTGGTTATCCGATTTGCTTTTTAAACCAAACCCAACAAGACATAATTACACATCAATGAACCACAAACAATAAAGAAAGGGCTTTTCTTACATGATGCACCTGGGGTCAAGTCTATCCTGTTGACGAAGATTCCTTTCTCTTTCGCTTCTCACTAGCGCCCTTCAATCGAGTATTTGATACACCTTTTGGCCTTCTCCGAAGGGGATCGAGTATTTGAATTCCACAATTTTCTGCATATTGAGATTCATCATTTTCCCACAACAAATTAACATCATCTTCACCTGTGAGAGACCGCATTTTATTCGTGATACGAGAGCGGAGATGCAACAAGTTTGATGTTGCCATCTTCTCCGTAATATCATGATTTGCACCGATGATCATAACACTGAAAGACAATTGCATCAACCTCTTCAAGCGCAATGTCTTTGACTTTATCGCATCATGAAAGCTTTCTCCAACATCATCACAAAGACTATTTTCTTTTGCAGCTTTTGTCCACCTCTTCAAAATGTATTGTGATGGAATGCTTGTAACATTTACAACGTGTGACAATATACATAAAGTATGCCTGCATAACCATCCTTGCATCTCAAATAACTTGTAGCTACATGTAATGGTAGAATCGCTTGAGAAAAAATGGACAATATGCTTTCTTTCACTACTTTCAGCTCCCAGTATATAAGTGTGCAATGGCCCATCGGTATCCGATCTCAGAATATGTTCGGACATAACATGCAAGAACTCAGCTTGGAATTTTCTATAAATGACATGACTGTAGACATGTGCAGCATGTTTCGGTATTCCACTATTCGCAACCATAATCCGAGGCTTTCCTCGAGCACACTCAAAATCATCAATAACTTCAGCATTGCGCATTTTTTTCTGCTTGCTTCTCATAATGACTCACAAATTCAGACAAAGTCATGGTCTTACATGCCATATCTTGAAATACACTATTAGTGCTCTCACTTCTTTGCGTGGATCTAATACCCGCAGAAAAAGTATCTCGACCAAATGCAAGACACCATTTATGACGCAAATGATACAAATTATCCAACCACTTGTTGTCCCCCAAGTTCCACTCATGACACATAGCTTTCCAAATGTTCTCCATTTCAAGTTCGGATTCGCATTGATATAAAAGCTTATGCCAATACTTATCACGAAAGCCCGACGATCTTAGAAGATGTGATATATGATGCACAACATTTTTTCCAATATGCCATATACATAGACGATGATTAGTGTTCGGAAGAACAGTTTTAATGGCATTTGCCATTGCATGATCTTGATCGGTGAATATAGTCTTGGGCGCTTTATTACCCATTGCCTTTAAAAAGGATTGAAATGCCCACACAAAAGAAGCAATAGTTTCATCCAATAGAAATGCACATCCAAATAGAACATTTTTCCAATGATGATTTAAGCCAACAAAAGGTGCACATATCATATTGTATTTATTTGTGCGGTAAGTAGTGTCAAATACCACAACATCTCCAAAAGCTTCATAATCCAGTTTAGATACACCATCGGACCAAAAAAAATTGGTCAATCTTTGGTCCTCATCCAATTGAAAAGTATAAGAAAAATTGCTTCCATCTGTTTGCAAGTCATTGAAATGATTAATGAGCCTTTGACAATCACCCGCACTAATCAAGTCCCTTCTCTTTGATTGGTAGAAATTTTGACAATCACGAGAGGTAAAGCCAACATTCTCTTGTCCCCCCGCTTCGCCACTAAGGTATGAATATGCTTTCGTAGCCCTTATACCAGCCCCAGCCAAAGAAGTCAAAATACTCTTATCACTATCTATTATATGCCGATATGACCGTATGAGATGTTTTTGTTTATCATCAATGAATGGATGATTATGAACCTCCTCAAACTTGGTAACTACCCAAACTCCATCTTCGATTTTGAATTTGATGCATGCTTTACATCCGGTTCTTTTCACGGTCCTATAAACATCTCTTTGTTCATGAGGTGGGATTGGTGGAGAGTATCCTTCACAATTACACAAAAATGTGCATATTCGCAATATTCCTTTGCTATTGTTTGATTTTTGTCCTCTTCGCACTCCAAATCCCTTACAAATTGCATATGCATTGTACGCATTATAAGCTTCGTCTTCATTAGGAAATGTCATGCCAGTTCTAAATTTAAATTCTTTATCAACGTTATGCACGATGATATTATCCTCTGCAACCTCTACAAGTTTTTTCAAAAAATTCTAATCATTTTAAGAAGAAAGATAAACTCTAGAAAACAAACTTAAAATCTAAAGAGATAGTCATACCCATTTTTCTCGAAAACACATCGAATTAGCTACCGAGGAATAGAAATTATCTGCTGAATAATAGTAAAAATGTAAGTCGGTGCACAAGTTTTTGTATGTCCATACTTAATTTCGGTTATGATAGAACAAGATGGGGTTTCGTGAAAACAATATATGTAAAACAATAGTCACACCTTGTAAACACGCGCTTCTAAATCATTATTACAGCAATGACCTCAACGTTGTCGCCTTTCACAAACCGAAGCAAAAGAAAAGGTTAAGCTAAGACGAGTTGCAAAAGATCTACGGTTTATAGTTAAAGCAATCATCGGTTCTAAATCAGTATTACAAAGAATGACCTCAACGTTTTATAGTGACTTCATGGTCGGCGGCAATAAAGAAGACCGAAGCGGAATGACCCAAGATCGGCTATGCGTAAAAGCAGAACGCACCGCATCGGTTTGTAGTTCCCCCTTCTCAAACAAATAGCAACAGCAACTACCAATTTCCAAAAGTGACACGATTAATGTGGTTTCCAAATGCCGCAAGACCCATCCGTTCTAGAAAAGTCAAAGAACTCATCTCTTTCCCATGTAACAATTCCCAACTTTTGCAAACTATGCGCAACCAACATCAGGCAAAAATTCATTACTCAAGCGGTGGTATTCGGTCAAAGACAGCATTGAAACAACCGAACACGAAATCACCATTTGCTTAAGAAGCGCGGCGAGAAGGAGAACGCGAGAAGGAAGCGAAGTTAGCGAACCCGGGTTTGGCGCGAGAGTTCTCCAATCTGTTCGACCGGCATTCGCGAGCACAAAAGCGAGAACCGGCGTTCGCGAGCACCGGCGTTCGCGAGCACAGAAGCGAGAACCGGCGTTCGTGAGAAGGAACCCAAGCGAGAACTAGAGGCCAGCGAACCTTCAATCAAACACAACATTGAAACGGCTGAACACGAAATCACCATTTGCTTAAGAAGCGCCGCGAGAAGGAGAACGCGAGAAGGAAGCGAAGTTAGCGAACCTGGGTTTGGCGCGAGAGTTCTCCAATCAGTTGGACCGGCGTTCGCGAGCACGGAAGCGAGAACCGGCGTTCGCAAGCACCGGCGTTCGCGAGAAGGAACCGAAGCGAGAACTAGAGGCCAGCGAACCTTCGATCAAACACAACATTGAAACGATCGAATACGAAATCACCATTCGCTTAAGAAGCGCAACGAGAAGGAGAACGCGAGAAGGAAGCGAAATGAGCGAACCCGGGTTTGGCGTGAGAGGTCTCGAATCTGTTGGACCGGCGTTCCGTGCACAAGGAGAAGAAACCGAAGCGGGAACCAAAGGCCGGCGATTGGATTGTCGTTCGTGCGAGGAGAAAAAGGAGGAACAAATTTGAAAAGAGGAGAGAGAGGTGGGAGGGAAGGCATTTAATGTTTGAGTGTTGTAGGAGAATATACATAACATCATGGGCGTAGCAGAGGAGAGAGGAAATTTTGAGCGGCTAATATTTTCTTTTTCGTTTCTCTCTCCTCCCCGCCACGTGTCGAGTTTTCAGTGGTCCGGATATGCTCTTCTATGCCACATGTGATGTTGACGTGGACTTCAACAACCACCGAATATTTTCTCCTACCCCACAGTGCTACAGCGGAAAACGTTGCCACCCGGTCTCCATAGTTTTCTCTCTATCTTGTCTACGACTCAAAAGTATAAAGTGCTAATCTTTTTTCAAAAGCCCCCGCCTTTTACCGAACTCCACTACTGTGAACTCGATTTTTCTCCGGTTAGTGTGATATAGGGGTGTCAAAACCGCACCACAAACCGAACCAAAAATTGAATTGAACTGAACTAAACTGAAATTTTACATATTTTCAGTTCGGTTCAGTTTTTGGTTCAGATAGCAGAAAAAACCAAAAAAAAATTTCCGGTTCAGATATTTTCAGTTCGGGTACAGTTCGATTCAATTAGTGAATGTGGATCCATGAAAAGCCCAAAAGTAAAACGACGATAGCAGCCCAAAAGTAAAATGACGATGGCTACTGAAAAATCAATTTAGGTCTCTCATCTCGCGTCTCTCGTCCGGTCGTCTTCGTCTCCAACGCCCGCTCTCCAATCTCCATCGAATTTCCATCGCACTCTCCAATCTCCATCGAATCTCCATCGCATCTCCATCGCACTCTCCAATCTCCATCGAATCTCCATCGCATCTCCATCGCACTCTCCAATCTCCATCGCATTCGAACGAGCCTACTCTCCAATCTCCATCATACTCTCTCTCGTTCGGACACACGTGCAAGAGGACGACATCAGTTTGTCTCTGTATCTTGGTGTCGCAGGCAGGCGAACAGTGCTCAAGATCGTCGTTCTTGGTGACAACGGGTGTGCTTCTAGGGTTTCCTTTGATTTCTCCATTTCTTTTTGTCGCAGGGGAGGGGAATATTTCTTGTGTTGTTAATCTGTTCTTGTCTGGATAGTTGTTGATTTCTTCCCCACCACACCCAAATCTCTGGTGGGTCTAGGGTTTCTTCTGCACTTGCTGCTAGTTGCCCGGATCAATTCAGGGTCCGGATCTTCTCTCTCTCTCTGTGTTGTCATCTGGGATTTGCTTGGGGGGATTTGACCTAATTTTAATTTATACATATTTTGAGCAGCAGCGGAGAGGAACAGCGATATCCCCCTCCCCCACGTCCTTGATAGGTTAGGGTTAGGGTTTAGATCTGCTTAATTTCGATTTTTGGAAACTTTGGGTCCTGATTGAATCATCAGCTTGCGGGTCAGCCCCCCTGTATGGGGATAACATGTTACATGACTGGTAGTATATGGCTGATGAGTACAGAAAATCCCTGAAATATGCGACAATAAGGTAATATTTTTAGTATTGGAGATGTATTCACGGGTGCATAGCCTACTGACCATGCTGTTGATTTTGAAATTAACTTCATCTTCTATGCCTCTGTATCCATAGAAGTGCCGTATAAAAGTCAGTTCTTGATTTATTGAAATTAGGCTTACTAGTTTTCTACCTATTATTTAGTTACATCGAAACTAGTTCTCATTTTCTCGAAAAGTTTAATATCAGAGGAGACCAGACCCTTGAGTAATGGGTGCAAGTTTATTGAGAGGACGGTGCAAGTATTTATGCCCAATGATCTTCAAGATGAAGAACCTATGTTAGCGACATTTCTGTTTTATATTATAATTACATCTCTCCTGTATCTGTATAGTAAAAGAAAAATTAAGACCATTTCCATAATCAATTTACAGTGACCTTCGAGAATATATATCAAGCATGTTATTCATGTCTGCAAATAAAATCTCCATGCATTAGTATATCAGCTTGCGGGTCATTCCCTCGGGCATTCATGAGAAATTAACCTTTTTGACTAGATACAGTCGTGACAGAGTGAAGCACTGGAGGAGCAGAAATCTAATGAGCAAGAAAATAAGCATTGTATAAAAGATGGAAAGTTTGTCAAACACTACTTTTTATAGAAGTCTGCGATGCTGCCGCCTCTTACAAGGGCTTTTGCCTGGAGAGCAAAAGCATCAAACAATTACTGCTCATGTTCTTTCTACTGATCTGACGTGGTATCAGTGGGGGTGGGATTGTGTCTCATGGCTTGTCTAAATTTGGAAGTTGCTGCTGTGCATGTTTGTTGTTCGATGCATTGAGGATATTTTGGGTAAAAAATTAGCTATGCTATCTATGAAATTGTATTTCATGGACCCTGCTTGCAGATCCTGAATGCTGCCTTAGAATCTTTATGGGGATTACAACAGACTAAGACCTTTGAGTTATCGTGGGGCAGATGTTTTCATTCTAGCATTCTCTCTCATTAGCAAGGGCAGCTATGAAAATGTCTCTAAGAAGGTTAGACAAATGAAGCTCTCTCTCTCTCTCTCTCTCTCTCTCTCTCTCTCTCTCCATTGCTGATAAACTGTCTGTATCTTTGGTTTCATTACCAGTGGATTCCCGAGCTGAAGCATTACGCGCCTAGTGTCCCAATTGTTCTTGTTGGGACAAAGCTTGGTAAGACCACTTCTCATTACCATACAGGGGCAGCTTTGCTTTTCTCCTCTTATGCTGCACTTGATACCCATATTAGCCACAAAAAAAAAAAAGATTACAAATTCTGGTCTTTTGGGTTTCTTTACATGATATTGGTAGTTGCAGAAATTAAAAATTTCAGTTTGATATGGAAACTGATATTCTTTGATTGGTAGATGGATTCAATGAGTGAAGCTTCTAGCACAAATAAAAGGAGGTCGACGAGATCCGATGCGTGGGATCACTTTAAAGAGATAGATGATGGCCAAGGTAAAGCCGAATGTGTATATTGTGAGGCTTCTATTGTTTTTAAGCATGGGACAACTGCAATGCTTAATCATTTAAAGAGATGTAAGCAATATCCTTATGGGAACGTGGAGAAAAGGCAAAAAGATGCATCGGGTCAACTTGTTGGGTTAGGTAGTTCATCTGTCCAGGGGAAATTCGACCAAGACATAAGTCAAAAAGACCTAGCCGCCATGTTCATTGTTGCTGAATTGCCTCTCAAGTTTGTAGAAAATGAGGCATTTCGGAAATTCGTGAGGGGAATCCAACCAAAGTTTTTAATCCCCTCAAGAAACACCTTGAGGCAAGCTTGTTATGACCGATTCTTGGAGCAAAGAAACAAGTTAAAAACATATTTTTCTGATACATCTCCAAGAGTATGTCTTACAACCGACACATGGACTTCGTGTCAAAACTTGAGTTATATGTGTCTTACCGCACATTTTGTAGACGGTGAATGGAAGTTGCAAAAAAGAATTTTGAATTTTTGTCAAATTCCGGGACATTCGGGTGAGATTATAGGAAAAGCGGTGGAGAAATGTTTGATTGGTTGGGGGATTAAAAATATTTTTTCTATTACCGTGGATAATGCAAGCTCTAATGACTTGGGAGTCCAATACTTGAAAAAGAGACTCATCCATTGGAACTCTCTACTATTGGATGGTGAGTTACTCCACATGAGATGTTGCGCACATATATTGAGCTTGATTGTGAGAGAGGGGTTGAAAGAAATTGATGATTCAATTGTTAGAATACGCTCGGTTGTGCGTTATGTGAGGTCCTCTCCATCAAGATTGCAACGGTTTAAGAAGTGCATTGAGTTAGAAAATATCGAGTCTAAGAGTCTTGTATGTTTGGATGTAGAGACTCGTTGGAACTCTACATACTTGATGTTGGAAGCGGCTTTAAAGTTTGAAAAGGCTTTTATCTCGTTAGAGATTGAGGATCGCAAATTTTTTGAAGAGCTTTCCAAGGTGAGAGGAGGGACCGGATTGCCTACTATTGTCGATTGGGAATATGCCCGTGGAATTCTTCCTTTCTTGAAGATGTTACGTGACATGACTTTAAAAGTATCGGGTACTTCTTACGTCACTAGTAATTGTTTGGTGAAAGATGTCTATGGGATTGTTATGATGATTAATAGATATTGTGAACCACGCTCCCGAAGCCCCTTGTGAAATTTAGGTGTTTGATGGAATTTTTAGAAACCATCTTCATGAAAAGTGAAGAGCAAAAATACAAATAAATAATAAATAAATAAATAATAGAACCGAAAACAGAACCGAACCGAACCGAACCAAACCGAGTTTTTCAATTCGGTTCGGTTCGGTTCGGACGGAATTCGGTTGAGTTCGGGCATATTCCTTAATAGTTCGATTCGGTTCGATTATTTGAATAATCGAACCGAACCGAACCATTGACACCCCTAGTGTGATATGATTGACGCTCTTGTGAGTTAGTGTTAATAGAAAAAAACTTAATTATACATGCTCTCGTCTTTTCTAGTGTATCACGTATATGTTTCTTGGGGAAACTCCCGCACATGTACTTATCTAACAAAAGTAAGACAAACTCTTGGGTATTTCTCGATTTTCTCTTGGTTTCCATGGACACCGCCTCAAGATTGCTCTCTCTAAGTCCAGCTTGATTTGGAAATGTTGCGATGATCCACAGTGCGATCAACTTGATCAAAGCTTTAGAGTGGTGACCGTCTAATAGAACCAATGATGGGTCCAAGAACTCGCGTGCCCACAGGCCTAGCCCGAGCTACAATAGCCCGGAGACATTTTTGGACAGGTTCGGACAAGGGTATTTAGCGAGAAATTAATGATTCCATGGCACAAGTTGCACGAGTTAGGATCAATTGCACCGATTAAATGAGCTCGATTGAAAAGTAAAATGCAAGTTAAACGGACTAGTTGACTTTTTCCCTTTTTCCAATTATGGGCCGGGCATGAGAGTTTTTAGGCTCGATGTTAGACTTAGCTTGCCCGCACCAAGCCCGATTCCCTTCGTGTTGTAGCCGAAATCATGGATAACTGGCTTATGGTTATGCTTGATTCTCTGCATAGACGAAGGCCGAGCATGGCAGAAACCAAGAAGATGAGTTTGAAGCTTCTTGTTGATAAGAGAAACCACACCGTCCTCTTTGTCGAAGCCAGAAAGGACTTTGTGGATTTCCTTTTCCATTTTCCGGCTTTGCCAGTTGGAACTATTGTGAGTCTTCTCCCCAAAGCGGGCATGGTGGGTGGCTTGTACAATCTTTATACGAGTGTCGAGAATCTCGGATATCCATCTATCGAACTTAAATAGAAAGAGGCTTTGTTGAATCCCAAAGCACAGAGCTCCAATCCGGATGTTACGCGCTAGTTGTTGCCCGAAGCTCCACCTTCAGCACCATTTAACTACTACATTTGCCCTCGTATCGCTAATGGTTTTCGCTACGCAGGGCGCTTCATGCGATAGGCGTGACGGATTCCCCTTCTACAAGATGTCCTGGTTGCAACAATACGATGAGCAAGAAACTGTCATGGGTCCCGGGGCCGGCTGCTGGTGCCGCATCCTCGGCCAAGGTACCTAGTGGGGAGGGCGGTTACGTGAGAGGCATGGTCACATACATGGCGATGGACGGTCCGGTCATGAAGCCCATGTCCAACATCTCTTGCATTACTCTCCTCAACCGGTACAATGCGCACAAAATTGGGGATCTCCAAGAGAAGGTGATCGACTTTGGCATGGACGAGGTAAGGCCCACAAAAGTCGCAACCTCTTACAAATATTTCGACCCCATTTAGGATAAAACAATGAAATCTGAAGGTTGATTTTCAACTGGTAGTTGTATGTCCGGTCGGGAACATGGCATAAGAGAATAACCAACCAGTTCTAGAGCTAACTACGATGTTCGTATGAGATTACAAGGCTTGATCCATCCCATCAATATGTGGTCAACTCATCAACTAAGAGCACATCAATGCTCAGCATTTGGAAGAAGAAACTAAACATTCCAATCTAATTATGGTGTTTGGGACGTAGATTTTTTAGAAGCCATACAGCTTCATGATCAAGTTCAGATTATGTGAGCTATTGTTTGCTAGAAACCTGAAGCACCCCCTGTTTTTATAACTTGATTTTTCTCAAGCACCCATTCTTAATAACTTGTCTTGTGCCGTGCGATCTTTACTCGGGCCATAAAGTCGTTGAGCACTTCATTGCATTCCAAAACGGTGATCTCAAGTGAAATGCTATTCTTCAATTTCAAACACTCTCCATTCGTATTGGCTTGTTGGGGTAGTTTGCTCTTGCTACTTTGTGAAATGCTGATGAAACTATTTGATCCGCGATGTGAAATTAGTCTCTACTATATGTTAGCTTGCTAAGAAAACAAGTTCTTGAATGTGTATATGCTTGTAACGTCGGGATGAATGTGTTTTATGTGAACTGATCCATGTGGTTCAAGCAATCAATAGATTTACTATGAACTGACCATCAATAAATTTACTATGAACTGACCGGGAGTCGTTAGGTTCCCCGAGCCCAAAGGATAAAAGGACGGCCTAGGCAAAAAGATAGAACTAAAAAAATCCAACAGAAAAAGGGACACCAAAGACAAGATAACAATATTCAATGCTCGCGAGGTGCCATAAAATAAGCAAGAAGAAATGATTGTCTAAACTTCGACACTTATTTTATTTTTTCATAATGTGAAGGAGAGCTATATATACATTGCTCACGGGATAGACATGACATGTCCTTTCCCGTCCAAAATCCGACTCTTTGCAATGACTTCGTGCATCCTTGTTAACTTTGTTAAGTAGTTAGCCGTTACCATAAATAAAATAGATAATGTGGTTTCCACCCAATTCTTCAATATCAATATCTCTCTCATTTCAGCCTCTTTTCATTTTCGGCGCTTCTCTCCCAACGACGCCTTCATTGTCGATGCCGATCGCCGCCCACCATCGACATATGTCGTTGATGCCCACCGTCAACCTACGGCCGCCCACCGCCGCCGACTATCACCCGCCGTGCCCACCGCCCGCCGTCGATAATTGCCCGCCGCCACCGACCATTGCCCGTTGCCGCCCTCTCCCCCCTCCCCCCTCCACACACACGCAAATAATATTTTTTTTAGTTTTAAAAAGTAAATAAGATTTTTTTATAATAAAAATTATTCTTTAAAAAAATTAAAAAATTTAAAGTGAGGTATAGATTTTTCGATCGATCACAATAATTTTTCGTAAAAGATTTTGTGTTAATAATGTTCTAAAAGTAGAAATTTTCAACCATTACCAAATGAATTCGTATTTCAGAAGCAAAAATTTTGCCTTATTATCAAATTTTTTTCTCTAATCATAAATCAACTTCTAGAGTAGAAGTAGAAAAATCACTTCTACTCAAAAGTAAAAACAGAAAAATTAATTTTTGATTATAAATTAATTTTTGAAGTAGAAGTGTTGCAATGCACGCCCTTAGCTTGGAGATACAAACTGTACTTTTCTCGCTTGCCCGCTCCGAACTATTTTCAATGATCGAGCCAAGCATTAGGTCTCACTCTTCTTCCTTTTCTCGACGCTTTCATCGGGATGAAAGCGGATGCCGATATTGTTGGTCCCCGGGATGCGTCGGAGAAGAACATCTCTGCGGGTTATGTGCCACCGTTTCATTGGCTCACCCAAAACCGGATAACGTTTCACGGCCTTGGTCCAGTTCCCAATTCGAGAACCGTCCTCTCCATTCCTAACCATTGGGAACCGATCACCCTTGGGCCTTGTATACATGCATGTTCCCAGGTCTACCTGCGATCAAGTCACGTCGAACATTTGTCGGGAGAAGACCCCATTGCGAAAACTTCCTCAAGAAGGTGCTATAGCTAAAAACTTCTCCCCGAAGAACCTGTGCTAATAATTTCCTCGGACCCAAAAGAAAAAAAGCTGTTGCCTTTTCCAAAAGCCCCGGCCTTTTCCCAAACTCCACTATAAGAAAGGCAAAGCTCTCCGTCTGTTGACCATGACCCGTGAAGGAAGCAGCTCTTGCGCTTGCAGGGTCGAAGCCACGATCGAGAAGCCCAGTTTGACGATTTTCTCCTGGTTAGTGCGAAACTGAAGTAGACTTGCTCTCGCCTTTTCGTTACTCGCATCATTGTAGAGCAAGGGTTCGTATTTTCCCCAACAGGAGTCGGTTGTATCACGTAGATGTTGGTTCGTGAAACTCTTGCGCATCTGCTTATGCAACAAAAGAGACAAATCTTTGAGTATTTCTTGATTTTCTCTCGGTTTCTGTGGATACTGCCTCCCGATTGCTTGATTTGATAGTTTTTTTATGGTCCGGTACGATCGACATCGATCAAAGCTTAAGAGGGGTGACTGCCAAATAGATGCATGATGGTCTGGGTAACTCCGGCGCCTGCAAGGCCTAGCCCCAGCCATGAGAACCTGTAGACATTTTTCATTTTATGAGATTTGAGAAGCTGATATTACAACAGTATAACATTACAAACTCAAGCGCAAGTGTTACAAAATGGCAAAAAACAACCAAGCACGTTGAGATTTAATTTGGCTTTTATCTCAAGAACATAGGAAGGAAGGCTATTTTTCAGATTGGTCTAATTCTCTTGACAGGTCAAGAACAAAAACAGCCATGGCAGCGACTAAGATGAGCTTGAAGCTTCTTGTTGACCGGAGAAGCCACACGGTTCTTTTTGCTGAAGCTGGAAAGGACTTTGTGGATTTCCTTTTCCATTGTTTGGCTTTACCGGTTGGAACTGTTATTAGTTTCCTCACCGGTGGAGGCCCACTGCTAGCTTAGGCAACGTCTACAAGAGTATTGAGAATCTCGAGTGAAATATATTTAAAAACTAACCGTAAAGAGACTCGTTGAAGCCCAAGTTACCGAGCAAGTGGTCCGGAGCTTCCCTTGTTATTACCTGAAGCTTCAGCTTCCGCGCCAACCGACTACTACGGATGCTCTGGTGCTTCTTGGAGATGTAACTATGTCACCGATGCCCCCTCGGCAAGATGCCCAAATTGCGGTAACAATATGAGTACCGAAATTTCATGGGTTGTTGGGCCAGCTGTGTCATCCTCGTCCGAGACATCCGGCAGTGAGGGTGGTTATGTGAAAGGCGTTGTGACATACATGGTGATGGATGATCCGGTCGTGAAGCCTATGTCCACCATTTCTTGTGTTACTCTCATCAACAAGTTCAATGTGCAGGAACTTGGGGATGTTGAAGAGAAGGTGGTAGATTTTGGGATGGATGAGGCAAGGCCTGCAACCCCTTTCTAATATCCTGTATCTTTTTTTTTTCGTTTCCAGGCTTAAAATTACTAGCAGCTTTTTCGTCATGCTCCAGGACATATTATGCCTTTTATTCATGTAGATGTTAGTGAAAATTGAAGGATCATTGAATAACACGTAGAAGCGATGTTAGTTGGAGCATTTCTGATGATAGTTAAGAGATTTCAGTGAGCCATTGCTGGGATATGGATGGTAGTAGTGTCGCCATTGACTACATGTCAGATTTATGCATTCCAACTTGCGCTACGAGTCTCTCTTCTGTTACGGCCACGCTGCTAACATTGCAAAAGGTTTAGTGATATCCTACCCCGACACAAAAAAGGGCTTGGGTTTAGAAAAAAAAGTAGATCCATTGTTGGGTAAAATCACATCTTCATGACAAGGATGATAATTCATAGTTAAGGAGTAGTGTGCATCAGCACTTTTTCTAAACAAATCTTCACGACTTGTTAGTTTCTTAGTTAAAGATAACTGATAAGGTCTGGATTGTTACTAAATCGAATTTGAGGACTTAATTCTCTATGATATTTTAGCACCATGACAATTCATTACCCATGGCTGCGAAATGTTCAGTGAAAGCTTCTGATTCTGTTGTTATCTGGTTTGTAGGCCATAAAGCTGTTGAATGCTTCTTTGCACTCCAAGAAGGTGCTCACAGACATATTCTTCAGTGAGAAGGAAGCATCTGCATGATGATCCATTTCAAGATAACTGCTTCTGCTATTTCTCTATTAATGGCTTTATCTATTTTATATCCATTTGCGTGGCATTTCGGCGAGTCCACTGGTTCCAGTTGTAGTAGTATGGTCGTGAATTACGCTTTTTCTTCCAGTTATTATCAGTGTGTGATGCTGTGGTTTATGAGAATGTCATCTTTAGATGTGTCTATCCTTGTCAAGCTGCAATGGTTGTGTTCCATAGGTTGCACATATTTGAGAAATCAATGGTCGGTTTACTCCATTCTGAGATCTGACCCAACAAAAGAAGAAAAAACTCCGTTCTGTAAGGATCAAAGCGTTCTGTAATGCAGCGGCAATATCACTTGGGTCTTTCTTTGACTGTGATGAATCCTCCAGCCGCATTCTTCCTCATCAGTAAACTGCAGAAAGTAAAATTTAAATCGACTGTTTACGTGCGAGCTTTACCTTTCGTGGTCATTTTAGAAGAACAAATCTCTAAGTCTTATGCGATATTTGGTAATTAATCTCTGAACGATGGACAAAAATAATATATTCATGGTAATTAAATTGATGTGTGTGTGTGTTCTAAGTAGATACATGATCAAAGATCTGTGGCACGTAAATATTCTATTTTGTTCTCAAATAGCTTTTTATGAGCTTTAGTTTTATTACATGGTACTTGTCATCTTTAAGAAGAGAATTACACAATGAGCTTCTTCGATAGTGATAAGAATCATTGTGGTTTTATTACTATAATTAATTATCAAAAAAATAATAAAGTAAATGAAATCGCATCACTTATAGCTGTTGAACTAAGGGCTACGAACCCGCAAAAACAAAAAAAAAACAAAAACAAGAAGCTAAGGGTCACGATAAATTCTCAGGTCATAAATTCTAATAATCACAAAAGTTTCATAAAAGGAAAAAATCTAGTTTTTTTTTTTTTTGGTTGAAAGGAAAAAATCTAGTTAAAAATTCCCTTTTCGCTCATTTCTAAAAATAATTGTATGAGAATTTATAGTCATATATATATTCCCAAAAGAGAATTTTTAATTCCTACAAAAAAGTTTATAAAAGAAAACATAAGTGCTTACATTGCACACAAAAATAAAAGTTCAAAAATAATTTTTCATAGCTGTTGATTTTAGGACTATGATAAATTGTGAGAATTTTTAACCATTGCAAAAAGTTTATATAAGAGAAAAGTGGGTTTATAAGTTTGTGTTACCTTATCACGCATTTCTAAAAATACAATTTTAGTGGCACGCATGGAAATGCGGGTTTACAATTTTAAATTATATTTTAATATTATTTTAGATTGAATAGACTGTTGTATAATGAATTTAAGATTTTTTTAAATAATTTTATTGATAATTGATACTTTCCATTACCGACAAAGTTCTTGCTCTGTCCCACCAGCCAAGCAAGAAGGTGACACGAAGCTATCCCATCCCTTTTAGCACGTCTTCAAGCTATGGGACTAATTTTCATTTGACCTTCGAAGTTCTATAGCTTTAGTGCATGTACTAAACAAAAAAGTTACAATACTTCGTGGCACTATTAAAGCACATCATAGCTACACTGTACAACCGCATCTATACTATATGGAATATAACTTGTTCCACTCGCCCATTGGCTCTTTTAACTTGTTTTTATAGGATGAATCCTCTCACTTATGAATATTTATAATTAAGGCCTCGTATCATTAATTCAATTAATTCGACAATAATTGGAATAATAATAACGTGGCAACTATCATGAAATTTTCCAAGATTACTTGACACAACTTCTTAGCAACTACCGTAATTACGAAAATGAGTGCCTCTCATGAAAATCCTTTAACATAAAGTCTTTGCATCTCTTTAAAGATTTTTTTTTGAAAGCCGAACCAAACGCACCCGAACGACCCGGTTGGTAAAACATTCCTCAAGCGGCGCCTACCCCATGGTGCTACAACCGAAAATTTCGCCACCTTCTCATGAAAACCCTCTAACGTAAAGTCTTTGCATCTCCTTAAAGATTTTTCTACAAAGCCGAACGAAACGCAGCCGAAAGACTTGACTGGTAAAAACTTCCTCAAGAAGTGCCTACCCCACATTGCTATAGCGGAAAACGTTGCCACCCGGTCTCCATAGTTTTTTCTCTATCTTGTCTAACTCAAAAGTATAAAGTGTTAGTCTTTTTTCAAAAGCCCCTGCCTTTTCCCGAACTCCACTACTGTGAACTCGATTTTTCTCCGGTTAGTGTGATATGATTGACGCTCTTGTGAGTTAGTGTTAATAGAAAAAAACTTAATTATACATGCTCTCGTCTTTTCTAGTGTATCACGTATATGTTTCTAGGGGAACCTCCTGCACATGTACTTATCTAACAAAAGTAAGACAAACTCTTGAGTATTTCTCGATTTTCTCTTGGTATCCATGGCACCGCCTCAAGATTGCTCTCTAAGTCCAGCTTGATTTGGAAATGTTGCGATGATCCACAGTGCGATCAACTTGATCAAAGCTTTAGAGTGGTGACCGTCTAATAGAACCAATGATGGGTCCGGCAACTCGCGTGCCCACAGGCCTAGCCTGAGCCACAATAGCTCGGAGACATTTTTGGACAGGCTCGGACAAGGGTATTTAGTGAGAAATTAATGATTCCATGGTCATTGACACTCGATTTTTGATCAGTTTTTCTTTTAAAAAATCTTTAAAAATCCATAAAAATTCATAAAATCGAAAAATCAATTTTGGAAGCCTTGGCCAAGCTTAAGGATCCATTTTTGAACAAAAAATATTTTTTTGATATTTTTCACATTTTTTAGTATTTTCCGTATATTAGAAAAATACCCAAAATTCACAAAAAATAGCATTTTCGGCCTAAAAAAATATGGGAAAATATCCAATATTTTCCTTTAATTCCCTCTGCATTTTGGCCATTTAAAAATTGAAAAATTCAACTTGGGGTCACATGAGTCTTTGCAAATGTGGACCTAAATTGAGCAAAAAAAATCATTTGGGGTCTTTCTATTGTTTTTCTTACTTTGAGTCAGTTATGACATTTGATTCCTACACCTTTAATTGCATTTTAGTCCAATCAATTTCAATTTTTGAGCAGATTGCAAATTGTGCTTCTTTGCATTTTCGATTTAGTCCCCGGTTTTTAATCATGGTCAAATTAAACATTTTAAAAGAGAACCCATGCACATGTGAACCTTGACCCATAGGTTTTTCAGCATTCTAAACACATTGGTGAGGTTAGATTGACAAAAACTGATCAATTAGGGCCCTAATTGAGCAGATTTTATGTTCGGGTCGAATTTGATATTTGGGGCTTTTGCATGAAATTGTACCAATTTGTTTCGAAATTGACATTCATAAATGGCATCCATGTTGTAAGGTTCAATTTTGACATTAATTTCATGCGAATTGGTCAAATGGACAGTTAATTGCACCCAAAAAAAAAAAAAGAGAGAGAAAAACTTGATATGGGGTCGGGTTGACCAACCCGGTCAACCCGTTGACTTCGTTGACCAAGCTAACCCAAAGAAGTGCCATTGTGATGCTTCTGTAGATTGGTCTTCGGGTGGAGAGAATAGAACAAGAAGGGACTCCAACAAGGGGGCTCCAGAAAAAATGGGAAAAAGAACAAAATAGAAGGGAGGCTCTAATTCGTGGGGGGCTACAACAGAACAAAAAAGAGGGAAGATCGAGGGAGAGCGTCATGGAGCTCTGGGGGAGTTCAAGGAAGACCAACAAAGGAGGAAGACCCATTTTTGGCATCCAAGAGAACGCGTCGACCACGAAGTGCTCGCACAGAGGGGGATTCGGTGAGCAACAAAACGCCCGTAACAGAATTAAGAGCGAGGGGGCTCGCAAAAGAGAAGAGGGGAGAGAGAGAACAAAAAAAACGAGAGAGAGTAAATTTTTTTTGCAGGCGTTGGCCATTGAAGCCGTGAGCTTCTGAGGGCTCGTCGGAGCGATCCAGGCGAAACCGATCCTCGCTGATCGGACCGAGAGCTTCCTGAGAGCCTGAGGAGCAGCCCTAACCCCACGGCGGAGCTCCAGAAGCCCGGAATAGGTGAGTCGAACTTCGAAGCTCTATCTCGGCCTCACATGGCATCTTAGGCAATATGCGATCATTTTACACGAAATTGGTTGCGATCTCTTTGCCTTGCGTTGCTCAGAATTTTTTCTTTTGATCACATGTGGTTTCGTTGCCTGAATCGCCGAGTCGACCTCCAAACTACTCCGACCAAGCTCGAGCTCGTGAGCTCAGTTAAGAGCAAACCGAGACATCGCAGGCCACAGATAAGTCTTCTCAACCTTCCGCGATGCTTCATGATTGATTTTTTTAGGATAGATTGCGCATAGAATGGTTACGGCGAGTCGCGCCGGAGGTTTACTTCCGCCGGAAATTGCAGGTATGGTGAACATAATTCTGCTGTGATATGGCTGGAATATGTTGTAGAGGAGGCCTAAAGGAGTCTTTTGGGGTTGGTTTCACGCGATTTCGAAGTCGGACGGCCAAGATATGGCCATCCGATGAGGCGCCGGCGAGGGACCGCCGGTGCCGATCATCTTCTCCGGTTGGGTTTGACCGGTCAACGAAGACGTGGCGCTGACGTGGTGGCCACGTGGCAGCCACGTCAGCCGGTGGTTATAACAGAAATAACAAAAAAACAAAATTGATCCGACGGTGGTGCTTGTGCCACGTGTCTCAATCTTAGATTTTTCGGATAATAAATGGATTTTTCAAAATATTCTGATTGCAAAAAATAAAAAAATAAAAAAAAATCAAATCATTTTTGTGATCGCGCGGCCCAGGTTTGGCCACGTGTCACCATTCTGATCATTGGATCAAATTTTCGAAAATTCAAAATAATAAATAAAAAATCATTTTCAGAAAATAAAAAATAGCTAGATCGAACGGTCACGATTTATTAGCTCCTTTTGATCTAGACCGTCGATCTCTTCCTTTAAATCGTGCGGTGGAGATAAAGTCCTCCTTCAATCTGAGCCGTCGATTTCAGTCAATGAATCCGACTGCTGTCCTTGCGCCACGTGGCGAAATCTCGAGTGTTGATTTTTTTTTTTAGCGGGATTTTTTTTAATTCTTGGGCGCGCTTGGTAGAGAACGGTGCCGTTTCGGGGTGTGCCGGTCTGGGCGTGGGTCCGGACCGGGTGAACCGGTTCGTGGACCAGGTTGGCTCGATCCGTTGACCGGGTTGACCCGGTAAAATAAATAAATAAATAAATAAATCGAAAAATCATTAAAAAATCGAAAAAAAATTTTAGGAAAAATTGTAGAAAATTCACAAAAATTCCAAAAATTCTCAAAAATTGAGGAATGGCCACAATCAACCGGCCAATCCTATTTCCAAAAATGACAATTTTACCCTTTAGGGGTAATTTGTCTCCAAAAATTCTCGTGGACTTCCAAAAAATGTTGGAAATTAGGAAATGGGTCAGTATAGGTGGCCAATCCTATTTTCAACATTTCTCACTCCGAATCTCTTCTGAAATGACGATTTTGCCCTTTTCGGCAAATCGTCCCCAAATTTTCTCAAAATTACGATTTTGCCCCTCATGGGCGAATCGCTTCCAAATCACTCCCGATCTTCTCCTATGCTTTGAATACCCCTTTCTCTAAGCCAATAGGGCTATACTAGGAATGCCACGCCGATTTGATGCGATTTATCCGAACGTTATGGATTCCTTGATTTGCGCATTTACTTCGATTGATTGTGATTGCTAGGATAGTCACTCCCATCCGCATGAACTCCTAGATTTAGGATTCGTACCCCACTCATCTGCATGAAATTCGAGATTAGAAAAATTCAATCAACTTAGGTATCGAAAGGGCGTCAATTCTGATAGTTGGCGTAACTAAGTCCCCGATCCCACTTCTCCGGTTCTCGCAGAATCGAATAGAAACTCCCGACTATTCGATAGGGTTTCCAATCGTACCTTCCACGAAACGATTGGTAGTGACTCCGAGGCATGCACACGTAGCACATGTCACTAGACCACACTGAAAGGTCGACCACGATTTTATCCTCCGCCGCGATTTGGGTAATGGGCCTTGGGAGAGGCCCGCGTCCGAAGGTCCACACGCAACCGGGCCGGAAGGGCGACCCATTAGCCCACGATCTCCCGCCGTCGAGATCGAGGGTCGCGACAATGGCACAAGTTGCACGAGTTAGGATCAATTGCACCGATTAAATGGGCTCGATTGAAAAGTAAAATGCAAGTTAAACGGACTAGTTGACTTTTTCCCTTTTTCCAATTATGGGCTGGCATGAGAGTTTTTAGGCTCGATGTTAGACTTAGCCTGCCTAGACCAAGCCCGATTCCCTTCGTGTTGTAGTTGAAATCATGGATAACCGGCTTATGGTTATGCTTGATTCTCTGCACGCACTAAGGCCGAGCATGGCAGAAACCAAGAAGATGAGTTTGAAGCTTCTTGTTGATAAGAGAAACCACACCGTCCTCTTTGCCGAAGCCGGAAAGGACTTCGTGGATTTCCTTTTCCATTTTCCGGCTTTGCCGATTGGAACTATTGTGAGTCTTCTCCCCAAAGCGGGCATGGTGGGTGGCTTGTACAATCTTTATACGAGTGTCGAGAATCTCAGATATCCATCAATCGAACTTAGATAGAAAGAGGCTCTGTTGAATCCCAAAACATGGAGCTCCGATCCGGATGTTACGCGCTAGTAGTTGCCCGAAGCTCCACCTTCAGCACCATTTAACTACTACATTTGCCCTCGTGCTGCCAATGGTTTTCGCTACGTAGGCGCTTCATGCGATAGCTGTGTGACGGATTCCCCTTCTACAAGATGTCCCGGTTGCAACAATACGATGAGCAAGAAACTGTCATGGGTCCCGGGGCCACCTGCTGGTGCCGCATCCTCGGCCAAGGTACCTAGTGGGGAGGGCGGTTACGTGAGAGGCATGGTCACATACATGGCGATGGACGGTTTGGTCATGAAGCCCATGTCCAGCATCTCTTGCATTACTCTCCTCAACCGGTACAATGCGCACGAAATCGGGGATCTCCAAGAGAAGGTGATCGACTTTGGCATGGACGAGGTAAGGCCCACAAAAGTCGCAACCTCTTACAAATATTTGGACCCAATTTAGGATAAAACACTGAAATCTGAAGGTTGATTTTCAACTGGTAGTCGTATGTCCGGTCGGGAACATGGCATAAGAGAATAACCAACCAATTCTAGAGCTAACTACGATGTTCGTATGAGATTACAAGGCTTGATCCATCCCATCAATATGTGGTCAACTCGTCAACTAAGAGCACATCAATGCTCAGCATTTGGAAGAAGAAACTAAACATTCCAATCTAATTATGGTGTTTAGGACGTAGATTTTTTAGAAGCCATACAGCTTCATGATCAAGTTCAGATTATGTGAGCTATTGTTTGCTAGAAACTGGAAGCACCCCTATTTGTATAACTTGCCTTTTCTCAAGCACCCATTTTTAATGACTTGTCTTGTGCCGTGCGATCTTTACTCAGGCCATAAAGCTGTTGAGCGCTTCATTGCATTCCAAAACGGTTCTCACGGACCGATTCAACAGGGGAAGATCTCAAGTGAAATGCTATTCTTCAATTTCAAAAACTCTCCATTCGTATTGGCCTGCTGGGGTAGTTTGCTCTTGCTACTTTGTGAAATGCTGATGAAACTATTTGATCCGCGATGTGAAATTAGTCTCTACTATATGTTAGCTTGCTAAGAAAACAAGTTCTTGAATGTGTATATGCTTGTAACGTCGGGATGAATGTGTTTTATGTGAACTGATCCATGTGGTTCAAGCAATCAATAGATTTACTATGAACCGACCCTCGATAAATTTACTATGAACTGGCTGGGAGTCGTTAGGCTCCCCAAGCCCAAAGGACAAAAGGACGGCCTAGGCAAAAAGATAGAAATAAAAAAATCCAGCAGAAAAAGGGACACCAAAGACAAGATAACAATATTCAATGTTCGCGAGGTGCCATAAAATAAGCAAGAAGAAATTATTGTCTAAACTTCGAAACTTATTTTATTTTTTCATAATGTGAAGGGGAGCTATACATACGTTGCTCGCGGGATCGACATGACATGTCCTTTCCCGTCCAAAATCTAACTCTTTGCAATGACTTCGGAATAGCTTTGTGCATCCTTGTCAACTCTGTTAAGTAGTTAACCTTTGCCATAAATAAAATAGATAATGTGGTTTCCACCCATTCTTCAATATTAATATCTCTCTCGTTTCAACCTCTTTTCACTTTCAATGCCTCTCTCCCAACAACGGCTCCGCCGATGATGCCGCCAATCGCCGCCCGCCATTGACATACATTGACCGCCAACCGCCACCCACCCACGATCGACCTGCTGCCGCCCATCGCCTCCGACCATCACCCGCCGTGGCCACCGCCCGCCGCCAATCATTGTTCGCTACCACCCACCCCCGCTAGCTGCCGACCATTGCACGTTCCGCTCTTGCTCGCCACACATATGCAAATAATATTTTTTTTAGTTTTAAAAAGTAAATAAGATTTTTTTAAAATAAAAATTATTCTTTAAAAAAATTTTAAAAAAAATTAAAAATGAAGAACAGATTTTTTGGTCGACGACATTAATTTTTCGTAGAAGATTTTGTGTTAATAATATTTTAAAAGTAGAAATTTTCAACCATTACCAAACGAATTTGTGTTTCAGAAGCTGAAATTTTGTCTTGTTATCAAAAGTTTTTCTCTAATCATAAATCA
Source organism: Rhodamnia argentea (assembly GCF_020921035.1). Classification (NCBI taxonomy): domain Eukaryota; kingdom Viridiplantae; phylum Streptophyta; class Magnoliopsida; order Myrtales; family Myrtaceae; genus Rhodamnia; species Rhodamnia argentea. The sequence continues at coordinate 18,309,694 of NC_063157.1, read as the reverse complement.
ACTTATAGAATAGAAGTAGAAGAATCAACTTCTGCTCAAAAGTAAAAGTAGAAAAATCAACTTCTGACTAGAAATTAATTTTTGAAGTAGAAGTGTTGCCATGCGCACCCTTAACTTGGAGATGCCTACTGTACTTTTCTCTCTCACTCGGTCGCTCCAAACTATTTTCAATCATCGGGCCAAGCATTAGGTCTCACTCTTCTTCCTTTTTCTTGGCACTTTTGTCGGGATGAAAGAGGACGCCGATATTGTCGGTCCCCGATATGCGTCGGAGAAGAACATCTCTCCGGGTTATGTGCCACCGTTTCATTGGCTCACTCGGAACCGGATAACGTTTCAGGGCATTGGTCCAGTTTCCAATTCGAGAACCGTCCTCTCCATTCCTAACTGTTGGGAACCGATCACCCTCGTATATATGCATGCTCCTAGCTCTACCTGCGATCAAGTCACGTCGAATATTTGTCAGGAGAAGACCCCACTGCGAAAACTTCCTCAAGAAGGTGCTCCAGCTAAAAAAATTCTCCCCGAAGAACCTGTGTTAATAATTTCCTCTGACCCAAAAGAAAAAAAGCTGGTGCCTTTTCCAAAAGCCCCGGGCCCCGGCCTTGTCCCAAACTCCACTATAAGAAAGGCAAAGCTCTCCGTCTGTTGACCATGACCCGTGAAGGAAGCAGCTCTTGCACTTGCAGGGTCGAAGCCATAATTGAGACGCCCAGTTTGACGATTTTCTCCTGGTTAGTGCGAAACTGAAGTAGATTTGCTCTCGCCTTTTCGTTACTCGCATCATTGTAGAGCAAGGGTTCGTATTTTCCCCAACAGGAGTCGGTTGTATCACGGACATGTTGGTTCGTGAAACTCTTGCGCATCTGCTTATACAACAAAAGAGACAAATCTTTGAGTAGTTCTTGATTTTCTCTCGGTTTCTGTGGACACCGCCACCCGATTGCTTGATTTGATAGTTTTTTTATGGTCCGGTACGATCGACATCGATCAAAGCTTTAGAGGGGTGACTGCCAAATAGATGCATGATGGTCCGGGTAACTCTGTTGGAGTTGGCGAATACTTCGGGGATTCTTATTTCTCACACCGGGTACACCCACGTGAGCTTAGGGAAATCGTAGTGTTACCCAACGACATATGACTCCTATGCGCGGGATGCAGGGGTTCGGGGGCAGCGCGCCCGACACGGATGTCCGGCTGCCCGGTCAGTGAGCGGGGGTTCGGGGGCAACGCCCCCGAAAGCTCTACGGGTTTGGGCTTTTATTTAAGCTGGCCCGTATGATGGAATTAAGAGGTTTTAGGTTTTTTAGCCCGTTTTTGAGCATATATATTTTATTCGGTTTTATCATTGTATTGAGTTGATTTGGTCAAAGAAAAAAAAAATATAGTGAAATCTCTTTGCGGGACGTAGCCCTAATCTTGGGGTGAACTTGGGTAATCTTGTGCGTCTTTCCAATTTTTCTCGATTCTCCGTGTGATCGTCTGATTCGGTTTCGATAAATCCCTTCAAACTCCGGTGCCTGCAAGGCCTAGTGCCAGCCATGAGAACCTCTAGACATTTTTCATTTTATGAGATTTGAGAAGCTGATATTACAACAGTATAACATTACAAACTCAAGCGCAAGTGTTATAAAATGGCAAAAAACAACCAAGCACGTTGAGATTTAATTTGGCTTTTATCTCAGTAACATAGGACGGAAGGATATTTTTCAGATTGGTCTAATTCTCTTGACAGGTCAAGAACAAAAACAACCATGGCAGCGACTAAGATGAGCTTGAAGCTTCTTGTCGACCGGAGAAGCCACACGGTGCTTTTTGCTGAAGCTGGAAAGGACTTTGTGGATTTCCTTTTCCATTGTTTGGCTTTACCGGTTGGAACTGTTATTAGTTTCCTCACCGGTGGAGGCACAGCTGCTAGCTTAGGCAACGTCTACAAGAGTATTGACAATCTCAGTGAAATATATTTAAAAACTAACCAGAAAGAGACTACGTTGAGGCCCAAGTTACCGAGCAAGTGGTCCGGAGCTTCCCTTGTTATTACCCGAAGCTTCAGCTTCCGCGCCTAACCGACTACTACGGGTGCCCTTCCGGATGTGATCACTATGTCACTGATGCCCCCTCGGCAAAATGCCCGGATTGCCGTGACAATATGAGTGCCAAACTTTCATGGGTTGTTAGGCCAGCTGTGTCATCCTCGTCCGAGACATCCGGCAGTGAGGGTGGTTATGTGAAAGGCGTTGTGACATACATGGTGATGGATGATCTGGTCGTGAAGCCTATGTCCACCATTTCTTGTGTTACTCTCATCAACAAGTTCAATGTGCAGGAACTTGGGGATGTTGAAGAGAAGGTGGTAGATTTTGGGATGGATGAGGTAAGGCCTGCAACCCCTTTCTAATATCCTATATCTTTTTTTTTTTGTTTCCAGGCTTAAAATTATTAGTTGCATTTTCGTCATGCTCCAGGACATATTAAGCCTTTTATTCATGTAGATGTTAGTGAAAATTGGAGGATTATTGAATAACACGTAGGAGCGATGTTAGTGAAAATTGGAGGATAATTGAATAACACATAGAAGTGATGTTGTTAGTTAGAGCATTTCTAATGATAGTTAAGAGATTTCAGTGAGCCATTGCTGGGATATGGATGGTAGTAGTGTCGCCATTGACTACATGTCAGATTTATGCATTCCAACTTGCGCTACGAGTCTCTCTTCTGTTACGGCCGCGCTGCTGACATTGCAAAAGGTTTAGTGATATCCTACCCCGACACAAAAATGGGCTTGGGTTTAGAAAAAGAACAAGATCCATCGTTTGATAAAATCACATCTTCATGACAAGGATGATAATTCATAGTTATGGAATAGTGTGCATCAGCACTTTTCCTAAATAAGTCTTCACGACTTGTTAGTTTCTTAAGTTAAAGATAGCTGATAAGGTCTGGATTGTTACTAAATCGAATTTGAGGACTTAATTCTCTATGCTATTTTAGCCTCATGACAATTCATTACCCATGGCTGCGAAATGTTCAGTGAAAGCTTCTGATTCTCTTGTCATCTGGTTTGTAGGCCATAAAGCTGTTGAATGTTTCTTTGCACTCCAAGAAGGTGTTCACAGACATATTCTTCAATGAGAAGGAAGCATCTGCATGATGATCCATTTCAAGATAACTGCTTCTGCTATTTCTCTATTAACGGCTTTATCTATTTTATTTCCATTTGAGTGGTATTTCGGCGAGTCCACTGATTCCAGTTGTAGTAGTATGGTCGTGAATTACACTTTTTCTTTCAGTTATTATCGGTGTGTGGTGCTGTGGTTTATGAGAATGTCATCTTTAGATGTGTCTATCCTTGTCAAGCTGCAATGGTTGTGTTTCATAGGTTGCACAAATTTGAGAAATCAATGGTCGGTTTAATCCATTCTGAAATCTGACCCAAAAAAAGAAGAAAAAACTCCGTTCTGTAAGGATCAAAGCGTTCTGTAATGCAGCGGCAATATCACTTGGGTCTTTCTTTGACTTCGATGAATCCTCCAGCCGCATTCTTCCTCATCAGTAAATGGCTAAATACTGTGTAATCAAAATAAACTGTAGACCAAAAAATATGTAACAGTCAAAATATTTCATCATCTTGAAAAGCACTTATTACAATGTGGATGTAGCAAGCCGAGGCAATTTGAAGAGAACAGATGCACGGAGTTTCCATATCATCAGAGCAGAAATTTTAAGCAGAGGCCCTAAGCTTCTTTGCGGTGTCGGCGAAGTACTTGCCCTGGTGGAACGCAAGCCCGAGCTCCAGCTCCGAAGGCTGCCTTGAGCTGTCGCCGGCAAAAGTCCCCGCGCCGTATGGGCTCCCCTCCTTCACCTTCTCCATCTCGAACATGCCGGCCCCGAAGGTGTACCCGACGGGGACGAAGATCATGCTGTGGTGGGTCAGCTGGGTGATCGCGGTCAATCTGATCGAACCAAGGCACGTCAATGGAGAAATCGGGCAATGAGTCTATGAACAAAATCGAAATTGAATGATGTTCGCAAACTCGATCGGTGAATCGGCAACTTACAGAGTGGTCTCCCGTCCACCTCCTTGAGACCTGGTGCTGTAGAAGATCCCCGCGGGCTTGCCTGCCAGCTTCTGCGAGCCCCAGAGGCCGCCGGTTGCGTCCATGAAGGCCTTGAATTGCGCAGCCATCATCCCGAACCGGGTCGGGAAGCCGAACATAATGCCATCGGCCTCCACGAGCTCATTCGGAGTGATTATCGGCACATCGCTCTTCGCCGGAGCACCCATCTTGCCCAGAACCTCCTCAGGCAATGTCTCCGGAACCTGCCATTTTCGCCAAAACCATTCAGTCACGCAACTGCAGTTGAAAATGCTTCCTTAAGATCACAGAAAAGTAAAAGTTAAATCGACTGTTTACGTGCGAGCTTGACCTTTTATGGTCATTTTAGAAGAAAAAATCTCTAATTCTTATGCGATATTTGGTAATCAATCTCTGAACGATGGACAAAAATAATATATTCATGGTAATTAAATTGATGTGTGTGTGTGTTCTAAGTAGATAAATGATCAAAGATCTATGGTGTCACGCCCCGACTCTCGAGCTCGCGACATCCCTACCTTACTCGCCTCGGGTCATGAATGATAGCGTCCTAGGTAGGCTATCGACCTATGAATTTACGGCGCATGCGGAACGTGCAAATCTCCCGGACAACAAGATCAGCGGGGATAGTATAGCAAGAAAATCAACACAGTCAATTCATCAAAAACAATTTCATTAAACATCCAAAGCAGACGAATCTTAACCCTACTGAGCTACGATAAATACGTACAACCCCATACTTCGAGGCGGCTCACTAGAACCTCAAAAGACACAAGGTCCGGTAAGGTTAATCCCTCGTCTACTCCCAAAAATCCTACCACAATCCTCCCGGTTCATCGTCCACGGCCTTCAAGACTGCTTGAAAATTATTAATCACGACGGGGTGAGAAATTAATCTCGGTGAGCCAACGCCTAAGCCCGGTTAGGACGTTGATTCGCTCAAATACCCTAAAAAGCAATCACATCAACACGTAACGGATATTTCAATCACAGGCAACTTACCCTCCAGGCCACACGTAATGTAATGCATACTCGACTCAACAATCAATCAACCAAATCAATTCAGATCACTGCAAAGCATCACAAGACTTGCATGCACAGGACACCACACGTAGTCCATTTATTAACGGATCCGACCCGAAGGTCTAGCACACTAGTCAGTTGGTGCTCTCCCGGCGAGACCGGACATTGTCCCTTACTTTCGGCGACGGCGTCTGATAGTCCATGTGACTCCGCTCGACCAACCGTAAGACGATGATTGTCGACACGGCACGGAGCTAACAGGAATCCTTAAAAGGTTTCGGCCCATCACAAGCTGCGACCGGCAAACGTACAGCCAGAAGACAATGATCGACGCGCATCCAGCAACCAGAAGACAATGATTGCCAGGACCGAACGACCGGAAGACAATGATCGTCGGAATTATCCCATTATGTGGCCACTCGGGCACTTCGACAACCAGTCGGTTCTTTTCTTGGATTTAGGTCGAATGCTCACACTCGCATTTCAAATACTTGGCCCCAAGGCCGTTTTCGTGCAAAAACATGCAACTTTAATTCATACGTGGTCACATGAATGCGCAATTTAAATTGACTGACAGACCAAGCAATTTGGGACGATTAACCTCTAATCGAACCCCCACGGCAATCAACAGCCAAACCGGCACTCACGGCCAATAATTCAATAATTCAATTACTCAATTGCAGCCGATCAATTATTAATCCCAATTTCAATTCCAATTGCGCACTCGTTTCTGACCTATCGCTCGCTCGCGATCAAACAATTCGAACAATCGGATCAATCAATCAATCAATCTAATCTAGTTAGGCATAAAATCCTAACTAATTATACTAACCTAATCAATTAGGGCCATTGAACCTAAACCAAATTTCTAACCTAAACCGGCCCTAATCGAGCCGCCTAAATACCTAATAATCTAATTAAACTAATCTGAACGCAATTAGCGTCCTAACCAAAAGTTAGGGGCTAACTCACAATTTTAACTAGCTCGGGCAGTCTCAACTCGAGCGGCGGTGACACGAACTCGGCCCGGCCCGCGACGATTATCGGCGATGACTAAAAGCGATCCGCGGCCCAACTCGAGCTTCGGGCTCCAACTCGATCCGGGACGACCCAAACGACTTGGCAACACTTCGGGAAGATGGCATGGGCTTCAGGGTGGCGGCCGGTGGCCGGAGCGGCGGCGGCCGGCGGTGAACAGTAGCGGCCAGAACAGGGAATAGAGTTTTAGGGGCTGTTTTGGGGCGGCATCGAGTGTTTCGGGTGGCTAACGGGCTGGGGGAAGGTTGTCTTGGGTTGGGGGGTTCGCAAGGTGGCCGGAGGTGGCGCTGGTGGCGGCGGTAGGTGGCCGGAGGCGGCGGATCCGCAAACGGGCAGAACTGCGACGCAAAACAGAGGAAGTTCGGGTTAGAGCAGGGGAGGCTGCCGGGGCGTTTTTCTGGGCTCTATGGGTGGCGGCTGGTCTCTAGCGGCTCGAGGGGACAATGAAGGATGAAGGACGACCGCTCGAGGTGGTCGGCGGGGGATGGGTCACGGCGGAGCAGCTGCAGCGGCGTCCGTGAACCTCGGCGACCAAAACAGGGGATGGTGGCTTCGGTTTCGTTCTGGGCTGAAACGCGGCGGTCCGGCGAGGTAGGGGCGGCGAGATGGAGTTGAGAGGGCTGTGGGGAGGGCGGACGACGACGGCACGGTGGTTGGAGGCGGTCGGAAAGGGCGCGGGACGGCCGGGCAGCTCGAGCAGCCCACTGAACCCGAAACAGGGCAGTCCGGCGTCCGAGTCTCCAGGGGCGGTCCGGCGGGTCTGGCGGCGGCCGGAGGGAGATGGAGCGGCGGGCGGAGGTGGCTGGTGGTCTGTGGTGGCTTGGAGGTCGAGGTCGCCCAAAGAAGGCTGAAGAAGGAGGAGGTGTTCGGTGGTGGTGGGGGTGTGCTCGCACAAACAGGGAAGAGGAGGACAAACGAGGGAGAGAGAGAGAGAGAGAGAGAGAGAGAGAGAGAGCAGATGGGGGAGGAGAGAGAGAAAATTAGCAGGTGGGAGTTGACTGGTGGGTGGGGGAATGACTTGTGGGCCCCACCCATCAAGTCACACTTGAAAATAATTGTCCTCTAGTGCATTATTGAGGGACAAAAGGGTAATCTGACATTTTAGGGCTGAATGAATTTTTGGCTCAACCGATTAGGGCCGAAATTGGAAATTTCACGGGCTAGGTTCGGTCCGAAAAAATTTAGGCGTGAGGATTGGAAATCTTAAGTCGTGGCGACCACGATTTCGAGACCTAATCGAAATCGAACGACATTTCGGAATTAGTCCAAATTCGTCACTTTCGTCCTTGCAATCCAAAAATTTGCACCGACTAAAATTTAATCTCTTCCTTTCTATTGAATTCGAGCAAATTACATAGGCCAAATTTCCCGGGCGTCACATATGGCACGCAAAAATTCTATTTTGTTCTCAAATCTCTTTTTATGAGCTTTAGTTTTATTGCATGGTACTTCCATCTTTAAGAAGAGAATTATACAATGAGTTTCATCGATAGTGATAAGAATCATCGTGGTTTTATTACTATAATTAATTATCAACAAAATAATAAAGTGAATGAAATCGCATCACTTATAGCTGTTGAACTAAGGGCTACGATTTTTACCCACAAAAAAAAAACAAAAACAAAAACAAAAACAAGAAGCTAAGGGTCACGATAAATTCTCAGGTCATAAATTCTAATAATCACAAAAATTTCATAAAAGGAAAGAATCTAGTTTTTTTTTTTTTTGGTGGAAAGGAAAAAATCTAGTTAAAAATTCCCTTATCGCGCATTTCTAAAAATAAATGTATGAGAATTTATATTCGTATATGTTTTCCCAAAAGAGAATTTTTAATTCCTAAAAAAAGTTTATAAAAGAAAACATAAGTGCTTACATTGCGCACAAAAATAAAAGTTCAGAAATAATTTTTCATAGCTGTTGATTTTAGGACTATGATAAGTTGTGAGAATTTTTAACCATTGCAAAAAGTTTATATAAGAGAAAAGTGGGTTTATAAGTTTGTGTTACCTTATCACGCATTTCTAAAATTACAATTTTAGTGGCGAGCATGGAAAGGCGGGTTTAAAATTTAAAATTATATTTTAATATTTTTTTAGATTGAATTAACAGTTGTATAATAAATTTAATATTTTTTTTAATAATTTTATTGATAATTGATACTTTCCATTACCGACAAAGTTCTTGCTCTGTCCCACCAGCCAAGCAAGAAGGTGACACGAAGCTATCCCATCGCTTTTAGCACGTCTTCAAGCTATGGGACTAATTTTCATTTGACCTTCGAAGTTCTATAGCTTTAGTGCATGTACTAAACAAAAAAGTTACAATACGTCGTGGCACTATTAAAGCACATCATAGCTACACCGTACAACCGCATCTAAACTATATGGACTATAACTTGTTCCACTCGCCCGTTGGTTCTTTTAACTTGTTTTTATAGGATGAATCCTCTCACTTATGAATATTTATAATTAAGGCCTCGTATCACTAATTCAATTAATTCGACAATAATTTGAATAATAATAATGTGGCAACTATCATGAAATTTTTCAAGATTACTTGACACAACTTCTTAGCAACTACTGTAATTACGAAAATGAGTGCCTCTCATGAAAATCCTTTAACATAAAGTCTTTGCATCTCTTTAAAGATTTTTTTTGAAAGCCGAACCAAACGCACTTGAACGACCCGGCTGGTAAAAAATTCCTCAAGCGGCGCCTACCCCATGGTGCTACAGCCAAAAACTTCGCCACCTTCTCATGAAAACTCTCTAACGTAAAGTCTTTGCATCTCCTTAAAGATTTTTCTACAAAGCCGAACGAATTGCAGCCGAAAGACTTGACTGGTAAAAACTTCCTCAAGAAGTGCCTACCCCACGTGCTACAAAGGAAAACGTTGCCACCCGGTCTCCATAGTTTTCTCTCTATCTTGTCTCCGACTCAAAAGTATAAAGTGTTAATCTTTTTTCAAAAGCCCCCGCCTTATCCCGAACTCCACTACTGTGAACTCGATTTTTCTCCGGTTAGTGTGATATGATTGACGCTCTTGTGAGTTAGTGTTAATAGAAAAAAACTTAATTATACATGCTCTCGTCTTTTCTAGTGTATCACGTATATGTTTCTTGGGGAAACTGCTGCACATGTACTTATCTAACAAAAGTTAGACAAACTCTTGGGTATTTCTTGATTTTCTCTTGGTTTCCATGGACACCGCCTCAAGATTGCTCTCTCTAAGTCCAGCTTGATTCGGAAATGTTGCGATGATCCACAGTCCGATCAACTTGATCAAAGCTTTAGAGTGGTGACCGTCGAATAGAACCAATGATGGGTCCGATAACTCGCGTGCCCACGTGCCTAGCTCGAGCCACAAGAGCCGAAGACATTTTTGGACAGGCTCGGACAAGGGTATTTAGCGAGAAATTAATGATTCCATGGCCCAAGTTGCACGAGCGAGGATCAATTGTACCGATTAAATGGGCTCGATTGAAAAGTAAAATGCAAGTTAAACGGACTAGTTGACTTTTTCCTTTTTTCAATTATGGGCTGGCATGAGAGTTTTTAGGCTCGACGTCGGACTTAGCCTGCCCAGATTAAGCCCGATTCTCTTCGTGTTGTAGCTGAAATCATGGATAACCGGCTTATGGTTACGCTTGATTCTCCGCACGTACGAAGGCCGAGCATGGCGAAAACCGAGAGGATGAGTTTGAAGCTTCTTGTTGATAAGAGAAACCAGACCGTCCTCTTTGCCGAAGCCGGAAAGGACTTTGTGGATTTCCTTTTCCATTTTCCGGCTTTGCCGATTGGAACTATTGTGAGTCTTCTCCCCAAAGCGGGCATGGTGAGTGGCTTGTGCAATCTTTATACGAGTGTCGAGAATCTCAGCGACCCATCCGTCAAACTTAGATAGAAAGAGGCTCTGTTGAATCCCAAAGCACGGAGCTCCGGTCCGGATGTTACGCGCTGATTGTTGCCTGAAGCTCCACCTTCAGCACCATTTAACTACTATATTTGCCCTCGTATCGCTAATGGTTTTCGCTACGCGGGCGCTTCATGCGATAGCCGTGTGACGGATGCCCCTTCTACAAGATGTCGTGGTTGCAACAATACGATGAGCAAGAAACCGTCATGGGTCCCGGGGCCAGCTGCTGGTGCCGCATCCTCGGCCAAGGGTACCTGGCGGGGAGGGCGGTTATGTGAGAGGCATGGTCACATACATGGCGATGGACGGTCCGGTCATGAAGCCCATGTCCAGCATCTCTTGCATTACTCTCCTCAACCGGTACAATGCGCACGAAATCGGGGATCTCCAAGAGAAGGTGATCGACTTTGGCATGGACGAGGTAAGGCCCACAAAAGTCGCAACCTCTTACAAATATTTCGACCCCATTTAGGATAAAACAATGAAATCGAAGGTTGATTTTCAACTGGTAGTTGTATGTTTGGTCGGGAACATGGCACAAGAGAATAACCAACCGGTTCTAGAGCTAACTACGATGTTCGTATGAGATTACAAGGCTTGATCCATCCCATCAATATGTGGTCAACTCGTCAACTAAGAGCACGTCAATGCTCAACATTTGGAAGAAGAAACTAAAGATTCCAATCTAATTATGGTGTTTAGGACGCAGATTTTTTAGGAGCCATACAGCTTCATGATCAAGTTCAGATTATGTGAGCTATTGTTTGCTAGAAACCGGAAGCACCCCTATTTGTATAACTTGCCTTTTCTCAAGCACCCATTTTTAATGACTTGTCTTGTGCCGTGCGATCTTTACTCGGGCCATAAAGCTGTTGAGCGCTTCATTGCATTCCAAAACGGTTCTCACGGACCGATTCAACAGGGGAAGATCTCAAGTGAAATGCTATTCTTCAATTTCAAAAACTCTCCATTCGTATTGGCTTGTCGGGGTAGTTTGCTCTTGCTACTTTGTGAAATGCTGATGAAACTATTCGATCCGTGATGTGAAATTAGTCTCTACTACATGTTAGGTTGCTAAGAAAACAAGTTCTTGAATGTGTATATGCTTGTAACGTCGGGATGAATGTGTTTTATGTGAACCTATCCATGTGGTTCAAACAATCAATAGATTTACTATAAACCGACCATCGATAAATTTACTATGAACTGACTGGGTGTCGTTAGGCTTCCCAAGCCCAATGGATAAAAGGACGGCCTAGGCAAAAAGATAGAAATAAAAAAATCCAACAGAAAAAGGGACACCAAAGACAAGATAACAATATTCAATGCTCGGGAGGTGCCATAAAATAAGCAAGAAGAAATGATTGTCTAAACTTCAACACTTATTTTATTTTTTCATAATGTGAAGGGAAGCTATATATACATTGCTTGCGGGATCGACATGACATGTCCTTGCCCGTCCAAAAGCTGACTCTTTGCAATGACTTCGGAATAACTTTGTGCATCCTTGTCAACTCTGTTAAGTAGTTGGCCTTTGCCATAAATAAAATAGATAATGTGGTTTCCACCCAATTCTTCAATATCAATATCTCTCTTGTTTTAGCCTCTTTTCACTTTCAACGCCTCTCTCCCAATGACGCCTCCGCCATTGATGCCAATCGCTGCCCACCATTGACATATGCCACCCGCCCACCGTCGATCTGCTGCCACCCACCGTCGCCGACCATCATCCCCTGCGGCCACCACCGATCATTGCCCGCTACCACCCACCCTTGCTAGTTGTCGACCATTGGTCATTGTCGCCCTCCCCCGCCACACATATGGAAATAATATTTTTGTTAGTTTTAAAAAGTGAATAAGATTTTTTTGTAATAAAAATTATTCTTTAAAAAATTAAAAAAAATTAAAAATGAGATACAGATTTTTCGGCAACAATAATTTTTTGTAGAAGATTTTGGATTAATAATATTCTAAAAGTAGAAATTTTGAACCATTAGCAAATGAATTTGTGTTTTTGAAGTAGAAATTTTGTTTTGTTATCAAAATTTTTTCTTTAATCAGAAATCAACTTCTAGAGTAGAAGTAAAAAAATCAACTCTTGCTCAAAAGTAAGAATAGAAAAATCAATTTATGATCAGAAATTAATTTTTAAAGCGGAAGTGTTGCTATGCGCGCCCTTAGCTTGGAGATACCTACTGTACTTTTCGCACTCGTTCGCTCCGAACTATTTTCAATCATCGAGCCAAGCATTAGCTTTCGCTCTTCTTCCCTTTTCTTGGCGCTTTCATCGGGATGAAAGACGACGCCGATATTGTCGGTCCCCGAGATGCGTCGGAGAAGAACATCTCCACGGGTTATGTGCCACCATTTCATTGGCTCACTCGGAACTGAATAACGTTTCAGGGCATTGGTCCAGTTCCCAATTCGAGAACCGTCCTCTCCATTTCTAACTATTGGGAACCGATCACCCTTGTATGTATGCATGTTCCCAGGTGTACCTGCGATCAAGTCACGTCGAATATTTGTCAGGAGAAGACCCCATTGCGAAAACTTCCTCAAGAAGGTGCTCCAGCTAGAAAACTTCTCCCCGAAGAACCTGTGTTAATAATTTCCTCTGATCCAAAAGAAAAAAAGCTGTTGTCTTTTCCAAAAGCCCCAGCCTTTTCCCAAACTCCCCTATAAGAAAGGCAAAGCTCTCCGTCTGTTGACCATGACCCGTGAAGGAAGCAGCTCTTGCACTTGCAGGGTCGAAGCCACAATCGAGAAGCCCAGTTTCACGATTTTCTCCTGGTTAGTGCGAAACTGAAGTAGACTTGATCTCGCCTTTTCGTTACTCGCATCATTGTAGAGCAAGGGTTCGTATTTTCCGCAACAGGAGTCGGTTGTATCATGTAGATGTTGGTTCGTGAAACTCTTGCGCATCTGCTTATCCGACAAAAGAGACAAATATTGGAGTATTTCTTGATTTTCTCTCGGTTTCCGTGGACACCGCCTCCCGATTGCTTGATTTGATAGTTTTTTTATGGTCCGGTACGATCGACATCGATCAAAAGCTTTAGAGGGGTGACTGCCAAATAGATGCATGATGGTCCGGGTAACTCCGGTGCCTCGGCAAGGCCTAGCCCCAGCCATGAGAACCTGTAGACATTTTTCATTTTATGAGATTTGAGAAGCTGATATTACAACAAGTATAACATTACAAACTCAAGCGCAAGTGTTATAAAATGGCAAAAAACAACCAAGCACGTTGAGATTAAATTTGGCTTTTATCTCAAGAACATAGGAAGGAAGGCTATTTTTCAGATTGGTCTAATTCTCTTGACAGGTCAAGAACAAAAACAGCCATGGCAGCGACTAAGATGAGCTTGAAGCTTCTTGTTGACCGGAGAAGCCACACGGTTCTTTTTGCTGAAGCTGGAAAGGACTTTGTGGATTTCCTTTTCCATTGTTTGGCTTTACCAGTTGAACCGTTATTAGTTTCCTCACCGATGGAGGCCCACTGCTAGCTTAGGCAACGTCTACAAGAGTATTGACAATCTCGGTGAAATATATTTAAAAACTAACCAGAAAGAGACTCGTTGAGGCCCAAGTTACCGAGCAAGTGGTCCAGAGCTTCCCTTGTTATTACCTCGAAGCTTCAGCTTCCGCGCCAACCGACTACTACGGGTGCCCTTCAAGATGTAGTAACAATGTCACTAATGCCCCCCACGGCAAAATGCCCATATTGCCGTAACAATATGAGTACCAAACTTTCATGGGTTGTTGGGCCAGCTGTGTCATCCTCGTCCGAGACATCCGGGCGTGAGGGTGGTTATGTGAAAGGGGTTGTGACATACATGGTGATGGATGATCCGGTCGTGAAGCCTATGTCCACCATTTCTTGTGTTACTCTCATCAACAAGTTCAATGTGCAGGAACTTGGGGATCTTGAAGAGAAGGTGGTAGATTTTGGGATGGATGAGGTAAGGCCTGCAACCCCTTTCTAATATCCTATATCCTATATCTTTTTTTTTTTTGTTTCCAGGCTTAAAATTATTAGTTGCTTTTTCGTCATGCCCCAGGACATATTAAGCCTTTTATTCATGTAGATGTTAGTGAAAATTGAAGGATCATTGAATAACACCTAGGAGCGATGTTAGTGAAAATTGGAGGATCATTGAATAACACATAGAAGTGATGTTGTTAGTTAGAGCATTTCTAATGATAGTTAAGAGATTTCAGTGAGCCATTGCTGGGATATGGATGGTAGTAGTGTCGCCATTGACTATATGTCAGATTTATGCATTCCAACTTGCGCTACGAGTCTCTCTTCTGTTACGGCCGCGCTGCTAACATTGCAAAAGGTTTAGTGATATCCTACCCCGACACAAAAAAGGGCTTGGGTTTAGAAAAAGAACAAGATCCATTGTTGGGTAAAATCACATATTCATGACAAGGATGATAATTCATAGTTAAGGAGTAGTGTGCATCAGCACTTTTTCTAAACAAATCTTCACGACTTGTTAGTTTCTTAGTTAAAGATAGCTGATAAGGTCTGGATTGTTACTTAATCGAATTTGAGGACTTAATTCTCTATGATATTTTAGCACCATGACAATTCATTACCCATGGCTGCGAAATGTTCAGTGAAAGCTTCTGATTTTGTTGTTATCTGGTTTGTAGGCCATAAAGCTGTTGAATGCTTCTTTGCACTCCAAGAAGGTGTTCACAGACATATTCTTCAGTGAGAAGGAAGCATCTGCAATGTGATCCATTTGAAGATAACTGCTTCTGCTGTTTTTCTATTAATGGCTTTATCTATTTTATTTCCATTTGCGTGGTATTTCGGCGAGTCCACTGATTCCAGTTGTAGTAGTAGGGTCGTGAATTACGCTTTTTCTTTCAGTTATTATCAGTGTGTGGTGCTGTGGTTTATGAGATCGTCATCTTTAGATGTGTCTATCCTTGTCAAGTTGCAATGGTTGTGTTTCATAGGTTGCACAAATTTGAGAAATCAATGGTCGGTTTACTCCATTCTGAAATCTGACCCAAAAAGAGAAGAAAAAACTCCGTTCTGTAAGGATCAAAGCGTTCTGTAATGCAGCGGCAATATCACTTGGGTCTTTCTTTGACTGTGATGAATCCTCCAGCCGCATTCTTCCTCATCAGTAAACTACAGAAAGTAAAATTTAAATCGACTGTTGACGTGCGAGCTTTACCTTTCGTGGTCATTTTAGAAGAACAAATCTCTAAGTCTTATGCGATATTTGGTAATTAATCTCTGAACGATGGACAAAAATAATATATTCATGGTAATTAAATTGATGTGTGTGTGTGTTCTAAGTAGATACATGATCAAAGATCTGTGGCATGTAAAAATTCTATTTTCTTCTCAAATAGCTTTTTGTGAGCTTTAGTTTTATTACATGGTACTTGTCATCTTTAAGAAGAGAATTACACAATGAGCTTCTTCGGTAGTGATAAGAATCATCGTGGTTTTATTACTATAATTAATTATCAACAAAATAATAAAGTGAATGAAATCGCATCACTTATAGCTGTTGAACTAAGGGCTACGATTTTTACCCACAAAAAAAAAGAAAAAAGAAAAAAAACAAGAAGCTAAGGGTCACGATAAATTCTCAGGTCATAAATTCTAATAATCACAAAAGTTTCATAAAAGGAAAAAATATATATATTTTTTTGGTTGAAAGGAAAAAATCTAGTTAAAAATTCCCTTTTCGCTCATTTCTAAAAATAAATGTATGAGAATTTATAGTCGTATATATATTCCCAAAAGAGAATTTTTAATTCCTACAAAAAAGTTTATAAAAGAAAACATAAGTGCTTACATTGCACACAAAAATAAAAGTACAGAAATAATTTTTCATAGCTGTTGATTTTAGGACTACGATAAGTTGTGAGAATTTTTAACCATTGCAAAAAGTTTATATAAGAGAAAAGTGGGTTTATAAGTTTGTGTTACCTTATCACGCATTTCTAAAAATACAACTTTAGTGGCGTGCATGAAAATGCGGGTTTACAATTTTAAATTATATTTTAATATTATTTTAGATTGAATTGACCGTTGTATAATGAATTTAAGATTTTTTTAAATAATTTTATTGATAATTGATACTTTCCATTAAGGACAAAGTTCTTGCTCTGTCCCACCAGCCAAGCAAGAAGGTGACACGAAGCTATCCCATCCCTTTTAGCATGTCTTCAAGCTATGGTACCAATTTTCAATTGACCTTCGAAGTTCTATAGCTTTAGTGCATGTACTAAACAAAAAGGTTACAATACGTCGTGGCACTATTAAAGCACATCATAGCTACACTGTACAACCGAATCTATACTCTATGGACTATAACTTGTTCCACTCGCCCGTTGGTTCTTTTAACTTGTTTTTATAGGATGAATCCTCTCACTTATGAACATTTATAATTAAGGCCTCGTATCACTAATTCAATTAATTCAACAATAATTGGAATAATAATAACGTGGCAACTATCATGAAATTTTCCGAGATTACTTGACACAACTTCTTAGCAACTACTGTAATTATGAAAATGAGTGCCTCTCATGAAAATCCTTTAACATAAAGTCTTTGCATCTCTTTAAAGATTTTTTTTCGAAAGCCGAACCAAACGCACCCGAACAACCCGGTTGGTAAAACATTCCTCAAGCGGCGCCTACCCCATGGTGCTACAACCGAAAATTTCACCACCTTCTCATGAAAACCCTCTAAAGTAAAAGTCTTTGCATCTCCTTAAAGATTTTTCTACAAAGCCGAACGAAACGCAGCCGAAAGACTTGACTGGTAAAAACTTCCTCAAGAAGAGCCTACCCCACATTGCTATAGCGGAAAACGTTGCAACCCAGTCTCCATAGTTTTTTCTCTATCTTGTCTCCGACTCAAAAGTATAAAGTGTTAATCTTTTTTCAAAAGCCCCCGCCTTTTCCCGAACTCCACTACCGTGAACTCGATTTTTCTCCGATTAGTGTGATATGATTGACGCTCTTGTGAGTTAGTGTTAATAGAAAAAAACTTAATTATACATGCTCTCGTCTTTTCTAGTGTATCCCGTATATGTTTCTTGGGGAAACTCCTGCACATGTACTTATCTAACAAAAGTTAGACAAACTCTTGGGCATTTCTCGATTTTCTCTTGGTATCCATGGCACCGCCTCAAGATTGCTCTCTCTAAGTCCAACTTGATTCGGAAATGTTGCGATGATCCACAGTGCGATCAACTTGATCAAAGCTTTAGAGTGGTGACTGTCTAATAGAACCAATGATGGGACCGGTAACTTGCGTGCCCACATGCCTAGCCTGAGCCACAATAGCCCGGAGACATTTTTGGACAGGCTCGGACAAGGGTATTTAGCGAGAAATTAATGATTCCATGGCACAAGTTGCACGAGCTAGGATCAATTGCACCGATTAAATGGGCTCGATTGAAAAGTAAAATGCAAGTTAATTGGACTAGTTGACTTTTTCCTTTTTTCCGATTATGGGCTGGCATGAGAGTTTTTAGGCTCGATGTTAGACTTAGCCTGCCCGGACCAAGCCCGATTCACTTCGTGTTGTAGCTGAAATCATGGATAACCGGCTTATGGTTATGCTTGATTCTCCGCACGTACCAAGGCCGAGCATGGCGAAAACCAAGAAGATGAGTTTGAAGCTTCTTGTTGATAAGAGAAACCACACCGTCCTCTTTGCCGAAGCCAGAAAGGACTTTGTAGATTTCCTTTTCCATTTTCCGGCTTTGCCGGTTGGAACTATTGTGAGTCCTCTCCCCAAAGCAGGCATGGTGGGTGGCTTGTACAATCTTTATACAAGTGTTGAGAATCTCGTAGATCCATCTATCGAACTTAGATAGAAAGAGGCTCTGTTGAATCCCAAAGCACGGAGCTCCGATCCGGATGTTACGCGCTAATTGTTGCCCGAAGCTCCACCTTCAGCACCATTTAACTACTACATTTGCCCTCGTATCGCCAATGGTTATCGCTACACGTGCGCTTCATGCAAGAGCGTGTGCGACGGATTCCCCTTCTACAAGATGTCCTGGTTGCAACAATACGATGAGCAAGAAACTGTCATGGGTCCCGGGACCAGCTGCTGGTGCCGCATCCTCGGCCAAGGTACCTGGTGGGGAGGGCGGTTACGTGAGAGGCATGGTCACATACATGGCGATGGATGGTCCGGTCATGAAGCCCATGTCCAGCATCTCTTGCATTACTCTCCTCAACCGGTACAATGTGCACGAAATCGGGGATCTCCAAGAGAAGGTGATCGACTTTGGCATGGACGAGGTAAGGCCCACAAAAGTCGCAACCTCTTACAAATATTTGGACCTAATTTAGGATAAAACACCGAAATCTGAAGGTTGATTTTCAACTGGTAGTCGTATGTCCGGTCGGGAACATGGCATAAGAGAATAACCAACCGGTTCTAGAGCTAACGACGATGTTCGTATGAGATTACAAGGCTTGATCCATCCCATCAATATGTGGTCAACTCGTCAACTAAGAGCACATCAATGCTCAGCATTTGGAAGAAGAAACTAAACATTCCAATCTAATTATGGTGTTTAGGACGTAGATTTTTTAGAAGCCATACAGCTTCATGATCAAGTTCAGATTATGTGAGCTATTGTTTGCTAGAAACCGGAAGCACCCCTGTTTGTATAACTTGCCTTTTCTCAAGCACCCATTTTTAATGACTTGTCTTGTGCCGTGCGATCTTTACTCAGGCCATAAAGCTGTTGAGCGCTTCATTGCATTCCAAAACGGTTCTCACGCACCGATTCAACAGGGGAAGATCTCAAGTGAAATGCTATTCTTCAATTTCAAAAAACTCTCCATTCGTATTGGCTTGCTTGGGTAGTTTGCTCTTGCTACTTTGTGAAATGCTGATGAAACTATTTGATCCGTGATGTGAAATTAGTCTCTACTCTATGTTAGCTTGCTAAGAAAACAAGTTCCTGAATGTGTATATGCTTGTAACGTCGGGATGAATGTGTTTTATGTGAACCGATCCATGTGGTTCAAGCAATCAATAGATTTACTATGAACCGACCCTCGATAAATTTACTATGAACCGACCGGGAGTCGTTAGGCTCCCCAAGCCCAAAGGATAAAAGGACGGCCTAGGAAAAAAGATAGAAATAAAAAAAATCCAGCAGAAAAGGGGACACCAAAGACAAGATAACAATATTCAATGTTCGCGAGGTGCCATAAAATAAGCAAGAAGAAATTATTGTCTAAACTTCGACACTTATTTTATTTTTTCATAATGTGAAGGGGAGCTATACATACGTTGCTCGCAGGATCGACATGACATGTCCTTTCCCGTCCAAAATCTAACTCTTTGCAATGACTTCGGAATAGCTTTGTGCATCCTTGTCAACTCTGTTAAGTAGTTAGCCTTTGCCATAAATAAAATAGATAATGTGGTTTCCACCCAATTCTTCAATATTAATATCTCTCTCGTTTCAGCCTCTTTTCACTTTCAACGCCTCTCTCCCAACAACGGCTCCGCCGATGATGCCGCCAATCGCCGCCCACCATCGACATACATTGACCGCCAACCACCACCCACCCACGATCGACCTATTGCCGCCCATCGCCTCCGACCATCACCCGCCGTGGCCATTGCCCGCCGCCGATCATTGTTCGCTACCACCCACCCCTGCCCGCCGCCGACCATTGCCCATTGCCGCTCTCGCTCGCCACACATATGCAAATAATATTTTTTTTAGTTTTAAAAAGTAAATAAGATTTTTTTTATAATAAAAATTATTCTTTAAAAAAATTAAAAAAAAATTAAAAATGAAGAACAGATTTTTTGGTCGACGACATTAATTTTTTGTAGAAGATTTTGTGTTAATAATATTCTAAAAGTAGAAATTTTCAACCATTAGCAAACGAATTTGTGTTTTAGAAGCTGAAATTTTGTCCCGTTATCAAAAGTTTTTCTCTAATCATAAATCAACTTATAGAATAGAAGTAGAAGAATCAACTTCGGCTCAAAAGTAAAAATAGAAAAATCAACTTCTGATTAAAAATTAATTTTTGAAGTAGAAGTGTTGCTATGCGCACCCTTAACTTGGAGATGCCTACTGTACTTTTCTCTCTCGGTCGGTCGCTCCAAACTTTTTTCAATCATCGAGCCAAGCATTAGGTCTCACTCTTCTTCCTTTTTCTTGGCACTTTTGTCGGGATGAAAGAGGACGCCGACATTGTCGGTCCCCGAGATGCGTCGGAGAAGAAAAAAAGCTGTTGCCTTTTCCAAAAGCCCGGCCTTTTCCCAAACTCCACTATAAGAAAGGCAAAGCTCTCCGTCCGTTGACCATGACCCGTGAAGGAAGCAGCTCTTGCACTTGCGGGGTCGAAGCCACGATCGAGAAGCCCGGTTTCACGATTTTCTCCCGGTTAGTGCGAAACCGAAGGAGACTTGCTCTCGCCTTTTCGTTACTCGCATCATTGTAGAGCAAGGGTTCGTATTTTCCCCAACAGGAGTCGGTTGTATCACGTAGATGTTGGTTCATGGAACTCTTGCGCATCTGCTTATCCAACAAAAGAGACAAATCTTTGAACATTTCTTGATTTTCTCTCGGTTTTCGTGGACACCGCCTCCCGATTGCTTGATTTGATAGTTTTTTTATGGTCCTGGTACGATCGACATTGATCAAAGCTTTAGAGGGGTGACGCCAAATAGATGCATGATGGTCCTGGTAACTCCGGTGCTCGCAAGGCCTAGCCCCAACCATGAGAACACGTAGACAGTTTTCATTTTATGAGATTTGAGAAGCTGATATTACAACAAGATAACATTACAAACTCAAGCGCAAGTGTTATAAAATGGCAAAAAACAACCAAGCACGTTGAGATTTAATTTGGCTTTTATCTCAAGAACATAGGAAGGAAGGCTATCTTTCGATTGGTCTAATTCTCTTGACAGTCAAGAACAAAAATAACCATGGCAGCGACTAAGATGAGCTTGAAGCTTCTTGTTGACCGGAGAAGCCACACGTGCTTTTTTGGTCAAGCCTGGAAAGGACTTTGTGGATTTCCTTTTCCATTGTTTGGCTTTACCGCTTGAACCGTTATTAATTTCCTCGTGGCTTTTTTCCAAACCAGGTGTAAAAAACAAAATAATTACCAAATCGGGGGTTGACTTTTTTTATTTACCAAATCAGGTGTCGCTCAGCGATCATAGTGCCGAAGCGACACTGCTCGGCATACACCGCTCGCTTGTCGGGAAGCCTCAAGCGGACAAAAACCGGCGGCAACTTAGAGTGCCGACTGATCGCCGCCGGGCAAGATTAGTGCCGACGGCAGCAGTCGGCCCCGGCACCCCCAAGGCCGACCGGCTTCACGAAATAAAACAAATCATAAATAATTATATATTTGGATTCGTTCAATGGTAGAAACAGGACTTGTATTATAGAGTGAATGATTAGGAAATAATTTATCCGACACATGAAAGCGGTCAAGGTTGGGGAAGAAAAAGGCATCGGCTAAATGGTCAATGGGTTTTCATTTTACAAATTGTGGACGAATTAGATTGTAAAATGTACAACACTACACTCCTATCATTTTCATATTGTCTATAATTGGATTGACTTCGCATGGCATGCGCTAATTTCATTTGATCCAAATGACGAGTTGTTGGAAGAGTATGTATTAATCATAATTAATTAAGTAGGCAAATTGGGTTGATCACGAAATTGATAACGATTATTCAAGTACATTGTAATTAAGAAGGTGCAAACGAATTGGAGTTTTAAGTATCGAGCATACGGGACCTCAAACACCTAGCCGTTCTTTGTAAGCTAAGTACTTAACGATTTATTCTTTTGTAGAATAAATTGTTAGTTGAGGTGTCATATACTATCCAAATAATGATAGTGGGGACACCAATTATTTTAGAAATAAAGAGCATGTTGCTTTTTGACGGTTGACGTTTTCCCTCCTTAGTTTTCACGTATCAAATTAAGGAATAATAAATTACGCGCATACTAAGAAAATAGAAAGAGGATTTCCTTCGTATTTATTTTTTGACATCACACCATTCTCAAAATACTCAAAACAACGAACGATCTCGGAGACTTGCTACGGGCAGCCCGAGGCTCCTTAATCCGAACATAAACCCAAGATTAAAAATGAACAACCATGAAGAGACACACACCCTTTAGGAGAGACATCATGATAAGATCGACAATCTTGTGGTAATAGACGGTGATCACCTCATACGTTTGACATTCTTAGCAAGCATTACGGTTGGCCTAGAGATAACCCTCAAGAGCATTGAACAAGCCCAAGACCTTCTCCTTGCCTTCGTTGATTTGCTCCTCGCTGAACCGAATGTTACTAGTGGCGTAGTACTTGCTTCTCGTTCTTGCATATGGACCCTCCCTCGGGGTTGGCCTCGATCTTGATGTCATACGAGATCTTCTCGAATATGTTCATCGTATGTCGCCCTTGATCCAGCTCGTAGCTGTATGTGAGTTTGTCCCGGTCCGGAGCGCCAACCCCGTGTTTCACGTACTTGAAATGGCTAGCTGCAATTGTTATCGTTGAATCAAATGTAAGAGAGCATTACTTGCAAATATATTGATGATGAGTCAAAATTGTTTGTATGCAAATTGTGATACCAATTCACAAGAAGCACTGGACACAAGATGGTGCGGCGTAACTTGACGGTTGTAACTTTCCGGCTAAGGATTTTCCCTCTTTGCTCTAGGGTTGTAAATTTGAAGCAGGACAAAAGAATTCCGTGGTCACTCTCAAACATAATTAGTATATCTGTACACTCTCTATGCATTTTGTAAGTTACTTTGAACTATCATCTACCATTGTTTATATGAGTAGGCATTATATTTTTTTTAAGGGATCGATTGGTTTTTTTAATTTATTATTTTCATTGGTCAAAGCATTCATCCTATGAAGTTGCTGGAAAGATGCAAGTTGAGCTCATATATGTGTCTGCACGATATGTTGTCTTTAGCTCTTTTTGGAATAATTATGAGAGAACGAACCCGACTGCGATTCATATTTTTTTTTAAGGATAAATTGTATTGGGACATTTCATCAAAATTATCTCGAACATTGATTGGGAAACAAAATAGGAATTTGACTTCGCCGGGGTAGTTGGATCGGTGATTTCATCTTGGATAGAAACATGCATAGAATCTTTTGAGGGTTGACCCCCTATATATATATATATATATATATATATATACTACTTTAAAGGAAATACGGACTGATAATATCTCTGCAAAAATGAGAGTTCATTTCTTTTTCCGCCGATCAAGTTAATTTGAAGCTATTCATACGGTTGTTTCAAAAAAGGGAAAAAAAAAAAAAGCAATCGAACACAATAATAAAAAAACAAGAAAATATATTGGACACTCGGATTTACGCGATCCGATTGGCGACACATACTCCATGAGGAGCAGCACATGATTCACCATTAATCAAGCGACAAAACGAAAATTACAACTACACTTGAGTCACTAAAATACTGTCACTTCTTTATAGTCCTCACAATTCATCGCGAGACAACTCGATGACAGAATTCACATAATTTTCCACAAGATTTACTAACTTGATCACCAAAAGCTCCTTTTGGATGAAATTTAAAAGGAGAAAATGCTCAAGCCACGTATTAATTTTCACCGAAAATTTTTTGCCGGAGGTACCAACCGATCCTTTTGTCTCCGACTTAGTATTAAAGTAATCCGTTTGAAATTTTTTGCACTAAAGTAATCTTCATACACAACTATGACACTAAAAGTGTACTTTTGCCGGGGTAAAAGTGAACATGAAATTTGCCTGTTGGAAAACTTCGACGTGTGTTTAAACCGGGGAGAAACGTAGAAAAGTAGCTTCTCCAATAATCATATGATCTTCTTGAATAATTATATGATCTTCTTGAATGGAGATTAGTGTTTTAAAATTGCTCCATCTAATGCTTTTCTTCCACCATCCCCTTTTGATGCACAGGGGTTTACGGTTTTTGGTGGTAGGTCAATTTTTAAGGTTTTAGTGATGAACAAAAAAATTGCGTATTTGTGTTACCATGGGCACCGCTTTCGTGGTTTTTTATTTTTATTTTTTTGGTGTTTTCTTCAAATAAATAAAAATGGATACGTGTCGAAACACGACATATAATTGCATAAGATATACAAAAACACGAAATCTTCATAATAGATATCAAGTTAATTGCAATTACATGTACTAACGATGTCGTCTTCCTACATGACCTCCTGTTCTGCAATAAGGTTGTCTCCGTTGATTAGGAAGCCTAGTGTCATACCGACGAGAACGAGGGTCCGACCGAGTAGGATGTCTCGATGACGAAGGCATATCTTGTGAAAATATGTCATACCCTTCTGTAGGAGGGACTGGATAAGAATGAGAGAAATCGGGTCCATACTCTGAAGGAGAACTAGCCGGAGTCTGCAGATGTTGATCATCAAATGTTCCGGCGAACCGGGTGAACCCCGCATCGAAATGTTGGCTGAACCCCGGAGTGAACTCGGGAGCAAAATCCGTTGTATGATATTCCATGGAATACGGGACGACATCATCATATGTATGAGCTCGAGGACTTCTCCGGGTCGGGTGAACAGTCTCGGGGGGGTCATCCTCCTCGTCCGGCCCAACGGGTGTTGCCGTAGTTGCTGGTTGAGGTGCTGGCATCATTGTTAGCCGCCGTTCCTCATTCCGGGCATATAACATTGCCCTAGCTATCGTCCTTACTTTTTCCCAAGCCTAAGGAGATGGACCGACCGAATCCATGATATGTACGATCCGCTCAACCCCGTCACCCTAGTAATGATATTAAAATTAACAAAAGTTATCAATATATCAATAATTTATGTTACTTAAAATAAGTAGTGAAATAAATTGAAATTAAAATGCACGAACCGTTGAACCCATTGCAGCTCCCACAACAGAAATCCACTTCCTTGTATGTCGACGGAACCACTCTATATATCCGGAATGAAAGTGGAGTGTTTCCGTTGAATGTCTACCCCGCACTATACATTCGGCACGTCTGTTCCACAAATCGATCCACCGTCTATGCTTATTCTCCTAATCGCTCTTGGGTGGCGTGTTATCAAGACCATGCAAGGCACTATGATCGTGAGGATTCTTAGGTATTGGCTGCTGCAACCGAAACTGCCGAAGTACACGGTCTGGATAGTGCCACTCAACTATCCAGTGACAGATGAGTGGGACTTTCGCCCTCCAATAGTTTTGTCCGTGAAAGCAATAATCTGGTACATCTTCTTCAATTTCGTCATACGGCTCCCAAATAATCTGTTATCGTAATGAAATATATCAAATTACACCAAAGCTAAATTTAAAGATTAACATTATATTAAACCCACTCGTTGCTATCATTACTTACATCATCGGTCCCCATTCGATCAAATTGGTAGCGCAGATGTGTCACAAGATGCGTGGGGACGTCGCTTGTAGTTCGGCCTCGACTCAAGCTGCAGAAACATACAACTTTAGATTTCATGTACTATACGCGCTGCAAAAAAATTAATGACGCACGAAATGAAAAAAGGCAATACATGACATACCGACTACCGAAAGGTGCATCCGGGAAAGGAGCAAAGGGAAGTCGACCGGGGAGACACATTTGAAACGCTCCCACGCCCAAATCTGGAGTACATGTAGGGCACCGCCCATTTGTCTCGCGTTTGGATTGGTTGCACGGCATAGCTCCCGATACAACCATGCTAGTGCTCTTGAACCCCAACTGTACTGTGTAGGGGCCTCGATGTTCGTTAATAGTGGGAGAAATAGCAAACTAACTCGAGCACCCGATTTGTCCGCGAAAATATATCCTCCAATCAAAGCGAAGAACGAATGCCCTAGCATGATATAGTACAGGTGTCCTCATCGGCATCTTCTCGAAGATGGTGAAAGTTTTCACTCAACCATCTTAAATTTATTTGTGTGCCGCGCAGTTGAGGTGGCCGAGCACCAAGCAAATGATCACAGAGATTGCCCCAATTCCAATCGGTAGGGGCAGTAACAGCAAGTCCCTCGATAGGAAGCCCTGTAATCATCGCAATATCCTGCGGCGTGATCGTAACTTCACCTTCCGGCATATGAAAGGTATGGGTCTCGGGCCTCCATCGCTCGACCAATGCTGTAATCAAATGCCAATCAAGCTGGACAAACCCCATTTTATAAACACCGTAAAATCCCGAATCTTGCGGATAAGGGAGTATTCATGGATCAAGTTCACCTACGTGTTGCGCCGCTCTTTGACATCTAAGAACCGCAGATTGCGGTATCTCGCAAAATTGTCACATCAACTATTAGTGACTATTTTCATAATGTCGTGACAAATGACAAGTTAACATGCTAAATTCCGCAATTACCTCGGTGTCCCATAAAACTTGTGATCCGTGTCGCGCCCGTCCACTAAGTAGTGAATCATTCTCGGCCCCGGTCGAATGTGACTCCTCCGTGCCATTTCAACGAAATTGTGAAGAATGCTAAAATTTCGTAAATCTCGTAAGTAATCGAGGAAGAGCACGAGAGTTGAGTAATCAATCGAAGAAATATAGTCGATGATGAGAAATGAGAGCACTCGCCTCTACTTAAAAAAGCAGAGCCGAAGGACACTCTGCAACGCCCGTGAAGGCGCCGCGGACGCCCCCCATGGCTGCAAAATCATTATTGGCGCCTGCAGCTCATGTGGAGGGGCAACCCACTCCATAGGGTTGCAGCCTGGGGGGCCCTCCCCCTACCTCTGCAGCGCCATAATGGCGCCGCAGGGGAGGGGGGAGGCCGGGCCCCCCCTCCCCCACGCCGCAAAGATGGCGTTGCAGCCTAGGGGGCCCTCCCCACTCAGCGGTGACCGCCGCGTGGTGTTGCAGCGTGGAGGAGGGGGGGCTCGGCCTCCCCTTCCCCTGCAGCGCCATTATGGCGCTGCAGAGGTAGGGGGAGGGCCCCCTAGGCTGCAGCATGGCGCTGCAGCCTTAGGGAGTGGGGGAGGCCCCCCCTTTCGGCGCCATAATGGCGCTGGAAATGGGGGGCCCTCCCCTGCGCCATTATTGTGGCCGTAGGGAGGGGTGCCTCCCACCCCCTATTTTTACAACGTCATTATGGTGTTATTGCCGTCCTACCTCCTTCACGGGTGCTACAACCTCTCTTCGACCGTGTTTAAAGCATAGCTAAAGCTCCCCTCTCTCTTACTCTCGCATTCTCATATCACTCTTGCGCTTTCCCTCTCTCGTGTTCCAACTCTCGCACTTCCTC
Organism: Rhodamnia argentea; assembly: GCF_020921035.1. Lineage (NCBI taxonomy): Eukaryota > Viridiplantae > Streptophyta > Magnoliopsida > Myrtales > Myrtaceae > Rhodamnia > Rhodamnia argentea. The sequence goes on along the minus strand of NC_063157.1, from coordinate 18,282,338 downwards.
TATTTCACACTAACACCCTCTCGCTTGCCCGGGCTCAGAAATTGTTGCCCTCTCTGTTGCTTCAGTAAGTGTATATTACAGTGTGTGTTTTTTATATTTTTTATTAATATCTACGTCATATTGAAATTAATTTCTGAAATTTTTTTCCCCAGAAGTTGTGATTTTGTCCCAAGCCAACGTTGTTGCTCGGTGCATTGTCTTGGGAGTTAAGAAATATTCATTCAGCACGTGCTCTCCATCGATATTTCGAGGTTAATTTTGTTGTACCTATTTTTTACAGTTTCTGAAGTATAGATTTATTTTTTTGGATTGTTATTTATACGTGAAATAATTACAATATTTAAAATTCATTGAATTTTAATTTTGTAAACATTTCTTTAGCAGAATTTTTATAGCTATAGAAGGATGTTTATTTCATTTGATATATTGGTTGTTGTAATGTTTCGTAAAATGTAGCCGCCAAATAATTTATAATTTCTTTAGCAGAATGGCGTCTACATCTGTTGCGATTTTGCATTGGGGAGGTAGAATAGTGCAAAAAGATTATGGAGCTAATTACGAAGGCGGAGAATCCACCTGGTTCGCGTTTGCAAACATATGGACATTAGATGCATTACGTGCTACGATTGAGAGCGCGTTGAATATTACCGGAAATCAGTATATTCATAGCATCATCTATAGATGCCCAAATGTCACACAAGGGTTTGTCGTGTATGATATAATGGACGTGCGTGATGATAATATCGTTCGGATGATCCAGCAATTTGCCAATCAGATCGCTGGAATGGGGTTTCTAGTGTTTTATGTCATTGTAGATGAACACCAGGTGATACATGATTATCATACTGGGGAAGGGTCCAATGTTTGTGAAGAAGAAGAAGAACAAGAAGGAGCAGAAGAAGAAGAACAAGAAGGAGAAGAAGAAGAACAAGAAGGAGCAGAAGAACAAGAACAAGAAGGAGCGGAAGAAGAAGAACAAGCGGGACAAGATGTCTTGCGTGCGTAATCGACCGGGTGAGTCCGATGATAATAACGATAATAATGATGATGATGGTGATAATGATGATAATGACCATGATGAGGCTAGCGATGAAGACGATGATAGTTGGATGGACAGTGATGATAGTGATGCCGAAGCCGTTGAATCTGACAATATGAAGAGTTACTATAACACGCAAGATAGTAACCCCATTCAGCCATTGGTACATCCACCGCCCTACTCGGAGATCGACTTTGATATGATGCAAGACGATACAAGAGTAAAGCCGGGCGGTACGGTATTTGATCCGTCGAAAGAATTTGCTGTTGGGCAGCTTTTTCCATCACGGGATGCGGTACGGATAGCTGCCAAGGAGTACTCAATGAGAAGAAATCATAGGTTTTGCTATGATACCACGAAGAAGAGAGAATATGTCATCAAGTGTGGTAATCCGAATGGACCATGTGGCCGGAGGCTCCGCGCGATCACAAAAGTGGGTGGCATGTTTTGGAAAATAAGTAAGTATAATGACCCATATACATGCAGTAATATACATGCATTTGCAGATCATCCGCACCTCGATCAAATGTACATATGCAGCTTCATCCAACAAATGGTCTCCGCCCAACCAGATATCAAAATCAAGGCGATCATGGCGGAGATTCAAGACAAGCTTAACTTCCAACCTACTTACCGTAAAACTGGGAAGGTCAAACAATTGGCGATTGCCAAAGAATTTGGCGGATGGGATGAGTCATATGGTAAGTTGAGGAGGTACATGAACGCAATGATGAAAGAGAATCCAGGTTCTCATTTCGTGATCGAGGAACGCATGGCTGAGGATGAGAGCCGCACGGTTTTCGACCGCATGTTTTGGACTTTTAGGCAAACAATTGAAGGTTTCAAAAGTTGTCGGCCTGTTATATTTGTCGACGGTACTTTCTTGTATGGAAAATACCAAGGAACGCTCCTTTGTGCGGCCTCACTTGATGGGAATAATCATAATTTTCCATTGGCATTTGTTGTGGTTGATAGGGAAAATGTTGACAACTGGCGGTGGTTTATGAATATGTTGCGGAGATATGTCATCAGAAGGGATGATATTTGTGTGATATCAGACAGACATATTGGGATTCAACAAGCAATGCAGACAAGACGGTGGCGTCCTCCATATGCCCACCATAAATATTGCATTCTTCATATTGTCAGCAACTACAAAAAATATTTCAAAAATGCCGACGGGATAAAACTTGTTCAAATGGCAGGTAAATGTTAAATTTTGTGAATTCCCACCTCAAAACTTTTTACAAAATTTTACTATAATGTACTTTACCGATTATTGTTGTAATGTGCAGCTTACGCGAATCAACGACGGAAGTTCGATTTCATCATGAGCCGAATTAGGGAGGTCGATCAACCCACAAACGAATGGTGTGATCGATTCCAAGGGAGAAATGGACAAAGGCTTATGATGGAGGGAAGAGATATGGGTCGATGACCACAAATTTGGTTGAATCGGTCAACGGGATGCTGAAACCCGTTCGTGGTTTGCCAATAACAGCCATGGTGGAAAAGATATTCTACCGCTTGTCTCATTATTTTGACACGAGGAGAACGATGTACACGATGCGAAGGCCAACCAATGGCAATTTACGCAAATTGCGGGTGAAACGCTCCACAAAAATAGCGAAAAGGCAAAGAGGCATCGGGTAAGATGTTTTGACTCGAAAGAGGGATTTACGAAGTGAAAACCGCACGTGATAGAACTAGAGGATCCGGGGCAACAAATACAAAGTGCATCTACACGAGCGAACATGCACATGTGGGAAATTTGAACAGCTTGAAAATTCCTTGTTCCCACGTAATTGCAGTATGCCAACTACATGCAATTGATTACACTCGGGTTCGTAGATGAATGCTATATGTTGGACAAAACCCTTCAAGGCTATCGGTACATGTTTCATCCGTTAGGGCATCATGACTACTCGGGATAAAGCTAATGAGTTGCCATTAGTTCCGCATCCAAGGCGTATTAGGAAGAAAGGAAGGCCTCGTGCATCTCGGATACGTAATGAGATGGACCCGGAGAACCCCCGAAAGCAGAGCGATTCGCGTAACCATTGCACGAACCGTGGGAAATCAGGGCACAACAGCAAACATGTGCGCACGTATCGGCCTGGGATTAGATGCCGCTTGTGCCAATTATGTAAAATAGTTTGTCCGACACTTTTGTAATGTTATAATACCGCTCAACGATCATATTTATTACGTTCATTTTTTTAGTTGATTTTTATATTACATGTGTAATTTTTTTTGTGACATTACCATATCTCAATTGCGCGATATTTCATCATTTATGTGTACATATAATTACTTAATTAATCTACGGCCAATAGTTTCCTACTTTGTGCACATATAATTACTACATGTAATTGCACACATACACGTCGTCGGAGTATCCCTTCCCACCTCGTATGGAGCCAAAAAACTTGGGCATCATGGACTTTTCAAATGCAAAAAGAGAATAATTCAAACTAAATTAATCAAACCCGTGAATGGCGCTGCAACGCCCCCGTGCGCAGACGCAATGGAAGCTACGTTTGCACACAATAAGGTGTAGGGCGAGCCTCCCATAAGTGCTGCAGTGCCATTATTGGCACCGCAACGTACGCTTTTTTTCTTTATTTTTTTCATGTAAGCCATTATTGGCACTTAGTACTCTGGTTGAGGGAGGCCCCCAACCAAGTACTCTGCCTGTGCCAATAATGTAACATGACCTCTCCCTCTCACTCTCTCTCTCTCTCACTCTCTCAAATTTGAAGTGACATGACCTCTCACTCTCACTCTCTCTCACTCTCTCTCTCTCTCTCTCTCTCGCCCGTATTTGGGGAGGCCCCCCGCCGCGGCGCCCGTGCACCCGTGGGGGTGTTTGCGGGGGGCCCGCTCGGGCGCTCATACTGCCGAGCGGGCCCCTGCAAAGACCCCCACTGTCTGCAGGCGCCACGGCGGGGGGCCTCCCCAAATCTCGCAAAGATAAAGTGGACGGGAAGGAATTCAAAGTTGGAGCGCAAAAACAAAGTTAGTCCCAGCTTATTTTTCTCTCATTCTTAAGTGCTTCGTGAAAAAAGGAAGGACAGGATGGATTCTCTCGTCCAACAAGACCGACCCGCCGAGCGTGGCGAAGTACCCCTCCCGCCACGGCCAGGACGGGGATTCTACGTTCGTGGCGTTGAATCCAACGAAGGAAATGGTACGCATACTCCGGCCGTCCTAGACTTTTCGTCGTTAATTTCTCGTAAAGGTTCATTCATTATCGCTTTTTTTCACAACCATCACAATTTTGGTTTCCATTTTGTGAGAATTAGGTTGATCGGTTTTAAAGGCCGTACATTTTTAAATGCCTAAAAATCCAAATAAGGTTTGAGGTATACCCCGATTTTATGTTCGTGCAGGCGATTGTCCCGCTCCAATGCGGAGATACCGGTTTTGAGGAGACTTTGATCTACTAGTAACGACCGTAAGGAATACGCTGTCCACCGGTAAGTTCGCCCCTCACACCCTCTATAATTACATCACATAATGATACATGTGCATTCTCGTATGCATGCATGCAAGAGAATGTTTGCTTGTTAAAAATTTGGAATGTCGGCCTCATTTTTTTTTATCTCGTTTTTCGCTATTGCCTAGAGACCGTAGTTTTCCATGGGGACGTTCTTTGGTTCTGCGAGGATTGTCAACCCGAGATTGGAAAACCCGACACAAATGGGGAAGGCTTTACTCCCACGGGGCAGAAGAAGAAGAAGAGGAGGACTAAGAGCCAGAAGTGGACGAGGGTGAAGAATGGAAGAAATAAGAAAATGCTCAAACCATGAGCATAAAAGGGATGAGGAAAGAGACGACCTCAATAGCCCCAAATCATTATTGTCTATCTACCTCGGGACTTTTCTTGTCCCCGCTTTCATATATTCCAACCATCAACTGAAAGCATTTCTCTAACAATTTCTCTAACAACATCTATTTTGTTCTACCCACCCTACGCTTTCTAATCAATTTTAAGTGGGAAGAAGAGCGGTTCTAGTCGTTCGCGGTCACTAATCTCCTCAAGATTCTTCCTAAAACGTAGCAAACATCGTATTCGAATCCATCTTATATCGCTCCACACCCCGATCCGTTGTTTAATACGAGATTACTCCAATCCACGTAAGCTAGACAATGACTTGAACCCTAATGAGCTTTATGGTCTACTCAAAAAGTCAACATCGGCTCGCGAAATTTGCCTCTTTCCAAGTACTAAAATGAACTTCGACTAACCCCCCAAAAAGATAAAAGACTGCCTTAATGTCCTTTCTATGTAAATTAATCTCTTCAATATCATGTACATTGAACTTTTCAGTTTGTTCACCAGCCATGTTTTTTTTGCTCCACTTACACAAGAAAGCACTTCGGTAACTATTGATTGACAAAACATGATTAAAATAAAATAAAAAAATTGCAAATTGCATGTTCCGAAGAAGCCATTCTTTGAATAGCCTAAGAGGCATCTTAGTTTCTGCACCATCTTTGATTTTCATGCATAGTCAAAAGCCAATCGTCTTGATGACCTTTTTTTTTCTTTTTCCTTTTTTTTTGGGTAATCCTTTGCTTGGTTTCTCGGAGGCTCGTGCAAGTGATGAGAGTCTCATTCGACAAGAGAATGCCTTTTTATTTTTTTATTTTTTGCGCCCCTCCTCATTCAAACATGAGGCATGAATATCATATGCTTTCGTGTGATATCGGTGGCTACATACACATACATAATTATAAGAATTCTCGCGACGCGCAAAAATCGCTATCCCCTTAATCCACGGGTTGTTAAATTAGCCGATTGCTTATGAGACTTCTTAGTTTGTCGCGTGATTTTTTTTTTGTTCGGATGAATTCAAGCTTCATCCCTAGCTAAGAGTTTGGTTCCCTAAGATTAGTCAATTACACGTGAATTTTCGTAATCACCTAGCCCTTTGGAGTGCCAGGATACCCCCGACCCACCCAAATGCATGCACATACGAAAATTACCTTTTTGCCCATTTAGCTTCCATCATTCACATATCAACCCAAGCTCACTTCTCGGGAATGACCCCCTTTTCGTCTTTTTACTCTCGAATCATTCCCTCTCGTCGTAGAGACGTTTTCCGTAAACAGGGGGATATTTCCATATCATCCACTGTCAAGACAATTGCACCCCCTAAAATTTGTCCCAAAGCACCAACGTATGTTACGTTGCGTGTCCAATGTGTGGGGTGGGGTGGGGTGGGGTGGGTGCGGGGCGGATTGGGCACCCGCTCGGCACCAAAAATGCCGAAGGCGGCCGTTCGGCATCCATAATGCCGAGCGGGAGCCGCTCGGCATTTTTGGTGCCGCGCGCTCCCGCTCGGCATTTTTGGTGCCGAGCGGGTGGCGGGCCAGAACTGCGCCCGCCGCTCGGCGGTGTGATTGCCGATCCGGGTGTCGCTCGGCATTATGACCGCCGAGCGACACCTGATTTGGTAAATAAAAAAAGTCAACACCCGATTTGGTATTTACTTTGTTTTGTCCACCTGGTTTGGAAAAAAGCCCATTTCCACACCAGTGGGGGCACAACTGCTAGCTTATGCAACGTCTACAAGAGTATTGAGAATCTCGGTGAAATATATTTAAAAACTAACCAGAAAGAGACTCTGTTGAAGCCCAAGTTACCGAGCAAGGGTCCAGAGCTTCCCTTGTTATTACTTGAAGCTTCAACTTCCCCACCAACTGACTACTACAAGTGCCCTTTCAGCTGTAACTCAGTCACCGATGCCCCCTCGGCAAGATGCCCACAGTGCGGTAACACTATGAGTACCAAACTTTCATGGGTTGTTGGGCCAACTGTGTCATCCTCGTCCGAGACGTCCGGCGGTGAGGGTGGTTATGTGAAAGGGGTTGTGACATACATGGTGATGGATGATCCGGTCGTGAAGCCTATGTCCACCATTTCTTGTGTTACTCTCATCAACAAGTTCAATGTGCAGGAACTTGGGGATGTTGAAGAGAAGGTGGTAGATTTTGGGATGGATGAGGTAAGGCCTGCAACCCCTTTCTAATATCCTATGTCTTTTTTTTTCGTTTCCAGGCTTAAATTGGAGGATTATTGAATAACACGTAGGAGCGATGTTAGTGAAAATTGGAGGATCATTGAATACACGTAGAAGCGATGTTAGTTAGAGCATTTCTAATGATAGTTAAGAGATTTCAGTGAGCCATTGCTGGGATATGGATGGTAGTAGTGTTGCCATTGACTCTATATGTCAGATTTATGCATTCCAACTTGCGCTACGAGTCTCTCTTCTCATACGTGCCGCTGCTAACATTGCAAAAAAGGTTTAGTGATATTCTACCCCTACACAAACAAGGGGTTGGGCTTAGAAAAAGAACAAGATCCATCGTTTGATAAAATCACATCTTCATGACAAGGATGATAATTCATAGTTAAGGAATAGTGTGCATCAAAGACTTTTCCTAAATAAGTCTTCACGACTTGTTAGTGTCTTAAGTTAAAGATAGCCGATAAGGTCCGGATTGTTACTAATCGAATTTGAGGACTCAATTCTCCATCCTATTTTAGCACCGTGACAATTCATTACCCATGGCTGCGAAATGTTCAGTGAAAGCTTCGATACTCCCGTTATCCGGTTTGTAGGCCATAAAGCTGTTGAATGCTTCTTTGCACTCCAAGAAGGTGTTCACGACATATTCTTCAAGAAGAAGGAAGCATCTCGCGTGATGATCCATTTCAAGATAACGCTTCTTCTATTTCTCTATTAACGGCTTTATCTATTTTATTTCCATTTGCGTGAGATTTCGGCGAGTCCACTGATTCCAATTGTAGTAGTACGGTTGCCAATTACGCTTTTTCTTTCGGATATTATCAGCGTGTGGTGCTTTGGTTTATGAGAATGTCATCTTTAAATGTGTCTATCCTTTGTCAAGCTGCAATGGTTGTGTTTGTTGTATTATAACGCTCGGAAACTAATCAGGATCTTGCAAATAAGTCAATGCGAAAGCATAGAGAAATAATAAAAAATGATAAAGGACACCGTAGATTAAGTGGTTCGGTCCGAATATCGGTACATTTATCCACGGGAGAGCCAGCACGAAGAATACACTATAATCGGATAATCGGAATTACAATCGCTCAATACGCTCGTGTTTCCCGCACCTAGATTATACCCAAACCGTAAGTGTTTACAAATAAAATAACTCACAAGTGGATATAATAAACTCACGAAGCACAAAATCTCTCCGCGTGTTCAAGCCCAAGCACCGGCTTGCGCACGGCCAAAAAAACCGAACGTCCCTTGCTTTCTTTCTCACGCGGCTTTTCTCTGCTTCTTCTTCTCGTGCAGTGCCATCCTCTTCTTCTTGTGAAATTCTCTATGCGACAATAAGAAGAGAAAAGAATACAAGCGTATAGGTCCCTCTCTTTTTATCAAACCCTTGTTGACCGACCATTGCATAAGAAAGAAGTCATGTGCACTTCTTTCTTTTCTCTCAGATGAGGACTTGCTTTTTTTTTATTTAGACTAGGACCCACCACAAATCTTTTCTGTTGAAGACATAAGAAAGAAGTCATGTGCACTTCTTTCTTTTCTCTCGAATGAGGACTTGCTTTTTTTTATTCCCACCACAAATCTTTTCCGTTGAAGACATATACCCCAAAACTAAAACTTGGTCAATGGTCAAACTTAGAGATCAATATCTCCTTTTAAACCGAATCCAAATTCTCACCGTATACATATATGTATATATATGCCTCTAAAAGAAATTCTAATTAGTTGGGTCTCGTATATGAACTCAAACTCGAGACATAATATAACAATTCTCCACCTTAGCTCGATGTTTGAAACCAAGTTAATAGTGCTCATCATCCACACTACTCTCCTATCATCTCGAAAATCGATTACTCTCTACATACGCCAATAGTGCTCAAGCAAAGCTTGAGCTTCGCCAAAGGAACATGCTTAGTCATCATGTCTGCTGGGTTCTCTATTGTAGCAATCTTGTTTACGACAACCTTACCCTTCGCTAAGACATCTCGGATGAAAGTGGTACCTAATATCGATATGCTTCATTTGCTCGTGATAAGCCGGATGATATGCCAAATAAATCGCACCTTGGTTATCACAATGTATGTCAATATTTTTCTGTTCTAACCCAAAGTCCAAGAGCAAACCTTGTAACTATATCGCCTCTTTCGCTATAAAGGTCAATGCCATGTACTCCGCCTCAGCCGACGATAGGGCTACGTAGTCCCGTAAGGACGCCTTCCAACTAATTGCACCACCCGCAAGCATAAATACGTACCACGCTAAAGACCCGTACTCATCCAAGTCACATGCATGATCGGAATCCACAAAACTAGTGGTCGCACCGCCATTATTGTCCCTCCGGTATACTATACCAACGTCTGTTGTTCCCTTCAAATATCTAAGCATTCATTTCACAGCTTCCCAATGAGTTTTACCTGAACGCTTCATATAACGACGAACTACACTGATCGCTTGTGAAATATCGGGCCTAGTGCATACCATAGCATACATAATACAACCCACGGTACTAGAATAAGGAACACAAAACATATGTTCCTCCTCCTCCTTAGTCTGCGGTGATAACTTAGTTGAAAGTTTAAAGTGCTTCGCTAATGGTGTACTCACGCATTTCACTGACTACATATTAAAACGTGCTACAATTTTCTCAATATACTTCTTTTGAGACAAACGTAATAATCCTGCAGTCTTGTCAAGCAAAATATTCATACCCAATATTTTCTTTGCAGCACCTAAATTTTTCATCTCAAACTCAGCACTCAACTCGCTCTTCAGCATATAAATATCGGACATATTTTCCATTGCTATCAACATATCATCTACGTATAACAGCAAATATATCAAAGACCCATCCTCCAATCTCCTAAAATAAACACAACTATCCATTTGACTTTTCGAATAGTCCTAATTAGCCATAAAAGCGTCAAAATGTTTATACCACTGCCTGGGAGATTATTTCAGCCCATATAATGATTTCTTTAACAAGCAAACACGGTCTTCCTTACCCGGAATAGCAAATCTATCTAGGTGCCTCATGTAAATCTGCTTTTCCAACTCATCATGAAGAAACGACATTTTCACATCAAGTCGTTCCAACTCGAGATCTTGTGCAGCAACTAAGGCAAGTAAAACACGAATAGAAGTATGCCTTACCACAGGAGAAAACACCTCATTGTAGTTAATGCCCTATCGTTGGGTATATCTCTTCACAAAAAGTCTCGCCTTATACATCCCCGCCTCGACACCAGGAATGCCCTCTTTCCGTTTGTAAACCCATTTACTTCCGACAATCTTTTGGCTCTTGGTTACTTTAACTAGCTCCCATGTCTAATTTCGATAGAGTGATTCCATTTCTTCACTCATAGCCCATAGCCACCGCAACAACTCAGAACTAGCCATCGCCTCAGAGTAAGATGAAGGCACATCTGTCCCCACCTCGTCTCCTACAATCAAAGCATAAACAATATCCGTATAACCATAATGTACCGGTGGTTTAATTTGTCTTCTCTGTCTATCTGCGGTTATGCTATCCTGCAGCTATACAGGTTGTTCACTATCACCGATTTCGGGAACCGCGGCCTCATCTGTAGCCTCAACATCTGTAACCTCTAAGGTCTTCTGAGTCTCCACCTGAAGCTCCACCTCGCTATTGACATTATGATCCGTCCGCTCTGCTGGTTGTGTCTCGTAATTCCTCTGTTGAAGCATTGTAGTCTTGTCGAAGATCACATCTCTATCGATTAGAAAATTGGGTGATCTAGGATCGATGCACCACAACTGGTAGGCTTTCACCCCATGTGGATAACCTAGAAATATGCATTTCTCCGACCTCGGCTCAAGCTTAACATCACTTGCATGAGCATATGCAGGACATCCGAATACTTGTAATCCGGAATAATCAACGAGTTTCTCCGACCATACTTCCTCCGGAGTCTTCCACTCGAGAGCAGATGATGGAGATCGATTAATCGTGTAACATGCCATGTTCACTACTTCGGCCCAAAATTCCTTGCCTATTCCAGCATGCGAAAGCATGCTCCGAGCCCGCTCAAGTAAAGTTCCGTTCTTCCATTTTGACACGCCATTCTGTTGTGGTGTCCCAGGTCATGTGCGGTGTCTCACAATCCCTTCTCTCTCATAGAACTCGGTGAAATCTTTACCATAGAACTCCATGCCGTTATCGATTTTCAAGCACTTGATATGTTTATCCGACTTCTTCTCAATCTATGCCTTAAATTTCTTGAACCGATCAAACACATCGGATTTGTTCTTCAGAAAGTATACTCATACCTTCCTGGAATAGTCGTCGATAAATGTTAGCATATAACGAGCACCTCCTTTCGAAGGAACTGGAGAAGGGCCCTGGACATCCGAATGAATATATTCTACTGGTTGTTTGGTCGAACGAATACCTGCAGCAAACATAATCATGTGCTACTTCCTAAAGATGCAGTGCTCATATAAGTCTAACTTACTTGTCTTCTGACCCTTTAACAATCCTCTATCACTCAGCATTGTCATATCTACCTCACTTATGTGCCCTAGACATATATGCCATAAACAAGTTAAATCAGAATTTGACTCACCCGATGTAACTGCAGCATCACCTGTCACGATCTCTCCTAGTAGATGATAGAGAGAACTTACTTTCTTTCCTTTCATCATTGTCATGGCACCTCGAGATATCTTCGCTACTCCATCTTTAGCGGTGTACTTACACCCGATGTCATCGAGTGTCCCCGGAGAAATAAGGTTTTTCTTGAGCTTCGGTACATGCCTCACGTCCGTCAATGTGCACACTACACCATCATGCATCCGAATTCAAGTTGTCCATATCCCCACAATCTTACAGGCTGCGTTATTCCCCAATAGAACTCTACCACCATATGCAATCCGGTAAGTAGTAAACCGGTTACTATGGGGCGTCATATGATAAGAGCACCCCGAATCTAGCACCCATTTGTCTCCTAACGAACCTATAATCACACATAAAACAGCCTATACATCACTAGTGCTCTCCTCAAGAATATTCGTCACACTGGTTTCCGCTTATCACTTCTGTTTCTCAACTTTGGACAATCTCTCATAATATGCCTCTCCTTGTGACACTCAAAACACTTCACGCGTCCCTTAGACTTTCTATGGCGTGACTTAGATCTGCTTTTACCTCTACTACTACTGGACCTTTGATGTTGCTCTCTACTCCGAATCATTGGTCCTTGCGCTACATCCTGCACTAGACTGTCATATCACAACTTTCTCTGCCACTCTTTAGAAAATAAGGCGGACTTTACCTCTTCCGAAGTAATCGTAGTACCCCCCGCAATAGTGAATTAGTAAAGTGCTCTCATGACTCCGGTAAAGAAGCCAACAACATCATGCCCTGCTCTTATCATCAAGTGTCTTATCGACGTTCTTCAAATCCATCATGAGTTTATTAAATTCATCTAGAGAGGTTTCGATAGACGTACCTTCAGTATATCCGAACTGGAACATCCTCTTCAACATATATAAGCAATTGTTCGAACCCTTCATTACATAGAGTGCCTAAAGTTTTGCTCATAATGCTGCGGTATCCTTCTCCTTGCCTACCTCTATTAACACTTCATCCGATAAATTCAACAAGATTAAACTTCTAACTTTCCTCATTACCACATCCTTTTCAACATTTGTCATCGTTTCGGGCAACTCATACCCGCCCTCCAATGCTTCCGCTAAACCTTGAGTTCTCAATAGCGCCTCTATCTTGAGGCTTCATAACCCAAAGTTGTTCCTCCCGTTAAACTTCTCAATTTCAGATTTTACTCCGGACATAATTGCAATCACGTAACATCCAGATAATAATCAGACAAGCAAAAGTCCCATATCACAATCCAGAATATCCGAACCTAGTGCTATGATACCAATTGGTGTATTATAACGCGCGGAAACTAACTAGGATCTTGCAAATAAGTCAATGCCAAAGCATAGAGAAATAACAAAGAACGATAAAGGACACCGGAGATTACGTGGTTCGGTCCGAATATCGGTACTTACATCCATAGAAAAGCCAACACGAAGAATTCACTATAATTGGGGAATCAGAATTACAATCACTCAATACGCTCGTATTTCCCGCACCTAGATTATACCCAAACCCTAAGTGTTTACAAATAAAATAACTCACAAGTGGATATAATAAACTCACGAAGCACAAAATCTCTCTGCGTGTTCAAGCCCAAGCAACAGCTCGCGCATGGCCAAAAAACCAGAACTTCCCTTGCTTTCTTTCTCGCGCGGCTTTTCTTTGCTTGTTCTTCTCTTGCAGCGCCATCCTCTTCTTCTTGTGAAATTCTCTGTGCGACAATAAGAAGAGAAAAGAATACAAGCGTGTGGGTCCCTCTCTCTTTATCAAACCCTTGTTGACCGACCATTGCACAAGAAAGAAGTCATGTGCACTTCTTTCTTTTCTCTCAGATGAGGACTTGCTTTTTTTTTTTTTTTAGACTAGGACCCACCACAAATCTTTTCTGTTGAAGACATATAACCCAAAACTAAAACTTGGTCAATGGTCAAACGTGGAGATCAATATCTCCTTTTCAATCGAACCCAAATTCTCGCCGTATACATATATATATATATATATATATGCCTCTAAAAGAAATTCTAATTAGTTGGGTCTCATATGTGAACTCAAACTCGAGACATAATAGAACAGTGTTTATGGTTGGATCCACAGGTTGCACAAAATTGGGAAATTAATGGTCGGTTTACTCCATTCTGAAATATGACAAAAAAAAAAGAAAAAAAAGAAAAAACTCCATTCTGTCAAGGGTGAAAACGTTCTATAATTCAGCGGTAATATCACTTGGATCTTTCTTGGATTGTGATTAATCCTCATTGGCAAACTACATAAAGTAAAAGTTAAATCGATTGTTTATGTGCGAGCCTTAACTTTTATGGTCATTTTATTGTTCATATATATGTAAATATGTGTGTGTTCTAAGTAGATAAATGATGAAAGATCTATGGCAGGTAAAAATTCTATTTTGTTCTCAAATCTCTTTTTATGAGCTTAAGTTTTATTACATGGTATTTCTTATCTTTAACCAGAGAATTATTAATGAGCCTCATCGAGAGTGATAAGAATCATCGTGGTTTTATTACTATAATTAATTATCAACAAAATAACTAAAGTGAATGAATTCGCATCAATTGTAGCTACGATTTTTACCAAAAAAAAAAAAAAACTAAGGGTCGCGACATGTTCTCAAGTAACAAATTCTAATAAACACAAAAAGTTTATAAAAGAAAAAAAATCTAGTTAAAAATTCCCTTATCGCGCATTTCTAAAAATAAATGTATGAGAACTTTTATTTGTATATATATTCCCAAAAGAGAATTTTTAATTACTACAAAAAGTTTATAAAGGTAAAGGTAAGTGCTTACATTGCGCACAAAAATAGAAGTTGAGAAATATGTTTCATGGCTGTTGATTTTAGGACTATGATAAGTTGTGAGAATTTGTAATCATTGCAAAAAGTTTATATAAGAGAAAAGTGGGTTTAAAAGTTTGTGTTACTTGATTGCACATAAAGTTAAAAATTCTTTATCGCGCATTTCTAAAAATACAATTTTAATGGCGTGCATGGAAAGACGGGTTTACAATTTTAAATTATATTTAAAATTTTTTAAAATTGAATTGACCATCGTATAATGTATTTAAATTTTTTTAATAATTTTATTGATAATTGATACTTTCCATTACCGACAAAGTTCTTGCTCTGTCCCACCAGCCAAGCAAGAAGGTGACGCGAAGCTATCCCATCCCTTTTGGTATGTCTTCAAGCTGTGGTACCAATTTTCAATTGACCTTCGAAGTTCTATAGCTTTAGTGCATGTACTAAACAAAAAAGTTGCAATACTTCGTAGCACTATTAAAGCACATCATAGCTACAGAGTACAACCGCATCTATACTATATGGACTATAACTTGTTCCACTCGCCCATTGGTTCTTTTAACTTGTTTTTATAGGATGAATCCTCTCACTTATGAATATTTATAATTAAGGCCTTGTATCACTAATTCAATTAATTCGACAATAATTTGAATAATAATAATGTGGCAACTATCATGAAATTTTCCGAGATTACTTGACACAACTTCTTAGCAACTACTGTAATTATGAAAATGAGTGCCTCTCATGAAAATCCTTTAATGTAAAGTCTTTGCATCTCTTTAAAGAATTTTTTCGAATGCTGAACCAAATGCATCCGAACAACCTAGCTGGTAAAAATTCCTCAAGTGGCGCCTACCCCATGATGCTACAACTGAAAACTTCGACACCTTCTCGTGGAAACTCTCTAAGGTAAAGTCTTTGCATCTCCTTAAAGATTTTTCTCCAAAGCCGAACGAAATGCAGCCGAAAGACTAGACTGGTAAAAACTTCCTCAAGAAGTGCCTACCCCACGGTGCCATAGCGGAAAACGTTGCCACCCAGTCTCCATAGTTTTCTCTCTATCTTGACTCTGACTCAAAAGGACGAAGTGTTAATCTTTTTTCAAAAGCCCCCGCCTTTTCCTGAACTCCACTGCCAATGAATGGAGTAGTAATTTGCTTATGTGGACTATTAAACTCACCCAATATTTTCTCCGACGGGAGAGTTGTAAAGAAAGCAACTCTTGCACCTGCCAGGTCGAAGTCACGACCGAGAGGCACGCACTCCGTCGTTAGTCCCGCTCTTCGCAAGCTCGATTTTTCTCCGGTTAGTGTGATCTGATTGACGCTTTTGTGAGTTAGTGTTAATAGAAAGAAACTCAATTTATGAATGCTGTCGTCTTTTTTAGTGTATCACGTAGAGGTTTCTCGTGAAACTCCTGCACATTCACTTATCCAACAGAAGAGATAAAAGTTTGGGTATGTCTCCATTTTCTATTGATTTCTATGGACATCGCCTCACAGTTGCTTTTCGATTGAGAGTTTTAGTCAAGATGGGTCGAAATTTGGCCTTCTTCTAAGAGGAAACGTTGACTGATCTTCTGGTTTGACCTTCTTCTACGAGTTAAATGCAAGGACTCGACCGAAAAGTAAAATGCAAGTTAAATGGACTAGTTGATTTTTCCTTTTTTTCAATCATGGGCTGGCAAGAGAGTTTTTAGACTCGATGTCATACTTAGCCTGGCCGGACCAAGCCCGATTCATTTCGTGTTGTGGTGAAATCATGGATTAAAACTGGCTTATTGGTACGCTTGATTCTCTGCACAGACCAAGGCCGAGCACGGCAGAAACCAAGAAGATGAGTTTGAAGCTTTTTGTTGACAAGAGAAACCAGACCGTCCTCTTTACCGAAGCCGGAAAGGACTTTGTGGATTTCCTTTTCCATTGTCCGGCTTTGCCCGTTGGAACTATTGTGAGTTTACCCCCCAAAGCGGGCGAGGCGGGCGGCTTGTGCAATCTTTATCCGAGTGTCGAGAATCTCAGCTAACGCGCGAGCCCCGACTCTCGAACCATGGTCAATCATGGCCATGCACTAGACTCCGGTACTAGTGCCCACATCCAGGTCCGTCGAGGCAAGGCCATAAATTGCTACCAAGGACCCAAAAGCAAGTGTTGGGCTCCCATGCCCGAGCACGTAGTTTCTGAGTCAAATATCGATACCTAGCCATATTTTGAAAAATGATTTTTGATATTTTAAAGAGCAAATCTTTTTCTTGAACTTAAATTTTGGTAGGGAACTCTTTTCATTGACTAGAAAAATATTTTTTCTTGACTCATTTTCCCAAGCGGGCCATACATTGAAAAATGAGGAAAATATTCTTGCAAGGTCGAGCTCACCTACTTGTTTGCGTGGGCGCAACCGACGGAGGTAAAAGGAAGAGAAGAAAGAAGAACAAAAAAAAAAAATTATTAAAAATTTATATTACAAAAATTGTTCACATTAGCGTCGTCGATAACATGTAAGATGGTTGAGTCTATGTCAATGGTTTTCAATTGACGATGCAAAAAATCAAATTAGATTTTCCATAATAAACGGTAAAAAATATTTTCCAGTTCATTTTCAAATTTTAGCCAAACACAAAAAAATATCGTCATTTTCTTGAAAAATATCTTTCAAAAATGCACATTTTCGGATTTTCTAGCATTTAGTTCACAAAAATAAACTAGTTAATGACAACATTTTTCACTAATAAAAAAGACCTTCAAAAGTGGGAAAATAATTTTCTCTTTTTGAAAAGAGGAGATCATTTTGTGTCATCTGTCCTCCCTACGCACCTTCACATTCATTTCTTATTTTACTATTTAAAAAAATAAGAATTTTTCAATAATTTTTATTTTATTTTATCTTTGCTTTCTTACTCTACTGGTCGCCGCCTATAGTGACAGCCATCGATCAACCATAAGCGAGGAACTAGCCTCGCTAGATCCGATAAGGTGGAGCTCACCCAAGGGCAGCAAGCTTCCTTAGTCGAGGTTGGCAAGGCTTGAGGTTGACCTCGTTGGCCTTAGGTGAGCTCGTTCGTGGGCCAGCAACTTGTGGAGAGTGAAAGAAAAAAATAATTAAATATTCGATTTGTTTTGGTAATTTTCTCTAGAATAATATATTCCATACAAAACTGTAATAAAATAATTTCCTATTTATTTTTGGATAGTAGCCAAACAACATAAAATATTTTCATTTTATTTTTTAGTGTTTTGTTGCAGCCTGAAAATGAATAGGAAATTATTTTCTGTGTTTGGTATAGAAAATCTAATTTGAATTTTTTTGGAGAAAATTACAAAAAAGTTCCAAAGTTTTACTTTTATTTTTTTCCTTTGTCGGTTGTCGGCCTCAGAGATGGCAAGAGACCAGCCACAACCAAGGGACAAGCTCACCGGATTTCGACGAGGCTTCAACTCGTCCGATTGGACGAGGTCGAGGTCGCCAGTGGTCAGCGATTTTCCTCAAGTTATTGCAATCCAATTGACGCTCTTGTGAGTTAGTGTTAGGAGAAAGAAACTAAATTAGATATGCCTTGCTAATGATTTTCCCCACTAGGAGTTGTTTTTATTAGTGTATCACGCAGATGTTTCTTCGTGAAACTCTTGCACGTCTACCTATCCAACAAAAGAGGGACTTTTGGGTATTTTCTCAATTTGAAAATTTTGTAACGATTTGGTGTAATCAATTTAGACAAAACTTTAGAGTGATGACCGTCGAATAGAACGAATGATGTCCGGTAACTCTAGTGTCCCCAGGCCTAGCCTGAGCCATAAGAGCCCGATTTGATTGATTCTTAGATTTTTCTATAAAAACCATATCATATAACACTCCAATTATGTTTAAACTCATTTAACACTTAAATTATGTTGAAATTCATTTCTGACCTATTTATTAAATATAACTACAGCATATAACTAGAAGTGAGCAAAAGGAATCCCTCAAATTGGGAACCACCCATTTGACCACAAAAAAAGGGAACCACCCAAACCATATCATATAACACTCAAATTGTAATTTATTGGTAACTCCTTCAATTTTATCCCCTTTTCTCTTTTTTTTTTCCACTCGCTGTCAATGGTGACCAGATATCTCTCTCAAATCTCTCTATATCCTTGTTGTGCTGTCTTGTCACTATTGAAAAATTTAACGAATGGGATGAATAATAGAATCATACTCTGAGGTATGATAACACTGTCTTTAAGGAATCATTTGTCCCCACAAGCATTGCTAATGTTTACTAGCAAAAATCCTCCAGGATACAATAGAGTCTCAAGTGAAAATAATAGATAGCAATTTTAATATTTCTCCAAGAACTTTCTAGAAAACAATAAAAAATGAAGGTTGTATCTCTCTTGTTTGGAAAGATTGAAAAATGAAAGTGAAGATGTTCTGAAAATGAACACAACAGTTGAATATATAATGAGAAAAGAACAAACCTTTTCGCCTCCGAAAAGTAGTTAATTCTCATGCAACTATACTTGTCTAATAAAAGATAGTTTAGACATACCTCTTCATGTTCGAAACTTTACAGTCAATTACACATTTTCATGTCTGAACCAGTAGTTATTTATGAACAGACACAAATACTCTAAATGTTATAAGAGTGTCCATTTAGTGGTTATGTCCGAACAAACATAAACATTCCAAAAGATGTAAGAGTGTCTTATGTCTATGAAAAGTTACAATGTTTCAATGAGTCATGAAATTTATTTATAGAATAATCATTTTGAAATAATTAACAAATAAAATTAAAAAATTGTTGAATAATGCCAATTCCGAACCGCGACCACGCAACCATGCTTTTGCACGAGAATATAGTGAGGTGTAGCCCACTTGCCCATTTCTTTATTTGAAAGATTATAGTAACTTTTTAACTAGTAAAGCGCATTGCTCTCTACCTTCCATCCTATGTAGGATGGAAAAAGACACTATTTTATTTGTTTTTCAAGCAAACTTCAACGGATATTTCCTGTCAAAGTTTTTTGCTCTCTCTCCGCATCTTAGCTTGGAGATACATGTTCTCTCTCTCTCTCTCTCTCTCTCTCTCTCATGTGTGCACCCCCCGTTCATCGAGCCAAGCATTAAGTCTCTCTCTTCTTTTCTCTGTGCTTTCATCGAGGCGAAAGAGGATGCCAATATTGTTGTCCTTGACATGCGTTGGAGAAGAACATCTCTCGGGACTATGTGCCATAGTTCCACCAGCCCACCCGGAGCTAGATCGAGTTTCGGGGCATTGGTCTAGTTCCGATTCTAGAACCACATCTCGGTTCCATGTGGAAACCGGACTATTTGGAACCGATCACTAGACCTGTCAAATGAGTGCGTTGGGTCGGGCATAAATAGTCTGAGCCAAATTGACCCATTAACCCGTTTGTGACCTATTTAAGCATAGTGTAAATTTCTTGACCCAAAACACTTCTATATCCGATTATTGTGGACAATTTCCATATTTTTTATAATTTAAAAAAACCTGATTTTTTTTCTTTTTATTACCTTTAAAAATATGACTTATTAAATATTTTATCTGAGTTTTTTAAAATTTTTCTTCTTTTAAAAAATGTGACTTCTTTCTCGCTCTTTCTTCTAAAACCGACAAGGGCTGCTTAGCCTTCGCCGACTACAAGCGAGTTCCGGCGTCAAAGGCGAGGACCCCCACCTCTGCCACCTACCACGGCCAGCCACCCGCTGCAGCCCGGCTGCCCATCCCATTGGCCCAAACAAGACCACGCATGCAGCCAGAGCCCCTAGTTGTACGGCCCCGATCATCACCACCACTCGGGGCCCATAGGTTCAATCAAATGGTGCGAATATCTTTCCTTTTTACGTACAAAGACCTAAAACATCTCCGAGAGAAATAAAAGTAAAGCACCCAATTGCGTCGGTGATTAACATTGCATTTTGATCCCCTCTGTTCTGGGATCGCTCTCCATGGATAATATCGTATACGATTTGGAGTAATGCATGTCGGGGATGGATAGAAGATTGTTGAAGCTTTCCACAATTTTAAAAGCGCAACGGAGGGCATCCACCACCTCTTAATGCAGAGATCAAAGAACCCCAGTTCTCTAGATGAATGCCCAGCTCAAGTTGGAGAGAGAATCGGTGAACAATCGCACCTCGAGTGATCTTGATTCAAAATGCATTGATTCAAGTTCTCGCTGATTGGAACGTTGAACTTGATGGTGGACCATCCCAATCTCGAACATCTCGAGTTGAGAGAATCACATATATCATAAGAAGAGGAGGAGCGGAAAATAATTCAGTGGTTAGCAAGCGCTGTTGCTAATGTGGCGGAATTCGGATCGCTTAACATTAGGATTTTCATGGCATGTGTGACATTACTCAAATTAGGCTGTCCAAATGAAAATGGACGACATGATTTGAGCCACGTTTGAGATTCAAAATTTTTCAAATCTAAAAAAAATTATCGCTCACATTTTTTTCCTCCCTTTCAACATATGACGTGGCTCAAATCAAACCGTCCATTTTCATTTGGACGGCCTGATTTGAGTAATGTCACGGAAATCCTAATGTTAGGCGATCCAAATCCTAGCGTGGCGTGCAATTTTTATCAATATCCAATCATAACTTGACACATGGATATGACTTGGAATTAAAAGAAACACAGTAGATAAATTTTTCTCTCTTCCTCCCCTCTCCTTCGCCGCTTCCCTCCTCTCCCTTCTACAATTTTGCTAGGGTTCACATCTGGATGGAGTCCCACAGCCGCTTGCTCGTTCTTCCCTCGCTGTCAAGACCGGGCGAAGTTACCGGCGCCATGATTAGGCCGACCTACACCAGGGGCGTCGCCGGCCATGGACCGCATTGAGGCTCCAGTTGTCTACCTTGTTCCTATGTTTTTCCTTCTTTGTTTAAGTTCGCCGTCCATGGCTTGTGGCCATGACCGAGACTAGATCCGGGGGCGCAACTCCATTCCAGAAATGGGCCGGTAACAACGATGAGCCGCTGTGACATGGAGGGATGGCTCGACCATGGACAGGGCCGACCCGGAGCCGAGGTCGGGCGACGACAGAGGAAGATGGAGCCGACCGAAAGCACGACGGAGGGAAGCTTGATAGTCCATGAGTCGTTCTTGTGATGTGTTCCAGTTGTGCGACCATGGCTCAAGCGAGAACCGCTCGTCCATGGCCACGACAATGGTGGTTGACAGACGGGGTTGGGCACCCAGCACTGTTGCACAGGATGCACCGCCGGCAACTCCGCCATTGGCGACAGTGGAGAGAGATGGGAAGGTTAGGTTCAAGCGGCCGGAGATGGAGGAGGAAAGGTAAAAGGAGATGGAAAATTGGAAACTAGGGTGGATTAGGATTTTCTATTTTACTAAAATAAATCACATCAGTATATTTGTGTCAACTCCTAATTGGTTCAAGGTAAAAAAATTGCATGCCAATGATGTGGCGCTTGATAATAATTGAATATTTTCTCAAGAGGAGGATAATGACAGGAAGAACAAGAATGGTGGGGCTCGGTTTAAAGGATCAGAGGTGTAGATCACGGATCAATATGGCCAAGCACTAAATCGATGGGTGACCGGCGGCACGACCCTCATCGACTTCATTAGAAAAAGAAAGCAAAAGAAAAGTTAAAAAAAAGTAGATGGCTTTAAATGGGTTATCTTAATTATGTTATAAATGGGTTGTTTTAAGTGGGTTGTAAATGAGTTCATGATGGACCCATTTATAATCCATTTATTTTGATCTTTTTATTATGTAAACCCATTATACTAACATACTAAATTTGTTGTGATCCATCTATAATTCATTTAAATGCTTGTAGATTATTAAATGAGTTTTAGATCTAATTTGATAGGTCTAGTGATCACCCTTGACAATATATGTGTTCGTGGGTAGACTCGGGAACGGATCCGGATCCCCTAACATGCAATGTTAGGGGTCACATTGATCAAATCGGGTTGTCCAAATTAAAATGGACGGACTGATTTGATCTATATGACCTCTTCAAAATTTTTAAAAATTTCTACCCAAAATTTTCCTCCATTTCGAAGACATGACATGGATTAAATCAGTCCATCTATTTTCATTTGAACGGTCCGATTTGATTAATGTCACTCCTAATATTGAATTGGTAATGTTAGGGAATCCATTTCCCCCGAGAACAAGTCAGATCGAATATTTGTCGGGAGAAGACCCTATTGTGAAGACTTCCTCAAGAAGCCACCTACCCCCATGTGCTACAGCTAACAACTTCTCCACGAAGAATTCGTCCTAATAACTTCCTCTGAACCAAAAGAAAAAAGAACTGTTGCCTTTTTCAAAAGTCCCGAACTCCACTATAAAAGAGGCAGAGCTCTCCGTCCCATTAACCAAGACCCGTGAAGAAAAGCGGCTCTTGCACTTGCCGGGATCGGAGCCACGATCGTGAAGCCCAGTTTGACGATTATTATCCCGGTTAGTGCGATCTAATTGACGCTCTTGTGAGTCAAGTGTTGGCGTAGGGGAAACCGAGACTTTGCTCTCCTCGTCTTTTCGTTACTCGCATCATTGTAGAGCGAGGGTTCCGCATGTCGACATGCCTCGCCGATGTATTTTCCCCAACAGGAGTCGTTGTTCGTTTCAGTGCATCACGTAGATTATTGTTCGTGGAACTCCTGTGCATCTAGATATCCAACAAAAGAGACAAATCTTTGAGTATTTCTCGATTTTCTCTTGGTTTCCATGGACAGCCTCACGAATGCTTGATTTGATAGTTTTTTTATGGTCCGGTACCATCGACATGGGTCAAAGCTTTAGAGGGTAACCGTCGAGTAGAACCATGAGGGGTTTGGTAACTCGGGTGCCCGCAAGGCCTAGCACGAGCCATAAGAACCCGAAGACATTTTTTTTTAATGGAATTTGAGAAACCGAAAGCGCAATGTTATGACGGTGCAATATTAATCACAAGTGTTATGAATAATAAGAAATATATATAGCAATCATGTTGCGATTCAGCTCTGATTTTATGCTTGGCATTTCATTGTTATATTGTCACACCATCATGCAAGCAAGATACTTTTTAGATAGGCTTAGACAGGAGTAGATACTTAGAAAATCCAATCGATTCTTAGATTTTTCTGTAAATTGTTGTGCTAGAGCAAAAATTTAGGCATGAACTTCCACCAAGTGGTCACCTTTGCAGGTGGAGCATGTCCAGTTTCATGAGCTGTCCCTCTCCCCTAGCGTCACAAGCCCACCCTTTTCATAGTGATGTCCCAATCGGTGTACCCCGCAGCGCCTCGAGTCTCCACACCGTAATTAAATCATGAGCTAGTATGAGAGTTTTTAGGCTCGATATCGGACTTAGCCTGCACCGGACCAAGCCCGATTCACTTCGTGTTGAAGTGAAATTATGGATTAAAACGGCTTATTGTTACGTTTGATTCTCTCGCACGTAGACCTAGGCCGAGCATGGCGTAAAACCATGAAGATGAGTTTGAAGCTTCTCGTTGACAAGAGAAAACGGACCGTCCTCTTTGCGGAAGCCGGAAAGGACTTTGTGGATTTCCTTTCCCATTGTCCGACTTTGCGGCTTGGAACTATTGTGAGTCTTCTCCCCAAAGAAGGTGTGGCCGGCGGCTTACGAAATCTACATGCGAGTGTCGAGAATCTCAGCGACACATCCGTTGAACGTAGAGAGAATGAGTCTCTGCTGAATCCCAAAGCACGGAGCTCCCGTCCGTATGCTGTGCGCTTATTGTTTCCCGAAGCTTCGTCTTTAGCACCAATTGACTACTACACTTGCCCTCGCACTCCCGATGCGTTCGGCCATTGCACTTCCGGTGCGTTCGGCCATAATACTTTGTCCGGGGCTTCATGCGATAGCTGTGTGACAGATTCCCCTTCTACGAGATGTCCTGGTTGCAACAATATGATGAGCAAGAAACTATCATGGGTTGCTGGACCAGCTGGTGGCGCCGCATCCCCGGGTGGTTATGCGATGGGCGTGGTCACGTACATGGTGATGGACGATCTGGTTGTGAAGCCCATGTCCGCCATCTCTTGCATTGCTCTCCTCAACAGTTTCAATGTGCACGATATCGGGGATCTCCAAGAGAAGGTGATCGACTTCGGCTTGGACAAGGTAAGGCCTGCAAGAGTCGCAAACTCACAAAATATTTCGACCGCATTTGAAATTCAACAATGAAACCCGAAGGTGATTTTCAACTGGTGGTTCTAGAGACACCGCGATGTTTGTATGAAATAGGAATTGATCCATCCCATCACTCTTTGTTTAACTCATCAAATGAGAGGACATCAATGCTAGAAACCTGACGTATGCATTCTAAACCCGCGAAAAAAGCCGCTACGGCGGTCTTCTCTTAAGCACCTCAAATTTTTTTATAACTTGTCTTGTGCCATGTGATCTTTACTTAGGCCATAATGCTGTTGAGCTCTTCATGGCACTCCAAGACTGTTCTCACGGACATATTCAGCGGGGATCTCGCGGCCTGGTACAACAGAGGAAGACCTCAGGGAAATGTTTTTCTCGGACGTCAGGAACTCCCTCGTTTGATTGGAGCTGCCAGGAACTCCCCCCGTTTGAATGGAGTTGCCCGGGTAGTTTTATTCCCGGTACTTTGTAAGATGCTGGTGCAGCTATTCAATTCTCAACGTGAAATTAGTCCCTATTATGTAATAACTTTCTAAGAAATTAGTTCCTGAGTGATGATTGATCTGTGGTACTATGGTGTCCAAGATGTTGGTTGCCTCTAATATACATATGCTTGTAATGTCGGACGAAAGTGTTTTTATGTGAATTAATTCGTCTTGTTCAAGAAATTGATCAATTTACTATGAACCGATATCCCAAAGAAAACGCCAATATTTGTGAGATAAGTGCGACAATCACACACAATTAGTAAGTAAATATTGAGTAGAACCAAAATTCCTTAGTAACCACTGCATTGCTCTAGACAAGCTATGGTCCGTAACACGAGGGATTGTAGCAGAGTTGATCTTCCATTGAGTGATCGCCTTTGCTTGTGTTGGAATTATACATCGATAAATTTGATTAACCTTTATAGATGTTCGATTGTAGAATTGCCTAGAAACGTTGTTGAATCACGAGCGCATTCTCGGCGAATCTGCAAACCCGTGCTAATGCGAAAACAATCTTGAGCGAAAAATATTCACATTCCATAATGTCAATGTTGATCGTTAATCAAAGTAACGATGATTTGCCTTAGTGCCTTTATTTGTGTTTGAGAGAAAGAACGCATGTCGTTCTTTCGTTATCTCTTGTAGCGTAACCTTTCTAATTGTATCTATCATTTAATAGATAAGAAGACTGTCATTCAATAGACACCTCTTCGTGGAGTCCTCTCAAATGCCCCCATTCAAATTTCATCAAATACGATATTATCACATCTCCCAATCAAACATGATGGGCTTGATAATCCTCTATCAAGAATGTAAAGCAATTAACATTGTCTATTTTATAGACAATCCATACTTGCAAATATGCCGTGCGACCATTAATTACATCTTCACTTGGGAGCTTAGATTATGCACCTGTTAGGAATACATAACGGCTACAAGCCAAAGAGTAAAACAATGGCTCACAGTACCACAAATATATTTTATTAAATCAATCTAAGCGTACTTATTTGTTAAAGGCTATACTAGACTATTATTAACTCACCATATATTTACAATTATATCATCACCCACAATAGATGATATGATTGGTCGACCAATAAATATATGTGGTAGATATAATACAGCAATAGATTTCCTTTGCCCTCATGTCTCTCTCTATTTAAGAACAACTACTTTTTTAGACACGTCTTATAAAGTCATATTATTTTTATGACCACCGGTAATATGCTAAAGTAGCAATATTAATCCATTACTTTTATAACATAGTCATAAGTAACATAAGGTTTGAAGATGAGATAATCAATTCATAAATTAACCAAGTAAACATGGATAATTATACTCATATCTCTTATCGGTCAAATAAAGTACATGCAGTATGAATTACAAGCTATAATAGATTTCTCGTTTCATAAGAGTGTATGTCATTTACAAAACATGTCCCCTATATGGATTTTAGCTCAAACATAGTCACATGCTTCTCAACTGCATATGTTTAGCCCGAGTGCTATATCAACTCGCTGTCTACAGTGCCCAATCAAGCACTCGCATCCGGCTTCCATCGTGCATATATGAATGTTGGACTATCATGTTCGGTCTTATAAATCACAAACCTCATCTTGGTTATCATCAAGGCGACATAAAATATATCATGTATTGAATTTGCTTTCTCAGCATCCTTCGCACATAATGTCTCATTTTAACTCGCTTACTACATTGCTTGAGGCGATTGCTCGTGTGAATGAGCCAATCATTGCCTAGTGACATACTTTTCAACAATATATGTGTGTTTGTTCTAGTCTCATAAAAAGTTGTACGAGATAATGAAACATCAATTCATTAAAAAAAAAAAAACAAGTACAAATACACATACATAATGTAATGATCATCAACAATGTTACATATTATATTCTATGCAATCCTAGAGACATCCAGTGGGTCAAAAACTCATCTCTAGGAAAAACCTTAGTGAATGGATTAGTAACCATCCTATTCGTAGAAATATATTGTAGGACTACTTCTTTACGTGCTATTACATCTCTAATGAAGTTATTCTTTATGCCAATATGCTTCGTCCAACTTTGATAGTTGGGATCTCTCACATAGGTAATGGCTGCTTTATCACAATAAACTATCACCGGTCTTGTAACATCAATGACAATGGCTAAGTTTTTCAAGAAACGTTTTAGTCATACTGCTTGTTGCACCGTAGTAGAGCATGCAATAAATTCAGCCTCCATCATAAATAGAGCTGTACATGTCTGTTTCTTGCTACTCCAAGAAATTGCATCTTCATCATGCAAGAAAGCATATCCAAATGTCGATTTGTGCTCATCGAAGTCTCATCCCCTATTAGCATCGTAGTAACCAATTTTATTGTAAATTGCCTCCTTGATAATAGAATCGATAGAACATTGTGCCTTTCAAGTATCTTGAGATCCTCTTCACTACTTTCCAATGTTCTTGCCCAAGATTTAACTGTTAATGACTCACTATCCCCACGACATGACATATGCCGGGTCAAGTACACATTAGAGCATACAACAAACTTCCTATTACAATAGTATAAGGAACAATTTCCATTTCTTTCTTTTCTTTTAGAGTTTTAGGACACATTTTAGAGTTTAGGCATTCACATCGTATGATAGGCATATCAATGGGATTACAATGATGCATACTCAAAGGTTCAAGAATTTTTTTAATATAAGACTCTTGAGATAGAGCAAGAAGGTTCCATGAGCAATCTCTTCTTATTTAACTCCTAATATATAAGCAGTTTCCCACATGTTTTCCATTTTAAAATTAGAGGACAACCATTCTTTTATGGAAATAATCATACCCTTATTATTCCTAGCTAACAAAATATCATCCACATAGAGCAATAATATTAAAAATTTATCCTCAGATCCATTGACATTTACACAGTGATCTTCTTCAATCATCATAAATCTAAAAGAGTTTATTGCTCGATGAAAATGAAGGTACCATTGTCTAAATGATTGCTTAAGGCTATATATTTGACGATGAAGCTTGCAAATTTTTCGCTTTTGACTTTTAGTATAAGACCCGTGGGTTGCTTCATATAAATTTCCTTATCTAGTTCTCTATTGAGAAATGTCGTCTTTACATCCATTTGGTCTAATTCTAAGTCCAAATTTGTGACTATAGCTAGGATAAGGCATATGGAAAAAAACCTTACAACTGGTGAAAATGTTTCTTCATAGTGTATGCCCTTTTTAAGTATAGCTTTTCATTGCAAGACGAGCCTTATATTTTTCAAAGGATCCATCCGCCCTATGCTTGTCTTGAAAATTCATTTATTTCCAATCGCCTTGCGTCCGGGTAGTAGATCAACCAAGTCCTAGACATGGTTTGTTCTCGTGGACTTCATTTCATCTTCCAAAGCATTTATTCTTTCTTCCTTGTCAAGAGATGAGAGAGTCTTTTCAATCATCTTAGTCTCTGCATCGTCTTGTGTAGCAATCATAAATGCTTTCCGTTCAATTTCAAAATGACGACCGAGAATGATTGTACGATTACTCTTACTAACTGAACTCCTTGTGGATTCAATTTACTAGATGATACAACACTCCCACTAGGTCCATTATGTTAAGGTAAATCATCATTTTTCTCAACAACATTATAACTATAAATTCTTGTCGATCTCACCTCTACTAGGACAATCGTTCTCCAAGAACATGACATCTTGTGACATTTCAGTCACACTTTCATAAGCTTGTTCACCTAGGAAGTGTTTAGAACATACAATAAAGATACATTTATTTCATCTAGGACATAGTTTTTCATATCTATGGGAAGAATCGTGAGTATATCCTTCATACCCCTAAAGTCATTGATTGCTTAAATATGATTTTCTACCAATCTATAATTCATAAGGAGTGGAAGTAATTGACTTAGATGGCACACGGTTAAGTATATAGCTAACCATCAACAATGCATCTCCCCAGTTTGAGATCGGTAGATTTGCATGTGCCATCAAGTGGTAAGTATTTTTATAAATGTAGGTCCCGGTTGTTTCACGAAAAATAAAATGATCCTTTATGTTGCTTAAGATAATTAGTCAATGAAATTTATTCATACCAACAACAACTTATGTCTAAATATTTTTGTGGAAGAAATAAATTTTCTTTTATTCATGTTTGTAAGCGATACAAATAATTATTTTTTAAAAAATACTTTTCAAATCACTTATTTTCCATGAAACAGAGAGAGCAATAATTTAGTCCTAATTTTGCTGCCATCAACGTCCAATAGAAGGAATTCCAAAAGATTGTGACTTGTCATAAAATTGATACAACTTGTGGGCTTTGTTGATCACAGAGTATACGGCTTGGTTGTGATTATCAATTGGAGCAAGACTCAAACTTTATGCAAAACCTTTGTAAAAATCGCAATTTAGATTAACAACTCAAAAATGCTTCTTTAGTCTCGATGGTTGATTGGTGCTCATACCCAATTTGTTCTAGTATGTGGTGAATATCTCAAGCAAGAAATCTCATTATCGAAACCTGTTCCCGATAATGTGAGTCCGGCAGATAAGTTGATGCAGAAAGATACCGCGTGAGTTGTGTTAGGGAAGTCTCATATAAAAAAACTGATGTGCTGTTGAGCGCTTAATATATATCCAAGTTGGCTCATAAATCGTTGAGTTAAGCTATTGTGTAAAGGTAGATCCAACTGAATATGTTGGCCATCTTGGACTTGAGCTTTCTTTCGAAAATCTTTTCCAAACAAGGTATCAAAAAGTGTCGGGAGAGGACCCCATTGCGAAAACTTCCTCACGAAGCCACCTCCCGTGCTGTGCTACAACGAAAGTGAAAACTTCGCCACGAGGAACTTGTCTCAATAATTTCCTCCGACCCAAAAGTAAAAACCGTTCGTCTTTTTCAAAAGCCAACCCGGGCTTTTCCCGTACTCCAAATATAAGAGAGGCAAAGCTCTCCGTCTCTCCACCAAGACTCGGGAAGAAGGCAGCTCTTACGCTTGCAGGTCGAAGCCACGATCGAGATTTTTCTCCCGGTTAGTGCGATCCGATTGACTCTCTTGTGAGTTTTAATATGGTTAGTGTTGGTAGACAATAGATGTGCCTCGCTAATGACTTTCCCAAGCAGGAGTTGTCTTTTTCAGTGTATCACGTAGATGTTTATTCGTGAAAGAGTCGATCTTCTCTAGGTATTTTCTCGATTTCGAAATTTTGTGATGATCCGATGCGACTAACTCGGATTAAAGCTTTAGAGCGGTGATCGTTGAATAGAACCAATGATGGGTCCGGTAGCTCCCCGTGTCCGCGGGCGTAGCTCGTGCCGCAAGAGCCCAATCCCACGGATTCTCGATTTTTTCTATAAGAACTCCCTCATTGTTGTGGTAGAGCAAGAATTTAGGCTCGACCTTCCGCCAAACGATCGCATTTTCTGTCGAACATATGTCTAGTTTCATGAGCTCTCCCTCACCCTAGCGTCGTCAAAACCTCACACTTTTCATAGTGATGTCCCAATCGGTGTGGCCAGCAGAGAGTCTCCTCCCCTTTATTCGTTCCATTTTTGTTCGCACCAATAACTTGTCACTTTCTGCTAGAGGCGGGTGATCAGAAGACACAAGTTGCCCTAGCCGGGATCAATTGCACCGATGCGAAGAACTCCATTGAGAAATAAAATGCAAGTTAAAGCGGCTAGTTGACTTCTTCCTTCTTCTTTTTTATTTAATTCATGGGCTGGTGTCGCGACCTAGAAAAAATAAACGAGTTATTTTTTGGGCAAATGGATTATCGTGTTAATTAATTAACCTAACTCGGACTCTCCCAAGTCCATACCAAATCGCAACTTAAGGTTCAAATAATTAACATACAACGTGTTTTGAATTTGGAGTCGCCACTAATCATTTTCGGTAGGTTGATTAGAAACCTAAATAAAATAGCGGGAGAAAACTATCTTATTTCCGCGAACCAGAGATTTTGAATTCGGGGATTTGGTTACGCTAGATTACTCTAACGCCCTTTCGGTACCATTTTCATGAAAAATATTTGATTTGGCAATTTTGATGGATTTTACTTGAAATTCAAAGATGCAATTTTTTTGGTTTTTTCTTATTTTTTATGGGGATGTAAAACATTGAACTTTGTACGATATACACCATGGGTGATTTGGAAAGAAAGAAAACGCAGCCACCACGAGTATTTATAAAAATAAATTAACATGTAATAATGCTAAAATTTGGAACACGTGGCATGTCTAAAATAAACAAACAAATGTTCAAACCAAACGATTACATTTTTGTAGATCGAGATGGAAAGGATTACCTTCTATTACATAAAATCTTACTCACATACACATTATAGTTCCCTTCAAGATCTCGGAGTTGGAAGAACGTGGCTATCGTCGAAAAAAGGCAAGCAATGGCGTTGTTGGGTTGCGAGGGGCGAAATATGTGTCGGGACTCGTCGAAGATGATGCTCGACTAAAACACTTTTCTTCACTCTCGAATTTTCTCTTCTGATTTTTCTCAAGAACTCTCTTTTTCCTCTCTAAAAATTCCTCTCAAAACTCTCTCAAAACTCTCTCAATTCTCTTCCACTCTTCCTAAAAAACTCTCAATTCTCTTCTACTCTCTCTCTCAATTCTCTTCCACTTCCCCCTTTTCTAAAACTCTTCTCAAGAGCTCTCTCTTTTATAGGCAAAGTTCTTCATCCTTCATTCTTCACCTTCATTTCTTCACCTTCCATCTTCATCTTCTCTTCTTCATCTTCATTTCTTCACCTTCCATTTTCATCTTCCCTTCTTCATCTTCATTTCTTCACCTTCCATTTTCATCTTCCCTTCATTATCTTCCCTTCATCATCTTCCCTTCTTCATCTTCTTTTCATTATCTTCCCTTCATCATCTTCCCTTCTTCATCTTCTTTTGGTATTTGCAATACAGATCCCCGAAGTTCCAAGTATTTGCAATACGAGTCCCGAAAATTTTAAGTATTTGCAATACAGTCCTTGAAGTTTCAAATCTTCTCGGTGTATTTTTCCATCCCGTGCCTAGTCTAGGACGCATGCTAAATTAAGTGTTCCGCTTGCCCGATTATATGCCAATGCAATGTACGCTAAAAATAAATATGTGAGATGATTTTTTATAATTTTTATGCAAAAAAATAGATTAATCAAAATTTAGGCGTCAATGCTGCCCCTCTTTGAGTGGAGGCTCGTAGAGGTTCCGCTCAAAGACAAAATTGAATCCTAAATTTTGATAGTGCAAATTATGGATGAACTTTTTTGGCGGGAGTTTTAATCCCATTTTTTTTTTTTTTAATGTAATGAAGTGATGCATGATATGCAAGACTCAGTAAATAACATGTGTCATAATTCCTCTTTTCCATGTTAGAAAAACATGCACATGGATCGCATACAAGAATACCTGTTTTACCAAATTTCTCGTAAGCTAATGGTTCTCTTAATTTCCAAGTTTCTTTTTGCGGATGCAAGGATTTTAAGGTATTTGGCCTATCTCGTTATCGTAGACTTCTCCCTAATGCAAGACAACGCAAGATATGTGTGTCGTTTGAGATCACAAGAGCTACGTCGTTGTGAGTTGATTAAATGTCGAAATCGCCAGTGCATATGTCTTCACGATTCGATAAAGGGGGAACCAAAATCATAAGAGCTACGTCGTTATGATTTGGTTTGGATCAAAAATATGGGTGCTTATGTCTTCATGATTTGATAAAGGAGCCAAAATCATAAGAGCTATGTCATTATGAGCCGACTAAAGGTCAAGATCACCGGTGCATACGTCTTCGTGATCCGAGACCGAAATCATAAGAGCTACGTCGTTATGATTTGATAAGATATCAAGATCGCCAGTGCATATGTCTTCACGTCCCGAGATTGAAACCATAAGAGTTACGTCGTTATGATTTGATAAGATGTCAAGATCGCCGGTGCATATGTCTTCACGTCCCGAGATTGAAACCATAAGAGCTATGTCGTTATGATTTGATAAGATGTCAAGATCGCCGGTGCATATGTCTACACGACTTGACGGAAGAGGCATATTGCCCGAATTGAACAATATTTGATAGGAGCACCATCGAATGGAATCGATAAGTACAAAAGGGGCATATTGCCTGAATTGAATCATAACAACTATCATGAGAAGAGTTGTTAATTTGAAAAGGGGTTCGAAAACTTACCCGGGTTCTCCAAACGATTAATCAAGGAACGGGGCGATTGCCGTATCGTACTGGTAGGCATTTGCCAAAGAAAACTTGCTCATTCAATAATCCTTGGATGAATTTCGAGACCTTGGGAGGGAACTCGAACATCGGGAATGTATTACCTATCATAGAATGTCATAGGTAACACACACAAACATATTCAACAATGAGTATAATGCAATCACTCATACTATGGTTCATGCATAACCATTCTGTCAAGTTTGCATTACCAATTTTGTCCAGGGAGGTTCTCACATTACGAATACCTCGAATGTGAGCTTGAATGGGGGACTTCAGTCCGAAAGGGCTTTCTCTCACTCTCGAGAAAAGCTATTTATCCTGTCTGCAGGATTCAAGAGAAATCACTCAATCTTTCCATCATCGCATTCGATAAGGATCCAAGTAATCTCGCAATTGATACGACCGAGTCGATCCGGAGGTCTTGATTAGGACCGTAATGAGAGCTAGGTCAAAGGTTTATAAAGGGGACTCCGGTTGAGTCAAGGCTTGCTGAAATGAATTTCTTCATCATTTGCTCCGGATTTACAAGTCAAGAATCCCGCAAAAATGAGAGAGAAATAATCTTGCTCGAACTTCTTCGAGTGATGCTTAAAATCATTTAACTCTACGTTAACTCAAGTGCCCTAATCAAGAGACTTTGGAGGGTTATAACGTAGGCTAGGATTGGGGACCGAGGAACGAAAAGGGTCGTTTTGGCTCGGAAATTAAATGAGAAGGGGCTTGACGTTGGTGATCATCGCCGACTAGTCACCGATCTTGGTCTTCCTGGAAATGTCTTCGGAAAGAATACCATCATTGAATGAGGGATGGTAGTTTTCTACCGAAAATTGCACTTTACAAACCGATTTCTTGGGGAGTCTTCTTCATAACAAGTGTCTGTCAAGGATTTGCAAGAGACACAATGCAAACATGTACATGGAATTTACAACTTAACATGCAAAAATGTACATTCAAAATTCAGAAGTACTTTACAAATGAATGTGCATTGGCCTTACTTTTGGTAGGCACTTTGCTTTTCCTATGCTTGAAATTTTCATATGAGATCAGCCTTTGCTTTTCTTACTCCCGACTCTCATTTTTCTTTTTTCTTCTTTTTTTCGAGAAAAGATTTCTTTTCCTTTTTCTTTGAGAGCCCTTCGACATCTCTTTATTTTGCTTTTTTTTTTGTTTTTTGTTTTTTTGGTTTTTTTTTTTAGAGCGGGCCCTTCTCCTTTAAGCTGAGTTTGCCTCTCCTTTTTTTTACAATCCCATGACTTTGAACCAGGAATTACAACAAGCATAATAATCATTCGGGAATTCTCTGTTGACTCGACCATCTCCAATTCTAATCCTTGGGAAAATGCTATCTTCGCCTTTGGAATGAGCAAATGATCACCAACAGGGGTTTAAGAAATGAATTTGCAGGCTCAAGTGGGCTATGCAAAGAATGAAGTGTATAGGATAGAGAAGTGAATGCTCTTCATCATCCTAAGGCACTTGAATTAAAATTCGAGTATAAATGCAAAGAAACACCCGAAGATTAATGTTAGTCCGAGCAAGAAAATTTCTAACCATTTACCTCGTGTTGCTTTGCTAGAATTAAATCGTCCGGACCCCGATGTGGGGTGGTTCTTGACATGGGTAAAGAAATGAAACCACCGCTCAAAAGGGGTAATCAATGGATCACCTGTAGTGTTTGGGATAGAGAACTGAATGCCTCTGTCATTTCGGGCTTGTCGTACCTTTCGCGAGAAAACTCTTTACCTCGGGAATGCGGAATTTTGCCACCGTTCATCTCGCCTTAAAAAAATTGGACGTGTTTGGGAAAGGATTGCCTTTCATCATCCCGCCTGCCCCATTCCATACATTCGATGTATCTTATGTAGTTCATATTCCTTATTCGAGTTGGTAAATTAAACATGAGGAACAGTTATGCGCAAACTTTGCAATGTATGAGTGTTTTTGAGCATATAAAATGCAACAACTTTTTATCTTGGTGGACAGAATTCGCAAGCACATAAGAAACTTCTTAGGGGCGTGGATCGCGAGTTGCCCCCGCTCATGCAAATGAGTTGCAAAAACTTCATTATCCGGTTCGAGACATGAGATTGTCAAAGGCTTCAG
Source organism: Rhodamnia argentea (assembly GCF_020921035.1). Taxonomy (NCBI): domain Eukaryota; kingdom Viridiplantae; phylum Streptophyta; class Magnoliopsida; order Myrtales; family Myrtaceae; genus Rhodamnia; species Rhodamnia argentea. The sequence continues at coordinate 18,246,844 of NC_063157.1, read as the reverse complement.
GAATTTCTTATTTCATTAATTTTTCGGGAGAATGGATACTTCCCTATCCGGAAAGGCAAAGTGACCCCCGTAAAAATCAAAAGGGAAAGCATCAATGTACGCTCTCATGTCCTAAACGAGTTGAAACGATACCGCTTTACCCTTGTACGAATTTCTTGTGAACTTTGAATTGAAAAGATCAACTCATCTGGATCGGATTGTATGGCCGGGATGTTATCTCTCCGGTTTTGTAACCATCCGGGCTGAGCTTCAATCGGTCATTGAACTGCGAAGCAAAAAGGTTTTTATTAATCTTTGTACATTGATGCCAAATCCCGGGATCGAACCCGGAACGTCTCGGACCACTGTCATTCCCCCAACCACTAGGCCGTGGTGATGTTAGGCGTCCACGGTTGGTTCGCTTTTTGCTATATTGTTCTCAAAACAGTTGGCAATCTCCTCGTCGAGAATGAAATAAGCTTAAATCGAGTTTGAAATGATTGAGAGCCAATTGGGACGATACGGAGTTACCCATCTTTGAGTCCGCTTGGCCTTTTACTCGTATTCTCCCAAGTAAGGCTATTCGAAATCTCTCTTTACGGGCGTTCGGGCGTCGTCCACAAATTGATTTTCTACGGGCCTAGCTTAACAAGGAACTCACGCATTTGATAAGGGAGGAGAAAATTCGCCCTTTAACTCTAGGCAAATTCTAGACAGCTAGAAAGTAAAAAAAATATCCCACGCAGGGGAACTATACATGGAATCAAAGAAGTATTCATGCGAGATTGGTTCCACCTCTCTTGCTGGCCATTCCAACGATCAACCGATTCTCGTCTTGGACTAAACACCAACAATCGTTGTTCAAGGATCCATAATCACTTGCTTCGGATCACAACTCGGGAGGTCCTTCACTCCGAACCGGGCGATCAAGGTGGTGAGCTCATCATCAAAGTAATCTTCCGATTGATACTCGAATTGGGTAGTGTTACTTGCTAACACTAGCGACGGATTTCCCACTTTGTTTTCACCGTGAGCAATCGACCCCTTGAGCTTGAGCTTCCGCCGTTGCTCGGAAACTTGTAGGGATGATCAACCGGTCTCGCTGCTAGAACCACCAGCGGAAGGTTGGTATGACATGTATTCTTGATTGGGAAGTGGCCGAGTACCTTTTGCTCGGTAGATTTTCCCGGTATTGATCTTCCAATCAACTTTGGTCCGGTCGCGTTGGTCCCAACCTTGCATCGTGCTTCCTCGCCTTATCTCTAACCCTTTGAAGGTGATTCGTGACACTTTGCATGGTGAGTCCGTCTATATTCATTATTCCGTGTACAGACCATTGGTCGTGCTTTGAATTGATTCCTAGTCGTCGAACCGCCTCAATGAATATAGAATGAAGCTTGGCGGACCAAAGGGGCCTTTTCTTTTGGACAAAATCGTCGTCATCAGCCTTGGTCGTAGTTTTTTTGTTCGAGTAATTGCTTCCTTACAAAGCATGCTGCCAAATGTTTTGGAGCATTCGAACGCAGACCGGCTTCGTAGGACGTCTCGAGCACCATGCAATGTGGCCCTCGTTATGAACTCGCGATCATTACTTGCCGATACTACGATGACCTGTATGTCTAACTCGGAATCAATGATCTTTAAGAGACTGAAACCGTCCATATTGATCCCTACCACGGCTGTGACGACGATGTCAAACTCTTCTTTGTACTTGCCTCAAGACTTCTAAGGCATCCGTTGCCTTCGCATAAGCAAAAACCCCGTACATGCAACTTCTCAAAGCATAGCAACGAGGATTGAGAGGGAAACGGGGTTGCCATCAATGGCCATGACTCATGAGATCCTCGGGATAGGAAGGTTCCCATACTTCCGCTTGGAATGAACGTGTTTTTCTTTTAAAACCTTCCATATGTAGACCGAAAATGGCTGTTTCGGCTAGAGAATGAGCTTTAGATGTTCTTGGACTTGCAAAAACAAATTGCCCGAAAATCACAAAAGCGATGATGGCCTTTCGTGACGGATTCGAAGGTCGCTAGGTGTATGGAGACTTCAAGTTCTTTATAAACTTCCTCTCTCTTTTTTTATTAGTCTTGCGACATGGTTTTCACTTTCTCTACGAAAGAGGACAGCTTTTTCTCTCCTTTTCAGTCTTAGTGCCTTGGATCCGTTTCATAATAACTCTCATCTCTCACTCCATCTATCATCTTCTTCCTTTTCCGATATGGAGGAGCCCTCAAATCTTTTCACTTTCTCTACAAACGAGGCGATTACTTCCCTCCTCAAATCTTTTCGCTTCCTCCTACGAGCGAGGCGGTTATTTCCCTTCTCAAATCTTTTTGCATCTACTTATGTGAAGGCTTTTAATGCTTTTTCTTTCGGCGTTCAGCAAAATCGACAAAGAATTCACGCATTTAAGCATGACGATATTTGCGGATAGTCTTGTTTCTTTGCCCCTTGATTATCTCTAGGCGTAAAAGGAAGAATGTCTCGCATAGGGACTTTGTAACAAACAGTACATTCATTCACGCATGTCTCTACTTCTCTTGAGAATTCATAAGGGCTAGCTAGTAATGCTCAAAAGAGTGATATTTTGAAAGCCCATAATAAAAACTCAAGCTTCATGTAGGCTACTGATTCGGAGTTTCATCGGTGTTGAATTGGCCGACTGTGACATCGGGGAAACTCCAATTGTAGTGATGCATGTCACTTCCCTCGAAGGGCATCGGTTCTGCCTCCGCAAGGCCGACTTTCCGGGATGTATCCCCAACGAAATCCGATTGTGCGAGAACTTGCTCGGGAGGATGAATCGATAAATGAGCATTTTCAATGCTCGGATGTGGCTCATCAAGGAACATGCCACTAAAGGTGATGGGGTTGCTTGAGACATGGCAAATAGCGATGTTAAGAGCATCCCTATACCTCTTGATCTCCGCTCGAAGCTCTTCATTTTCTTCCTTTAGAGACGCAAGTTCATGACTTTCACTCTGAACTTTCACTCGGGCCCGCTTGTTTTGAAACCAAAACCTGACCTTCAAGGGCTCCATTCCTAGCTTCCGGCTCAACTCATTTTTTCGTTTCCCGTTCACGTAAGGGCACTCCTTGAAGGCAGCTTCGAGCTCTTTGATTTGATGTTTTCTTTTACGGGGTTGACTACGGCTGCTGCTTGCGCTATTGTTGTTGCTGTTATCGAGATCTTGAACTTCACCGCCAAGGGAGTTGGGTTTTTACGGCTTCTCAGGCTGGATTTGGCCTCGAAATTCAGCGGTTCATTCTCGGGGATGTCTAGGTTGGTTGCCTCCGGTAAGTGCTGGGGTAGCCTCCAAACATGTTGGATTGAAATACTTCTTACTTCCTTTTGTTCACTCTACTCTCCGCTGTATGCTTACTCTCTCCAAATTCTTCCGAGTAAACATGCATGTTCCGTAGTCTCCCTTTTAACGTGGATGAAAACCACCAAGCCAGTGCTTCTCCCAAGATTTCATGTTTCCCGCTCTCTGTCTTCTTCATTTCCTTCGACATGCTTTGGGACCCTCAAATCTTTTCTCAAAGATGCTTGTCCCTCTTTTAATATGGCGGAACCTTTAAGTCATTTCGCAACTTTTCGAATTTCGTGAGCCTCGAGATGGTAGATCCGTGATTCACGGACGAAACGTCCGTAGTTTTGCCCGGATAATTAACTCGGCCCCCACAATAATTATTGCTATAACTTTTTCTGCCCTTTAAATTAGGATTTAACGCCGAGACGATTATCGCTTTCATATCTTCATCTCCAACCTTCTAAGCACTCTTTCGCATCCACTCTTTTTTAGCAGCTTCAGCAACAATGGCCTCCCTCCCCGCACGCGTCTTCTCGGCTGAAGTTTTGGCCAAATGGGAGAAACTTTATAATCTCTTAGGCCAGGGCTACTCTTATATAGCTAACCATCCGGAGGTCGAAACCGAAATCCGTCTCATATTTACGGATATGGACACCGTTTCTATTCAAGGTACCGAGTTAGAAAAGGAATATAGGATCTTCCCTACCCTCTTCACTAACTTCCTGGAGGCTTACCATCTTGCTCATCAAGATGTTACTTTGGCTCATCTTGTGAGAGCTCGCTATCGGGATCGGTCGGACAGCTTGGTGTTGGCCAGTCTTGTAGCCGACAATCATAAGAAGGCCCTTGACTATGGTAATGAACAAGTCTCGCTGTTGATTCGTGAGAGGGGGAACTTGGTGGAACGTTTGGCCATGTCCCGGACCATCTTCGAGCGCGATCCGCTTGATATCGTTTTGAAATTCCAATGCACATGGCTGGAAGAAAGGCTGGACGATCCGACACTGGATATAGCCCGCGGGAGAATGCTGATCCATGACTTGGAATCTGCTGCCGAGTATCACGAGGACAGGGTGGCCAAGCTTAAAGAGAAATGTGAGCTCCTCCTCTTTAAGCTGGCGGATCTCGATTCTCGAAGCGATCGGTGTAGGCGGAGCATCAACCGTATGGAAAGTCGGTTAAACTCCTTTGTGATGCTCATTAGGGCTCGGCTTTGGCTTTACGTTCCCACCCCGATGATCCGTTTGTAAGGTTTCCCGATGGATGGAATAAATGCAAGTTTTTACTGATTTGCATTTCGCTTTCGCATTATTCCTTCTTCCATATCTTTGACAGATTTTATCTTGGTCGTCATATTTTTTTGCAAGATAACCCCTTTACTTTGTGGATATGTAAATCTCACGCTCCCGATGATCAATTCAATTGGGCCGGAGAAACCCCCCATTTGAAATAATCTCTCAACAAACGAATGCCCGAATGTGAACAACTCGCATGAATCTGTCTTAATATTATAACTCGATTATGAAAACATGAGAGTAAATCAAGTATAATATTTTTTACAAGCATCGAATTGACTGGATTGGTAAAGACACGACCATCCATCTCGGCTAGAATCAAAGCACCACCAGGGAGCACCTTCTTTACTATATATGGACCACCATAGTTTGGAGCGAACTTCCCTTCGGGAGTGGGACCATTGGCAACAATTTTCGCAAGACCAGGTTATTGATCCGAAAATATCGAGGCCGAACTTTTTTGTTGAATGAATTAGCAACCCTCTGCTGATAACACCGGCCATGACATATAACCTTAAGTCTCTTTTCATCGATCGATTCAATTGGCTCGCCCTCTCGCTGGATCCATTCAACTTCCGTCAAAGATAGCTTGAGACAAGATATACGTAAGGAAGGAATTTCCACTTCAACCGGTAGAACAGCCTCCATTCCATATACAAGAGAATACGGGGTTGCCCCCGTAGATGTCCGGATCGAGGTCCGATACGCCATAAGTGCAAATGGCAACCTCTCATGCCAATCGCGATAATTTTCAGCCGTCTTCGCTAAGATTTTCTTGATGTTCTTATTGGCGGCTTCTACTCGCTCCATTCATCCGAGGACGATATGGGGAAGAGTTCGGATGCTTGATCTTGAATTCTTTGAACAATTCGTCCATTAGCTTGTTGTTCAAGTTTGAGCCATTGTCGGTGATTATGGCTTCAGTGAACCATATCGAGCGATGATATCTCGACGGATAAATTTCACGATATTTCGTGCTGTGACCGCTAAATAAGATGCGGCTTCGATTCATTTAGAGAAATAGTCAATTGCTACCAAGATGAATCGATGCCCATTGGATGCTTTAGGGTTGATAGGGCCGATAACATCAATGCCCCACATAGAAAACGGCCATGGTTCGGATAATCGATGCAACTCGTTTGGAGGGACATTAATCTTGTCGCCATGAATCTGACATTTGTGACAGCTTCGGACATGCTGAAACGGGTTGGAAGTTCCATCATACTTTTCGAAGTCGGGCATCTTGAACTTTTCCGGCACAATGATCTTTGAAAAGACAGACATGTGTCGACCCGGGTATGTTGTGAGTCCCCTCGACCTCTCGGATCCTCTGTTCCATTTGGGCCAATAGCTTGGCCGTATCACCATTCAATCCGGGGCCACAGGGCTGGCTTGAGGGATTGGGACTACGGGCGGCGTGCTCGAGCTCACGCCCGTGATGATCACATCCTCTACCGGCATTGTCGGATAGGGAGTAGCTTCCAGGGCTTTACCGAAGTTGTCCGTAGGAGGAACTAGAGCAGGAAGCGGCGGGATGGCGGCGGATGATTGAAGTTTGGCGGTGAAGGCGGCCATAATTTCTTCCATCTTTCGGGACATCATCCCTTCAAAGCGCTCGATCAAGGAGCCAAGTTTCTCGTCTAGGGCAAGACCGACGATAGCGTTGATGTCGGACATCCTCTTTGCGACCGATCGAGTAATGTGTAGAGGATCCGTGACAAATTACCTGTACGCAGAACAAACCCAAAATGAGTATAGGGAGCAAGAATAGCGAGCCGGCCCATGACATCCCTCTAGACTCAAACGAACAAAGTGATTATGACCAAAGGATTGAAACATGTAATTTTCAGTTTGTCCGCTTTTACGAAAAAATTCGTATTAATTCGTACGTTGATCAAAACATGTCCAAATTTTACGAGCTTGTAGTTGAGAAGATGATGAACAACTTTTATGTTGGCCAATCAGACTAGAAATGCACGGGTCAAATCAGTTTAATGTGTTTTTCCAAAAAAATCACGTTCAGAAAACTGTTATAACCGCATGTTGTTGAAAAAACGAAGGGCCATCTTAAATTATGAATTTAATTCTGAAATTTTGCAAGATATTAGTTGAAACATAGGTCTACAACTTTCGTGTTTGGCACTTACTCAAAGCTCGATCGTAGAATTTAGTAAAAATCGCACAACAGGAATAAGCCAAATCAGAATTGAGGACAACCGATGAAATTGTAAAAGCTACGGAAGCAAAGTGCGAAATTGGAAATAAGACAATGAAACTTCTAAACAATCAACCTAAACCATGGACCCGCCCAAAATAAAAATGAGATAACAGGGTACAAGAGACAAGAAATTACCTCTCATACGAAGAAAATGCCAATCACAAAGACATGCGCATGAATTGTGAATTTAAATCTTATTCTATCTATCCAAAAGGCTTTTGCAAAGTGAAATGATGAACGAAATGACATGTCGCAGCCTCGCGCGCAATCATCATGACTAGTCGCAACCTCGCGTACAATAGTCATGACTAGTCGGGTCCAATCACTTCGGCTTGGTTCGGTCGACAAGGGCAATTCTCATGCATCGTAGCCTCACGTGTATGAGAACGACCCTTGAGCCATTTTTTGAAAAATTTTTCGGGATCCGGATGGGATAACCTTTAGCGAAACCTTACCGCCAAGGTTAAAGCACCATCTAAATACCATCTTAAAACTATTAGTGTGACCCGTGTCCGGTCACGGGTTGTGTGCAGTGTAGTGCAAATACGATAAATCATGCACAACAATTAAAGGCAAACACCGCTTCCATGATTCAAAAGTTAAATCACAATTCCAATTCACCAAGCCTGCAAAACAAAGGGTTAGCCGATCACTTCTCCCCTTATAACTCCCAATCTGCAAAAACATTTAACACCTAAGAATGAGAATTCAACCAAAGTTTACCAAATCAAGTGATTTCTTTTTCATGAAATTATCTGGCCTAAGTCCTCTTTGAGTCCCCAAATGAGTCGCCAAGCTGTCGCGACCTAGAAAAATAAACGGAGTTAATTTTCGGGCTAATGGATTATCAGGTTAATTAATTAACTAACCTAACTCGGACTCTCCCAAGTCCATACCAAATCGCAACTTATGGTTCAAATAATTAACATACAACGTGTTTTGAATTTGGAGTCGCCACTAATCATTTTCGGTAGGTTGATTAGAAACCTAAATAAAATAGCGGGAGAAAACTATCTTATTTCCGCGAACCGTAGATTTTGAATTCGGGGGATTTGGTTACGCTAGATTACTCTAACGCCCTTTCGGTACCATTTTCATGAAAAATATTTGATTTGGCAATTTTGATGGATTTTACTTGAAATTCAAAGATGCAATTTTTTTGGTTTTTTCTTATTTTTTATGGGGATGTAAAACATTGAACTTTGTACGATATACACCATGGGTGATTTGGAAAGAAAGAAAACGCAGCCGATCACGAGTATTTATAAAAATAAATTAACATGTAATAATGCTAAAATTTGGAACACGTGGCATGTCTAAAATAAACAAACAAATGTTCAAACCAAACGATTACATTTTTGTAGATCGAGATGGAAAGGATTACCTTCTATTACATAAAATCTTACTCACATACACATTATAGTTCCCTTCAAGATCTCGGAGTTGGAAGAACGTGGCTATCGTCGAAAAAAGGCAAGCAATGGCGTTGTTGGGTTGCGAGGGGCGAAATATGTGTCGGGACTCGTCGAAGATGATGCTCGACTAAAACACTTTTCTTCACTCTCGAATTTTCTCTTCTGATTTTTCTCAAGAACTCTCTTTTTCCTCTCTAAAAATTCCTCTCAAAAACTCTCTCAAAACTCTCTCAATTCTCTTCCACTCTTCCTAAAAAAACTCTCTCAATTCTCTTCTACTCTCTCTCTCAATTCTCTTCCACTTCCCCCTTTTCTAAAACTCTTCTCAAGAGCTCTCTCTTTTATAGGCAAAGTTCTTCATCCTTCATTCTTCACCTTCATTTCTTCACCTTCCATCTTCATCTTCTCTTCTTCATCTTCATTTCTTCACCTTCCATTTTCATCTTCCCTTCTTCATCTTCATTTCTTCACCTTCCATTTTCATCTTCCCTTCATTATCTTCCCTTCATCATCTTCCCTTCTTCATCTTCTTTTCATTATCTTCCCTTCATCATCTTCCCTTCTTCATCTTCTTTTGGTATTTGCAATACAGGTCCCCGAAGTTCCAAGTATTTGCAATACAGTCCCTCGAAATTTTAAGTATTTGCAATACAGTCCTTGAAGTTTCAAATCTTCTCGGTGTATTTTTCCATCCCGTGCCTAGTCTAGACGCATGCTAAATTAAGTGTTACGCTTGCCCGATTATATGCCAATGCAATGTACGCTAAAAATAAATATGTGAGATGATTTTTTATAATTTTTATGCAAAAAATAGATTAATCAAAATTTAGGCGTCAACAAATGCCCCTCTTTGAGTGGAGGCTCGTAGAGGTTCCGCTCAAAGACAAAATTGAATCCTAAATTTTGATAGTGCAAATTATGGATGAACTTTTTTGGCGGGAGTTTTAATCCCATTTTTTTTTTTTTTAATGTAATGAAGTGATGCATGATATGCAAGACCAGAAATAACATGTGTCATAATTCCTCTTTTCCATGTTAGAAAAACATGCACATGGATCGCATACAAGAATACCTGTTTTACCAAATTTCTCGTAAGCTAATGGTTCTCTTAATTTCCAAGTTTCTTTTTGTAGATGCAAGGATTTTAAGGTATTTGGCCTATCTCATTATCGAGACTTCTCCCTAATGCAAGACAATACGAAGATATGTGTGTCGTTTGAGATCACAAGAGCTACGTCGTTGTGAGTTGATTAAATGTCGAAATCGCCAGTGCATATGTCTTCACGATTCGATAAAGGGGAACCAAAATCATAAGAGCTACGTCGTTATGATTTGGTTTGGATCAAAAATATGGGTGCTTATGTCTTCATGATTTGATAAAGGAGCCGAAAATCATAAGAGCTATGTCATTATGAGCCGACTAAAGGTCAAGATCACCGGTGCATACGTCTTCGTGATTCGAGACCGAAATCATAAGAGCTACGTCGTTATGATTTGATAAGATATCAAGATCGCCGGTGCATATGTCTTCACGTCCCGAGATTGAAACCATAAGAGTTACGTCGTTATGATTTGATAAGATGTCAAGATCGCCGGTGCATATGTCTTCACGTCCCGAGATTGAAACCATAAGAGCTATGTCGTTATGATTTGATAAGATGTCAAGATCGCCAAGTGCATATGTCTACACGACTTGACGAAGAGGCATATTGCCCGAATTGAACAATATTTGATAGGAGCACCATCGAATGGAATCGATAAGTACAAAAGGGGCATATTGCCTGAATTGAATCATAACAACTATCATGAGAAGAGTTGTTAATTTGAAAAGGGGTTCAGAAAACTTACCCGGGTTCTCCAAACGATTAATCAAGGAACGAAGCAGATTGCTGTATCGTACTGGTAGGCATTTGCCAAGCAAAACTTGCTCATTCAATAATCCTTGGATGAATTTCGAGACCTTGGGAGGGAACTCGAACATCGGGAATGTATTACCTATCATAGAATGTCATAGGTAACACACACAAACATATTCAACAATGAGTATAATGCAATCACTCATACTATGGTTCATGCATAACCATTCTGTCAAGTTTGCATTACCAATTTTGTCCAGGGAGGTTCTCACATTACGAATACCTCGAATGTGAGCTGAATGGGGGACTTCAGTCCGAAAGGGCTTTCTCTCACTCTCGAGAAAAGCTATTTATCCCGTCTCATAGGATTCAAGAGAAATCACTCAATCTTTCCATCATCGCATTCGATAAGGATCCAAGTAATCTCGCAATTGATACGACCGAGTCGATCCGGAGGTCTTGATTAGGACCGTAATGAGAGCTAGGTCAAAGGTTTACAAAGGGGACTCCGGTTGAGTCAAGGTCATTGAAATGAATTTCTTCATCATTTGCTCCGGATTTACAAGTCAAGAATCCTGCAAAAATGAGAGAGAAATAATCTTGCTCGAACTTCTTCGAGTGATGCTTAAAATCATTTAACTCTACGTTAACTCAAGTGCCCTAATCGAAAGAGACTTTGGAGGGTTATAACGTAGGCTAGGATTGGGGACCGAGGAACGAAAAGGGTCGTTTTGGCTCGAAATTAAATGAGAAGGGGCTTGACGTTGGTGATCATCGCCGACTAGTCACCGATCTTGGTCTTCCGAAATGTCTTCAGAAAAGAATACCATCATTGAATGAGGGATGGTAGTTTTCTACTGAAAATTGCACTTTACAAACCGATTTCTTGGGGAGTCTTCTTCATAACAAGTGTCTGTCAAGGATTTGCAAGAGACACAATGCAAACATGTACATGGAATTTACAACTTAACATGCAAAAATGTACATTCAAAATTCAGAAGTACTTTACAAATGAATGTGCATTGGCCTTACTTTTGGTAGGCACTTTGCTTTTCCTATGCTTGAAATTTTCATATGAGATCAGCCTTTGCTTTTCTTACTCCCGACTCTCATTTTTCTTTTTTTCTTCTTTTTTTCGAGAAAAGATTTCTTTTCCTTTTTCTTTGAGAGCCCTTCGACATCTCTTTATTTTGCTTTTTTTTTGTTTTTTTGTTTTTTTGTTTTTTTTTAGAGCGGGCCCTTCTCCTTTAAGCTGAGTTTGCCTCTCCTTTTTTTTTACAATCCCATGACTTTGAACCAGGAATTACAACAAGCATAATGATCATTCGGGAATTCTCTGTTGACTCGACCATCTCCAATTCTAATCCTTGGGAAAATGCTATCTTCGCCTTTGGAATGAGCAAATGATCACCAACGGGGGTTTAAGAAATGAATTTGCAGGCTCAAGTGGGCTATGCAAAGAATGAAGTGTATAGGATAGAGAAGTGAATGCTCTTCATCATCCTAAGGCACTTGAATTAAAATTCGAGTATAAATGCAAAGAAACACCCGAAGATTAATGTTAGTCCGAGCAAGAAAATTTCTAACCATTTACCTCGTGTTGCTGCTAGAATTAAATCGTCTGGACCCCGATGTGGGGTGGTTCTTGACATGGGTAAAGAAATGAAACCACCGCTCAAAAGGGGTAATCAATGGATCACCCGTAGTGTTTGGGATAGAGAACTGAATGCCTCGTCATTTTCGGCTGTCGTACCTTTCGCGAGAAAACTCTTTACCTCGGGAATGCGGAATTTTGCCACCGTTCATCTCGCCTGAAAAATTGGACGTGTTTGGGAAAGGATTGCCTTTCATCATCCTCGCCCTGCCCCATTCCATACATTCGATGTATCTTATGTAGTTCATATTCCTTATTCGTAGTTGGTAAATTAAACATGAGGAACAGTTATGCGCAAACTTTGCAATGTATGAGTGTTTTTGAGCATATAAAATGCAACAACTTTTTATCTTGGTGGACAGAATTCGCAAGCACATAAGAAACTTCTTAGGGGCGTGGATCGCGAGTTGCCCCTGCTCATGCAAATGAGTTGCAAAAACTTCATTATCCGGTTCGAGACATGAGATTGTCAAAGGCTTCAGGAATTTCTTATTTCATTAATTTTTCGGGGAGAATGGATACTTCCCTATCTGGAAAGGCGGTGACCCCTGTAAAAATCAAAAGGGAAAGCATCAATGTACGCTCTCATGTCCTAAACGAGTTGAAACGATACCGCTTTACCCTTGTACGAATTTCTTGTGAACTTTGAATTGAAAAGATCAACTCATCTCGGATCGGATTGTATGGCCGGGATGTTATCTCTCCGGTTTTGTAACCATCCGGGCTGAGCTTCAATCGGTCATTGAACTGCTAAGCAAAAAGGTTTTTATTAATCTTTGTACATTGATGCCAAATCCCGGGATCGAACCCGAACGTCTCGGACCACCTGTCATTCCCCCAACCACTAGGTCGTGGTGATGTTGGCGTCCACGGTTGGTTCGCTTTTTGCTATATTGTTCTCAAAACAGTTGGCAATCTCTCGTCGAGAATGAAATAAGCTTAAATCGAGTTTGAAATGATTGAGAGCCAATTGGGACGATACGGAGTTACCCATCTTTGAGTCCGCTTGGCCTTTTACTCGTATTCTCCCAAGTAAGGCTATTCGAAATCTCTCTTTACGGGCGTTCAGGGGCGTCGTCCACAAATTGATTTTCTACGGGCCTAGCTTAACAAGGAACTCACGCATTTGATAAGGGAGGAGAAAATTCGCCCTTTAACTCTAGGCAAATTCTAGACAGCTAGAAAGTAAAAAAAATATCCCACGCAGGGGAACTATACATGGAATCAAAGAAGTATTCATGCGAGATTGGTTCCACCTCTCTTGCTGGCCATTCCAACGATCAACCGATTCTGTCTTGGACTAAACACCAACAATCGTTGTTCAAGGATCCATAATCACTTGCTTCGGATCACAACTCGGAGGTCCTTCACTCCGAACCGGGCGATCAAGGTGGTGAGCTCATCATCAAAGTAATCTTCTGATTGATACTCGAATTGGGTAGTGTTACTTGCTAACACTAGCGACGGATTTCCCACTTTGTTTTCACCGTGAGCAATCTGACCCCTTGAGCTTGAGCTTCCGCCGTTGCTCGGAAACTTGTAGGGATGATCAACTGGTCTGCTGCTAGAACCACCAGCGGAAGGTTGGTATGACATGTATTCTTGATTGGGAAGTGGCCGAGTACCTTTTGCTCGGTAGATTTTCCCAGTATTGATCTTCCAATCAACTTTGGTCCGGTCGCGTTGGTCCCAACCTCGCATCGTGCTTCCTCGGCTTATCTCTAACCCTTTGAAGGTGATTCGTGACACTTTGCATGGTGAGTCCGTCTATATTCATTATTCCGTGTACAGCCATTGGTCGTGCTGAATTGATTCCTAGCCGTCGAACCGCCTCAATGAATATAGAATGAAGCTTGGCGGACCAAAGGGGCCTTTTCTTTTGGACAAAATCGTCGTCATCAGCTTGGTCGTAGTTTTTTTGTTCGAGTAATTGCTTCCTTACAGCATGCTGCCAAATGTTTTGGAGCATTCGAACGCAGACAGGCTTCTGTAGGACGTCTCGAGCACCATGCAATGTGGCCCTCGTTATGAACTGCTGATCATTACTTGCTGATACTACGATGACCCGTATGTCTAACTCAGGAATCAATGATCTTTAAGAGATCGAAACCGTCCATATTGATCCCTACCACGGCCGTGACGACGATGTCAAACTCTTCTTTGTACTGCCTCAAGCACTTCTAAGGCATCCGTTGCCTTCGCATAAGCAAAAACCCCGTACATGCAACTTCTCAGCATAGCAACGAGGATTGAGAGGGAAACGGGGTTGCCATCAATGGCCATGACTCATGAGATCCTCGGGATAGGAAGGTTCCCATACTTCCGCTTGGAATGAACGTGTTTTTCTTTTAAAACCTTCCATATGTAGACCGAAAATGGCTGTTTTCGGCTAGAGAATGAGCTTTAGATGTTCTTGGACTTGCAAAAACAAATTGCCCGAAAATCACAAAAGCGATGATGGCCTTTCGTGACGGATTCGAAGGTCGCTAGGTGTATGGAGACTTCAAGTTCTTTATAAACTTCCTCTCTCTTTTTTTATTAGTCTTGCGAGACAGGTTTTCACTTTCTCTACGAAAGAGGACAGCTTTTTTCTCTCCTTTTCGATCTTAGTGCCTTGGATCCGTTTCATAATAACTCTCATCTCTCACTCCATCTATCATCTTCTTCCTTTTCGATATGGAGGAGCCCTCAAATCTTTTCACTTTCTCTACAAACGAGGCGCATACTTCCCTCCTCAAATCTTTTCGCTTCCTCCTACGAGCGAGGCGCTTATTTCCCTTCTCAAATCTTTTTGCATCTACTTATGTGAAGGCTTTTAATGCTTTTTCTTTCGGCGTTCAGCCAAATCTGACAAAGAATTCACGCATTTAAGCATGACGATATTTGCGGATAGTACTGTTCTTTGCCCCTTGATTATCTCTAGGCGTAAAAGGAAGAATGTCTCGCATAGGGACTTTGTAACAAACAGTACATTCATTCACGCATGTCTCTACTTCTCTTGAGAATTCATAAGGGCTAGCTAGTAATGCTCAAAAGAGTGATATTTTGAAAGCCCATAATAAAAACTCAAGCTTCATGTAGGCTACAGATTCGGAGTTTCATCGGTGTTGAATTGGCCGATTGTGACATCGTGGAAACTCCAATTGTAGTGATGCATGTCACTTCCCTCGAAGGGCATCGGTTACGCCTCCGCAAGGCCGACTTTCCGGGATGTATCCCCAACGAAATCCGATTGTGCGAGAACTTGCTCGGGAGGATGAATCGATAAATGAGCATTTTCAATGCTCAGATGTGGCTCATCAAGGAACATGCCACTAAAGGTGATGGGGTTGCTGCAGACATGGCAAATAGCGATGTTAAGAGCATCCCTATACCTCTTGATCTCTGCTCGAAGCTCTTCATTTTCTTCCTTTAGAGACGCAAGTTCATGACTTTCACTCTGAACTTTCACTCGGGCCCGCTTGTTTTGAAACCAAAACCTGACCTTCAAGGGCTCCATTCCTAGCTTCCGGCTCAACTCATTTTTTCGTTTCCCGTTCACGTAAGGGCACTCCTTGAAGGCAGCTTCGAGCTCTTTGATTTGATGTTTTCTTTTCCGGGGTTGACTACGGCTGCTGCTGCTGCTATTGTTGTTGCTGTTATCGAGATCTTGAACTTCACCGCCAAGGGAGTTGGGTTTTACGGCTTCGCGGCTGGATTTGGCCTCGAAATTCAGCAGTTCATTCTCGGGGATGTCTAGGTTGGTTGCCTCCAGTAAGTGCTGGTAGCCTCCAAACATGTTGGATTGAAATACTTCTTACTTCCTTTTGTTCACTCTACTCTCCGCCGTATGCTTACTCTCTCCAAATTCTTCCGAGTAAACATGCATGTTCCAGAGTCTCCCTTTTAACGTGGATGAAAACCACCAAGCCGGTGCTTCTCCCAAGATTTCATGTTTCCCGCTCTGTCTTCTTCATTTCCTTCTGACATGCTGGGACCCTCAAATCTTTTCTGCGGTATGCTTGTCCCTCTTTTAATATGGCGGAACCTTTAAGTCATTTCGCAACTTTTCGAATTTCGTGAGCCTCGAGATGGTAGATCCGTGATTCACGGACGAAACGTCTGTAGTTTTGCCCGGATAATTAACTCGGCCCCCACAATAATTATTGCTATAACTTTTTCTGCCCTTTAAATTAGGATTTAACGCCGAGACGATTATCGCTTTCATATCTTCATCTCCAACCTTCTAAGCACTCTTTCGCATCCACTCTTTTTAGCAAACTTCAAGAACAATGGCCTCCCTCCCCGCACGCGTCTTCTCGGCTGAAGTTTTGGCCAAATGGGAGAAACTTTATAATCTCTTAGGCCAGGGCTACTCTTATATAGCTAACCATCCGGAGGTCGAAACCGAAATCCGTCTCATATTTACGGATATGGACACCGTTTCTATTCAAGGTACCGAGTTAGAAAAGGAATATAGGATCTTCCCTACCCTCTTCACTAACTTCCTGGAGGCTTACCATCTTGCTCATCAAGATGTTACTTTGGCTCATCTTGTGAGAGCTCGCTATCGGGATCGGTCGGACAGCTTGGTGTTGGCCAGTCTTGTAGCCGACAATCATAAGAAGGCCCTTGACTATGGTAATGAACAAGTCTCGCTGTTGATTCGTGAGAGGGGGAACTTGGTGGAACGTTTGGCCATGTCCCGCACCATCTTCGAGCGCGATCCGCTTGATATCGTTTTGAAATTCCAATGCACATGGCTGGAAGAAAGGCTGGACGATCGACACTTTGGATATAGCCCGCGGGAGAATGCTGATCCATGACTTGGAATCTGCTGCCGAGTATCACGAGGACAGGGTGGCCAAGCTTAAAGAGAAATGTGAGCTCCTCCTCTTTAAGCTGGCGGATCTCGATTCTCGAAGCGATCGGTGTAGGCGGAGCATCAACTGTATGGAAAGTCGGTTAAACTCCTTTGTGATGCTCATTAGGGCTCGGTTTGGCTTTACGTTCCCACCCCGATGATCTGTTTGTAAGGTTTCCCGATGGATGGAATAAATGCAAGTTTTTCTGATTTGCATTTCGCTTTCGCATTATTCCTTCTTCCATATGCTTATGATTTTATCTTGGTCATCATATTTTTTTGCAAGATAACCCCTTTACTTTGTGGATATGTAAATCTCACGCTCCCGATGATCAATTCAATTGGGCCAGAGAAACCCCCATTTGAAATAATCTCTCAACAAACGAATGCCCGAATGTGAACAACTCACGAATCTGTCTTAATATTATAACTCGATTATGAAAACATGAGAGTAAATCAAGTATAATATTTTTTTACAAAGATCGTAATTGACTGGATTGGTAAAGACACGACCATCCATCTCGGCTAGAATCAAAGCACCACCAGGGAGCACCTTCTTTACTATATATGGACCACCATAGTTTGGAGCGAACTTCCCTTCTGGGAGTGGGACCATTGGCAACAATTTTCGCAAGACCAGGTTATTGATCCGAAAATATCGAGGCCGAACTTTTTTGTTGAATGAATTAGCAACCCTCTGCTGATAACACCGGCCATGACATATAACCTTAAGTCTCTTTTCATCGATCAGATTCAATTGGCTCGCCCTCTGCTGGATCCATTCAGCTTCCGTCGGCATAGCTTGAGACAAGATACGTAAGGAAGGAATTTCCACTTCAACTGGTAGAACAGCCTCCATTCCATATACAAGAGAATACGGGGTTGCCCCCGTAGATGTCCGGATCGAGGTCCGATACGCCATAAGTGCAAATGGCAACCTCTCATGCCAATCGCGATAATTTTCAGCCGTCTTCGCTAAGATTTTCTTGATGTTCTTATTGGCGGCTTCTACTGCTCCATTCATCCGAGGACGATATGGGGAAGAGTTCGGATGCTTGATCTTGAATTCTTTGAACAATTCGTCCATTAGCTTGTTGTTCAAGTTTGAGCCATTGTCGGTGATTATGGCTTCGGGTGAACCATATCGAGCGATGATATCTCGACGGATAAATTTCACGATATTTCGTGCTGTGACCGCTAAATAAGATGCGGCTTCGATTCATTTAGAGAAATAGTCAATTGCTACCAAGATGAATCGATGCCCATTGGATGCTTTAGGGTTGATAGGGCCGATAACATCAATGCCCCACATAGAAAACGGCCATGGTTCAGATAACCGATGCAACTCGTTTGGAGGGACATTAATCTTGTCGCCATGAATCTGACATTTGTGACAGCTTCGGACATGCTGAAACGGGTTGGAAGTTCCATCATACTTTTCAAGTCGGGCATCTTGAACTTTTCCGCACAATGATCTTTGAAAAGACAGACATGTGTCGACCCGGGGTATGTTGTGAGTCCCCTCGACCTCTCGGATCCTCTGTTCCATTTGGGCCAATAGCTTGGCCGTATCACCATTCAATCCGGGGCCACGGGGCTGGCTTGAGGGATTGGGACTACGGGCGGCGTGCTCGAGCTCACGCCCGTGATGATCACATCCTCTACCGGCATTGTCGGATAGGGAGTAGCTTCCGGGGGCTTTACCGAAGTTGTCCGTAGGAGGAACTAGAGCAGGAAGCGGCGGGATGGCGGCGGATGATTGAAGTTTGGCGGTGAAGGCGGCCATAATTTCTTCCATCTTTCGGGACATCATCCCTTCAAAGCGCTCGATCAAGGAGCCAAGTTTCTCGTCTAGGGCAAGACTGACGATAGCGTTGATGTCGGACATCCTCTTTGCGACTGATCGAGTAATGTGTAGAGGATCCGTGACAAATTACCTGTACGCAGTAACAAACCCAAAATGAGTATAGGGAGCAAGAATAGCGAGCCGGCCCATGACATCCCTCTAGACTCAAACGAACAAAGTGATTATGACCAAAGGATTGAAACATGTAATTTTCAGTTTGTCCGCTTTTACGAAAAAATTCGTATTAATTCGTACGTTGATCAAAACATGTCCAAATTTTACGAGCTTGTAGTTGAGAAGATGATGAACAACTTTTATGTTGGCCAATCAGACTAGAAATGCACGGGTCAAATCAGTTTAATGTGTTTTTCCAAAAAAATCACGTTCAGAAAACTGTTATAACCGCATGTTGTTGAAAAAACGAAGGGCCATCTTAAATTATGAATTTAATTCTGAAATTTTGCAAGATATTAGTTGAAACATAGGTCTACAACTTTCGTGTTTGGCACTTACTCAAAGCTCGATCGTAGAATTTAGTAAAAATCGCACAACAGGAATAAGCCAAATCAGAATTGAGGACAACCGATGAAATTGTAAAAGCTACGGAAGCAAAGTGCGAAATTGGAAATAAGACAATGAAACTTCTAAACAATCAACCTAAACCATGGACCCGCCCAAAATAAAAATGAGATAACAGGGTACAAGAGACAAGAAATTACCTCTCATACGAAGAAAATGCCAATCACAAAGACATGCGCATGAATTGTGAATTTAAATCTTATTCTATCTATCCAAAAGGCTTTTGCAAAGTGAAATGATGAACGAAATGACATGTCGCAGCCTCGCACGCAATCATCATGACTAGTCGCAACCTCGCGTACAATAGTCATGACTAGTCGGGTCCAATCACTTCGGCTTGGTTCGGTCGACAAGGGCAATTCTCATGCATCGTAGCCTCACGTGTATGAGAACGACCCTTGAGCCATTTTTTGAAAAAATTTTCGGGATCCGGATGGGATAACCTTTAGCGAAACCTTACCGCCAAGGTTAAAGCACCATCTAAATACCATCTTAAAACTATTAGTGTGACCCGGTCCGGTCACGGGTTGTGTGCGTGTAGTGCAAATACGATAAATCATGCACAACAATTAAAGGCAAACACCGCTTCCATGATTCAAAAGTTAAATCACAATTCCAATTCACCAAGCCTGCAAAACAAAGGGTTAGCCGATCACTTCTCCCCTTATAACTCCCAATCTGCAAAAACATTTAACACCTAAGAATGAGAATTCAACCAAAGTTTACCAAATCAAGTGATTTCTTTTTCATGAAATTATCCGGCCTAAGTCCTCTTTGAGTCCCCAAAGAGTCGCCAAGTCAGCCGCGACCTAGAAAAATAAACGAAGTTAATTTTCGGGCTAATGGATTATCGGAGTTAATTAATTAACTAACCTAACTCGGACTCTCCCAAGTCCATACCAAATCGCAACTTATGGTTCAAATAATTAACATACAACGTGTTTTGAATTTGGAGTCGCCACTAATCATTTTCGGTAGGTTGATTAGAAACCTAAATAAAATAGCGGGAGAAAACTATCTTATTTCCGCGAACCAGAGATTTTGAATTCGGGGATTTGGTTACGCTAGATTACTCTAACGCCCTTTCGGTACCATTTTCATGAAAAATATTTGATTTGGCAATTTTGATGGATTTTACTTGAAATTCAAAGATGCAATTTTTTTGGTTTTTTCTTATTTTTTATGGGGATGTAAAACATTGAACTTTGTACGATATACACCATGGGTGATTTGGAAAGAAAGAAAACGCAGCCGATCACGAGTATTTATAAAAATAAATTAACATGTAATAATGCTAAAATTTGGAACACGTGGCATGTCTAAAATAAACAAACAAATGTTCAAACCAAACGATTACATTTTTGTAGATCGAGATGGAAAGGATTACCTTCTATTACATAAAATCTTACTCACATACACATTATAGTTCCCTTCAAGATCTCGGAGTTGGAAGAACGTGGCTATCGTCGAAAAAAGGCAAGCAATGGCGTTGTTGGGTTGCGAGGGGCGAAATATGTGTCGGGACTCGTCGAAGATGATGCTCGACTAAAACACTTTTCTTCACTCTCGAATTTTCTCTTCTGATTTTTCTCAAGAACTCTCTTTTTCCTCTCTAAAAATTCCTCTCAAAAACTCTCTCAAAACTCTCTCAATTCTCTTCCACTCTTCCTAAAAAACTCTCTCAATTCTCTTCTACTCTCTCTCTCAATTCTCTTCCACTTCCCCATTTTCTAAAACTCTTCTCAAGAGCTCTCTCTTTTATAGGCAAAGTTCTTCATCCTTCATTCTTCACCTTCATTTCTTCACCTTCCATCTTCATCTTCTCTTCTTCATCTTCATTTCTTCACCTTCCATTTTCATCTTCCCTTCTTCATCTTCATTTCTTCACCTTCCATTTTCATCTTCCCTTCATTATCTTCCCTTCATCATCTTCCCTTCTTCATCTTCTTTTCATTATCTTCCCTTCATCATCTTCCCTTCTTCATCTTCTTTTGGTATTTGCAATACAGTCCCCGAAGTTCCAAGTATTTGCAATACAGTCCCTGAAATTTTAAGTATTTGCAATACAGTCCTTGAAGTTTCAAATCTTCTCGGTGTATTTTTCCATCCCGTGCCTAGTCTAGACGCATGCTAAATTAAGTGTTCTGCTTGCCCGATTATATGCCAATGCAATGTACGCTAAAAATAAATATGTGAGATGATTTTTTATAATTTTTATGCAAAAAATAGATTAATCAAAATTTAGGCGTCAACAGCTGGCATGAGAGCTTTTAGCCTGCCTATCAGACCAAGCCCGATTCACTTCATTTTGTAGTGAAATTATGGATTAAAACTGGCTTATTGGTACACTTGATTCTCTGCACTGACCAAGCCGAGCATGGCAGCAACCAAGAAGATGAGTTTGAAGCTTCTTATTGACAAGAGAAACCGGACCGTGCTCTTTGCCGAAGCCGGAAAGGACTTTGTGGATTTCCTTTTCCATTATATGGCCTTGCCGATTGGAACTATTGCGAGTCTTCTCCCTAGAGCAGAGTGCGGCCGTGGCTTGCGCAATCTCTATGCAAGTGTTGAGAATTTCAGCGACGCATACATTGAACATAGAGAGAAAGAGGCTCTGTTGAATCCCAAGGCACGGAGCTCTGGTCCGGATGTTCTGCGCTTATTGTTGCCCAAAGCTCCGCCTTTAACAACGATTGAATGCTACACTTGCCCTCGCCCCGCCGAAGGGTTTCGCAGAATTAATTTGTTTCTACCCGTTCCATGCGGTTGCAATGTGACACAGCTTCCCAGCAATAATTTGTTTGCGGGCGTTTCATGCGGAAGTTGTGTAACAGATTCCCCTTCTACGAGATGTCCTGGTTGTAACAATGCGATGAGCAAGAAACTGTCATGGGTCGCAGGACCAGCTGCTGGTGCCCCGTCCTCGGCTAAGGTACTCGGTGGGGAGGCTGGTTATGTGAAGAGCGTGGTCACGTACATGGTGATGGACGATCTGGTTGTGAAGCCCATGTCCACCATCTCTTCCATTACTCTCCTCAACCAGTTCAATGTGCATGAAATTGGGCATGTCCAAGAGAAGTTGATTGACTTTGGCTTGGAAGAGGTAAGGCCCGCAAAATTCGCAGCCTCTTACAAATATTTTCGACCGCATTGGAGATTTAGCAATGAAATCTTACGGTGATTTTTCAACTGGTGGTTGTACCATAGCATAAGAGAATAACCTATTCTATTTGGTCAACTCATCACCTAAGAGCACAACAATTACAGGGATATATCCTATCAATTTGCTTATGACCGTACTAGAAACCCGAACTCAAGTACGTAGTCTAAACTAGCGAGAAGAGTTTTCTCGGGCGCCCCTTCTTGAACTTGTCTTGTGATGTGTGATCTTTACTGAGGCCATAAAGCTGCTAAGCGCTTCATTGCACTCCAAAACGGTTCTCACGGACATATTCAGCGAGGTTCTCACGCATTGATTCAGCTGGGGAAGGCCTTAGTGAAACGCTATTCTTCCAACTTCAGAAATGCTCCGTTCGTATTGGCTTGCTAGGGGAGTTTGTTCCTGCTACTTTGTAAGATGCTGATGAAGCTATTCAATTTGCGATGTGAAATTAGTCTCTAATTATATATTAGCTTACTGAGAAATTAGTTTCTGAGTGATGATTGGTATGTGGTAGTATGGTGTCTAAGAAGGAGGTTGCTTCTAACGTACGTACGCTTGTAATGTTGGAAGAATGTGTTTCGCGTGAATTGATCTGTCTGGGTC
Source organism: Rhodamnia argentea (assembly GCF_020921035.1). Taxonomy (NCBI): domain Eukaryota; kingdom Viridiplantae; phylum Streptophyta; class Magnoliopsida; order Myrtales; family Myrtaceae; genus Rhodamnia; species Rhodamnia argentea. The sequence continues at coordinate 18,224,076 of NC_063157.1, read as the reverse complement.
AAAAAATCGATAGATTTATCGTGAACTGACATCCTAAAGAATATAAGAATGTCCGAGAAGAGGAGATCGGAATGGAAGCAACTCATGATAATATTCTCAATCAATCAAGGGTAAACTTGTCAAAATGGGTCTAACACCCATTTAACAACCCACAAGCATTTAAATGGATTATAAATGAGTTACAACAAAATTGGAATGGAAGCAACTCATGATAATATTCTCAATCAATCAAGGGTAAACTTGTCAAAATGGGTCTAACACCCATTTAACAACCCACAAGCATTTAAATGGATTATAAATGAGTTACAACAAACTTAACATGCCAGCATAATAGGTCTCTAAAATAAAAAGGCTAAAATAAGTAGGTTATAAATGGGTCTATTTACAACCCACTTAAGACAATCCATTTAAAGGCCTCTATCCTTTTTTTTTTTTTTAATTTTTTTAATTTTTTATTTCTTTTTTGCTTTCTGTTTTTTTTTTTTACTTTTCTTTTGCTTTCTTTTTCTTACGAAGCCGGCGAGGGTCGTGCCTACAGCTGCCGTCTCTTGCTTGTCGGTCGTCCGCCGCCCTCTAGTTTATTGCGTGGTTATATTGGTTTATAGTCTAGATCTTTGAACCTTTCAACCGAGCACCACCATCCTTGTTCTTCCCGCCGCTCTCCTCCTCCTCTTCTTCCGATACATGCGATTCTCTCAACTCGAGGTGTTCGAGATTGGGATGGTCCGCTGTCAAGTTCAGTGTTCCGATCGGTGAGAGCATGAATCAGAACGTTTTGAATCGGGATCGCTCGAGGTGCGAGTGTTCACCAATTCTCTCTCCAACTTGAATTGGGCATTCATCTAGAGAATGGGGGTTCTTTAATCTCTGCATTAAGTGGTAGTGGATGCCCTACGTTGTGCTTTTAAAACTGTGCAAAGCTTCGACAATCTTCTATCCATCCCCGACATGCATTACTCCAAATCGTATACGGTATTATCCGTCGAGAGCGATCGAAGAATAGTAGGGATCAAAATGTAATGTTAATCACCGATGCAATTAGGTGCTTCACTTTTATTTCCATCGGAGATGTTTTAGTTTTTTGTACGCAAAAGGAAAGATATTCCCTCCATTTAATCGAACCAATCGGCCTTGAGCAAGAGTGATGATCGGGGCCGTACAACTGGGGGTTTTGGCTGCATGCATGGTGCTGTTTGTGCCGATGGGATTAGCAGGCCGGATGTGGCGGTGGCAAGTTGGTGGGCGGTCGCGGCGGACGGGCCACGGTGATCGGCAGGTGGACGGCGGAGGTTCGGTTTTGGAGGGGTGGGCGGAGGGCCTTGCATGTGACGCTGGACCTCACCGGTGGTCGGCGATGATCGGGCGATAGCGCTGTCAAAATGGGTTATTAACCCATATTCATTAAAGTGGGTGACAAATGGATCGGTTCAAATATGTTATATGGTCCATAATGGGTTCTTTAAAAAAAAGTACATAATAAATGGGTTTAAATGGGTTTGCTCTAAAACCCACTTTCGACCCATGAGGGTAAAGTTAACAGGTCAGCCCATCTTCTTCTTCCTTCTACGTTGGTCTTTACTTTGTCTCCCTCTTTGTTCCTAAGGATCGGGACTCATTTGCCCTCCTCCTCATCTTTGATCCAATTGATCGGTGTCACTATTGCCACTACTGCCTATCTTCGGCTTCGTTTTGCTGCCATTGTCTCCAAAAATCTCCACCCTAGCGCCGTGGGCAACGACTCCTCACGGCATCATCATCCGGCGCTCTTTACTGTCGAGATCGGAGGTGACGGCGGCCAAATCGTATTCGAGAGAAAAGGGGCCTTGCGGGACGGTGTTGATGCGGTGCTCTTATTGTATGAGGTCTATCCAATGCTAGATGCAGAGGCGGACTCGGATTAGCGGTATAGTATTCTATAAGATCCGATAGTATAATATACTACCAATAAATTTTTAACTCTGATTCTCGTGTGTGCTTCTGGAGGAGTCATAATATAAGATCCTTTTTTTTTCAATATATTTCTTTAATTCAAGAACACTGTGCACAGCTTCCACTCCTGTACCTCACGCTAAAGTATCTCTCTATTACCGCAAACCGGGAACGAAGAATCGAAGATGAGTTGAAAACGAAACGAAACCTCACAGTAAAGCATCACTAGATCTTGCCAAGAATCGAGCTCACCTAGGTTGGGGAATGAGTGCTTGCCTAGATGGGCCACGCTGGTGGCCGGCTCTTGGCCGTTGCCGAGGCCTGGATACTATGGAGGAAGGAGGTAGAACCAATAGAAAAGAAATAAAAGAAACAAAAGAAAAGAAAAATATAAAAAAATAGAAAAATAATTAAAAGTTCAAATAAAATAATAATTAGAATTTTTTTAAAAAAAATATAAAAATAAAATTAATCAGATTTGTTTAAATAACCAAAATTCAGATTTTTTTTAATTATAAAAATTGTTGTCAATTAGTAATGATAACTTTCTCAAAAATTTATACGAAAAAAATAATCTTATATTGGATTAAATATAGAAGTGTTTTAGTAATATGAGCCGGGTTGGGTATAAGTTGGGTACGGGTCAAGAAAGTTCACTATGTATAAATGGGTCATAAACATGGTTAATGGGTCAATTTGGGTCGGATCATTTGTAACCCGACCCAAACCCGACTTGACCCACCCGTTTGATAGGTCTATTGAGCGGCCCTCGCCCATTTCAAAAGAATGAAAAAGATAGTCAGATTTTTTAAAAGAAGAAAAATAATAAAAATCATATAAAAAATTAAAAAAATTATATTTTAAAACTAGTAAAATGAAGAAAATTCAGATTTTTTAAATTATAAAATACATAGAAAGTGCATGCAATAATTAGATATAAGTATTTTAGTAATATGGATCGGATCGGGTATGGGTTGGATATGGGTCGGGTTGGGTATGAGTCAAGAAATTTGCATTACGTATAAATAGGTCATAAATGGGTTAATGAGTCAAATTGGGTTGAATCATTTATGACCCGACCCAAACCCAACCCAACTCACCCAATTGATAGGTCTAGCCTTGGAGGTATCAAATTGGTAATTTATGATATATACTTACCTTGAATAGTGAGAAGCAGTAAAACAATTCTACCACCGGATATCAATATATTTTGCTAAATCATTTATTTTGCAATATAGTAATTCAGCCTACCATTTTGTTATCCCCAAGCGCATACGACCTACTTATCTATTTTACTGTTATGCATTTTACTACCCATGAGGCTTCGTTTGTTTCGAGAAAAATGTGATATTTTTTAAAAACATTTCAAGGAAAGTTATTTGTTAGGAAAATACCAAGAATTTCTAGTATTTGGCATAGACCTAAAAATGAACTGGAATTTTTTTTTCCTCTTTTGTTAAGGAAATTACTGACGTGGACAATTTTCGTAGTTAAATCAATAAAAAATTCAAATAATTATTTTATTTTATTTTATTTTATTTTATTTCTTTTTCCTTTTTCCTTTGCTGGTTGCCGGGCCCGAGCCGCCGACACCCATGCCCAGGTCCATTGAGGCCAAGCCCTAAGCCTTGGTGCCCTTGCCCAATGCCCCGTCACCCGAGCTCGGGTTCATAAAGGCAGTGCTTGGTTCCCCCCACACTTAGGTTCAGGTCCACAAAGGCCGTGTGCGGGTCCTCGACACTCGGGTTCGGGACCTTAGCTAATGAAATGTTCATTCCTCAAAAAATATTTAGAAAAAATCAAGGTTTTAATTATTTTTTATTTTTTCTTTCTTTTTCTTTTTCATTCTTCCTTGGCCGGTCACCTACCACGGGCGAGGGACGAGCTCGCCAACATCGTTGATTTGGCGAGGCTCGAGCTCCCCAACCTCTAGCGAGTTGGTCCCTCGCCTATGCCGACCGGCCAAGAAATGAAAAAAAAAATAATCTAAAAAATTTGAAATTTTTTTGGTAATTTTCCTATGAAAAATCAAATTCAATTCCGAATGGTGGAAAATATTTTTCAGTTCATTTTCTGATTTCAGTCGAATACCGAAAAATATTGTCAATAATATTTTTTCTACTTCGAACGCGTTTTTTTACCTGGCTGGAAACTATTTCCTTGATTCTTTTATTTTCCATAAATCGAACGTCGGAAAATTCGAAAAATATTTTTCTAAAAATTATTTTCCACGAAACTAAAGGAGCTTAAAATTTTGTTCATGTTCCGTCCCCGTTGGCGAGGTGCATGTACTCTGATTACACCAATTTAATCTAGTAGTTCCCATTTATAAAAGAGACAGACTGCACCAATTTAATTACTGGACAAACCCTCTGGTTCGGCTTCCTTCTCCTACATTAGAGCTATTGCTTTCAACTGGGAGAAAATTGCAGACTTGGAACGACTCCTCAGTACTAACTTGTGGACAAGACGCCACAAGATATCAACTTGAATGACTTTGACTCTTCATTTGTTTCTGCCCTTTTTCACTTCCCTTCATTTCTAAACAATTTGACCGTTAATATGTGTAAACGCTGTTAAATTAGCTTGCAACGAAACCCGTCCAATTGCAGTATGTAGATAAAGTTTTTTTTTTTTTTTGGTCGAAGTAGATAAAGTTTATAAGAACGAACATATGAAGCAAATTAAAGTTTTTTAAACTGAATCTGTTAGGAAAAAAATTCGAAGATTCTATTTGGATTAGAATTTTTCTTTAAACGGGAGATGGACGAAGATATGTTGAGATTTGTTTACCTATTGAAGATAACTTGTCCAATGAATGGGCAGAAAGATTTGAACGTGCGAGGAAAAATAGGAATTCAATCATCCAAGATTTGACCGGATATCCAAGAATCGGACTTCTTGCCAAAGCCGGGGACGTCAACTTTAGTCTTTAAAAGTCTTGCGAGTGGTCTTTTTCGTTTTCTGGCACAAACACAGGAGCAAAAAGAAAAGGGACGCACAGGGACACTTTCTTTTTATTTTCAATCGCACCGAGGAGCTCTCAACACAGTACGGTGAGTTTTCAATCCAACTGAGTTTTTTTGTTGCGTGTAATTTAGGTTCGGACAAAGAGTGTGTGATTGATTGTTATTACGTTGCTCCATTTTGTTTAGTGACTCATGAGTAAGGCCGACGGAAGTGAAACCAACGGAACGCCGTTGGCACCGACTGAACCAGGTAAATCTATGGTGTTTTTCCGTGTTGACTTAATTACGAGATCCGACATTTCGTGCATTATCTTACAACCATCTGCACATAGATTATTGCATAAGTCTCATCCCCCTCACTGCGTACAGTGACCCAAAGAATGGCTGCACGCAGAGTGAGCTTGAAGCTTCTGGTCGACAAGAGAAAACGAACGGTGCTCTTTGCGGAGGCAGGCAAAGATTTTGTCGACTTCCTCTTCCACATCCTCGCATTGCCGGTCGGACAGGTGATCCAGCTCCTCACGAACACCGGGATGGTGGGCACTTTAGGCAACCTCTACGGCAGCGTCGAGAAGCTGAACGATGTGTTCATCGAATCTTTCAAGAAAGACATTCTCTTGAAATCCAAAGCACCCGCCTTTCTCTCCGGAATCCCATTCCTATTTCCTGAGACTTCGTCCTTAGCTTCAGCATCCAATACCTACTACAGGTGCTCTTCCCGTTCGCACAATAACTGTTGGCACTACGTGGCTGAGGACCGTTCCGCAATTTGTCCTCAGTGCAAAAATCCCATGAACGAAACATTCACTCTTGTCAAAAAATCGGCTGGTAACCTGACCTACTACAGGTGCTCTTTATGTCCGCACACTAACTGTTGGAACTATGTGTCTAAGGAACCTGCGGCAATATGTCCTCAGTGCAGAAATTCCATGAACCAGAACTTCACTTTTATCAAATCATCATCTGCTAATGCTGCATCAGCGGCTGAATGGGACGGTAAGGGCGGTTTCGTGCTAGGGGAGGTGATGTACATGGTGATGGATGATCTGGCGGTAAAACCGATTACTTCGAGCATTACTTTGCTAAAAAAGTTCAACGCGAAGGAGATTGGGAATCTTGAGGAGAAGGTGGTCAGCTTGGGAATGGACGAGGTAAGCCCATGCCATTTCTTGCGATTATGATATTTTTTAGATTTTTGAAATGCAAGCTTTATAACTTCAATTGATGTAGAAAATTCATTTCAAGAGACATATAAATTGCGAACAAATGTTGATCTGCATCTGTACCATAAGTATTCTCAGCTAATTATAGTAAGTATATATTGATTAAATTTAAATTTGAGCTTTTGTGCCATCATTTGGAGATAAAGTTGCTTTGTGGGGTAAAATAAGATTATGTTCGCAATTATTATAGGGATTACAAAGTAAAATTTGATCGAAAATGAAAGAAAGTCCTTTTTCAATTATTTGGTTTGTAACTTTGAAGGGTATAGAGTTGTTGAAGACTTCACTCCACTCCCAGAAGGTTCTCACTGATGTCTTCCTTGGTGTGAAGCGAGAGAGATCGTGATCAAGTGTGTGTCATAGAATTTCAATTTCTCTTGACACGCATACATGCACATGGAGGATTATATATATATTTACTAAGGTTGTACTAAGGTTGTGCAAGACTTTTAGCTCGGTTTAAATTTTTAATTTTGTTTTGGCAAATATATTTTTTGGTCTGTCCAACTCTAACTTTCCTCTTTCTGAATTTTACGCTGCCTCTATGCATAGCGTGAGTCGAACCCCACACTTAAACTAAACGTCCCCACATCACCCAAAAATGATGTGAACATGCTGAAGAAAGAATTCTTATAGCTGATAATGAATGCTCCAGCATATGTCGTAATTGTGGAACAAATGTAGACACGCCGTACGTAAAATTAATTCGTGCTGGAGAACGTGGGGCGACTCATTTTGAAGTAAATTTAGCAATATCTCCAATTGAATCCATGATAAGTTGTCCTCGCAGCTCTAATGCATAAGATCGGACATAAAAAGGAAAAGGACAGTAGCTCGACTCTATTTCTTTAGAGCTCAAGTTGAGTTTGAGTAACTCCAATAACCTTTGAGACTAAAGATACTTGACTCAATCGGCTCACGACCCTAATTGATTATCTTATTTTCTGTACAGTTTTTTCATTTCCAGTTTAGCGACAGATAATGTTTAATATACTTTTAATTATGTTTTTTACTATGGAATTGCACTTTCACCCTTTGAATGTATTTTTAATCACAAGTAAAATAGGCGAGTGCAAGTATTTCGAATCGAGTTGAGATCGAGCGAAAAAAAAATCAAGTATGTTTAGTTTTATTACACTTAAAAATGAGTCAAGCTGAGTCGACCTAGTGTACGTCGAATTCGAGTTGAGTTTTTCTTTTTTTGGGGGTCTGTCAATTTGAGTTGAGCTTTTCTTTTTTGTTTTTTGTTTTTCTTTTTTGTCGAAGAGTTGAGCTTCAATAGGTTAAAAAAGTACTTGATCTGAGTTTTGAGCTTCAAGTCGGGATGATCTCCAACCACGCATCGCACGTCAGCTCGACTCGATTGCACATCCTTCATGCATCTAACCTAATAAAAATATAGTGTGCTCCACGCAACTCTCAATATGAGGTTGAATGTTGCTCTACTATGGAATGCCACTTGATATGTCCCCGTGTGCCCATTGTTTAATCCAATCAATTTATTACATAAGCCAATTTATATGGCTATTCCCAATATCGATATCATAATTAAAGCATAGAATGATCACAGACGAGTATTAAAACTACACAAAAATATTAGTAAAATAATAAATCGATAGCTTATCGTCCAAACCTCGATAGCTTATCGTCCAAACCTCGATAGCTTATCGCCCAAACCTTAACAGCTTATCGTCCAAATCTCGATAGCTTATCGTCCAAACCTTGATAGCTTATCACCAAAATCTCGATAGCTTATCGTCCAAACCTTGATAACTTATCATCTAAAACCTCGATAGCTTATTGACCAAGGTTAACTAACCTAACCATAATTAACATAAAGCAACTATGATTAACATAAAGTAACTGCAGTTAATGAAAAGTAACTATAGTTAACTAAAAGTAACTACGTTTAACGAAAAGTAACTACGGTTACTTTAACTAACTAGAGTTGATTAACCCGACCGCAGTTAACCAACCCAATCGTAGTCAATTAGCCTAACTCAACCATCATTAACTAAACTAACCAACTATTAACATAAATTAATCTATCCCTAAACGTAATTAACGATCTAATTAGAGATCAGGGGTTAACTCATAAATAACGATTGGCGGCGACGACTCGGGCGCGATAACGGCGATCCTCGATGGCTCTCGGCCTCTCGGCTCGGCATGGCGGTTGGCAACTTGAGCTCGGGGGTGACGTGTGGCTAGGCGACGACAACCCGCGGCGGCGCAGCAATGAACAACGAACGGTGGAGCTTGAATAAGCATCGAACGAACCGGGTCTCCACCGACGAGCCTCTGTTCTACTCGGATCCACGAAATTTCATCAACTTTCCGGACAATCAGCCTTCATATCTAAATATCCCTCGATCTTACCGTCGCATAGGAGAAATGGAGCTCAATTCGCCATATGAACAAGCTCAAATGAGCGATTTCTTCTCGAGCATGTACAAAAATCCGAGAAGACGGGCTCTCGGGCGTGGGAGAATTTTGGGGGGCACGACAACAGTTCGGCTCGACTCGGCTCGGCCCATGGTGGTTCAACATAGCGACAAAGGACGGCGTGACGGCAATCGATGGTGAGGGAAGTTGGCGACGAAGCCGGATGGAGGAGAAGAAGATGGTGATGGTGGTTGAGCAAAAATGGAGGAAGAGAGGGGGAGGAGAAAGAGAGAAAGAGAAGAGAGAGAGAGTGATGTGAGATGAATTAATGGGGGTGGGGCCCATGGGTCAAATTCCCATTAATATTTTCGGCCTATACGAATAATATTCAGGGGCAAAACGGTAATTTGAGTGATCGGGGGTAAATTAATCTACCGGTATTAAAACCGATGGCATTATTGAAAATCTCACAATTAAAGTTCGGTCAAGATTAGGCTTAACCGCAAAGGGTCTCAGCACTACGATCCGATGACTTGATTACCCCGAGCATGACTTTCTCCGATCAACATCTTAGGACAATCCAATTATTATCTCTTAAATCTCAAAAATCCCATTTTATTCACCAGACCAAAATTCATGGTTAAAATCCATCGAATTCATTTATCTTATAGATGTTGAATTTTCGGGATGTCACAAATATTGTTTTATTGCATCTCAAATCTTCATAACCATAATTTCATACTGAAATCCAGCATCATTATCTATGCCAACAAGTTGAAATTAGTCATTCCGGTAGCCGCCGACTCCCATGCCCCGGTCTATGGAGGTCGGGCCCAAAGCCTTGATGCCTTTGCCCGGTGCGCCGTCACCCGAGCCCTAGTCCACAAAGGCAGTGCTTGGGTCCTCGACACTTAGGTTCGGATCCACAAAGGTTGTGGCGGCTCCTCGGCACTCGGGTTTAGGTCCTTAGCTATTCAAATGTTCGTTCTTATAAGATATTTAGAAAAAAATCAATTTTCTAGTAATTTTTTATTTTTTAATTCTCTTTCTTTTTATTTTTTTCATTCTTCCTTGGCCGCTCACTTACCTTAAGTGAGAGACGAGGTTAGCGACATTGCTAATTTGGCGAGACTCGAGCTTGTAGGCCTCCGGCGACCTAGTTCCTTGCCTATGGCCGATCAACCAAGGAAAGAAACAAAAATTAAAAAAAAAATTAAAAACTCCATTTTTTTGGTAATTTTCCTCCAGAAAATCAAATCAGATTTTCCATAACAATCGGCGAAAAATATTTTCTAATTCATTTTTAAGTTTCAGCCAAACAAAAAGGAAATAGTCATTTTCTTGGAAAATCATTTCCTGGAAAAACATTTCCAAAAAATGTTACATTTGCCGCGAAATAAACGAAGACTAATGGTGGTTTGTTTGAGTGAAAATGTTTTCTAAAAATTATTTTTCTGGACTTTCACTAGTTTGGTTCACCGAAAAGGACTTAGTCAATAGAAATTTTTTTTCAATTAACGAAAAGTTCATTCATAAAATGAAGAAAGTGAATTCAAAGAAATGAAAGCACTTTTTGGATTTGTTTATATAGAATTTTTTAATATTTTTTAATTTTATTTTCCTTCTTTCTCCACCGGTCACCTCGTCGACACCTGGTGACTAGCCACACGAGGTCAAGCCTCGCAATATTCGGGGAGCAAGAAGGAAAAGGAAAATGAAAAATGAAAAATTAAAAAAATAAATTAAAATATGAATTTGTAAAATAATAATAAATCCGAGCTTTTGAATTTTCTTTTGGCTAGAGATAAAATTTTGAAATTGAAATCATTTTCCAAATAAAATCCAAACACCAAAAAACATTTTTGGTCAAATATCACAAAACAAGGGAAAATTAATCATTTTCCTGAAAAATGCTTTCACGGAAATGGAGTTTTCCCCCCAACAAACGGAGCTTAAAATTTTGTTCTTGTCAAACTTTGTTCTTGTTCTGTCCCGTTGGCGATATTTGACCAATTTAATTACTGGACAAACCCTGCGGTTTGTTTTCCTTATCCTACATGAGAGCTATTGCTTTCAATTGGGAGAAAATTGTAGCTACTTGTGACTTGGATAGAACTTTGAGATACTTGCATTAAATGAATGTATAACTCGAAAGAGACCTTCATGTATGTATACTGATCTTATGGAATCTTGGTTATATCTTATAAAAAAAATTTAAAAATATTTATTTTACATATAAAGTGGGGGATTGTTGGTGTTTATTTGTAAATAACATTTTCCTTATCCCACCTAAGAGGGATGAGAGAGTGCAAGACACTTTAAATATGAGAAGACTATTGTAGTCTTTCAAATGGAGAAATGAGTGGTGGACTAGAGTTCACCGTACCCACATGCAGGAGCGCAATTATTCGGCGCCCTTAGCCCTTGGCATGCTTGCATTGCGAACGAAAAAAAGCCCTAATCAATAATTATTTTTTATTATTGAATTTTGAAATTAATTATTCTATAATTTAATTTCATTAAATTTTTTTAATTATGACTATTCGGATATGAACAGTTGTGTCCGAATGATGGTTTTTTCACACGAATGGTCATGTTTGAATTGTAATTTTTCGAACATAAATGGATGTGTCCGTATGGGCAGTTCGGATACCAAGAGGAATGTTCTATTCGTACTATATCCTGTTCATTTTCTGCAGCTTCTAAATTTTCATTTTTTTTCTTTAAAAGAGAGACAGCCATCTTTTCAATGGTATGCAGAGAGTTTTAGAAGATTTACTGGAATTGTTATCCAATATTCTCATTGTGACTTTTTTGTGTCTTGAAGAGATTTTACCAAAAACCTATAGCAATCTCGTGGGGCAAATTGACCCTAAAAGAGAGTGACTCTCAAAGTCCAACTACATTATTACTCCATTTCCTCTCATATTTTTCCAACAACTTGTAGACAATACGCCACGAGATATCAACTTGCATAACTTTGACTCTTCATTTGTTTCTGCCCTTTTCCACTTCCCTTCGTTTTGTAACCGCTGTTAAATTATCTTGTAACGAAACCCGATCCGATTGGAGTGTGTAGATAAAGTTTATAAGAACGAACATATGAAGCAAATTAAAGTTTTTCAAACTAAATCTTCTAGGAAAAAAAATTCAAAGATTCTACTTGGATTAGAATTTCTCTTGAACGGGAGATGGAAGTAGATATGTTGAGATTTGTTTTCCTTTTGAAGATAACTCGTCCTATGAATGGGAATAAAGATTTGGACGTGCGAGGGAAAGTATGAAAACAATCATCCAAGATTAGGAAAGGGACGTCAACTTTGGCCTTTAAATTCGGCCCAAAATATAGTCCAAAAAAAAAATATATATATATCTTTGGCCTTTAAAAGTCCTGCGAGTGCGAGAGGTCTCTTTCTTCTTCTGGTACAAACACAGAAGCAATTAGGAAAGGGACGCACAGGGATCCCTTTCTTTGATCGCTCGCACTTAGGAGTTCTGAACACGGTGGATTTTGAGTGGTGAGTTTTACATCCATTGAGTTTTCTCATCGCGTGTTACTTAGATTTGGACAAAGTGTGTTGATCGATTGTTACTATGTAGTTTTCCAATTATTTAGTGAATAATTTGAATAAAACTGATCGAACACCAGTAAATACCGACATGATCACATAAATCTCTGGTGTTATTTCGGGTTGATTTGATTACGAGATGCGATACTCTCACATAGATCTGCATACTGTGACCCAAAGAATGACGACAGCCAAAGTGAGCTTGAAGCTTCTGGTCGACAAGAGAAACCGAACGGTGGTCTTTGCTGAGGCAGGCAAAGATTTTGTCGACTTCCTCCTCCACATCCTCGCGTTGCCGGTCGGACAGGTGATCCATCTTCTCACGAAATCTGGGAAAACTGGGATGGTGGGCAGTTTAGCCAATCTCTACGGCAGCGTCGAGAAGCTGAACGATGTGTTCATCAAGTATTCCAAGAAGGAAATTCTCTTGAAACCCAAAGCACCCGACTTCCTCGCCGAAATCCCGAATCTGTTGCCTGGGACTTCCTCCTCAGATTCAACGCCCGGTACCTACTACAGGTGCTCTTCCCGTTTGAGCATGAACTGCTTGAGCTATGCGGCTGAGGACCGTTCTGCGATGTGTCCTCAGTGTAGAAATCCCATGAACCAACCATTCACTCTCGTCAAATCTCCGTATGGTAACCGGACCTACTATGGGTGCTCCTACCGTGTGCACGCTAACTGTTCGAACTATCTGGCTAAGGAAGGTTCTGCAATATGTCCTCAGTGCAGTTATTCCATGGGCCAACCAGTCACTCTTGTCAAACCAGCAGCTGAATTGGACGCTAAGGCCGGCTTTGTGCTCGGGGAGGTGATGTACATGGTGACGGATGATCTGGAAGTAAAGCCCATGTCGACTATTTCGAGCATTACTTTGCTCAAGAAGTTCAACGCGGAGGAGATTGAGCATCTTGAGGAGAAGGTGGTCAGCTTGGGAATGGATGAGGTAAGCCCATGCCATTCTTTGCGACTACGATATGTTTTCGACTTTCGAAACACAAACTTCAAAAGTCAACAATTTATGTGGAAAATTCATTTTTAAGAGACCTATAAATTGCAAATCAATATTGATCGAAGTGTGCTACTGAATCATTACTATATGTAAATGTATATATCTTTTAGGATATATAGTAAGTATAAGTTAATTAAATTTCAATTTGAGCTTTTGTACAATGAGTTAGAGATGCTTCTAGGGTAAACTAAGATTATGTTTGCAATGATTATAGGGATTATAAAGTCCAATACAATTCGATCCAGAACGAAAGAAAGTAACCATACTTTTCAATTATCTGGTTTGTAACTTTGAAGGGTATCAAGCTGCTGAGGAGTTCACTTCACTCCCAGAAGGTTCTCACTGATGTCTTCCTCGGTATGAAGCGAGAGAGATCGTGAGCAAGAGGTTGCCACATAATTTCAATCTGACACACATATATGGAGGGATATTTTCTTATTTTTCAAATGGGGTTATGCAAGACTTCTAGTGCAGATTGAAATTTTTATTTATTTATTTTTTTTCCGGGTCGGTGCTACTCTTACTCCCCTCTCTCGTGGCTTTTTACTCCGACTCTTTGCAAAGTTGCGGGAGTTTAACCCCACACTTGATACTAATGTCCTCAACCCCACCCAAAAATGACGTGAACATGCTGAAGAAAGAATTCTCATAGTCGAAAACGAATGCTCAAGCATATGCGTAAATGTGGAACAAATTTTTAACTTGTACAGGAGAACATAGGGGTGATTCATTTGAGTGAGGAAATAAAGGGAAAAAGGACTAAAGATACTTGGCTCAATCGGCTCACGAACCTAACTGATTATCTTAGTTTTTGGTACAATTTTTTTATTTCTATTTTAGCATCAGATAATGTTTAATGTACTTATAATTATATTTCTTGCTATGCAATTACACTTTCACCCTTCGAATGTACTTTTAAATGCAAGCAAAAGAGGCTAGTGCAAGTGCTTCAAACCGAGTTGAGTTCTCGATTGAGTGAGGAAATATACTTAAAAATGAGTCGCGTTGAATCAAGCTAGTGTATGTCGAATTTGAGTTGAGTTTGAACGGGTGAAAAAAATTACTTGATCAAATTTTGAGCTTCAAGTTGGATTGAGCTCGAGCCTGGCACTGTGTTGTCTCGGCTCGATTGCACCCCTTCGTACATCTAATCTAATATAAGTATAGTGGTGCTCCATGCAACTCTCCATATTAGGTTGAATGCTGCTCTATTGTGGAATGCCACATAGCCATTTTATGTCTACGTGTGACCCTCCTCTGTACTATGCTTCCACACTCATGTCATTTGTCTTCAAATTCATGTTGAGAATTACGAAAAAGATTTCATGCGAGCTTAAACGTCGATAGTTATATACTTATGAAATATAAAGTCCAAATTAAAAAAAAAAATTAAAATCGCCTAAGAAAAGAAGAAGAAAATATATGAAGGAGAGAGCAAGGTGACGGAGATGAATGGTCAATAGGTGGGCAGGCGCCACCACCAGACGTTTTAAAAGCAGAGCAACACGAACTAAACCAAAAAAACATAGAAATAATTATGAAAAAAGTCATAAACTTATCGCACTTGTATCAAATATCAGTTTTAAACTTTCTTTTCTTGTCAATTCAGTTCTAAACCTTTTGTATTTGTGACAATTCAATCTTTACGGCCAACTTTGGCCCGCCAATCTTGATGTGGAAGCCGGCACTGATGTTTAATAATGTTTTACTATTTTTGTATTTTTATTTCCTTTTTTCCTTTTTGAAAGCACAGCAACACGAACTAAACAAAAAAGCATATGGCTTCCGAATCAAATAAATCAAAGGGGGAACACAATTCGAGGTCACCCTTAAAAAATCCAACAGAAAAAACTTAATATATAAAGAGGATATAAGTACTATAATAAAGCGAAATGAGATAATTCAACAACTCCTCTCACGTTTAAGCCAGGCAAGGAAGTTCAACTCAAAAGCTTAAACTAATAGATTATGAACCCTACTCAAGTTCTATATTTTGATAATTGTGATAAAATAATTTGAAAAAGGTTCAGCAACTTATTGGCCATTATCCCTATACCAAGTGGTTAGATTTTTTTTTCCTCCAGCTGCCACCGCTAGAAAATCCCGAGAGAGAGATTTTCTCTCCCTCTGAATTCAAACGTCGAATATTTAGAGATCTTATGTGGGAGTTCAAGACTTTTTATTTGCTTGGATTGCCTTTCATTTTTTTTTCTCTCACTCTGTTTTGGGAGTTTATGAGTGTGAAAAATGTACTGCAACTGTTTTGAGTAAATATGTACCTCTCAAGTATTATCCTGATTAATGAATGAAATCCTTATTTCGACCAAAAAAAAAATAAAATTCAGCTTCATTTGAAATTTTGTCATGAAGCGATGCAAACAACTTAGATCAAAGCTTTAGAGTGGTGACCACATGCTAGAACCAATGGTGGGTTTGGTAACTCTTGTGCCCGGACTCGGAGGCCTAGTCCAAGCCTTGACGGCCCAATTCGGCTGATTCTCGCACTTTTCTATAAAAAACGGATCATCGTTGTGCTCGAGCAAAAATTCAGGCATAGCCTTCGACCAAATGATCACTTTTGCTGGAGGAGGATACGTCACATGCTCACATTTTTCACACCGATGTCCCAATCGGTATTCCCTACACAGCCTCCTGAGTCTCTTTCCTGTAACTTGTTCCATTTTTGCTAGCACAAATAACTTCTCACTTTCTGCTAGAGGTTGTAAGGTGTATAGCGGCTCACGAGACTCGTTCTGGCCCTCTTAGGCCCACCAAGCCAGGGCATAAATGGATGGCCCGATTTATTTGTGAGAAAAATTGTCCAAAAACTCGTAAACTTATTGCAATTTTGCCAATTGAGTCAATTGACTCAATTTGGCCAATTTTGGCTAACTTGAATGGCGGCCGCCCTTCTTCCCAGATAGATGATCTGTTTTCCTTTACTTTGTTTTGTAGTGAAACTATGGATTAAAATTAGATTATTGGTACGCTTGATTCTCCGCACAGACCAAGTCCAACCGTGGCAGCAACCAAGAATATGAGTTTGACGTTTCTTGTTGGGGTAGTTTACTCCTGCTACTTTGTAAGATGCTGATGAAGCTATTCAATCCGCGATGTGCTATTAGCCTCTATATTAGCTTACTAAGGAATTAGTTAGTGGGTGATGATTGATCTGTGGTACTATAGTGTCTAAGACGTGCATTGCTTCTAATGTACATGTGCTTGTAATGTTGGACGAATGTGTTCTATGTGAATGGATCCGTCTGGTTCAAGAAATCGAGGGATTTACTATGAATTGACATAGAGACAAGGATGTTATTCTAGCGAGGTACCATAGAGTAAGCAAGAAGAACCGAGCCGTCTAAACTTCTACCCTTATTTTGTTTTTTCATAATGTGAAGGGAGGCTATATATACCTTGCTTGCGAGGTCGGCATGTCCTTCCCCGTCCAAGATCTGACTCCTTCACAATGACTGTTAAGTTGTTGGCCTTCACCAAAGATAAAATAGATAATGTGATTGCCAGCCTGGTTAACAGGGCAATTGGCCTACAAAGAACTCAATGAGGAGAAGAGGAGAGGAGATGGGAACGAGTAGGAAGCAAACCCATGATAATATTCTCAATCAGCCAAAGGGGAAGGTAACAAATTGGTAGTTTATGGTGTATATTTACATGAAATAGCGAGAAGCAAATCTTTGATAAGATTGCAGACTTGGAACGACTCCTCATTAGTAAAGAATATATTAGATCCATTCTTGTATTTGGACCAGTTTTCATTGTGATCAACCACGTCTAATCTCTACAAGATGATAACAACCGATAAGCTAAGTAGCACCGACACCGATATCGACATACAACACGCGACACAGCACGACATGCTGACACGTCATTATAAAAAAATAGAGAATTCCGACATATTGGGGCACGTTGCATTTTTTTGTATACGTGATAAGTTATATTGAATTTCTTCTTTTTCTTCTGTTAGGGATTTGCGATTAGATTTTTTTTTTTTTGGACTCAATTAATTTTGGGGTGACTTGATATATGACTTAAGTATATATATTTTTAATAAATTTATTTTTGACCCCTAATTTATTGAAAATGCTTAAAGTTAACCCGTGCGCTTCAAAACGGCATGTCGGAATGTTAGACTCACGTGTGGTTTTCGGTCGCATGTCAAAGAATGTCGGGAGAGTGTCGGACCCCCCTCCTTTGACTCTTCATCTGTTCTTGCCCCTTTTCACTTCCCTTCGTTTCTAAGCAATTTGACATTTAATATGTGTAAACGCTGTTAAATTAGCTTGTAGATAAAGTTTGTTAAACTGAATCTGTTAGGGAAAAAAAAAATCCAGAGATTGTATATAGATTATAATTTATCTCGAACGGGAGATGGATGTAGATATGTTGAGATTTGTTTACCTTTTGAAGATTAAATGGGTATAAAGATTTGAACGTGCGAAGGAAACAATCATCCAATATTTGATCTGATATCCACGAATCGTACTTGTCGCCAAAAACCGGGGACGTTAAATTTGGTCTTTAAAAGTCTTGCCAGTGGTCTCTTTCTTCTTTCTGGCACAAACACAGAAGCAAAGGGACGCACGGGAGCCCTTTCTTTGATCG
The DNA here is from genome assembly GCF_020921035.1 of Rhodamnia argentea. Classification (NCBI taxonomy): domain Eukaryota; kingdom Viridiplantae; phylum Streptophyta; class Magnoliopsida; order Myrtales; family Myrtaceae; genus Rhodamnia; species Rhodamnia argentea. The sequence goes on along the minus strand of NC_063157.1, from coordinate 18,206,366 downwards.
AACCGAGGAGGTTCTGAACACCGAGAGCCGTGAGCTTGAATGGCGACAAGCAGTGTGAGCCAAAGAATGGCGACACACAGAGTGAGCTTGAAGCTTCTGATCGACAAGAGAAACCGAACGGTGGTCTTTGCCGAGGCAGGCAAAGATTTCGTCGACTTCCTCTTCCAAATCCTCGCGGTGCCGGTCGGACAGGTGATCCAGCTCCTCACGAAAATCGGGAAAACTGGGATGGTGGGTAGTTTAGGCAATCTCTACGACAGCATCGAGGAGCTGGACGATGTGTTCATCGAATCTTCCAAGAAAGACATTCTCTTGAATCCCAAAGCACCCGCCTCTCTCTCTGGAATCCCATCTCTGTTGCCTGAGACTCCTTTGTCTTCAGATTCAAGGCCAAAAACCTACTACAGGTGCCATCTCTCTTCGTATAGCCCTTTGTTGGTTAGCCCTGCGAGTCGTATGTGTGGCCACTATGTGGCCGAGGAACCTTATACCAATTGTCCCGGATGCAAGCGTCGCATGAATCTTAGATGCACTCTTGTCAAATCCCCGGCTGGTAACCCGGCAGCTGCTGCTGCGGCATCAGCAGCTGAATCAGACGGTGGTAAGGGTGGTTTCGTGCTAGGGACGGTAATGTATATGGTGATGGATGATCTGGTGGTAAGGCCGATGTCGACTATTTCGAGCATTACTTTGCTCAACCAGTTCAAGATAACGGAGATTGGGCATCTTGAGGAGAAGGTGGTCAGCTTGGGAATGGACGAGGTAAGCCCATGCCATTCCTTGCGATCACAATATGTCTTTAGATTTTCGAAATGCAAACTTTATAACTCAACAATTTACTGTACAAACTGTAAATAAATACTGATCGAAGTGTGTTATAGGCATTGTACCATAAGTACTCTCAGCAAATTACAGTAAGTATATATTCATTAAAATTTAAATTTGAGATTCATAAGTACTCTCAGAAAGTAACTGTCCTTTTCAATTATTTGGTTTGTAACTTCGAAGGGTGTAAAGCTGCTGGGGACTTCACTGCACTCCAAGAATGTTCTCACTGATGTCTTCCTCGGTGTGAAGCGAGAGAGATCGTGATCAAGTGGAGGCCGTAGAATTCCAATTTGTCTTGATATATATACGTATAGGAATATACATATGTGCATGTAGAGAGATATTTTCTTATTTTGTGACTCAGGTTATGCAAGACTTTTCGGGAATATTAAAATGTTTATCATATCTCTTTATGATGTGACAGCATGGCTTTGGTGAAAACAGCGATGTGAACATGCTGAAGAAAGAGTTCTCATAGCAGATAATGAATGGTCAAGCATTTGTTGTGTTTGTGGAACAAATGTACACACTCCGTATGTAAAATTAACAATATCCTTCATGAGTTAGCACCTATGAGCCGTGGTGCAGTCCGACTGAACTCTTGACCCATGATAAGTTGTCCTCGAAGCTCTAATGCATAAGCTCAGACACAAAAGGGAAAAAGACGGTAGCTCAACTCGTGCCTTTTTCAAATCGGGTTGAGCTCCAACCTGGTCTCGCACGTCAACTAGACTCGATTGCACCTCCTTCATGCATCTAATCTAATATAAATATAGTGGTGCTCAAGCAACTCTCAATATGAGGTTGAATGTTGCTCTATTATGGAATGCCACTTGGCCATTTTGTGTCCACGCCTGACATTTTCAAACTATACCCATTGTTTGATCCGATTTTGCCGTTAATTTGTTTTTCTCTAATCTTCTATTGAATTAAAGTTTCTACATCCGATTTCCTAACAAGTGAAATTGTCAACTTTACCCGTCATATACCACTAAACTTTCTTTATAATATTGAATAATTATATCTGAAACCATCATAAATATTGTTGTGCGGATAAATCAGAGCCGGATATACATGGTTCGGTCATTGAGATTTACATCCATAGAGAGAGCAAGAATGATTGGAGATTACAAATCACATTCGAGTTACTGAAACACTATCAATATTCCAAGCCTCAGTTACATCCAATAACACATAATGTTTAGCCCCACAATTTCTTACGAAATAATCTTTCAATCTCACGAAGAAATTAATGTAAATCTTACCACAAGTTTTAATCAACTTCGACACTTGAATACTTGATGTATTCCGCTAGTAGAAGCCCCTTTTTTTTTATACAATTTACTATGAAGATCAACTACTAATTTATAGGAAAGGTTTGGGTCCAAAATGGGGAACCTTCTCTAACTAGGATTAGGAAAACATCATACCAATTCTACCAATGGTAGATTTCCGTAGATTCAAAACAAATCTTATCCAATGTAGAATACAATTTCGGTCAACCCACTTCCCATATTAGATTTTCTTGATCAAATCCAAAAGCCAAAAGTTTGCATGCTCTTTTATCTTCTCATTAATTTCACGATCAACATATAATTATTTTTGAAATTCATATTTTCGCTTTGGGCCGAAATTCGTGACATATTCTAACAAATATAATTTGATACACAAATCTGGCAAAATTATTCATGCCACCGACTCAAAATTAGTCATACCGGCCTATATAAAATTTCGATCATGGTTTTCTTATATATATTTACACAAAATCTGTGATAGGCTCTCTTTTTTAAGAAAGACTAGTCATAGCTATTATAGAAAACCTACGGAAGCTAGTTGTGCTTTGCAAACACTAAAAGCCAAGAAAAGAGAGTATATGGCTGTGAAAAATTCTTACTGCATCCATCCTTTATTGAACTAAAAACTTAGCCTTTAAATAAGCCATACAGCAGCAGATAACCCAGAAAAATAGCAACTACTTTTGACTCGAATGTGTGTGCAGCAACATACTACAACAGATTCCTATAAACTAAGACAACTGTACTAACTAGGCTTTATTGAAAATATCGGACACGTGCTCTTTGACTAATTCAACACCCTCCCTTAAACCGATGTTGCGGAGAATCGCTTTAAAGGTCTAAGAACAAACCCTCCCTTAATCTGGAGCTTCCAACGGACAAACACCAAGAAGCTTTCTCAGCTTCTGAAATGTAGACAATTTAAGAGGCTTGGTGAATAAATCAACAATCTTCTCTTCACTCCCGTAGAAAACAAGGTCAATCACTTTATGTTTTGTGAGATCCCTCAAGAAATGATACTTCACATCTATGTATTTGGTCCTCCCATGTACAATTGGATTCTTTGACAGTTCAACGACCAAGTTGTTGTCATAATAAATTGTGGTTGCTTCTTGTTGTTTATATTGAAGTTCTCCAAGAATATTCCTTAATCAAATAGCTTGACAAGCACACTCAGCTTCACTTGTTGATAGAGTAATAATTGGCTGCTTCTTTCAACACCATGAGATAGCTCTCGAACCAAGCATAAACACATAGCCAGAAGTGATTTTTCGATCATCCATATCACCATCATAATCGCTATCAGTGAAACCAAGCAAGTATGATCTTTCTCCCTTCTTGTAGAACAACCTAAAAGTTGCAGTCCCTTTCAAGTAGTGAAGAATTCACTTTGTAGCTGCAAGTGTTTTTCGATTGGATTTTCCATATATCTGCTGATAAGGATTTCGGTATGCATGACATATGGCTTTTGTTGCTGTTAAATACATTAAACTCCCCATGATTTGTTTGTAGAGAGTGCTATTTACCTTTCTTCCATCGGGATCCTTCGATAGCTTCGATCCAACCTCAATTGGTGTGGTCACCGAATTGCAATGCTTCATCTGAAATTTGTCTAAAATCTCGTGAACATATTTCTTTTGAGACAAAAATTCCAGCTTTAGATTGAATTACTTCAATGCCCAAAAAATAATGCATCAATCCAATATTAGTCATGTCAAATTCCTCCGTCATAGACTTCTTAAATGTGTAAATCATGACACTACCATTCCAAGTGAAGATAAGATCCCCCACATACAAATATACCGGAAGCAATTTTCTACCATATCAATCTTAATAAATAGTGTATGCACATAAGGACATCTTGTAAATCCATCCTTCAAAAAATAAGCATCAATTCTACTGTGCCAACCTCTTGGAGCTTGTTTCTACCCATGTAAAGCCTTTAACAATTTATATACTTTATTTTCATTTCGCGGCTTGACATATCTAGAAGGTTGATTAACAAATACTTGTTCTTGCATATCACTACATAAGAATGTTGACTTCACATCTAATTGGTAGATGGGCCACGAATTCTGTGCTGCTAATGCAATCACCAATTAGATTGTATCAAGTCTTGCAACAGGCGCAAACACCTCTTTGTAATCCACTCTAAATTCTTGCTTGTAACCTTTTGCGACCAATCGCGCCTTGTATTTTTCAACTTCGTCATTCTTGTTCAATTTTGCCTTGTAAACCCACTTGAATCCGATTGTTTTTGCCCATTGGGAAGATCGGTCAATTTCCACATATTATTTTTCTCAATTGCTTTGAAAAAGTGGTTGGGTCACTATTTGCAAACAAAGCAAAATGGATCGGTGGGTCTACGGTTTACTCAACTCCCGACACTTCATAATCTTCCATCCATGCTGGCCTTCATCAGATGCATTGTGGTCGTTCTCCAAATGCCGTAGCTACTGCGGAATTTCCAGCATTTTCGGTTGTGACTTGGCTTGCAGTGGACTACTGTTCTAGCTCGATATCATCTTCAAAATTTGCTAGAATTTGTTCACCACCATCTTGCTTACTCCACGACCAGAATCTCTCTTCATCAAAAATCACATCACAGTTGATGATGATTTTGTCGATTATAGGATCATAGAGTTTGTAGGCTTTTGAATGATCATTAATGCCAAGAAAAACACATCATTCTCCTTTATCATCTAACTTCTTTCTCTTTTGGTTTGGAACATGGGCATATGCTGTACACCGAAAAATTCTAAAGTAATCAACCATAGGTCTTTGTCCTCTCCAAGCTTCTTCGGGTGTCATATTTAAAACAGCAAGTGTGGGGCTTCTGTTCAAAAGGTGAACACTCAAACCGACTACTTTTAGCCAGAAGCTCATTGGAACTCCATTTGACGTCAAGAGGCTTTGCACCATATTCATAATGGTGCGATTTTTCCGTTCACGGACACCATTTTGTTGTGGTGAATAAGCTGCAATGAGCTATCTTTTAATCCCATGCTTTGCATGGAAATCTACAAACGCAATCGAAATGTATTCATGACCATGATCCGTACGAAGAACTTTGATTGGATTTCCACTATCTTTTTCAACAAGTGTTTTGAAGCTCTTGAAGGCTCAAAGGCTTTAGACTTTTCCTACAAAAAATAAACCCAAACCTTTCAACTAAAATCATCAATGAAGGTTATGATATATCTTTTACCTCGATTAGAAATTGGAGAAATTGATCTGCAAATATATGAATGGACCGGTTCAGGCCGCTTCTTAACTCTCCATGCTTTGTACAAAATGAGCTCGGCGTTGTTTGCTAACAACACATTCTTCACATATATCGGGTGGTGTCGTGATTGGGGGATATTCCTCCACCATTTGCTTTTGATGTAGTGTCTGTAATCCACCAAAGTAGAGGTGTTCATATCTGAAATGCCATACCCAAGCTTCCTCTTTCAATCTTGTGGAGAAGCACGAGTTAGAGGTGTTATGAAGATACAGTAGGAACTCTTAAAGATATTTAGATAACATATTAGGATCTTTACATGATCCTGCATATCTTTCAGGATTGTGCATATATCTAGTTTGATAGTGCATATCCTCGATTGATTATATTTGATATCATGCTTAATTTATTACCTTAGATAGTCATGTAATAAAGCCTATAAATAGCACATGTACTCTTTTCTATTCACATCAAAATATACAAGAGTTTTCTCTTTCATTTTACGTTCTTTAACTTGGTATTAGAGCATTCATTCTTGATGCAACCCTTGTGCATCCAATGCTATGAGCACTCGTGAACCCCGAGATCCTAGTGCACCCTTGCGCTACTGCACCCCATGCATTCCCTAGCAAAATAAATCCTTCCCACCATCGGTGTTCACCCGAGTGCCTTATTAATGTCTAATCAAGTTCCATTGTGGTCGTGTTACGGGATCGGCAATGTGTTGCCAAGTTGAGCTTTTCTTTTTCATGGATGTACTTTTTTATGCAATGAAAACGTGTCTTTGTACATTAACTTTTGCTCAATAGTGCCTAGCATATTCCTCTTGGTGTAGCCACGCCAGCTATATTGGCCGCCATTGTTAAATTACTGTCCCAACAGGAAAGTTCAACGCAAAAAAATGCATGTTATTCAGCTCAAATCCCTCTTATTCTCAAAATTTCACTTCATGTTTCGAGAAGCCAACATTGCCACTAGATTCACCACCCTAAAACGAGCCGGATATGGTAGATATCGCCTCACACACTGCCCCATTGCAAATCCACCAAGCGCAGATGCCATGTGGCATATTGGTGCACTGTTAGACATTGATTCAAACTCAAAGTGACTTAGTCACCATGAGTTTGAGGGAGGATGTTAGAGAAGTTTATATATCATATTAGGATCTTTACATGATTGTTAGAGATATTTAGATATCATATTAGGATAGTTACACGTTCCTGCATATCTTTTAGGATTGTGCATATATTTCATTTGATAGTGCATATCATGCTTAATTTATTCCTTAAATAGTCATATAATAAATCCTATAAATAGGCTATTTATTCTTTTCTATTCACATCAAAATATACAAGAATTATCTCTTTCGCTTTACATTCTTTGATTGGAACATTCGATTGATAGTCACGTTAACTTGAGCAACAGCCCTCGTTTCTCATTATGAATTCTACAAACTCCTCTTTTGAGTGTAATTCATATACCTTCTCTTGCAATTGTCCAACACTTAGGAGGTCGGTCTTTAACTCGGGAACATAGAACACTTCTTTGATGGCCTTAACTGAAGTTCCTTTAGGAACAATTGCAACCGTCCCTTTACCCTTGATTGACATAGTTGAGTCGTCTTCAAATTTTACTGTGGTGCGAAATGACTCTTCTAATGCAAAGAATGCCTTCTTCACATGTGGTTGCTGCAGCTGGTATGGAGATACCACAAGTTTGATGAAATTTTCTTCGTTTCCTAATACACCATTAGGAGAGATACTGATTCTTCTTTTTATGCTAAAAGTAAGTCCTTTCCATAAATTGTGTACTTAAATTTGTTCGACATTCAGATTTGTAATGCCTCTACCTGTGGCATTTAAAGCACTCTACTTAGATTTGTCTACCGACCTTGGTTTCAAACCGGTTGAGTGCTGACCTCTACCTCCTTGTGCCTTGATCATCATGAGAAAAGCAGCCATCAAATTTTTGATTGAAATTGCAGCATTAATTGGTTCCCCTTCCTCTACCTTTGCGACTATTCATTCTTGCTATTGACGAAAAGTGGTATGCAGTTGCCTTCAATGCCTTCTCTTCCGGTTCTTGTTGTAGAAAATTTTGTTCATGAACCAACAATGATCCTTGTAACTCATCAACCGAGAGTTCTTCAATGTCCTTGGCTTCTTGTATGGAATAGACAACAAAGTCAAACTTTGGTGTCAAAGATCGAAGAATCTTCTTAACATCCTCACTCTTGTTGCCATGAATTTGCATCTTATTGATAATTGCCATTATCCGGGAGAAGAAACCGTAATTGACTATCCTAACTTCATTCTTAGTGATTCGACGAAGCATTTGAAGTTGCTACCTTTTTGCTCTTGCGGTGCCTTGATATTTTTTCTTCATGAAATCCCACATATGCTTGGAGATATCCTTGCAGAAAATTGTTTCCAAGATAGATTTTTCATTAGCCCGAAAAAGATAGTTTTTGGCCATAAGATCCTTCAATTTTGCTACTTTCAGAGTCGTTTACTATGCTACGTCAACGTAATCGCTACTTCGGGTTTGGCAATTCCAGAGATAACAACATCCCAATATTCCTTCGACTTCATGAAGTTCTCCATCAGCATGCTCCAATGATCATAATGACCATCAAAGCATGGAATAGCTGGTTGGATAAGGGCTTCTAAAGCCATTACTGATGCTACATATAAAAGAAAAACTCACAGACGGTTGCTGCAAAAGTAGGACCACTACTGAAGTAACCTACTACTACTGCAAATGAGACTCTTTACTCACGTGTTTTAAGTCTCAACTCTTAAACTCAATTTTGGCTACCACCTTTCACTCTCATTTTTTCCTCTCGTGCTTAAACAACACTCTAGACTCACTTTTGTCTTCTTAGAACACTCAAAAAACTTGCTCTTCCTTCTTTAGTGGCTTTGATATCACTATTATAAAAAACCCGTGAAAGCTAGCTACGTTTTGCAAGCACTAAAAGTTAAGAAAATAGAGTATACAGCAATGAAAATTGCTTACTGCATTCATCCTTTAGTGAACTAACAACTTAGCCTTTAAATAGGCCTTACGCCAATAGGTAACCCAAAAAATAGCAACTACTTTTGACCCACTATGTTGAACGTGTATGCAGCTGCAACAGATTCCTATAAACTAGGACAACTCTACTTATTAGGCTTTAATGAAAAAGTCAAACACATGCTTTTTGACTAATTCAACAATACCGACATGAGCAAGAGTTCTCTATGGACAAAGAAGCGCCAAGTAATGACTATTCAAAAATAAAATGCTCGAAGATTTCCGTCATACCTCGACTTTCGGGCTCGCAACATTCCTACCAAATCGCCACAAGTCACGAAGGATAGTGTCCTAGGTGCGCTATCGACCTACGAACTTACAGTGCATGCGGAACGTGCAACTCTCCCAACAATAAGATCGGCAAGGGTAGAAAAAACAGGGATAAATACAACAGTCATTCACAAAAGACAATTTCATTCATTAAATAAAAGCAAATGAGTTTTGACCCTACGGAGCTACAGAAGACATATGCAACACCATTCTTCGGGGCGACTCACTAGGATCTCAAAAAAAAAACTGGTCGAGTAAGGTTAAATTCACATCTACTCTCAAAAGACTACACTAGCATCCATGCCCTGGCATCTTCGGGACTCCAAAAAGAAGGCTGTCACATTAAGCCCTAGAACCCTAATTAGAAGAGGGATCCGCCTCTATATCATACTCGGGGTCCACTACCTCCCCATCCGGCATATCCAAATCCATGAGATCCCAAGAGGGGACTTCAGGGCGCGGGTTAGGCGGTCCCTCAAATCCCCGTAATGGGCCATGAAGGACACCATGGTCATTCAGAATCTAGGCCTTGAAGAGATGCAGCACTAGGTGCGGCAACCCTTCATCGACACGCATCTCGGTGACATGTTGCTCCCGGGACCCGCCCGAGGGCACTTCCCCATGATGGATAATATAGAACCGTTGGTTGGTAGGGACGCCAAATCGGACCGGATGCTCCATCACTTAGGACCTAAAATGGTTAAATAGCGGGATGAGAAATAAATCTCGGTGAGTCAATGCCTAAGCCTAGCTAGGGCGTTGATTCATTTAGAATATCCTAACAAGCAATCACGAAATCATAGAGTAGATATCTCAACCACATGTAAGCTTACCCTCCAGAAGCCACGAAAAATGCAATGCAAACACGACATAACAATCAAACTAACCAATCCAAAGCCAAAGCATCACATCACTTACATTCACAGGATACCACACGTAGTCTATTTATTATTAGAAATGACCCACGTGTCTAGCACGCTAATCAGTTGGTACTCTCTTAGCGGGACTAAGTATCGTCCCTTATTTCCGGCGACGGCTTTTGATAGTTCATGTGACACCGCTCGACCAACTAGAAGACAATGATTGTCAACATAGCACAAAGCTAACAAGAATCCTTATAAAGGCTTCGATCCTTCACAAGCTACGACTAGCAAACAAACAGCTAGAAGACAATGACTAACGCCCATCTAGCAATCAGAAGACAATGATTACTAGGACTGACCAATCAGAGGACAATAATTGTCGGAATTCTTGATTATGTAAGCACTCAACCACTTCGACATCTAGCTGCTTCATTTCTTTGAATTTAGTCAAATGCTTATACACGCATGCTCAAATACTTGGCTCAATGCCGTTTTCATGCTAAAACATGCAAATTGATCCGATACATGGTTACATGAATGCACAATTCTATCGATCGACATTTCAAGCAATTTGAGGTGATTAACACCCAATCAGACACCTATGACAATCAACAGTCAATTCTGGCATTCAAACCTAACAATTCAAGAGTCGATTACTCAATTGAAGCCGGTCGATTTCGATATCAATTTCAAATTCAAATGACAATCAATAGTGTGCTTATCTCTAACACATGTGGCGATGATGAATGTCGACTCACGGCCCTCTCGAATCCTCGGGCTCCTCGAGCTTCAAGCGGGGTCAAGAACGATCGGTAGGATGTGGCAACACCTCGAAATAATAGCACCGGGCTCGTGGGTGGTAGCTAGTGGTCTCCAAGGATCGAAACAGTGGCGGCCGGAGCAAGGCGGAGGAAAAGCAAAATAGGATAGTGGCGTCAGACGAAGATTTGAGAGGTCTCGAGCGGTCCAAAGCCGAGGGAAGGGTTGTCCAAGGTTGAGGGTTTTCTAGGGGTGGTCGAGGGTGGCGGCCACCACGGCAGTAGGAGACGAAAGGCGGTAGAAACGCGCTGGCCAAGTCGGAACGCGAAATAAGGGAGTTGGGTCAGAGCATGAGAGGTTCAGCTAGGGCTTGTTTCGAGCTCCATAAGCGTCAATCGGCTTCCAATGGTTTCTAGGGGCAACTAGAGGTTGAGGATGACGGCTAGGGGTGGTGCGGAGTGGCCGGAGCGAGGCCAAAGTAGCTATAACAGCCGTGGAGGTTGGCGACGCCAAAAACAGGGCAAACAGGTGTCGGGGTTTTCAAGGAACCGTCCGACGGCTTCCGAGGAGGCGCGCGGCGGTCGAATGGAACCCGGTGGTCGAAGGAATGACGGGGTGGTGCCGGACGATAGTTGGAAGAGGCGGAATGGGCTGATCAACGAAGACCCGAAACAAAAGAGAAAATAGGGCATGGGCTCCTCGGGCTAACCGGTAGCTCACGGTGGTTGGCTACTATCGAACGGAGGCAGAGTGGTGGCGGGACGATGAAGCAATGGTTGGGGGAATTGGTGTCGTACAACACGGAAGGAAGGAGGAGAACGATGGGTTCGGGCGAAGGGGCGATCACACGAGGAACAGGAAAGGGAGAGGGCGGATGGGCGAGGGAGAAAGAGAGTGAATGGGTGGGATTTGACTAAAGGCCCACTGCAAGCCAACTCACATGTGAAAATTTTGGCTTCTAGTGAATAAATAAGGAAGCTTAAAAGGGTAATTTCACAATTTAAAACTGAATGGATTTTTGGCATATCGGATGGGGGGTAATTTAGTCCTTCCAGTAGCCGAACTCGGTCAGGTTTAGCCTCGGGTGCGAAAATTTAAATTCTAAATTGCGACGACTAGAATTTTTGAAACCTAATCGATCTCGATCGACGCTTCGGGAATCATCCCAAAATTCTTCCCATAATTCCTTATGAATCAAAATCTCATTCAGGTCGAAATTCAATTATAATCCTTTTATTGAATTCGGGTACTTTACAATCAACGAATTTCCAAGGCGTCACAACTCTCCCCACCTTAGAAAATTTCGTCCCCGAAATTACAGTAGAGCCACAACTACTCGAAAAGATAACGATAGCTACTTTTCATAACTTCCTCGTTTTCCCACGTAGCTCCTTTAATCCCATGGTGTTGCCAAACCACCTTGGCTAGCGGGATCGTCTTGCTTTGGAGCACTTATTCTTTCCTATCCACAATCTTGACTAGACGTTCCATGTATGAAGCTCGCTCATCCAGCTCGATCTCTTCATAACTCAATACATGAGTCGGGTTCGACTCGTACTTCCTTAACATTGACACGTGGAACAAATTATGCACCTAGGCAAGCCCCAGCAGCAACGCAAGATGATAATCTAGATTTCCTATTTGCTTAAGGATCTTGAACGGCCCAGATACCTAGGGCTTAGTTTTCCTTTCTTGCCAAAACGCGATGTCTCTCTCATGGGTGACACCTTTAAAAAGACATGATCGTCCACCTGAAACCCCGGAGGTCTGCGCCTACTATCGGCATAACTCCTCTGACGACTACGAGCTGTCCTCGGTTTATCTTTGATGACCTTGACAGCTTCCAATGGCCACCGCACCAACTCGGGGCCAATTATCTTTCTTACACTCACTTCATCCTAGCAAACTAGCTTTCTACATGCTCTACCCTACAATGCCTCAAATGGCGCCATCTTGATGCTCTGTTGCTAACTGTTGTTGTAGGCGAACTCAACCAGATGCGGTTGCTCTTCCTAACTGCCCTTAAAATCCAAAACACATGCTGTCGACATATCCTCCAGCGTCTGAATCGTCCTTTTAGACCGGCCATCTATTTGTGGGTAATAGGCCGTCTTGAACTATAGCATCGTTCCCAAAGTAGTCTCGGGCTTTTCTAAAATATGGCGAGTGAACTTGGGATCAAGATCCGAGGTGACCGTCACTAGCACTCCGTGCAATCTCATGATGTACCTCACATGTAAATCTACGTATCTGTCCAAAGCGAAGTCTTTTCTTACTAGAACCCAAATCGAATAAAGTGCGCTAACTTTGTCAATTTGTCGACTATAACCCGGATCGAATCATGACCTCTCTAACTCCTTGGCAAACCCATCTCAAACTCCATAGTGATATGCTCCCATTTCCACTCCGAGATCTCCAAAAGCTGCAGCAACCCTCCCGGCCACTAGTGCTACACCTTGACCCGCCGACAAGTCAAACACTTAGCCACATGCTTGGTGATATCCGCCTTCATTCCATTCCACCAATAGTGTTGCTTCAGATTTTGATACATCTTCGTACTTCTAGGGTGAATACTATAAGCGCTACGATGTGCCTCCGATAAGATATTTTCGTTTAAACTTTCATTAGCTAGCACAACCAAGCATCCTTAAAACTTCAGTATCCCATCCTCGGCCACTTGAAAGTCAACCCTTCACTTAGTCGAGTCCTCTTGAAGGATCTTATGAATAGTGGGGTCCGTCGATTGCAGGTTCCTAATTTTGGTTTGCATTTCTGGCTCGATCCTCAACGTAGTCACAAGCCTTGACAAATGACTTATTTCCAACTTGAAGTCCGAGTCTCTTACTTGCTCAAGCAGATGCCATTCATGAATACGTAATTGAGCAATCACCGATTTTCTACTCAGGGCGTTCGCAACCTTGTTCGTCTTACCCGGATGATACAAGATCTCGTAGTCATAATCCTTAAGCAGCTCTATCCATCGACGTTGTGTCATGTTCAACTCCTTCCGAGAGAGCATGTACTTCAGACTACGATGAGTGGTTTACACTTAAAAGCTTTCCCCAATCGAGTAATGCCTCCAGATTTTTAGGGCAAACATGATCGCAGCCAACTCCAAGTCGTGCATTGGATAGTTCAACTCATGAGGTATCAATTGGAAAGATGCATAAGCTATTACCCTTCCATGTTGCATCAGAACACAACCCGGACCTCTAAGAGACACGTCACCGTAGATCTTGAACCCTCTAGGACCAGACAGAATTGTCAACATAGGAACCGTAGTTAGCTTATGCATAAGCTCTTGAAAATTACGCTCACACTTGTCTGTCCATTCATATTTCACATCCTTTTTCAGCAGCTTAGTCATAGGCGAAGCTATGGCTGAGAACTTCTCTACAAATCGCATATAATAGCTTGTCAAACCCAAAAAGCTTCCGGTCTCTGTCACTATCGCCGCTCTTAGCCAATCCATGACTATTTCATTCTTGGAATGATTCGCGATAATACCGTCACCGGAAACCAAGTGGCCTAAGAATGCCATACGAACTAACCAAGACTCACACTTACCGAACTTAGCAAAAAGTTGATACATTCTTAGGATCTCCAACACTATCCTTAGGTGTTGTTCATGGTCCTCGGGACTCTTCGAGTACATCAGGATTTCATCTATGAATATAATTACGAAGCGATCCAAGAATTCATTGAACACCTTGTTCATCAGATCCACAAAGGAGTAAGAGCATTCGTTAGACCAAACGGCATCACAGTGAACTCATAATGCCCATAACGCTTCTTGAGCGCTGTTTTCGATATGTTCTCTTTCGTGACCCTCAACCGATGATAACCCGTCCGTAGATCGATCTTAGAGAATATCGATGCTCCTGCAGTTGGTTGAACAGATCATCAATCCTCGGTAGTAGGTACTTGTTCTTGATCATCACTTGATTCAACTGCCTGTAGTCGATGGACAAACGCAACGACCCATCATTCTTCTTTACAAACAACAATGGTGGTCCCCAAGGTGATACACTAGGGCGGATGAACCCTTTGTTTAACAACTCCCGCATATGAGCCTTGAGTTCCTTCGGCTCTGACAATGCCATCCTATACGGTACCTTAGAGATCGTCTTTGTCCTAGGAGCTAGCTTAATCACAAACTCTATTTCTCTTTCCGGCGGTAATCCGGACATTTTTTTAGGGAAAACATATGGAAACTCACATACTTGAGTAATATCCCGCAGCTTAGTTTTCCCAACGGACATATCAACTATCGTAGCTAAATAACCTTGGCAACCACTCTCCAACAAACAAGTCGCCTCCGGCTACGAGATTACTACGATTGAGGTTCCTCCTCTATTTCCCACAAACTCAAAATTGGCCCTATCCAACGGGTTAAACCGAATAGCCTTACGATAACAATCCATCGTGGCCCTTTGCTTCGTTAACTAGTCCATATCCACGATCGGATCAAAATCGTACATCTCCAGCATAACAAAATCTATCTTACTTTCATGACCATCTACAACTAGTTTATAACCAGGACGACCTACTACGGTTATCACATTATCCTTTAAAGGTGTAAACACCATAAAAACTAAGGGTGAGCATGGGCGGGTGGGTAGGGTCCAGACCTAAACGCTAAAATCGATCCCGTTATAACCGATTCCCAATTTTTGGAACCGAGAACCAACCCCGTTTATCTTAGAACCTGTTTTGGAACCGATCATATTTTTCAATCCGATTCCTAGGTCTACTTGAGAACATGTTTTCCTTTTTTTTCTTTTTCTAATTTCATTGTTTCCATCAAAATAATATGAGTATCGATGAAATGATCCAAAGTAAAAGGTGAATAATAAAACTCATTATCCACCAAAAGCAACGATCCTTGATGTGAGCAATAAAAATGACAATCCATTAAAGCAACAATTCAAAATATAATAATAGAAGTTACAATCCACCAAAAACAATAATATCATCCTACAAAACGCTGAATTAACAAGTGCAATTCTTCCTATGGCACTATCACTAAAATCCACTAATAATATTTCCTTTTTGTCTTGCAAATCAAAAGACTCGAAGCCCACTTTGAAACCTGCAAGGTTGACAAAAGAAGTGAGATAGGTTTTTTTTTTTTTTAAACAAGTAGCTAAAACCGGTTCTAAACTGGGTCCGGATGGGTCTTCACCTAGAACTGGGAACCGGGCCGGTTCCAACCGGTTCCCAAAAATTGGAATCGGTTCTTGGACCGATTTGAGCATGAACTAATTCCCATCCTGTTTTTCGGGTGGTCCGATCCGGGTTTTGGGTAAACCCGATCCGGTTGCACACCCCTATTAAAAACAACATCCAATGGTACCAAACTTAGACCAAACGACTTAACAAATTGATTTGCAACAAACAAGTGCGTAACACCGGAGTCAAACAAAGCGTAAGCTACGTTATTGTGTAAAAGGACCATACTTGTGACAATTGGCGAATCCTTCGCCTCCTCTCGGATGACGATAAACACCTGTCCTTGCGTCCGGTGTCTAATATGGTAACTACGTGGCGTATTCCTTCCAGCTTGGCCTCTTAGCAGCCTGGCCTGTTGCCTTTGCGGGCAATCCCTAACAAGATGGCCCTATTAGCCACATCCAAAGCGGGTTCCACGTATCGAACACGGAGCGGACCCATACTTCTAGCTACATAGGTAGTAGACGTTATATCGCCGAGGTATCAGCCTACCGATCGCTCCTCGATAATTGGGTGGGATGTGGTGCCTATTGCCATGCATCGGTCTCTTTCCTTGCCGCTTATCAAATCTATTTGAGAGTACAAACCACGATTCAAAAGCGGCAGCCCTTTCGACCAGATCTTGCTCTACCATTTCAGCTCTTTCATGGAGATCATTGTAGTCCTTCGGATTGAATAACACCAAGACACTCCCGATCTCGGGGCTTCAGACCATCTCCGAACCTTCTAGCCCTTTTCACAGGGTCTTCAACCAGCCTTGGGGCATACTTAGACAGCTCAGCAAACTTGGCCTCATACTGATCTACTATTAGATGGTTTAGGCGCAGGCGAAAGAATTCTACCATCTTCTATTCTCTCGTGGTTTCTGAGAAGTACTTTCCATTAAATGCTTCCACAAAGACATTCCACGTCCGTATCATGCCCTTAAGAAGAGTCCGTCCTTGGAAGCTCTCCACCAAGTACTTGCATTTCCTTGCAACTATATATAGCCAAGATGGCCTTATCCTTGTCGGTACACCTCGGTAGGTCAAAAGCTTTCTCTAACTCCTCAATCCATGAAGTGGCGGCTTTGGGATCTCCGCTCCCAGCTTCCGAACCTAGCGCGCATCATTCGCAGCTCCAGCTAGCGGGTTTGCAAGTGGGGCTTACGGAATAACGACGGCAGCAGTGTTACGATTCCTTACTTGCTACCCCCATCAAATCCCCAGTAGCTCCTAGTGCTTGAAGGATCCCAAGCATAGTTCATTCCCGCCTATCAGGCTCAACAGCACATGGTGCTCTTTCTTCCTTCAGGATTTCCTCAATTGGCCTCATAATTCTACCTCGGGGTGCTCTCCACCACATTTGCTCATTTTGCAGATAAATTAGGGAGTCCAGCCCACCCCACAGCAAAACGCAATAAGAAGGCAGCCCAATAACTCGAAACAATAGTAACAATCACATGCACAACGCTTAATAACCCACTAACTATCCCATTTCCCATCGCTCCTTATTACTCTGGGCTAATGACTAGATGGACTAGGCAGACCTTGCTCTCATACCACCTTGCGCGAGGATGTCATGCCCCGACTCTCAAGCTCATAACATCCCTTTTAAATCGCCACAGGTCACGAAGGATAGCATCATAGGTACGCAATCGACCTACGAACTTACGACACATGCGGAACGTGCAACTCTCCCAAGCAACAAGATCGGTAGGGATAGAAAAACAGGGATAAACACAATAGTCATTCACAAATGACAATTTTATTCATCAAACAAAAATAGATGAGTTTTAACCTTACGGACGGAAAACATATACAACCCTATTTTTCATGACGACTTACTAGAACCTCAAAAAGATAATCCGTCGGGTAAGGTTAAACTCTCATTTGCTCTCAAAAGACTACACTAGTATCCATGCCCTAGCATCCACGGGGCTTCAAAAAGAGGGTTATCATATCTAAGCCCTAAAACCCCGATCAGAAGAGGGTTTCGCTTCCATGTTAGACTCGAGGTCCACTACCTCCCCATCCGGCATATCTAAGTCCATGGGATCCTAAGAGGGGATGTAAGGGCGCGGGGTAGGCAATCCTTCAAATCCCCGTAGCGGGCCATGAAGGACACTTTGGCCATTTAGAATCCAAGCCTTAAAGAGATGTAGCACTAGGTACTGTAACCTTTTATCGACCTAAATCTCGGTGACATGTTGCTCCCAGACCCGCCTCTAGGGCACTTCCTCATGGCGGATAATATAGAACTGCCGATCGACAGGGCCGCCGAATCAGATCGGACGCTCCATCACTTGAGACCTAAAATGGTTAAACAATGGGATGAGAAATAAATTTCAATGAGTCAACACCTAAGCTCGGCTAGAACGTTGATTCGCTCGTAACATCCTAACAAGCAATCACGATATCATAGAGCGGATATCTCAACCACATGCAAGCTTACCCTCTAGAAGTCACGCATAATGCAATGCGGATGTGACATAACAGTTAAACCAACTAATTTAAAGGCAAAGCATCACATCATTGATATGCACATGACACCACACATAGGTAATTTATTATTTGAAACTACTTGCAGGTCTAGCACACTAGTTATTTGGTGCTCTCCTGGCGGGACTAGGTATCGTCCCTTACTTCCGACAACGGCTTCTGATAGTCCATGTAACCCCACTCAATAAACCAGAAGATAATGATTGTCGACATGGCACGAAGCTAGTATGAATCCTTATAAAGGTTTCGATCTTTCACAAGCTACGACCGGCAAACGAATAACCCGAAGATAATAACTGACGCGCTTCTAGTAATCAGAAGACAATGATTGTCAAGACCGACCAATCAGAAGACAATGATTGTCGGAATTCCCGATTATGTGACCACTCAAGCACTTCGACATCCAACCATGTCATTTCTTTGAATTTAATCGAATGATCATACACGCATGCTCAAATACTTGGCCTCGGGCCATTTTCATGCTAAAACATGCAAATTGATTTTATACGTGGTCACATGAATGCACAATTTTATCGACCGACATTTCAAGAAATTTGAGGCGACCGACACCCAATCGGACACCCATGACAATTAACAATCAATTCCGGCATTTAAACCCAACAATTCAAGAGTTAATTACTCAATTGAAGCTAGTCAACTTCGATATCAATTTCAAATCCAAACGACAATCAATCGTGCGCTCATCTCTAACCTATCACTCGCTCGCGATCGGTCAACCACAATCATTCAATTCTAACCAACAATTAGTCACAGACGACCTAGCTAATCAACTAACTTAACTACTTATAGTCATTTACCCTAAATCAAGTTTCGAGCAAATCCGACCGTAATTAAACTACCTAAACACCCTAACGAGCTAATTAATCTAATTTCGAACATAATTAGCGTCCTAACCGAGAGTTAGGGGCTAACTCACAATTGAATTAACTCCGACAATCACAATACGGGTGGTGATGAGTAACGGCGACTCACAGCCCACTCGGTTCCTCGGGTTTCTCGAGCTTCAAGCTTGGTCAAGGAGGGTTTGTAGGATGTGGCGATACCTCGGAATAGCAACACCGGGCTTGTGGGTGGCCGCTGGTAGTTTCCGGTGATCGGAATAGTGGCAACCAGAGTAGGACAGAGGAAAAACAGAACGGGACAAGGGCATCGAGGGTTGATTGGAGAGGTCTTGAGCGGTCCAAGGCTAAGGGAAGGGTTGGCTAAGGTCGGGAGGTCTCCGAGGGTGGTGGAGGGTGGCGGCGGCCGTGGCGGTAGATGGCAGAAGGCGACAGAACCGCGCTGGGCCGAGCCGGGGCGTGAAACAAAGGAGTCGGGTCAGAGCAGGGGAGGTTCGGCCAAGGTTGGTTTCGAGCTCCACAAGCGTCAATCGCCTTCCAACTATTTCGAGGGACGATGAGGGATTGAGACGACGGTTGGGGATGGTTTGGGGTGGTCGGAGTAAGGCCAAAGCAACTACAACGATCGCAGAAGTCGGCGATGCCAAAAACAGGCCAATCTAAAAAGTTTGTGTTTAAGAGTGGTTCTCAAAACAAGTTTTGCTTGTGGAATACATACAGTGTTTATCAAAAAATTTAAATCAAAATTTTCACCAATAGTAAACGGTAAATGTTCAATGACAACATATTGAGCTAATGTTTCTTTATAAAGTTCATCACCGTAATGAAATGAAAGAGAAGTGTTAGGATTGGCATACTTGGAAATTTGTTGTTACCTGGTGTCGATTCCCACTTGCGTTGCATGTTTTTGCGTTAGATATCGACGGTATGTTCCAGAACCATCTCCTTTATTAAAATTGTATGATTTCGTAAAATATTTACAGTTTATCTTGTCCTTATCTCCGCTTACATGTACCTTATCAAAGTGTTGCCATAAATTGGATGTACTCTCCCAGGTCCGCCATTCCAGCTCCTTTGTTGTCGACGTTTCTTCGACGCCGGTAGGAGGATGAAAACTTTTTTGCGTTAGGACGTTCTTGACGTTGGTAACATAGTTAATATTAACATCATTGTCTAACCAACATATAAACTCACAGGAATCATATTGATCATGAGGTTGAGGATAATCGGATTCCCTCATCCCCATCGGCATTGGGCTCTTTTCCCGGTCACTACCTCCACTTCCACTTGCCATTTTTGTTAGAGAATTGAGCGGAAAGCCGATTCAAAAAATTGATAGAATTAAGCCGGAATTGAGAGAATTTGAGAGAAATTGTGAGAAAAAAATGAAAGGGGGGAATGGTATTTATAGAAAATTTAAGAAGAAAAAAAAGGGAGGGGGGATGTTTGCAACGACGATAATTATAACGGCCCAATTTTGGGTCGTTGGGGGGTCCCCCCTTTTTTTTTATTTGGGTGGTTTCGAATTTTTTTAAACTGTAACCGGCTTGTAAGGGGCCGGGCCTGTTCCGGTTTGAAACTGCAGGTCCAGGTCAACGGGCTAGTTTTGGGCACAAAGCGGCCCATGATCATGCCTAGTATTACATAGTAATTCTAGTATCTCTCCAAAAACTCTTAAAAAGAAACAATTGGAAAAGAAACCCGTATCTCTTCGAAAAAACAAAAAATGGAAGTTATGATATTGAAGAAAAAAGACAAAAGGATGTCAGAAGTGTCAATATTTGTGTATAGCTCTCACTTTGGTTCCAATATTTTCTTAGGATCATTTAATTGCCAATTTTTTTAAAAGATGATTATTTAAGTACCAACTCCATTGAGCATCACTGAAAATCTTACGTGGCTCACCGAAAGATCCCGATCAGAAATAACAAAGCCAAAAATTAATTAAAAAAATTCCACCTACCATTAAAAAAATCAAAAGCAAGCTAAAATCTAAAAAAATAAAAAATAAAAATAAAAACTCTTAAAAAATTAGGTAAAAATGCATCAGGACTTCAACATTTGTATCTGCAAAATGATAATGCAATCTCCATCACTTTTATCTACAAAAAAATCAAAATTTAATCACTTATGTGTACTAAAAAATTAGAAATTAAACTAAATAACTAAATAACAAAAAAAAGTAAAAAAAGCTAGCAACGTCCTCAACCTTGAACCCACAAAGTCGAACTTCAACCTCAACCCCCAACCTATGTTGCACGGAAATGACACGCAAACACGTGATTTCTCAAAAAAATAGAGAATTCCGACACGTTGGGTTATGTTATATATTTAATATATATTTTTATATATACATATTAAATTATCATTTTTTTGAAGCACAAATAAATAAATAAGAGTCTTAGAATAATTAATTTCGACATTGAGTTTTGCTTATGCGTGGATTGCATGACTTCATTGCTTGCATCAATCTCCACTTCTTCTTGCTCTAAGCCATCACTAGCATCAATCATATGTTTACGTAGATGAAAGAGTACAAAGATTTACTTTGATGTAATTTCTTTTTGTCATTTTTTATTTTAAGAGGTGGTCCTTTACTTCTCGCCTTGCACATTTCTTTTTTCACTTATTAAGTTTTTTCTCTTCTTCTTTTTTTCGGTGGTTCCTCTCTTCTTCCTCCTTGGTGTGGTCCATGTCCCACATTGATTGAGAAATAGAGGAAGAGAGGGACAACTCTTTATAAAATGGGGGCCCCATTGTCTTGAGTTGGGCACAGCGCTGGGCCATCAGTAAGGTCTATGGTGCTTGGGCCAGATTTCAAGTGTAAAATTTGTCTGGGATGTGAGTGTATCCCACTGGGCGTGTTGGACGCGTGTCCAACAAGGATACATGTCTGACACGTGAAAAATATAATTTTTCACGTGTCAATGTAGCATAGCCTCCAATCCCAAGGATCCAGCTCTAGCAACACGTCCTCCAGCTTGTGCCCTCCCAACACTAGCGAGCTTGCTAACCCATCGCCGCCATCCACAATGCCCAAACTTATCGCCTCATCACTCACCTTCACCATCAACCTCAACCCGACAATCCTCCACCGCACCATCTCGGTTTACAGCACTAGATCAATCGCCGGAGCGTCAAGCATGGCTCTTGTCCTGTCAGCAGTTCTTGAGTCGAAGCACACCCCGGACGGCGCCACCAGTGGGACCCTAGCCATCCCCATGGCTGAGGCTGCTCTCACGAGGGCCTCGGCGATGACAGAGTAGATCGGGCTCACCAAGAGGTGTATGGGATCTAGACCAGCGGTCGGCAGGAGTCATCGGCCCTCATCCTAGGCTGGTCACGAGCAGCCATTGGCTGGGGACGAGCTAAGTTTGGGGGAGGGATTGCAATCATCCCCAGACAATCTCCCTCTCAAGCTTCCTAGGCGATCCTCCTCAGGCCATCTCCTTGCGAAGAACTTGAACGAAACCAGATCTGGGCTCTTGGAGTCACCCAGATCTATTGGCCCTCACCAGCGGTTGGTGACCATTCCTAACTAGCCCTCACTCATCGTCGGCTACGGTCGCGCTGTGTGCTTATTTTTAATTTTTTTAAATTTTTTTTAATTTTAAGACTGAATTTTCTAATAAAAATTGCCGTATGGACATTTTTTAAATAAAATTTCCACACGTGGATTGATTTTCTTAATTTAAAAAATGCTACGTAGTCCATGTGAACTTGTAAATGACGCGGCACTAAAACGTTTTAAATAAAAATGCCACGTATAAATTTTGGCTGATATTTGATACCAAAGTGATCAATTTTTTTCGATTTGGCGCTTAAGTGTTCTAAAAATAAAATATTAGCATCAAAATGAGCGCGGTATACAAATATTATCACTTCAGATATCTTTTTGCTGAAGGAAAAAAAGTTGAATATGTTAGCGAAATTTATGTGTGAACAAACATAACTTTTCATAAGAAGTTATGTTCGAACAGGCATAATTTTTTTCAAAGTTTGTAGGAGCACCTATTGGAAAAAATAAAATCTAATTACAGAATGGAGATAAATTTTGTTAAACCTTATCTATTAGGAAAAAACAATCCAAAGATTCTATTTAGATTAGAATTTCTCTTGGACGGGAGATGGACGTGGATATATTGAGATTTGTTTTTCCTTTTGAAAGTAACTTGTCCACTGAATGGGCATAAAGATTTGAACGTGCGAGCAAAACCGGGGACGTCAACTTTGGTCTCTTTCTTTTTTCTGGCCCAAACACAGAAGCAAAAAGAAAAGGGACATAAAGGAGCCCTTTCTTTAAACGCACGTAGTTCTGAAGACGGTTGAGTTTGAGCGTTGAGTTTTTCATCCAGTTGAGTTTTCTTATCGCGTGCAATCTAGGTTTCGGCAAAGAGTATGTACTGATTGTTCCTTTGCTCCGTTGATTTAGTGAATCACGAGTAAAGCCGATGGAACTCCCTTGATACCGACTGAACTAGGTAAATCTACAATGTTATTTCATGTTGATTTAATTACGAGATCTAACATTTTCTGCAATTTTTTTTTTAGTAGGTCTCATCCTCCTCTCTGCATACAGTGACCCAAAGCATGGCAACACGCAGAGTGAGCTTGAAGCTTCTGATCGACAGGATAAATCAAACGGTGGTCTTTGCTGAGTCAGGCAAAGATTTTGTCGAGTTCCTCTTACACCTCCTCACATTGCCGGTCGGACAGGTGATCCAGCTCCTCACGAACACCAGGATGGTGGGCGGTTTAGGCAGTCTCTCCGGCAGCATCGAGAAGCTGAACGATGTATTCATCGAATCTTCTATGAAAGACATTCTCTTGAAACCCAAAGCACCCAACTTTTTCTCCCAACTCCCATTTCTGTTGCCTGAGATTCCTCCGTCTTCAGATTCAACACCCAAAACCGACTACGGGTGCTCTCGCTCTAGGTACAATAGCCATCGGAACGGTATTTGTTTTCTCCATGTGGCGGAAGAATCTCCTGCAAATTTTCCCTTGTCCAAGCTTCCCATGAACGAAATATGCATTCTTGTTGAATCCCGGGCTCGTAACCCGGCCGCTGCTGTGGCATCAGCAGCTAAATCGGATGGTAAGGGCAGTTTCGTGCAGGGGACGGTGATGTACATGGTGATGGATGATCTGGCGGTAAGGCCGATGTCGATTATTTCGAGCATTACTTTGCTCAACCAGTTCAACGTAAAGGAGATTGGGCATCTTGAAGAGAAGGTGGTCAACTTGGGAATGGACGAGGTAAGGCCATGCCATTCCTTGCGATTACCACATATTTTTATATTTTGGAAATGTAAATTTCATAACTCAACAATTTATGTCGAAATTCCATTTTTTTAAGAGACATATAAATTGCAAATAAATATTGATTGGCCTGATCTATTCACTACAAAAAAACACGGATTTAGCCACGAAAATTTTGTGACGGAAAAAATTCGTTGCTAATTTCCGACAAAAATAGCGACAAAATAAATATTCGTCGCTATCTGCGACGAAAATTGCGACGAAATCATTAGTCGCTAATTAGCGACTAATATAGCCACGAAAAAAAATACGTTGCCAATTAGCGACGAATATAGCCACGAAAAATAATTTAGTCGCTAATTAGCGACGCATATAGCCACCAAAAATAATTCGTCACTAATTTGTGACTAAAATAGCCACGAAAAACATTTCTCCGCAATCTCCTTTGCGACGACAATAGGATTCGTCGCTAATTAGCGACGAATATCTTTTTTTGTCACAAATTCTTCTCTTAAATTTGGCGACGAAAAGCAACGTTTGTCGCTGATTAGCAACGAAAATTTATTTTCGTCGCAAAATTAGCAATTTGAATAAAAATAACAAAGAAAATATTAACATTACCGACGAATCATTAATTTTGTCGGTAATATTAGCGACAAAATTTATTATTCGTCGCTAATATTAGCGATAAACTTTATTATTCGTGGCTAATATGAAAAAACTTAAAAAAAGAAAATGGCCAATTTAGCGACGAAATAGATTTTTCGTCGCTAATACGATACAAAATAAAAATACAATAAAAATAAAAAATAATTAGCGACGAGCAATCTTTTTGGTCGCTAATTAGAGACGAAAACTAAGTGTCGTCACAAATTTGTAGATATCATTTAGCGACGAAAATTTATTTCTTTACTAATTAGCGACGAATTTCGTTGTTGTCACTAATTTGTTGAAAATTCTCTTCTTAATTATTAGCGACGAGCAATGCTTTTGGTCGCTAATTGGCGATGAAAAAAGAATGTCGTCACAAATTTTGTTTCCATCATTTAGCGATGAAAATTATTTCGTCACTAATTAGCGACGAACATTGGTTTCGTCGCAAAATTAGCGCTATGCATAAAAATAAGGAAGAAAATATTAAAATTAGCGACGAATCAACTTTTTCATCGCTAATTTAGCGATGAACAATTTTGGTTGTCGCAAATATATCACTTAAATAAAAATAAAAAAGAAAATAGTTCAATTTAGCGACGAAAACAATTTTGCGTCGCTAATATGATATAAATAAAAATAAAAAAATATTAGCGACGAACATTTTTTTGTCGCTAATTAGTGACGAATATAAATTTCGTCTCACTAGCTGCAACTTGCGTGGATTTTATGCTGTTGCGCTTTGCTTCTCAAGTCAATCATGGGACTCTCCTTCTCTTCGTTCTTTGATCCATTGCTCGTTCGTCCGGGAGGCGCCTTTTCTCCTCCTCCCAACCTTGTCCTTTAGTTATCCGTTAGCTTTAGGTGTTTGGCCGCTTGTTTGGCCTTCATCCACTAGCCTGTTAGTTGATCTACTACTTTTTTCTCTGGGCGTATTTTGCGACCGGTTCACCGTTGAACTCTCCATGTCACACTATGTGTCATGTTGAGTTCATGGTTTTTGTGACCGGTTTCTTTTGTATCTAGCTTTTGGAAGATCAATACATACTTACCTTACCAAAAAATATATATATATATAAATTTTGTCGCTAATTAGCGACCAAAAAAAATGTTCGTTGCTAATCAGAGACAAATAACTGTTTTGTCGCAAATTTCGTCGCTAATTAACGACGAATCGAAGGTTTCGTTGCTATTTAGCGACAAAATTTGTCGTCGCTAACATTGGCCGCTAAAGTCCACCGACACTTTTTCATAAGCAATTTCATGTTTCGTCGCTAAATTCCTAGCCCTTTTAAAACCACATTACCTTCTCGCTCCGCACTCTTCTCTTTCGCCCGCTCTCTTCTCTCTTCTCTTGTGCTTCTGTCTTCTCTCCTTTCTATTCTTATTTATATCTCATGGTAATGATAGAATAATTTGTTGTTTATTTCACCATTTTCTTTTAATAATTGCTAGAACCTTCATGAATGTTAAATAATTTTTCTTTTCTTTTTTAGGTTTTCGTCCATTTGAAGGCCTCGGAATCCAAGTGAATCTTGCAATTTCTAGCAAATTGACTACGTTCTCCTACAAAAAATTCAATCAGATATTTGGGTAAGTGTTCCTGACGTTGTAACTTTTTTTTTTGTTCAATTTGAA
The DNA here is from genome assembly GCF_020921035.1 of Rhodamnia argentea. Classification (NCBI taxonomy): domain Eukaryota; kingdom Viridiplantae; phylum Streptophyta; class Magnoliopsida; order Myrtales; family Myrtaceae; genus Rhodamnia; species Rhodamnia argentea. The sequence continues at coordinate 18,179,930 of NC_063157.1, read as the reverse complement.
AGTAAAGTTGAGCTAATAGATTGAAATAAGTTACGGTGTCCATGTAAAAAGTGTAGTAATGCAAAATTAGCGACAATGTTTGCGACTTTTTTCCGGCAAATTGTTCATGTAGGTTGCAGTGAATTTCGTAGGTAGTTACCGGGGAAATTGATTCCGTCGAAATTAGCGACAAACATGTTGTTTGTCGCTAATTGGCGGCGGAAACCTTATTTTCGTCGCTAATTGGCGACGGAAACCTTATTTTCGTCGCTAATTAGCGACGGAAATAATTGTTCGTCGCTAATTAGCGACGAAAAATAAGGTTTCCGTCGCTAAATGGCGATGCAATTAATTTTCCATCGCTAATGAGCGACGAAAATTTTATTTCCGTCGCTAATTGTATACTTAGCGACGAAATAAAGGTTTTTCGCAAAATTAGCAGTGATTTTATAGTATTGTCACTAAATTAGTTACAAAAAATTTCGTTGCTAAATTCTTGTCTTATGGTAGTCATAGAATAAATTGTTGTTTATTTCACCATTTTCTTCTATCAATTGCCATAAGCTTCGTGAATCTTAAGTAATTTTTCTTTTTTTTTATTTAGGTACGTGTCCATTTGAAGGTCTCGCAATCCAAGCGAACGTTGCAATTATCATCAGGTTGACTGCTTTCTACTATAAAGATTTCACTCAAATACTTGAGTAAGTCTTGTTGACATGGTTATTTTTTTTTCATTTTTTCGATTTCAAAGTAATTGTTTCGCCACAAACAGAATTTTAATTTTTATGATTTCGTGGTTTTAATTAACAATAGTAAATAGTAGATATGGTATTTTTAATATTTTATGAGATTTTTTAATATTTATACAGACACAATGCAAAGAGACGGGGCTTGGATGTATAATAAGAACTTACCTGGACGTCGAGGATTGACCGATGAGTTTCGATCTGGGTTGGAACAGTTTTTGGACTTTGCTAGTAGTAAATTTGAGTTCATGGATGGAAATAAGTTAAGGTGTCCGTGTAAAAAGTGCGGTAATAGTAAATTTCATGTGGATGACAGAGTTAGAGAACATCTTTATAGATTTGGGTTCACTCCGAACTATTATAATTGGACTTATCATGGTGAATCATTTATATCCGATGAAGAATATCGAAGAAGTGACCAATTTTCAGTTAGGGAAGAATGTACCTATTATAACCAATTGAACCCATATCGGGAGATGGTGATTGATGTAGCCGGTCAGAATTTTATTTCAGAATCGAACCATGCGAGTATTGATTTTGCTCATACATTTGAACAAGTGGGTACTAGCTATGCACCACAATTGGAAGGGCGGGAGTAACGGGGTTTTGATGAGAATGTGGATAATGAAACTTCTACATCTAATCGGTTATGGGAAGTGTTGAAAGCAACAGATGAACCTTTATGGGCAAGTTGTGACAACCATACTAAGTTATCAGTGATAAGAAGACTGTTAAATATCAAGACAGAGCATAATGTGTCCGAGAATTGTTTCAACTCATTTGCCGACGTAATGCGTAAAGCAATGCCTCGCAATAACATCATGCCAAGTGATTTTTACAACATGAAAAAGCTAGTGGATAACTTAGGTCTTCCAATTGTAAGGATTGATGTATGTGGTAGGGGTTGTATGTTATATTGGAAGGATGATGAAAATGCAGAATTTTGCAATTTTGCAGCCAACCCGTATACAAGATTAGCGGGAGGCAGGGTCATAATCAGAAGCGTAGACCATGCAAGCAATTGTTTTATCTGCCCTTAATCCCCATATTGCAAAGGCTTTATGCTTTTCAAACTCTGCATGCAGAACACATGACTTGGCATGCAAATCATGAAATAGAAGAGGGCCTAATGTGTCATCCTTCGGATGCAGAAGCATGGAAACATTTTGATAGAACATACCCCGAGTTTACGATGGAGCCTCGAAATATCAAGTTAGGTCTCTGTGCTGATGGATTTGCCCCATTTGGGAAATTAGGAAAAAGTTATTCATGTTGGCTAGTTATCTTAACTCCGTACAATCTTCCACCTGGTATGTGCATGAAGGCACCTTATATGTTTTTAACATTGATTGTGCCCGGCCCGCAAAATCCAAAAAAGTTGATAGATGTTTATATGCAACCATTGATTGCGGAGTTACGACAGTTATGGGATGAAGGTGTTCTTACGTATGATGTTTCTACGAATGAAACATTTGTAATGAAGGCTGCTCTTCTTTGGACGATAAACGACTTTCCAACTTATGGAATGTTATCTGGATGGAATACAAATGAGATATTAGGATGTCCGATATGTATGGAGAGATCAAAGTCATTCAGATTAAAACATGGTAAGAAGGCCAGCTATTTTGACAGTCATGCACAATTTTTGCCGATAAATCATACATTCAAAAGGAATAAAAAAGAGTTCATCAAGAATAGTATTGAAAGAACACCCCCACCATGGAGGTTGACCGGTGATCAAATTTGGGAGCGAGTGCATCACTTTCCCACTGTTGTTGAAAACCCGCATAGCACGACTAATGCGTACGGAAGCACACACAAGTGGACTAAACGCAGTATATTTTGGGATCTACCATATTGGAAGACTCATCTTATTCATTATAATCTCGACGTCATGCACATAGAAAAGAATGTTTTCGACAATGTCATAAATACTGTGATGGATGTCACTGGAAAAATAAAAGACAACTTGAATGCAAGAAAAAATATGAGAGTTATTTGCGATCGACCATCACTAGATGTAGATGCAAGTAGTAGGGGACCAAAACCAAAAGCAGTTTACACATTGGACAAGGAGTAGAGACGGGTTGTTTGTCAATGGTTGAAATATGTGCGATTTCCCGATGGATACGCTTCGAACATCGGGAGATGTGTTGATTTGAATGAATGCAAGTTAACAGGTTTGAAGAGCCATGATTGTCACGTATTTGTGGAAAGACTAATTCCAAAAGCTTTGAAGGAACTTCTACCAAACTTTGTATGGGGCGTCATCATAGAGTTAAGTAATTTCCTTCATGATGTTTGCTCAAAAGTGTTAAAAGTATCACACATGGAGAAACTAGAGAGAGATATTCCAATCATTCTTTGCAACTTAGAAAGGATATTTCCTCCATCATTCTTTGATTCAATGAAGCATCTCTTAGTTCACTTGCCTTATGAGGCCAAAGTTGCGAGTCCTGTCCAATTTCGATGGATGTATCCATTTGAGAGGTAAAATATTTTTTACATAAATGTGAATTACTTTATTACTTATAATGTTCTGATAAACTTCTTCCTATTGCAACTAGGTTCCTATATCACTTGAAGAAAAAAGTGAAGAACAAGGCATGTGTTGAAGCTTCAATTTGTAATGCATATATTGTGGAAGAAGTGACAACATTTGCATCATACTATTTTGAGCCGCACGTGTAGTGCAAGAGGCGGAAAGCGGGAAGAAATGATGAGGGCCCCATTGATCTAAACTGCAAATCATTCTCTATTTTCAATTATGTTGGTCGACCAAGCGGCGCATGTAAGTTTCGTTGCTTAACGGATGAAGAATGGCGGGCAGCCCATACATATGTTCTCCTGAACTGTCCGGAAGTAGAGCCATACTTCCAAGAAATATACTTTTGGAAATATATTTATTGTGTGTCAAACATTTTATAATATATAAAAGGTATTTGTAGGATTTTTCAAACTTCAATGTATGGACTACCACCAAATGAGTTTGACCGTTTGTGCGATGAAGAATTTGCAGCATGGTTCGAAACACATGTAAGTTGCTTATGGACGAAAAACAAGTTATTAATATTTTATAAATCATTAATTAAAAAAATATTATTGACTTTGCATGTGCGACTTTAGGTTCACAATAATCATGACGAAGGCGGAGAGTAAGGATTGCTATATCATCTGTCATGGGGTCCACAATCAAGGGTATGAACTTGGCCATCATATTTCATAAACGGGTATAATTTTCATACTCAAGAGTACGGAATGGGAAAGGCTACAATGAATAGTGGTGTGTGTGTTCGATCATCTAATGGAAGCGATGCAAAAGATGATTTTTATGGTTTGTTGGATGAAATCATAGAGATAGAATACCTTGGACCATTAATGCGGATTGTGTTATTTAAGTGCATATGGTTCGACCCCGTGAAAGGAATGAAGGTGCATACAAAGTTTAATTTGGTTGAAGTAATCACAAGAAAATGTATATGAAATATGAACCATTTGTCTTGGCACAATAAGCAATTCGAGTATATTATGCATCATATCCTAGTTTGAAATGTGACAAAGCTGATTGGTGGGTAGTATGTAAAACAAAAGCTCGAAGAAAAATTGAGAAACTCTGGAAGGATACGGCTTATCAACAAGAGGAAGTTTGTAACACGGTTCAAATTGAGGAATATAACATTCCGACTTTACGAGATCCATGTGGAGCAGTGATAGATGTGGATCCAACCGAAATTCGCGAATCAAATGAAGAAGGTGTTGAAGAATCCGATTTTGAGACAGAAGATGAAGATGATGTTCATGAAGAAGATGACGATGAAGATGAAGATCAAGACGATGACAAATGTGAAGAGGAAGATGATGAGGAAGATGAAGATTAGGATTTTATAACTTTTTACTAATTATGTGTAATTATTATTTATTGCGACGTATGTTATTGTTGTTGACATAATTACTATTGTTATTTCCATAATTATTGTTATTATTATGGTTGTTATTATTAATGTAATAGGGCGTCCGAAAAGTTTCGTTGGTAAATGGCGACGAACCACGCTATTTAATTGTCATTATCATTATTATTGTTATTATTATTGTTGTTGTAGATTATTATATGGCCAGGTATGTTTTTATATTTCATTTTTATTTTTCGGAAAAAGTTCGTCGCTAATTAGAATTTTCGTCGCTAAATCCGTTGCTAAATCCGTCACTAAATTCGTCGCTAATTAGCAACGGAAAAAGTTTGTTGGTAAAATTGTCGCTAATTTAGCGACAAAATATATTATTCGTCCCTAAATTAGCGATGAATAATATATTCGTCGCTAATACTACAAAAATTAAAATGAAGAATAATTAGTGACGAATTTATCCATGTCGTCGCTAATCTTCTATTGATCCATTTGCCACGAATGAGTTTTTTTGTGGCAAATTCGATTCTTAAAATTTAGTGACGAAAGGTTTCGTTCGTCGCCAATTAACGACGAACGGTAATTTCGTCGCAAAATTAGAACTAAATTATTTAATTTAGCGACGAATGACTCTATTCGTGGCTAATATGATATAAATAAAAATTAAAAAAATAATCAACGACTAATTTGTCATTTTTGTGGCTAACCTACTAATAAGCAATTAGCAACGAACTACTTTTTTCGTCGCAATTTTTTTTTTCAAATTTAGTGACGAAGAGTTTATGTCGTCGCTAATTAACGACGAACGTTGATTTCGTCGGAAAATAGTAGCGATGTAGCGACAAATTATGGTTTTGGTCACTAATATGGGAGAAATGTAATTAAAAAATTATTAAATTTAGCTATGAAGAACTATGTGCGTCGCTAAGTTAGTGACGATATATATTTGTCGTCGCTACGTGTTTTAAATATAAATGAAAAACTATTCAATTTAGCGACGAATATATTTTTTCGTGGCTAATATGATATAATAATAATGAAAAAAAAAATCAGCGACTAATTTGTTAGTTTTGTCGCTAAGCTACTATTGAGCAATTAGCACCGAACTACTTGTTTTGTCGCAAATTCTATTCTTCAAATTTAGCGACACAAAGTATATGTCGTCGGAAAATAGGTACGATTTAGCGACGAATTATTATTTTTTGTCGCTAACGTCCTTTTGTGCAAATTTTTTTAAGTCCTGCGGGTAGCCCAATAATGGCATCTCTCCACTCTTGATTTTTGGCTACCAAACACCCTCCCTCTCTCTCCTCTTCTCATTCACTCCCCGCGCGGACAGAACACACCCATTCCTCATCGCAAGTTCGCCCAACTCGATCGCGATCCGTTCTGTCCTCCATCCGGGCGAGCGACCAACGTGTGACGGCGATGGTCGGCTGACCTTCAACCTCGCCCTTCCAATTTCACTTCTCAGCTTCCTTGCCCGAAAGTCATCGGACGCCCCCCCTCGCCCTGGATCCGCGACGCCCCGTAAGAAGAAGGAACGAACTCCAGCTCGGCGTTGAGTATCCTTTTCTCACCCGAGCTCTTGGTGACATTTAAGGCAAGTTATTTTTATAGGTCGCTGCGTTGGTGCTGTGGTGTTGTTCTTCTTGCTTGTGGATTTAGATCCAACCCTCGTTTGGTCGGGTTAGTCCTTCGTGCTTGTTTGTTTGCTTGTTTATAGCATTGCGGTTTTTGTAGATCTGGTTTTTCTCTGGATTTGACTTGTTGGCTCAAGAATGCCCACGAGATCTCCATCCTCCGTGACGCCTCTTCTCCACCGAGGGCAAGCTCTTGATTCCTGGTAACGTCCCCCGCTCCATCACCATTCCTTTGTTCATCCAGGGCCGTCCGTTCTCGGACACATGTTGACCGCTTTGAGTATTGTCTCGCCTTTGTGGTTTTAGTGGGTTGTAGTTCTACTTCGATTCTTGATGGGTTAGTCCTTCATGCTTTTTTGTTTGTTTGTTTATAGCATTGCGGTTTTTGTAGATCTGGTTTTTCTCTGGATTTGACTTGTTGGCTCAAACTTAAGGAACGAACTCCAGCCCGGCGTCGACTACCCTTTTCTTGCCCGAGCTCTTGGTGACATTTAAGGCAAGTTATTTTTATGGGTCGCTGCGTTGGTGCTATGGTGTTGTTCTTCTTGTTTGTGGATTTAGATCCGACCCTCGTTTGGTCGGGTTAGTCCTTCGTGCTTGTTTGTTTGTTTGTTTACAGCATTGCGGTTTTTGTAGATATGGTTTTTCTCCGGATTTGACTTGTTGGCTCAAACTTAAGGAAATTTATGAGTGAATGCTCCAATTTTTCTTGCCGATGGTGTTTAAAAAACCACTGTCCAGGGTGTTTAAAAAAAAAATGGAGGTCACTATCTTCATGATTGATCATAGAGGAACTTTCGAATGAGTCGATCAAGCTCATGCTCGTATTTTCGTTTTAATCTTTTCGATGGTTCTAGATTAGAGAATGTGTTTGATTTCCTGGAAAACCAATACAACCCAATGACCTTAGCTTAGGAAGGGTAAAATTTGGGGGAAAGAGAAGACTACATGTCATCTGGTATTGCATTCAGACATTTTCCTACTGAATATCTTCTAATAAGTGGAGAAAACCCAACCCATTTCTCTCTTTAAAGATGATATACTAGGGCAAAAGTCACTCACACTCTATACGCACCCAGCTAACAATATGAAAGCCAATGTTTATACGTTGTCCTAGTAGTGGCCAATACAAACTATGCTCTCCCACCATCTTTCCCAATTTTCCTTGTCTTTCCTAAATATAATCGCATAAAAGAAAAGACAGAAAAATGGGAATAGGAAACTTGTCTCACTTATATAAATGAATGCAAATAGAATTTTAGACAACAATGTTGTTGTCTTCCCTTTGTCCCCCCTCATATTCGTGCGTTCCTATCCTTTGCAATGCTTCCGATATTTCGAGGACTTAAGTTAGAGATTCTGTCGTCATTACAAATTTTGGACAAACAATGAACTTGTGATGACTTCGAAACTTTGACATTTTCACTCATCCGGACATCTATGTATGACTTCAATATTTTTTGCAAGTTATTTTCATTATAATGCTTCTTTTTATTTATTTTTTGGTTTTTGGCCATTGTCTTCTGTTAGCTGGATTGCTACACAGTGCACAACTTCCTTTCCCTATCCCTTTGACTTTCAATATTCCTTGATCTTGGTAATGTCCATTGGAGGACATTACCGGGAATGAATTAGCAGCTATTTTCATCTCCGGAATACCCCCTTATACCACATAACTAAGCACCCTTCACATGTCATTAGTTAAATCATGGTTGAATGCTTAATTCACATTATACATGGATGAAATGCAGCACGTTCTTGTATGAACACCGCTAAAATTGAGTGTTTATTTATCGTCTTCTTCAACAGTTTAAGCTGTTATTAAGTGTTCCTTTTCATGCACTCGCCGATACCAGAGATGAATCGCTCATCTCCTAAAATCATATATGACTACAATAACAAAGGTTTCTTGTTTCTGCAAAGCACTTGACAGGCCCAGGTTCGGGATGGTTAAGAATGTCCTTCGTAGTGAAATCATCAAATGGCCTAGGACTTTCATGTAGCCGATGCTGATGATTTGATGTGTATGTTGGGCACTAATAGATGAGATTTTGTTCATGGATTGCAGCTTTTCAGTTGGAGATACCATCTCAAATTTTTCTATAAGATAGCTTTTTGCTCTCCGAAACAAAATGGTAAGCTTCATGATATACGTCATTATGTGTCCCTAATACATGTTCTTATTCTTGCTGATATTTGTCTAACCTTCCTATGTGTTAGCCTCGTGGAGGTCACATCCGTGGTGCGATTTCACAAGGAAGACCAGCCCCTTGCCCTTCTACTTCTGCTTCCCCTTCCTCGTGCGCATCCCTTTCCTCTTCTCCTTCCCTTTCATCTCACCCTCAACCACCACATGTCGATGGACAACATGGACACATTGGCCCTTCCTCCGACCCTCAAACACATTTCAGGGGACCACTTGGACACATCCGAATTGAAGGTACTTCAATTCCATCCGGGTCGGGCTCACCTTCTTCAATGGCACAATCGAATGATGAGGGAAATACGGTTGAAGAAGATAACCGGTTCATGATATACCCATATGGAGATTCGTAAGTAGTTCATTTTTTAAGTAAATGTAATATTTAGGGTCGTCCTTTCATTTGGGATTTTCATATGGATGTGTACTGAATTGTCTATGTTCGCAGATTCACGTAAGCTACGTATGTTGTCCGGGAACTTAATAAAATAGTGAATAACTATTGGAGGGGGGCCGTTGATTAGTTATAGTAGCACTCCAAAACAAGTGAAGGATTTGTGGTGGAACGAGTTCAAGGTCGGTTTTGTCGTTCTATCTTCTCATAAACTAAGTTTGGCGTAAATAAAGTCAGTTGTTTTTCTATTGATTATAGTGAAAGTTCACTTGGGATGAATCGGAAGATGATGAAATTAGAAGAGTTTTTAAGAAGAAAGTTGGTGATCACATACGCAATGCGATGAATAAAGCAAAGAAAAAAGACGTGACGCCAGATTTTATTACCGGTGACGATTGGGCTGAAATAAAGAGAACTTGGGAAAGTGAAAAAATTAAGCAAAGGAGTGAACAAAATGCCAAGAATCGAGCTTCTAGTTCTAGTGAAGGGTCCAGGCTCACGACATATGCTGTGGGCTCCATCAACATTGGGGAGCATAGAAAAAGAATGGTAAGCCCGTTAAATATGTTGTAAGTAAATTTAATTCAGTTACTCATTTATGTTTCAATTTTGTAGGCACATCAATTGGGGACCGAATCGACGTATGCAGCTACATTTGAACGCATATTTCAAAAGAAAGATAAGACATGGATTGGCGATCGAGCAAAATCTGTTAAGGTATGTAAGGTTATACTTTTAACTTTATGAAAACTAGAATAAAAACCATGAATGCTTTCAATATCTATGGGAGTTCCATGTATTAAGTTATTTTTTTTTTCATATCTATTTTGTGGATGTAGGAAAAATATGACGAGCTTTTAATGAGTACTGCTAGTGGCGGTGATGGTGGAGCTGCGTCTAAGCCAAGAACTGACAATATGGCATTATGGGTGGAGGCATCAGTGGGAATGAAAAGAGGGAAAATATTTGGCATGGGATCCTTGTCGAGGATATACACAGCAAAGGTTGCTGGAAGTTCATCATCCAACACGGCTATTTCAAGGACGAAACAAGTCGAGGGGGAAATGACCCAACCGAGACATATACTTGTAGAGAAGGACGAAGAAATAAAAGCGATCGGAGAACAAATGTCACAAAAGGATGAGCAAATCAGACAGGTCAATCGCCGACATAAATCTCTGGAGACTCAACATAAATCTCTGGAGACCGAACATAAATCTCTAGAGGCTCAAATGCAATTGGTCCCGCGACACCTCAACCTAAATCAACATCGCCTTCCTCCCGTACCTCCCACTCATGCAATAGGTGATGGCCACGATGATGGGCGACACAATGAGGATGAGATTCCTGCTGCTAATGATGATTTTGTCGATAGTATCATGCAGCCCGATTTGGGCTAATTAGCACACGGGAGTTTTGCATGGTTCTTCTTCTTCGCGTGTCGCCGATTGGAGGTTAGGGTTTTGAATCGCTTTTTTCCTTGATTTGTTGATCCCCCACCCTTTTTTTGTTGTTGAAATTTTTGGCTGTATTGGTTGACATGTGGATGGGTTGTGCAGGTACTCATATACGGACGAATGAAGAGGTCGCCATCAAGCTTGTGAGTGGTCTATAATCTTCTTCGGGCTTTGTCATTTTTGAACTTGTTTGACAGACTTATTACAACATAGTTTGATTGATTCATTTATGTTTCTGATTGATTGATTTTCAGGAGACAATTAAAAAAAAAAAGCACCCTCAATTGCTATATGAAACAAAAGTGTATCGGATCCCGCAAGGAGGAAGTAATGGTTCCTTCTCCACGGCTTTAAATTCAATGTTGTTCCGTCAATGCTATTACCATAACTACTCATTCTCCGCCTTTTGCAGCTGGGATTCCGAATGTGAGATGGTCCGGTGTCGAGGGACAATTCAATATACTTGTGATGGATTTGTTTGGACCCAGTCTTGAGATCTATTTAACTTCTGTGGTAGAAAATTTTCCTTGAAGACCGTTTTGATGCTTGCAGATCAAATGATTTGTTCTCATCCAAGACCTTCAAAAGATGTCCCGGTATCTGCATTTACAAAAGCATCTCTTGAATAGAGCATATTTACATACCTATAGCTTCATTTTCTTGAATAAATTTAAATTCCCATATCGCAGGCATGTTATGAAGATCAAGATGTTCTAGCAATTAAATCTTTTCGAGCTTGCTTATTGATGGCCTGGCACGTACTTCCGCATATTGGGCATACAAATTTTGTACCTAGGGAGCTCCCCTTTTATGTTCCCTTTGCTGTCTTTCTGCGTACTAATTTGTTCTCTCAATATGGGGCTCGTGTGAAAACGGACGTAGGCGGTTGTCAAATTTGTTGCTGCAGAGTGGCCCCAAGCATCATACCTTGCACCCGATGCAAAATTTTGTTCTACGTGGACTAGCAGGAGGGCACACACAGAGGTGCGGAAAAAAGAAGAGGAAAGTAGGTTGAAAGTGGATTTTCTTTTCCTTTTTTTTGGGGGTGGGAGGAATTGATTGGTTAGAGAGCTAATAGGAGGGGTCATCAAGAAATTATTTTATTGTATGATCACAAATTATAAAATTTCGTTGCAAAATTCGTTTCATGCCCGGTCGTTGCAAAATTCGTCGTTGAACAATATTTCTCGTGAAGTTCGTTGCTAAATTTATTCCCGAACAACGCTTGTGGCAAAAAAAAAATTTCGTCGCTACATTTTCATGACAAGTCGTCGCAAATAAGGGTACGAAATCAACTGCTCCTTGTCCGACAAAATTTAGCTACGGATTCAATAATTCGTCACTAAATTTAGGGATGAAATAAACTATTCATCGCTAAAATCAACTATTCATTGACGAAATTCACTTTCCTCGTAATCGTTCCTCACTAAATTTAGCGATGGAAAAAATTCTTCGTCGCTCCATTTAGTGACGAATACAAAATGTTGTCACTACACTTAGCGATAAACAATATTTTTCCATCGCTAAATATAGCGACGAAAAAACTTTTTGTCGCTAATATTTAGCGACAAAATAAAAGTTTTCATCGCTAAATGTAGCAACGACAACGAATATTCGTTGCTAAATTTAGCGACGAAATAATTTTTGTCGCTAAGTTTAGCCACTAAAACATGTTTTAGCGACGAAAAATGTTTGTTGGAATTTTGCGACGAAATACGCTTTTCGTCGCAAAATTTAGCTACGGATTGTATTCGTGGCAAATTAGCGACGCAATTTCATTGTTTCGTCGCTATATTTTGCGACGCCGTATTAGCCACAAATACATTTTCGTCGTAAAATTCATTGCAAAAATAATTTAGCGACAAATTTTTCCAAAATTTTTCGTGGCAATTTTGGTCGCTAATACGGTCTAAAACTTTATAATTGGCCTTAGTTTTGCGACAAACGCCATTGCGACGAACTGTTGTAGTCGCAAATTTGCGATCAACTACGGTCTCGCAAATGTCGTCGCAAATTAGTGACGATAATGTTTCGTCGCAAATTGGCCACAAACTGTGTTCGTCATAAATTTCATCACAAATTGGCGACGAAATTAAATTTTTTCGTTGCTAATATTTGCGACGCCGTATTAGCCACAAATTTTTTTTTGTGGCAAAATTCATCGCAAAATCCATTAGCGACTAATTTTGCCAAAATTTTCGTGGCAAATTTCGTGGCTAAAGGCTTATTTTTTTGTAGTGATTGGCTTTGTACCATAAATATTGTCAACTAATTATAGTAAGTATATATTGATTACATTTAAATTCGAGCTTTTGTACAACCATTTAGAGACACTTGTAAGGTAAAATATTGCAATTTTTAGAGGGCTTATAAAGTCCAATATAATTTGTTCCAAAATGAAAGAAAGCAACTGTGCTTTTCAAATTATTTGGTTTGTAACTTCGAAGGGTATAAAGCTGTTGAGGGCTTCACTGCCCTCCAAGAATGTTCTCACTGATGTCTTCCTCGGTGTGAAGCGAAAGAGATCGTGATCAAGTTAAGGTCATAGGATTTCAACTTCTCTTGATAGCTATATATGCATATCATGCATTTAGAGCGATATTTTCTCAGTTTTTTTTTTTTTTTATAATCGAGATTTGCCATGTGCAATGGACTACTTCCCAGGTGGTGGGGGTATGCCAATGCCACGGGATAAGTCCCCAAGACGCGGTCACTAGGAGTTGAACTTGGGCTCTCATCAATTTAAATGTCTAAGGCCCAGGAAGCTCAACCAACTCGTCCAGCGTCCCATTGGCTGCGATATTTTCTTAGTTTGTGACCAAGGATATGTAAGACTTTTAGTGCGGATTGAAATACTTTTTTATTTTATTTTTGGAAATATTAAAATGTTTATCATCTCTCTTTATGATATGATAGCATGGGTTTGGTAAAAACAATGATGTGAAACATGCTGAGGAAAGAATTCTCATAGCCGATAATGAATGCTCAAGCATATGTTGTGATTGTGGAACTACTGTAGACACTCCATACGTAAAATTAACGATGTCCCTGATAAGTTAGCACATATGAGCCGTGGCACAGTCCAACTGAGTGGGCCAGTGGCCAGCTCTTGATCCATAATAAGTTGTCCCCGCATCTCTAATGCATAAGCTCAACTACTCGCCCATTTCGAGATCGGCTCAATTTTTTTCGAGCTCAAGGTTATTGAGCAAATCCAATGTAGCATGTTGACTCAGTCGGCTCACAAGCCTAATCTGAGCATTATATTTTTTCGTATATCTTTTTCTTTTTTTCCTTCTATTTAATGATAAATAATGTTTAATGTACTTATAATAATATCTCTTACTATGTGATTACACTTTCACCTTTTAATATATTTCTAAATACAAGCAAAAGGGACATAATGTAAGTATTTCGAATGGAGCGAGAAAAAAAATGAGTTTTTTGAGTTTTATAGACTCAAAAACATGTTGAGACGAGCCAATGAGGCATTGGCTGAGTTGGTGAGATCCCTAGGCCTTAGACAGCTAAACCGATGAGGTCCCAAATTTGAATCTCCCCGGCTGCATCTTAGGGGACTTAACCGGTGGCATTGGCGCTCATACCCCCACCACCCCGAAGAATAGTCCAATACACGTGAGAAACCTCGGGCCTAAGAATCCTTAGGCTCAATAGCAAACTTAGGGTTCAACTTTTTCAATGCGCTTTGGAGAAATGCAAAATAGTTTCGCCTATATAGTTTTGTGGAAATGCAAAGACTGTTTGGTGAATTGTGCTTTGAGAAGCAACTTTGAGAGAAATGATGTTTAGTAGAAATACATTTGAAAAGCCCTTTAGGTGATTAGTTAAGTCTTTCAATTTTTATTTGTTCAATATCGCCAAAAAATAATTTCTAGAAAATTTTCTAATTTATATATTGACAACAATGTTAATGATATGAATAAATCGGTGTATTAAAAAATAAAATTTCTTTTTTTTTACAATTTTCAAATAGAGAAAATTCACCTTTCTTAATAAAAAAAAAAAGCACTGCCATTACAATAAACTAGTAACATATGCCTTGAGGAAAGAAATTCATCATCTTCAACAATTACAAACATCCTTAAATATTTCCTAACTTATAGCCATTTGATCACATAAACGTGCCATGTCAAATCTTGCGTCATCATTTGAGGCACTACCCTCCCATATACATCATCGAAATTCACTATATATAAATTGGGATCCAAATCTATTCTTGCAAAATGTGTATCATTCATGTCACATATTTTTCGTATATAATTGTGTAAAGTCATTGCCGCTATCCCAATTTTCACTTGCTTTTTATATGGATAACTTGGCACTCTTTAGAATCTTCCACTTCTTTTTCACTAAGCCAAAGGCTCACTCAAATTTTGATCATAATGAGGAACGGGCTCGGTTGAACACTTCTTTACAACCTGGTTATGTAGGACCACGTTGAAACTCAGGCATGTGATATCTAACTTCTTTGTATGGCCTCAAATAATCCATGAAATTTCGATATCCAGCATCTACTAAATAGTATCTACCTACACGAAAATAAAGTAAAACATACTTATATTAATGTATAAAAACCATTAATAAACAAACCTTTCAGAAGACGAGGAAATTGTTTGCATGACGATTGCCTTTTTCAATATGTTCAACAGACAACTTACAAAAGGTTTGTACATCTTTCGAAATCCAAAAGGCCTTTTCTTTTGATGAACTTGTCATCTACTAGTAAATTGACGTGAATAAACTTGAGGCACGAACAAAATAAGGTTAAATATGAACCTCTTGGAATGAACAAATGCATCTCTTGACACACAAATAATCAATCGGTTAACTCCAGCAACTCACATTCAATTGGCACGCTGCTCATGAAGAGGGACATATTGCAAAAGATCTTACTGCTCTATACTTTGCTAATCCCCAATCCATATTCAAGATGGCTAATTGTTCAAGAAACTGACCAAAAGGATCCTCTTTCTTTCGGTAGATAATCTAAACGACTTGCTTGAAATGGATAGCATCTATACACCCGCAGACCCTCTGGCTTTCTGGGCAGTGATCACGCAAATTCATGACAATTGCAGAAATCCAAAGTACCAACTTGCAGCAGAGGAACAGCGTGGAGCGACAGAGAGCAAAGAAATGCATAGACGAATTTGGCTACAAGACGAGGCATTTCAAGTAAAACTAAGTTCTAAGCCCGTTGCACACGGCAACGAAATCCCAATCATCACAACCAACATAACACAAGAAAAACGCACACACAGCAGATAAAAGTGGCTAACGTGAGCTGATACCCGCCTGAGTTTCCAGAATCGTGCTCTGGACAGAAAAAAAGTAAGCAACGAAGACTTGGGAAGCACCCAGAGAAGGTCGTCCTGCGAAGAAAACCAGAGCAATTGCAGTTCCATGGTACTGGAAGCGAACGAGGAATGCGGAGCTGGAGAAGAGAGGAGTGAAGAGGCGTGACCAAAAACATGAGATGAGGGCAGTCGATATGGGCGAAGGAGATGGAAAACGAAGAAAACCAGAGAGGAGGGCAGCCGAGAGGCGTGAGCGAAGGTAGACAAAAGAGAGCAGAGCAGTGGAGCGTCATAAGCAATGGCATGAACGAAGGCAAAAAAAAAAAAAAAAAAGGGCAAAACTGGACCTTTGATAAGTTTATGAGGGTAAAAAAGGTAACTAACGAAATTTCATTAATCCATGGATTAGCATTCCGAAAATGCTCAAAGCTCAAAGGCTGGTCCGGACCTGCCTTGATCTTTCAGCTTTCTCAAGACTAGTATTTGGCCAAAGCCCCTTGGGTAGTTTGCCAAACACCCTAAATGTCCCCAATCGAGCTCTCGGAATTAAGTTCACTTACCGCCAGATTTTGCTTCCACTCATGACGTTCATCAAGTTTGTTAAATCAAATATGTTAGGAAACAAAATCCAAAAATTCTATTCGGATTTTAGAATTTCTCTTGACGGGGAGATGGATGTAGATATGTTGAGATTTACTTTCCTCTTGAAGATGACTCGTCCATCGGATGAGCATAAAGATTTGAACGTACGAGATAAAAAAGGAAAGCAATCGTCCAAGATTTGACCGAGTGACCGAGAATCGGACTTGTTGCCAAACCCGGGGACGTCAACTTTGGTCTCTAAAAGTCCTACGAGTGCGAGGGGTCTCTTTCTCCTTCTGGCACAAGCAAAATGCACGCATGGAGGAGTTCTGAACACGGTGAGTTTTACATCGAAGTGAGTTTTTTCATTGCGTATAATTTAGGTGTGGATAGAGTGTGTATCATAAGTTATTCCTCTGTAATTCTCTGATTGTATGTTTTGTCTGAAAAGAGGAGGACTCAATGATTATTCCTTTCCGGGAACCAGAAGTCAAAATTATGATAGATAGGGATCACATAGAAATTTCTTTCGAGGAGTGGCCGGTTCATTTCTGAAGAACAATAGCTGAGGGCCCTAATACTACCACTTGGATCGGGAACGCGTACATGCCAGATGAACCACCGAAATCCGATTGATTTAATTACCATATTTTTTGCATCATTTTACAACCATTGTATCTGCTCACGTAGATCATCCCATAATTCCCATCATCTCTGAATACAGTGACCCAAAGCATGTCGAAAGGCAAAGTGAGCTTGAAGCTTCTGATCGACATGAACAACCGAACGGTGCTCTTCGCTGAGGCAGGCAAAGATTTTGTCGACTTCCTCATCCACATCCTCGCGTTGCCGGTCGGACAGGTGATCCGGCTCCTCACGAAAACTGGGATGGTGGGCAGTTTAGGCAATCTCTATGGCAGCGTTGAGAAGCTGAACGATGTGTCCATCAAACCTTCCAAGAAAGACATTCTCTTGAAACCCAAAGCACCCGCCTTTCTCTCCGAAATCCCATTTCTATTGTTTGATAATCCTCCAGATTCGACACCGAAAGCCTCCTACAGGTGCAATTTCTCCGTTCCGTACAGTAACTGTTTGGGCTATGTGGCCGACGACCCCTCTGCAAAATGTTCCTGGTGTAATATTCCGATGAACCTTGAATGCATACCTGTCAAATCACCGGCTGCTTCAGCCGCTGAATCTGATGGTAAGGGCGGTTTCGTGCTAGGGGAGGTGACGTACATGGTGATGGACGATCTGACGGTGGACCCTTCACCGTGGTCGACTATTTCTAGCATTACTTTGCTCAAGAAGTTCAACGTGAAGGATATTGGGCTTGTTGAGGAGAAGACGGTCAGTTTGGGAATGGATGAGGTAAGCCCATGCCACTCCTTGCGATCAAGATATGTTCAATTTGAGGAGACGAATAAATTGTAAATAAATATTAATCATCTTGGCGCTATACTATAAGTATTCTCAGCTAATTGTAGTAGGCATCTATCGATTAAATTTAAATTTCAGCTTTTGCACAATCATTTAGAGACGCTTGTAGGGTAATATAAGATTATGTTCGCAATTGTTATAGGGCTCATAAAGTCCAATATAATTTGAGCCAAAATGAAAGATAAGTAACTGTCCTTTTGAATTTTTTGGTTTGTAACTTTAAAGGGTATAAAGCTGCTGAGAAGTTCACTTCACTCCAAGAAAGTTCTCACTGATGTCTTCCTCGGTGTGAAGCGAGAGAGATGGTGATCAACTTGGTGCCATAAAATTCCAATTTCTCTTGAATTTATATGTTAGTTTCTTATTTTGTGACTAGGGTTATGCAAGACTTTTAGAGGGAATTGAGATTTCTATGTCATTTTTGGAATAGCGAATATTTCTAATCTCTTTTTTATGATATGATAGCATTGGTTTGGTTTCAAAAATTGTGTGAACATGCTGAAGAAAGAATTCTCATGGTCGTTAAATGAACGCTCAAGCATATGTTGTAGAAAAAATCAAATTGCACCGGAGAACGTGGGGTGATTCATTTCGAAGTAGCTTAGCAATGTGCCTGATAAGATAGAGGTCTGTTGATTCAAGCTTGAGCCCAAAGGTACTTGATTCAACCGGCTCTCGAGTTGCCTAATCGTGTATTTTATTTTGTGAATAGCATTTTTCCTACTTTAGTAACAGATGATGCTTAATGTACTTGTATGTGGAGTTGAGTTTTTGTTTTTTGTTTTTTGGTGTCACTCCTCTTTACTATGTACATGTGTGTGCAGCGCTCACGAGGATCCAAACGTTGGCATGGTACTCTCCGGCCCCACCCCCTCCTCCCCAATTCCTTTACCAAAGAGCCGCATGCCTATTTGCGAGTTCGAGTTGAGTTTGAATAGGCGAAAAGTGTACTTGATCGAGTTTTCAAGATAACTTAACACTATGCACTACTTTCTGTACACATGAAGGTTGTAAAAGTTTAAGACCTAAAAAAAAAGGTTGTAAAAGTTTGCTTTCATCAGCTTGTATCGGCACATTTGGATTTGCAAATTCTTAGGTTGTTAAAGTTTGTTATCATCAGTTTGCGTTAGCATATCTACATGTAGACAGCTAAGCTCTTGTGTTGGTTCTATATATTAGTTTGATTGAAGATGCAACTCTCAAATTAAGGCTCTGTTTGTTTCACGGAAAATATGACATTTGTGAAAAATATTTTTCAGGAAGTCATTTTCCTAGAAAATGATCATATTTTCCGGCGTTTTACATAAATATGAAAATAAATGAGAAATTATTTGCCATTGTTTGAAAAGAAAAATATATTATTTTCCTAAAATATTTCCCAAAATCTCTCTCAATCAGACCAAATCCTACTCAAATCCCCTACCCCCAAATCGCATATTCCCCCTCAATCCCAAACCCAGATTTCCTCACCAGTCAAATCCTCCCTCCCTTGCGCGACCGCCGCTCCCTCGCCAACCCTTGCTCAGCTCCTCAAGCGCATTTGTGACGCTTGCAAGCAGGCCACTTGCGACAGCGGCGAGACACCCCGTCTACCATAGCGCCCTCAATGGCGACGCCAGCCTTGACCCGGTCTCCCTCCCCCTTGGTCCTCCGCTTCAACAACCTCACCTACAACGTGAAGGTTCGCCATAAGGTCGCTCTGTCCTCTCTCCTCCCCAGCGCCGTAGCCGCCTCGACTCCATCGCCTTCGATGACCCTGTCTCAAGGAGAGCCTCTTCGCCCGGAGCAAGGTCCTAGTCAACGACATCTCCGGCCAGGCCCGAGAGGCCGAGATCCTCACCTTCCTCAACGCCAGCGGCTTTGGGAAGTCAACACTCCTCGGTTGAGACAAGTTGAAGGTGATTTTTGGGCGTACATGATGTAGACGACCTTCTCTTCGGAAATGGCAAAGATTGGGAAAATGGAAATTAATTTCCCCTTTTACAAAATGGAAATTAATTTCCCCGATTTTACAAAGACATTTTCTGTATCCCTCATTTTTCGCCATCCGAACACCGGAAATTGTAGAAAATATTTTCCGAAAAAATATTTTTCGTGAAACAAATGGAGCCTAAAGGAGTTTATTTTTTATTTTTTCGAAATGTTGTTCATTATGAAAATAATCTTATCGAAATCGATATCCTTATTTTTCGGGAAGGTTGAAAAGGTAATTGGATCCTTTATTTTCACTCTAAAAGTGGATTAAGCCTTGAGAATATAAATTGTTCAAGAAAGAAAAAGATGTTTCTTTTGTCCTTTCTATACGATCGAAAAATAAAGAAATAGTTAAACAGACAGACGGTTTGCTAATGTGCAGGCCAAGCAACACAAATGTAGATTAAAAAAAAAAGGTTGCATTACATTTATTTAAGGCCGTAATGGCGTTAATAACTTCTCTCGAAATCCCCTCTTTAATGCAATCATGCATGCGTTTATATATCAAATCTAACATCAACTTTGTTACAGCCTCTCCTTCACCTATATATGAAGATCATATTCAGGAAACCAACATATCTTCAACAAGCACCGAAAAAACCTTGACAAGTATCATAGAATCCACTTTTCTTGAAGCATAATGGAGACTACTTCGGTGAAATCTATGTTGAAGATCGTTGTGGTCGCTTTCCTGGCCTCCGTCGCTTCCATGATCGGAGGCGCTTCGGCGTTCCCTATCTGCTGCGGGTGGGACGAGTATTGCTGCCACCGGGCTCAGAAGGTGGCCTTGGATAAATGAATTGAGACTTTCTGTACAATCTTATGTGAGGTTTCATCACAACATGTGGTGAATTACCATATGTATTCGTGTCAATTTTGAGTGACACTATTGCCAACAATAAATTTATCGATAGACTTTTTTTTAATTTGTGTTTGTTAACTCATGCTTTTCACTTCTTATAGCTATTTCCTTAAATAATGTAATCGTAAGTTTTTGGTTAATAATTTCATTGTGATTGATAGAATAGAGCATCATGTGATACCAACTTTCCATGACGATTTTCATAGATTCGTCTTATTGGCTTGAAATGTTACGTCGTTGAAGCTACAATCTTTGATGAAATTTTCGTAGGAAAATGTTGGTCTTTTAGCCTCTTAATTTTCGAAGCAAAAGAGTCGGATCGGGACAATATGTTTTGTGGCTGAATAGCCGTAGCAATTTTTTTTTCTTTTGTACTTTTAGTGACAAAACATATTACGGTTAAGGGCACGAATGATAACCATTCTATTTATCTGTTTTTCTATTTTTCTAGGAATAAGTTTGGAACAGAAATTTGTTTGGTAAAACAATTTCATTTTTCTATTTCTGAGAAAAAAATTTAGTCTAGAAATAGATTTGGACTAGAAATGGCAATTAGAAATTTTCTAATTTTCTATTTTGCGAATAAAAACAGAAATAATAATTTTTCTCCTTGCTCACTCCCTCTCTCACATGTACGGTCTGCCTCTCTCTTGTGTTCGTGTCATCCACCGCCAGCATTCGATCCGCCAATCTTCGGCTAGCCACCGGTTAATTGAAGAAATTTTATTTTGTTACCAAATGAGTTTTAGTTCCGGGAACATAAATTTGTGTCATTATTAAACGCGTTTCTCTACTCAGAAACTCGTTTAGGGAATAGCATTCGAAAAATCTATTTCTAGTTAGAAATAACTCGGTGAACAAGAATGATTATCATTCACACCCTAAAAGGTCCATGGTTTTTTCACAGAAATAGTTTGTGGCTAATAAAATAATGGGCCACGAAAATTTCGTGACTAATAGTATATTTTTGCTGCGAGCTTTTCTGCTGCTAAAAGTGTGTCGCCGCTTATTTCGAATTTTCTACAATTGCAGATTTTGATATTTAAGTTTTAGCTTCCATTTCCATTCAAATTGTATTTTTGTATAGTATTTTGCATAATATTTACACCTCCCCGACGCGAGGCGGCTTGCACTAGCCTGCGCAAGGGTCAGCCTCGCTAGATCCGGCAAGGGGGACCTTGTCGGCGCTTGCCCTAGCGTGACCCGGCAAGGTCAACCCTTGCTTGTGGCCGGGAAGTGTGACCCTTCTTGGCCATGGCTTGTGGCCTGGGTTCGGCTGGCCACCGGCACAAGGAAATGAGAAAGAGAAAAGAAGGAGGTGAAAATATAAAACAAAATTGAAAATGCATTAAAAAATTATATTAAAATTGAATTGGTATCAATGCAATATATTTAGGTCTTTCTTGGTCCTTTTCCCTACAAAAAGACAAGTACATTTTGATATCTTGTAACCCAATGAAATTTGAGATTCCAGTAGCCACCACTGCAAATATCATCAACCTGAAATGGCTTGTGCCGATAGAAACAACCACACCACAAAGGGTAAAACATACGACGGAACGTACAATTGAAATACATTCCTATCAAGAATCGAAACAAATACAAGTGGCAATGCAACGCCACTTCCACACTTAAATTGTGAAGAGTTTTCGATCTAACACGAAATCAAAAATTTAAGACTAAATCATAATTTAATTATGCTCTAATCAAGTTTTAAATCCCGTATCCCGAAATTCACCAACTCCAATGGTAGGGTTAACTCACCGAAACGTTGATCCCGAGGCAAGAGATGTACCTAAGCATCAATTAAACTCACATGTAATATCTAATAAGGCACGAAAGGTAAGTCATACCCACTAATTTGATTTAAACAATTTGCGGAAGGGATCGCTATTTTTGGATACTTAAGCACTTTTACATAAATGTCGACAACTTGAAGAGCATCGAAGAAAGTTATCAACAGTAAACGTCAGTTAGTTAGGATAAAGGCATTGACATGAACATTGAAGTTTAATTGCCTATTAGTGATATTTTTTAATATTTGAGTTTCTTGTGGATAACTACTAGACGATAAGAAAGTTATTCATATGAAGATGAGAAGTCATGGCGATGAAAAGATATGGAACCGAAAGCTCCTAATATGTGAAGGCAAGGATAAAACTGCCGAAGAACTGCTTATAGGCAGTAATGTTGTGAACACTATAAATACTAGAGTTTATAAACTGTAGAAACGTCGCGCACAAACAAAGAAACATGTTATCTTTCTATTATCAGTACTTCCCATTTATAAAAGCGACAGATTACACAAATTTAATTGCTCATCTCTGTTGTTTGTCTTCCTTCTCCTACAGTAGAGCTATTTCTTTCAACTAGGAGAAAATCGCAGACTTGGAATTACTCTTCATTGATTGATTGTAGACAAGAAGCCACAAGATCTCAACGTCCATGAACAAATATTCGCAAATGATGTTAAACCGTGTCTTGAGTTTCAACCTATTACGAAATCCGATCGAATTACAGGATATAGATGAGTTTGTTAAACCGAATCTTTTAGGAAAAAAATCTAAAAATTCTATGTGGATTGTAATTTATCTCGAACGGGAGATGGCTGCAGATATGTTGAGATTTGTTTACCTGTTGAAGATAACTTGTCCAATGAATGGGCATAGAGATTTGAACGTTCTAGGAAGAAAAGGAAAACAATCATCCAAGATTTGACCGGGTGATCACGATTTGGACTTGTTGCCAAAACCGGGGACGTCAACTTTGGTCCTTAAAAGTCCTGCAAGTGGTCTCTTTCTTTTTTCTGGCACAAACACAGAAGCATAGAGAAAAGGGAAGCGCAGTGGGTTCGGTGCGGGGAGCTTTTCATCCAATTGAGTTTTCTCATCGCGTGTAAATTAGGTTTGGACAAGGAGTGTGTGATTGATTGTTAGTTTGCTCCGTTTATTTAGTGGATCATGAGTAAAAAGAAAGCAACGCCGCTGACACCGACTGAACCAGGTAAATCTCTGTTGTTATTTCGTGTTGATTTAATTTCGAGATCCGGCATTTCCCGCATTATTTTAAAAACAACGATCGCATCTACTCACATAGATCTCTGCGTACAGTGAACCAAACAATGGGAATTGGCAAAGTGAGCTTGAAGCTTGTGATCGACAGGAGCAAACGAACGGTGCTCTTTGCGGAGGCAGGCAAAGATTTTGTCGACTTTCTCTTTCACATCCTTGCATTGCCGGTCGGACAGTTGATCCACCTCCTTATGGAAACTGGGGTCATGGGCAGTTTAGGCAATCTCTATGGTAGCGTCGATAAGCTGAACAATGCGTTCATAGAATCTTCGAAGAAAGACAGTCTCTTGAAACCCAAAGCACCCGCCTTTTTCCACGAAATCCCATTTC
The DNA here is from genome assembly GCF_020921035.1 of Rhodamnia argentea. NCBI lineage: Eukaryota > Viridiplantae > Streptophyta > Magnoliopsida > Myrtales > Myrtaceae > Rhodamnia > Rhodamnia argentea. Next base: position 18,156,032 of record NC_063157.1, on the reverse strand, counting down.
TATTGTTTGATACGTCTCCGTCTTCAGATTCAACACGCTACTACAGGTGCTCTACTTCTGTTCACTGTAGCTATGTGGCCCTGCACCCTTCTGCAAAATGTCCCGTGTGCCACATTTCCATGGCACACATATGCTATCTTGTAAAACCACCGGCTGGTAAACCGGCAGCTGAATCTGGCGGTAAGGGCGGTTTCGTGCTAGGGGAGGCAATGTACATGGTGATGGACGATCTAGCGGTAGAGCCAATGTCTACTATTTCTAGCATTACTTTGCTCAAAAAGTTCAACGTCGAGGAAATAGGACATCTTGAGGAGAAGGTGGTCGACTTGGGAATGGACGAGGTAAGCCCATGCCATTCCTTCTCATAAGAATATCTTTCAGATTTTCGAAATGCAAACTTTATAACTCAACAATATATGTGGAAAATCCATTTTAAGAGATGTATAAATTTGAGCTTTCGTACAACGTAATAAAGATTATGTTCGCAATTGTTATAGGGCTTGCAGAGTCCGAAATAATTTGACGCAAAATGAAATAAAGTAACTGTCCTTTTTAATTATTTGGTTTTCTACTTTGAAGGTTATAAAGTTGCTGACGACTTCATTTCACTCCGAGAAGGTTCTCACTGATGTCTTCCTCCGTGGGAAGCGAGGTAGATCGTGATCAAGTGGGTGCCATAGAATTTCATTCTCTCTCTCTATGGATATTTTGTTATTTTGTGTCTGGGGTTATGCAAGACTTTTAGTGCACATTGAAATTTTTATGTCTTCTCTTTTGGAAATACGGACATGTTTATCGTCTTTATTAATGATATTATAGTATCGGTTTGGTCCAAAATATGGTGTGAACATGCTGAAGAAAGACATATGTCTCGTAGCAGATTGTGGATGCTGAAGCATATGTCGTAATCGTGGAACAAATGTAGGCATTCCATGCAAGCTGCATCCCACATAAACTCTCATAAGTAGTCTCATCACCACTACCAAGTGGAACGGACCCAACTCTCCACAATGCTAACCTTCTCGTTACGAAAATCATCCACACTGCGGGCAAACTCGACATTCAATTCCAAATCCTCTGGAATCAATCCGACCTCACATCTCATAACCTCTAACGAACGCATCATCAATCTCCGACACACGGCTCACCGATATCCTTCCGAAAACCATGGGGTAATTTTTAGAACTCATCCGACATAACAATGTTATCGGAGATATTGAAGTAACATGATGTCACCAGACACACTAAGATAACGTATCGACACCCGACACACTGAAATATTTCTTCCGATACCAGACATACTAAAGTATCGGATTTCGATACCATACACACTGAAGTGTTGTACCGGACACACCGAAATACTGCTTCCGATACCATACACACTAAAGTATCTGGTTTCAGTCTTTTACTACCACAGTTAATGAGGGACACAAACCTCTTGTTTATTCGAGGGACACAGGTCTCGATTTTGGGTTTTACCTCAGCTTTTCGTTTACGGGGCATGAGCCATGAAAATCATGAGGGACACATGCCTCATTCTCTCACGAGGGATACAGCCCTCGATTTTCCTTACATTGGGGCTCCATTTCAAGTCATCGATCTCACAACCCGCATAGTCAGGCACCACGGTCTAATTGCTTCACATCGCATCATACTCAAGACCACAAATCATTATTGCTCAACTCATACCACCACAAAAATGAATTCCTCGTCCCACATCCACAACTACTCAGTAGCTCACTCATATCACTTTATCAAAACATAAAGCTCACATTTAGAACGATCGAGTACTACTAGCTGCTTACTCAGAAACACAAGCCACTTGATAACCAATCGATATCATCCGGCAACACCCAATCAGGCCTATTGCACAAGTTACGCATGGCTACCCACTAGTATCAAACGAAATCCATATCAAACTACGACCTACGTAATTTAGCTAACCCCATACCATAATCCATCCACCAATAGTTTTGAAACCTCCATTTATTAACCCCATGTTAGGTGCATACCACATAATCTCTTGAACACCCATCAAGTCTTTCAACCACCTCGCCCATATCTGCTTCAATTCCCGTCATTCGGCAATACACAAGAAAATTAGGCCTTACAGTCCACATATCCATTTCCCTCATGTTGAGAAAACCCCAAGAATGATTTTGAAGATGACAAAACAATCCATAAACTCTTAGTTTGGGATAATGCCGTGAAATACTTGTTTTACAAATTGTCCAAAGGTGCGAGGATGCACGGGATTGAATTTGTCAAAACATGGCTTAGATGTTACTCTAAAGGACTCATATATTGTGTGGAGCTTATACATTGAGCAGGGGAGCTCGGACGTTGGAATGATGCTCAAGCTATGAGAGAAACATTTCACGTGCAGTAACTAGAGTTCCAAGACAGATTCAAAAGGTGATTTAATTGATATATTACATCATCACAATAGCAAGTGATCGAGATGGATTGTTCCGGAAGATTCTCGATGATGACAATCAATCAATGACGTGGATCTAAGGAGACAAGCGCGACTTTCCAATTGGAGAAATCCATTTATGGAAATCCAGGATCGTAATTGTATGTGTGATTTGATCTAACAGGGAAGGCTTTCCTTTAGTAATTCTCAATGGCTAAGAGATCACTTTTTGGATACAGTCTTGTCCAAATGGGTATTTTGGAGAGCAATCCTCTAGAGGCCTTACAATGAATAGTTGGAGGTGGAGAATTATAAAAGAGATCTCAAAGCCGAAGAAAAAAAAGGTTGGTGTAAAGAGGGAATAGTGTTCTAAATTCCATGATCGAGAGAGCTCCAATTCTTATCTTCTCTTTGATCTATTCACTGTAATTCTTAGAGGTATATACGAGAATGTTGAGTGTTAGCCGTGGAATCCCGCATCTCAAGGGAGATCACTAAGCAGTAACCTATGAGCAGTTTACTAGTGGAATATAGCCGATTGACTACTAACCTGAAGAAGTGAACGTAGGCTTGAATAAAGCTAAACCACTATAAACTCTCCGTGCAATTTTCTTTATCCCTAGCTCATACTTGTTTATATACGTATATTGTGATAGTCAAACCGTACATCCAATGCACATTGCACTTTTGAGTGTGATCATCATCAGAGGGTCAAGCCACAAGTTATCCGATTTAAATTTCTCATCGATTTGAGATAATACATTGTATTCACCTATTCACCTCCCTCTAGGTGATAAAGCTAGCTACAACAATTGGAATCAGAGCCTGGTGCTCATATTTTTGAAGTGTTTTTACTTCTAAGCTAACGATCTTCATGGCTAGCAATTTCTCTCCCACTTGGATTGAAGGTGGAAACAACAATAGGCCACCATATTTCGAAGGGAAAGAGTACAATGACTAGAAGAATAAATTCAAGGCATACATCGGATGCCAAGATCCCCAAATATGGAATGTTGTACAAAGAGCTGCAAATCCCAATGCAGGCACTTCAAACAGAACAAATGCATGGGATGAAACTACTACTACTACCCCAACCGCCACTCTATCCGCTACTGAGATAGCAAAGAGAGATGCTCTGGATACAAAAGCTATTTATTCTTTTTATAGTGCATTATCTTCCACTGAATAACGTATAATAGATTGTTCCACGTCGAAAGAGATTTGGGACAAACTCTACGTTACTTATGAAGGAACCGACAGAGTCAACAAGACGAAAGTCAATATCCTTCTTGGGCAATGCAATACGAACCATTCAAGATGAAGCCTGGTCAAACCGTGAAAGAAATGTTTGATAGATTTACTAAAATAATGAATAGTCTTACCTATCATGGGCAACCGGTTTCTGGACCGATATGAGTGAACAAGCTACTCGTAGCACTTACAAAAAAATGGGACAATGTGAAAATTTTCATTCGAGAGACTCAAAGAATATAATCGCTATCCATGGATGAGCTCGTCGGAACTCTTCAATCCTATGAGGATGAAAGAAACAACGAGGAAGCAACGTCAAAAGGTAAGAAATCCATTATTTTGAAATCTAATGCTAATTTTGATGTCACGTATTCTGAAGATGTAGATGATGAGGAACTAGCACTCATGGTCAAGAGATTCAAAAGAATGGCAAAGAAAGGAAAAAATTTCAAAGATAAAAGAGATTTCAAATAGTATGATCAAAGAAGATCATCTCAAGCAAGAGACGAGAATAAAGATATCACTTGCTATGAATGCAAGAAGAGAGGACACATCAAGCCAAACTGCCTCTATTAAAGAAGAAAAGAAAGGATGATAAATCTAGGAAAGCCCCGACGGCAGAAATCTTAAGTGACATTGAATGTGAAAGTGATGAAGAATACGTCAATATTTGTCTCATGGTCGGCTCAGAGGATGAATCCGAGGTAAAAGTCTAAAAATTCCTTCTAAGGTGTCCGAATACATAAATGAACTATGTTTAGAATATGAGGCTACTCTTAAGAGACTTTCCGAGTTGAAAAAGGAAGTAGCAAGTTTGAAACAAAGAGACGTTTCTCAAAAAGATAAAATAAACTTTCTCGAAAATGAATTTTCACTAATCAAAGAGAGATCAGATTTTATTTATAGGGAAAATGCGCAGCTAAAGTCTAGGAATGAATCTCTAGAGAAAGAAAACATTTTGTTGAAAAAGGGAAGAGATCTTTTAGAAGAAGAAAATATTTCCGAGAAAAAGGAAAAAGATTTTTGTGAAAAAGAAAACACCTCCTCAAGAAAGGAAATCTCAAATTTTCATAAATGATTCTCATCCGGATCAAAAATGCTGCAATACATATTCTCTATACAAGTTCCCTATTATAACAAGTCGGGATTTGATTTTCAAAAGGCAATTAACTCAAAGAATAGTTTTCCTATAGTTAAGAAGAGACTTAGGAAAAGACCTCCTAAACTTTTATACCATAGCCACTTTAGGAAACAATTTGTAAGATCTGAAGGATGAAGTTTTACTACTTGTTCTAAGTGTAATGACACGAATCACTCTAGAAGTTACTGTCCTAAGATCAAGAGACCAACTCAAGATATTCTCAGATTAATGAACTCTTCTAAACACAAAGGCCCCAAAAAGATTTGGGAACCAAAGAAAACTTGAGTTTCTTTGATGATTGCGAGTACTAGAGAAAAGAAGAAATAAGTGATACCTTGATAGTGGTTGTTCTAGACGTATGACTGGAGATTCTAAGATATTCATCAATCTTGAAAAGTATGATGGAGGAAGTGTTTCCTTTAGCGGCAATAACAAAGGAACAATTACTAGCAGAGGAACCGTGAAGATTGGAAATCTTCTTATTAATGATGTTTTATCGGTCAAGGATTTGAACTTCAATCTCATGAGTATAAGCCAATTATGTGATACTGGATATAAGGTATCTTTCGCGGAAGATAAATGCTCAGGTGTAAGCCAAGATAACAAGGGCTCATTCACTAGACGAAGACATGGCAACATGTATCTTCCGGACACATCGTCCGAGGATGTGAAATGCCTACTGTTTGTCAAAGATAATCCAGAACTTTAGTACAGGAAGCTGGGACACATAAGCTTCAAACAAATCACAAAGCTATCTAGAAAGAAGCTAGTGAGAGGACTCACAGATACTAAGTTTGAACAGACAAAGCATTGTGAAGCATGTACACTTGGAAAACAAGTAAGAAATACTTACAAATTTATAAATAAAGTCTCTACTAACCATGCTCTGCAGCAATTACACATGGATGTCTTCGGACCTACTCGAACTCGTAGTATTGGAGGTAAAAAATATTATCTTGTTATTGTGGATGATTACACTAGATATACATGGATTTTCTTTCTTACGCATAAAAGTGATGCATTATCATACTATGAAAGTTTTTCAAAGAAAGTTCAAAATGAAAAGGGATACTCAATTTCAAGTATGAAAATTGATCATGGAAGGGAATGTGAAAATTTATACTTTACAGAATTTTGTGATTAAAATGGTTTTCCACATAACTTTTTTTCTCCTTACACTCCACAGCAAAATGGAGTTGTTGAAAGAAAAAATTGATCTTTGCAAGAAATGGCACGAACTCTTTTAATTGAAAGCAAAGCTCTATCCCACTTTTGGGCTGAAGTCGTTTCTACTGCTTGCTATATTATAAATCGTGTCTTTCTAAGGCCATTGTTTGAGAAAACCCCCTACGACCTTTAAAAAGGAAAGAAATCAAACATATCATACTTGCATGTGTTTGGATGCAAATGTTACATTCTTAAGAATTCAAGTGATCGGCCTGGTAAGTTCGATGAAAGATCAGATAAAGCTGTATTTTTGGGATATTCTTCTTCAAGCAAAGCATGCAGAGTCTTCAACAAGAACTCACATGCAGTTGAAGACTATGATTGTGAAATTTGAAGATGAATATACTACTCAAAAGATAGACACCGAAGGCACAAGATTATTTGAGTAGAATCCATCATATGAGTATGAAAATCAAAATGAATTCTCTCAAAACATGGAGAATAATCAGCCTATCACAAACTCTGAAGATGAAAATGCTAAGGAATCTTTTGAGACTAAGTATGATAAGTCAAGAAGGAACTGAAAATACAAATCCAATCATCCTACGGATCCAATCATTGGAGACATAGATGAAGGGATCAAAACCAGATCCAAGCTCATGAATGTTATAAATGCATTCGCATTGGTTTCTAAAATAGAACCTAAGGGAATTGAAGAAACACTTGCAGATGAAATTTGGATAGAAGCAATGCAGCAAGAGCTACATCAGTTCATACTTAGTGAAGTTTGGGAACTTGTACCCGGACCGAAAGATCACCCAGTTATTGGAACCAAATGGGCCTTTAGAAACAAAATGGATAATAAAGGGAAGGTAATTAGGAACAAAGCAAGACTCATTGCAAAGGATTACTCTTAAGAAGAAGGGATTGACTATGATGAAACGTATGCACCAGTAGCAAGATTGGAATACATCAGGCTGCTACTTGCCTATGCTTGCTACAATGACTTCGAACTATATCAAATGGATGTCAAGAGCGTATTCTTGAATAGATATATCAAAGAGGAAGTATACGTCGAACAGCCCCCGGGTTTTGAAAATCCAAAGAGACCGGACTACGCATACAAACTAAAAAAGGCTCTGTATGGACTCAAGCAAGCACCGAGAGCCCGACAGGAAAAGTACTTCGTGTACGTGCCAACTTCCGAGTTCAATGCTAGTGTCTTGGTTCTCAAAAAAACAAAACATTGTGGCACTATCAACCGCAGAAGCTAAGTATGTGACATTAGAAAGTTGATGTGCTCAAATCCTATGGATGAAGCAATAACCGAAGGATTTTGGTGTTGAAGCTTCAAATGTAGAAATCAAGTGTGACAACACCAGTGCCATCAACCTCACAAAGAATCCAATTGTGCACTCACAAGCTAAGCATATTTAAATTAAGCATAATTTCATTCGTGATCATGTACATAATGGTGATGTTGATATTCAATTTGTTGATTCAAAGCATCAATTAGTTGACAAATTCACAAAACCACTTGACCAAAATACATTTGAATATATTAGACAAGAACTAGGCATTACTGCTATGCCTGTTTGAGCTATCCTTTAGATAGATAAACTTTACTTCTGAGCTAATTGCCATATCCGAAAGAAGCAAGGAGATGCCAAGCATCATCTCAAGAGATTTCATAAGCAAGAAAAATCTTTGGACACAAAGCATCATCCGAAGATGTCATCATCCGGGAAGATATGACATAAGGTTTGATCGTTCAATTTTTTTGGCGCGTAAGTTGTTATTTTTAGCAACAAATAAGGTATGCACCATCTCAATCCTTTTACATATCATGCAAAATATTGTGATTGCTGTGATCATGTTGATTGAATTGATTGAATATTGTGTTTCCAAAATTAATTCTTCATATCTTTTCAAAATATTTAATTTATGGAAATTGTATCTCAAAATTCCTCTTCTCTAAAAGACAGTTTCCATTTTTAAGCAATGACAAAACTTTTGTACTGAGCCATCGTTCCCTTTTAAACAACACCAAAAACATACAACTTCTCACTCCTTACGCTTAAACGCTCTAAAAACCTATTCTCTCAAAACACACTCTTGCGATTTCCCTCTCTCAAGCCCTAAAATCCTCTTCACAAACACACGAAATCTCAAATGGCTCCCAAAAACCTATTTACTTCAAGGAAATCTTCGGGGTTATCTCTAAGTGACCTAGAGGATGAAGATCACCTTACTCTTGACAAATTCATAGTGAAAGTTCGAAAAGAAAGAGAAGCTGCCATAAAGGAGAAACGTGAGAAAGCAAAAATGGAAGAACATCGTTTCTACCACAAGGAAATGATAGAAGAACACCATATTCCCCTTAGTGAAAATAGGGAAGACGGAGCTGAAGATGAAATGCCTCTATAAGAAATTAAGGAAATACACTCTGAGGGGAAGCCTATGAAAATTGGGAAAGGAGAAGAAGAAGAAGAAGAGCCGAGTCAAAATAATGACTCTAAATTGTTGAAAGATGTCCTGTACTTTTAGAAAGAGTTGAAGCATCACACTCAAGAGTTATACAAGATACTCTTTCAAGAGACAGGAGAGATGAAAGAAAAATCTGTTGGATGAGTTCACGGAGGTAAGGGAAAACTTGTCCGAAAAGGCGGGTCTTACCTTTCTCAAGGTAGACCACATAAGCAAAAGGGTGGACAATCTCAGAGATGTTGTCAATCAAAAGCTAGAAGAGTTTTCAAAACTCGTGCTGATGAGATTTCGTCAAGACTTCACAACATCCGCACCAATTAGGTCGATTCAAATGAGACAGGAGTCCGAACTTCTCACAAATCTCGTAAAATCCCTTTCTGTTGAAAGAGCTACCTTTTATTTTTAAAGAAAGATAAAACCGGCTAGGTTTGTCATGAAGGCTGTTCTAAAGGCAAAAATGAAAAGAGACAATGAAAACTCGATAGAGATCCCGATAAGAAATAACGGATTTACTTCTGAGGAGGAGGTGATTGAATATGCATAAAAGCCAATGGAGGAAGAGTTGAAGAAAGTATCAATGAAAGGAAAAGAAATCCAAGATGATATTGACTCAAGCCTAGATGACTTCAAAGTGCAAGATCTCATCAAATTTTGCAAAGAGAATGAGCAAGACATGGCTAGAGTAGAATATGCAAGGATGGTAGTAGAAGAACGAAAGCTGGACCCGAGCTACATCCCGACCGGAATACAAGCTATGAGCGATTTGACCTAACGGGGAAGACTTTCCTTTGGCAATCCTCAACGGCTAAGAGATCTTCTTTTGGATACGGTCTCGTCCAAATAAGTAGTTTTGGAGAGCAATCCTCTAGAGGCCTTGCAACGAATTGTTGGAGGTGAAGGAGTATAAAAGACATCTCGAAGCCGAAGAGAAAAAAGGTTGGCATAAAGAGGGAATAGTATTTAAATTTCAAGATTGAGAGAGCTGTAATTCTTATCTTCTCCTTGACCTATTCACCGTAATTCATAGATGTATACATGAGAGTGTTGAGCGTTAGGTGTGGAGTCCCGCATCTCAAGGGAAATCACTAAGCCGTAACCTCCGAGTAGTTTACTAGTGGAATCCAAATGATTAACTATCAGCCTAAAGAAGTTGACGTAAGCTTGAATAAAGCCGAACCACTATAAACCCTATGTGCAGCTTTCTCTATCCCTAGCTCATACTTGTTTACATACTTATATTGTGATAGTCAAACTGCACATCCAACTTACATTGCACTTTTGAGTGTGATCATCATATGAGGGTCAAGGCACAAGTTTATCTAATTTAAATTCCGCATCGATTTGAGATAAATATACTATATTCACCTATTCACCCCCTCTAAATGATAACACTAATTACAACATCTAACACCATATAATTCCTCAATTCCATCGTGTGTAGTAAGGGAATTGTACAATCATCCTTTAATTTGCTTGGCCGAACCCCAATTACAACTTCGAATCCAATTTAGACCGATCCGTCGATAATCCAAACAATCGGGTTCGAATTTCTAGTTGCCCAGTACCACGGGGCCTCATTTTAATAGACCAACCCAACATGCAATGGAGTTCTTGTTTAGATACCCATATCCGTCTCAACTTCAAATTGAGTTAAACTAACATACCTAATGATCTGCCTTAGTACATTACTTCTCTAACATCACCAATGTCATATGAACCATCACCATTATCATACTAGAACCTTTCATTCATCCTCAAGGCTCATGGCCAAGCTTCCCTCCATTTAGAACTCAACCTCAATTCATGTTCAATCGGTGAGATTCAGAATGATTCACCTTGGTAATCAAAATACCCATGACTAGTACTTACTAATGCAAACATCAGAATCAATATACTAAGCAAAGGATCTTTAATGTACCCACCCACAAAGGGTAGCCGAATACCCACATACTTGTCAACTTCAATTCGCGTCCGATGGACACCATACAAGACGATCAATTACCGTAATCCGGTTACCCAAAGTCCCTAAAACTCAGTTTGGGCAATAGATTTGACATGCAACACCATTTCCTAAGGCAAGCAAGATCATTTTAACCTCTTGATACCCAAAAACTGAATAGCTTTATCGGGCCCAATCAAGCAAGAGGTAAACAGTATAAGCAAGAGGTTAGAGACCCCACTTACCTTAGGTCCTACGCGTGAGAAAACCGAAGTCGAATCGGTTAAGAATAGAGCTCGAGTGCCTTTCTCCTCCTTTGATGTCACATGCAGCCGAGAAGGGGAGAGAGAGAGAGAGAGAGAGAGAGAGGCGAGCAAGATGAGAGAGCTCGAGCTACCGTTAAGGCTACTAGATCATCGGCAAAGGCAGAGAGAGAGAGAGAGAGGGGTAGTCACGGTTGGGGGTGGGAGCCGAGAGGAGTGAGAGAGATTTTTGGGGTGGGTCTCTTGGGGGTGTATCCAAATGAGAGGATAGAGAAATTGAAGACTTATATAATGGGAGGAGGGTACAAGAGGTAGTGGAAGAGAGAGGGAGCTGAATCGGTGGGCTTCGGGATTGTATTTCATCCAAACCGATCGTACATGATTCATAACTAATTTCTAATCGTCCTCGATCCCCTTTTCGTCCTAATTATATTATGTCCATCATTTAATTCACGAGTATGTAATTCCCACTTCATAACACCAAAGTAAACGTCTTCACTTGTTAAATTATTCTAAACGAAATTCAGGTCCTTACATATCAACTCCTCATATTCCGCTTGATTATTTGAACAATCCAACTCAAGTCCGAATGTGACTTTGGTACTATGCCTCTATGGGGGCACTATGAGAATTCCTATACATGACGAATTTCTTGCACGAGATCCATCAAAATTGCTAATTTATTGTATATACTTCATTTTTATTTTTTTTTCTGATTCCTATTCTATTCTATTTTACAAGTCCCCATGTGCATTATGTATGTGTAGGTAGTAAAACCCTGGTCCCTCCTTACGTGTTCCCATCTCAATTGCTCCCAAAGGTGGGAATTCGAATCTCCCACCTCCCCCTTCCCAAGTGAGAAGGGTGGCCACTAGGGCAAACACCCCATGGTTATATACTTCATTAAAAAGTGAGAAGCATTAAAAAGAATTATATTACCGGATATCAAAATATTTTGCATAATTAGTTATTCTCAAGTGTATTGACTCTACTTATCTATGTTACTATCATACATTTCCCTACCCTTAAGATTTTATTCTCGTTCTGTCCCGATTGGCAAGTTATATGTACTTTGATTCTGTCTCCAATCTAATAGTTCCCATTTATAAAAGCGACGGACTACACAAATTTAATTGCTGTAGAAACTCTCTTGTTTGTCTTCCTTCTCCTACGGTAGAACTATTTCTTTCAACTAGGGATGAGCAAAAAAATCATGATTCACTCAAACTAGACTAGATCGTACCCAACCAGTTGATTTTAGATTGTAACCGGCGGGTAGTCCGGTTCTTGATTCCAATTTTCTAGAACCGACGGGTATGAGTTCGGTTTCTGATTTTGGGTGAGAACCATCCAACTGGTCCAACCGAACCGGCCCTTTTACACAATATGAATGTATACTATGGTAAATGAAATTATGAAACCATCTCCTAAAAGGCCCAGACCATTCGTCCAAAACAATAAGCCCAAACCCATCACCTCACCACCCAGACACAGTATACACACGCACGAACCAAAATGAAAAAAAAACCTACCCTCTAACCTCAGCTCACTCTCTTTTACGATATATATATATAAACTCAGCTCTCTTCGCTCCTCTGGTCTTGAAGACTCGATTTGCTCTTAGTCTGTCCTCGGCTTACTTCGCTCCTCTGGTCTCGCAATCGTCAGCCTCGCCTCCTCTCCTGTAAGTCCTCACTGCTCGCTGAATGTGATTGGTTCGATGAATATGAAAATTAATCTTGTTAAGTCAGAAAACGGTTTCACTGGATTTAAAAGGACCAAGTATTTGACCGCCAAGTCTTGTTAAGGCATGCTGCCTTGAGTAATTGGATTGAATGCTTCTGGTCTAGATCAGAAGGCCGATGATTCTTGCAACAAAAGAAGGAAAAATACTTGGATGAATCACTGCATCCCCTAACCCCTCTCTGCACGAGTCGAAATATCTTGGAATAGACTATCTAAGCTTCTACTTCATGTTGATGATTGTCTCTCTAAGTGGCTATGGAGCTGTTACCAAGGAGACTCGTGCACTTATTATATGGAATGAGTGCTACGTGGGGAATGCAATGCCAAAGGTAGGATTGTAACCGGAATCCAACCGAAAACCGACCGAACCGGTGGTTCGGTTCTAGGGTGAATCCATCGAACGAGCGGGTGGTTCACAATTCGCATTTTGCGGAACCGATCCCTAACGAGTGGTTCTCGGTTCTAGGGTGGGAATCACCCATCCTGGAATCGATCACCCCTGCTTACAACTAGGAGAAAATGGCAGAGTTGGAATTACTCCTCATTAGTTGCTTGTAGACAAGAAGCCACAAGATCTCAACGTGTATCAACATATATTCGTAAATGGTGTTAAACCATGTCCTGAGTTTCAGCCTGTTATGAAATCCGATCGAATTACTGGATATAGATGAGTTTGTTAAACCGAATCTTTTAGGAAAAAAATCTAAAAATTCTATGTGGATTATAATTTATCTCGAACGGGAGATGGCTGTAGATATGTTGAGATTTGTTTACCTGTTGAAGATAACTTGTCCAATGAATGGGCATAGAGATTTGAACGTGCAAGGAAGAAAAGGAAAACAATCATCCAAGATTTGACCGGATGATCACGATTTGGACTTGTTGCCAAAACCGGGGACGTCAACTTTAGTCTTTAAAAGTCCTGCAAGTGGTCTCTTTCTTTTTTCTGGCACAAACACAGAAGCAAAAAAGAAAAGGGACGCACGGTGGACTTTGTGCGGTGAGCTTTTCATCCAATTGAGTTTTCTTATTGTGTGTAATTTAGGCTTGGACGAAGAGTGTGTGATTGATTGTTACTTTGCTCTGTTTACTTAGTGGATCATGAGTAAAAAGGAAGCAGTGCCGCTGACACCGACTGAACCGGGTAAATCTCTGTTGTTATTTCGTATTGATTTAATTTCAAGATCCGACATTTTCCGCATTATTTTACAACCATCGTATCTACTCACATAGATCTCTGCGCACAGTGAACCAAACAATGGGGACGGACAAAGTGAGCTTGAAGCTTCTGATCGACAGGAGCAAACGAACGGTGCTCTTTGCGGAGGCAAGCAAAGATTTTGTCGACTTTCTCTTTCACATCCTTGCATTGCCAGTCGGACAGGTGATCCAGCTCCTCACGGGAACTAGGACGATGGTCAGTTTAGGCAATCTCTACGGTAGCGTCGAGAAGCTGAATAATAAGTTCATGAAATCTTCCGAGAAAGATGTTCTCTTGAAACCCAAAGCACCCGCCTCTTTCTCCAAAATCCCATTTCTATTGTTTGATGCCTCGACGACTTCAGATTCGAGACCCAAAACCTCCTACTTTTGCAATGAATTTTGTTACAGTTACTATGTGGACGAGAATCCCTCTGCAAAATGTCTCCAGTGCAACAATTCCTTGGAGAAAATATGCACACTTGTCAAGCCACAGGCTGGTAAACCGGCAGCTGAATCTGACGTTGAGGGCGGTCTCGTCCTAGGGGAGGTGATGTACATGGTGACGGACGATCTGGCAGTAGAGCCAATGTCGACTATTTCGAGCATTACTTTGCTCAAAAAGTTCCACGTGGAGGAAATTGGGCAACTTGAGGAGAAGGTAGTCAGCTTGGGAATGGACGAGGTAAGCCCATTCCATTCCTTGTGCCGAGGATATCTTTCAAATTTTCGAAATCCAAACTTTATAACTCAACAATTTATGTGAAAAATCCACTTTACGAGATGTATAAATTGCATATATAAATATTCTCAACAAATTGTGGTATGTATATATTGACTAAACTTAAATTTGAGCTTTTGTACAGTCATTTAGCGAACCTTGTAGCCTAATTAAGAGTTGTGTTCGCAATTGTTGTAGGGCTTCTAGAGTCCGATACAATTTGATGCAAAAATGAAATAAAGTAACTGTCCTTTTCTAATTATTTGGTTTTCAACTATGAAGGTTATAAAGCTGCTGAGGACTTCATTTTACTCCGAGAGGGTTCTCACCGATGTCTTCCTCGGTGCGAAGCAAGAGAGATCGTGATCAAGTGCGTGCCACAGAATTTCATTCTCTCTCTCTCTAGAGAGAGAGATATATTTTCTTATTATGAGACTCAGGTTATGCAAGACTTTCAGTGCGGATTGAAATTTTTTAAGTCTTTTCTTTTGGAAATATTGACATGTTTATCGTCCTTATTAATGATACGATAGTATGGGTTCGGTCAAAAATATGAAGCGAACATGCTGAAGAAAGATATATGCCTCGTAGCCGATAGTGAATGCTCAAGCATATGTCATAATCATGGAAGAAATCTATGTCATACGTAAAATTGATTTGTGCTGGGGAATGTGTAGGTGCGTAGGTGATTAATTTTGAAGTACTTCAACAAATGTCCCGGATAAGTTAGCACCTATGAGCCGTGATCCAGTCTAACTGAGCGCCCACCTTGTCGATCCATCGTAAGTTGTCCTACTCCTCAAAGACTATTGCATAAGCTCAGACGTAAAGAGGTAAAAGGCAGTAGCTCAACTCATCGCCTATTTTGAGATCGCCTCGATTTCTTTCGAGCTCGAGTTCAGTTCGAGTAACTCTAATAGCCTGTTGAGTTGTGATATCCAGAAGGAATAATATTTAGGAATTGAAGACGATAAATGTCACATATGAAACTCCATTGAATTATTAATTCGAAAGGTTCTTCCGTGTCTGTGGTTCTTGCAGAGCGTTTACATTAGGATTAAATAAGTAAGCGCAAGTGTGAATGGGTGCATTATATAGAGTAGCGATGAATCACGTATCACTATGGTAATTGTGGAAGGAGATTGATATGAACCGTAGCGTGCATCGGACAATTTCCAGAATCAGAATTGCCATGCTGTGTATCAACTACTCATACTTCGCTTGATTATTTGAACCATCAAAGTCAATTCCTATATTGAACAGAGAAAAAAAAAAAGTCAAGTCCTATGAGAATTCCTATACCTGAGGAATTACGCGTGTGATCCATCAAAATACAGAGTCCACGGCATCACTTGTATTAGATTTTCATATTCTCCACTTTAATGCATACACATTGGATACTCTTGTGATGAAATTGGTGACCGCTTCTGCTTTTACTGCTTTAGGTGGGACGTATATCAAATTGATTTCAATTAGGGCAAAAGCCCATTTTGCAATACGACCTCTGAAGATTGGCCGAGTTAACATTTTTATTTTATCACATCCGTTTTGCATATTAGATGAATCGAGGCGGCAACAAGTAGTGACGTACCATGTTACAAGCAAAGTATGAGGACAAACGCAACTTTTCAATCGAGATGTATGTCATTTCTGCGTCACTCAACATCCGACTGAGAATCCACCGTATGGTCCTTATCTTCATAGTTCTCTTGTGCTAGCATGCTTCCGATAATTGTATTGGTCGTCGACTTATAAATTTTCAGTGGCCTACCTCCTTTAGGTAGCATCAAAACTGGCTGATTAGTCATGTATTCTTTAATGCGATCAAAGGCATTTTGGTGCTTTCCTTCCCAAACAAAGTCCGCTTGGTTTCTTAACTTGAGTAAAGGAGAAAAAGCCTCGGTCTTTTCGGACAGAATGATGAACCGATGAAGGAAGTTTACCTTACCTATGATCATTTGTAGCTGTTTCTTGATCAGCGATGGAAGTAAAAATCTAGAATTGCGTTTGCTTTATTCTTATCTAATCTAATTCATCTTTGATTTACTAGAAATCCTAGATTATTTTCAGCTTAACTCCAAAAGCACATTTCAAGGGTTTCATTTTCTATTTGTATTTCTACTTTTCTAATGAAAGCATGCTCAAGATAGTTTATATGACTTACCTAATCTGATTTGATGATGATGTCATCTATATAGACTTCCATGAACTCACCAATCACGTCGTGAAAGATGAAGTTCATTGCTCTCTAGTACGTAGCCCCATCACTGTTCAGATCGAACGACATCACTAATCATTTGAACATCCCAATAGCTCCAAGACATCTAAATGCAGTTTTGTGTATATCCTCTTCTGCTATAAATAGGTGATTATACCCAGAATGGCCGTCCATCTAGGACATAATTCCATTGCCCAATGCTGAATCGACTAGTATGTGAGCCATCAAAATTTGATATTCGTCCTTATGAGTTGCAGCATTTAAATATCCAAAATCGATACATGCCCTCAGCTTCCCATTTCTCCTTTTTAACGGAACCATATTAGAAAGCCATTTGACATACCAAACAATCTTAATGAACCCTATTGCTATCAGTCGCTCGATTTCTTCTTTCTTTATAAGAATAACTTCCGAGGCAAACCTTCTTGAAGGTTGTTTATGCAGTCGAAATCCTTTGTTAATCGGCAACTTATGTTCCCCTATGTCTCTTCCCAATCATGGCAT
Organism: Rhodamnia argentea; assembly: GCF_020921035.1. Classification (NCBI taxonomy): domain Eukaryota; kingdom Viridiplantae; phylum Streptophyta; class Magnoliopsida; order Myrtales; family Myrtaceae; genus Rhodamnia; species Rhodamnia argentea. The sequence continues at coordinate 18,138,979 of NC_063157.1, read as the reverse complement.
CTCATAATAATCTCAGGCAAAGCAATCTTTATATTTCTTTAGAATTTAACGAACTTCATTTTGGGACCACCCTCCTACAAAGCGCTAATATATATTGGTCGACAATCACCGGTATCATTTCTATCAATGGATCTTGAGCTTCCATCACTTTGTCATCTTCTCTAAAGGGTGATTCCTTGTAATGCGCTATACAATTGGCAACATCAAAAGATTGTTCGGTGCCATCAGCTAGCTGGGCTGTGAATCTCTTATCGAGGTTGCGCAATAATGTAAGGTTCTCATGGACAACCTCGCTCAATTGTCCTGCTAGCTTGTCCTTAGGGATCCAATCGAAATTCCTTTTGTCAAAGCGGCAGATAGCCAAGTCTTTGGGGCCAACCCTTGGGGTTCTATAACATACGAGTTATCGGTGTTTGTTCTTCTACGATCCCGATTCATTCTAAGTACATGTGCCCAAGTCACATATGCCTTGTTATTAGCCTTAACGTACTCGACCTTGTCTTCGCTCCAAAAGGCTAGCATTTCATGTAGAATGGATGGTGCGGGTTGGATCTCACGAATCTAATCTCTTCCCAACAGCAAGTTTATGATCCATCAGCTTCAACGATAAAGAAAGACGTCTTTGAAGCTTTCAACACAATAGACAAATCGGTAAGGAATACTCCTTTGACTTCACCCATTGTCCCTATGAAATTTGAGAGTTGGACATTTGAAGAAATAATCTCTTCACTAGCTTCTTCAAGAATTTATAGGGAATCGGGTTTAAAGTAGATCCTCCATCGACCAGGACCTTGGCTACAGGTCAGCCGTTAATGTTAGCATTTATGCTAAGAGCTTTGCGATGCCTGGAATTATGTGCTGGTAACTTCTCAAATTTCATTACCTCTTCATCGGCCGGTTCCACCTCATGGATGATTGTGTCTTCATCCTTCTTTTCCGATATCTGGACATGCTGCCTCCTTGTCCTTGGATCTCTCCAAATTCAAACCATTGATCCTCCGGCGGGTCATAGGATATCTTCAGCGTACGTCGGTGAATTAGCGTAGATGAGTTGGTGTCTTCAGGAGGTAGTCCATCAAACTCTTCTCCCCCTCCAGTTGGAGTAAAATCCTGATGATATGAAGGTGGTGGCCCGTAACTAGCGTACTAATCAAACTTGCCATTGGTTCACCTAACGTGCCAATAGTTGGATCCCCTTCCTTGTACCTCTACTTAAAGTTTTCTTCTTCACATACTGCCCCCTAGGATAGGTAATTTGATCAAGTACCATAGGATGACTTGTTTTACCAACTGTACTAGGATTGTTGGTATAATTTGGTTCACAACAATTCCTTGTATTCTGGACAGGGGCTCAAGTCTGTGGAGCCTTTCCTTTACGCGGCGAACAACAATTCTGACCGATTTATCATTTTTCACCATACACAAGGTTTGATGGTTGTGATTTTTTACCTTGGACTTCACCGATGCCATCCCAGTCATGAAAGGGAATGAGTCAACATCTAGCTCCATTGGAGCTTTCTCTTTCTCATTGGCAAACTTGATTTCACTTGCCGAATTGCCTTTTGAACATTCTTCCTGAAGACAATGCAATCGGCAGTATTATGATTCCATGAAGAGATGTCACTTACAATATTTCTTGTTAGTCATTTCCTCTCTGCTCGGTATAATTTGTCCTTCAGTTAGTTTTATTTGGCCAACGACTAAAAGCATGTCAAATATGTCATCCATGTCATACCCCGATCCTTGGGCTCGCCACATCCCTACCAAACTCGCTTCAGGCACACTATCGACCTGCGAAATTATGGCGCATGCGGAACGTGCAACTCTCCTAAACAAACAAGATCAATGGGATAGAATAGTAGGAAAAATTACTACGATCATTTCACAAAGACAATTTCATTCATAAAACAAGAGAAGATGAATTTTAACCCTACGGAGCTACAATAAACATATACAACCCCATGCTTCGGGGCGGCTCACTAGAACCTCGAAAAGACATACGGTCGGGTAAGGTTAAACCCTAATCTACTCCCAAAAGATCATACAACAATATTTTCCTTAACGTCCACGGCCTCCATCACTTCCTGAAAATGGTTAACAACAACAGGGTGAGAAATAAGTCAACGCCTAAGCCCAGCTAGGGTGTTGATTCGCTCGTACGTCCTAACAAGCAATCACATCAACGCAGAATAGATATTTCAATCACATGCAAGCTTACCCTCCAGGCCACACATAATGCGATGTAAACTCGACTCAACAATCAGACCAACCAAACCAAATCAATCCATCGGCAAAGCATCACAGCACTTGCATGCACAGGACACCACACGTAGTCCATTTTTATCATAACCGACCCGTAGGTCCAGCATACTAGTCAATTGGTGCTCTCCCGGAAGACCAGGCATCATCCCTTACTTCCGGCGACGGCTTCTGATAGTCCATGTGACTCCGCTCGACCAACCAGAAAATAATGATTGTCGACACGGCACGGAACTAACAGAAATCCTTAAAAGGCTTCGGTCCTTCACAAGTCGCGACCAGCAAACGAATAGCCAGAAGACAATGACCGACGCGCATCCAGCAATTAGAAGACAATGATTGCTAGGACCAATCAACCGTAAGATAATGATTGTTGAAATTATCCAATTATGTGACCACTCAAGTACTTCAACAACCAGCCGGTTCATTTCTTGGAATTAGGTCGAATGCTCATACACGCATGTTCAAGTACTTGGCCCAAGGTCGTTTTCATGCAAAACCATGCAATTCGATCTCATACGTGGTCACATGAATGCACAATTCTATCAACCGACAAATCAAGCAATCCGAGGCGATTAACCTCTAATCGGACCCCCACGGCAATCAGCAATCAAATTCGGCATTCCAATCCAATAGTCCAATAATCAATTAATCAATCATAGCTAGTCAATTATTAATCACAATTTCAATTCCAATTGACAAATAATCGCGCGCTCATCTCTGACTTATCGCTCACTCGCGATCAATCAATACAATCAATCCAATCAATCAATTCTAATCATCAATTAGCCACGTACAACCTAGCTGATTGACTAACTTAACTAATTACAATCATTTAGCCTAAACCACGTTTCTATCTAGCCCGACCGTAATTAATCTACATAAACACTTTAATTAGCTAATTAATCTAATTCTGAACGCAATTAGCATCCTAACCGAGAGGTAAGGGCTAAATCACAATTAAAATTAGCTAGGACAATCTCAACTCGGGCGGTGACAACACGAACTCGGCCCGACCCGGTGACGACGATCGGCGACTCGTGGCCCAATCGACTTTGGACTTCCAACTTGGTTAAGGATGGCTCGAAGGACTTGTCGACACCTCGGGACAGCGGCACGGGACCCGAGGGTGGCGGCTAGTGGTCGTCGATAGCCAAAACAATGGCGGCCGATGATGAACAATGGCCGGGCAGAGGCGAAATGGGGGAAACGGGGCTGTTTTGTGGGGTTTCGGGTGGTCCAAGGGCTGGGGGAAGGTTGGACAAGGTCGAGGGGTTTTCGGGGAGCTGCACGTGGTACCGGTGGCGGCGGCGGACTGTCGAAAGAGGCCGAGCATCTCGAAAATAGTGCAGGGTGCAAAAACAGGGGAATCGGATCAACATAGGGGAGTCCGGCTATAACGGCCTGGGCCCACCACACTTCCGCTTCGTCACTTGCAAGATATTGTCCGCTTTGGACACACAGTCCTCACAGTTTTGTTCTTCCGAGGGCCGCCCATACAACCCCCGAAAAACGCATCTTGCAAGTCTAAGGAGACCCATTGCGATATAAACTAACCCATGACTCCTCTCCTAAGCGATGTGGGACAAGGGATGTCACATAATCCCCCTTTAGTGGCACAACGTCCCCGCCGTGCCCTCGGCGGCACCAGTGAGCGCCCATTACGGTTCACACATACCGTCGAAAATCGACTCTAATACCACCTTGGGCGGGGATGTCACGCCCCGACTCTCGAGCTCGCAACATCCCTACTTTACTCGCCTTAGGTCATGAGAGCTTGTAACCCAAGTGGGGGCGCCATAAGGTGGTGGAACGTTGTGCTAAGTTATGAAGAAATCAAGCTAGATGAGCGAGCCGTGTACGTGGAATGTCCAATCGGGATCGTGGATAGGAAAGAGCAAGTGCTCCGGAGCAAGACGATTCAATTGGTCAAGGTGGTTTGGCAACACCATGGAACTAAAGGAGCTACATGGGAGAACGAGGAAGTTATGAAGAGTAGCTATCATTATCTTTTTTATTAGTTGTGATCGTATCGTAATTTCGGGAACGAAATTTCCTAAGGTGAGTAGAGTTGTGACGCCCTGAAAATTGGGATTACGTAATTTGCCCGAATTCAATAAAAGGAAGAATTATTATTGAATGTCAGTTGGAAAAATTTCGGATCGCAAGGACGTAAGTCACGAATTTGGACGAGTCTCAATTTGTCATTTGATTTCGATTGGGTCTCGAAATCGTAGTCGCCGCGATTTAGGATTTTATTCCTCGCGCCTAAACTTTTTCCAAACCGAATCTAGTCCCCGAAAATCCAAATTTTATTCCCAATCGATTGAGCCAAAAATCCGATTAGTCCTATGTTGACACCTGATTTTTAATCAATTTTCCTTTAGTTTTATTTTCCAAAATTCACTAAAAATTCACTAAAAATTCACAAAAAATCAAAAAATAAAAAAATCAACATTGGAAGCCTTGGCCAAGCCTAGGGAACCAATTTGGAACAAAAAAATATTTTTTCAAAATTTTCACATTTTTTAATATTTTCGAAAAATAGGAAAATACTTGAAAATTCATAAAAAATACCTCACGAGGTCACAAAAATACACAAAAATATCCAATATTTTTCTTTTAATTCCCTTTCAATATTGACCTAAAAAAAATCAAAAATTGAGTTCAATTTTAGGAGTTTCTTCACAACGCCTAGGGTTGAATTTGCATAAAAAATACCAATTGAGTCTTTTTATTTGAAATTTTTGCACATTTGTTGTCTAGACATTCAATTGCAGTCCATTTGAACTTTAATTTGATCGATTGCACCCACAATTGCGCGAATTGCACGAATTAGGCCAAATCCCCAAAAATGTTTGCAATTTAGTCCCTAGGATTTCAAATTTTTAAAATTACTCGCAACCTAGGGACTATCATGGTAAAATTGGACCACCCCTAGGGTTTTGACGCATTCCGAATCGATTGGCATGGGTCTCATAGTCCAATTTGGTCAAATTGACATCCAATTGAACATTTCCCCAAATTGTGCAAATTGAAAAATTTGGGGCTTTTGTGCAAATTGATAAGAAATTTTGCGCAAAATTGCATTTCTAAGTAATATCCAGGCCCCTAAGTCTAATTTTTAGGTTTAATTGCAAAAATTCCCAGTCAATTGTGATTAATTTTGAAAATTGTGGGAATTTCACTGTCTGAACCGGTTCGGACCGGTCTGATCGCCGATCGGACCGGCCGAACCGGTCCAACAAAGTGTCATCTTCCTCACGGAATTCTCGCGATGATGAATAGTGTATGGCGTGATTTGGACTATCAAATTGACAAACCAATTGGTGATAATCGAAGCAATTAACTTAGGCGTTTTGTTCCCCAGCCTGATATGCGTCGATTGAACCAAGAATCAAGATCAATGGCCGCCGGAGGAACTCCGGCGAGCCAATCAAAGTCACGGTTGCTTGAAAAAGTCAACATGTACAAACCAGGGCTCAATTCGTGCGCATTCTTAGTTGACGGAGGGCCAAACGGACGTTGACGGAATCATAACCGATTCCGTCACCGTCCGGTGACCAAAAGCCACGTGATCAACACGTGAGGACGTCGCCGACTCAAGCTCCCGTGCGCGCGAGAATTCAAAAACGAGTAGAAAAGGAACAAGAAGATTCCAGACCGAGAGGGGAGGCTCATTCATGTTCGCTTAGCTCACCGTAATAGAGAGAGTGTGAATTAGAGAGAGGAAAAAGCTCTCGTCGTCCGTCATTGGCGAGAGCTCGAACGAACACTGTAGGTTCTTCGCCCGGCCAATGCAGAGCGCATCAAGGCCTTCAATCAAGTCCAGAAGTTCGCCCGAGTGGAGGAGAAGCAATCGGCATAGCTCGGTCGGCGTATTACCTCCAAAACTGGTAAGATCAACTCCCAAGCTCAGCTCTGCGTTTTCATGGCATCACATTGATTTGAGCACAATCCTTGAAATTGTTGTGTGCGTTTTTGCTCTGGAACATTGCTGATCCCTTCTACATCTCCATTTTGCATCGATTTTGCCCGAGTCACCCGAGTCGAGCCTCCTACATTGTTCGGCCCGGTCGAACCTTGGCCGGGCTTTCCTAGCCTTCGCGAGCTTGATCGGAGCTCGAGGTAAGCATCCCGAACTTGATTTGAGTGTTTATGCGGCTTCGATTGAATAGTTATGCTCTGGTTTGTGTGTTTCATTGTTCATGGCCGAGGTCCGTGTAAGTTAGATTCATGATAATTCTGTGGATGAAATCGTGTAATTTTCGGATATGTTGATCCGGATGAACAGACGAGTCGATCGGCGTTGGTCTCGAGTTATTCCGGTGAGATCACACCGTTAGATCTCGCCGGAGCAACTCTGGCCGTCCATTCCGTTGTCGCGGGAGGTTGAAGATGAAGTCGACGTGTCCGGTCAAAGAGTCAATGTGCTGAAGTGGCGAGCCGTGGTTGGTCCAGCTCAGTGCCGAGTCGCCTCGTCCGTTGAGCGAGCCGGGTGACTAGGATTAGATCGACGGTCGAGATAATTAGGCTAGTTCAATTCTCGACCGTCCGATTAGATTTCAGATATTTCGTTTATTAGGTAAAAATTCGAAAAAAGTAAAAACGGTGCCGTTTAAGTAAATGGCGAGTGACGTCGTTCAAGGTGCAAACCCAAATGCGTTGTCGTTTTGGCCTTTTAGAGGAATGGATGGTCTGGATTAAACTCGAGATTCAATCGTAGCCGTTCGTTGTTTTAATAGGGCGACGTCGTTTATAGTAGTAATGCGTCAACGTCGTCGTTTCATCTCGGGAGAGAGTAGACGGTCCAGATGGAGCCTCAAGATCCAATCTTGGCCGTCCAGTGCATCTACCAGTGCGGCGTCGTTTTGATAGAAATAGTTCGACGGTTCGATTAGACTTTGGTTCGGATCGTGACCGTCCGTTCGATTGGTAAATACGGTGTCGTTTTTGTGTGGAGGGCCGAGACGTCGTCGTTCTCGCTAGGGCGCGAGTCGACGGCCGAGATCAAATCTGGGATTGATCTCAACCGTCCATTATTTTTTTTTATATTTTCGGATATTAGAAATTTTGCTTAGAAAATCAAAAATAAATCAAATAAAAGGAAACGGTGCCCTTTTTGGTGTCGCGGGCGAGTCCGAATCGGTCGGACCGGGTTGACCAGTCGTTGACCGGTTTGACCCGGTCCAAAAATATTAATAAAAAATAAAAAAAATAAAAAGAAATTTTCAAAAATCCAAAAAAAATTGCAGAAATACTTAGAAAATTCATAAAAATTCCCGCATTTTCACAAAAATTTTTTAAAAATTTGTAGATCGATTCGGGACTCATAAAGTTTGGATCGAGAATTTTGAGACTTCGAGGGTCGATCCATGTCGACCCGGAAAATTCCCAATTTTTGTAAAATAAATAAAAAATTCAAAAAAATTAGAAAAATTAGAAAAATTCTATAAAATCACGAAAAATGGGAAATAGCCACATTCAACTGGCCCGATCCCAATTTTGTGATTTTTGGGTCCCGAACCCCAAAAAAATGACCATTCTACCCTTCCGGGCTTTCCGCCCCAAATTTTCCCGAACCATCCCTGTAACCCAAATTTGACATTGTTGTGGGCCGATAGGGCCATTTTTAGATATATCAAGCCTTGATTGATTGATTTGATTGTTTGCGATTATATTGATTGCGCATTTAATTTTTCTGATTGTGATTGATAGGAATAGGAAAATTCCCGTCCGCATGAACACCCTAGAACCGTTAGAGCCTACCTCACCCGATATCACATCCGCATGAATTCATAGGTTAGAAAATCACTAAACATCGGTAACCGAAAGGGCGTCGATGAAAATCTTGGCGTAACCAAGTCCCCCGACCCAAAAATCTCTGTTTTTCGCGGAATCGAACGGTTTCTCCCGACCGTTCGGTAGGGTTTTCCGATCATACCCTCTAATAAATTGATCGGTGGCGACTCCAAATTGCATGTACACATTGCACATGCCACCCGACCGCACTAAGGTCGATCTCGATATTTGATAAATTTTCTCCGACATCGCGATTCGAGTAACGGGTCTTGGGAGAGACCCGCGATCCTAAAAAATACCCCGCCGACAACCGGGGTCATACCATATAAAAAAGGAGGATCGGCTCATTAGCCCTACACGCCCGCCGAGGAGGAAGGAATTTCCGACGGAGGGTCGCGACAGACCGGCGACTCCGCTGGGGATGTTATAATGGTTGCTAAACCGATAAGAGGATTTAAGCCGATAAAAATGTTGAGTGCTTCTAACCCCGTTTTTCTGCAGACGCTCTTGAAGGTGAGGTACGTTCACTAACGAAAGTGTTAAATGTTGATACGTATGGGAGTTATAAGGGGTGGTGTCTATGCTAACCTTTTTGATGCAGATATGGTGTTTTGGGTTGTGTGTTTATTTATGCAAATATTGAAGCGGTGTTTTGAATATAAATTGTTGTGCATGTCTTGCATATTTTGAGGATCACGACACTGCACACACAAGCGCCTAAACCCGAGCCGCGAATCACCCTTATAGGTCGCCGTAGATAGGGATCGGTATGCGAAGCTCTTGTGTTTGATTGCACTTGGGTTGACCATATTTGATCCCGCTCGCTATGCGAGATTGATGATCCTACCCACTTGTTGTTTGATTGCGCTTGTAGGCGGCTCATCGATTTGTATAGCGGGAGCCTTTTAGGTCCATACCCGAGCCTTTTTTGATTTCTTTAGAGTTGAACCTCACTTGTCTCATGCGCATGTGAAATGGACGGTTGGTATACCTAAAACCAAAAACCCAAAAAAAGAGTAACATCGGTTGGTAAGGCTTTTTACCCTCTTTATTTTGAACTTGTAAATTTAAATTCCGCATATCATGCATTTCCACGACATATCATTACAATTTGTAAGATCATTTAAGTGATCGGGGTCGAAGGTCAAATTTTCCTTTTTAGGATAGATGGCGCCCCGAGGTCATATTGATGTACCCGACGTATTCACATGGGAGCGAAGGACTGTTCAAAGCGAGGACCGAGTACCCGCTACATTTCGAGTCTTTGGATTTGTCCATGGACGGGAGATCAATGGACGGAACCGCATTCGTAGCGAGAGTTGCGATTATACCCATTGTGGACGCCATTTGGAAGTCAAGCGTAAAAAGGAGAGAATTTGGGAGTTGTATATGAAATTGGCGAGGAAGCCTCGTGCGACCAAGACGGCCCCAAAGCGCTCCCCGATTAAGGAGAAGGAAATCATCACCATATCCTCCGATGACGAAGAAGATGTCAAGTTTCCCGAGATAGTAGAGATCTCATCGGATGATGACACCATTCCGACTATCTAGTTTAGTATGACTTTGGGGCATTTTCTAGGTTTCATTACGTTTTGAGTCGATTATGTACTTTCATCGACATTTATTGTCCGAACATCTTTAGCTGCTATCATGTCCTATCTCTTTTGACTTTATTGTAATAGACTTGTGAATTTTGTGAGTGGACAAATTTGGAGTTGTAAAAGCGGCTTTTTACCCCGATTGCGCTTAAACGATCCTAATCAAATTACATGCCATCTTTGGGTGAGATTAGGTCCATAACTACCCTATTTGGCTTATTTGGGTCAAATGGGAGTAGTTGACCCTCATGTTACCAAAAGATGACATGGAATTTGGTTAGCACATTTGCATCACATTTCATGCATATGCATATTAAATCCGTGGTAATTGACTTTAGGATCATCATTTTTGCATTTTTAGATCATGGGGAATGGAGACATCAAAGTCATCCCAATACCGCGCAAGGAGCTTTCTATATGGTGGGATCGCCTCGACATCATCAACAAGGCTTACGTTGAAGGACGTTTGGGACGGCTAGTAGATCCGATCAAAGTAGAATATCAACCGGCTCTCATTCAAGCACTAGCCAAGGCATGGGACGCGCGCACAATGACATTTAACTTCCGAGGGTTAGAATTGACCCCTTCGCTTGAGGAATACACCGCTATTATCGGGGCCAAGTTTGAAGAACGTATAGCTCAACCCCCTTTAGACATGGACTCCACTCGTTTGTTATCGAGTTTTCTCCGTCTTAAAACTTCCGAGATTGAAAAATTTTATAAATCCAATTCTAACAAGTTCACCTTCTCATTCCTTTTCGACAATTATTCCTCTTTACCCACCAAAACCGGTCATAAATCGGGAAAGGTGTTCATCTTGGCTTTCTTTGCATTTGTCCTATTCCCAACTTCTAGAACTACCTTTGACCCTTCCATTGTCCATATAGCCAGACAAGCATGTTGTCGCTGGGATTATTCGTACATGATTCTAGCCGAGACCTTTCTTTCCCTAAATCATTCCAAAACTTCGAAAAAGGCCATTTTCCAAGCATCTAATGGGCTACTCTACATGTGGTTCACTTCTCATATAAAGACATTCCAACTCCGAGTAGGGTGTTATGAGATCAACGAGCACGTTCACCCTCTTAGATCCTTCCTCAAGTGTCAATCCCTTCTACCCAAATACTCGTTTAAGAAGTGGGTTGAGCTATTAGAATATTTGAAGCTTGAACATGATAGATGGCGTTTGACTTGGCCTAAGATTGTGGAGGCTCGCATTATTGGTGTTGAAGATAGTCCTATCCCCTTATTAGGATGTACTAGCGCCGTGGTATATTACCCCATCCGAGTGGTAAGGCAATTTGGAGTTCTACAAGAAATACCACCGGATGTTTGTCCCGGGATTTTCTCGTTTGATATGACACGAGGAAAGCTCACCAAGGAAGCAAAGAAGTTATATCGATCTCGGATTAAGCTCATTCTCCATGCTTTGAAGAACTCCCCGTTACAACAAGTTGAATGGCCGGATTATTTGGATGATGAGATGAACATTCATAGAGCCTCCAAGGAGTATATCCAGAAGTTTAAGGAGTATCGCCAATCAATGGTAGAGCCATATGTACCTGAGTATGTATCTCCTCGCATCGAGGAAGTGGAGTCCTATGAGCCAGAGTACATAGTACCTTACATACCGGGAGTAGAGCCGTACATTCCCGAAGATCCGGAGCAGTAGATGTCAGAAGAAGGAGAAGACCCATACCCGTGGGACTCCGATGGATCAGAAGAACAAGAAGAGTCGAAGCGTCCTAGACTTGGATAGATTCATTCCCCCATTTAGATTTTCGCATATTTGTTATCTTTTAGATACTTTTGAACAATTTGGTTTGTAATAAATATATATTATTTCTTTTATGAGCATTTCATGCATACATATAGAAAAAGTCAATTACCACGGATCAATGTCTCCAAATCTTTTAACATTTTCCATACTGATTCTATGTTCTGAAAACAGGTGAGTGACAAATACGAGCACTCGTAGCAAAACGCGCAAATTAAGGATGGAACAAGAAGAGCTCGCACCTCGTGTGGGTAATCCGGAGAACCAAATGAATATGATCACCACAATGGTGGCAGAGATGAAAGCGATGCTAATCGCTAGTCAGTGGAGATACCCCGTCGACCCTAATTCTTAAGCCCCCGCGGGTTCATCCGATGGAGCGAATGCTAATTCGGCGCCTGCCGCTAATCCCACCCCGAATCCAGAGAGACCACCTAAGGATCCTCCTATTGTGATAGATTTGGAAAAGAAGGAGAAACAGGTCCTTAAAATGGAGGAGGAAATTAAGAGGCTTGCTAAGATTGAAGAGTGTTTGGCAAGTCGTGGGTATGAACTCACGAGGTTTGATAAGGTTGCGCCGTTTGAGAAGATAGAGGTTCCCGCCGACTATAAGGAACCAGATTTTGTGAGAAAATATAATGGGATCGGGTGTCCCAAGGCGCACTTGAAGTATTATTTGCGCCGAATGTCGCAATTCTCCGACAACATCCCACTCATGGTTAATACCTTCCAGGAAAGCCTATCTGGGGCGGGCCCGGCTTGATTCATTGAATTGGAGCCGCAGAGGCTCGCCGATTGGGACAAACCGGCGGACGAGTTCCTTCGGCAATACAAGTTTAACACTTTGACCGCCCTTACTAGAGAGGACCTTCCGAGAACCGTAAAGGGAAAGAGCGAGGCCGTTCGCGCCTACGCTCGTAGATGGAGAGCATTGGCCGCGCAGGTAAAACCGCCCGTCCCCGAAGAGGAACTAATAGACCTTTTCCTCAAGGCACTTCCCTTCGAGTATTTCGACAAGCCGAACACCTCCGGGTGTCGGACGTTTGCGCACCCGATCAAGGTGGCGTAATGCCACGAGTGGGCACCGAGAGAGAAAAAGATACCCGAAACACCCTTCGGACGACAATACCCTTTGAGAAGGGATAATAGGGAGCAAATTGGAGAAGTAACCTTTGTCCCTAACCCGCCAAAGCCTAAAAATTCTCGCCTTCAACCCCTACCCAAGGAACATCCTCTTGGACCGCTTCCAAACCACCGGAATTTAGAAGAAAGAACCAACCTGTTTTCACCCCACTACCCCGACCCTTATCCAAATTATTACCCATGCAGCTGGAGAACCGCCTAGTTGCAAAAGAGCCACCTAGAGCTCAGCCGCCAAGATTTCCCGGGTTTGATGAGACCCGGACGTGCATATACCATATGGGAGAAATGGGACATAACGTGAACAACTGTCTCGCTCTCAAGTTTAGAGTACAAGCATTGATCGACGGTAAGGTTTTGGAGTTTGACAAAACCGAACCGAATGTGCAACGTAACCCGTTACCCGAGCATCGCGAGGTGAACGCGATTTTTGGAGGCGAAGAGGAAGAGGTTCTGGAGTTCATAATGGATATGAGTAAAATGCGAGATGTCTTGACATTGGCCTCACAATACCCGGAAGGAGAGAGTATTTCCCGGGAGCAAAAGGAGGCTTGCTTAGAAAAGCTGATTAACTTGGGCGTTATAGGAAGAATGGAAGACGCTACTTTTAAGGGTACTTATGTGGTCGTGGACATGCTGTCCAAGGAATTTGCGATGAAACCTACGAGGGGAGCTGTTTTGAAAATACCCCCAGGATATTTAATGAGCATCAAAGATAGCCAAGAAATTGAAGAGATAGACGAATATGAAGTCCGTCTGGATAAAGCACGCATAGGTGATAAAAGATTTATGTAGAAAGCTCTTGAGAGGGGAGAAATAGTTGATAACCTGGGAGAAGATAGTGGCGGTTACAACTTCAAAGTTTTGTATTCAGCGCCCCCAAGCTTTTTCGTTGATTATGGAGATATAGTCCCCGATGGGTGAGGTGGCATGGATGACCCCGCAAGTGAGGAATTTGTGGGAACGATCGATGAAGTTAAAGACCAAGCGGCTCCTCGTAATGAACAGGAGAATCGAGAGGTCGATATGCGGGTTTCTAATCTGGAGACGCATATAAGTCATTTGACGACTATGGTAGCAGAGTTGTCTCGGTTGTTGGCTAAGAATGACGCCACAAGAGTAGAAGAGAACATGCAGATTCTGGAAATGCGGCGGGCCATGGAGACACAAAATCGAAAGATCGCCCTACCGCAAGAGTAAGGAGACGATGTGTCAAGGAAAATGGATGAGTTGAAAGAGCTGATTACGCCACTTACTCAGGCAAGAAATGTTCCGCCCTAAGGCGTGAACCCGAGAGTGACCTTCCGCACGAAGTATAATGGCGCTGGGTGTCCTCTGGCGCATATCTCATATTATCTCCGCCAAATGGTTGGCCATCATGAGGATGATGAAACACCGATCCAGAATTTCGGACGTAGTCCGGCGGGCCCCGCACCGGTGTGGTTCCAATCAATCGATCTGGATTGGGTCCCAAGTCGGGAGGAATTATCAGAGCACTTTATACGACACTTTGAAGCTGGAATTAGAGGGTACTTTACTAAGGCTAATTTGTTAAACATCGGGAAAAGTGAAGATGAAAGTTTTGAGCTCTTTGCAAGGAGATGGAAGAAACATGTTGTGATGGTGCAACCGCCATTGTCGGAGAGAGAAATGCTGGAGTTTGTGCTCAAATCCCTTCCAAATGAATACTTTGACCGCATGTATGCATATACATATTCGTCGTTCCAACATCTAGTGGAGATTGGTATGAGAATTGAGGGGATTATCCCGAGAATCAGAAGAGAAAGACAAAGGGATTTGGATGAAGAAAATGCCGCGCTGGTAAGGCCAGGTCCAGAACATAACCCCGATGATGTCCATGAAGATGAGATGATCGAAATGGTAGATACTCCTATTCGCTTTGTTATTGATCCGAATAAGGTGGATAATTGGGAAACGTCCGCCTCGGACAAACCGTCAACGTCCGAATCACCACCAGAAGAAATCAGATCGGTAAAGATTAAATTGTCGCTCGTGGAAGAATATAACTCGAAAGTAGTCCATTGGGACTATGGAACAAACGAGATTGACGCCATAATGAGATCGGGAAGGTGTTATCCACCAAGAGAGGCGGATTCCCAAAAGAAAGTCCCGACCGCAGAAGAAGTTGAGAAGTTGCAATCGGTCGTGAGGACCAGTGAATAGAGGTCGTTGACCAACCGCGGAAAATGCCGGCGCAGATTTCCTTATCGGATCTTTTTAAAAATTCTGAAAAACACAAGAATGCCCTCTTGAAAGTGCTGGATGAGGTCCATGTCCCAGAGACCATCAACGAGGTTCAACTAGGGGATTTCGTAGGGGCTATCCTTTTGAAAGACCAGATATCATTCTCAAATGAAGATTTTCCAAGAGAATGGTGTGTCCACAACAAAGCCCTCTATGTTGCTGTGAGGTGCCACGGGAAAGAGGTTCCTCACGTCCCGATTGATAACGGTTCCGCTTTCAACCTATGTCCTTTGAGTACCCCGAGAAGCTTGGGGATAAATGAAGACCTCGTCAGGACATCTAAAGCTACCATCCGGTCATTTGACGGAGTCTCTAAAAATGTTGTAGGAGAGATTGAGCTGGACATCGACATTGGACCGGTAACTTTCTCTATACCGTTCCAAGTACTGGACATTCCTAGCGCTTTCACCTTGCTCTCGGGAAGACCATAGATTCATGTGTCCGGAGCGGTACCTTCCTCCCCGCATCAAAAGTTAAAATTTGTGGTTAAGGGTCAGTTGATCACCGTCCATGGCGAGACGGGACATCGAGCCCCTTTAAAAGGGATGGTTCCATACGTCGAGCCTTCAAAGGAGGAGGAGATGAGTTATCATACCTTCGACATTGTATCCGCCATGCATGTATTGCCGTATGCAAAAATAGCTGCACCGGAGCTTTCGAAACCCGCGAACATGGCGGGAAGGGTGCTACTTTCAAATGGTTTTATTCCGGGTCTTGGATTAGGGAAACACGGTCAAGGAATCCGTAACCCTTTGAATTTGAGCTCAAATGACCACAAGGTTGGTCTGGGTTATAATGGAATAGTGAAGAATAACACAGGTCGAGGCCGAGGTCGAAACAAGTGTTATGGAGACCGTGGACGCCATGGACACCAAGGTGGCCGTTTTATAGGCACCGACGCATGGAAAGCTAGAGGAAAAATTTTCCTAAACCCCTTATTCGAGGTATTCTCTAAAGGAGGCAAATGGCTGGAAGATGAGGACATCTCCGAGGATGCAGAGTCGGACTTATTCAACCCGCTCCCGGACAATCGGGTGAATGTGATAATTGAGTGGCTGGACGATGATTTCCCCACCCCCGAGTAAAAGGCTCTTTCTGAACTTTATCTTTTAATGCATTTTGATTACTGCATTTGTTTTGAAGCTTTTCGCTTTTTTAGCACCCTTTGGGTCGCATGCTGCGATCCAAGAAGTGCAAGATCGTATTGCTCTTAGTTGCATCTATTAATGAAAATCATCACAAATTTTATTACGTACATGTGGAGCAACGGATTGGTCCGATGATGACAAATTGATTCCGCCATGAAACTTGAGGCCCGATCCGCCATATGATCTCGGGTTTTAAATGGCTTTTGAGAACCAGGATGTCCGGAAGATCGTGGACTAGTTCTCCTTTCTTTGTCTAAAAAATTAGAATTTGAAAAATGTTTTCCTGATAAAAATCATGCATCCTTCAATTTTATCATCTTTGAATACTAACCTTTCATGGTGCATTTCAAGCATGTGATCCCACCCATACATAACGAGTTAATATGTGACTCGGATCAGCTCAATGACTATGCGTGCAAAATTGATATAGACGAGGTTGATGTGAGCGATATAAAGAAAGAGTGGGATTGTTTTGAAGAATCTGGGCCCCCTATCTCCGAAGAACCCATCACTATTAATTTGGGAGATTTTGACCGCGTCAAGGAAGTGAAAATAGGAGGACACCTGTCTGCAGCAGATGTTTTAAGAATGACAGCATTGCTCAAAGAATATCAAGATATTTTCGCCTGGTCATATGCTGACATGCCGGGTCTAGACCGTGAAATTGTGGAGCATGCTCTGCCCACAAATCCTTCTTGCACACCAGTAAATCAATCGCCCGTAAGAATGAATCCCGAACCGGCAAATAAAATCAAGGAAGAGGTGATGAAGCTCCTTAAAGTTGGATTTATCGAGGCAGTCCCATATGCCGATTGGGTCGCCAACATCGTACCAGCAAAGAAGAAAGATGGAAGAATTAGAATATGCGTGGATTATAGAGACTTGAACAAAGCTAGTCCGAAAGATGATTTTCCTCTACCGCACATTGATGTGCTCGTCGACGTATTTACGGGTTTTGAATTATTCTCCTTTATGGATGGATTCTCGGGATATAACCAGATCATGTTGAAAGAAGAAGATAAGATTAAGACCTCATTCACTACACAATGGGGAACCTTCATTTACAAGGTAATGCCCTTTGGATTGAAAAATGCAGGGGCAACATATCAGAGGGCTATGGTGACCCTTTTTCATGACATGATACATAAGGAAATTGAGGTCTATGTGGACGATATGATTGCCAAGTCCAAGCCTGGAGAAGACCATGTTAAAGTGCTAAAGAAGTTATTTGATCGATTGAGAAAATACAAGCTCAAGTTGAATCCTGCGAAATGCGTATTTGGCGCAAGATCCGGAAAGCCGCTAGGATTTGTGGTGAGCAAATGTGGTATTGAAATTGACCCTTCCAAGATCAAAGCCATATGGGAAATAGGGACTCCTTCTACTGTTAAGGAAGTAAGGGGCCTACTTGGAAGATTGAATTATATATCCGGATTCATATCCCAACTTATCGAAACAAATAAACCCTTCTTCAAGCTCCCGAAGAAAGGTGCAAAAGTAAAATGGGATGCAGAGTGTCAACAAGCATTTGAGAAGATCAAGGAATATTTGGTACAACCCCAAGACTGGTACCTCCTATCCCTAACATTCCTTTAACTCTATATCCGATAGCCAATGATGAATCCTTGGGAGCTTTACTTGCCCAAACGAACCCCAAGGATCGTAAAGAGCGGGCCATATATTATTTGAGCAAAAAGTTCACGACATCCGAAGCCAAGTACCCAGCAGTGGAAAGGACTTATGTAGCATTGGTTTGGGTCCTCCATGCATTGAGGCAGTATACGCTGCATTATCATATAGAACTAGTCACCGAGAATGACCCCATCAAATACCTTTTGGAGAAACCAACATTGTTAGGAAAGATGGCCAAATGGCAAATATTACTTTCAGAGTTTGATATTGAAACCTCTCCCCAAAAGTCCGTCAAGGGAAGAGCAATTGCCGACATGCTAGCCGAGAATCCTCCTAAGAACATTTCAGAGCAAAACAAGGGAGGTCAAATCCTGAACATATCCGAAGACAAATGGACAATGTACTTTGACGGCGCAGTGAATCTCACCGGATCAGGTGCTCGGGCAGTTCTGATATCCCCCGAAGATCAACATTATCCAATTTCAGCTAAATTGGTGTTTCCATGCACCAATAACATTTCTGAATATAAAGCCTGCATTCTTGGGTTACAATTGGCCATCTTATTAAAAGTGAAGAAGCTACTGGTATATGGAGATTCCATGTTGATTATCTTACAAACCCAAGGGGAGTGGAAGACAAAGGATCCCAAACTTATTCCTTATCATAAGTACCTCGAAGAGCCGATCCAACATTTTGAGGAGATCACTTTCGAATATCTACCAAGAACTCAGAATCACTTCGCGGACGCTCCGGCCACACTATCGGCCATGTTACAAGTGCAAGATGGCCTCGAAATAGAGCCATTAAGAATTGACATCCTTGAGCAACCTACGTATTGCATGGTCATCGAAGAAGAGCTCGATGAAGAACCATGGTATCATGACATTAAGAATTATCTGCTGAAGGCCGAATTCTCTCAAAATAGTCAACCAGAAGATAAAAAGTACATCAGCAAGATGGCATCTAAATTTTTCCTCAGCGGACGGATCCTATACAAGAGATCCTTTGACTCAGTCCTATTGAGGTGCGTGAACTCGAAAGAAGCAAATCTCATTATGAAAGAGATTCATGAAGGGGAATGCGGACCGCATATGAATGGTCACCTCCTCGCCAAGAAGATTATGAGACTCGGATACTACTGGATGACTATCGAGTCGGATTGCAACCAGCATGTTAGATCCTGTCATCAATGTCGGGTGTACGGCGACAAGATAAATGCGCCGCCAACCGAGCTACATCAAATGTCAGAACCCCGGCCATTCCGCATGTGGGGAATTGATATGATTGGCCCTATCAACCCAAAGGCCTCCAACGGACATCGCTTTATTCTAGTGGCTATTGATTATTTCACCAAATGGATTGAAGCCATCTCATATGCCAATGTCACTGCGAATAGTGTGGCTAAATTCATCAAGAGGGATATCATCTCAAGATACGGAGTGCCAAGAGCTATCATTACGCACAATGGCTCCAATTTGAACAACAAGGTTGTCGATCAACTATTGGAACAATTTAAGGTACGACACCTTAATTCTTCACCTTACCGCCCACAAATGAATGGAGCCATGGAGGCGGCAAACAAGAATATCAAGAAGATATTGGCCAAAACCGCTGAGAAATATCGAGATCGGCACGAAAGATTGCCATACGCTCTCATGGCCTATCAAACTTCAATTCGTACTTCGAATGGGGCAACTCCTTACTCTTTGGTATACGGTATGGAAGCAGTCCTACCGGTAGAACTGGAAATCCCCTCTTTAAGGATCCTGTCTCGGGCGTAACTCACGGAGGATGAGTGGAACCGACTGAGACACGAACAATTGAATTTGATTGATGAAAAGCGATTAAGGGCTATCCGCCATGGTCAAAGCTACCAGAAGAAAGTGGCCAGAGCTTTTAACAAGAAGGTTAAGCCTAGAAATTTTGAGGCAAGGATGCTAGTTGTGAAGAAAATGCTCCCGAATGCTCAACACCCAGGAGGCAAATTTATGCCAAATTATGAAGGCCCCTACGTGGTTCGGAAGGTCTTATCCGAGGGAGCTCTTATACTTGTAAACATGGATGGAGAAGAATTGGCGAGTCCAAGAAATGCAAACGCCGTGAAGAGATATTACCCTTGAAATAAAATTGAGCTTCAGAGCGAATGATGAGCAGATCTGAGTCACATAAAGTTTTGCATTCGCATGACACTTGCATACATGCATTTGCATACGTTTGTATTTTGCAGGTGAACTGGGAGTCATGAAGAACCTTGCAGAGCAATTGATCAAAACAGGAAACAAGAATTGACATCCGAAGAAGACAGGAGGAAGTCGCTTCGGGATTTGAAATTTTGAACATTTTAACTGATTGATTCCTTCTGTTTTTACAGGAAACGGGAGTCAACATCCGAAGGAGATGAAAAGGAGTCGCTTCGGGATTTAAAACTTTGAACATCTTGAGCTAATCGATTCCTTTTATTCTTACAGGAAACGGGAGTCAACATCCCAAGGAGATGAAAAAGAGTCGCCTCGGGATTTAAAACTTTGAATATCTTTGAGCTAATCGATTCCTTTTGTTTTTACAGGAAACGGGAGTCAACATCCGAAGGAGATGAGAAGAAGTCGCTTCGGGATTTAAAATTTTGAATGTCTTTGAACCGATTGTTTCCTTTTATTTTTATAGGGGACAGAAATCAATATTTGAAGAAGACAGGTTTGAGGTTCTCCTCTTTTTTGAAATACCTTCATACACTGTCATGCTTAAAAATTGAAAATTTTTAAAGCCGTAAGGCTCTTTAAAAGAAACATTCATTACAAGTTTCAGAAACATCTTTTGAATATATCGTTTGATGAGAACTTTTTGCGAACGATGAATTTTGATAAAACACCCCGGGTTTTTATAAAAGGGTATGTTTTGAAAGCTTTTCAAGAGAATGATCCTTCAGGTGAAAAGAGGCAAACATTATCCTCAAACACGTCCCCGATACACTTGAGCGATGAGTGGGAGTGATAGAGCGAAAGAGCTTAATCTTGGGACGTATGGATCATTCGTGGTGATTACATGGATTGAAATGACGAAAGGCATTTCCATTTCAAAACTATCCATACACATTTATATCCCTTGATAACCAATCTAAACCAAAAAGGGAGAATTTTCTGAATGTAACCCCGTCAAGAACCACCCCACATTGGGGCATATTTGGAGGTTCATTGGATGATTCCTTGGAGAAAAGATCAGGTAAGACTTTATTGTACTCACCTGCATTAATCTTTTTGTGATAGCTTCGAGTGATTTCCGGTAAAGACTTGGAACACCTCAAAGTGAAGAAAAGCATTTCATTTCTATATCCCTAAACACTTATCCTTTGAAGAGCCAATTTGAGCCATTGAATATTCATTTCTAAACCATTGTTGGTGATCACCTCCCCACACTAGGGCAAACAAAGGAATTACTAGCAATAAGTCAAAATGCATAATTTGGAAGAATTCTTGATACTGGTCTCAAAAGAGCCAATCAATGCAAAAAAATGATAAAGAATGAAAGGGCTAGAAAAAGCAAAGTGCCTGGTAAAAGTAAGGCCAAAGCCCATGAAGAGCACCCCGGAAAGGGGCAAATCTTGAAGAAAAATCATTAAAATGAAAAGAGGAAAATCCTCAAAGTCAATTGAACAAAAATGGTCATGAATCTACCGCAAAAGCAAATGAATGCTGGGAAAATGTCAAGGTGATCACCGAAGTTCACCCCTCTTCCAAAATATGGCCGTTCTTAAAGAGCCCACCTTAAGCCAAGATACAACCCGTCACCAAAACTTTTCCGATCTAAGAGGTGTTTCGAGTTGACGCAAGAAATCATACAGGAAGCTACCGCTTAAAGAGGTAAGTACAATCCTATCTTATCATGTCTTCGGGTTTCTTGACTTGTAAACCCGAAGAAGCTATTTCTGATCAAAATTCATTTCTAAGCCTCAAAATGAATATCCTTTGATAAACCTTTGATCCGGCCTGAATTACGGTCCCTTTTAAAAATGCCTTCTCCGATTAGTCGGATTGTATGCATCTCAAATGATCCCGAAACCTCAAGGTTAGGTTTTACGTGAGCGGATTTGAATTTTAAGAAAAGCCTTCCCAAAATGGTGAGAATCCCTCTTGGATGAAGGAAAATCTTTTGAAAAACTTTTAAAACAACCTTTTTGTAGAGCATTCAGGATGTGTCATTCAAAATCCATCCCCAGTAAAAATTTGAACTTGTGATTGGACACATTTCCTTCGCAAATACACTTTGAAATTTGCCTGGAATTCTTAAATTTCTCCCCAGAACTTAAAATTGTTATTCTAATGATGTTTGATTGAACTTTCTGCAGGTTCCCTGGTAATCCCAAATCCTCAGAAAAGTTACTTTTTTAAAGATTTGATTAACTTGTATTTTCTGCAGGTCTTACGGCGTCCCCGTGTCCTCAGATCGCCAATTTGAAAATTTGAAATAGGGTTTGAGCTTCCGTAGGTACACTAGTAAACCTAGGTCATCAAATGGCACCCTCCTCTTTGAAAATTTGAAATAGGGTTTGAGCTTCTGTAGGCATACTAGTAAACCTAGGTCCTCAGATGGCACCCTATCTTTGAAAATTTTGAAATAGGGTTTGAGCTTCTGTAGGTACACTAGTAAACCTAGGTCCTCATATGGCACCCTCTCTTTGAAAATTTGAAATAGGGTTTGAGCTTCAGTAGGTACACTAGTAAACCTAGGTCCTCGAATGGCACCCTCCTCTTTGAAAATTTGAAATAGGGTTTGAGCTTCTGTAGGTACACTAGTAAACCTAGGTCCTCAGATGGCACCCTCCTCTTTGAAAATTTGAAATGGGGTTTGAGCTTCAGTAGGTACACTAGTCAACCTAGGTCCTCAGATGACACCCTAATAGGTGAAACCCCTTTGTTACAAGGGTGAACCTCCCTTCCGGACGGTGAGTAGCTTCCTAGATGAAAACCGATCTGCGTTTTAGATGGTGAGTCCCTTCATAGAGGATAGCCAATCTCTTTTAAATAGGTGAAACCCCTTTGTTACAAGGGTGAACCTCCCTTCCGTACGGTGAGTAGCTTCCTAGATGAAAACCGATCTGCGTTTTAGATGGTGAGTCTCTTCATAGAGGATAGACAATCTCTTTTAAATAGGTGAAACCCCTTTGTTACAAGGGTGAACCTCCCTTCCGGACGGTGAGTAGCTTCCTAGATGAAAACCGATCTGCGTTTTAGATGGTGAGTCCCTTCATAGAGGATAGCCAATCTCTTTTAAATAGGTGAAACCCCTTTGTTACAAGGGTGAACCTCTCTTCCAGACGATGAGTAGCTTCCTAGATGAAAGCCGATCTGCGTTTTAGATGGTGAATCCCTTCATAGAGGATAACCAATCTCTTTTAAATAGGTGAAACCCCTTTGTTACAAGGGTGAACCTCCCTTCCAGACGGTGAGTAGCTTCCTAGATGAAAACCGATCTGCGTTTTAGATGGTGAGTCCCTTCATAGAGGATAGCCAATCTCTTTTCCCTTCCGGACGGTGAGTAGCTTCCTAGATGAAAACCGATCTGCGTTTTAGATGGTGAGTCCCTTCATAGAGGATAGCCAATCTCTTTTAAATAGGTGAAACCCCTTTGTTACAAGGGTGAACCTCCCTTCCAGACGGTGAATAGCTTCCTAGATGAAAACCGATCTGCTTTTTAAATGGTGAATCCCCAGAGGATAGCCAATTTCATTATGAATAGGTGAAACCCCTTTGTTACAAGGGTCAACCTTCCTTCCAAATCTTCAAACCACCGTTCGACACCGCACGGACGCCGATCATCGTAAAATTGCGCCAAACATTCAGAGGTAATTCCATATAATCATTTTCTCAACCTCGCATCAACGAATCTCGGACTACAGACAGGTGAGCTACATATAAATATCTCTCTCTTCACACATGAAATGAGCATGAATTGGAAACAATTCCCCACGGAGTCAAAGCTTTAAACAAAGAAGGTAAAGCAATCGAATGTCAAGAGTTATTTTCTTTAGATTTTTCCCCAGCAGAGTCGATTAAGGATCCAGGTGTCACCTTGTCTTTGAAAGCAACCTCTAACGGAGATTACTTTCAAAGAGGGGCAACTGTTGACACTCGATTTTTAATCAATTTTCCTTTAGTTTTATTTTCCAAAATTCACTAAAAATTCACAAAAAATCAAAAAATTAAAAAATCAACATTGGAAGCCTTGGCCAAGCCTAGGGAACAAATTTGGATAAAAAAAAAATATTTTTTCATATTTTTCGCATTTTTTAATATTTTCGAAAAATAGGAAAATACTTGAAAATTCATAAAAAATACCTCACGAGGTCACAAAAATACACAAAAATATCCAATATTTTTCTTTTAATTCCCTTTCAATATTGACCTAAAAAAAAATCAAAAATTGAGTTCAATTTTAGGAGTTTCTTCACAACGCCTAGGGTTGAATTTGCATAAAAAATACCAATTGAGTCTTTTTATTTGAAATTTTTGCACATTTGTTGTCTAGACATTCAATTACAGTCCCTTTGAACTTTAATTTGATCGATTGCACCCACAATTGCGCGAATTGCACGAATTAGGCCAATTCTCCAAAAATGTTTGCAATTTAGTCCCTAGGATTTCAAATTTTTAAAATTACTCGCAAGCTAGGGACTATCATGGTAAAATTGGACCACCCCTAGGGTTTTGACGCATTCTGAATCGATTGGCATGGGTCTCATAGTCCAATTTGGTCAAATTGACATCCAATTGAACATTTCCCCAAATTGTGCAAATTGAAAAATTTGGGGCTTTTGTGCAAATTGATAAGAAATTTTGGGCAAAATTGCATTTCTAAGTAATATCCAGGCCCCTAAGTCCAATTTTGAGGTTTAATTGCAAAAATTCCCACTCAATTGTGATTAATTTTGAAAATTGTGGGAATTTCACCGCCTGACCCGGTTTAGACCGGTCGGACCGTCGGTCGGACCGGCCGAGCCGGTCCAGACAAATGTCATCTTCCTCACGGAATACTCGCGACGATGAACAGTGTATGGCGTGATTTGGACGATCAAATTGACAAGCCAATTGGTGATAATCGAAGCAATTAACTTAGGCGTTTTGTTCCCCAGGCTGATATGCGTCGATTGAACCAAGAATCAAGATCAATGGCCGCCGGAGGAGCTCCGGCGAGCCAGTCAAAGTCACGGTTGCTTGGAAAAGTCTACATGTACAAACCAGGGCTCAATTCGTGCGCATTCTTAGTCGACGGAGGGCCAAACGGACGTTGACGGAATCATAACCGATTCCGTCACCGTCCGATGACCAAAAGCCACGTGATCAACACGTGAGGACGTCGCCGACTCAAGCTCCCGTGCACGCGAGAATTCAAAAACGAGTATAAAAGGAACAAGAAGATTCCAGATCGAGAGGGGAGGCTCATTCATGTTCGCTTAGCTCAACGTAATAGAGAGAGAGTGAATTAGAGAGAGGAAAAAACTCTTGTCGTCCGCCATTGGCGAGAGCTCGAACGAACACCGTAGGTTCTTCATCCGGCCAATCCAGAGCGCATCAAGGCCTTCAATCGAGTCCAGAAGTTCGCCCGAGTGGAGGAGAAGCAATCGGCATAGCTCAGCCGACATATTACCTCCAGAACCGGTAAGATCAACTCCCAAGCTCGGCTCTGTGTTTTCATGGCATCACATTGATTTGAGCACAATTCTTGAAATTGTTGTGTGCGTTTTTGCTTTGGAACATTACTGATCCCTTCTACATCTCCATTTTGCATCGATTTTGCCCGAGTCACCCGAGTCGAGCCTCCTACATTGTTCGGTTTGGTCGAACCTTGGCCGGGCTTTCCTAGCCTTCGCGAGCTCGATCGGAGCTCGAGGTAAGCATCCCGAACTTGATTTGAGTGTTTATGCAGCTTAGATTGAATAGTTATGCTCTGGTTTGTATGTTTCATTGTTCATGGCCGAGGTCCGTGTAAGTTAGATTCATGATAATTCCGTGGATGAAATCGTGTAATTTTCGGATATGTTGATCCGGATGAACAGACGAGTCGATCGGCGTTGGTCTCGAGTTATTCCGGCGAGATCTCACCGTTGGATCTCGCCGGAGCAACTCTGGCCGTCCATTCCGTTGTCGCGGGAGGTTGAAGATGAAGTCGACATGTCCGGTCAGAGAGTCAATGTGCTGAAGTGGCGAGCCGTGGTTGGTCCGGCTCGGTGCCGAGTCGCCTCGTCCGTTGAGCGAGCCGGCCGACTAGGATTAGATCGACGGTCGAGATAATTAGGCTAGTTCAATTCTCGACCGTCCGATTACATTTTAGATATTTCGTTTATTAGGTAAAAATTCGAAAAAAGTAAAAACGGTGCCGTTTAAGTAAATGGCGAGCGATGTCGTTCAAGGTGCGGACCCAAATGCGTTGTCGTTTTGGCCTTTTAGAGGAATGGATGGTCCGGATTAAACTCGAGATTCAATCGTAGCCGTTCATTGTTTTAATAGGGCGACGTCATTTATAGTAGTAATGCGTCAACGTCGTCGTTTCATCTCGGGAGAGAGTAGACGGTCCAGATGGAGCCTCAAGATCCAATCTTGGCCGTCCAGTGTATCTACCGATGCGGCGTCGTTTTGATAGAAATAGTTCGACGGTTCGGATTAGACTTTGGTTCGGATCGTGACCGTCCGTTCGATTGGTAAATACGGTGTCGTTTTTGTGTGGAGGGCCGAGACGTCGTCGTTCTCGCTAGGGCGCGAGTCGATGGCCGAGATCAAATCCGGGATTGATCTCGGCCGTCCATTATTTTCTTTTATATTTTCGGATATTAGAAATTTTGCTTAGAAAATGAAAAATAAATCAAATAAAAGGAAACGGCGCCGTTTTTGGTGTCGCGGGCGAGTCCGAATCGGTCGGACCGGGTTGACCGGTCGTTGACCGATTTGACCCGGTCCAAAAATATTAATAAAAAATAAAAAAAATAAAAAAAATTTCCAAAAATCCAAAAAAAATTGCGGAAATACTTAGAAAATTCTTAAAAATTTCCAGATTTTCACAAAAAAATTTTAAAAATTTGTAGATCGATTCGGGACTCATAAAGTCTGGATCGAGAATTTTGAGACTTCGAGGGTCGATCTCTGTCGACCCGGAAAATTCCCAATTTTTGTAAAATAAATAAAAAATTCAAAAAAATTAGAAAAATTAGAAAAATTCTATAAAATCACACAAAATGGGAAATAGCCACATTCAACTGGCCCGATCCCAATTTTGTGATTTTTGGGTCCCGAACCCCAAAAAATGACTATTCTACCCTTCTGGGCCTTCCGCCCCAAATTTTCCCGAACCATCCCCGTAACCCAAATTTGACATTGTTGCGGGCCGATAGGGCCATTTTTAGATATATCAAGCCTTGATTGATTGATTTGATTGTTTGCGATTATATTGATTGCGCATTTAATTTTTCTGATTGTGATTGATAGGAATAGGAAAATTCCCATCCGCATGAACACCCTAGAACCGTTAGAGCCTACCTCACCCGATATCACATCTGCATGAATTCATAGGTTAGAAAATCACTCAACATCGGTAACCGAAAGGGCGTCGATGAAAATCTTGGCGTAACCAAGTCCCCTGATCCAAAAATCTCTATTTTTCGCGGAATCGAACGGTTTCTCCCGACCATTCGGTAGGGTTTTCCGATCATACCCTCCAATAAATTGATCGGTGGCGACTCCAAATTGCATGTACACATTGCACATGCCACCCGACCGCATTAAGGTCGATCTCGATATTTGATAAATTTTATCCGACATCGCGATTCGAGTAACGGGTCTTGGAAGAGACTCGCGATCCTAAAAAATACCCCGCCGACTCCAAATTGCATGTACACATTGCACATGCCACCCGACCGCACTAAGGTCGATCTCGATATTTGATAAATTTTATCCGACATCGCGATTCGAGTAACGGGTCTTGGGAGAGACCTGCTATCCTAAAAAATACCCCGCCGACAACCGGGGTCATACCATATAAAAAAGGAGGATCGGCTCGTTAGCCCTACACGCCCGCCGGGGAGGAAGGAATTTCCGAAGGAGGGTCGCGACATCCTGATTTATCGAAAGACCGTTTCGCCCTCGGATATTACGCATATGAGACAAAATTCCTTAATGGTGAGTGGACTAGTGGGCTGCACCTACCGGTCAAATCTTGTCAAACCAGTTAAACTCTCTCTCTCTCTCTTCCTCTCTCTCTCCCGTTGTCCTCTCTCCCTCCCATGTTCACCGCGCGAGCTCCCCTCCCCTAAGCTCAACCGAACGCCCTTCCTCCTTCATCCGGCCCCCTTCGTGCGACCACCAGCCCGAGTGACACCACTACCGCTTCGCCGCCTTGCCACCAGCTCGACACTGCCATCTCGCCGTCGCCATCGGCCCTCAAGCTACCCAAAGACCCGAAGACTCCCCTGCCCTATTTCAAACCCCGGGAGCTGCTTACCTAGCACCCGCCGCCGAGGCCACTTCCGACCACCCCACGCCACTTCCGCCCACCGCCAACCACCGGTTCGCCTCCCTTAGACAATCACATGCCGCCGTGAGAAGCCAATCAACCCCAAAACAGCCCCGGTGACCCACCGCCTTGTTTACGCTTCAATGGGCTGTATGGACTACTCAGCCCCCTCGCGCCGCGCCGGACCGCCTCTAGCCGCCGCGACATCGTCCAACGCCCTCACCACAACCCTCTAGACCCCGTCCCACCGCCCGTTCCCCCGCCGGACCACCGTGAACAGCCCTCGACCCCGTATTCCCCTGTTTCTGCATCGTCGAGCCACTGCGGTTGTTTCGGCCTCCTCCGCCCGACCCACTTGCTCGCCGACCATCCCAAGTCGTCGCCTTCGACCTCTAGTCATCCCACGGAGCTTTTGCCAGCCGATCGTCGCCCATAGTGCTCAATTTGAGCCCCACCAACCTCCTCTCGTTCTACCCCCGAGTCCCCTGTTTCACGCTTGGTTCGGTGTAGCCACTGCTCGGCCGCCTCCATCGCCACCTGTAGCTCCCCCGAAAACCCCTCAACCATGGTTGACCCTTCCCCCGACCTTGAACCACCCGAAAACCCCCAAAATAGCCCCGACGTTCACTACCCCGCTCTATTTTTCTCTGACCCGATCACTGTTCATCGCCGACCGTAATCGTCCGGGCCAGCTCCGGCCACCGACCTCTACCCCCGAGCCTCGTGCCGCTGTCCCGAGGTGTCGCCAAGTCTTTTGGGCCATCTCGGACCAAGTTAGAGCTCGGAGCTTAAGTTTGATCAGCCTGTGAGTTGCCGATCGTCGCCATCGGCCGGGCCAAGTTCATGTCGCCACTTCCCGAGTTGAGACCGCCCGAGCTATTTTAATTGTGAGTTAGCCCCTAACTCTCGGTTAGTTCACTAATTACGTTTGGATTTAGATTCGTTAGCTAATCGTGGCGTTTAAATAGATTAATTATAGTCGGGCTAAATAGAAACGTGGTTTAAGCTAAATGACCGTAATTAGTTAAGATTACAATTAGCTAGGTTGTCGGTAGCTAATTGGTGAGCGTAACCGATTGATTTAACCGATTGCATTGGTTGATTGCGAGCAAGCGATAGGTCGAGACGAAGTGCGCAATTGGTTATCAATTGGAATCGAAATTGGAATTAATAATCGACTAGCTGCAATTGATTAATTGCTTCATGAATTGTTGGCTGTGAATATCGGATTTGAGTGTTGATTGTCGTGGGGGTCCGATTAGAGGTTAATCGTACCAAATTGCCTGGTTTGTCGGTCGATAAATTGTGCATTCATGTGACCACGTATGAGATTAAATTGCATGGTTTTGCACGAAAACGGAATTGGGTCAAGTATTTGAACATGCGAGTATGAGCATTCGACCTAAATCCAAGAAATGAACTGGCTGGTTGTCGAAGTGCTTGAGTGGTCACATAATGGGATAATTCCGATAATCATTGTCTTATAGTCGATCGGTCCCGGCAATCATTGTCTTCTAGTTGCTGGATGTACGTTGGCCATTGTCTTATGGCTGTACGTTTGCTGGTCGCAGCTTGTGATGAGCCGAAGCCTTTTAAGGATTCTTGTTAGCTTCGTGCCGTGTCGACAATCATTGTCTTCCGGTTGGTAGAGCGGAGTCACATGGACTATCAGAAGCCGTCGCCGTAAGTAAGCGACGATGTCCGGTCCCGCCAATAAAGTACCAACCGTATAGTGTGCTAAGCACCAACTGTCTAGTGTACTGGGCCATATAGCCTCATCTGTTAATAAATGGGCTACAAGTGGTTTCCTATGCATGTAAGTGATGTGATGCGTTGCCAATGGATTGAATTGGTTTGGTTAGTTGATTGTTGAGTCAAGTCCGCATCGCATTATGTGTGGCCCGAAGGGCAAGCTTACATGTGGTTGAAATATCTGCTCTGTGTTGATGTGACCGTTTGTTAGGACGTGTGAGCAAATCGACGCCCTAGCTGGGCTTAGGCGTTAACTCACTAAGATTAATTTCTCACCCCGTCATTGTTACCCATTTTCGAGCGATAATGGAGGCCGTGGACATTAAGGCAAGGATTATTATAGGATTTTTGGGAGTAGATGAGGATTTAACCTTACCCGACCGTCTATTTTTTTGAGGTCCTAGTGAGCCGCCCCAAAAATGGGGTTGTATAAGTCTTACGTAGCTCAATAGGGTTAAGATTCTTCTACTCTGACTTTTTAAATGAAACCGTTTTTTCTGAAATGACTATGGTGTTTTTCCTCTTGAACTATCCATGCTGATCTTGTTGTTTAGGAGTACTCCACATTTCACATGCGCCGTAATTTCATAGGTTGATAGCCTACCTAGGACGCTATCATTCATGACCCGAGACGAGTAAGGTAAGGATGTCGCGAGCTCGAGAGTCGGGGCGTAACATCCCCACCTAAGGTGGTATCAAATCTGACTTCGGACAACATATGTGGACCGCAATGGGCGCTCGGCGGTGCCACTGAGGGCACAATGGGGACACTGTGCCACTAAGGGACGATTATGTGACATCCCTTGTCCCATATTACTTAGGAGGAGAGTCCCGGGTTAGTTTATATGGCAATGGGTCTCCTTAGACATGCAAGACGCGTTTTCCGAGGGTTGTATGGGTGGCCCTCGAAAGAGCAAAATCGTGAGGACCGTGTGTCCAAAGCGGACAATATCTCGCAAGTGACGCAACACAAGCATAGTGGGCCCAGGCCGTTACACCGGCTGGAGCCGTTTTGGAGCTCTACGGGTGATGACACGCTTCCGATGGCCTTGGGGACGGTGAGGGGTTTAGAGTGATCGCTCGGGGTGGTTGGCGACCGGCGGAGCTTGGCGGAGGAGGTTGGAACAGGCGCGGGATGGTGGCTTAGTGCGAAACAGAGCATGTCCGCTCTTTGGGCTGAATCGCGGGTCCGCGGCTGCTCAAGGCAGCAGGAGGTTGTCGGTGAGAGGTAGATTGGTGGCTAGATGAAGGCGAGACGGCTAGTGCTGGTCGGGAGATAGCGGACTCCGGCGGAGCAGAATCTGCAGCCACGGTGGCTCTGATGACGGAAAATAGGGCGGACGTGTGAGGGGTCAGTTATACGATCTTGCAGAGAACTTCTCTACGAATCATCTATAGTAGCCTACCAAACCCAAAAAGCTTCTGATCTCCATTATTGTCGTCGGTCTTGGCCAATCCATGACTACTTCAATCTTAGACAGATCAACTACAATTCCCTCGCCAAACACTACATGGCCTAGGAACGCTACACAAGCTAACCAAAATTCACATTTACCGAGCTTAACAAAAAGCTTATGCATTCTCAGAGTCTCCAACACTATCCTCGGGTGTTGTTCATGGTCCTCAGAACTCTTCGAGTATACCAGGATATCGTTTATCAACACTATGACGAATCTATCCAAGAATTCCTTGAACACTCTGTTCATCGGATCCATAAAAGCAGCAGGAGCATTTGTCGGACCAAACGGCATCACGGTGAACTCATAGTGTCCACAACGTGTCCTAAATGCCGTATTCGGTATATCTTCTTTCTTGATCCTCAACTGATGGTATCCCGTCCGTAGATCAATCTTAGAAAACAATTATGCTCCCCGTAGGCGATCGAACGGATTGTCAATCCTATGCAGTGGGTACTTGTTCTTGATTGTCACTTGATTAAGCTGCCTGTAATCTATACACAACCTCATAGATCCATCCTTTTTCTTGACGAATAACACCGGCGCTCCCCAAGGTGATGCACTAGGGAGAATGAACCCTTTATCCAACAGTTCTTACATCCGAACCTTGAGTTCCTTCAACTCTGACAATGCCATCATATACAGCGCCTTAGAGATCGGCTCCATCCCTAGAGCTAACTCTATAATGAACTCTATTTCTCTTTCCGGCGGCAATCCAAGCAATTCTTTGGGAAAAACGTCTGGAAACTCACATACTACAGCAATATTCTCCAACTTAGTTTCCCCAACAGACGTATCCACTACCGCAACCAAATAACCTTGGCAACCACTTTCCAACAAACAAGTTGCTTCCAGTGACGAGATTACTACAATCGAGGTTCCTCCTCGATTTCCTACAAATTCAAAACCGACTCCATCCAACGGCCTAAATTGAATAGCCTTGCGAAAACAATTCATTGTGACCCTTTGCTTTGTTAACCAGTTCATTCCCACGATCGGATCAAAATCGTACATCTCCAATGCAACAAGATCTATCTTACTCTCATGGCCATCTACAACTAGTCTACAGTCAGGACATCCTATAACAACTACCACACTATTCTTTAAAGGTATAAATACCTTGACAACCACATCTAATGGTACCACATTTAATCCAGACAGTTTAACAAATTGATTCGTAACAAAAGAATGTGTAGCACCAGGGTCAAACAAAGCATAAGCTACGCTATTCTATAGAAGGACCGCATTTGTGACGGTCGGCGAGTCCTTCGCCTCCTCTAGGGTGACAACAAACACCCGTCCTTGCACCCGGGGTCTATTCTGGTAATTTGGTGGTGTGATCCTTCCAACTTGGCCTCCCAGCGGCCTAACTTATTGCCTCTGTGGGTAGTCCCTCACAAGATGGCCTCGCTGGCCACATCCAAAGCAAGCTCCACGCATCAAACATAGAGTAGACCTATGCCTCCGGTTATATAGGCAGCAGACATCATCTCGGCAAGGCATCGGCTTACCGATTGCTCCTCGATGACCGGGCGGGATATTGAATCTATTACATGGCATCGACATCTTCATTTGCCTCTTATCAAACCTACTCGAGGGCGCGAACCGCGATCTAGAAGCGGCAGCCCTTTCGGGCAAATCCTGTTCTACCATCCGAGCTCTCTCATAGAGGTTATTGTAGTCCTTCGGGTTGAACAGTATAAGCACACTCCTAATCTCAAGCTTTATCCCATTTTTGAAGGACTACAATGACCTCGAGAACAGTGAAGGGGAGGGGGTATCGCGTGAGAACAGTGAGGGGGAGGGGGTGCAAACGTGAAAGAGAGAGAGAGAGAGAGAGAGAGA
Source organism: Rhodamnia argentea (assembly GCF_020921035.1). Taxonomy (NCBI): domain Eukaryota; kingdom Viridiplantae; phylum Streptophyta; class Magnoliopsida; order Myrtales; family Myrtaceae; genus Rhodamnia; species Rhodamnia argentea. Next base: position 18,105,807 of record NC_063157.1, on the reverse strand, counting down.
GAGAGACTTAAGTTAACTGGTAGGTAGGTAGGGGATTTGACCGAGGTGGGGCCCACGAGTCTCATTGAGTAATTTTTTTGTCTCACATGCATAATATTTGAGGGCAAAACGGTCTTTTGATAAATCGGGACTAATCGGATTTTTGGCTCAACCGATCGATAATAAAATTTGGATTTTTATGGGTTAGGCTCGATCCAAAAAAAGGTATAGGCGTGATGATTAAAATCCTAAATCACGGCGACTGAGATTTCGAGACCTAATCAAAACCAAACGACAAATTGGGAATCATCTAATTAATTGTCACTTACGTCCTTACGATCCAAAATTTTACCAACCTGAATTCAATAATACTTCTTCCTTTTATTGAATTCGGGCAATTTACAGATTTCGAATTTCTAGGGCGTCACAATCCATCTTATTCACATCAAATGAGTAGTACCGAGCATCTTTCTCCTTGACCATAATGTTCTCCTTCATCTTTTCTTTGACTTTGGCCGGTATCGGCGCTTAACAAATGTATGGCTGGTCAATAACCATTTTGGCCCCTACTATCTCGGGATATTCCCATTGTACCTAGACTATCTTCAGATTCATACTTCTCGACAAAGGTCACATCATGTTTACCAAGCCTTATTTCTTTCTCCTTTAATAGATTTTCATCTCGAATCGCTCCCATCGCCAACTGAAAAAGGTTGTGATATGGTCGGCCTTCCATCCGTTCTCTTATGTTAAATTTTAAACCTAAGAAAGCTATTTCAGCGAAGGTTTTCTCTAGTAACGATAACGGACATCGGTTTCTTGCCTTCTTGAATTAGGATATGTACTAATCTACCGATACATTGGAATGTTGCTTCATAGCCGCTACATAGGCAATAGGTACATTTGGAACGGCTCTTTGAAACTGGATATGAAACAACCTTTCCATTTGCTCCCAAGAATGAATAGAACAATGAAAGTGTCGTGTACCAAGTAAAATCAATTCTAGATAGTGATAACGAAAACAACCTTAACTTCCAACAATCTAGATGTATTGTATTGCCACATTGCGCAATGAATCGACTAATAAGTTTCAATGTCGAGTAAGGTATTGTATCCATCCAGTTTGGATAAGATTTTCTATACAGCAGCCGGATATACCCCGGATCACCCCTATATGGACGCATCGCTTGATCAAGAATCGATTGAATATTTTGCTGATTTTGGCCAGGGATCACCGCAATAGGCACTACGGCTAGTTGTGCCTCAGGAAAAGGCTATAGCAATTCTTGTAGTATCAACTACGGTAATGGCTATGGTGATGGTATTGTGGAACATCTTGTCCCCTAGGCGGGGTCGGCGGTCTAACTTCGTTGTCAATGACATTAGGCCCGTATGGAATAGGAAAGACATTGGGTTGAGGCTCTACACCAACTAGCATGACATTATCAACCAAAGGTGCAACGCCAATCGGTTGCATTTTACCACATTAAGTAACAATATATTTTTCTGGTTGGTTTGGTTTACCACATTACCAGAGTGGTTTGAGCAAGGTTAGGCAAATTGGTTCCATTGGTTAGAGTTGGTTCACATGTCCGTGTCGGACCAATGGTTGCAGTTCTCGCAAAATTTTATGTGGTGGAGGAGGTAGTATAACCCAGTTTCCTGATCGTTTGTGTTTTATAATTGTGATTAGCGCGTTAGACCTGGTTTTTCGTTGCTAATGTTCATTGAACAATCGATTCTGTTCCGCTTTGCTAAAAAAAAATCATTTTTGTATACACCAACTCAACTGCCTCATTGAGATGAAAATTGTGAGTGGTCGCCTGTCGCAAGGCGACACCAATAAAGGCCACACGCGTCGTGACAGGGCGGGATCCCTTTGGGCCGTGGCGAGACTTCGCTCTTTTGTGAAATTTCGTTCAACGAAAATGACTTTTGATTATACCATCGAGTGCGTCTCGTCAATACGAGCAAAATGAGGGGTCGAATGCAGCCACAAGATGCCGGATGGAAGCACACATGCTATCACGCATTGGTGAAGCGCTCTGCACAAAGGCTTCACGTGTCCACGTGCGTCAAACCGTCGGTTATTTTTGCTGACATGGCGATGTCATGGCATGCTTACGTGGCCACCCAACCCGAGACCCGACCCAATTTCAAATTCGACCCCCTCGATCAACAAAGGTCATTGACCGCACGTGGACCCCATGCGGCGAAGCTTTGATCGGCGCGAGTGGGTTTGTAGTGGCTCCAATGGGGGTGTGTGAGGTACCATTGTGTTCATCTTGAAATTATCTTTAATTTGGTATAAGTATTGTACATGTATATATATATGGTCTAAGTTCGATATATCTAAAGCTATAAAAAAAACGTATGAAACGCATGATACACGTATTTTGGGGATTTTTTCGAGTTTTTTTTCTTGTTTTTCTCTCTTTTTTGAAAATTACATAACATGGCTTACATGTGGATATATGCATAGAGATTGTATTGAGCATTTTTTTTATAGCATGTATAATTTTTGACATACTTGCAATTTGTATCTTGTATTATGTATTTTGACCATAATTTGATGTATGAATTATTTAACTACGAGTTCAAACCATGCTATACCATGTTATGAATACAAAACAAGGGGATCATTGTATGATTTATGATCTTTTATTCGAGTGGAGAGTTCTAGAAAGTTTTAGTAACGTTAATGAACTTAAATTTTACATAAATGATTATGTTAATGATAATTTCAAACGAGAATTCTTAGACAATGATTGGAATATAGTGAACTTTATAATCCGAGACCTTATGTGAAATTATTTATTAATATAACTAGTTAGTATAAAATGGATGCATAAATATTAGGAATTAATAATTCGTGAATACATGTCTATAGAACTTCGTGTTCAAATACAATATCTTCTACTTCTAAAAAAATCGTAACTAAGCTAAACAAATGAGAGAACGGCATGCATTATGAAGTTTGGAACATGAAAATCCATTTTGTGCTAGAAAAGCAAGAAACACTAAAAGCTCTAAACATAGTTATGGAAGGATCTGAAGATGGAATTACTGTGCCACATAGAAAGGGAAATAGAGGCATTTGCTGCATCGAAAAAGAAGAACTCTACTGCCCTCATTACGTTGCTGAGTAGCATAGAAAATGATATCATGTGGGAGTTCAAGGATTTTGAAAATGCCAAAGTCACGTGAGAAGCATTAAAAGCCAACTTTGGTTAAACATTAGTCACCAAACCGAGACAGATCACTATAATTTGACAATCATATGATACCTCATGGGCACGATATAAAACAACTTTTTTGAGACATATATCAAACGTGATAAGTGAATAAGAGCAAACCACATTTTGACCGATGAGCAGCAAATGCAAGCAATAATCTATTCTTTGCCTAATAGATAGGTGCATATGAAAATCCACTAGATCCATAATGAAAAGTAAAGACTTTAGAGGATGCTATGCGCCATCTTGACCTAGAGATGGATTGCCTTCTGGATGATAAATTAGAAATCAATATTTGTTATGCTAGTTCTAGTTCACATGGGGCTTCGGACATAAGTGTGTCAAGGTGGGTTCAAAAGTGGAAGGACATGAGAACAGATTGTTAGAGCTAGCGGTGTCACCTTGAGGAGGATGAATAGGTGATTTCAAAGGATTTTGAAAGTTAATGTGGAAATATAAATGAATAAGCTTAGAGCTTAATCCTCTGACGATGAACACAAGTAAGATTTGAGATACTTTCAGAAGCGGGAGTGTGCATATTGCTACTATCACAAAATTTGAACAAAGAGGTTGAGGGATAAAAAAACTACACAGAGGATTTAGAGTGGTTAGGCTTTAGTTTAAGCCTACGTTCACTTCTTCAAATTGACAACCAATCGGCTAGATTCTACTAGTAAATAGCTCGTAGATTACAACATGGTTATAGCTCTTAAGTCGGGAGACTTTCCACCTAGCACTCACACTTGAATGCTCTCCTCTAAGTATTACGGTGTTTAGATCAAAGATGAATATGTCGCAATCTAAAATAGATTAATGGATTATCGGGTTAATTATTTAACTAGCCTAACTCGAACTCTCCTAAGTCCATACCAATTTGCAACTTATGGTTCAAAATAACATGCAATGTATTTTAAATTTGGAGTTGCCACTAATCATTTTTTGTAAGTCGATTAGAAACCTCCGTAAGATAGTGGGAAAACTAAATTACTTCTACGAACCAGAGATTAAAAGTCCAAAGACTTAATTACGCTAGATCACTCTAACGCCCTTTTGGTACAATTTTATTTCATGAAAAATCATTTGAGAAGGCAACTTTAATTGATTTTAACTTAAGTCACTAACAAAGGTTATCATGCAAATGCACAATCAATTAATTGAATATCCAGAAACTAATATAATCAAGCCGGCATGCGCCACGGAATTATTGTTCTCACTTTTTGATTTTTACTTTTTAAAAGATGAAGACTAACGTAAATGAGATGCATGAATTCTATTCTAAATGCAACGGCATAAATAAATGCAAACTATCCTGAGAATGAATATAAATTTAATTAAACTACATGACTAACTCTATATGACATGCAATTAAAAATAAATCAATCCTAACATTAATCTACATGATGAATTAATTAATTAAACTAAACATGTGACTCTATGTGGTATGGCAAATGACAAGGCAAAGATGACATGGCATAGATGACATGGTAAGAATGACATGGAAATGATTCTTTTTTTATTATTTTCTGATGAATTTATTTCCTAAAATAGAGCTGTCCTAAAACAATATTTATCTTGCATGTTTTAGTTTAATTTGACCTAAACCCTTATATATTAAAGATAGATTATATTAAACATAAATTTCTATTTAAACATGCAATTTATATCCTAAAATGCAATCTAACCTAAATATTTTGCAAAAAGATTAGATATGCAATTATCTACATGATGCTATTTTTAAAAGATATGCAATTTTCAAATATGACAAGTGAATAAATGCAAATCTTTTTTAGAATTTTCGAGATTAAATCATGTGACAGATATATTCTAAAAATGTGACAATCAAGCAATTCAAATCAAATTAGGAAAGTGAATATGCCAATCAAGGTCAACCAAGAAAGTGGATATATCAATCAAGTTTTGAAATATTTCGCGAATATTTGAGTTAATCTTTAATTCGTAATCTTACAATTAATGATTGAACCCAAATCCTTGTCTAATCGAGTATTCCATCAATAATCCTAAAGATGGACTTTCTCAATCATATGGCAAGTTGTGGATTAGGAAAGAAAATTGTCCTAATCAACCCGTATGTTAAAAGATGTCCACTTTAATGCAAGATATGCAAAGATATGCTATATGACAAGATATGTTCAAATTAGGCATGTGAATATATTAAAATTTCAAGATATGAAATTTACTTTGTTCTTCGAGATTGCGCTTTCCTAATTCGAATTCGCCCGAAAAATTTGTACACCAAGTTTGTGAATTGGACCGGCTCGGATTGGGACACGCTCGGTGGGGCTTGATTGGCAGGGCTGAGTTGCAGCTCACGGGAAGGCGACGGTGGACTTGTGGCTTGCTCGTGACTCTAGCGGAGCAGCAGCTCCAGGGTTTGTCGGACAAACCGAGGGACTCATGGTGATGAAACATGTAAAGAAAGCGAGCGCCGTTGTTGTCAGACTTGCGCCGTCGAGGTTGGGAGCATTGAGAAGCGCTGGGATAACGCCATCAGAATTACCGTGACGTTGGGAACCCTGCAAATTGTTTGTCAATTGTACTACCAGGCTGGTGATGCTGACGGGGTTGCTCGTTGGACTGAGTTGCGGTCAAAGACTCCCAAAAAAAAAAAAAAAAGCTGCAGAACCAATGATGGCATCGCACCACCATGAATCCACGAAGCTGGCAGAGGATTTTTCCTCTCCTTCAATCTTCAGTCACCTTTTTCCTTTGAACCTCTCGTCTGATCGTGCGGCTCCTCTCTCGATTTCTTCCCTCTCTCTATTTTTTCTCTTTTTGGACGTGAACTGTGAATGAAGGATTGCCCACTTATGCCTATTCTAATGAATTGGCTCCTCTTGAATTGTGAACAAGGTCTGCTTATATAGGCTTAGATTTAGGGTTTTCTTTTAAGAGCAAAATCTTTTATTTTCCTAATCTAAAGCTTAAGAGTTATATTCAAATCAAATTTCTCAATTATCTAACATTTTCCAACTTGCCATTTATTTATTGCAGTTTTCGGCTATTTAATATATACAATTGGCTTGGCCGAATTTGTGCTCTTGTGGGCTCAATCTAGATAATTCAATTAAGTTTAGAACCTTAAATTGAGTCCATCCACCGCTGGTCCGATTCAAATGAAAAATGTAATGTGATGAATGCTAAAATTAATATGAAAAATGATTTGATTATTTTTGGTGGGGACTAAAATTAATCCTTAACGTTAGTCAGAATTTAGATGTTAACAGCATAAAAAATATGAAGCTCTCTTGATCTTGGAATTTAGAATTCCGCTCTCTTGCACGTGTGTGCATCACTTTTCTCTTCGACCTTGAGATGTCTTTTTATACTCCTCCAGCTCCAACTATTCGTTGCAAGGCATTCAAGAATCGCTCTCCAAACTTTCCATTTGGATAAGATGTATCAAAGAAAATCTCGTAGCCGTTGGGGTTGACTAAGGACAGAATCTCCCGTTGGATCAATCGCCAACACAATTGTGATCCTGTGTGACGTCCCGAAAATTGGGATTATGTAATTTGCCCGAATTCAATAAAAGGAAGAATTATTATTGAATTCCAGCTAGAAAAATTTCGAATCGCAAGGACGTAAGTGACGAATTTAGACGAGTCTCGATTTGTCGTTCGATTTCGATTGGGTCTCGAAATCGTAGTCGCCGCGACTTAGGATTTTTAATCCTCATGCCTAGACTTTTTTCGGACCAAACCTCACCCGTGAAAATCCAAATTTTATTCCCAATCGGTTGAACCAAAAATTCGATCAGTCCCGATTTATCAAAAGACCGTTTTGCCCTTGGATATTATGCATGTGGGACAAAATGTATTAATGGTGAGTGGACTGGTGGGCCCCACCTCGGTCAAATCCCCACCCACCAGTCAACTCAGCTCTCTCTCTCTCTCCCCCGCGTTTGCCTTCCCCCTCCCCCCGCTCATGCAAAGACCCCCCTGAACAAACCTCGCTTCCTCCTTTCTTCCTCATTTTGTGCGACCACCACCGCCTTCCGCCTTCAGCCACCTCCACCCGCCACTTAGCCTCCATCCAACCGCCGTTCGTCACCGCTAGACCCGTCGGACAGCCGCCCGGAGCACCCACGGATCGCTTGCTCTATTTTGCGTCTAAGGGTCGCTCGAGTTGCTCGGCCGTCTTAAGGCCGCTTCCGACCACTACCTCATCATCTTCCCCTCGACCTCCGGACGCCGTTCCACCGCCGTGCGCCACCTTGAAGCCGCCCGATAGCTCTAGAACGTAACCGAAGCTGCCTGCCCTATTTTTCACCACCCTCGACCCCGACCGCCGCAATTACTATTTCGCCTAGACCCACCGCCCACCGACCATCCCAAGCCATCGCCCTCGACTCCTTAACGTTCCCTAGAGCCATCGGCAACCGATCGGCACCCGTAGAGCTCGATTTGAACCCCGGAATCACCTCCCATGTTTCGGGTCAAGCTACCCTGTTTTGGTCGAGCTGCTGTTGTGCCGCCTCCGGCCGTCCGCCGACGCCATCGTCACCACCTCTGGCGACCCCGGAGACCCCCCCGACGCTGGCCACCTATTCCCCCGGCCTTGAACCACCCCGAAAGCCCCCAAAACAGCCCCGACGATCATTGCCCCGCCCCGTTTTTCTCTAACCCGATCACTGTTCATTGCCGGCCATGGTAGTTTCGACCAACTCCGGCCACCGGCCGCCGCTCCTGAACCCCATGCCGCTGTCCCGAGGTATCGCCAAGTCTTTGGGCCATCTTTGATCGAGTTGGAGGCCGAAGCTCGATTGGGCCGTGGGTCGCCGTTAGTCGTCGTCGCCGGCCCAGGCCGAGTTCGTGTCGTTGCCGCGCGAGTTGAAACCGCCCGAGCTAGTTTAATTGTGAGTTAACCCCTAACTCTTGGTTAGGACGCTAATTGCATTCGGATTAAATTAATTAGCTAATTAGGGTGTTTAGATAGATTAATTATAGTTGGGCTAGATAGAAACGTGGTTTAGACTAAATGACCGTAATTAATTAAGATTAGTCAATTAGTTAAGCTGTCTGTGGCTAATTGGTGAGTAGAACCGATTGATTTGACCGATTGGGTTGATTGATCGCGAGCGAGCGATAGATCAGAGACGAATGCGCAATTGGCTATCAATTGGAACCGAAATTGGAATTAATAATTGATCGGCTGCAATTGACTGATTGATTTATGAATTGTTGGCTGTGAATGCCAGATTGACTGTTTATTGCCGTGGGGGTCCAATTAGAGGTTAATCGCCAAATTGCTTAATATGTTAGTCAATATAATTGTGCATTCATTTGACCACATATGAGATCAAATTGCATGGTTTTGCATGAAAACGGCCTTGGGCCAAGTATTTGAACATGCGAGTATGAGCATTCAACATAATTCCAAGAAATGAATTGGCTGGTTGTCAAAGTGTTTGAGTGATCACATAATGGGATAATTCCAACGATCATTGTCTTACGGTCGATCGGTCCCGGCAATCATTGTCTTCCGGTTGCTGGATGCGCGTCGATCATTGTCTTCCGGCTGTACGTTTGCCGATCGCAGCTTGTGAAAGGCCGAAGCCTTTTAAGGATTCCTATTAGTTCCGTGCCATATCGACAATCATTGTCTTCTAGTTGGTTGAGCGGAGTCACATGGACTATCAGAAGCCGTCACTAGAAGTAAAGGACGATGCCTAGTCATGCCAGGAGAGCATCAACCGACTAATGTGCTAGACCTATGGATCGGTTCTGACAATAAATGGACTACGTGTGGTGTCATGTGCATGCAAGTGCTATGATGCTTTGCCAATGGGTTGAATTGGTGTGGTTAGTCTGACTGTTGGGTCAAGTCCGCATCGCATTATGTGTGGCTTGGAGGGTAAGCTTGCATGTGATTGAAATATCCGCTCCGTGTTGATGTGACTGCTTGTTTTGGCGTCCGAGCAAATCAACGCCCTAGCCGGGCTTAGGCGTTGACTCACCGAGATTAATTTCTCATCCCGTCATTGTTAACCATTTTTGGGCGGTGATGGAGCCCTTGGACATTAAGGCGAGGATTGTTGTAGGATTTTTGAGAGTAGATGAGGGTTTAACCTTACCCGATATTGTGTCTTTTTGAGGTCTTAGAGAGCCGCCTCGAAGTAGGGGGTTGTATATGTTTACTGTAGCTCAAGAGGGTTAAAATTCATCTACTCTGGCCTTATTAATGAAATTGTCTTTTGCGAAATGATTAAGTTGATTTCCTGCTTTTCTATCCCGCTGATTTTAATTGTCTGGGAAAGTTGCACATTCCACATGCGCCGTGATTTCGTAGGCCGATAGCCTACTTGGGACGCTATCATTCATGACCCGAGGCGAGTAAGGTAGGGATGTCGCGAGCTTGAGAGTCGGGGCGTGACATCTTGGGTTTCTATAGATAGAGTTTTTCATTAGATGAGTCATGCTTATGTCCTCTAATCCATGTCCTTGATTGATCTTTAAGATTGAGAATCTCCAAAAACAATCCAACACTATTTGCTAGCCGTTGTGATGATCTAATATCTTCAATAAATCTCTTGATGTTCTAGTCGTCGCACATGAAATACTTTCTCAGAACTTGAGTTTAATTCCAATGTTTGAGCTCTCCGCTCAACATTTGAGCTCCACACGTAGTCCGAGTCCCGTTGAACATCGTCTGAGCCTTTCTTGCCAGATTCAATCCCATGTACCATCTTAGAATAATTTGCAAACAAGTACTTCATTGCATTAACTCATATATTAGAGATTATGGAGTGTTTTTCAACTTCACAATCAATTAGGGTTTTTTTTTTCAATAATCCCCACCTTTTTTATGATGACAAAATTATCCACATAATTATACCATACTAGGTGAATAGTTTATATAGTGTTGGATCACTGAGATACTAATGAGAACCAGATGGTGCCATTGGATGTAACTGGGAAGTCCGATATGACAAGGTTTGATATTAGCAGAGCCTGGTATAAGCGGAAGCTTGCGGACTACTGATATAAGCGGAGAGCTGATATTATTTGCACAACAGATTATCATGTGTTTATAAAATCTGGGTAAAAAAATCCCATAATGACGTTAATAACTTCTCTCGAAACCCCGTCTTTAATGTAATCCTAAATGCGTTTACGTCTCAATATCTAACGCCAACCATGTTACAACTTTTCCTTCACCTATATATGAAGATCAACCGACATATCTTCAACAAGCACCCAAAAGAGAGCCCAATAAGTTTCACAGTACACACCTTTTTTTTTTAAGCATAATGGAGACTACTTTAGTGAAATCTATGTTGAAGTTCATTGTGGTCGCTTTCCTGGCCTTTGTGGCTTCCATTGGAGGCGCCGAGGCGTTTCCAATATGTTGCGGGTGGGACGAGTACTGCTGCCACCGGGCTCAGAAGGTCGCCTTGGATAAATGAATTGAGACTTTTTGTATATTGTATGTAAGGTTTCATCGCAACATGCGGTGAATTACCGTATGTATTCGTGTCAATTTAAGTGACACTATATTGCTGACAAAAAAAATTGATTGATCCAGTATTTTTAATTTGCATTTGTTAACTCATGTTTTTCTTTTGTTATAATAGCTATTCCATTAAATAATGTAATAGTAAGTTCATGGGCATTAACTTCATTGTGATTGATAGAATCTAGCAACGAGCGTCGGACGATAACCAACTTCGGGTTTTGTCCACGACTTTTTTGCCACGAAAGTTTTTTTTGGGCGAAGAGGCTTCAACTTTAACGAAATTTTACTCTTTTGCCAAGAAGATTTTCATAGCCCCATCTTATTTACCACGAGATGATACGTCGTTGAAGCTACGAACTCAGAAAAATTGACAAAAATGTCCTATATCTTTTTCATTTTTGCTAATTCAATCTTAAAACTTTTAAGTTTGTCGATTCAGTTCTAAACATTTTTCATTTTTTTTCTGATTTAGTCCTATTGGCCGAAAATTGCCAATGTAGATGCTATCGGCACCGCCTTGGCCGACGTTAACAACTTTTAGTAGTAGTTTAATATTTTTCCAAATACTTTAATTATTTTTTCCTTTTTCCATTTTTTTCTTTTTTCTTTTTTCCTTTTTTCCCTCCTCTCAACCTCGGGCGAGGATTGCCCTCGCTAGAGGCCGGGGAGGGTTGCCCTAGCCGATCGGGCAGCCATGGGCGGCCCTCACTTGAGGCCGGCAAAGAGAAAAAAAAATGAAAAGGGAAAAAGGAAAAATAGAAGAAATAAATAAATAAATAAAATACTTGAGAAAATTAAATATTATTAAAGATTATCCACATCAGCATCGGCCTCAACGTCAGCGATTTCTAGCCAAAAAGACTAAATCGACAAAAGCTAAAAATGTTTATGACTGAATCGAAAAACCTAAAACGTTTGGGACTTAATTGTCAAAAGTTGACAATTTTCCCTTACGATCTTTGACAAAACTTTTGTAGAAAAAAGGCTGGTCTTTTAGGCTCCATATGATCCGTGAAAAATGAATGATTTGAAAATATTTTCCTAACAATAATCGCTCATTTCACTTTTAGACATAAGTTGTGGTATATAATGAAAACATTTTTCATTGGTTATTCATGTAAGTGATATAAGCGATCATTTTCTGGAAAATGTACTTTAAATCATTCATTTTTTGCAAAATAAATGGAGACTTAGCCACGAAGTTCTGGTAGCGAAAGAATCGTAGAGAAAGAAGTAATTAATTTAGGGGATGTTCTATCGCTGATTAGTGGGAAAAGTACACTAGAAGTACCATAACTTGTGTACGGCGTTCACTTAAGTGCCATAACTTTCAAAACGTTCACTTAAATGCCATAACTTTCAAAAAATTGTTCACTTGAGTGCTACGTCAGAGCAAAATCATTCACTTGAGTGCTACAGTAACTTTTCCGGCGTGCCACGTCAGCTTTCCGGCGTACCATGTCGCCTTTCCGGCATCTACGGTAACTTTTTCGATGTGCTACAGTAACTTTTTCAGCGTCTACAGCAACTTTTCCGACTGCCACATCAGCTTTTTCGGCTGCCACATCAACATGACACTCAAGTGAACGGTTTTTAAAAGCTATGGCACTTAAGTGAACGTTTTGAAAGTTATGGCACTCAAGTAAACGCCGTACAAAAGTTATGTCACTTCTAGTGTACTTTTCCCCTGATTAGTCGTAGTAATTGTTTTGTATTGTTAGCGACAAAAAGGTTGTGAGAGAAATGTACATGTGGTTTTTGCACGGAAATAGTCTACCACAGAGTATAGAGTTATTACCTACTTATATATAGATGATATAGTGATTGTTGATACAAATATGCATCATAGATGAAGCTAAAAACAAAAATTTGGGAGAAATGGATATAATTTTAGGTACGAAAGTTATCAAACATAATGGGAGTTATGTTTTAAGCCAAGACCACTATGCGCAAAAAATTATTCAATATATCAGTATTTGGGTATTAAAGAGTCAAACATGCCATATGGTGTGTTAATTAAATTGATGAAAAATACCAGGCAACCTTTAGCACAATTAGAATATGCTAGTGCAATATGAAGTATAATATATGCTATGCATTGCACTAGACTGGATATAGCCTTAATTATGTGGAAATTATCTAGATTTACTTGTAATCCTGGTATTGTGCATTAGATGAAGGAGGATTTATATCCTTGGGAGGATCTTTACCTCGGGTTCTAGACTTTTTCCTTTTCTTTTTGAAGGATTTTCAAATTCTAATTGGATAACTAGCACAATTGATAACGAGTTAACATTGGGTTTACAAGCCTGCAAATGACGTGATTTGTTGGGAATCAAAGAAGCAAACATATATGGTTCATTCAACAGTGGAATATGCATTCATAGCAATAAGAGTGGCGAATAAAGAAGCCGAATGACTGTTGAATTTGCTATTGGATAAAGAATTCTGGCCATAACCAAAGGTAGCATTACGGTAGTGAGACAATCATGTCTAAGGTATATGGTAAATATGCAATGGAAAATCAAGACATATTATCTACGAAACGCGTATGTTCAACAATTAATTATTTACGAAATTATCTTAGTAATTTGGCTGATCCATTCACTAAGAGGCTCTTGATAGGTTCAGCTAGCAAGACTGCCAAAGGAATGGTTCATAGACCAATTGACAATAATCAAGTACAATGGCGACCCAACTTTACAATTTCTCACGATTTGTCAAAGTTTAACAAGTAAAAACAAGATATTATATTTTGATAATGATCAAGTATTGGGGCACAAGGTTAGTACTCATGAAAGTTAGGAGGATGAGTATAAGAAAGCACTCTTAATGAGTTCAAGTTTTAGAAAGGCAAGGCAATGTTAAGTGAACAAGTTAGGAACTCCACTTATATGAACATAAGAGATAGTGCCACTTCTAACAGAAGTCTGATGAACTTTTGCATATATTCATGAATGCAAGAGGAAGCATAAAGCTATAAAAGTGCTAAGCCATAGGAAATTTCTAACCAAATATGTATGATTTCATACGTTTGATAGTTCGATTAACAAATGAAATCATGGTTCCGAGTTTTATCTACTACTAATTTCGCTAAGGAAATTATTTACACTAATTGAAGTTTCAAATTTTGATGGATACCTTCTTGTATATATGAATTTATGTAAGCTAGTGCAGATAACAAACTAAGTGGAGGACTATTGAAATAATTTGTTATCACGAAAAAGGGTGATTGTTAAACACGAAAAGAGGTGATTGTTGGATATGAAAAGAGATGATTGTTGATATGAAGAAAAGTTATAATTGATCTTGAAAGTGGTGATGGTTCCGATAAGGTATCATTCACAAGGTATCATAAATAGGACCAAATCACATATTGTTCATAACAACAACTTTCTCTTCTTTATAACTCTCTCTGCGTTACAACATCCTCTCTTTTTCTTTTTTCACACACAAGTCTAACAACACATTCAAAGTGAAATTTCAAGAGAGTTATTGCTGAACTCATTTCTATGTGGTTTTGGTGTATATCCTAAAGGTGTATTTATTTTAAACCCGGCAGCAACAATAGTGAGAGAAAATAATACCATAAAGACAGTGATCATCATCACACATCAAAATATTAAAGAATTATAAACTACTGTTCTATCTTGATCAGCAATCAAATTTTCCTAACAAAGTAACGCCATTGGGGAAAATAAATTGGGGCGGTGCAAAAGAGAGATTCACGAAAATCACCATACGCCGATGTGATCCTAACTTCAAGTGAGCCGAGAGTAATCAAGATAGGTTCGCGGTTCAGCACTCAGGTATAAAGTGAGTGTATGCGATTTCAAGTGATACGATGAGACTACCAAATCTTAGTGCCAGGAGATGTAAATCATAAGGAATTGATATTACATCCACAAGGACATATTCATTCTCAAATCGCCGACTAGTGATCTAAATAGAGCCCACATGGCAAAAACTAAAATACAGGGAGAAAAAAAAAACGACAAAAAGAAGAACAGATAGGAACTCACTCAAAGCCTGCTCTGCGGACAACCGCCTGTTAATATCCCTACATATATATTATCCTCCTCACTAAATCCTAAATATCCCTAAACACCACCCTAGAGCGATTAGTGATGTAAATAAAAAGCACATATACTTTAAAATAAGATAAGATGTTACATCATTCAAAGCAAAAGTAAGTTTTGTCTCATTCTTCAAATTCCCATTAGCCCCGTTAATTTACTACTTTAATATCGTACCGCATTTTAGCTTCAAAGAGAAAAATAACAAATTGGCCAAATAAGGAGGTTAGAAAGGTCAAAATGAGAAAGTTAACTACCCACTTTTCCCATAAAAAAAAATTAAATTCCTTAATCAACCTTTAATTGTCAGACAGAGTGAGAGGGAGAGAGCATAGTGAGAGTCAATAACTGGAAATCACGCATTAAGGCAACGTAAGGATGTATTTGTCAGAGATTTAGGATTATCACAATGCATGTCTCCTTAACAGGGGGAATTCACTGCAAATACTAGCTTGGCTCTTTATTGCCAAGATAATAGTTTACTTTTTAACATCCATCGTGCAGTGCCTATAGTTCCTTCTTCTTCTTCTTCTTCTTCTTTTTTTGTTTGTGTGTGGTGGTGGTTGTTTTGGGGGGGGGCGGGGGGGGGAGGTAAGGCAGTGCCTATAGTTCTTGATAGACAGAAAACTCAAAGTCCACACGTTCGGGTAGTAGCTAAAGCCTTACGTATGTTTGGTGGAGATCATATTGACTGTGGTACTATAGTAGGTAAACTATACCTTATAGTTGTTCAGGATTCCGAATAACATATATGGTCTGTCAAGGTACAAAACACCTTAAACTAGTTCTTAGACAACCTTCTTATAGAGAACTAGAAGAACACAATTATACTGGGACCAAGCAGTATATGGTACCACCGGTTGCTTCAAGCCCCACCACCACCGCACCCGGACCAACAACATGTGTTTCGTCGGTCGCCGGCAGCGACTGCAATATCATGTAGCGCCACCCTCCCAGGCTCAGTACTAATGCCGCCAAGGGCTCCCACCGTCCCTCACGTCGCCTTACTTAGGTACCTTTCTTATATACACGCATACATCAAGTTCGTGCCCAATTCATGTCGGTCTATTTCTTTGCCTCTCTCTTTCCTCGTAGCTCTCTCCTTGCTAAAGTTTGTCCCCGCTTTTACGGCTTTGTTCGATGGATGATGAACTACTACGTGTTCTCTGGCACTCAGGAATCTTTCACGATCATCATCAACTCGATCTTTTCACAGTTGAGTATAAATTGTATGCTTTCATGGACATTTTCGGATTCCGATTGAACATTTGGGTAGATGCATGTCGTGTGCGATTGAAAAGGCGAGCACCTTATCTAGGGGAGAATAAAAAAAAAACTCAAGATTCTCGACTTTATTGCTAATACGGTCACGTCGAAACTAACATCGAGCCATACATGAGATTGGTTTATACTCTTTTATTACAAATAGCAATAATAAATCAACTGAAAGACAACGAAAATCGTTTACCTCCTACATACTCCTTATTACACACGGAAACTAATACATCAATCAACTCGTAATTTACCACAGTGAGGCTAGTTGTATCGAGGTGCAAACCTGGGCTCGCCATCAGTGGGAGGGTAAGCTTCATCATCTGAAACACAGATAACTTCTTTCAGTCCTGGAAAAACAATTCTTTTGATGAGCCCCAGTCGCATTTGATTGAAAATAAAAGACCTTTAACCTCCCAATGGAACTTAAGAATAGTAAATTAGTAACTAAATTGAAATACTTACGGCTCAATTTCTTTGCTTCGCTTTCGCTTTCGCTAAGCCTCACTTTGCAAACCCATTGATTATTTTATAGGTGTAGATCAGAGAATCCGCCGACTTGCTGCTCAAACATTGATAAGATATCCAAATTACGAGTATGTATCAAAGTTAGAATTAGTTGGATCGATAGATTACTTCGAAAGGAAAAAAAGAACACCAATATATGCCAATATAGCTATGCAATCTTATTTTCCCTTAAAGAGGACTCTAGATCATATGATATGCAACCCTAGATAAACCGACCAAATGAGAACTCATTCGTCTCGATCATAAAGGTGGCCTCGGAGGAGTTATGGGTTCGATATATCCTATGAACTTGAATTTTTTTTTTGGTCCGTACATAAACTTGACTTAAAATAAAATCTCCTTTGAACCAGAAATTAGATACTCTCCTCCCAGAACTTCCCGAAGAAGTTTGAGGGCATGAGCCTCTGAACTCTTAAGTGAAGGATCCAAATAAACCACGTGAATCTGTGAACTTAAAATAACATATTTCGTTAGTACGCAGAAGTACTTAATAATCATCGTAGTACAAAAAATTTACCACAATCAATATTTCTCCATCGGGAAGAAAAGTTTTGGGACCTGTTTGTTTGGCATTAGCTTTCTCGTCAAAATCTAAAATATTGTCTGAATTTCCAAAATTTAAGAAAAAATTAGGTAAAAGGACACCCTAAGTGCTAATATTTGTGTACGGTGCTCACTTTGGTGTCAATTTATTTTTTTTATTACTTAGATGCCAATTTTTTTTAAAATGATTATTTAATTGCCAAATCTGGTGAGGTCGTCAGAATTTCTCACCATTGGCACTAAAGTAATCATTTTTCACCGATTTGACACTTAAGTGACCCAAAAAAAATTGGTACCAAAGTAAGCGTGTACACAAATATTAACATTTGAGATGGCCTTATGCCAAAAAAGTTACATATAACTATACGTGTTTCAAATGACATGGAGAATTAGGCTCCATTTATTTCGCGAAAAATGAATGACTTAAAAAATATTTTCCTAAAAATGGTTATATGTATTTCTTACCAAAAAAAAAGGAGAAAAGTTTCAATAAAAAGTCATAAAATTATTGTATTTGTATCAATTCAGTTATAAATCTTTTGATGGTGCTAATTCAGTCCTCAACATTTTGCATTAGTGTCAATTTAGTCTTAAACATTTTGCATTTGTGTTTATTGAGTTAATTCGATCAATTTTGGCTAAAAATTCACTAACGTGAACGTTTGTTGTCCTACATATTATGGCTGGCGCTAGTGTGGATATCCTACGTCGGCGCCAGCCATGTCACGTAGGACAATCATTCACATCAATGAACTTTCAAGCAAAATTGACAGGATTGACTCAATTGACACAAATACTAAATTTTTAGGATTGAATTATCATTAATGCAAAAGGTTTAGGACAGAATTAACACCAATACAATAGGTTTATGACTTTTTTTACACTTTCCACATAAAAGAATGGACAAAATATTTTTATCATCCACATAAAAAATTTTAGACGTATATTGTCGTAGATACTGAAAAATATTTTTATCATCCACAAAAAAATTTTAGACTTATATTGGTGTCGATATTGAAAATTTTTCAATTAAATGGTTATTTCAAGAGATCAACACATCCCAGTAGGGCAAAGATTTTCTCAAGTTCCTCAATCCAAGATTCCGCTTCCTCAGGGTTTCTTGTACCAACAAACTTTGATGGTTTCAATTTCGGAAGCTGTTCAATTAATCCCTGCAGCACGTTGTTGGCCTTGGGCTTGTTGTTCCATTAGTTTCCCGACATTTGTGAAAATCTGAATGATTCCCTCGATTTGTGTGTCGTGCATGGCCTTTTCCCTTGGATTTTCTCCTTTGGTAGCCATACTTTTTGGGTAAAAAAGTTAAAACTAACTGAAATAGTCACCATCGATTAGCATAAACGTTCTCTCCAATCTTAAGCAAAATTGTTTTTATTATTATCCTTTTATTGACAAAAGCGTTCACGGGAATTGAACCTAGGTCGCTTTCGGACTCTTTCATTCCCCTTGCCACCAGACCAAAGCACTGGTAGTGTTAGAAAATGTTATCTTTTTCTTTTTATACCTACCACACAGACGTTCGTGAGTTTGGGTTGTGGAATAACAAGGCCCGCTAAACTCTTAGTAATACTATGACTAGCAGCTCAAATTAAACAATCATCAAACATTCATATGCAAATATCATGTACTACTCATGTAACTTATCCCGTGCGTCCGGCTCGTTACTTGGATGGATTGCAATCGGGATGTTTCCAACGACTCAAACACTCCCACTATACCTTATCACTCTAATGTATAAACCGTGCTCGATACCACCCAAACGGGGGATGTGACGTCTCAAGATAATCCCCTTCTGACTTACCAATATTAACTCATCTAACCAATGTTTTCATGATGGAATTTTCTCTACAATTTTGGCGTGCGGACAAGGAGCAACCAAAACATTGAGTAATAGACTTCTTCATTTGAGTCGAACAACTCCTTTTGTTTACTATATTGCATCTACTATTTACACATCAAATAATTCCCCCATAGAACTACATCTAGTCAAGATTGTGGGAAAAGGAAGGGCTCTCGCAACTTCTCCCATCTAATAAACACTCATATTCAAACTTCTTACTGGACATCTTAGCCCTCGTGTCTCACAATCATACCTATTATCATACTATCCAGGTTGGAGATCCATGGTAGTTTACTCCTGAGTAGGCAATCGTCCTTCCCGGAAGCCTGGGGGGCCGTCAAAGTCTTGGAGAGGCCCAACTAGTTTGCCGTCGATATTCAGCTGCCAGGCTACGAACTGCATTGGAACTCGCTCCATCCTACTCACATTAAGCCATACAGTAGATTTAATCCTAGTAAACACAACACCGAAATTGATGCACACCATGTCCCTTTCTTGAATGTCCACCCCCGTAACGAAACCGATTCGCGATATCGACCGAGCCATTGCTAGTTCCCTAAAAAATGAAGGGATGAGCACACAGCCCAATAGGAAAATCACTAGCTTTAAGATAGAGAAGAAGTTCTAACACTCGATATCGCGAGCCACAAAGCTATCTTGTGATTCATTACTCAAATTATCAAGCACGACATTAATCATAATATCAATCATAAACTTAACAAGTGCATCAGATTTTTCTTTTTACTTTCGAGCTTTCTTTTCCTGAGCCTTCCCTTACTCAAGATAACCGTGTACGACATTTTTCATAATGTCAAGCATAAACTCAATAAATACCACAAACATTCTTTCTTTTCACTTTTGGGCTTTCTTTTCTCGAGCCTCACCTCAAGGCTTTCGATACCGGTCAACCCCACCATCGTACGTGTACGACGGCAGAAACATATCATAACATCATTAGGTAAACGATGTCTATGTTATTGCCTCAAGTAATACTTTTAGCGAATGATGACAGATAATTCCGTTGTCGCGAGCAACGATCAGAAAGTACGTTATTTCCTCAAGCCCCTACATCATTTCTTTTCTCACTCACAATGGTAGAAATCATCTTTAAAATGACAACCACACTCTTGCACATGCATGATTCATTTCTTAATCTTACCATATACACATTCTAAGAACTATAACAGCCTGACTTATGTCCTTAATCCTTGATCGGAGTTCCGACGTCCCAAGGCGTCGTTTGATTCTAATTATGAGCTATGCTTTAATTTTATATTATATAGTGTTAGAGGGTGCATCCAGAAGCTTAAAACAAACAGAGGCCATACAAACACAAGTGCATGCATAAAAACATATGGCAGGCATGCCTAATAAGGTATGACCTTAGAAGGTTTTACTAATAACACACATAAACCACGCATATCAAAACATTTGTTTTATATATATATATATATATATATATATATATATATATATATGAGTTAGTTATCTTAGATTTTATTAAAACGACATCATAAAATACACTGGGAAGATTACAAGGAAAATTACTCCAAGTACTATCCACATCTCCATTTGCGTTATATCCTCTCAAGTCGCAGGAACTTGGGTATCTAAAATAAAAGTTCAACAACAAGGAGTGAGCAAAAACTCAACGAGTAAAACCTCTAATCAAACAACTACATTATCCGTTCGTCATCCATTTGGACAGCAAATCTAACAAGCAATGAATTAACGAAAGCACTACAACTCACCATGAAGTACTCATGCAAAGTCT
This sequence comes from Rhodamnia argentea, assembly GCF_020921035.1. Taxonomy (NCBI): domain Eukaryota; kingdom Viridiplantae; phylum Streptophyta; class Magnoliopsida; order Myrtales; family Myrtaceae; genus Rhodamnia; species Rhodamnia argentea. The sequence continues at coordinate 18,085,065 of NC_063157.1, read as the reverse complement.
ATAATTGAAACAAGCATCTTAGCAACCAAATTTACCACAAAATACAAGAACCGCCTTACCGTCTTCACCCCCAAATACCTCTAGAAGTCATCCCACAATCTAAATACCGCCTTACCTATTAGACCTTGAATTTCACTCACTCAACGTCAATAGTACTCTTTTCATCTTAAATCCAAGGAATGGAAGCCCAAACCTCAAGAATCCCTTAAAGCTCATAGCTAAACCATCATTAGGCATCCTTCAATGTCTAATTCACCCCATTTCAGCAAAATTTTCGATGAGTAGACCTCAAATCCGAGCAACCCCAGGGCCCAAAGGTCATAATATACCCCATTTACACCACTATGTGAGCCACAACTCCATGAACCCATCCCATAGCCCACGGCCGAACACCCATGTATAAAACCACTCCAAAATTCCATCGGTTCTTTGACATCCAAGGCGATCAGCTTATGAATTCTAACTACCATGACCCGAGTAAGTTGACCTAAGCAGCAAATCGTTTGTATGAAGACATTTTCCCTTATGTGCACATGAAACTTCTTCGTAGTATACCCATTTTTAAAGCATCATAGATTACCAAAACCAACGATCATCGGACAATCTAGGAGTTAGATTAGAAGTAGTACTTGCCTAGGATTGAGGGTCGAAGAAGACAGAGCTAGATTCACCAACGAAACGAGTTCAATCGCCTCTTTCTTCTTTTAGGTGTGGCGGCCACCAATCGAAAGGGAGAGAGAGGGCGACGTCAAGGGCAAGCGACAGCTTGAGGTCTCGAGGATCTACCATCGACAAGCTGTGGCGCCATGGTGTCGGCCAAACAAGAGAGAGAGAGAGAGAGAGAGAGACGCATCTGGAGGAGAAAGCAAGGGAAAGAGAGAGAGCTCGGTGGGGGGCATAATCCATGAATAGGAGAGGGGCAAAAATGGGGGAGAGAGAATATGAGGATTTATATAGAGGAGTAGGGTAAAGTCAATGGAGTGTGGCAGTTCAAGGGAAACTTCACGCTCTTTTCGTGAGCCAATGCCGATACGAGTTAACTTCTCGATGACTAAAACAATTAATGACAAGTAACAGTCCACAATTATATTTCCATTGCACCCAACTATAATTCTGCATTTCATAATCCATTACACTACAATTTATTCAACCCCCATTCATAATCTCGGATACTTCACTTCAATAATGAACAATCTGCTCATAATCTAATCGACCAGAAATTTAGGCCGTCGTAGAAACGTCCTATATCATATGCAAAAAATACTCATGCACACAAGAATGACTTGTTTCTCAATCTCCCTTTAGCAAATTTATACACACGTTCCGACACACATTTAACTCATATATGAGGAACAACCATGCATTCACTACATCACAGTATTAAACTAACACCCATATATCAAATATAGTAATTTCCCTACCTTTTCCGAAGAATACATGTGAAAGACCTTGAAGACGAGCGTGGAAGTAGGAAGTCGAGAATGATAACACGTTGGGGAGAGAGTATGAGCGAGAGAGAGAGAGTGTGTGTGGCATGAGAGAGAGCACTTGGTGGATATTGGAAATGAAGAAATCATACCCCTATTTATAGTAGTTTTCAAGCTTCTCTCACAAGTTCCTTCGTTAATGACATTGCTTTGGTCTCTTAATCACATTGGTCCACTTAAAAGCCTATCTTTCTTAGGTTTCTAGACTCGCTACTTATCGGCATTTAATTAGTCCACTTGTTTAGGCTATTAATCTTAGGTTTCTAGAGTAGCTATATATCCCCATTTGATTGGTCTATTCGTATGGTTATTAATGAAACTTATCTTATCATTTAATACTTGACAATTATCATTTAATACTTGACAATGACATTGATCTTATCCTATCATTAAATGTTGAATATGACATTGATCTTATCCCTTATCCAATTGATTTACCATTGACTTACCATTGACTCGTGCATTCTTATCCAATTGACCCACCATTGCTTACTTTTTTAACCAACTGCTAACGATCACGAAACATGGAAACGAAGATGGAAGCCCCGGAGACGTGACCATACGGTCGTCGCGGCTAACCGGGCGAGTCGGATCGGTAATTATCACCCCAGCCCATTTTGTCATTTGCCTTTAGTTAGGCCATCTTGTTACATTTTCTTAATTTTAATGGTTGTTCTATATTCCTTCTAGAAAAACATTTAATAATTTCTTCTAAGCTAAATTGTGGATGTCTTACAACAAAATAACATGATAATCAACGGTCGATAACACTTTCTTTCAATTTTCATGCTTGAAAATTCCTTTTTCAAATGCTTAGTCGAAGATGTTAAAGCCTTCATTTCAGCTTGCATTGAGTCAACATCCTCCAACTCATCTGCTAATGTAGGTGGAGGTTGATGTCATCCTTCAAGAAACTCCAATATCACCTCTGTCGCTCGTCCGGAGAATTTCCCATCGATCCATTTGAAACATTTGTACTTCGAACCTTCTCTAAACCTGGCACATCCACTAAATCTTCTACCCTGATTCAACCGAATCCAAGATGTTCTTATTAGATTTGATAACCCACAATAACAATAACACTCACTTACTTCTTGCCTTCGAGAAGAATTAGGATTAGGGTTCGAGCTGTTGCTGAAGCCACTAGTGAAGCTTCTGCCCTCTATTTGCATGTTTGAGCTCCGAATTTTTTTAGGCAAACTATAATTGGGGTTTGGGTTTGAAATTGGAGATTCTCTTCAATTGGCTAATTTATAGTTCTTATTTGAAGGGAGAGGGATTTAATGACATCATGCAAGCTTTAAATACTAAGTGGGCTTTCTAGTGAGCCACCTCGACTTCACTTATTAATAAAATAAAGCCACATCGGATTTTTGGCAAAGCATATGGAAGTTGGCATCCAACATCTTTTTTTGAAAAATTCTCTCTTAAGAGATTCGGATGAAACTTTTGGCATCAAAGTGAGCGCCATACGCAACTTTTAACAAATGCTTCCTTCTTAATGAAGAATATGTTTGTGAGCACCTTCTTGTAGTGCATAAAAGCATTTAATAGCTTTATGGCTTACAAACCAGATTACAAGAGCAACATAAGCTTCCAAACATTGATACTTGTCCAATAATGCGGAACCAACGACAGCTAGCTCTCAAGTTGGATCATTGAAAATGAAAGTTTGATGGTCATCAAGAGTCATCCGACAAGTTTGATATACCGAAAATTTCTAACCGGACTGCTTTTGAGAAAATTTGTTAAACATTCAACTAAACCAACTTTACATTTCCATTGCACTATTTATCATCATGTTATGTGCAATCATAAACTATTCCATGTAAACTATATTTCAAACATGCCTCACAGGCATTCATTAACATGACCTTTATCAATGGCTTTAGGCATTCCAAAGATTGATACTTGTCCAAGAATGCAAAAGCACCATGTACATACTAATGTATATAGAATCGAGCTAGAATTTTTTGGAGAATGTGCTAATTGTTTAATAAACCAAGGTCAATCTCCAAACCCGTGAAACAATTCTCTACGGCCACTTGCACAAGAATAGTCTAAAGGCCAACGAAACACTGTGTGGGAGGGAGGGAGGGCCTAGGAAGTAGGATTTGCTCATGCGAAGATAATATCATGGACAATCCATGAACATTGTGCGTAGAGATGTTAATATGAGTCATTGACCCACTTTTTAACTCACTTTTATACACATAGGTTATATATGGGTCCACTAAATTTAAAAAATGGGTTAAACATAGGTCTAAGCTTATAAGACCTATTCAAATATGGGTTTTAATGGATTTTAACTCAATCCATTTTCGACCCATAGGCTATAGCTTTCCAAGCTCCCCCCGTTGTCGACCAACGCAACCCCCCACAACCTTTGCTAACCCCGCTACTACGGCCCACCGCTTGCCACTACTCACCGCCTCCCGCCTCCCACCCGCTATCGCCGCCAGCCCGCAGTTGCAATGAAGCACGCACAAGATTACCCCAAGTTCACGAGTACAAAACACAATGAATCAACCGAATTCGCACTCAATGACCTAATCTTTTAATGGAGAGATGGACATTGTGTGAAAAAACATAGCCTAATCACGATATACATAACCAACTTGATTGGTCGAGTTTATCTACTTAAATGAGCTCCTTCCTTCATTTCAAAAGTAGAAAAAGACAAACAGAAGCCAACCGAATTGTATTCACCTTTAGAAAAATTATGAGTTGCGGAGGGAATTTCAGTGTAGCCGAATCTAATCAAAGTATTGGCCATTGGGGCAATGTTCTTCTCCAAGAACTCTACCTAATGCAGGGCATCACACTCATCCAAGGCATTATCCAAATTCAACATGAGGATCGTCATGCCGGTAGTGAAAGAGTTAACGCAGAAGGGATCGAGCTCAACCCAAAAGCAGAAGGTGAACCCGAAAGACGAATGCATAAACCGCGAGTCGGCGTTCGCCAGTTCCGAGCCACGTCCACCACTACTCGACTCCACAAGCAACCACGCCTTGTTATTCTCCAAGTGGCCGTCTTTATCGTCACTCTCGGCCTTGTCCCGGTCTCCTTCTTCAAAGGAGGATGAAGACTGGAAAATCTAAAGTCCACTGCCATCTTTCTATTACGGGCGAGCAGCTTAGTGGTGACGGTGGTGGTTGCAGGTAGGTGGCTACGACGAAGGAGGTGGGCGAGCGAGGGTGGTAGAAAAGGTCGGGAGGTGTAAATATGGGTTGGGTCGAGCATGGTTCGAGTCAGGTGTAGGTCATTGAATTTTCATTGCATGAATATGGATCAAAACAGGTTAAATGGGTCAATATGTTCGGACCATATTCGACTTGACCCAAACCCGATCCGACTCACCCATTTAACACCTCTAACCGTGTGGTTGGGCAACTTTCTTGCTAAAAGCATAGTAAACCCCGACCAAATATGAGTTTGTTTCTCTCTTTCTAAAAAAGTATGTGTTTGTATCTCTGTGGGTGGGAGAATATCATGCGAAGCTAAAATCAAACCGACCAAACTTTGTGTAAACGGCTGGTTTTAACCATTGAGCTGTTTAGATCATTTTCCGCTTTTCCATCCAACAATACTCCTATTTTTAGGAACCCCCATACTATATAGGGACCCTCCTTGTCAGCTGTCATGCCCCGATCCCCAGGCCCGCGACATCCCTACCAAATAGCCTCGAGTCACGAATGATAGCGTCCCGGATACACTATCAATCTATAAAATTACGACACATGTGGGATGTGCAACACTCCCAAACAAACAAGATCGTGAGGATAGTACAGTAGGAAAAATACCACAATCATTTCACAAAAGATAATTTCATTCATAAAGCCAAAGTATATGAATTTTAATCCTACTGAGCTATAGAATATATAAACATCCTCATTCTTCGGGGCGGCTCGCTAAGACCTCAAAAAGAAACATAGTCGGGCAAGGTTAAACCTCATCTACTTCCAAAAAACTACTCTGACAACCATGCCCTATCATCATGAGCTCCATCACTTGAGACTTGAAATGGTTAAACGACGATGTGAGAAATAAATCTCGGTGAGTCAACGCCTAAACCCGGCTATGGTGTTGATTCGCTCGCACATCCTAACAAGCAGTCTCATCATCACAGAGCAGATATTTCAACCATATGCAAGCTTACCCTTTAGGCCAAACATAATGCAATGCGGACTCGACTCAATAGTCAAACCAACCAAGCCAATTCAATCCATTAGCAAAACATCACAACACTTGCATGCACAAGACACCACATGTAGTCCATTTATTATCATAACCGACCCGTAGGTCCTACATACTAGTCGGTTGGTGCTCTCCTGGCGGGACCGAGCATCGTCCCTTACTTCCGGTGATGGCTTCTTATAGTCCATGTAACTCCGCTCAACCAACCAGAAAACAATAACTGTCGACACGACACGGAGCTAGCAAGAATCCTTAAAGGCTTCGGTCCTTCACAAGCCGTGACCGGCAAACAAACAACCAGAAGACAATAATCGACGCGCATCCAGCAACCAGAAGACAATGATTGCCAGGACCGACCAACCAGAAGACAATAATTGTTGGTATTATCCAATTATATGACCACTCAAGCACTTCGATAACCAACCAGTTTATTTCTTTGAATTTAGTCGAATTCTCATACCCGCATGTTCAAATACTTGACCCAAGGCCATTTTCGTGCAAAATCATGCAATTTGACCTCATACATGGTCACATGAATGCACAATTCTATCGATCGATAGATCAAGCAATTTGAGATAATTAACCTCTAATTGGACCCCCACGGCAATCAATAGTCAATTCTGGCATTCACATTCAATAATTCAAAAATCAATTAATTAGTTGTAGCCACTCAATTTTTATTCACAATTTAAATTCCAATTAATAGTTAATCGGGCGCTCGTCTCTGTCTTATCGCTCGCTCGCGATCAATCAAAACCAATCAATCAATTCAATTAGTTCTAATCACTAATTAGCCATAGACGACGTAGCTAATTAACTAATCTTAACTAATTATGATCATTTATCCTAAACGACGTTTCTATCTAACCCGACCGTAATTAATCTACCTAAACACCATAATTAGCTAATTAAGCTAATTTTGAACGCAATTAGCGTTCTAACTAAGAGTTAGGGGCTAACTCACCAATTAAACTAGCTCAGGCGGTCTCGACTCAGGCGGCGACGACAACGAACTCGGCTCGGCCCTGCGGCGACGACGAGACTACTGGGTGACTCATGGCCCAACTTGAGCTTCGGGCTTCCAACTCGGTCAAGGATGGTCCGCGAAACGTGGCGACATCTCGAGACAGCGGCACGAGGCTTGGGACGACGGCCGGAACAATGGCAGACGACAGAAAAAAACAAAGCGGGGCGGTGGTGTTGGGGGTTGTTTTAGGAGGTCTTGGGCAGTCCAAGGCTAAGGGAAAGCTCGACCGAGGTTGGGGGGTCTCTGGGGTAGCCGTAGGTAGCGCCGGTGGCGGCAGCGGTCCGAAGATGAAACACAACCGGTGCAACAAAACATGATCGTGGGTCCGAAATAGGGGAGGTGGATTCCGGGCTATTCGAGGCTCTACGAGCGTCGATCCACTTCCGGTGGCTTTGGGGGACGAGGTGGGGTCGAAGGCGGTCGTTCGAGGTGGTCGGGGGTGACCGGAGCCGGGCTGAGGGCGACGGTATAGTAGCTCGACCCGAAACAGGAGAAGGCGGCGTCAAGGTCTATTCTAAGGCTGTTAGGGGGCTCCAAGGCGGCGCACGGCGGTGGGACGGAGTCCGGTGGTCGAGGGGAAGACGATGCAGTGGCTAGTGGTAGTCCGGAGCGGCGTGAGGCGGCTGAGCGGTCCTAACAACCCACCGAAGTAGAACTAGGGCAGGCGGATCGAGGGGACTTCGGGCGGCATGTGGGCCGACAGCAACGGAGAGGTGGCAATGTCTAGGCGGTGGCAAGGCGGTGAGGTGGTGGTGGCATTGCTCACGGCTGGTGTCGCGCAACAACAGAGGACGAAGGAGGATGGTGCACAATGGGGGGTGGTCGCGTGAGTACAAGGGAGAGAGAGAGAGAGAGAGAGAGAGAGAGAGAGAGAGGGCTGATAAGTTGACTGGTGGTTGGGGGATTTGACGGAGGTGGGGCCCACCCATCTCATCAAGTTTAAATTTTTTTGTCTCACATGCATAATATCCGAGGGCGATTTTGTAATTTGACAAAATGGGTACTCGTAGTCATTTGGCTCAATCAACCGAGAATAAAATTTGGGTTTTCACGGCTAGGCTTGGTTTACAAAAGGCTTAGGTGCGAGGATTAAAAATCCTAAGTCGCGGTGACTACGATTTCGAGACCTAATCGAAACCGAAAAACATTTCGGGAATCGTCCAAAACTCGTGCCTTATGTCCTTGCAATCCGAAATTTTACACCGACTAAAATTCAATAATAATCCTTTTTATTGAATTCAGTCTCTTACTGACTACGAATTTCCAAGGCATCACATCAGCCATTAATCAATCCACATCCCTTCTTATTTTTCGTCATTTAACAGTCTCCATCCGTTTTTCTCATAGCAACAGTTCCAAAACATAGGTCTAAAATAATACCCCTTGTCACGCGCCATCAATTGCTCCACAACCTCCTTCACGCTTGGCTGTAGTAAGTCCTCCCTCTATCCCCATCTCTCTTCGCATTATAGTATGTAATAAACAAGATTTTCTTATTTTCTTTCTAACTTTGGTAGATGTAGGACTGATGAGCGGATCAGTAATATACGTAAATGAGCTTAAGATCTTTAACACACATGATGAGGTCCTAACCGCGATCCTCAACATCTTATCATTCTTTGGTTCATTGCTGGCAGGGTGTACATAAAATCAACATCTACCTATAGTGAAGCAAAGAATTATAAGACGTTGAGGATCGCCGTCATGACCTTATCATGCGTGTTGGAGATCTTAAGCTCATTTACATATACTACCGATACGCTCATCAGCCCTACATCTGCCAAAGTTAAAGAAATATTTACAAAATCTTGTTTACCATTACATACTATAATGGAAAGAGAGACCATGAGAGAGGAAGGACTTAGTATAGCTAAGCAGCAAGGAGGTTGGGGAGCCAACGACAGCGCAGGATAAGGGGTATTGGTTTAGACCCATGGTTTGGAACCGGCGCTATGTAAGGCCGCATTGAAACGGTTAAATGACGGAAAATAAGCAGGGAGGAATATTGATTAATGGCCGATAAGGATGGTCCCTATATATAATACAGTGGATTCATAAAAATAGGATTATTTTTGGATGGAAATGCGAAAAATGTTCCTAAACAGCTCAACTGTTAAATCTAGCCGTTTACACAACGTTTGGTCGGGCTGATTTTAGCTCCGCCTGAAATTCTCCCACCCACAGAGACACAAACGCATACTTGCTCAGAAAGAGAGAAGCAAACGCATAGTTGATCGGGATTAACTACGCTTGTAGCGTGAAAGTCGTCCATCCACTCAGTGTTCATGTATTGTCCATGATTTTAGCTCTGCGTGAGCAGGTCCTACTTCCTAAGCCCCTCTCTCTCTTTTAAAATTTGTCCAGCACGCGCTGGGAAAATTCTAGCTCTGTTCTTTCAAATGGGCAACACTACATGAGCAAAAAATTCACGTTTAAGTCTGATCATTTCCTTCCGTTGGGAAAACCAAGACTTAATTTGCCTCAACCTTTTACAATGTTACATAATCTTTAGGAACAAAGGTTTAGGTTTTTTATAACTTCCAACTCCAAAAGTGAAATCTGATGGGGGCAACATATCTGTTGGAGTTTCTCAACATAAAGCACAAAGAGTTGCTTGACAATACCACATTATATTCCATATTTTGTGGAACTATAGTCTAGAATAGTAAGGCATTATTTCGGTTGTTTCTTTGACATTTTGAATACGACAAGTCCAGCACGTACATCATGCATTTGATGCATGGATGTCGGGCAGATAAGCATATGTCTCTCTAGTGAGAAATTTAGGATCCATCTGCTAACTTTTCAATCTGTAAACTATAGTATCACCTCGAACATTATGTAAAACCAACTACTAATTCCAAGCCTAGAAATGAGCAAATGTACATAGAATATCAGAAAGGGGCTGCAGGCCTTACCTCATCCATCCCACAATCTATCACCTTCTCTTCAGAATCCCCAATTTCCTGCACATTGAACTTGTTGATGAGTCTGACCAAAAAATAAAACTTGTTGATGAGAGTAACACAAGAAATGGTGGACATAGGTTTCACAACCAGATCATCCATCACCATGAAAGCTTGGTACTCATACTGTAACTGCCATGAGGACATTTTGCTATGGGGGCATCAGTGACAGTTACATCTCGAAGCTGAAGGATTAGAGCATCTGTAGTAGGTAGCTGGCGCAGAAGATGAAGCTTCAGGTAAAAACAAGGGAAGCTCTGGACCGTTGCTTGGTAGCTTGGGCTTCAACAAAGAGTCACTTTCTGGTGCGACATTGTTCTCTTTGCTTTCATTTTTTAACTAGGGGCTTCAATGTTACAGCTTACATTGTAAATCACAGAATTTTTTCTATTTCAGGTGTGAGATTGTTCTCTTTGCTTTCATTTTTTAAGTTTCGCGGTACTGCAAAGGACGAATGACGGTGAAAGCAAAGTTGAGCTTTGCCTGGACAAAAAGTAAAATGTAAGACGATTTCCGTTGGGAAAAAAAAAAGGAACTAAGAAACTATCAACAAAATTCAGGCCAAACTTTATATGTCAGACAAAAGGGTTTTTGAGCTTTCAATAATCCAAATAGACCAAGCCAATCTGTTAAGAATTGATCCATTTACCAGAAAAATCCAGAAAAATCCTCAAATATCTAGTCCTCATACGGCAGAGGAGTAGTATAGAATAGTCTAGAGTGTGTAGAAAAATCTTGGTTGACAAGTCAAAGTGTACATGGTTAGCAATAAAGACACGTGGGCCATGTATTCACCATATGTTGATTGTAATGTCGGTGGAATTTGCCTATAAATAGGCTTGTTAGTGCTCTTGTAAGTAGAGCATAAAAAGAGAAAAGAACTAGTCAAACACCCAAAAGTCTTGTAATCATTTTCCACTCAATAAAAATAGTGTTCCCTTGTCTACTGATCTTCCCTCCTTGCCGTAAATAGCCAAAACAATACACCTCACCAAATATCAATTTACGCTTCCCCAAAAACTAACAGTGGTATCAAAGCCACGTTAGGTTGGTTTTGGACGTTTGTCCTAATCACCCTCATCTAAAATCACCCCATGGCCAATGTTGCGTCATCCTCATTTCCAATTCCCATTTTTGATGGGAACAACTACGACTACTGGAGCATCAAAATGACTACGTTTCTAATGGCCCAAGATTTATGGGACATCGTGGAGAAAGGCTACGAGGTTCCGCAAGAAGGTGCAACAATTCCGAAGGATCAACTACAAAAGGATGCAAGGGCGTTATGCGTTATTCAACAAGCGCTCTCGGAAACAGTTTTTCCAAGAATAATTGGAGCAAATACGGCAAAGAAAGCTTGGGAGATACTACGAGAAGAATATCAAGGATCGGATAAGGTACGCACTATTCGGCTTCAGACTCTAAGGAGAGATTTTGAGAATTCTAAAATGAAAGTAAATGAGACCGTTCAAGAATACTGTGGAAAACTAAAGGAACTAGTTAATCAAATGAGAGCTTATGGAGATGGAATTACTGATCAGAGGGTCGTAGAGAAAATATTAGTTTCACTTACCCAAAAATACAATCCGATTGTCACAACAATAGAAGCAACTAAGGACTTGTCGACCCTTTCAATAAGTGAATTGATTGGCTCTCTAGAGGCACATGAGAAAAGACTGATGGCACAAGATGAAGATTCGGTTGAAAGTGCCTTTCAGTCCAAAATAAACATACGGTCTCATCAATTTAAAAATGGTGGAAAAAGCTCGTGGAAAAATAAAAGAGGGGGAGAAATTTCACAAAAGGAGAAATATCCACCATGTAGTATTTGCAAGAAAAATAATCATTTGGAGAAAGATTGTTGGTTTAAAAATAAACCACAATGCCGATTTTGTAAAAGATATGGCCACGTAGAAAAAGTTTGTCGCTTGAAAATAAATTCTCGTGCTAACTATGTTGAAGAAAAGGAAAGAAAAGACAACACATTTTATGCTGGCCAAGCGACAAATGACAAGAAAAATGATACGTGGTATATCGATAGTGGGTGTAGCAATCATATGACGGGGGAGAAATCTATATTCACCGATATTGATACATCGGTGAAAAACCAAATAAAATTGGGCAACGGCGTATTAGTCGATGCGAAAGGAAAAGGCACTATCACCATTGAAACAAATAAAGGCCCAAAATATATTCATGATGTATATCTAGTGCCTAGTCTTGCACAAAATTTACTTAGCGTGGGCCAAATGATACAATGTGGGTATTCTCTATACTTTAATGGAGATGCATGCATTATCTACGACAAATATAAAAATATTATTGCCTCTGTTAAGATGGAAAATAGAAATTTTCCTATTCGATGGAACTATGTTAGAGATATGGCCATGAAAGCTCAACTTGATGAATCATGGCTATGGCATCGAAGATTTGGCCACTTCAACTTTGCTGGGTTGAAAATTCTCCATCAGAAAAATATGATGAGAGATTTTCCAGCAATATCGGAAATTTCAGATGTTTGTGAAGGCTGTCTTCTTGGAAAACAACAAAGGCAGTCATTTTCATCTAGAGGCGTATGGAGAGCTAAAAAGCCATTGGAACTAGTCCATACGGACGTTTGTGGTCCAATGAGAACTCCTACAGCCAGTCAAAATAAATATTTTATCCTATTCATTGACGACTATACAAGAATGACGTGGGTCTATTTTCTTCGAGAAAGATCCGAGGTTTTCTCTATTTTTAGGAAATTCAAGAACCACGTCGAAAATCAAAGTAGCCGCAAGATCAAAGTCCTAAGGAGCGACAGAGGCACGGAATATAACTCAAGGGAGTTCAACAAGTTCTGTGAAGATGAAGGAGTTCATCGTCAACTAACCGTTGGCTATGCACCGGAGCAAAATGGAGTAGCAGAAAGAAAGAATAGAACTGTCATGGAGATGGCAAGGTCTATGCTAAAGGAAAAAGGCCTTCCAAACTCGTTACGGGCGTAGCAGGCCTATACTTGCGGTATACATCTTAAATAGATGTCCAACTAGAGCTGTTCAAAACAAAACTCCAGTTGAAGCATGGAGCGGACGGAAGCCTTCAGCAAAACATCTTAAAGTGTTTGGCTGCATATGCTACGTCCACATCCCTGCTCAAAAAAGGAGCAAGCTAGATGAAAAGACTGAAAAGGGAATATTCCTCGGCTACAGTGACCAATCAAAAGGGTATCGCGTCTACAACCTAAGAACTAAGAAACTCATGATAAGCCGAGACGTCGAGTTTGACGAGAATGCTGCTTGGAATTGGGAGAATGAGAAGATCGAAAAGAAGTATGTCACCCCGCCCGACATACCACCTGTTCGTGAGGAATCAATAGCACAAGAAGAAGGTGAAGCATCAGACTCCACTACTCATGGCGTAACGCCCCCATCCTCTCCGAGAGCAACGGAAGGAGAATCTACTCCAGAGTCTCCAATACTAAGGGTAAAAACCCTTAGAAAAATCTATGACACATGTAACTTTGCTGCCTTAGAACCAGAAAACTATGAAGAGGCATCCAAAGAAGAAGTTTGGATAAAAGCCATGGAGGAAGAGATCAAAATGATCGAGAAAAACAAAACTTGGGAGCTCGTCGATCGCCCCGAAGACAAAGAAATTATTGGCGTCAAGTGGGTCTACAAGACGAAGCTCAATGCAAATGGATCAATCCAGAAGCATAAGGCAAGGCTCGTGGCGAAAGGATTTTTGCAACAACCAGGTATCGACTATACTGAAACTTTCGCTCCTGTTGCTCGTCTTGATACTATTCGTGCTCTTATCGCACTAGCAGCACAAAAAGAATGGAAGATCCATCAATTAGATGTGAAATCAGCATTCCTAAATGGATATCTTCAAGAAGAGATTTATGTGGAGCAACCACAAGGCTTTGTCGTTAAAGACCAAGAAGAAAAAGTTTTGAAGCTCAAAAAGGCCCTCTACGGGTTAAAGCAAGCACCACGAGCGTGGTATAGCAGAATCGATGAATATTTTACCAAGCAAGGATTCGGGAGGAGCATGAGCGAACCAACTCTCTACATCAAGACCCAAGGTAAGTCCGACACTCTCATCGTCTCTCTATATGTAGATGATCTCATATACACAGGAAATAATGAAAAAATGATTCAAGAATTCAAAGAAGAAATGATGAAGACTTTCGAGATGACGGACTTGGGCTTGATGCACTACTTCCTCGGCATTGAAGTCGATCAAAATAAAGGGATTTTCATTTCACAAAAGAAATATGCGAAGAACCTCCTGAAGAAATTTAAGATGGATTATTGCAAAGCGAGTTACAACACCGCTCGTAACAAATGAAAAACTATTAAAGGAAGACGGAGCAAAAAAGGCCGATGCCTCACTCTATAGAAGTCTAATTGGCGCCTATTGTATCTCACTCGCCACACGACCACGACATCATGTACACAACGAGTCTACTATCACGGTTCATGCAGGATCCAAGTCAGATTCACTTTAGAGCTGCCAAAAGAATTCTAAGATACTTACGAGGAACTACAGATTATGGCATTTGGTATCGCTCAAGTGCAACGACCTAAGCTCATAGGATACACTCGATAGCGATTGGGCTGGATCACTGATGATAGAAGGAGCACTACTGGCTATGCATTTACATTGGGCTTTGGAATATTTTCATGGGCATCCAAAAAACAAGACTCGTGGCACGCCTGCACGTGAAGGCCGAATACGTCGCCGCCGCTACGACTACCCGGTCAAGCAATATGGATTCGAAGAATTCTAGAAGACGTTGGAGAAAAACAGACGGAATCAACTCCAATATTGTGTGACAATAAGTCTCCGATCGCTATGTCCAAGAATCCTGTCTTCCATGGAAGAACCAAACATATTGACGTCAAATATCACTTCATACAAGAAGTGCAAAATAACGGAGAAATCGAGATCAAATATTGTAAGACCGAAGATCAAGTTGCAGACATATTTACTAAAGCACTACCGCCGGCAAGGTTCGAGGCCCTGCGAAGTGTGACGCCCCGGAAATTAGGCCCTCGGTACAGAGACCGAGTTCAATAAAAAGGATTATTATTGAACTTTTGTCAATATAAAATTTCGGATCGAAAGGACGTACGTGACGAAATTTGTACAATTCCCGAAATATCGTTCGATTTCGATTGGGTCTCGAAATCTTGGTCATCGTGACTTAGGATTTTTAATCCTCGCGCCTAAGCTTTTCTCGGACCGAACCTAGCCCATGAAAATCCACATTTTATTCCCAATCGGTTGAGCCAAAAATCCAATCGGTCCCGATTTGTCAAATTACGAAACCGTCCTTGGATATTATTCATGTGAGACAAAAATCATTAATTTTGAAGAGATGGGTGGGCCCCACTTTTGGTCAATTCAGCCCCCACTAGTCAAAGCCACGTGACTTCTCTCTCTCTCTTCTCTTTCTCTCCCTCACGTCTGCACCCCCCCCTGTTTTCCTTCGCGCGACTTCCTCCCCCTCCATCACCGAACCATCTTCTTCCTTGGCGATTTTTGCCAAAACACCACCTCCATCCACCACCCTACTCCTCAATCCACCACTCCTCGCCGCCACCACCGTCATCCCGGCCGCCGTTCGCCGCCGTGAACCCCGAAACAGCCCCTCCCGTGCGCTTGCTCTGTTTTGGAACCAGTGGGCTGTTTGGGCTCCAATCGCCCTTGAGGCCACTTCCGACCACCACCCACTACCACATCACCTTCCCTCGACCTTCGACTCCGACCCACCGCCGTGCACCGCCTCGGACCGCCGCGAACAGCCCCGGAACAGATCTGAAACCCGCCAGCCACTGTTTTCGTCGCTCGGGTTGGAGCCGCTGTTCCGGCCGTCTCCGCCGTCTTCCGCCGCTCACCACCGCCACCGACGACCTCCTTAGAGTCCTATCTCATCCCTCGGAGCTTGTGGTGGCCGGCCGACGCCTGTGGACCCCGATTTGAGCCCGATCGGACCTCCCGTGCTCGCCCGTTTTTCCTCTCGTTTTACTGCGCGGTTCCGTACAGCCGCGCTTCCCGCCGCTTCCGACCGCCATCCGCCGCCCCTGCCGGTCCCGAAGGTCGTCCTCGACCAGTAGCTTCCGTCTCTCGCGGACCTCCATCGCCGAGCTGCCGTTTGCGCCGATTTCACCTCTCCGAACTCACATCCTTTTTTCGACCTTGAACAAAGTCGCCGAATGATGCCCGCCGGTGAACAGCGTTTCAGGCGTGAACAGTGTTTTCCTACGTGAATAGTATTTTTCAGCCCCGTCCTCGAAAATCGTGTCCGACCCGACCTCGACCACCGTTTTGGTGAGTTGACCCTAATCTTTGGTTAGGGCACTAATTGCGCCTAGAATTAGTTAGTTAGTCGGTAGGGCATTTAGGTAGATTTGATTATGGTCGGATTAGTTAGAAACCCTGCTTAGGGTAAATGACCATAATCGATTAAATTAGAATTGTCTGTGGCTAATTGTTGTTAAATGAATTTGATTGTATGTTGTGATTTGATCGCGAGCGAGCGATAGGTTAAGGACGAGCGAGCGATTGGCGACTATAAATCAAATTGGCTAATTAATGACTACGGCACGAAATTGAGCCTTTATGTGGCCTAATTGAATTGATGACTTTGTTTGGGTGGATCGCCTTGTTGAAATGTTGATTTGAGCACCCTAAATGCTCGTTGAGTGAATTGGTGTTTGTTTGGGAATTAATTGTCCCGTGTGTCTTTGCAGCGTCTATTTGGTAGTCTGCATATGCATATGACCGTGTGCAAAATCAAAGACATATTTTAGCATGAAAATGGCATTGGGCCAAGTCTTTGAGCACGTTGAGTGAGCATCCGGCCTAAATCAAAGAGAATAAATTGATTGATGTGTCGGGTGTGTTGTATGGTCATATGAAGGAACGATGATGGGTTTTCCTGGCAAGTTCGCACTGTACACATAGTACACACCGTACCATTTTTATGGAACCACACGACTTGCCGAGAGCACGATAATTCATGCCCCGTATGGTACGTACGGTTTTAAGGGATTATCGGATGCCGGTCGCAGCTTGTGATGGACCGAAGCCCCGTATAGGGATGCCTACTTGCCGTGCCGTGCAGGGTGCACTGGATACACTGCTTGTAGTAGCCGTTGCCGAGAGGGAAAAGGAACGTAGCCCGGTCTCGCCGGAAGAATGCGGGATCGCATTAATTGTGAGAGTCGATCACGCCGGACGCGTGGATCCTCATCACTGTAGCGCCAAGAGCGCGATCATCGTTAATAAATGGACTTGTGTGGTGTCCAGTGCATACTTCGTGAGTGTGATGCGGTGTTCGGTTGGTTGTCCGATGTGACTGTTGGGTTGAGTCAAGCATTGCATTATGTGTGGCTGAAGGCCGGTAAGTATGCATGTGGGTGATTATTGCCGTGTGATATGATGGCTGGATATATGGTTATATCGTGGTGTTATAATCCTCGTGGTTATGATGTTTTAGGTGAATCGGTGTCCTAACCGAGCTTAGGCTTGATTCACTGAGATTTATATCTCACCCCGTTGTGGGAACCACTTTCGAGTCCCAAGTGATGGAGCTTTGCGGATACCAAGGCCAGGTTGAGGGTAGTCTTTTGGAGTAGATGAGAAGCTAACCTTATCTGACCTAGTACCCTTTTGAGGTCTTAGTGAGCCGCCCCGAAGTATGGGGTTGTATATCTTTACGTAACTCGGTAGGGTTAAGGCTCATCTACTGTTTGGTGATTGTATATGTTACCTTTTGATTATCCGCCTTGGTATGTATTTCCTGCTATGCTATCCCCGTTTGTTTTTATGTTGTCCGGGAGTAAACCGTTTCCGCATGCGTATATAATTGAAAGGTCGATAACGCGCACGGGACGTTATCCTTCGTGACCTCGTGGCGATTTGGTAGGGATGTCGCGGGCTCGAGAGTCGGGGCGTGACACGAAGTATGCTTGGAGTATCAAGTAAATGGATCAAGGAGGAGTGTTAAGAATTGATCCATTTACCAGAAAAATCCAGAAAAATCCTCAAATATCTAGTCCTCATACGGCAGAGGAGTAGTATAGAATAGTCTAGAGTGTGTAGAAAAATCTTGGTTGACAAGTCAAAGTGTACATGGTTAGCAATAAAGACACGTGGGCCATGTATTCACCATATGTTGATTGTAATGTCGGTGGAATTTGCCTATAAATAGGCTTGTTAGTGCTCTTGTAAGTAGAGCATAAAAAGAGAAAAGAACTAGTCAAACACCCAAAAGTCTTGTAATCATTTTCCACTCAATAAAAATAGTGTTCCCTTGTCTACTGATCTTCCCTCCTTGCCGTAAATAGCCAAAACAATACACCTCACCAAATATCAATTTACGCTTCCCCAAAAACTAACACAATCACATATGAAGAAAACTAACATTGGATCAACAGAACAAAAAGGAAAAAAAAAATAACTTTCCTTACAATTCCTACACTAAGATTCCATTGACCGCAGCAACCATAAATCAAGCCGGAACCCATTAATTATTGGGAAAAGTGACCAAGGTATCCTGACTATGTAAAGAGTTTTGGACATGAACCAACCTTAGACATGAGATAACAAAGCGAAATAACACAGAATGATTGTCTATTGGAGTTGAGGCATTTCATATTGTTCACTAATTTTTTTTAGATCTAGCAATATATAGGAAAACATGGAAAGATTAGCGAACAAGCTTCAAGAGCATGAACCCAAGGATCCATGGATGTTTCCCTAAATTAAACAAGAAACCAAAAGAACTTGTGAAATGGTCAGAAAATGGCCCATAACTAGGTTTCCAAACCGGATGAAGCGTGTTAGCTTCAGCAGAGAAAAATAACCAAAGGAATTGCTCATTTTTTATAGCCTTCGTTACTACTTGGGATTAACCAAGAGGCAGAAATCCTTTAAAGCATGAACATCTGACCACTGAAACACCCTGAAATAAGACTCCCTGATGCATTATGTCAGTAATTTGCTCACCTCTAGCAGAGAACGCCATCTCCAGTGAAGCAACTTTTATGGTTGAAGGAAAAAGCCTTCTGGCAAAGAATGATATACGAAAAAGGTAAAAAGCTCTAGATTGCAAGCATTAAGCACCTGGTGGCCATGAGAAAGATGTCCACCATTGGGAGGAACGAGTGCCATAAGCCTATCGTGAGCTTTTGGAAGTGTAGTAAATACTTGGAAATTGGCAGGAGACCCAGATGGAGACTCTGCACATTAACTGCAACATAGAAGAAAGCTTCTTCTGGGTTTGGCGAGAGAGATTTATTCTTGGGAGATTCTTGGAATTTGTTGGGGTAGAGTCTGGAAAGGCGGGATTTTTAGAAACAAACCAAAAGAACTCATCAGCTTTTGGCGGAGTTCTGACGTGTATTTCGTAGCCTCCTGTTGTCCGCTTCCGTTGGCGGTAGTTTCGTTCCATGGAACGGCGGCGTAACTTATAACTCTCTTTATATGACTTTTTTTACAGTTATTTACAAACAATCGTGGTAATTTCATAAAATAACCTCCTTCAATCATATCTTTAATAGACGGATCATAAATTATTTCCATCGTCCATACGCAAACTTAAATAAAATAAAAGTGAATAACGTACATATTTATTACTCATCAATCAAATATAGGATTCAAAAGTCTTACGACCCAAAATTAATTCTCTATATATATATATATGGTCTGTAGCCTACGAAATGACATTTCAAATGTCCGTTAGGTTAGTGAAAATGTTTTCAAATTCCCATTTTCATTTGAAACGAAAATTATGTTTCTATTTTCGTGAAATATCTCAATTGGAATAGGAATTGTGAAAGCATGATTAGAGTCTTCGAAATAATTAAATATTCCGAAGGCTCCCGGTGTATACCGATAGGCCATCTGCATCTGATTTTTTAACTACACAAAAATATGATCCTACAATTCTTAAAATAAAAAAAAAAATCCTACAATTCTAGTGGTGAGAAAACCGGACCGAACCGACCGGGTTGGTCCGTTCCTTGAGGGGGGCAATCCGGTCTCTAGTCCTAATAAATAGGACCGGTGATTAGGCGGTCAAGTCCCCGGTTCCATGGTGGATGGGATCGAACCGGACCATCCAGAATATATGTATAAATATATAATAGAAATTTTTTAAGAACTAATTAACCTAATTTTTCCATCTTCTACTCGACACTCGCTCCTCTTATCTCGCTCGACGCTCACGTGGTGCTTTCGCAACGTAGCCTCCGATTATGTTTGTCAATATGCGGTCTCCAATCATATTTTGTCTTGACTCAATTTGCGTTTTGTCTTGATTATATTATGCAAACCCATTGTTTTCTTCGCACTTGGACTCAGTGAAGTACAAGTGTAATCTCACTTTGAGCTTGATTCTTTCAAACTCAACGAGAATGATATAGGAGCATAATCATGTTTTAGCTATTTTAAGTGTTTTTGTTTCTAATTTATTCTTTTTTTCATTATTTTAGGATTATAAGTACTCATAATAGTTATACAATGATCATGTGTATATTTTATTAAATTGGATGGTTGAGATTAGAAGGTCTTAGTTTAGATCCAATGGTTAGATTTCTATAAGCGATTAGTGTTAGCAATCCCATCGGGATCGGTCCGGTCCCCGATTCGATATCTAGACCCGACCAACCCGAGCCATGCACACCCCTATACAATTCTAGTCTTCCCAGGCTGTTGGTAACGCAAATTAAGAAGCAAAACTTTACTCCATAGCTTCGTCAAGAACCAAAAAGGCCGACGAATCTCAAGGTTCTAATTATCTTGCACTAATGCATTATTAAAAAAACACATAAATCTCAAATTTAATTTTTTACGTATTTCTAAAGCCTCCGAAATACATATTTCTAAAGCTTTCCGAAGTCTCTAAAATACCTAAAATTCGGAAACAACCTATCTTTCTTAATCAATTGCTTAAAGTGCTTCAACGAAATTGATATCCACATAAATCAAGATCTATCGAGTTCAACATGATCGATTACCAAATAAAACTCCAACCCAATCCACCATAGTGTATAGCAATCTCAATCCCATCAATTTTCATTCATACATAGATTCACGAACACCTCCCTATTCCCTTTTCTCCATCATCATCCATGTGCGATTTCTCTTTTTCAAGATGATAAGTAAAAACAATTTAGTATTACAGCAAGCACCCTCCTCGTACTTCAAAAATGCCCTTGATAAAGTTTCTACCTATGACTTAGGGTCCGCATGGTAACAATTTTGTTTTTGTGATTCTGTTTCCAAAAGCAAAAAAAATGAGAATCATGTTTGATAACACATATAATTTTGATTATGATTCTAGAAGCGAAATCGGTTTTGAAGAAAAAATGACCATTTTTGCAAAACCACAAAAAAGTTGGTTTTGACAAAAATAATCACTTTTGCAAAACACAAAACCTTTTCTTTCCTCCTTTCTTTCGTTACTATTTTATATTTACATTTTTCAAATTAAAATTTGGATCTTATTTATAACATGCTGAAAAAAAAAAATAAGTGTATTTCAAATTATTATTTTTTGTGTATTGAAAATTGATCTTCAATTTACGAAGAAAATTTTAAAGTAATTACAAAATTAATTGATTTAAATAAAAAAATTGGGAAGAGAAAGTATTTTTGGGAACATAAATTTTGTACAGTTATCAAACGTGTTTCTATTCATGAACAGAATCACAATACGGTTATCAAACACATTCTGATTCTCTAAAAACTCATTATAACCATAATCAGAAAAAATCATTATAACCATAATCTGTTTTTGGGAACAGAATTGTTGCCATGCGGACCCTTAACGAGCCGAGCTCTAAACTCGACTAAACTCGAATCGGGTACTTTTTTGTCGTGCTCAAACTCGACGTATTGGAGTGACTCAGTTTGGCTTCGTTTGTACTATATGGAACTCAACAAACTCTACTTTTTCATGCTCCATCAAACTCAAACTCGGTTACGAATCCTTGCATTTTTTTTGTTTCTTTTTTTTTTTGTGTTTAAAAACGTATTAAAGGGTTAAAGTGTAATTAGAAGTAAAAAATAGAATTATAAGTGCATTTAACTTTATCGCAAATACAAAAATTAAAATACCTAATTAGGCTCGCGAGCCCATCGAGTCAAGTATGTTTAGGTGGAGTTCCGATTCACTCGAACTTGACACAAGCTCGAAAAAATTAACGGATAAACAATTTTTGAGTGTTGATCTTAAGATTATGGTTATTTGATGGACATACCCATATAATTTACACATATGTACATATGTACACCGGTCCTCTCCTCCTAATAACTAGGGTGTGCAAAGAAATCGGGAACTCGCTGGACAGCTCGAAACCGGATTGGACCGGCCCATAACTGGCAGTTCCTATAGGGATTGGTCCGGTTTCCGATTTCAATTTACTGGAACCGGTGAGTATCGGTTCAATTCCCTATTCTAGGCATGGAACCGCCCACCTGCCCACTTTCGGTGGAAGTGAGTCTTTCTTGCCCTCTTTTTGCTATTTATCCTACAGTCCTACTTGCATTTGGCGGTCCTCAAAATAAAACACACATCAAGATGCTACCATTTACCCTACAGTCTTTCTCTCCCTCCTCACGGGTGTCTCCGTCGAGATTAACGTGTGAAAATGATAAGGAAAAGACGGAATCAAATGTCCAAATAGGAGCATTCAACCTAGAATCATAGTATCATTTCGTGTTTGATAAGCAAGTCATGCTCATTTCTTTATTATTCTTACCTTTTCCATTGCAAATAAGTACCCACACGGAAACTAGGTTCAATATGATATTAATTGATGAAAGCAATTTTATAGGGATTGGGGACCAGTTCCATGGACGGACCAAGGACCAGCTCCCGGTTTCAAATTTTTGGAATCGATTCTTAGTGGAAGATTCCCG
The DNA here is from genome assembly GCF_020921035.1 of Rhodamnia argentea. Lineage (NCBI taxonomy): Eukaryota > Viridiplantae > Streptophyta > Magnoliopsida > Myrtales > Myrtaceae > Rhodamnia > Rhodamnia argentea. The sequence continues at coordinate 18,062,461 of NC_063157.1, read as the reverse complement.
ATTCCACGGTGGGAACTGCCCATCCGGACCATGCTCACCTCAAAATGATAAGCAAGAGACAGAACCAAATGTCCAAATAGGAGCATTCATCCTAAAATCATAGTATCATCCAGACCGATTCTTCAAGAGAATGTCTTTCTTGGAGGATTTGATGTACACATCGTTCAGCTTATCATCGCTGCCATAGAGATTGCCTATACTGCCCACAATCCCGGTGTTCCTGAGGAGCCTGATCACCGTTCCCACCGGCAATGCAAGGATGTGGAAGAGGAAGTCGACAAAATCTTTGCCAGCTCCAGCAAAGAGAATCCTTTTGTTGCTCGTCAACCAGAATCCTCGAGCGCACTCTGCCTGTCGCCATTTTCTTGTTTGGTCGATTGTACTTAGGGGAGGAAAAACTCAGGCAATGCAAAAGATTCAGACTCGTGTTAACACTTTGGTGAGTTGACGTTGATGTATCATCGCATTCGTTGTGCAGCTATTAATAGCGCAAAAGAAACCTTGGGGATGATGAAATAGTGAAGAGTCTGGTTTGTGGGAAACATCACACGCAGTCTTCAGCGAGAAGAGAACAATAGAAAAGTGGATATGCTGTTGTTCCTTTAGTGACATTATTCTATTCATCCATCATTAGCCGAATTTCCATCTAGTCATAAAAGAAAAATTAGTCTAAACTTCTCTACACAAATTATGATGCTTGAACAGTTCGAATTATGAAACACACGGGCCTTGAAGTGTCCCAAGCTTGGCCTCTCTCTGGACCATTTTCTCTCGTTCTGCACTGTTTTGAAACAACCTCGCACGCACAAGAAATTGGATTGTGACAGCGGGGATCAAGGCACACAAGCAGAGGTAGAAGTGTGAACGCCGACCTACTGAACCAGTCGAAGGACCTAGAGGTCAAGGTCGCCCTCCTCCAAACAAGTCCCCTTGACGTCGCCAAGCCGGAGCTCGGCTTCCTTTCTAGAGTTGTAAGTCCTGGCGAGGACGCCATTCGCATCGACCAAGCGTCCCTGCACGATGAGCCACCGGGGGATTCCGGCATTGCGAGGATCGCGATGGCGAGCAGGACCAAAGAGATTACTCCTCCACATAGCAAGAGACGCCACCCTTTGAATCTAATCTTGGAGAAGGAATAATTGCAGCCGTAGCTTACAACTATGCCCACATTGACGACCATCTGAACCACCAAAACATAAATAGAATACATTTCAACATGAAAAATGATAAAAAAATTTATAACATATAAAAAATTGGAAAAGATGATAAAAATTAGCAAAGAGAGAGAGAGAAAAAAGAAAATGATGAATTACCTCGGGGAGAGAGGTGAACAAGCCACGAAAAATTGTGTTCACCAATGTCGGCATTGGCATCGTTTTCGGCTACAGATGCAGTTATTTCTTCTCCAAGATCAAATTCAATGGGTGGCGTCTCATGCTATGAGAGGGAGTAATCTCCTTGGTCCTACTCGCCATTGTGATCCTTGCCATGCCAGAATCCCCCCAATGTCTCGTCATGCAGGGATGCTTAGTTAATGTGAATGGCGTCCTCGCCAGGACCTACAACTCCAAGAAGGAAGCCGAGCTTTGGTTTGGCAACATTGAGGAGCCTTATCAAGATGTACATCACTGTTCTCACTTGATTACTACGATGTGGTAGGGACGATAGCCCGTTTTTAGAATGCACGGTTTAAAGCGTGATTGGATATATTGGAAAGTTGCATAAAGATGAGCGAATTCGGTGATTTGGTGAGAGCTTTAGATTGGGAAAATCTGAAAGTGATAAAAACTATTTAAAACCAAAAAAAATTAAGAAAAAAGGTGGTTGAAAACAAGGATCGGATTTCAGTATTTTCGATTAAAAAAAAAAAGAAACAAGGAATGGATTAAGACGCACACACCCACTCCAGCGAGCCCGCCACAACGAGATTCCTGGAACGCCTCCCGTAGCGAGTCTTCAGCTACTTAGTTTGGCTCTGAAACCTATTTTGGACATTTTGATTTCTGATATTAACAAGTTTTCGTTCAATTAATGAAATTTTAGTATTTTCGATCAAAAACAAAACAAGGAACGGATGAAGACACTCACACCATGTCCAACGGGCCCGCCACAACGAGATTCCCGCAATGCCCCCCGCAGCGAGTCTTCAACTACTTAGGGTGCGCATGATAACAATTTTATTTCTCTATTTTTCTGTTTTTTGTTCTGGGGAACAGGTTTGGAATAGAAACCCGTTTGGTAGCGCAATCTTATTTTTTTATCCCCAGGATGAATCTTTGATCCAAAAATAGATTTGGAAAGAAATCAGAAGTACAAAAAAGTTAATTTTTTATTTTTGGAACAAAAAATAGAAATAAGTTCGGGCCATCCAAAATTTAGGGCATCGCTTGTTAGGCTTCTTCTTCTTCTAAAATGCAACGCTGAAGCATTTTTCTCTCTACCCAACAAAAGTGTGAGCAGGCCTCCATCTCAGATCCCCGTCGCCACCAACTACAACTTGTTCTCGGTCTCTCTCTTTCGTTCTTCCCGTCGGCTCGCTGTGGTCTCCCTCCTTTGTTCTTCCCATCGGCTTGCTCTCGGTCTCTCTTTCGAAGGTAAACAACCTCTTCAATCCTCTGTGTTTCGTGCGGAAACCGTTGATTTCGCTTTGATTTGCCTTAAATCAGGTCTTTCTTTTTCTAGGTTTGTTTTTTGTTCAGGAATGAAGTGGAGTGCAAAATCAATCTTAGGGATTCTGAAGCACTGTACAGATATTTCGTTCGCCTGATGAGCTAATTCTGGTTCATTCTTTTCCGTGCTTTAAACAATCTTAGCTTGAGAGGAAAAGAAAGCAGCAGGTACTTGATTGTTGTGGTTTCAATTTGCTGCAGCGACAATGTTATCGGTATTGTTCCTATATCATTTGCTGATGTTTGCAAAATTGTGTTTTTTTTACCAGCGGTCCCTATATAATTTTCTGCAGAACACACAATTCACGTGTGAAGAATGGCCTCAGGAACCAAACGATACGGGGACTACTTGTACATGAGTTAATTTGTGAATTCGTCTTGTTCCCTAAGTTGGATATTAATGAGTGAATTATGGTGAAGAATTGTTTGAAGTTTAGGCCACATTGACACTATAGAAACAAGTTTATGCTTGTACACGGTAGAAAATTGTGTACCTTGTGTGAAGTTTAGGCCACATTGACACTGCTTGTACATGAGTTAGTTCGTGTAGTTCGTATTGTTTCTCGTCCTACGATGTGTGTGCATGTATTAATTTGTGAGCTCCTGAGTTGGATATTTGCGTTAAACATACACCTACTTTAGGCATATTGTTTCGCATGTTTCTCTTGTAATTTGCTGGTGCTAATATAAATTAGATTTTGATATAATTGGGTGATGCTTTATGGTCATTTAATTGCCTTTGATGTTACTGTAATTACATCTGTAATCAAGACAAGATGGATAAGAACTTTGCTGATATGGAGATCCAGAGTACCCGTTTGGACCTACACAAGATGAGGTTATAGGCGATACATCGACCGAGGGAACCGAGATGAACATGCTTAGGAAAATTTTTTGCCAATAAAACGGCAAGGGATCATAATATGCTGGAGATTCCATGAAATTGTGTTCTCGACTTTTGTAATGTATTTCCACTATTTGTATTTGAGGTTTTCCTAGCTTGGCTTTGGTAATGTGATGTTGTACTTGAGGATTTCCTTTGTTTCCTCTGTCTGAGAACTCGTGTTAGACAAATGAGACTATGTTTTGTAGAAGTGATCATTTGTGGTGGTATTCAGTTTGTTTATATAAAAGCGGACTTTTCTTTGTAGTTTCCATGGTTTAGCATAATGCCAGCATTCTCGTCTTGCCATTTTGATCTTCACAAGGTACTTTTCAGCAAGAAACCTTGAGCATAAGTCGACATCTAGCAAACATATGTATCTGCGACGGATGTGGTGATGCCGCCACATCTAAACATTCACTGCCTTATGCTACGAAATGGCTTGGGCTTTCTGCTCCTGTTTTATTGTACGAAGTCGTGATATAACAACAAACAACTGTATTTTATTCGAGGCTTTGAGCAATGAAAAACAATGATGAAAATGTCTCTCTTCCCTTCACTTCTACAATGAGTGTAGCACAAGCTCTTGTGATCTAGAGAAGTGATCATTTCTTTCTTTCTTTTTGTTTTCATATCACCATTACTTCTATTTGTATTTAAGGAGAACAAATGAGGAAACAAAATTTTGGAACTAGAATTTTTTTTTTTTTTTTGCACTATTATCAAACGAATTTATGTTCCAGAAAAAAAAAATTATGCTCTTATCAAGTGAATTTATGTTCTAGGAACGGAAAGTTTGTGTCGTTATCAAATACATATCTCATCTCAGAAACTCGTCCGGGGAATAGAAATAGAAAAATCTATTTCTGGACAACAATAGAGCCAGAGAAGAGAATGGTTGCCATGTGCGCCCTTAGTTTGGTCATCCTGATGATTTGAAAATGCAAGTCTCCCTAGCCAGAGTCCTCAACTACTTAGGCTTTAGGTGGTCGCATCTTTGGTTGTGTTAATTGAATTTTCTTTTAGATCGGGCTCATTTGTTTAGGGAGATATTTTCTTTGAATTTTTCACACAAACCCGAATTTTATAGATAAAAATAAATGAAAAGAAACTATGTAGAAAAAAATAAAAAAGATAATAATCTCATTGCATTGATATTAGATTTGCATTTAAAGATTAGTTCATATACATGTTTTTCCTCTTTTGTACAATTTCATTAGTAATGAATTCCTTTTTGGAGATCAGAATTAGAATTAAACTTTGGATTCTACTTGATTTTAGTTCACGGGCTCATTTTGTTTAGGGAGATATTTTCTTTGAAATTTTCAACCAAAAACATTAATTCATCAATATGTCAAAAGTGGATATCCTATTGTCCCTTTAGTGACATTAAACCGACTTACAAAAAGAAAAGGACCGCCAGAAATAGTTTGCTTTTATGGTTAACTTCATAACAAAAAGTTATTATTGTTAATATTGTTCATTTTCCTGCTAATGCAGGTTCATGTGATAATTATCCAATCACTTCAACGTGCCCTAATTGGAAATGTCACACGTGGACGCGAAAGAACATGTGGCATTTTTTCATTGATCGAGCGACACGTCAACCTCATCTTTAGAGTTTCATGGAACACCGCCACATTAAGATCAAATGTATCTAGGGTTGCATCGAGTGTAATGGACCGCTACGGTGCTACGGTCAAACTCGATTTCAACACAAAACTCGACATGCTCATAAATTATACTAAACTCAACATACTCGAGTTTCTCCAACTCAGAAAAAAAAAAAAATTCGTGCCCCACTGCTCATAAGTCAGGGACACGGTTGACGTAACCTCGGTCACAAAATCAGAACAGATCCGTTCATATACTTTCTAAATTCAGAGGACATACAGCGAGAGAAAATGAAATTCTATAGCATCCACTTCGACGATCTGTCTCACTTCTCCCCGAGGAAGACGTCAGTGAGAACCTTCTTGGAGTGAAATGAAGCCCCCAACAACTTCATGCCCTTCAAAGTTACAAAACAAATAATTAAAAAGAATGGTTAATCTCTAAATGATTGTAACAAAAACAAAAATTTAGATTAACAAATATTTGCGAGAATATTTTGGAGGTAGAGAGCAAGTATCATTTTTCCACACAAACTGTTGAGTTAGGAAGTTTGAGCTACTAAAACCTTGACGTATCCGAGTAGCAAGGAGTGGCATGGGCTTGCCTCATCCATTCGAAAGCTGATCACATTCTCCTCAAGATGCCCAATCTCCTTCACGTTGAACTGGTTGAGCATAGTAATGCGCGAAATAGTCGACATCGGCTTGACCGCCAGATCGTCCATCACCATGTACGTCGCCACCCCTTGCACAAGACCGCCCCTGCCGTCTGATTCAGCTGCTGATGCCGCCGCAGCCATCGGGTTACCCTCTGGCGATTTGACAAAAGTGCATAATTGGTTCATGGATTGATTGCACTGAGGACATTTTGCAGAAGGGTCCTCAGCGACATAGTCTGGATGGTAAGGGCACCTGTAGTAGGTTTTCGGAGTTGAGTCTAAGGACGATGTCCAAGGCGATAGAAATGGGATTGCCGAGAGAAAGGCGGGTGCTTTGGGTTTCAACGGGACGTCTTTCTTGGAAGACGTGATGTCCACCTCGTTCAGTTTCTCGACACTGCCGTAGAGATTGCCTAAACTGCCCGCCATCCCGGTTTGGGCAAGGAGCCGGACCACCGTCCCGACCGGCAGCGCGAGGATGTGCAAGAGGAAGTCGACAAAATCTTTGCCTGCTTCAGCAAAGAGCACCGTTCGGTTGCTCTTAGTTGACCAGAAGCTTCAAGCTCACTTTGCCTGTCGCCATGCTTTCGTTTTTGGTCGATTGTGCTTAGTGGGGGAAAAACGCAGGGGCAATGCAGGTATATACAGCGCAAAAAAGAAGAAACCTTGGGGATGGTGAAACAATGAAGAGTCTGGTTTACGGGGAAACATCACACGCAGTCTCTTCATCGAGGAGAGGAGCTCATTTACCATGCATTAATGATAACCACCACGTATCTTCCGAACGATAATTCATTTTGATTTTGAGATGAAGCGAACGATTCAACTTCCATCGAAATGACATACTTTATACACTGCAGAAGACCTCCTATGATCAGGGTGAATGCCTTGAAGAGCAAACGCCAACGCTTCTACAGAAAGCACCCCAGGAAGAAATATTGCAATGGTGGAGGGAGAGCAACCCGGCACAAACGACAATTTCTTTTCCAAACCCGCTTGCTAATTATCCACTTCAATTTGTGAATTCTTTTCTTTCAACGATACTCTCGTTTGACAATTCAGTCAGTTTTAAACAGTATTCTCAAAATCGGTCATTCCAATATAAGCCGTACACTTAAATCACGAAAATCATCCAAAGACACCCCCAAAAGATGATTTATCAATCTAAAATTACAGGAGTTCCTTTCTAAACGAGCTCAAAAAGTTAAAGCTCTTCAAAGATTAAGTTGCATTCTTTGCTTTGATTGCTACATGTGGTAAGCATCTTTATCGATGAAAACCTCAGCCTTTGCAGAATAGTCATCATGCATGGGGCTTGCATGTGCAAAAATTAAAAGAATATTCTTATTCACAAAGAACTTAATGCAATCTGCAAATAGCGTATTAAGATTCATATTTACTAAGAAAACAAGCGAAGACCTCCCTTTTTCCTCACGTGGAACTTATTTGAAATACAGTGATGCAAATATCATTGGAACGAATGGTCAAAAGTTATAGAGCCTTGTTCTAAGCCAGGTACTAACTGGACTAACTTTCTTCTATGTGTCCAGGTTTTTAGCAATGTCCTGTTGTCTTATGGTTAGCTGCGCCGTTCAGCTGTGGACTACTTGCGTCCTCACTAGGAATTTGGTTATATTTCCATAAAGTGCTTAATTATAAAAACAAAAGCGTAAGGACACTAAAAATGTCAAAAGTTTCGCATGGCGCTCACTTTGTGCCAATAAGAATTTGGTTATATTTTCAGGAAAATAACAATATTCTCCAGTGTTTGACTGAGATCTGAAGAAGATCCACGAAATACTTTTCATCGTTTGGGAATGAAAATTTTCCCCTTTTTTTCCAAAATAAAAATGCATTGTTTGAGCTTCAGTAACTTGGATTCGGGTAGGCAAGGAAACGAGTATGGGACACAGAGTCCCCAACTGCCCGAGGTAGACAGCTGCCCGAGGTCGAGACCCAGATGCTCGTGCTTGGATCCCCGTATTCTCATACCAAGGTGATAGAAATTTGGAATTTGTACAAATTTTGGAAGAGTAGCTCTCTTTCTAATACCGGTTTCTTTCTAGCATTTCCTTTCGAAAGTTTTAAATTAAAGCTTTGACACTTTAGAAGGAGAAAATAAAGTATTCTAAAAAAGAAAACTTGATAAAAGATAAACAAAAATGAAGAAAATGTAGGGAAAGATAAACTTTGCTCAGGCCATCCGTCACCTATGAAATATCGAATTTCATAAACAAAATGAGCAGGCCAGCTTAAACAAAACAGCTTTCCGTGAAGGGCTTGGCTTAAGTACACCCCAAGTGCCATAAGTTGTGTACGGCGCTCACTTTAGTGCCAAAACTTTCAAATCGATCACTTTAGTGCTAAATTTTTGTAACTTCGATCACTTTAGTGCCAAACTTCAAATCGATCACTCTAGTACTAAGTTTTTGTAACTTCGATCACTTAAGTGCCAATTTCTTTTAAAAAACGATCACTTTAGTGTCAAATTCACTAAGCTACGTCTCTCAAATATTAATAAAAAATAGCACGTGTCGAATTTTCGGCAAGCCACGTCGGCTCCGGCACTAAAGTGATCGTTTTTAAAGAAGTTGGCACTTAAGTGATCGAAATTACAAAACTTAGCACTAAAGTGATCGATTTAGAAGTTTTGACACTAAAGTGAGCGCCGTATACAACTTATGACACTTGGGGTGTACTTAAGCCTGAAGGCTTCATTTTTGACCTAACATACCAACGACAGGATTATAGCTATATGATCGATAAACAATCTGCAGCTTTCCCATGAAATTATTAATAACCATTTACTCATCCTCCCAACGACATTTGCATTGATTCTCATTTTAATTTTCCGGTGAAAGTGAACGAGCGATTCCATCTCCATCAACAGGAAGAAATGCTCTCTTGACTGCTAAACGCCTGTCTTCCCTGTGCTTCTTATGTATGATTTCAACCAAGAAACTGAATCCTCGAGCATTGAGCAGTCCCTGTTTTATTCCTTGTATAATAATACCGTGAAGATTGTTAGCGAGCACAGACTGTAATAAAGAACAAAACCCCAACACACTGGAAAGTATCTCGAACTTCATGAAGGAAAGGGGAGGAAGCGCATGCATGGTCTTGTTTGACAAATCAGTCAGTCTTAAACAGTACTCTCAAAGCCAGTTCACTACAATACAGGTCATACAATTAGAACAAGAAGAATTTTCATATTCACAGAGAACTTAATGCCATCTTTACAAATAAAACATGGAAAGAACTCCCTTTTTCTCCCGCGTGGAACTTAATTGTCAAAAAGTTAATATTGCCTTGTTCTAAACCTGGTACTGACTGAGCTAAGTTTTTTTTCTGTTTGTTCAGTTTATGCACAATGTCTTCTTGTTCTCTGGTTAGCTGTTTAGAAGAGAGAGCTCTCGTGGTGTTCTTAATTTCCTATTATGTCTTCGGAGCTTCTTACATAACATATCTTCAAAATTGATTAAGAAAATCAAGTTGCAATCGGTAAAGACTTGAGAGAGCCCGTGCAAGGCATAGCGCCACCTACGTTGAGAGATCATTGGCGCCCGCTTAGTCATCCGTGAACTTCTATCTGAATATTGAGGATGGACCACTTATTATGTCCTAGTCTATCGAGGATGGACCGTTTACCTTTGTCTATGTAACCTAGGTTTTCCTCGTTATATAGAAACTAGCAAACCTTTGCAAATTTAGGATGGAACTGAGATGTTCTGAATAATTGGTCGTTTTCATTATTGATCTGGCTGGTTACACAATCATTCCATGTTAGGATGCAAAAATGAAAGGCAAAGTTAACTGATTCAGCTCTATTTAAAAAATTCTTCGATCTTGTAATTTGCGCATTACTTTGAGGAAAATGCAAGACTCAACTTAGACTTCATTTATTTCATGACAAATAAATCATTTGAAAAATATTTCTCAAAAATGACCATTTATATCGCCTACGAAAGTCACTAAATGAAAATTATTTTCATCATTCACGAAAATATTTAAACGTAAATTGTTCTCGATTTTAAAAATATTTTTATCGATGAATTATTTTAGTTACTACAAACCATCGTTTTAGGAAAAAAGAATAAAATAGAATCTTAATTTGTCATTTTGTTTCTCGATTCGAGCTAACTAAACTAAAATGGAAAGCCCGAACCAAAAAAAAAGGGGGGGGCAGAGCCGCTGTAAAACTGAAATGCTGCGAAACCCAAGACATGAATCGGAGAACCAAAAAAAAATCTTTCCGAGTTTCAGACACCCACCAGACTCCCAGAAGGTCCAGGACAGGGAATCACAAATTAAAAATTTCTTGATTTTCCCTCCATCTAAAATGAAACGATACGGTACAATTGATATCACACCTAATTCCCTGCGCTCACCAGACCCCGATCAAGGGGCCACCTTAAGCTTCAGCAACAATTAATACCTGCACCAAAGGTCAGCCATGGATTGGAAAATGAAGGCCCACAACATTCAAAAAGATACTCCTAGATATTACCATCCCAGAAAATGCTGTCCATACTAAAAATTATGTCTAAAATTGATTTACCAAGTGATGCGCGAATCCTTCTTGGATTTTGGACACGGCTCATTTGATCAAATATCCATGCATCGTCTCCTACATCACTTGATATATTAATTGGATATTAATCTCGACGTTGCTGGTTACGCAATGCGATTGAAACTATGAAGTCATCCCTAACCGTTGACTGGCAAGATCACACCTAACGTCGGCCAATCCAACTCTCGACTTGGCCAAATCGAACTCCATCCACTTGTTCTGTTGATGATGATGACCAATCACAAACGCCTCCAGTCCCAACAAGTCGGAGTTCCCAAAAGTGAAGCAATACACGAGATCGCTCCCCCTCGTCGCGCCGGGCACCCGGTACAGTAGCCTCTCGCCCGGGATGCTCATCTCCGCCCCCCGCAATACTAAGCTTACTCGGGGCAAACCGGGCAGACCCCGTCGGTCCGGGCCGATTAGAAAACATGCGTCCATCGCGCCTTCGAACACGAAATTTGGGTCTTGCAAGGCCCGCAACACGCCCTTCGTTTGCCGTGTGAACTCGTTCTTCAGCGCAGCGTAGACTGGCCCTAGAAGGAAGGTGAATTGGGTGCCCGAATCGATCATCGTTTGGCCCGCCCCCGTGTGATCCGGCACGAAGACCGATTTCGGGAGGGGCAAGAGCTTATCGGAAACCTTTATCCCCTCCAGTTGGACCGTGTACGCCACCCGGTCGAAATACGGCAAGGGCATGGACATTTGGACCAGCGGCGTGTAACTCAACGCCTTGAGCCATGCGAAGCTCGCGTCGCCGAAGAGCAAAATCCCCGTTGAGCCGAAGCTCGAGATGCAATACGAGAACTTGGGAAAGCCCATTTGAGTGACGAAAGACAGCGAGCCGCGGTTCATGCCCATCAACCCGGTGGTCTTGGAATCCTCTTCCTTGTTGCTGCTTTGGCCCGAGTCCATGCACCCGAACAGGAACCCCGCTCGGGAGGACGACCCCACGGATATGGTATCGGACGCGAGGTTGCCCTCTATCGAGGTCGCGTCCGCATAGGAGATGGCGGTGTGACAGAGCTTGTTCGGGTCGCAGGAGCCGGGCACGGGCAGGTCCCGGGTCCTGGTCAGGCAAGCGACCGAGGAGCAAGGGACGGGCGAGTAGGTTCTCGAGGAGAGCGGGTCGAAGACGGAGCGGAGGTCGCGCGATCTCCTGCAGTGGAGCCAAGGAGCTCGCTCCCGGTGTCGAGGACCATGGTGACTCGCTGCGGGGCGAGCCCACGGCGAGCGAGATGGTGAGGGTGACGTTGTGGTAGAAAGGAGCTTGTCCGTGGGAGAAGCTCTGGGCAACAGCCGTGCGGGGTCGCTTGCGTTTGGAGGGCGAAAATGAGTGTGCTTGCTGGGGAGAGACAGAGGGTTGGAGTGAAGAGGGTGAAGTGAAGAACCAGAAGGTGAGCGAGGCAATAGAGACGGGCCATGAGGGAGGAGCAAAAGAGGTATGAATCAAAGGGAAGGACCAGAGGAGAGGAGAGGAGGGAATGGTTTTGGTCCCTTCTTTTTTGAGTGGAAGGAGGAGGAGGGAACGCGCGCCCTGCTTTTTCTTTAGATACGGGTAGTAAGTGAACACATGCACTAAATTGAAAATGAAAATTTGAAAAAATGACCAAAAAAGTACTAAACATATTGCAATAATACCAATTTAGTCCTAAAACTTTTAAATTTGTACCAATTTAGCCCATCTGGATAACTTTGGCCGGCCAACTCTGACTTACCACCGTCGATGCTAACGTGACAAATTTTATAAAATTTCAATAAATTTTTAGATAGTTTTAAAATTTTTTTCTTTTCTTTTTGTTTTTCCTTGGACTTTAGGGCTGGCGAGGGTCACTAGCCGACCCTCATCGGTATTGAGTGAGGGTGTGCAACCCCTTGCCCAGATCTAGTAAAGCCTACGACGCCCTAGCCAATCTAGCTAAGCGAGGGCCACGATGCCTTCCCTCAGTGCTAACGAGGGTATCCCGGCCCCAAAGTCTAAGGAGGAAAAAAAAAAGAGAAAGAAAAAAATAAAAATAAAAAGAATAGTTATAAAAATATATATATTATCTAAAATTGATCGCATGTCAATGATTGCCAAAGTTGGCTGGATAAATTGATTTGGCGTAAATGCAAAAGATTTATGACTAAATTGGCTAAAAAAGTGAAGTTTATGACTGAATTGACATAATTTCAGTAATTCTCTTGTGAAACCTTTGAATAGGGGTAGGACAAAGGCTAGTTTATGAGGACTAGTATCTTCTAAATCCAGACATAAATTCATGTCTTAATTCGATTTGCAAATGCCTTAATAGCAACTCAATTCCCTGCTTTGCTCCTTCTTCTTCTTATGTTAGGGATTCACAATTATATTTTTTTGGAGTTGGTGAATATATCAATTTTAGAGTGGCTGGATATTTGATTTAAGTATATCTGTTTTTGATAAATTTATATTTTGACAAATAATTAATTGAAATGGTTTAAAATTGATCACGTGCGTGTCAAAATGACATGTCAGGATGCTGGACTCGTGTGTCTAGAGCGCCGACCACGTGTCTCGATATCTAATACATATTGGCCATGTATTGATGTCCGCCACACGTCCGACACGACATGAAGACCCTCGAATAGTAATTGTACTTTCTAGATTGAGAGACGTGATACAATTTAATATATCTTGAATTTATTAGAATAATCTCACATTTTGTGAAAGGAAAAAGAGAGAAGAAATACGTGCTTTGACCATCGCGAGATTAGTCCGACTTTTTTGTTACCATTTGTTTACCAAATGACTTGTTAAGACTACATTGAACGTTCAATCTAAGTGAGACCCATATGCAAGAGGATCCATCTATACGAACATCCAATCTACTGTCTTGAATCGCGTCCTCAGATGGATTTGGTCATTTGACGTTTAGGTGATTCAAGTTGGTACTTCGCGTGCAAGGAGAGTTATCATGCTATCTAGGCATTCTACAAAATTCTGAATTTTTAGTAATTTTCATTTTTAAATTTTGTATCATTTATATCCTTTTTCTTCTTCTTTTTTCTCCCCTTTTTCTTGCCATAAGAGAGGGACAAGCTTGCGCAAGGCCTGCGAGCTCGAGCCTTGCCTCGCCTCACCAAATTCGAAGAGGCTCAAGCTTCTCGGCATTGGGTGAACTCAACCTCACTCTCGGGCTAGCAAGGCTCGAGCTTGCCGGCCTCGGGTGAGTTCGTCCCTTGGCGGTGGCTGGTCACTAGTCTTTGCCATGGTCGGCGATTAGTAGAGGAAGAAAAAAGAAGAAGGAAAGAAAAGAAAAGAATAAATAACAAAATTAATTATAATCAAAACAAGGAAAGTGAATGAGTGCAGTGAAAAAACATGAGAGAAAAATGATTTTCTCTTTTCGAAAATAGGGAATCATTTTACCCATTTTTTAAGGTGTTTTTTTCATTAGTGAAAATATTTTCCTTGACACCGTAAAATTCAAAAAAAAAAAAAATATGAAAATTATATTTTGCTCCATTTGTTTTGTGAAAAATGTGCGTTAAATCATTTTACAGAAAAAATGATAATATTTTTTGATTTTGGGCTGAGTCCTGAAATGAACTGGAAAAAAAAATTCGTTGTTTGGTATGGAAGATCACATTTATTTTTTTGCATCGTTAATTGGTTGAAAATTATTTACGCGGACCCAGCCGCCCTGCATAGCACGACTAGCGCTAATGTAGATAATTTTTGTAATTTTAAAAATTAAAAAATTAAAAATGTTGAATTTTTTATATTTTAATATTTTAGTCTTCTTTTTTTCTTTTCTTCTACCCTCTACCGATTGCCAGTGACTTGCTACATGCGAGGCAAGGCCTCGCTCACCGGCCACGATTGATCTCTTGTCTCGCATGTGGCTTGCGACCGGCAAATGAATAAAGAAAAGAAAAAAATAAATCATAAATAATTCAAAAAATAATTTAAAAAGGATTGTGAAGTAGCATAAGGAGAAAAGGAAAAGGAAAATGATTTTTTTCTTTTTGAAAAGAGAAAATCATTTTCTCTGCTTTTGAAAGTATTTTTTTCGTTGGTGGAAAATATTTTTTGACTTGTATATTTTCTTTGAATAAAACACCGAAAAATTTAATTTTTTTTAATTATTTTTACGAAACAAGCGAAACTTAGTAGCAATGATTGATGCTACCGTTGTCCCTGCAGTTATTATTATTTTTTCTTTCCTTTGTTTTTGAGCAGTGTAATTGGGAAATCTCAAGAAATGGTCACAAACTCCATAGGTCCAACTAAGGCCGGCTTTCTCATCGCGAAGATAAGGGAGAATCTGAACGAAGAAATGTCGCATCATCAATAGTACGAAATAATTGAATATGTTGAACGTCGTACAAAGGTTCCAGTTGTTCCGCAGAGGACACTAAATGGGTGGTCGGACCGGGCTCAGCGATCAGAAACTTGCCATTGACCAATCGCACGAGTTGGGTCTAAGACTCTAAACGATTCTCCAGCAGAAGTCCTATAGCAAAAGTAGGTTTGACTGGTGTCTCGACAATTTCTGCATGCAATTGAAATCATAAGGACAGTTAGCTGATTTTTGGTCAAGAAACGAGACTCGTCGCGATCGAGGATTTCAAATCTCGAATTTTCTAACTTTGACCATCTGAAAAAATCAAAATGTCAACAAGGAATAAAATGGAAGGACAAAGTTTTGAAAAGAAATGTGAAAGAGGGGAGAGTGGCCATTACAATTTTGCAAGCATTTAAATACAACTGAAGTGTCAGAAATTTATAGACTTCTACAACATACCACTAAAAGAATGGGTATAAGTGAAAACTAAACATGTTCATTCCGTGAGCCCGGGCGAGCTCGAGCTGGACCTGCCCGAACCCCGAACCTCCTGAGATCTACCTCTAGGCCAGCCCATGGGAAAAATGTGGGCAAGCCACATATGGTAATTAGGCCATTTTTATTAGTTTTCCAGCCCCATATTTCGTCCCGGTTCGTGTTGAACTCCTCTTATTCCACCGTTCGGCTAATCCGAGAGGCATAAAAGAACGAAGATACACCTTTTTAATATATATGTCAAGTTCCGACCAATAAATATGTGTGTGTGTTTGTGTGTCAAGTGAAGTAGCCCTTGAAGAGGAATTCTAACCCACATAGGAAGTTGATGTGGTGGGATTTCTTTCCTATTAGATTTGGTTTAACAAGCTGGTTTCATCTTCCAATCAGACTAGATTTTGTAGATGGGCTCAAATGTGAGACTTGTCTTAACAATTCTTGGCGTGGGAACTAGGGTTGAGCACCGGTTCAAGGTAGACCTCAGAGCAGAACCGGAATGGCACTATGAAGTCCGGTTCCCGTGGGAAACGGTCTGGTCATTGGTCATAAAGTTGGGAGCCGGCACTTTGTAGTTTGGTTTTGGGGTCAAGACGCTGAATCAGACCAACGAACCAACCCCGAATCGAGCTCAGTTCAACTATGTTTGTTGTTTGTTTTGTTTTCAATTGGTAGCAATCTTTTATGGATGAATGAGAAATGAGTTTCCAAAATCATATTTTATTTATTTGTTTTGAATTTTTTATTGTTTAGTTTTGGGCGGCGCTATTCCACCCCCATCTTGACTAAACCACTCATTTTTGTAATCAACAGACCAAAATATTATTCTCTCTTCAATTTATTTATTTTTATCAACCTAAGCAACGTAATTGCCTTTATTTCTCTTAAATGATCAATTTCACAATACAAATGTCATATTACACCCAACAATCATCTTATCATAAATTATGTAATCATTTTGCTTAGAGAAGGTTGTTATTTTTGTTTTATGTTTTATTTTTTAAATTACAAGAGTTCTATAGGATGTTGAAAATTTCTAGTTATAACAGTTTATGACACACAATTGACTGCCTATTTTTTTTTTTATTTATGAGAATAGTATGAGGGAAACTTTATTTCAAAGTTGAAAATTAAAATCCAATCTAATTATCTAGCAACTTTTGACCTTTTGGGTGATTTTCCAGAATAAATTTGTAGGTTTCTAAAGTTAACCTTGCTGATTTGTGCTTTCTTTTGAGCTTTTCATATTTAATGAATTGCAAGATGGGGTTGAAAATTTATTTACACATTCGTCACTTTCAAACTCACCTCAATTTTTTAAGAGGAAATTTTTAAGCATATTTTAAAGTTTGATCCACTTATTATGAGATTGAATTTGCAATTGTTTTCATTATTTTCTTCATAGCAAGAGTTGAACAATAAGAAGTTTCATGTTGTTTTAAATTTATGTGTTTATCCTTTGTTTGACATTTGATCATTCGGTTAACAAATTATCCTTTTCCATTTTTTTATATCAAAATCGTCTAAGTAATTAAGTTGAATTTTAATTTTCGAATTTTAAATATAGTTTCACTCACACTATTAAAAAAAAAAAATTACTTGTGTTCATAAGCTTCATAAATAGAATTTTCTTGTGAATGCACAAATGAGACTATAAATCAAAATCGACAACATTCTCTAGGCAAAATGATAATAAGATATGTTAAGTTGATATATTGATGGGTGTAATGGAGCTTTGGAATTATGTAATTATTGAGAGAGATGACAGAAATAAAGGTTGTTTGTGGGTTAGTTTGATAAAGAAAGAAACAATAAATTGAAGAGCAAGAGGATGGTATTTTGGTAAGTTAACAAGAAAAAATGAGTGGCCTAGCCAAAATGGGAATGGAAATAACGTTGCCCTTATTTTATGCTACACGTTCAAATTTTATATGGGTTATTGCTTTTGGCAAGAGGAGATTTGCTTTAGCTGTGGTTTTGGTTGACTAAGGGGTAAGTTAGATAGTTCCCTATTGCTTTAGAGTTTTGTTCGGCTTTTACCGATGTTTTACTTCTCGTCATTTTGTTGCTTATTATCGCGGTTCTAAGCATCGTGTGTCCAAGGAATACCCAAAAAAAAAAAAAAAAATGAAACAAAAATAAAAGGAGAATCAGCCTACTCCCTAGACCTGACTTTGGAGCTGGACCAAACCAATACGATCGTTCCATGGTTGGTTCCAAGTCCCAAAATCTGAAAATAGCCCTATAACGGCAGGTTTTAGGGTTGGAGCAACCCAACCTTGAAAACGCTCATCCCTAGTTGAACAATACTTTGCTTTTTCTTTTTGTACCCTCCATTTTTTCTCAATCATGAAGAAAGCTTCCCATGTTGTAATATAGCATTGCACTTTATCAAAAGAAGTTCGGAATTACATATTAGTTAAACTAGAAACTGCATAACATGTCGGACCAAAAAAAAGAATACTAACAATTTCTCATGTCCTAAATACAAAGTCTCGGAGCAATCATATAAATTCTGTGGCACAATCTCTCAAGATGAAAATCATTGAAATGGACACTAGCTATCCTACGGGGCATGATTAGCATTAGCGTTGACATTATTATTTTATATATTTAAATTTTTTTCTTTTTTTTTCTTTCATTTTTGTTCTTATTTTTTCCTTATCACCGAGAGCCAGTGAGGGCCTTGCTAACCCTCAGAAAAATAATAGAAAAAAGAGGAAAAACCAAAAAAGTATAAATTTTTTTGAAATATTATTAAAAAAATCCACATCAGTGTCGACCATCCAACGTGACACAACCGGAATATACATCGGCGATTTTCAGTCAAAACTCGGCGGATGGACACAATTGGTACCAATGCAAAAATGCTTATGATTGAATTGGTACCAATACAATAGGTTTATGACTTTTTGGTACTTTTCCCGCTATCTCAATAAGTATTCGTTATTGACCAAAAATAAAATAAAATAAAAGTACTCGTTTCAAGATCTTGATCTTGGGCACTTTCTTTCCCGACCACCAAGTTTTAATCCAATGAATTGATCTTTATTTTCCTTTAATTTGTAAATCAAATTGCAGATGTATTAGCAAGAGCTGGTAATGTTGCAATTCATGCCAATTGTGAATATATACATGGCGGATTTGCTTGGAGGGGTCTTACAATTTCCAAATTTGTAAGTAGCACATGTTGTATCTGTCTTAACCGTTTGGAATTTATCCCATCTTTGTCGCCAATTAGCATGTAACTGCTACCAATTTCTGGACTTAATTATTATTCGAAAGATTAGGACTACCTTCCTCGAAAGCCAAACTTGGCTATCTTTATAGAATGTCTCTTGAAAATTGAACTCGTCCTTTATTTTTTATAGGTGAGGCAATCATACTTTCTTCACCTAAAAGAGAACTTAATTTAGCGGCTCTTTTCAAAAAGCGCAAGTAATTATGCAATTAAATTAACCAAAAATGATAGTACTACTTAGATGGTTACGTTTGCGAAATTGGAAAATTGCAATGATAAGCAAAAAAAGAACATGTGCTCAAGTAATATATGCACATATATTTATCTGACAATTTCAGAAATAATAACAGTCCGAAAATAGAAATAAAAAATGAAATTGCAGTAGCCCTCAGGCAATCCCATCCATGCATGTCTCTAAAGTAGCAAACAAAACACCAATTATAAGAAATATACAAAGCACATATAACCCAGAAGGAAACAAAAGAATATGGTTCATATTTCGCGTTCTCAGAACTGTATGAAGGGCTTGAATGTGCTCACCACCTTCCTGATCTGATCAAGCAAGGAAGTGTAGGACACGTTCCCATCGTTTCCAGCAAGAACTCTGTACTTGTCCTTCCTAGTGAAATTCGTGCACTCGAACCCCAACGTCGCAGCTAATATCCTCTGGACATAATTCGCGACGTCGTAAGGGCTTTTGCCGGCCGAGCACGTCGCCTCAACCGGCAACTGGTTCAAGAACGTGACCTCGTAGACCGGCCTGGGGTTCATGAAGAAGAAGATGGGGTCCATCCCCTTCCAACCCCTTGCCGTCGTTGCGTGAAAGAACCCGACCCTGTAGTTCAACGCCACGGGCACTATTCTATCGGTTAGTTCCGCGAAAAGAGGGCTGAATCTCAAGAGGAAGGGTTCTCTACATGTTGTTCCCTCTGGACAAACTATCAGATCGCCCTTGGATAGTTCTTGTTTGATCTTTTGAGCATCGACTTCTCGCGCTCTCGTCAATCGGACAGTTGGAATGGGCGATAATATCTCGGATAGCCTAGAGATGGAGTAGGTTAGCGCCGGGATTCTACGTCTTAAGACAGTGGACAAAACAACAGGGTCCATCAGAGTCCGATGTGTGCAGACAAACAACAAGCCGGTACCTCCGCCTGATGGCGATCTTGGTGGTTTGCCTTTGACGACAATCTTCCCTCCGAAAATACGGGAAACATAGGGCATCATCTGTAAGGGGAAAATTATTCCGATGCTGATGCGGATGATCGCAAGGATCACGCCAAAAGGAATCCACAGGAGGATCAAGAGAGCGGTGGATGGGGTCGGGCGCTTCACTAGTCGACCGTCGTGGAAGATCACGGGGTGAGGATAGAGATGATGCTGGTTGTCGTGCTTCTGAAGGCTGGTCAAGGGTGGATGCAACTCTTCCTGAAAGGAGGAATACGATGAATTAGAGTCAATTAGGCATGGTGAAAACGAAAATAAATCGTGTACTGAAACTCAGAGAGGAAAAAGGTGCAATAGAAGAAATGAACTTTCTCAACTATGGGAACTGTCTTCGTCATTCCCAAACTACTGAAAAAGTCCGAATCGATCGTCACGAAGTAGACGAACTCACCTTGCATAACGATAAAACCGAATGAGACGACGATGGCCTTCCTAACCCTAATGCCGGCTGCTCACCGTCAAAAAACTTCTTGACATGATCGGCAAGGCGCTTGTTGTCGCTCTTAATGAAACCGGTGGCGTATCCAAACCGGTTCACAATGAGCTCGCTCCCGATCACTTCGTCGGCTTGCAAATGCTCCTTCACAAACCTCTCCACCATGACTCTCGGGGTTTTGGTCACCACCACTCTCTTTCCATGTGAGCTAAGCACCCTCCAAGCGTTCATGTTCAAGTCATCCATGTAAAACTTGGGCAGGACGGCTCTGGCCACCGATCTGATCTCGGACTCGGGCACTGCTGCCGTCGCCACAAAGATCATCACCTTTAGCCCGGCGTCTTCCTTCCCGAGCGCATTGAGCAGCCGAATCACAGGCCATAGCAACAGCAGCAGCGCTAAGCGCACCAGACCGGACGCTTCAAACGCCACCAGCATGAAGTAGGAAAAGGGGTCTGGATCGTTCAAGAGAGTCCCTTCGAGCTCAGAAACGACGGACGCCATTCCGACTTTCTTGTCTTGCTCGGAACAATCACCCTTCTCTTGGTAGTTCAACACTTAGAAATGACGAATTTGATCTTTGTTTGAAAGGACTTGGGTAAGGAATGAGAACAGGTAATTGGACTACAAAGCTAAGGGCAACTCGCTAATGGCTATAGCTATTGACTTTGTATGTCCAAGAAAGGAATGAGGCGGTTCATCAGCTCGAGCTACCTTATATAGCGTTTCATCTCAGCCTAAGCTTTGTCTGGTTTGGTCAATCCGTAATAAATGGAAGGTTTCGTGGCACGTTCACGCGACAAATTCCTTAATTAATCCAACAACTTGGTCAGAAATTAGGAGAGCTAAAATATATATCGAAGTTAGGAAAACCCTTAATTAATTGTCTTGTTCCACGCTTACGCGTAGCGATACGTCTTATTGAATCTATTAGGTTACCTAGACGTAACCGAGAAGAATGTGGTTACCTACATATACTATTTCAAAGGGGTAAGGTTCCAAAAGTTTTATCAATTTGTGACCGCTGTGGCCTTCCACGTTGTTGAATGGGAACGATCACGTCTTAATGTGTTCCGCACGTGGCAATGAGATCTCTCTCTTTCTCTCTCTCAATGTATTTCACACGTGGCGGTGAGATATCTGGATATGCCTAGTTTCATCCCCAACTTTGCTCCCGGAAATAAAAAGAAAGAGTCCAATTAAAAATGACTTTTCTTTAAATTTGTTAGGTAAACCGCTGTTTCCAGAAACTTAAAACCGTTCAATATTTGACTTACTGGTTCACCTCATTGGCATGTATTGTTCTCTTCTTGGATATAACTGTTATGAGCTTCCAGGTTACTTGGTAGAGCAGCGATTTTGGAGTACAAGTTCACAATAATATGAGGAGTCTTGTCATTTTGCCAAGGCTATATGACGTCCGAAATGTTATGATTTTAGGCGATCTTTCACAGCTCGTTCTAAACCGGTAGCAGAAGGATAGGTAGAAAAGAAGTTCCTGTTTTGTTAAGCTTTCTAAGGGTGCACATGGCAACACATCTGCTCTAGAAATTAACTTCTGATCAGAAGTTGATTTTTCTACTTCTGCTTCTGATTTCAACTTCCAGAGAGAAGTAAATTTATTTTACTTCTTTGAGTGGCTCCAAAAGTATTTCTTAAGCATAAAAAATGCTCCAAAAGTAGAAAAATGAAGTTACGTAACCAAACAGATTTTTGCTCCAAAAATGTTGTCATATATGCCCTAAGATGTGACTTTTTACTTTCAAAGTGTTAATACCATAAAAAATTGTTAAATTAGTATATCCGCCCCACATTTATCTCAAATTCATTTTTTGTATCATAAAAGCTCTCAAATTGGTACATCCATGCCACACTTACTCCAATCTAATCTTTCTATCACAAAAAATCCTAAACTGGCACATTCATGCCTCCAAACTAGTACATCAACGCCATATCTATCCCCCTCCTCCTCCCCCCCCCAAAAAAAAAACTCAAATTTAGCATATTTTAGATATATGTGGCATGAGTGTAGTAGTTTGCGGTAAATGTGGCATGGATGTATCGATTTTTTTTTATCTTTTATGATACAAAAATTAATTTGGATAAATGTTGCAGGAGTGTACTACTTTGGGGGGTTTTTGTAACACAAAAATTAGGTTGTGGCAAATGTGGCCTGAGTTTACCAATTTAAGATCTTTTTAAGGTATTAGCCCAATTACAATCAATAACGAAAAAAAAAGTGAATTTACATGTAAATATTTGTATGCTGTGAAAAGTTTTGGCGTTTCGGTTCAAGAAAAAATTAAAATTCGGCCATCGCAAAATTTTAACTAGAGGAAAAGTAAAAACTTTTCAGACATTCGACGTCGTTAAAAACTGAATTCACTCTTCCCAGGAAATTAGCTTTCTCCTCTCTCTCTCTCCCCTAAAGGCCTACTCTCAGGAGCCGCCACCAGGCGATCGACCAGGTGGTGAAGTGGTTGAACATAGAAAAGTTGACTATAAGCAAACACCAAAAAAAAAGGAAAAAGGAAAAAAAAGAAAACCACCCCGCCTCTTCTAGTCAGCCGTAACGAGATGGACCGTATATCCCTATCGTGTATATCATTGAAGAGAAGGTGGAACTCATCTATTATGGGGCAGTAGAAATAGGGGAACTAAGGTTGGGAGAAGTCAGCATTCAACCAAGTTCACATAGTTTACTAACTTGAGGGACCGCTCAAATGATAAGTATGTTGATCTTTGTCGTTCAAAGATTCAGTTAGAATCGCTACTCTTGCGCCTTTTTGTGAGATGCTCCAGAATTTTGGACTTTATCTCCTATAGTTACGAGGTATGTGCGGGAACCAGAAGACTGTAACATCTATCGAGGATTAGCTTAGTGCTCAAGGAGATTTAGACACCCAAATGTTAGCGAAAGAAAGGGTTAATAGAGATTGAATCAACTTATTAGTCAGTGCTCAACGTGCTCTTAATCCAATCCTAAGTTACTTTCGAAGTGCGACGACCCAGTCTGATGAGGGGAGGGATTGATTACGGGGGCGAGATTGCCTAAACAAGTTTTTTACAAGGTGAATGAGGGTAGAAATGAATTGTATATCGAATAAGGGGAGAGTGCGTGTGGGTGGTACCTGTGGAATCAGAAAGAACTCGCAAGAAGAGCTTTTTAGCGTAATGACAAGTTTAACATTACCTAAGCAATGCTCAAGTGAGACCGATGTCAAGAGGGAAAACGCCTTCACAAGTATTTCCTTGTATGCATAAGGATAAAACCACAATATTGCATAAGCTAAAGGCGATAATACTTCAAGCGAGTTAGGCCACAGTGTCACATTATGATATTGGAGCATAATTCTCTCTAGCAGATGTATGGTTTAGAGTCGAACCATGTAGAAGTTAGTCGGCCTATAGCGAGCCGAAGACAAGGGCGGAGAGTGATTGTTGTGGCAAGAGAGCCTAAAGGAAGTGCGACTCAAGGTAAGCTTCTAAGATGACAAGGGAGCAAGAAGTGTATAAATTGGACAGTTAATACAGGGAGAGTGTTTCTAGGTACAGGTGAAATCGAAGTTGAATCACAAGAGCTTTTTGATGCAAAAACAAGTTTGGCCTTTAAACTCCAATGTTAAACGTACTTGGATGAGAGTATAATCAAGATACACGACCTCCTTTGAAAGCGTTTATCTATATGTTAAACGACTATACCTTGAGTGTAGGTATGGGACTAAATAAATTAGCAAAGTTGAAACACAGAGTTGAAATAAACTTTAGTTGAAACACGGAGAAGCTCAAACTCTGGTTGCGAAAGTACAACAAAGTTGAAATAATTTTCTCATATATAGTTATTTCTCAACTTGCAGTTTGAATATGTCAGGAATTAGAGTCGTCAGTTGGAAGAGATTCTTGAGTAATCTGCCAATGGTGCTCAAATATCTTGTGAGTTATCTGGACTCGTGAATTGGACTCATTAGGGACCCAATGGATCTGTACATTTTAGAACTCTAAGCATGGATGAAGTACACTGCACCACATGAAACATATAACATTAATCAAATCATATTTTGAAAGGATGGTTGTTGTACCTCAATTAATCAAAACATATGTAACCGCTAGCGTTTTCCCTATTCTTTAGGGGACAAAACATAGTCTAAGTCCATCGCACACCTAACGATTAGGCATGACGAGGAGTAGCGCAACATTCTTCCCTTCTACGAATAAATCCTTCGAAAATGCCTCGAACTTGTCCTAAATAAGTACTTTATTCAGGATCTTGTCTTTTAGTTTAGACACTAAGGTGGGATTCGCCAATCTACCAGATAATTTCATGAGAAACTAAAGCCAACACTTTGAAATTCGGGTTACTTATAGTTCTAAACCGCTGCGGCCATGGACTATTGTAATCGTGACTAATCTTTCAATTGGTTAAGTGGTTGAGTTCGGAACTCAATTTGATCTTGAACAGAAAAAAAGGGCCCCCCCATATAATTTGTCATATTCAATGCCTAACGAATATTATACCGAACGCAAGATAGTACACATCAACAATCCAAATGAGAAAGACACCCTCTCCAAAGCGAACTCCTTTTAGCTTGCAAGTCAAGTAAAAACTCTTAATACCTCCCCCACCAGTGAACGAGCTAAGTAAAGCTGTATAAGAAGTTGGTCCTTTTGGCATGACTTGACGGTAATTGAAACCCTAGGTAGGTTAGAAAATAACGGAAGGACGTGACTTAGTATTTCTGGAATTTGTCTCTCGGACATCTAATTGCATTTGGCGGGAGTTGTACTTTGGCTGTCGTAGGAACCTTGTAGGAAGAATTCATGGTTAGGTTTGAAGTTTGTCATGTCGGATCACTTTTTAATTCCTCTTAATTAGTCCATTGATGGCTGCAAATTGAGAAAAAAGATCTTTTGCCAAGCTATATTTGATTTTTGGGTTTTCGTTATGTTCTGTGTTTTGTTTCTCTTTTAGGTGAGTTAGGTTTGATATTTGCGGAAGCGTCCTAGACGGTGCAACTTTCTATCCTTTTGATGCTGAGCTTTGCTTTTCTAGTTGAGAAATGGTGCCTCATCTTCGTGATAGTGATTGCCCCATGCCAGTGAACTTTCGAACCCTGATTTTATCACTAAAATTAATAAGAGAAGGAGACATGAACGTGCCTGTTACGCAAGTGTAAAATGTTGAAACATTACTGATAGGGGAATAAGTATTGTAAAAGATCTCCACAGTCATTTTTTTTCCTTTAATATGAAGGTACATTTTATGAAAAAAAAAATTAATTGTAAAAGATGATCGAGTATCATTAATGTGAAAAGAACATAAAAAATGATTCATGGTAAGTAATATAATTGGGTGAAGCGGATCCGAAGAAGGTAAGTTCAAGGTCCGGGAACCTACACTTTTATCTACTAAACATATCAGATAAGTACGAGTCTCACCCATCTACTTCATGTCTCACAAATAAATAATTTTTTTGGCAAATTCTTATAATTTCTTAGCAACTTCCCTTGTTTTGTGCCATCACAACATTCTTTATTCAGCCTAAAATTTTACAACTTTGTCGTCGAGGCATGATGAAGCAGACGAGAAATTCCTTAGCAGGACAACCAAGGAAGTAGAGATGGCAACAAGATGCAATTAGATATGGCCATGCGCCGGTTTGGGCCTGGAATTGGCCTGTTGATCGGGACCGCCGGTTCCAAACAAGAACCGGCCCGGCCCCAAACAGGAACCGGCCCGGCCCCTCACAGGCCCGTTATGGTTTAAAAAAAAATTGAAACCGGCGATTCGGGCTAGTTTCGAAGCGCAAAAAAAAAGGGGGGAAAGAGCCAAGGGGGGAGTAGAGCCAACCCAAAGGCCCAAAATTGGGCCGTTGCATTACAACGGCCATTATACCGCCTCCCCTTTTTTTTCTTCATTACAACGGTCATTATACCCTTCTCCCCCTTTTTTCCTTCATAAATTTTCTATACATACCATTCTCCCTCTTTCAATTTTTTTCTCAATCTCGGCTCAATTATGTCAATTTTCTGAATCGGCTTTCCACTCAATTCTCTGACAAAAATGGCAAGTGGAAGCAAAGTCAGTGATAGGGGAAAGAGCCCAATGCCGATGGGGATGGGAGAATCCGATTATCTTCAACCTCATGATCAATATGATCCTCGTGAGTTTACATGTTCGGTAGACGCTGATGATAATAACTACATTTCCAACGTCGAGCATGTCCCAACGCATGAAATTTTTTATCCTCCTACCGGTGTCGAAGAAATGTCGACAGCAAAGGAGCGAGAACGGCGAGCCCCGGAGAGTACATCTAACTTATGGAAACACTTTGACAAGGTACATATAGGCAGAGATAAGTACAAGATAAACTGTAAATATTGTATGAAATCATACAATTTTAATCAAGGAGATGGCTATGGAATATACCGTTGGCATCTGATGCAAAAACATACAACGCAAGCGGGGATCGACACCAGGCAATAACAAATTTTCGGGTACGCCAATCCTAACACTTCTCATTTATTTCATTACGGTGATGAACTTTATAAATAAACATTAGCTTAGTATGTTGTCATTGAACATTTACCGTTGTTGACACCTGATTTTTGATCAAATGTTTCTTCGTTTTATTTCATAAAAATTCACAAAAAGTTAAGAAATTGAAAAATCAAGTTTGGTAGCCTTGACCAAGCATAAGGAACCATTTTTGAACAAAAAACTAATTTTTCATATTTTCGCATTTTTTAATATTTTCGAAAAATAGAAAAATACAAGAAAATTCACAAAAAATACTTCCCGAGGTCACAAAAATATAGAAAAATGTTCCACATTTTTATTTTAATTCCCTTTTTGTGTTGACCTCAAGAAAAATTAAAAATTGAATTCAATTTTAGGTGTTTTTTCACAACACCAAGGGTTGAATTTGCCTAAAAAATGCAATTTGAGTCTTTTTATTTGCAAATTTTGCATATCTTGAGTCAAAACATTCAATTTCAGTCCTCTGCAACTTCAATTTGATCAATTTCACCCTCAATTGCACTAATTGCACGAATTAGGCAAAATACCCAATTATTCTTTGCAATTTAGTCCCCGAGATTTTTAATTTTTGAAATTACTTTTAATTTAGGGACTTTAATAGCAAAATTCGACTGCCCCCCAAGGTCTTAATATGTTCTGAATCGATTGGCGGGGGTAATTTGATCTAATTTGATCATTTGGGCGTTCGATTGAGCTTTTCCCCGATTTGTAATTTTAGAAAAATTTGGGGTTTTTATAGAAATTAGTAAAATTTTTTGGGCAAAGTCACATTTCTAGATAGTATTTGAACCCCTAAATTCAATTTTGAGGTTTAATTGCAAAAATTACCCATAGATTTGGATTAATTTCGAAAATTGCAAATCTGAATCGGTTCAGACCGGTCGACGGCCTGGTCGGACCGGTCCAAAACAATGTCATCTTCCCCAAAACTCTCGTGCTACTTGTGCAGGTTTAAAGGCCGAGATTCAACGACCAAATTGGATGATCGATTAACGATAATTGGGTGAACATGGGGAGGCCTTTTGTTCATTGGAACAATACGTGTCGATTGACACCTTTGGTGTAACCAATGGCGGCCGGAGGTGGTTGGAATCGGCAATCAAAGCTACGGTGGCCTGAAAAAGTCAACCTTCACAAAATGCACAAATTCAAGCCTATTTTGCGATCGTCGGAGTGCCAAACGGAGTTGAACAGAATTGTATTCCGTCCTCGACACCGTTTGGACCATTTCGCACGCTCGGGCACGTGCGAAGGAAGGTCGGCGAAGCTCCCCCCGACGCGCCAAATTTAAAAAACTGGTATAAAAGGCCGAGAAGCTTTGCGAAGAGGGGAGAGGCTCATTCGGTTTGCAAAGGACTCGGAGAGAGAGAGAGAGAGAGAGAGAGAGAGAAAGCGAGAGAGAGCTCGTTCTCCCGTCCGTGTGGTCGAGAATTTGAGCTCGAATCGCGAGTAGTTCGTCCGCTCAATCCATATCAAATCTAGACCTGCCATCAAGTCCAGAAGCTTCGCACCCACTCCAGGAAGCGATCGCACCAGCTCAATCGATCCGCAATCTCCGAAATCGGTGAGTTGATCTCTCGAGCTTCACTCTATGCATTCATGGCATTGCGCGAGCACGAGCATGATTGTTGCAATTGATGTGTGCGTTTTGATCCTTGAACATCACTGACCACATCCGCATCTTCTTTTTGCATCGATTTTATATAAAACCGCATAATCGAGTCTCCCGAGCTCCGCCGCTATAGC
The DNA here is from genome assembly GCF_020921035.1 of Rhodamnia argentea. Lineage (NCBI taxonomy): Eukaryota > Viridiplantae > Streptophyta > Magnoliopsida > Myrtales > Myrtaceae > Rhodamnia > Rhodamnia argentea. The sequence continues at coordinate 18,034,077 of NC_063157.1, read as the reverse complement.
TTGAATCGGTGAAGCCTGCCTAGGTAATTCTAGGCCACACGAGCTCAATCGGAGCTCGAGGTAAGTTTCTGGAACTCCTATTTGTGTGATTGTACGAAGGAATTAGCCTGTTGTGCTCTATATTGCTCGATTGAATCCCGCAATGTCATTACGTGCATAGCTTGGTACTCGCGATCTAGCGGATGAAATGGCTTGATTCTTTGATATGTTGATCCGGAGGTCTAGGCGAGTCGTTTGGTCCTGGTTTAGAGTCGATTGGCCGAGATTTCACCGTCGGATCTCACCGGGAAGTCTCGGCCGTCCGTTTAGTAGTCGTCAAGAGGTTGAAGACGAAGCCGAGTTGGCAGGTCAACTAGTCGGCGTCCGAGGTGGCGAGCGGTCATTGGTCCAGGGTGTCGCCTAGTCAGCATGGCCGTTAGATCGTTTTAAACAACTAAGCGGATCGGACGGCTAGGATAAATCGATGCTTTTAATTGTAGACTGTCCGATTAGATTTTCGTATTTTTTTTTTATCGGTAGAAAATAAAAAAAAATAGAAACTACGCCGTTTAGATTAATAGGCACGCGACGTCGTTTAGGAAGAGGACCCGATGTGTCGTCGTTTTAGGCTTAGTAGGAACGAACGACCCGGATCAAGTTTAGGTTTAATCGCGGCGGTTCGTTCGTTCGCAACACGGCGTCGTTTCGATGTATAGAGTAGGCATAATCTAGTGTGGTAAAGCGCACGTAGGTTTGAGCGAGTGAACGGTTGAGATCATTTCTAGATTCAATCGTGGCCGTCTTTTTAATTTTTGTATTTTCGGATATTAGGAAATTATTTTTAAAAAAAATTTCGAATAAATAGAAACGGTGTCGTTTTAGGCCGAGCGGGTCCGAGCCGGATCGGGGTCGGATTGACCGGGCATTGACCGGGTTGACCCGGTCCAAAAAATTAATAAAAAAATCCATAAAAATTTTCTAAAAATAAAAAAAAATCAATAAAATTCATAAAAAATCTTAAAAATTCTCAGATCTTCCCAAAAAATTTCTAAAAAATGTTTAGGTCAATTCAGGACTCTTAGAGTCAGATTCGAAAAATTTTGAAGTTCCAAGGGTCGATTTACATCGATCCGAAAAATTATTGATTTTCGAAAAATAAATAAAAATTCCAAAAAATTTTGAAAGATCACAAAAAATGGGAAATGGCCACATTCAACTGGCCCAACCCTATTTTGTGATTTTTGGGTCCCGAACCTTCCAAATGACCATTTTATCCTTCACGGGCACCTAGCCCCAAAAAATTTCGAACCATCCTGGAACTCGATTAGATCTTTCTCTGGGCTGATAGGGTCGTATTAAACATGTCGTGCTCGCTTGATTGCTTGATTTGATTGTGATTATCCATGATTGGGCATTTAATTTTCTGATTGTGATTGATAAGATAGAAATTCCCGTCTGCATGATAACCCTATATCGTTAGAGTCTACCTCGCTCTAAGTTTTATCTGCATGAATTCCTATGTTAGAAAATCATTCAACTTCGATAACTGAAAGGGCGTCGATTCGAAACTCGGCGTAACCAAGTCCCCGGACCCACTTCTTTGGTTTTCATAGAATCGAACGGTTTCTCCCGACCGCTCGATAGGGTTTCCAATCATACCCTCCAAAAATAAATCGGTGGCGACTCCATATGCATGTTCACTATGCACATGTCACCGGACCACACTAAGGTCGATTTCGATTTCTATATCTTCTTCCCATCGCGATTCGAGTAATGGGTCTTGGGAGGGATCCGTGCGCCAATATCTACTACCAACCGAGTCAAAAGCGTGGCTCGTTAACCCCGCTCGCCAATACTTCCCCGACGCGAACGCCACGATTCGACGAAGAGGGGAACAAAAAGGGAGGGTCGCGATAGATTGGCGACTCCGCTGGGGATAATTGGTTGCAAAATCATTAAAAAGACTTAAGCCGATAAAAAAGTTTAGTGTTTTTATAACCTTGTTTTCTGCATATGCTCTTGAAGGCGAGGTACGTACACTAACAAAAAGTACTAAATGTTGGTGCAGATGGGAGTTATAAGGGTGACGTCTATGCTAACTTGTTTTGTGCAGATATGGAGTTTTGGATTTTGTGTGTTTATTTATGCACATATTGAAGTAGTGTTTGATATAAACTACTATGCTTGCTTTGCATATTCCGAGAATCACGACACTGCACACACAAGCGCCAAAACCCGAGTCGCGAATCACCCTTTTAGGCCCCTTAGATAGGGATTGGTATTCAAAGCTCCTGTGTTCGATTGCACTGGGGTTGATCATATTTGATCCCGCTCGCTATGCGAGGTTGATGATCCTACCCACTTGTTGTTTGATTGCGCTTGTGGGCGGCTCATCAATTCGTATAGCAGGAGCCTTTTTAGGTCCATACCCTAGCCTTTTTGATTTCTTTAGAGTTAAACCTCACTTGTCTCATGTGCATGTGAATGGAAGGTTGGTATACCTAAAATCAAAAACCCAAAAAGAGAGTAACATTGGTTGGTAAGGCTTTTTCCTTTTAATTCGAACTTGTAAATTTAAATTATGCGTATCATGCATTTTCACGAACATATCATGGAAAATTGTAAGATCGTTTAAGTGATTGGGGTTGAAAGTCATTCTTTTTAGGCTAGATAGTGCCTCAAGGTCGGGCCGACATCCCCGATGTATTCATGTGGGAGTGAAGGAACGCTCGACGCAAAGACCGAGAGCCTGATTCATTCCAAGTCTTCGAATTTGTCCACGGGAGGGAACTCAATGGACGTAACCGCATCCATGGTGAAAACTATTACTATACAAGTTGTGCACGCCATTTGGAGCTCAAACGGGGAAAAGAAAGGATCCAAGAGCTATACGCAAAATTGATGAGGCGACCTTGCGCAATTAAGACGGCCCCGAATCACTCTTTAATTAAGAAAGTGGAAGTTATTGCCATATCCTCCGATGGCGAAGAAGATGTTGATCCTCCCGAGATGGTAGAGATATCGTCGGATGAAGATATCGATTTGACTAGTTAGTTTTAGTCGAACTTTGGGGGTATTTCTAGGGTTTATTTCTTCCGAGTTGTTTATGTATTCTCTTTCGACATGTTTTGATCGAACATCTTTAGGTGTCTTTATATCCTTTTTCTTTGAATTTAACCGTATTAGAATTGTGAGCTTTATGAGTCGTCAAGTTCAAAATTGTAATAGTAATTTTCTCCCCCGATTACACTTAAACGATCTTAATCAATTACATGCCATCTTTAGGTGGGATTTGGTCCATAACTACCTCATTTGGTTTCTTTTGGTCGAATGGGAGTAGTTGACCCTCATTTTATTAAAAGATGACATGGAATTGGATTAGTACATTTGCATCACATTTCATGCATATCCATCATAATCCATGGTAATTGACTTTAGAATCATTATTTTGCATATTCTAGATCATGGGGAATGGAGATATCAAGATCATCCCGGTGCCTCGTAAAGAGCTTTCTCAATGATGTGATCGTCTCAACCCGGTCAACAAAGCATATGTTGAAGGACGTTTGGGCCGACTAGTGGATCCGATCGTAGTAGAATATCAACCGGCCCTTATTCAAGCTTTAGCCAAGACATGGGATGTGCACACGATGACTTTCAACTTCTAAGGCTTCGAGATGACCCCTATACTCGAAGAGTATTCTGCTATCATCGGGGCCAATTTCGATAACCAATAGCTCAACCTCCTTTAGACATGGACCCTACCCTTTCTCTATCGAGTTTTCTTCGCCTCAAGACCTCCGAGATAGAAAAGGTCTACAAATCCAACTCGGGCAGATTCACTTTCTCATTCCTCTTCGACAATTACTCTTCTCTACCCATCGACACCGGTCAGAAATCGGGAAATGTGTTCATTCTAGCTTTCTTTGCATTCGTCCTATTTCCTACTTCTAGGACTACCTTCGATCTCTCCATAGTTCACATAGCTCGATAAGCATGTTACCGATAGAACTACTCTTACATGATCCTAGCTGAAACCTTCCTTTCTCTAAACCGTTTTAAAACCTCCAAGAAAGCTACCTTCCAAGCATCCAACGGACTACTTCATATGTGGTTCGTTTCTCACATAAAGATTTTCCAACTCCGAGTGGGATGCTATGAAATCAATGAGTATGTACATTCTCTTAAATCCTTCCTCAAGTGCCAATCTCTTGTACCTAAGCATTCTTTCATGAAATGGGTCAAGCTGTTGAGAGGTTTGGAGCCCGAGCATATCCGATGGCGTCTGACTTGGCCTAAGATCCTAGAGGCTTGTATTACAGGCGTTGATGATAGCCTTATTCCTTTACTGGGGTATACCGGTGCGGTGGCCTACTATCCTATTCGCGTAGTAAGGCGGTTCGGCATTTTGCAACAAGTGGCACCAGATGTTTGTCTCGGGATCTTCTCATTTGATATGGCACATGGAAAGCTCACTAAAGAAGCGAAAAAGCTTTATCGGGCCCGAATCAAGCTTATCCTTTATGCCTTGAAGAATTCCCCGTTGCAACAAGTCGAATGGCCCGACTATTTGGATGATGAGATGAACATCCATAGAGCTTCCAAAGAGTATATTCAGAAGTTTAAGGGGTACCGCATATCATTGGTTGAGCCGTACGTATCCGAGTGCGTATCTCCCCGCATTGAAGAAGTGGAATCCTATATACCCGAGTACATAGTGCCGTAAGTCCCGAGAGTGGAGCCATATATCCTTGAAGATTTGGAGCTTTGGATGTATGAAGAAGGAGAAGATCCTTATTTGTGGGATTCGGATGGATCGGACGAACAAGAAGAATGCAAGCATCCTCGGCTCGGATAGATCCATTGCCCCATTTAGTTTTGCATATTGTTATCTTTTTGAATACTTTTGAACAGTTTGAGTTGTAATAAATATATCTTATTTCTTTTATACGCGTTGCATGCATACGCATTATCATATAGGGAATACAATTACCACGGATTGATCCTTTTAAGTTCTGAATTTCTACAATGCTAATTAATGTCATGAAAAATAGGTGACTCATAATCACGAGGACTTATAGCAAAGCGCGCCTAATAAGAATGGAGCAAGAAGAACTCGCGCCTCGCGTAGGTAATCTGGAGAATCGGATGAACATGATAGCCACAATGGTGGCAGAGATGAAGGTAATGCCGATTGCCGGTCAAGGGAAATACCCTATCGATTCGAACTCTGAAGCTTCTCCGAGCGCATCGAGATGGTACAGTGCTAACCCGGCCCCTACTATAAACCCCTCTCCTAACTTGGAGTGGCCACCTAAAGACCCTCCAGTTATAATTGATCTAGAGAAGAAAGAAAAACAAGCCCTCAAGATGGAAGAAGAGATTAAGAGATTCGCCAAGATTGAAGAATGCCCGGCTAGTCAAGGATACGAGCTTTCGCGCTTTAATAAAGTAAAACCGTTCGAGAAAATCGAGGTTCATTATGATTACAAGGAACCCGACTTCGTGAGGAAGTATAACGGGACCGGATGCCCCAAGGCGCATCCGAAGTACTACCTACGCCGCATGTCCCAATTTTCGGACAATATCCCGCTGTTGGTCAATACTTTTCAAGAAAGTCTATCCGGGGCAGCCTTAGCATGGTTCATCGAACCGGAACCCGAAAGGTTTGCTAATTGGGACAAGTTAGGCGATGAGTTCCTCGGGTAGTACAAGTTTAATACTCTGACAACCCTTACTAGAGAGGACCTTTTAAGGACCGCTAAAGGGAAGAATGAGGCCGTTCGAGCCTATGCTCAAAGGTGGAGAACCCTAGTCGTGCAAGTGAAACCACCCGTCCCCGAAGAAGAGTTGGTGGATATCTTCCTCAAAGCATTACCTTTTGATTACTTCAGAAAGTAGAACACATCTGGGTGTCAAACGTTCGCACACTTAATTAAGGTGGTGGAACGTTATGAATGGACGTTGCGGGAAAAGAAGATACCTGACCCGTCCTTTAAGCGCCAATACCCTATAAGAAGAGATAGGGAGCAAACCGGTGATGTGGCGTTTGTCCCTAACCCGCCTAAACCGAAAAAGTTCTCACCTCCTACCCTTACCCAAGGATCTTCTTCTTGGACCATCCCTAAACCACCGGAGCCAAGGAAGAAAAATCCACCTGTTTTTACCCTACTACCTCGAGTTTTGTCTAAACCGCTACCTATGCTACTTGAGAATCGATTGGTTGCGAAGGAACCTCCTAGAGCAAATCCTCCTAGGTTTGCTAGGTTTGATGAGACTCAGACATACGTTTATCACATGGGGGAAAGGGGCCACAATGTTGACAATTGTCTCCCTCTTAAGTATAAAGTGCAAGCCTTGATTGATGGTAAGGTCCTGGAGTTTGATAGGACAGAACCTAATGTGCAGCAAAACCCTTTATTGGAACATCGCGAGGTGAACGCAATATTTGAAGATAATCATGAAGAGACTCTGGAGTTCATAATGGATGTGAGTAGAATGCAAGACATCATAACGTTGGTTTCGCAATACCTTGATGGAGCAACGATTTCCAAGGAACAAAAGAAGACATGTCCGGAACGGCCGATCAATCTAGGCGTCATTGGAAGAATGGAGGATGTTACTTTTAAGGGAACCTATGTAACCATTGATATGGTGGCAGAGGAGTTCGTAATGAGAGCTACGAGAGGAAAGACTTGGAGAATTCCTTCAGGACACTTGATGAATGTCCAAGATGGCAAAGAAACTAAAGAGCTAGATGATTACAAAATTCGCCTTGAAAAAGCTCGCCGAGGAGATAAAAGGTTCATGCAGAAAGCTTTTGAAAGAGGCGAAATAGTTGACAATCTCGGAGAAGATAGCGGCGGCTACAACTTTAAAGTCCTGTATTCGGCACCGCCAAGCTTTTTCATTGATTTAGGAGATATAGTTCCCGATGGTTGGGGCGGCATGGATGACCTCGATAGCGAAGAGTTCGTGGGAACGGTTGAAGAAGTCAAGAATCGAGTGGCCCCCTAGAATGAATGGGAGAATCGGGAAGTCAATATGCAACTTTCTAATTTGGGACTCACATACGTCATCCGACGAGTATGGTGGCGAAGTTATCTCGGTTAGCGGTCAAGAATAATACCACGATAATGGAGGAAAGTATACAAATCCTGGAGATACGACGGACTATTGAGACTCGGAATCGATAGATCGCGTTCTTGCAAGAGCAAGGCGATGATATTTCAAAGAAGGTGGACGAACCGAGAGAATTGATCGTGCCAATCACCCAAATTAGAAATATTCCGCCCCAATGCGTGAATCCGAGGGTGACTTTCTGCTTCAAATATGATGGTGCTTGGTGTTCTCCGGCACATATCTTATATTACCTCCGCGAAAGGTTGGTCATCATGAAGATGATGAAGTGTTGATCTGGAGCTTTAAGCATAGTTTGACTGGTCCCGCATTGGCTTGGTTCCAATCAATCGATCTAGATTGGATCCTAAGCTGGGAGGAACTATCAGAGCACTTCGTGCGACACTTCGAAACTGGGATCGGAGGATACTTTACCAAAGCCAACTTGTTGAATATCAGAAAAGGAGAAGATGAGAGTTTTAAAGTCTTCGCCGGAAGGTAGAAAAAGCACGCTATGATGGTGCAACCACCACTATCGGAAAGGGAAATGTTGGAATTTATGCTCAAGTCATTGCCGGAGGAGTAATTTGATCGTATGTATGCATATACATATTCCTCCTTCCAACACATGGTGGATGTTGGTATGAGAATTGAGGGCATAATCATGAGAGTCGGGAGGGAAAAACAAAGACATTTTGTCGAAGGAAACGTCGCTAATGCAATGCCCGCGATGCCTTATCATGAACATAATCCCGAGAGCATTCATAAGGATGAAATGATTGGGATGGTGGACGTCCCAATCCATTTTGTGATTAATCTGAATAAGGTGGATAACCTGGGAAGCTTCCGGTTCGAAATGCCGTCAACATTAGATTCACCTTGGGAGGAAGTGACGGAAGTCTCGAAGGGTCAAGATGACGGAATTAAGACGGTAAAGATTAAACTTCCACCCGTAGAAGAATACAACTTGAAGGCGGTATACTGGGATTACGGGACCGGTGAAATTGATGCCGTGATTAGATCCGGAAGATGTTATACCCCAAGAGAGATGGAACCCGAGAAGAAGGCGCCAACATCGAAAGAAGTTGAAAAACTTCAATATGTTGTGAGAACCAGTAAATATGAAGTCATTGACCAACTCCGGAAAATGCTCGCACAAATTTCCTTGCTTGACCTTTTCAAAAATTCAGAGAAGCATAATGACGCCCTTTTGAAGGTACTAAACGAAGTGCACGTTCTCGAGACTATCAATGAAGTCTAGTTGGGAGACTTCGTGGGAGCCATTCTTTTGAAGGATTAGATTTTTTTCTCGGATGAAGATTTCTCGAGAGAAGGGCGTGTTCACAACAAGGCTCTCTATATTGCCGTAAGGTACCAAGGAAAAGAGGTACCTCATGTCTTGATTGATAGTGACTCTGCTTTTAATTTGTGTCCTCTAAGCACTCTGAAGAGCTTGGGGATAAATGAAAACTTCGTTAAGACGTCCAAAGTGACTATTCGTTCGTTTGACGGAGTTTCTAAGAATGTGGTGGGCGAGATTGAATTAGATGTCTCCATTGGGCCGAGAACTTTCTCCATACCATTTCAAGTATTGGATATCTCTAGTGCTTTCACTTTGCTTTTGGGAAGACCGTGGATCCATATATCTAGAGCGGTACCTTCTTCTCTACATCAGAAGGTTAAGTTTGTGGTCCAAGGCCGTCTGATCACTATTCATAGAGAAACAGGGCATCGCGCTTCTCCGAAAGGAATGGTTCCCTACATTGAGCCCTTAAAGGAGGATGAACTTAGTTATCACACCTTTGATGTCGTATCCATCATGCATATACCATCCGATGCAAAGATAGCTACTCCAGAGTTGTCAAAGCCTGCAACTATGGCTGGAAAGATACTCCTCACAAATGGTTTCATTCCTGGTACCGGGCTAGGGAAGTATGGCCAAGGAATTCGTAATCCCTTAAATCTTAACTCAAATTATCATAAGGTTGGTTTGGGATATAAGGGAATGGTAAGACATGACACGGGTCGAGGCCGAGGTCGTAACAAATGTTACGGAGATCAAGGATGTCGTGGACACCGAGATAGTTGCTTCATTGGCACCAATGCCCGGAAAGCTAAGGGGAAAATGTTTGAAAATCCCTTATCTGAAGTATTCTCCAAAAGAGGTAAATGGCTTGAGGATGAAGATATTTCGATGCTTGCGGAACCGGATTTATTCAACCAATTTCTGGACAATCGGATGAATGTGATCATTGAATGGCTTGATGACGACTTTCCCACCCCCGAGTAAAAGGCTCTTTTTGAACTTTATCTTTCACTGCATTTCGATTACTGCATTTGTTTCCTACAACTAAAGCTTTTTGCTATTTCTTCTTTTAAGCACCCTTTGGATCTCGTATCGTGATTCAAGTAGTGCGATATTGTATTGCTATTAGTCGCATCTATCAATAAAGATCATTTCCGATTTTATTAAGGATATATGGAGCAACAGATTGGTCCGATGATGACAATTGCCTTGACCATGAAACTTGAGGCCTAATCCGCCATATGATCCTTGGTTTTCAAAATGACGTTGAGAACCTGGGATATCCGGAAGGTCAAGGACTAGTTCTTTTTTCTTTTTCTTCAAAAAGCGAATTCGAAAATGTTTTTGTCAAAATAGGTCATGCATTCTCTAATTTCATCATTTTAGTGTAATGACCTTTCATGATACATTTCAGGCATATCATCCCTCCCATGCATAACAGGTTAATATGTGACTCGGATCAGCTCGATGACTACTCATATGAGATTGATGAAGAAGAAGCAGATGTGAGTGATATCAAGAAAGAATGTGATTGTTTTGAAGAGTTCAAGCCTCCTATTTCCGAAGAACCTATTATTGTCAATCTGGGAGACTTAGTCCGTGTTAAAGAGGCGAAAATAGGGGGGTATTTATCTACAACCGACGTTTTGAGAATGACAACATTACTTAAAGAATATCAGGATATCTTCGCTTGGTTATATGTTGACATGCCTGGGTTGGACCGAGATATAGTAGAACATGCTTTGCCCACAAATCCTGCATTCAAACCAGTTAACCAGCCATGCAGAAGAATGAACCCCGAGTTGTTTGATAAGATCAAAGAAGAAGTGATGAAGCTTCTTAAAGTGAGGTTCATTGAAGCCGTCCCATATGCTGATTGAGTCGCCAACATTGTACCGGTTAAGAAGAAGGATGGGAGAATTCGAATATGCGTGGACTATCTAGATTTAAACAAAGCTAGTCTAAAAGATGACTTCCCCTTACCGCATATTGACGTGCTTGTCGATAGCACCGCGGGCTTTGAATTGTTTTCCTTCATGGATGGCTTCTTGGGATATAATCAAATCATGCTAAAAGAAGAAGACAAGATCAAGACTTTGTTCGTCACCCAATGGGGGATTTTCTGCTATAAAGTCATGCCCTTTGGATTAACAAACGCAGGGGCTACCTATCAAAGGGTTATGGTGACCCTCTTTCATGAATTTAAGAATGATGTTGGTAATAAAGGTAACCAATAAACTTTTCTTGTAAGTTACCAACTTTCATTTGTCTTACTTAGAGCTGTCATATGGGTAGATCGAGTCGAAAATGGTTTGACTCATATTGACCGATTTTCATATAATGTAAATTTAATGACACATACCCGATTCCGTACGCGACCCATGTTACTAAAACACCTCTATAATTAATCCTACCTATGAAAACCCGCACCCATTTCATTTAAAGCAAATTCAAAATATGGATTTTCATGGGTACCTGCAGCAATCTCTTTGATGGATCCTCTTTTAGAGCATACAGCTATGATTTCATGAAGCAAAATACATCAAGAACATAGTTCGCAAGCATAATTCTCACCCTCTCAAACCATTTAACAGTCATATATTTTTTTGAAGTTTACTATTCTAAACCCATTTATTCAAGATGACAATATAGTAATCTTGCTGGAGAACGCGACAATGGGGTTTCTTACTTGATGTTCCCCATCATCCCATGTTAGAGAAGCAGAAAGGGTGTCTCTGTCCAACTTCCCTGCAACCATTACCGTGAAAGCCAGTTTTTGTCCAACACTTGAGAAAGACAAGATTCTGGGCGTAACTGTGACCTTGATCCCGGTTGGAGCTTCAACAACGGCGGTGTACGTCGATTTATGTAGCCCGACATTGGTCACGATCCTCTTAAAGGTGCGGCTAAAGGCCTCTGACGCAGTGCAAAGTGCGAACGATGGATAGTTCAGGTCCCGAGCTGCTGTTCCATTGTTCGATCCCGAGCAAGCGCTGTTGTCGCCTGTGACCCGTCGCAATTTTTCTGTGCTGTAATTCTGTCCGCATAAGAAGTTGACATAATCAGTTTCATCAGCATCGTACAACAAACCAGGATTTAGCGCTTGCTTGGGATTAAGGTGGCCTGCCCCGTATGCGAACTCGGCTTCTCTGTTGGTCTTTGCACTCATTTTAAGAGCTGGAATTTATCGGGAAAAGAAAGCGAATCAGACCCGGTATATGTCCATATTGCGGAATATGAAAAATTGTAGCTTCCTGGAGTTCATGGTGTTTTTTTCCACAACACCATTAGAAAATTTACCTACTAGACCTGCATTCTAACAAATGTCTACTATTGATCCTAATTTTTACTGACGATAAAATGATAGTATCGTCCTCAAACCACATTAGTCGATGTGCTCGTGTCAGATCATTCATCGAGTGCTCGATACATTAGATGATGCTACTTCTCAAATGGCACCACATTGGACCAGAGAGATAAATAGCTTTTCATGCATCTTTTTTCTGGCACATTTTCCTCGGTTCTACTTCAAATTTGTCAATCTGGCCATAAGAAAATCAAATTCATTCAACAGGATAATGAACATTACCAGTGGTCATAAGAGCAGACCTAATAGCAGACGGCGACCACGAGGGGTGGAATGACTTGATGTAAGCCGCCATTGCAGTTGCATGTGGACATGCCATCGATGTCCCTGATATAATGTTGTAAGGTACAAATCTGTCATCTCCCGGAACCTGCGAAACCGTGTTGTACAAAGACCATGCAGCCAAAATATGAACACCCTGGGCCGCCAAATCCGGCTGTAATAAACAAGATATCACATATTACTGTTAAAGGTATACCGCAGAAGGTTCAATGTTGGTTCATACGGATCTCCATGCACAATCTTGTACACTAGCATAACATGTAAAATTACCTTAAGAATATCAGGTGTAACTGGGTTCGGACCCCTCGATGAAAAGGACACCACGTAGGGCGCAAGCTTGTCGGGTTCCTGATAGCTCTTGAATATGGTTGCCGTTGGATCGCTAAGAGAGTATTCGAACAATTCATTGCTCATGCCATTGCCATAGTCAGATTAACCGAAGCTACGAAAGGCGAAAAAGAGAAAGAAAGAAGACCTGGTGCTGTTCATGCACAAGTAGATTTCGTTGCCGGCCTCCGGGTCTAGGTAAGATGCGGGTATGGGGAAAGAGTAGGCACTGTCTTTGGGTCCATCGTCTCGCATCAAAGCACCGAAAGCACCAGCATAGAATGGTCAAGCACGTTCAAAAGCATCACAGAACACAATTTTGCCCTTCACCAACTCGGGGTCCAATGTTCCCGGAGAGCATTTTCTTCAGATAAAAGCTAAATCTTCAGTTTGTCTAGCGTAATTAAAAAAAAATTAGGGACTCGATAAAAAAATGCACTGAAATTACCTGGATATGGACGCATTGTATCCAGCAGAGTCATTGAGAGCATGGCCACCATTGATACGGATGTCATTAGTGGTGCGTTCCTGGATCGATTGGATCAACATAAATTTAATCGGAAGGCGAAACGGTGCTGCGGCTAGAACCGGCGGATCGGGTTGACGACGTCGAATTGAGCTTAAATTCGGCAAGCTGAAGCGAAACGGCGTCCTGATCAATACTCACTGCCTTTGGCCATGACTAACGATGAATTTTGGCGGTTCGAGAATGTTTAGATGGGTTTTCCTATTTTTTTTAGTATGTTTCGGGCTTATTTTTATTTCAGTGGCACTTTTGTAATTTTCCGTTTTTTGATATTTTGATTCCTAATTGGACTAGGGTTAGGATAACACCCTATAAAAGGTGTTTATCACGTTTTTTTGAATCATCATCAATAATATTCACATAATTTTCGAGATTTCTCTCCTTTAGCAAGGATTTTCTTGCGTTATTCGCTGAACGCCGCGTCAACCATAGATCAATGGATACATCTTACCTTCGAGATCAAAGGTGTTTATGGAAATTCCCTGCCAAGTCGATTTACCGCACCACATGTTTAGGGGATTTATCTTGTACAATCCTAGTTTACGGACGATATCTTAGGGAGGTTAAGGCCGTGGCTCAACTTCCGTAGCTACTTGTTAGGAAATGGGTCCCTGAATTCGAAGATTCCTCAATGATCAGGAGGATTTCCTTTCCCCGACACAACGGTCTACCCTCAGGTGAACATAACCAATCACGATGAAAAAATTGCATGGGAACTTGTGATTTTCAAAGGGGACCATTGGGAGTGCCACAAGTTATTGGCTTGAATTAGATGATTTAGTCTACGGAATACTTGTTCTCTACGTGCAAGATGGAACCCGGAAGGTACCTGCTGTGTTTAGAGAGGGCTTTTATTATCTCGAAAGTCTTGCCATTACCCAGTAGCACTTTGGTGAAGAACTTCCTGTCGGTGGTACTAGCGGCGACTGAGAGAGACCATGGCGACTAGTTGTAGATGGAGTTAAACTTTGACCCGCTATTGCATGCAGAAGTTGATATGAGTATTCCATTCCGCATGGCATGAAATGCTCCTATTGCAATCGGATCCCTCAAATAGCCTCTAGTGCTGGACCTGATCGAGATGGAAATGATGTCGACTCTGTCGGCGATTGCGTCGTCGAACATGGCGAGAATGTCGGCGTGTTGCAGCCATCAGCCCAACACACTTTGTACACTGCGATGTGGGCCGATGGAACTCCGCCGCGAGCCGTGCCTTGAGCCAGGCCGTAGAGATTGGCCATGCTTACTTCATCTCTGGCTGCCGTCAACGCCGTGTGCGACCCATGGCCAAAGGAGTCTCGCGGGGATTGGACATCGCTCAGATGAAAACTGCCATCTGCTTTGTAGTATTTCGCCCCGATAACCTTGCCATAAAAACAATCGGACATATGAGTGTATTCATTATCACATTGTCGTGCTGCCTCATAATTCTTCTTGATTCTAGGGTCTCATCTCTCTAGCTTCATAACATATATAGTTTTAATATGGCCAATACAAGTTATAGATAATACCAATCATACGTTCCTTGATTTTTCCCATTCAGTGCTCTTGCTTTTCTAATTTTTGGAGATTGTACAGAAACGAAGTAGAAAGATTAAATCCATAGAGAAAACGGTTCTAATTGACCACAAAACTATGCATGCAAAGTAAAAAGCGATCATCTCGTTACAAGACAAAATTATCAATACATGGATATAACGAGTCAAGTCGATCAAAATTTGTATTCAAACAAAAGTTTGTTCAATTTTTTCACCTCTTTTTTTCAGGCAATGTCGACGTGAGAACAATCTCTCAATATGCTCGCAGACATAAATGTCATTGTCGTAGCATATTAAAAGCATATGCTACATATATATGTTCATGTATTTTCTTAAGAAGAATGCTATAGAATGACGTACTTGTTGCAAGTGAAATCGGATGAACTTTGACAAATGCCGGTCCATTTGCTAGGGGGCGGGCGCAGCCCTCGATCACTGAAACTCTCCGATTCCGGCCATACGCCACTGTCGAGCACTCCGACGATGATATCGCCTTCGGTTTCCGATCTATTCACCTGTCGTGATAAGCCCATGAAGTCCCATGATCCTGTCGTGTGGAGCTGCTGCTTCTGACTGGGGAACACGGACACCACGCCCTCCAATCCTAGGTTGTCCCAGAATTGAGTTTTTGTTTGTTACAAGCAATAAATATAGGAAAAATATGACAAGAAAACTCAAAATATGTCCAAAGGACATATTTACCCTGAATTCTTGTTCTGACATAAAAATCTCAAACTATGCAACACATTTACCCTAATTTTTTTCTCATGACATAAAAAAATCCAAACTTGTACCTACGTGACACCTTTACCCTCAGTCAAGATTCCGTTAGATAATTTTTCAGACAAAAGAACGCCGTTTTTATTTCACTAAAGCTGTGTGAGCGTCATGTCAACATTGTTTGCATTCCGTCGTCCATGTAGGCAGATTTTTAACAGTTCTCATTGACAGAACATGACGGAGGGTAAATATGTCACATAGGTACAAGTTTGAGATTTTTGGTACCAACGGAAAAAATTTAGGGGGTAAATATGTTACAATAGACATAGTCTAAGGTTTTTGATAAATTTTGCCCAATAATATATATAGAGTAAATTATGATGTGAATTACCAGCGATCTTCTTCGCTTCCTCTTCGGTTAACATCGCAGCAAATCCATCGAAGCTCCTTTCATAGCTATACAGCAACAGCTTTGAGGGATCATCGCTGTACATATTCCCAAACTTCTTATGAAATAGTTCGCTCTAATCTAGATTAAGTCAAACGAATACTAAGGCCATGGTTAGCGACCATGATGAAAGTCTGGATAAGGTAAATTTTGTTCTATCCGACATTTGATTGTCGTCCAAGATACGATAAGGCCGGATAAAACATGGATACAATTTGGATTAAAAAATTTCACGTGGAGGACGGGATAAATGTGGATATGATTTTTTTTCTCGAATGGTACCGAGCTATATAAGGAAAGGTAGCAAAAACGGGTCTTCCAAAAAAATTTTGGTCGTTGATAAGCTGTATTAATACACCTAAAATACGAATCGGTTCATTAACAATTCAAATGTGAAAAAAATGGCGGGATAACATTTCTCTTCTACGTGCCTATGGAGTTCCTTGATTATAGATTGGTACAAATTATTAGCATTTGCGAATGATCTAGGCCCGAAAATTTGTTGATTGCCTGACCTGCCAGTGATTTTCTGGATACTGTTGATGTGGTGAGGCGACGATGCGAAGACATCATTTTTGAGGGCGCCCTTGTACACAATGAAGGCCTGGTAGCATATTAGGTAGACGTTTGAAATATGTAAGATACATGTGTAAATGACTTAAGAAGTTGCTCTTAGCCAGATGAATACAGTTGCTCAGGTGTAACATTGATAGATTCATATCAAGAAAATTATCAAAAAAGTTCATAAATCTGTTAAATGGCGGTCAATTTAATTGTAAACTTTTCAATATAACCGATTTAGTCCTAAATCTATTGGCCATTTGCCAATATAGTCATTTCGGATAATTTTGATTGGAAATTGCTTAGCTGGCCGTCCTACATGGCAAGGCCAGCGTTGACCTGGACAATTTTTGCATTTTCTTAATATATGTGAGTATTTTTATAATTTTCATAATTTTTTTTCTTTTCTCTTACTTTTCTTTCCTTTTTTTTTCAATGTGGGCCGAAGAGTGCGTCTTGGCCCTTGCCTGTGACCCGTAACCTCAGTTGGCCACCGCTAAGGCCTTGGACCAAAGGATGGAAATAAGAAAAGAAAAACTGAAAAAAGGCAAGAAAATAAAATAGAAAAATTAAAAAAGAAAAATTCAGAAAAATGTAAATATTGTTCACATCAGCATTGATCGTGCCATGTGGACGGCTGGTGTTCATATCAGAGATTTCCATACAAAATTGATCGAAATGACTACATTGGCAAATTATTCAAAGATTTAGAACTAAATTGGCAAAGTTAAAAAGTTTTCATTGAATTAACATCCGTACAATATATTTAGGACTTTTCCGATAATTATCTGATTCATACCTCATGATACACAAAGAAGTGGAAGTCTATGTCAATGATATGATCGCCAAATCCAAACTTGGAGAAGATCATGTTCAAGTACTAAGAAAGTTGTTTGATCGGTTGAGAAAATACAAGCTCAAGCTAAACCTTGCAAAATGCGTATTTGGCGCTAGATCCGGAAAGCTGCTTGGATTTATCGTAAGCGATCGCGATATCGAAATCGACCCTTCCAAGATCAAAGCCATATGGGAAATAGGGACTCCCTCTACTGTTAAAGAAGTAAGGGGTCTACTTGAAAGGCTGAATTACATATCTAGATTCATATCGCAATTGTCGGAAACAGCGAAACCCTTCTTCAAACTCCTAAAAAAGGGCGCGAAAGTGAAATGGGATTCCGAATGTCAGCAAGCATTTGAGAAGATCAAACGGTATTTGGTGCAACCACTAGTACTGGTACCCCCTATCCCTAATGTTCCTTTGACTTTATACTGACAGGTTCATGATGAGTCCTTGGGAGCTTTACTTACCCAAACTAACCCCAAGGATCGAAAGGAACATGCTATCTATTATTTGAGTAAGAAGTTCACGGCTTCTGAAACCAAATACTCATCGGTGGAAAGGACTTACGTAGCATTGGTTTGGGTCCTCTATAGACTAAGGCAGTATACCTTGCATTATCATGTCCAATTGGTCACCGAAAACGACCCTATCAAATACCTTCTAGAAAAATCAGCTCTGTTGGGAAAGATGGCCAAATGGCAAGTGTTCCTTTTGGAGTTCGACATCAGAACTTCTCCCCAAAAATCTGTCAAGGGAAGAGCGATCGTTGACATGTTGGCCGAAAATCCTCCTAAGGACATTCCGGAGCGAAATGATGGAGGCCAAATCTTGAACATATCCGAAGATAAATGGACAATATACTTTGATGGCGCTGTAAATCTCGCTGGATCGGGTACCAGGGCGGTCTTAATATCCCCCGAAGATCAACATTATCCCGTCTCGGCCAAGTTGGTATTCCCGTGCACCAATAACATCTCTGAATATGAGGCTTGCATCCTTGGGTTACAACCGGCCATTTCATTAAAAGTAAAGAAACTGCTGGTATACGGAGATTCCATGCTCATCATCCTATAAACCCAAGGAGCGTGGAAACCAAAGGATCCTAAGTTTATCCCTTACCACAAATTTCTCGAAGGACTGATCCAACATTTTGATGAGATCATATTCGAGTATCCGCCAAGAACTCGGAATCACTTTGCTGATGCTTTGGCCACATTATCGGCCATGTTGCAAGTACAAGATGGCCTTGAGATAGAACCATTGAGGATTGACATCCTTAATCAACTAGCATCCTGCATGGTCGTCGACGGAGAATCTGATGAAGAACTATGGTATCATGATATCAAAAATTACCCGTTGAAGGGCGAGTTCCCACAAGACAGCCAACTAGAAGATAAGAAGTACATCGGTAATATGTCTTCTAAGTTTTTCCTTAGTGGACAGATCCTATACAAGAGATCTTTTGACTTGGTCTTACTACGGTGCGTAAACGCCAAAGAAGCAAATCTCATTATGAAAGAGATCCATGAAGGAGAATGGGGACCGCACATGAACGGTCATCTCCTCGCTAAGAAGATTATGAGACTCGGATATTATTGGATGACTACTGAGTCGGATTACAATCAACATGTCGAACTTGTCATCGAGTGCTAGGTATATGGCAACAAGATAAATGCGCCGCCAAATGAACTTCATCAAATGTCAGAACCTTAGCCGTTCTCTATGTGGAGGATTGACATGATTGGTCCCATCAACCCAAAGGCCTCCAATGGACATCGTTTTATTCTGGTGGCCATTTATTACTTCACCAAGTGGATTGAAGCAAGCTTATATGCTAACGTCACCGCAAACAATGTGGCTAAATTCATCAAGCGAGATATCATTTCAAGATATGGAGTTCCACGAGCGATCATTATAGACAATGGCTCCAACCTGAACAACAAAGTTGTGGACCACCTTTTGGATCCGTTTAAAGTACGACACCTAAAAAATAAAAAAAAAAGTACGACACCTTAATTCTTCACCTTACCGCCCACAAATGAATGGAGCCGTGGAAGCGGCAAATAAGAACGTCAAGAAAATATTAGCCAAGACCGCTGAGAAATTTCGAGATTGGCACGAAAGATTGCCATATCCTCTAATAGCCTATCGAACTTCGATTCGTACTTCAATTAGGGCAACTCCCTATTATTTAGTATATGGTATGGAGGCAATCCTACCAATAGAAGTTGAAATTCCCTCTTTAAGGATCCTTTCCCAGATTAAACTCTTAGAAGATGAATGGAATCAACAGAGGCACGAGTAGTTAAATCCGATTGATGAAAAGCGACTAAAGGCCATTTGCCATGGCCAAAGCTATCAGAAGAAAGTAGCTAGAGTTTTCAATAAAAAGGTCAAACCCAGGAATTTTGAACCACGGATGCTAGTTGTGAGAAAGGTACTCCCAAATGCCCAATACCCGGGAGGCAAGTTTATGCCAAACTATGAGGGTCCCTACGTAATCCAGAAAGTTTTGTCTGGAGGAGCTCTTATCCTTGTAAACATGGATGGAGAAGAATTGGCAAGTCCGAGTTAATGCGATGCCGTGAAGAAGTACTATCCCCGAAATAAAATCAAGCTTTGAATTGATTGATGAGCAAATCCGAGTCACATAAAACTTTGTATTTGCATGTCACCTGCATACCCGCATCCGCATATGTTTGTATTTTACAGGAGGACTTTGGGTTGCGAAGAATCCCGAGAAGCAATTGATCAAGCAAGGAATCAACTTTGATTTGAAATTTTGAATATCTGAATCTGATTGGTTTCTTTTATTTATCTAGGAAACAGGAGCCGGCGTTTGAAGGAGACATGTTTGAGTTTCTCTTCTTTTATGAAGGATACTCACCTTCATTAAAAGATGTTATCATACTCGACATTGAAGAAAATTTTAGGATCTGCAAATTCGCGACACCTTTTAAAGAAACATCCCTTTTAAATTTCACAAATACCTTTTGAATATATCTTTTGTGATGAGAACTTCCACCGAGGGTGGATTTTAATGAAAATGCCTTGAGGTCCTACAAAAAGAGTATGTTTTAAAAGCCTTTTCAAAAGGATGATCCTTCGGATGAAAAGAGGCAAACCTTATCCTCAAACACGTCCCTGATACACTTGAGAAATGAGTGAAGGTGATAGAGAGAAAAAGCTTAATCTTTGGACATAGGGGTCATTCGCGGTGATTACTTTTGTTGGCTAGAGAATTCACCTAGAGGGGGGTGAATAGGTGATAACGTGTGATTTTAAGATTTTATTGCAGAATTCAAATCACACGGTGTAAAACATAAATCTCGGATGCTCAAGCAATTCAATTGATGCTAGAAATGTAATAGGATAGATGCGTATTGACGATGTACAGTTTAGATATCACCAAATATTTAGAGTGATCAGAGTAAGAGATAAGGAAAACCGCACAAAGAGATTATAGTGGTTCGGCTTTGGTTAAGCCTACGTCCACTTCTTTGGGCGACAACCCGTCGGCTGGATTCCACTATTAATGTGCTTAGAGGTCACAAATCGGTGATCTCCTTGACACACAGGACTTCACACCTAGAGTTCAACACTCTTATGTACACCTCCTCATAATTACAATGGATGGATCAAGAAGTGTGTTTAAAATGAAGCACACTCTATCTAGGAATTATAAACACTTTTCCCTCTTTACGCCGATCTCTTTTCCCTTCGTCTTCGAGATGTCTTTTATACTCTTTCGCCTCCAATCTAGCCGTTGCAAGGCATCCAGAAGAGATCTCTCCAAATCTACCCTTTTGGACGAGATATTTGCAAAAAGAAGATCTCTCGGCCGTTGGGGATCGCTAAAGGAAAGTCTTCCCCGTTTGGATCAAATCGCCCATACAATTATGATCCCGGGTTTCCATAAATGGTTTCTTTCATTTAGAAAGTCTTGAATTGTCTTCTTGGTTCCGCATTCTTGATTGATCTCAATCAATAAAAATCTATCAAGGATGATCCAGCTCGATGGCGTCCGTTGATATGCATAAATTAAGCTCAATTTGTATTCCTCTTGAAATTCTGATTCTTGCTAGTGAAGTACTTCTCTCGGAGCTTGAGGGTCATTCCAACGTCTAAGCTATCCCCACTCAACGTCCGAGCTTGAACCAGCATCTGAGACTCTCAGAAACAATATCCGAGCCAAATCCTTTTGCTAGATTCAATCCTGTGCATCCCCGCACCAAAGGATAATCTGCAAAACAAGTAAATCACAGCATTATCTCAAAATACAAGAGTACTAGGATTGTTTTGTCAACTTCAAAACCGTCTAGGGATTTTTTTTCTCAACAATTACTTGGATTGAAATGATGAGAGGCATTTTCATTTCAAATTTTCCATACACACTTATATCCCTTGAAAACCATTCAGAACAAAAAATGGAGAAATTTTTTCTGGATAAAACCCCGTCAAGAACCACCCCACACTAGGGCATATTTGGAGGTTCATTGGCTGATTCCTTGGAGAAAAAGATCAAGGTAAAACTTTATTGTGCTAACATGCATCAATCTTTCCGTGATAGCTTCAGGTGATTTTTTCGCGGAAGCTTGGAACACCTCAAAGTGAAGAAAAATACTTCATTTCTATATCCCTAAAGACTTTATCCTTTGACGAGCTAATTTTAACCTTTAATCTTCATTTCTGAACCATTGTTGGTGATCACTTCCCTGTCTTGGGGCAAGACATAGGAACTACTAGCTATAAGTAAAAATTATAAATTCGAGGAAATTTTTTATCCTGGTCTCGAAAAGAGCTAGTCAATGCGAAAGATGACAAGAGGCAAAAAGGGCTAGAAAAAGCAAAGTGCCTGGTAAAAGCAAAGGCCAAATCCCATTTGAAATCGTCTCGTAAAGGGACAAAGTTTGAGAATCGCAATGAAAAGAGGAAAATCCTCAAAGTCGACTGAAGAAAGATATTCATGAATCTTTCTCAAAACAAACAGTTGCTGGTAAAAATATCAAGGTGATCACCCACATTCACCCCTCTTTTGAAAATATGGCATTTCTCAAAAAGCCCGCCTTAAACCAAGATACAACCTATCCCCAAAACTTTTCCGATCTAGAGATGTCTCAGGCTAATGCGAGAAGTCACACGAGAAACTATTGCTTAAATGGGTAAGTACAATGCCGACTTATCATATATTCGGGGTTCTTGACTTGTAGACCCGAAGAAGTTATCCTTGATGAATATTCCTCTCTTAGCCTCAAGATGAATACCCTTTGATGAGCCTTTGACCTGGCCTAAATTACGTTCCCTTTTAAATGCCTTCTCCGATCAATCAAATTGTATGCATCTCGAATGATCCCGAAACCTTAAGGTTAGGTTTTATGAGAGTAGATTCGAATTTTGAGAAAGCCTTCCCAAATGGTGAGAAGCCCTTTTGGATGAAGGAAATCCTTTTGAGAACTTCTAAGGCAACCTTTTTGGAGAATACTCGGATCGTGATATTCAAAATCCTTCCCCAATAGAGACTTGAACATGTGTGCTATTCGACAATGTATTTGGACAAGCTTCTTTCACAAGTACAAATTGAAAACTTTTAATTGGGATTCATAAGTTTTCCCCAAAACACAAAATCGTCTGTTCTTCATCATGATCCATGGGCCTCGACCCACTGGATTGCTCAGAAAGTAGTACTAATGACGTTTAGTTGAATTTCTGCAGGTTTTACGGTGTCCCCGAATCCTCAGAATAACCGCACTTGTGGATATTTAACCAATTTGAATTTCTGCGGGTTTTCCGATATCCCCGGATCCTCGAATAATCCTCATCTTTTTAAATCTGAAAGTCGGGTTTGAGCTTCTATAGGTTCGCTAGTGACCCTAGGTCCTTGGATGGCACCCACCTCCTCTTTTTAAATCTGAAAATCAGGTTTTAGCTTCTGTAGGTTCGCTAGTGACCGTAGGTCCTCGGATGGCACCCTCATCTTTTAAATCCGAAAATCGGGTTTTAGCTTCTATAGGTTATCTAGTAATCCTAGCTCCTCAAATGGCACCCTCATCTTTTAAAAATCGAAAGTCGGGTTTGAGCTTCTATAGGTTCGCTATAAATCGTAGGTCCTCGGATGGCACCCACCTCTTCTTTTTAAATCTGAAAATCGGGTTTAAGCTTTTATAGGTTCGTTAGTAATCCTAGGTCCTTGGATGGCACCCACCTCCTCTTTTTAGACCTGAAATTCGGGTTTTAGCTTCTGTAGGTTCGCTAGTAATCCTAGGTCCTCGGATGGCACCCTTCTCCCTTTTAAACCTGAAATTTAGTTTGGATTCTTAGCAATCATAGGTCCTTGAACAATACCCACATTACCGCTTTTGGCGATTCTAGAAGGAAGACATTAGGGTAATCTTTAATAGGTGAATTCCTTCTTACCGGATAGCCAATCTCCTTTTTAATAGGTGAATTTCTTTCTACAGGATATCCGATCTCCGATTCAATAGGTGAATTCCTTCTTACAGGATAGCCAATATCCTTTTTAATAGGTGAATTCCTTTCTACAGGATAGCCGATCTCCTTTTAATAAGTGAATTCCTTTCTACAGGATAGCCAATCTCCTTTTAAACTGATAACCAATTTTCCCTTTATAGTGAATTCCTTTCTACAGAATAATCAAATATCCCTTTTTGAGCTTTCTAGGTGAATCCCTTATTACGGGGTAAACCCTCCTTTTAACCTTCAAACCACGGCAAAAAGACTCTTACTACCAGACAAGTTCTACTCTTTAAAAGGACCTCACGAATTGCTCAAAGGTAGTCTCATAAACTCCTCCTATCAACTTCAAACCGACAATCTCTAAACCATTGACAGGTGAGTCACGGGTATCTATCTCTCTCTCTTCATTTCTCTCTCACATTTGGAATGAGCCGAAATGATTTCTCCATAAAATTTTAAACTTCAACGGCAAAGGTAAGATGATTGAATGTTGAGACTCGTTTTTTTTTAAACTTTTTCCCGGTTGAGTCAATTGAAGATTCAGGTGTCACCTTGTCTTTGAAAGCAACCTCTAAATGAGACTACTTTCAAAGAGGGGCGGTTGTTGACACTTGATTTTTGATCAAATGTTTCTTAGTTTTATTTCATAAAAATTCACAAAAATTCATAAAAAGTCAAAAAATTAAAAAATAAATTTTGGTAGCCTTGGCCAAGCATAAGGAACCATTTTTGAACAAAAAATAATTTTTCATATTTTTTGCATTTTTTAATATGTTTGAAAAATAGAAAAATACAAGACAATTCACAAAAAATACTTCCCGAGGTCACAAAAATATAGAAAAATGTTCCATATTTTTCTTTTAATTCCTTTTTCGTGTTGACCTCAAGAAAAATTAAAAATTGAATTCAATTTTAGGTGTTTTTTCACAACACCAAGGATTGAATTTGCCTAAAAAATGTAATTTGAGTCTTTTTATTTGCAAATTTTGCATATCTTGCGTTAAGACATTCAATTTCAATCCTCTGCAACTTCAATTTGATCAATTTCGCCCTCAATTGCACTAATTGCACGGATTGGACAAAATACCCAATTATTCTTTGCAATTTAGTCCCCGGGATTTTTAATTTTTGAAATTACTTTTAATGTAGGGACTTTAATAGCAAAATTCGACTGCCTCCCAAGGTCTTAATATGTTTTGAATCGATTGGTAGGTGTAATTTGATCTAATTTGATCATTTGGGCGTTCGATTGAGCTTTTCCCCGATTTGCAATTTTAGAAAAATTTGGGGTTTTTATAGAAATTGGTAAAAAATTTTGGGCAAAGTCACATTTCTAGATAGTATTTGAGCCCCTGAATTCAATTTTGAGGTTTAATTGGAAAAATTACCCACATATTTGGATTAATTTTGAAAATTGAAAGTCTGAACCTGTTTAGACCGGTCGAACCGGTCTAGAACAGTGTCGTCTTCCCCAAAACTCTCGCGCCACTTGTGCGGGTTTAAAGGCCGAGATTCAACAACCAAATTGGATGATCGATTGATGATAATTGGGTGAACATGGGGTGGCGTTTTGTTCGTTGGAACAGCCCGCGTCGATTGACACCCGTAGTGCAACCAATGGCTGCCGGAAGTGGTCGGAATCGGCAATCAAAGCTACCGTGGCCCGAAAAAGTCAACCTTCATAGAATGCACAAATTCAAGCCCATTTTGCGATCACCGGAGTGCCAAACGGAGTTGAACGGAATTGTATTCTGTCCTCGACGTCGTTTGGACCTTTTCGCACGCTCAGGCACGTGCGAAGGAAGGTCGGCGAAGCTCCCCCTGATGCGCCAAATTTTAAAAACTGGTATAAAAGGCCAAGAAGCTTCGCGAAGAGGGGATAGGCTCATTCGGTTCGCAGCGGACTCAGAGAGCTAGAGAGAGAGAGTGAGAGAGAGAGAGAGAGAGAGAGAGAGAGAGAGAGAGAGAGAGAGAGAGAGAGAGAGAAAATGAGAGAGAGCTCGTTTCCCCGCCCATGTGGTAGAGAATTTGAGCTCGAACCGTGAGTAGTTCGTCCGCTCAATCCATATCAAATCCAAACCTGCGATCAAATCCAGAAGCTTCGCACCAACTCCGGGAAGCGATCGCACCAGCTCAATCAATCTGCAATCTACGAAATCGATGAGTTAATCTCTCGAGCTTCACTTTGTGCATTCATGGCATCACGCAGGCACGAGCATGATTGTTGCAATTGATGTGTGCATTTTGATCCTTGAACATCACTGACCACATCCGCATCTTCTTTTTGCATCGATTTTGTATGAAACTGCATAATCGAGTCTCCCGAGCTCTGCCGCTATAGCTTGAACCGTTGAAGCCTGCCTAGGCAATTCTAGGCCACACGAGCTCAATCCGAGCTCGAGGTAAGTTTCTGGAACTCCTATTTGTGTGATTGTACGAAGGAATTAGCCTGTTGTGCTCTATATTGCTCGATTGAATCCTGCAATGTCATTACGTGCATAGCTTGGTACTCGCGATCTAGCGATCTAGCGGATGAAATAGCTTGATTCTTTGATATGTTGATCCGGAGGTCTAGGTGAGTCGTTTGGTCTTGTTTTGGAGTCGATTGGCCGAGATTTCGCTGTCGGATCTCGCTGGGAAGTCTCGGCCGTCCGTTTGGTAGTCGTTGAGAGGTTGACGACAAAGCCGAGTTAGCGGGTCAATGAGTTAGCGTTCAAGGTGGCGAGCGGTCATTGGTCCAGGGTGTCGCCCGATCGGCATGGCCGTTAGATCATTTTAAACGACTAAGCAGATCGGACGGCTAGGATAAATCGATGCTTTTAATTGTAGACCGTCCAATCAGATTTTTGTATTTTCGTTTATTCGGTAGAAAATAAAAAAAAATAGAAACGGCGTCATTTAGATTAATAGGTGCGCGACGTCGTTTACGAAGAGGACCCGATGTGTCATCGTTTTGGGCTTAGTAGGAACGAACGGCCCGTAGCAAGTCTAGGTTTAATCGCGGCCGTTCGCTCGTTCGCAACACGGCGTTGTTTCGGTGTATAGAGCGGGCGTAATCCGGTGTCGTAAGGCACACGTAGGTTTGAGCAAGTGAATGGTTGAGATCATTTCTAGGTTCAATCGTGGTCGTCTGTTTAATTTTTGTATTTTCGGATATTCGGAAATTGTTTTAAAAAATAAAAAAAATTCCAAATAAATAGAAACCGTGTCGTTTTAGGTCGAGCGGGTCCGAGCCGGGTCAGGGTCGGGTTGATCGGGCGTTGACGGGGTTGATCCGGTCCGAAAAATTAATAAAAAAATCCATAAAAACTTTCTAAAAAAAAATCAATAAAATTCATAAAAAATCTTAAAAATTCCCAAATCTTCTCAAAAAATTTCTAAAATATGTTTAGGCGAATTCGGGACTCTTATAGCCTGAATCGAAAAATTTTGAAGTTACAAGGGTCGATTTACATCAATTCGGAAAATTATTGATTTTCGAAAAATAAAGAAAAATTCCAAAAAATTTGGAAAAATTCCAAAATTTTTTGAAAAATCACTAAAAATAGGAAATGCCCACATTCAACTGGCCCGACCCTATTTTGTGATTTTTGGGTCCCAAACTTTCCAAATGACCATTTTACCCTTTCCGGGCACCTAGGCCCAAAAATTTTCCGTACTATCCTGGAACTCGATTAGATGTTTCTCCAGGTTGATAGGGCCGTATTAAACATGTCGTGCTCGCTTGATTGCTTGATTTGATTGTGATTATCCATGATTGCGCATTTTATTTTCCGATTGTGATTGATAGGATAGAAATTCCCGTCTGCATGATAACCCTAGATCGTTAGAGCCTACCTCGCTCTAAGTTTTATCTGCATGAATTCCTAGGTTAGAAAATCACTCAACTTCGATAACCGAAAGGACGTCGATTCGAAACTCGGCATAACCAAGTCCTCGGACCCACTTCTCGGGTTTTCGTAGAATCGAACGGTTTCTCCCGACCGCTCGATAGGGTTCATGATCATACCCTCCAAAAATTGATCGGTAGCAACTTCATATGCGTGTACACTGTACACATATTACCCGACCACACTAAGGTCGATTTCGATTTCTATATCTTCTTCTCGTCGCGATTCGAGTAATGGGTCTTGGGAGGGACCGTGTGCCAAGATCCACTACCAACTGGGTCGGAAGCGCGGCTCGTTAACCCCGCTCGCCAATACTTCCCCTATGCGAACGCCACGATTCGACGAAGAGGGGAACAAAAAGGGAGGGTCGCGACAACCGTTCACTACTGATGAAAAATTTGGTTTGAATTTTTTGATAAACACTATTGTTGACACCTAATTTTTTGATCAAGTATTTCTTATTTTTATTTCATAAAATTCATAAAAATTCACAAAATTCAAAAAATTGAAAAATCAAGTTTGGTAGCCTTGGCCAAGCATAAGGAACCATTTTTTAGCAAAAAATAATTTTTCATATTTTTCGCATTTTTAATATTTTTCAAAAAATGGGAAAATACAAGAAAATTCACAAAAAATGCTTCTCGAGGTCACAAAAATATAGAAAAATGTTCCATATTTTTCTTTTAATTCCCTCTTCATATTGACCTCAAGAAAAATTAAAAATGGAATTCAATTTTAGGTGTTTCTTCACAACCCCAAGGGTTGAATTTGCCTAAAAAATACAATTTGGCTCTTTCTATTTGCAATTTTTGTACATCTTGAGTCAAGACATTCAATTTCAGTCCTCTGCAACTTCAATTTGATCAATTTCACCCTCAATTGCACGAATTACATGAATTGGGTAAAAATCCTCAAAATGTTTGCAATTTAGTCCCTTAAATTTCCAAATTTTGAAATTACTTTTAATTAAGGGACTTTCATGGCAAAATTGGACTACCCCCTAAGGTTTTCATATGCTCTGAATCGATTGGCAGGGATAATTTGATCTAAGTTGGTCATTTAGGCATCCAATTGAGCTTTTCCCCGATTTACAATTTTAGAAAAATTTGGGGTTTTTGTAGAAATTGATGAGAACTTTTGGTCAAAATCACATTTTTAGATCATATCTAGGCCCTTAAGTTCAATTTTGAGGTTTAATTATAAAAATTCCCCACGAATTTTTATTAATTTTGAAAATTATAAGTCTGAACCGGTTCGGACCGATTTGATCGCCGGTCGGACTGGCCGAATCGGTTCGGAACAAGTGTCGTCTTCTTCCCCGAACTATCGCGCGAGTGAACAGTCCTCGGGGTGATGTTGACGACCAAATTGACAGGCCAATTCATGATAAATGAACCAATTAACGTGGGTGTTTTGTTCCTCATGTTGATACGCATTGGCCGGGACCGACGGCACGGCCAATGGTCGCCGGAGGAACGCCGGCGAAGCGGTCAAAGCCTCGGCAACCCGGAAAGTCAACATGCTTAAAAAACAAGTGAAATTGGTGCTCGTTCGCGCTCGACGGAATCCCAACCGATTCCGTCGTCGTGCGACGACCTAATGGCACGTGCGAAGTACGGAATTGAAGGTCGGCGAAGCTCACCGTGTACGCCAATTTTTTTGAAAACTTATATATAAGGCCGAGAAGCTTCGCGAATCAAAAAAGGCTCATTTGTGCTCGCAATAGATTTAGAGAGCTAGAGAGAGAAAAAGCGAGAGAGAGCTCGTTCTCCCGCCCGTGTGGTTGAGAATCTGAGCTCGTGCCGTGAGTACTTCGCCCGAGCAATCCAGAGCAAATCGAGGCATGCAATCAAGTCCAGAAGTTTCTCACCAACTCCAGGAAGCGATCGCACCAGCTCAATCAACCTGCGACCTCCCGAATCGGTGAGTTAATCTCTCAAGCTTCACTCTGCACGTTCATGGCATCGCATTGTTATAGGCACGATTGTTGAAATTGTTGTGTGGGTTTTGATCCCCAAACGTTACTGACCATTTCTGCATCTTCGCTTTGCTTCGATTTTGCATAAAAACTCTCAATCGAGTCTCTAAACTTCGACCTTCATTACCGGTTACTTTCGAAGCCTGTCTAGGCGATTCTAGACTAAACCAGGTCAATCGGACCTGCGGGTAAGGTTTCTAAACTTCGTTTGAGTGAATCCTGTGATTGAATCAATCTATTATGCTCTGTACTATGTGATCGAGTTCTGCAACTTTGATACTGTGCTTGGTCCATAGCTCGTGATTTGTCCAATGAAATTGTTTAATTTTATGATATGATGATCTACATGTTGATTCGAGTTGATTGTAAGTAGTTTCGCATCATTTCAGCGAGATCTCACCATTAGATCTCGCCGGAGAAGTGTCAGCCGTTGATTTAGTCATCGTCGAGAGGTTGAAGACGAGCTGAGCTGGCAACGAGTCAAAATCCTAGGTGGTGAGTTGTGAGTGGTCCAGCGTGTCGCCCGATCGGCTTGGCCGTTGGCGCGGACGAGCTAAGTTGGACCGCATCCAACGGTTGAGATAACTAGAGTAGTTTGATTCCGGACCGTTAGATTAGAATTTTTGTATTTTTGATAATTCGTTTATTAGGTAAATAAATAGAAAAATCGGAAGCGATGTTGTTTAGGTTAATAAAGGAGCGACGTCGTTCGAAGGTAGGGTCGGATGCGTCGTCGTTTTGTAGTCCGAACGAGCGAACGGTCTAGATTGAGCCTAAGTTTAATCGTGGCCGTTCATCCATTTACGATGCAGCGTCGTTTTGTATATAAGGCCAGACGTGATTCGGTATAGCGAGACACACGTAGGCTCGAGTGAACGGAAGATCGAGATTAGTTCTGGGATCAATCGCGGCCGTCCATTTATTTCTGTATTTTCGAATATTAGGAAATTAGTTTTAGAGAATCAAAAAAATATAGAAATATATATATACGGCGTCGTTTAGTCGAATGGGTCCGAGTCCGGTTCAGGGTCGGGTTGACTCGGTACAAAAAATTAATAAAAAATTCATAAAATTTTTTCTAAAAGTCCAAAAAAATCGCTAAAATTCATAAAAATTTCCAGATTTTTCCAAAAAAATTTCTAAAAATGTTTAGATCGATTCAGGACTCTTATACTCTGAATCGAAAATTTTTGAAGTTCCGAGGGTCGATTCATATCGATCCGGAAAACTATTGATTTTCAGAAAATAAGTAAAAAAAAATCCAAAAATTAGAAAAGTTCCAAAAAAATTCTAAAAAATCACAAAAAATGGGAAATGGCCACATTCAATTGGCCTGACCCTATTTTGTGGTTTTTTGGGTCCCGAACTCTCAGAAATGACCATTTTACCCTTCCGGGCATTTGGCCCCATAAATTTCCCGAACCACCCGAGAAATAGAATAGGTCTTTCTATGGGCCGATAGGTCCATATTACACATGCCGTGCTTCGATTGATTGATTGATTGTCTTGATTGAGTTTATTTTGATTGCGCCCTTATATTCTTGATTGTGATTGAAAGGTTAGTAAATTCTCGTCTGCATGATACCTTAGATCATTAGAGCCTACCACGCCCTAAATTTCATCTGCATGAATTCTTAGGTTAGAAAATCACTCAACTTCGGTAATCGAAATGGTGTCGATGTAAATCTCGGCATAACCAAGTCCTTGGACCCACTTCTCCGGTTCACGTAGAATCGAACGATTTCTCCCTACTATTCGATAGGGTTCCCGATCATACCCTGCAAAAATTGATCGGTGGTGACTCCATATGCGTGTACACTATGCACATATCATCCAACCACACTAAGGTTGACCCCGATATCGAAAATTCTCTTCACATCGCGATTCGAGTAATGGGTCACGGGAGGGACCCGCGCGCCAAGATCCATTGCCAACTAGGTCGGAAGCGCGGCTCGTTAACCTCGCTCGCCTCGATATGCAAAAACATCGAAAAGGGAGAGAGGGTTGCGACAACTATATGTACTCCGCAAGCAAAACCCGTTTCGAGAACTACTTTTAAACGTGAACTTTTTAGAGCTTATAAAAACTAAAAAAAGGCTTTGCAAAACTTTTTTACGGATTTCAATGGACTCGTACATATAAGTAGCAACGATTGACGATGAGGTATCACATGTCATTGAATAAGTAATGATTGGAATATTAAAAAAAGAGTAGTTGCATTTCGAATGTTTGATGAAAGGCATACCGCCAATAATATTTATAGAATAATTAGGCAAGTTTGATAAGAATATAATTTGATTAATAAATTTTTTTCAATTGGTTTTGATAATGCCGCGTCAAATACCACTTCCATTCCCGAGTTAGAAAATATTTGTAAACCCTCTTTTGGCGGATAATTTTTTCATATTAGATGTGCTTGCTACGTTTTAAATTTATGTGTATATGATGGTTTACGAACTCTTGAGGCTTTTCTCACCCCAATAAAGAGAGCAATTAAATTTTTGTGGAGTCGTCCCCAAGTTATGAAAGAATGGGACAGATTTTGTAAATCACATAGACAAAAATAAAAAAGATTTCCAAAAGATATTCCAACTCGTTGGACTTCTACCTACGAGTTGATTCATCAATTTTTTGCCTATAAAGATTTATTATGTGCATTTATTTTGAATAATGTTTCCAAAATTAGTTTACTCTCGCAAGATTGGGTTGTTTGCAAAAAAAAAAAAATTAGGTTTTTTGAAAATTTTTATTGATGCTATTTATACTTTATCTGGTGTTTATTATCCTACTACGCATTTATTTTTAATAGAGTGTGTTAATATTACCGGTGTTTTTTGTGAATATGAAAAATATGCTCATTTAGCTTCGACTATTACAATAATGAAAGTAACATAGCTGCATTATTATGCTCGCATTCCTATTGTTTATTTGATTGCTATTGTTTTCAATCCACATACTAAATTAGATGGTTTGTATGATTATCTAAAGGATTATTATTATGAGTGTTTACATTTGAATGAAATCGTAGACATTAAAACTATACAAGTAGAGATTAAAGACGCTATAGTAACATTATATAACGAATTTTGTAGTATATATGATTTATGTGATAGTGGATCTTCTCAACCTAGAGTCTTACAAAGAGAGGAGAGTGGTATACTTAATAGAGGGTACAATCTGCTCACTAGTAGGCAAAAAAGATAAAAGGGAGCAATATGTAATATGTTCGAATTAGAAAACTATTTAAACATTGCTTTTGAGTTCCGTGATTTCAAACATAGCATAGATTTCAAAATTCTAGAGTAGTGGAAGACTCATTCAACCCAATTCTCAATCCTCATTGTCATCGCAAGACGGATGTTAGCAACCTATTCTTTAATAGTTGCAATTGAACAAGCATTTACCACTGGATGACTAATTTTGGACGATCGCCATTCTAGATTAAATTCAAGTGTTGTGGAGGCTCAATCTTGTGTTGATGATTAGACAAAGGCTAAATTTCAACAACAAGAGCTGGATCGAGATGATGAATTATTCAATGATAGTAGTGGAGATACCACAACTACGGACACCACAATGGGTAGCGACGATTGACGATGAGGTAAGTTGGGGTTATCAAAGGTAAAAGAACTATATGGGCTTTGATTCTTCTATCCCTAAGAAGATATGTAGGCGTTTAATGATAATTCATTAAGTTCAAGCCCCTTCCCTCTCTCATTTTTGCCCCCAAATTTGATTACAATGTACAATTTGATTATAATTTATAATTGATAATTTATTATTTTTTATTTCATAATTTATTATTTTAAATTTAATTTAAAATTCAGAACCGAAACTAGCCCTTGAACCGGCGGTTCCAAATCGGAATCGGGACTACCTCTTCAAGGGCTGGTTCTCGTTCAAGCATGGCCATGAACCGGAACAGGTGGTTACGGCCGGTGGCCATGTCTAGCTGCAATGCAAGAGTTAAAAGACAAAATTATGATTATCTCGATTCATGTTTAGTCCGATTTTCCAGTTCGGTCCTATTCCACACCCCGAACCGAAAATAGAATCGGTGATAGCCGATTCCAAAAATTTGGAACCGAGGTCCGGTCTCACCGATAGGTGAGGCGGTTTTTTTTTTTTTTAAGAGAATGCAACTAGTTTTATGTTTGCAATATGATGGAGGCTTTTCTAGACATCATTGTGCCATTATGAAACGTGATTCTCTAGGAATGTTTTGTTATTGTACTTTTATAGTGATACTTTTTGGCCTGTGATTGTTTTGATTGATGGTGTGTTTGTTTTGGAAAAATTTCATATTAAAGGAAACTTCTTTTGTGAAAACATTTTCCCTATCCAATAAAAAAATCATTTTCTCTCCCTAGGGTTTCTCTTGCCTCTACCGCCGCCAACCCGTTACTATCGAGCAGATCTCCTTGAGGGAGGGAGAGAGGGCTTTCTCTCTCTCTCCCTACCCCTCACCCCCACCCCCTAGCTCGTGTTCCCTCCCCCTTCATCTCCCGTTTTCTTTATTTTTTCGTTTCCTTTTTCTCTATCTTTTCGGTTTCTCCGTTGATTTTATGGACATGATCAACATTTTTCACGGAAGCAAGTTCTGAAGATTGAAGTGTGAGTGTTTCAAAAGAACTTGCTCTATCTGAATCTCCTCACTTACTCCGGCTTCAGGTGATTGTTCCAGATAGTCGAGAACTCCACAAGTCTTTGAGGTTGGTTTGCTGCTGTTTTTAGCGATCGGCTTGTCCGAAAGTGATTTTGTGATCAATTGCTATCTATTGTGTAGTTTTTCTCTCCCAATATAGAGCTATATCTAGATTTAGGTGCTCTTTTATCCCGATCTAGATATAAATCTGGGATTTATAAGATATTTTTTGTGTTCCTTCAACCTTTGGGTGTTAGTCTCTACACGGTGATAATGTTGGGGATGCCATACCTAGGCGAGCACCGTCTTTTAGCAAAACCGTAGTTACTGAAGAAGAATTTCTCAGCGTGTTCCCATTATTGATGATGATACGAGATTTGGTGAACGGCCTCCGTATGAGCTTTGATGCTACTACAGATCCATCTTTGGGGAATAGACCAGCCCTAGCCGACAGTATCAAGTTGATTCACTTTTCATATTTTCTTGTTTTACTTGCTTTGTCAAATTTGTATATTTGTCTTGAAGTTATGTACTTCTCTTTTCATATGAAATGAAGATGTTCATTCCGACCAAAAAAACAAAAAAAGATTAGACAAGTCGTTTTCCGAATTTTAAGTATAACTTAGTATAGGGTACAATCTTGCTCATTAGTAGGCAAAAAGACAAAAAAGAGCAACATGTAATATTTTCGAATTAGAAAACTATTTAACCATTGTTTTTGAGTTCCGTAATTTCGAACATAGCACAGATTTCAGAGTGCTGGAGTAGTGAAAGACTCATTCAACCCAATTCCCGGTTCTCATTGTTATCGCAATACGGATGTTAGCAACCATTTATTCAATAGTTGCGATTGAACAAGCATTTAGCGCTGGAGGATTAATTTTGGACAACTGCCGTTCTAAATTAAATTCGGATGTTGTTAAAGCTCAAGCTTGTGTCGATGATTGTACAAAGGCTAAATTTCAACAACAAGAGCTAGATCGAGACAATGAATTATTCAATGATGGTAATGGAGATATCACAACCACGGGTACCACAACGGGTAGCAACGATTAACGATGAGGTAAGTTGGGTTATTAAAGGTAAAATAACTACATGGGCTTTGATTCTTCTATCCCCAAGAAGATATGTAGGCGTTTAATGATAATTCATTAAGTTTAAGCCCCTTCCCTCTCCCTTTTTTCCCCCCAAATTTCATTACAATGTACAATTTGATTATAATTGATAATTTATTATTTTAAATTAAATTTAAAATTCAGAACAGGAACTAGCCTTTGAACCGACAGTTCCAAATCGGAATCGAGACCGCCCCTTCAAGGGCTAGTTCAGGTTCAAGCATGACCATGAACCGGAACAGGTGTTACGGCCAGTGGCCATGTCTAGATGCAATGTAAGAGTCAAAACACCAAATTATGATTATCTCGATTCCGGTTTAGTCCAATTTTCCGGTTCAGTCCTGTTCCACACCCCGAACCGAAAATAGAATCGGTGATAGCTGATTCCAAAAATTTGGAACCGAGGTCCAATCTCACCTCTTAGGTGAGGCGGTTTTTTTTTTTTTTTTTTAGAGAATGCAACTAGTTTTATGTTTCTAATATGAAGGACGCTTTTCTAGACATCATTGTGCCACTATGAGACGTGATTCTCTAGGAATGTTTTGTTATTGTACTTTTATAGTGATACTTTTGGGCTTTTGATTGTTTGATTGATGGTGTGTTTGTTTTGGAAAAATTTCATATTAAAGGAAACTTCTTTTGTGAAAACATTTTTCCTGTCCAATAAAAAAATCATTTTCTCTCCCTAGGGTTTCTCTTGCCTTTGCCGTTGCCAACCCTTTATTACTGAGCAGATCTCCTTGAAGGAGGGAGAGAGGGCTTTCTCTCTCTCTCCTTGCCCCTCACCCCCACCCCCTAGCTCGTGTTCCCTCCCCCTTCATCTCCCTTTTTCTTTATTTTTTCGTTTCCTCTTTCTCTATCTTTTCGATTTCTCCGTTGATTTTATGGACGCAATCAACATTTTTCACGGAAGCAAGTTCTGAAGATTGAAGTGTGAGTGTCTCGAAAGAATATACTCTATCTGAATATGCTCGCTTACTCCGGCTTCGGGTGCTTGTTCCGGATAGTCGAGCACTCCACAAGTCTTCGAGGTTGGTTTGTTGCTGTTTTCAGCAATCGGCTTGTCTGAATGTGATTTTGTGATCAACTGCTATTTATTGTGTAGTCTTCCTCTCCCAATATAGAGTTATATCTAGATTTAGGTGCTCTTCTATCTCGATCTAGAGATAGATCCGGGATTTATAAGACGGTTTTTGTATTCCTTCAACCTTTAGGGGTTGGTCTCTACACGTTGATGGTGCTAGGGACGCCAAACTTAGGTGCGCACCGCCTTTTGGCAAAATTGTAGTTCTTGGAGAAGAATTTCTCGGCATGTTCCCATCACTACTGATGATGCGAGATATGGTGATCGGCCTCCATATGAGCTTTGATGCTACTACAGATCCATCTTTGGGGAATAGGCCGGTCCTTGCCGGTAATATCAAGTTAATTCACTTTTCAGATTTTCTTGTTTTACTTGCTTTGTCAAATTCGTATATTTGTCTTGAAGTTATGTACTCCTCTTTTCATATGAAATGAAGATGTTCGTTCCGACAAAAAAAAAGCTTAGACAAGTCATTTTTTGAATTTTAAGTATGACTTAGTAGATGGTACAATCTGCTTATTAGTAGGCGAAAAAGACAAAAGGGAGCAATATGTAATATTTTCGAATTAGAAAATTATTTAACCATTACTTTTGAGTTACGTGATTTCTAACATAGCACAGATTTCAAAATTCTAGAGTAGTGAAAGACTCATTCAACCCAATTCTCGGTCCTCGCTCTTATCGCAAGATAGATGTTAGCAACTCCTTCTTTAATAGTTGCGGTTGAGCAAGCATTTAGCGCTACGGGATTAATTTTGGACGATCGCCCTTCTAAATTAAATTCGAATGCTGTGGAGGCTCAAGCTTGTGTCGATGATTGGACAAAGGCTAAATTTCAACAACAAGAGCTGATCGAGATGATGAATTATTCAATGATGATAGTGGGATATACCACAACCACGGGTACCACAACGGGTAGAGACGATTGACGATAAGGTAAGTTGGAGTTATCATAGGTAAAAGAACTACATGGGCTTTGATTCTTCCATCCCCAAGAAGATATGTAGGCGTTTAATGATAATTCATTAAGTTGAAGCCCCTTCCCTCTCCCTTTTTTTCCCTCCAAATTTGATTATAATGTATAATTGATAATTTTTTATTTTTTATTTCATAATTTTTTATTTTAAATTAAATTTAAAATTCAGAATCGGAACTAGCCCTTGAATCGGCGGTTCCAAATCGGAATCGGGACCGCTCCTTCAAGGGCTGGCTCTAGTTCAAGCATGGCCATGAGCCGGAACATGGGGTTCATAGCCCGTGGCCATCTCTAGAAGCAAAGCAAGAGTCAAAACACCAAATTATGATTATCTCGATTCCGGTTTAGTTTGATTTTCCAGTTTAGTCCTGTTCCACACCCTAAACCTAAAATAGAATCGGTGATAGCCGATTCCAAAAATTTGGAACTAAGGTCTAGTCTCACCTCTTAGGTGAGGTAGTTTTTTTTTTTTAAGAGAATGCAACTAGTTTTATGTTTGCAATATGAAGGAGGCTTTTCTAGACATCATTGTGCTATTATGAGACGTGATTCTCTAGGAATGTTTTGTTATTATACTTTCATAGTGATACTTTTGGGCTTTTGATTGTTTGATTGATAGTGTGTTTGTTTTGCAAAAATTTCATATTAAAGGAAATTTCTTTTGTGAAAACATTTTCCCCGTCCAATAAAAAAATCATTTTCTCTCCCTAGGGTTTCTCTTGCCTCTGCTGCCGCCAACCCTTTACCACCGAGCGGATCTCCTTGAGGGAGGGAGAGAGGGCTTTCTCTCTCTCTCCCTACCCCTTACCCCCACCCCCGAGCTTGTGTTCCCTCCCCCTTCATCTTCATCTCCCATTTTCTTTATTTTTTCGTTTCCTTTTTCCCTATCTTTTCGGTTTCTCTATCGATTTTATGGACGCGATCAACATTTTTCACATAAGCAAGTTTTGAAAATTGAAGTGTGAGTGTTTCGAAAGAATCAGCTTGATCTGAATCTACTCGCTTACTCCCGCTTCCAGTGCTTGTTCTAGATAGTCGAGCACTCCATAAGTCTTTGAAGTTGGTTTGCTGCTATTTTCAGCAATCGGCTTGTCCGAAAGTAATTTTGTGATTAATCGCTATATATTGTATATCCTTTCTCTCCCAATATAGAGTTATATCTAGATTTGGGTACTCTTCTATCTCGATCTAGAGATAGATCTAGGATTTATAAAACTTTTTTTGTGTTCCTTCAACCTTTGGGTGTTGGTTTGTACACGGTGATGGTGCTGGGGATGCCCTACCTAAGCACGCATCGCCTTTTGGCGAAACCATAGTTACTGGAGAAGAATTTATCGACATGTTCCCATCACCGATGATGATGTGAAATTTGGTGATCGGCCTCCGTATGAGCTTTGATGCTACTACAGATCCATCTTTGGGGAATAGGCCGGTCCTTGCCAGTAGTATCAAGTTGATTCACTTTTCAGATTTCTTGTTTTACTTGCTTTGTCAAATTGGTTTATTTCTCTTGAAGTTATGTACTTCTCTTTTCATATGAAATGAAGATGTTCGTTCGGACCAAAAAAAGAAAAGAAAAGATTAGACAAGTCGTTTTCCGAATTTTAAGTATGCATATTTTATTTGACCATACAATGTATTTTGTTAACATTCATTTTCAGCATACCAAACATGTGAAAATCCAAAAAATTAATTTTAAAAAATAAATTCACTCAATCAAGCGCATGCTAAGTTCATATATTGAGAGAAACTAATTCTTAATAGCTTCTTAAACCACATAATAACTGGCAACTTTCAACGGCACTTTGGTCGAGCATGTTTGTAAAAATTTCCTAATAATTTTTCCTATCAAAAGATATTAACTTAAGGTTAAACTCCGGGAGAAAAAAAAGGAATGGCATGATAAATTCTGGACATTAAAAATCTGGAACAAAAGTGAAATCTAACTAGTAAAAGTAATTTTACTAATTAATCTTTTTAATAAAGTGAACTTTTGGACATTGAATGCACTAAATTTAATGGATCTTTCAAATAAAAATTCAACAATTTTCCAAGCATGAACAAGAACGTAAGTATTAAGTAAGATTTGAGAGAAGTAATTGTATCAAAATGTCGAAAAATAAATCACGAGCAGCTTACTTTCCCCTTTCGTAGATTCTATTCAGTGCTACTTGCTAGGTTAATTCTCTTTCTCAGGGGAAATTATAAAAAAAATCCTAAACCTATTGAAATTGTGCCAATTCAGCCCTAAACCTATTACAATTGTAAGATTCGAGAGAAGTAATTATATCAAAATGTAGAAAAATAATTCATGAGCAGCTTCCTTTCCTCTTTCGTAGATGCTACTCGGTGCTACTTCTGCCGGGTTAATTCTCTTTCAAAGCAACTTCAGTATCGTCTCATAAAGGTTCTGAATTTGTTGCAATTTTCATCCGTACATAGTAAGCAGACATAAAAATTGAATCTAAGTTGATAGTTACGTGACACTACGTTACCCATTCTTCGATAATCCTCATAGTAAGTGGTAACTTCTTTCCGGAAGGCAACGATCTACATATATGTCTACGATCCAAGGCATGTTATCAAGCTTTTTTTCAATTTAGTATAAAAAAATAAAAAATTACCAAAATAGGTTAAGAAAAAATATATTTACCATTTTAGGTGTCGCTCGGCACTTTATGTCCTAAGCAAGTATAATTTTTAATTTCTTTTTCTTGTTTTCTTGTAATTATTTTTCTTATTATTCAATTTGTTTTCCGGAATGGATAAGACATTAATGAAATTTGTATATAATACCCTATTATGTAATATTCTCGTTTGTTCGTTCACTTTCCTCGAAGTTGAGGCGCATCATCGTATCATGGTGCATGACTCGAGTTTCCCATTGCCTCGCTCGTTCGCTCACTTTCCTTGGAGTCGAGGTGCATTATCGTATCATGGTACACGACTCAAGTTATTTGCCAGCGCCGATGAACATCGGCTGGTGGTGGGAGGCAGACCCGACGTAGTGAGTTGGGAGGCGGAGTGGCATCGACAGCATACATCCCGCATATCATGGTGCACGACTCGAGTTTCTTATCGCCTCGCACGTTCGCTCTTTTTCCTTAGAGTCGAGGAGCATCATCGTATCGTGGTGCACGACTCGAGTTCCCCGTCGTCTCGCTCATTCACTTGCTTTCCTCAGAGTCGAGGCGTGTCATCGTATCGCGGTGCACGACTTGAGTTATTTACCAACGCCGATGAATGCCGATCTCCACTTTTTTGCTGTTTGAGTTTTTAAAACATCATATGCAGATAAATTCTAGATACAAAAGTGTTTCATTTATTGTTAAT
This sequence comes from Rhodamnia argentea, assembly GCF_020921035.1. Taxonomy (NCBI): domain Eukaryota; kingdom Viridiplantae; phylum Streptophyta; class Magnoliopsida; order Myrtales; family Myrtaceae; genus Rhodamnia; species Rhodamnia argentea. Next base: position 17,993,568 of record NC_063157.1, on the reverse strand, counting down.
TCGCATGAATATTGTTGAGAAAAATCCCTAGATGGTTTTGAAGTTGACAAAACAATCCAAGTACTCTTGTGTTTTAAGATAATGCCGTAATTTACTTGTTTTGCAGATTATCCTTTGGTGCGGGGATGCATGGGATTGAATATGGCAAAAGGATTTGGCTCAGATGTTGTTTCTAAAAGTCTCGGACGCTAGTTCGAGCTCAAACGATGAGCGGGGATAGCTCAGATGTTGGAATGACGCTCAAGCTTTGAGAGAAGTACTTCACGAGTTGTAATCAGAACTTCAAGAGGAATACAAATTGAGCTTAATTGATGCATATCAACGCATGCCATCGAGCTGGATCATTCTTGAAGATTTTCGGTGATAGAGATCAATCAAGGATGCGGAACCAAGAAGACAAACAAAGACTTTCCAAATGGAAGAAACCATCTATGGAAACCCATGATCATAATTGTATGGGCGATTTGATCCAAGCGGGGAAGACTTTCCTTTGGCGATCCCCAATGGCTAAGAGATCTTCTTTTGGCAAACATCTCGTCCAAAAGGGTAGATTTGGAGAGATCTCTTCTAGATGCCTCGCAACGGCTAGATTGGAGGCGGAAGAGTATAAAAGACATCTCAAAGACGAAGGGAAGAGAGATTGGTGTAAAGAGGGAAAAGTGTTCATAATTCCTAGATAGAGTGTACTCCATTTCAAACACACTTCTTAATCCATCCATTGTAATTGTGAGGAGGTGTACATACGAGTGTTGAGCGTTAGGTGTGAATTCACGCATGTCAAGGAGATCACCGATCTATAACCTTTGAGCAGCTTACTAGTGGAATCCGGCCGATTGGCTGTCATCGGAAAAAGTGAACGTAGCCTTAACCAAAGCCGAATCACTATAATCCCTCTATGCAGTTTTCCTTATTTCTTTCTCTAATCACTCTAAATATTTTGTGATAGCCAAACTGCATACGAACAACGCGCATCGATCCCATTACATATCCCGTATTAATTGAATTACTTGCTCGTTGCGATATACTCTAGCTTCATCATCTAAGATCTGTGTTTTACGCTGTGTGATCTAAATTCTGCAATAAATTCTTAAAATCACACTATATTACCTATTCATCCCCCTCTAGGTGAAATCACTAGGCATCAACAATTGGTATTAGAGCCTGGTATTTGTATTTTGTGAAGTGTTTTTACTTTTGAGCTAACGATCTTGATGGCTAGCAATTTCTCTCCTTCTTGGATCGAAGGTGGAAGCAAGAATAGGCCACCATACTTTGAAGGAAAAGATTATAGCACTGGTAGAACAAATTTAAAGCATTTCTCATATGCTAGGATCCTCAAATTTGGGATGTCGTACAAAGAGGAGTAAATCCAACGACAGAGACTACAAGTGCAGGGGATAACACGATGGGTGCTCTAACTACAACAAAGATAACCAAGAGAGATGCTCTTGATGCAAAGGCCATTTATTCATTTTACAGTATATTATCTTCTACTAAATATAGACGTATTGCAAATTACTCCTCATCGAAAGAAATATGGGATAAGCTTTACGTCACCTATGAAGTACCAGACATAGTAAATGAGACAAAAGTCAACTTTCTACTCGGACAATATGAAGCATTCAAAATGAAGCTTGAAGAAACAATGAAAGAAATGTTTGACAGGTTCACCGAAATAGTAAATGGTCTCACATATCACGGGCAACCAGGTTCTGGACCGATGAGAATCAACAAGCTACTCCGAGCTCTTACAAAGGAATGGGACAACGTTAAAACTTCCATTCGAGAGACTCGGAGAATATCTCCCTTATCAATGAATGAGTTCATTGGAACTCTTCAATCTTATGAAAAAGAAAGAATCAATGATGAAACCACAACTAGAGGTAAGAAGTCAATTGCCTTAAAATCTAATGTTGATTCTGACGTTTGAGATTACGAAGTCGAAGATGATGAAGAGCTCGCGCTCATGGTCAAGAGATTCAGAAGAATGGCTAAACAAGGTAGGAACTTCAAAGATAAAAAGGATCTCAAACGACACAATCGGAGAAGATCATCTGAGATAAAAAATGACGACACCGAATGTGAAAGTGATGAAGAATACGCAAATGTCTGTCTAATGGCGGACTCGGATGATGATCTTGAGGTAACTCATACAAACATCTCTCTTGAAGTATCTGCGTATATGATGAGCTATGCTTAGAATACAAGGCTACTCTCAAGAGACTTTCCGAATTGAAAAGGTAGCTGTTTTTAAACAAAAGGATATTTCGCAAAAAGATAAAATCAGCTTTCTCGAAAAAGAATTTTGTCAACTAAATGAGAAATCCGATTCTATATCTTGCGAAAATGCTCAAGAAATCATTTTCTCGAAAAGGAAAATGATTTCTTGAAAAAGGAAAGAAATCCTTTTGAAGAGGAAAACATTTCTCTAAAAAAGAAAAAAGATATTTTCGAAAAAGAGAACTCCATTTTGAAAAAGGAAGTTTTGGAGATACACAAAAAATTCTCATCGGGTTCAAAAACTTTGCAACATATACTTTCTATACAAGTTCCCTACTACAATAAGTCGGGACTTGGTTTTCGGAAGGAAAGTGATAAGAAAAATTATTTTCCAACAAGAAAAGAAAGACTTAAGCAGCGACCTTCTAAAGGTGTCTACGTGAGTCACTTTAGGAAACAATTTGTAAGATTTGAAGGACAACATCTTTCGGGATGTTCAAATTATGGTGATTCGAAACATTCCGGGAGTTCTTGCTCAAAGGCCAATCGACCAACACGTAACATTCTTAGATACACTTATACAACTAACCTCAAAGGACCCAAACAAACTTGGGTACCAAAGAAAAAGTGAGAATCTTTGATCATTGCAGGTACCGAACAAAAGAAGAAACAAATGGTACATTGATAGCGGTTGCTCTAAACACATGATCGGTGACCCATCCATGTTCATTGATTTTGAAAAACTTGATGGAGGAAACGTTTCCTTTGGAGGCAACAACAAAGGAACGATTATCGGCAAAGGGACCGTGAAGATTGGCAATCTACTTATCAAAGATGTTTCATTAGTCAAGGGTTTGAACTTCAATCTTGTTAATATCAGCCAACTATGCGATATTGGTTACAAAGTTTCTTTTGCGAGAAAATAAGTGCTCGGTACAAGTCAAGACAACAAGTCATCGTTCATCGGACGAAGATATGGCAACATGTACCTTCCGGACACATTGTCCGAGAATGAAAAATGTCTTTTATCCGTGAAAGACGATCCAGAACTATGGCACGGGAAGCTGGGACATATAAGCTTCAAGCAAATCAACAAACTTTCCAAAAAGAAGTTGGTGAGAGAACTTCCAAAGGCCAGATTCGAAAAGATAAAACTTTGCAAAGTATGCACACTTGGAAAGCAAGTAAGAAATTCCTACAAACCCATAAATGAAGTCATCACTACCCATGCTTTGCGCTTGTTGCACATGGATATCTTCGAACCCACATGAACACAGAATATTAGAGGTAAAAAGTATTGTCTTGTTATTATGGATGACTATACTAGATTCATATGGGTATTCTTTCTTACTCACAATAGTGATGCATTCTCATTCTTTAAAACCTTTTCCAAGAAAGTTCAAAATGAAAAAGGTTATTCAATTACGGGCATCAAAATTAATCATGGAGGAGAATTTGAAAATCACTACTTTGCTGATTTACGTGATCAAAATGGTTTTCAACACAATTTTTCTTCTCCATGTACTCCTCAACAAAATGGAGTTGTTGAAAGGAAAAATAGATTTTTGCAAGAAATGGTACGAACCTTTTTAATTGAATGCAAAGCTCCACCCCATTTCCGGGCCGAAGTCGTTTCAACCGCCTGTTATATTATCAATCGTGTTTTTCTCAAACCATTGATTGAGAAAACTCCCTATGAACTCTACAATGGAAGAAAGCCAAATATTTCATACTTTCATGTGTTTGGATGCAAATGTTATATTCTTAAAAATGCAAGTGATAGGACTGGTAAGTTTGATGAGAGATCGGATGAAAGTGTATTCTTGGGGTACTCCACAACAAGTAAAGCATACCAAGTCTTCAACAAGAACTCTCAGATAGTCGAGGAATCAATGAATGTGAAATTTGAAGAAGAGCGGATTACTTAGACATTGGATTCCGAAGAAACAACAAGATCTGAAAATCAGAACTCATCATCCGAGAAAGAAAAACCATCATCCGAAGACACAGAACCCGAAAAAACCTCTCAGAACATGGAAACTACTCCACAAAGTACATCATCTAAAGATTCAAATGACAAAGAACTCATTGAGACTGAACGTGACAAATCAAATAGGAGCTGGAAATGCAGATCCAGTCACCCCGCAAATCAAGTCATTGGAAATATAGATGAAGGAGTCAGAACCAGATCCGGACTCAAGGATACAATAAATGCCTTTGCTCTAGTTTCTGAAGTTGAACCCAAAAGAATCGAAGAAGCTCTTGAAGATGAAAGCTGGATCGAAGCTATGCAACAAGAGTTACAACAATTCGGATCGAATGAAGTTTGGGAACTTGTACCCGAACCAAAGAATCATCCCGTTATTGGAACCAAATGGGTCTTCCGAAATAAGCTGGATGACAAAGGAAAAGTAATCGAGAACAAAGCAAGGCTCGTTGCTAAAGGCTACTCATAGGAAGAAGGGATTGATTACGATGAAACCTATGCACCAGTAGCAAGACCGGAATCTATTAGGCTGCTACTCGCCTACAATTGCCACCATGACTTCAAGTTGTATCAGATGGATGTTAAAAGCGCATTTCTCAATGGATATATCAAGGAGGAAGTTTATGTCAAACAATCTCCAGGCTTTGAAGATCCAAAGAACTCAGATCATGTTTACAAGTTGAATAAGGCTCTCTACGGACTAAAGCAAGCACCTCGAGCCCGGTATGAAAGGTTAAGTAATTTTTTTACTGAAAAAGGCTTCGAAAAAGGTAAAGTCGATACAACTCTATTTATCAGAAGGGAAGGTAAAGACATTCTGCTTATCCAAATATATGTTGATGATATAATATTTGGCTCGTCTAACCTACATCTTTGTAAGAACTTCTCTCAGACCATGTAGAATGAGTTCGAGATGAGCATGATGGGAGAACTCAAATTCTTTCTAGGACTACAAGTAAATCGGACTAATCAGGGCACATTCATACATCAAGAAAAATATGCCTTGGAACTAGTGAAAAAGTTTGGTCAAAATAACTGCAAGAAAACAGAATTATCGATGTTTACCTCATCCAAATTGGATAAGGATGAACAAGGGAAACAGGTTGATCAGAAGCTATACAGGAGCATGATTGGTTCTTTGTTATACCTTCTTGCTTCTCGACCCGATATTATATTCAGTGTATGCATGTGTGCGAGATTTCAATCTGATCATAAAGAATCACATATGTCCGCTGTCAAAAGAATCATCAAGTATATAGGAACTAATCCAAACCTAGGATTATGGTATCCCAAAACATCAGATCTTGTATTACATGGCTATTCAGATGCTGATCTTACAGGTTGTAAGTTGGATAGAAAAAGTATTTCAGGTATATGTCAACTTCTAGGATCAATGCTGTTGTCTTGGTTCTCCAAGAAACAGAACACCGTAGCTCTATCAACTGTAGAAGCTGAGTATGTAGCACTAGGAAGCTGTTACACTCAAATCCTATGGATGAAGCAACAATCGAAGGACTTTGGTGTTGAAGCTCACAACGTGGAAATCAAATGTGACAACACAAGTGCTATCAACCTCACAAAGAATCCGGTTACGCACTCGCGAGCTAAGCATATTGAAATCAAGCATCATTTTATTCGTGATCATATGCATAACTGTGATGTTAACATTCAATTTGTTGATTCTAAACATCAATTAGCTTATATATTCACTAAGGCACTTGACAAAAATATATTTGAATACATTAGACAAGAATTTGGTATAACCATGATTCCCATTTGAGTCGAGATCTTGAGACGGGAGAAATTGCCTCAGAACTCGAAAATATAATCTGAAGACCTTTAGCAACTTTAGAGCTTGAAAGCATCTTTTGAAGGAAGTTAAGGATCTCAGAACTTAGAGAATCATCTGAAGACAATGTCTTACGAGCGGATACGACAAAAGATTTGATTGTTTGAAATCTTGGCGCGTAAGTCGTTTTTATTTTTGGCAACAAATAAGGTACGCATCAACACAATCTTCCCAAATATTCGACATATATTATGTGATTGTGTTGATTGTTCTGATTGAATATTTGATTGCCTTGATTGAAATTAAATTGATTGAGTCGAAATATTCTCAAAATATTTTCAAAAGAATTTTCTTTTTTGGAAACCGCCTCATATACCCTAAACCTTTTCTACTTGCTCACTCTCACAAATTGCTCTCACAATCTCACAACTCGGTCTTGCGAAATCCCAAAGCTCTACGATCGAGAATCCCCGAGAACTCTCATTCCTCAAGGTGCCCAAGAATCCTTCGGCACAGAAATCTTCAGCTGCCGGCTTTCGCCGCTTTAATCGTCTAGGATCCGGAGGACAGAGAACATCTGGCGATTACGACCTCACCACTCAACCGAGCGAAGCCGAACAGCAGGCACAAAGATTGATCGCTCATATGGCATAGATTTCGCAAGCAGGAGTGACAGAGGAGAAACGGAAGAAGATTCAGCAATAATCTCCCTCCACGGTAATCCGAACCCTTGAGGAAACCGCTAGTTTGCCTGTTGATAAAAGGATAAAGCTAGCTAGGGGTTTATTGAATGTCATTAAAGGAATGCAGATTGATGGTAGGTCCGAAAACAACATTCTGGAATTTATAAAAATGAATGGGTTCTTCAATGAAGAAGAGATGTTCAAATTTTCTTAGATGCTCACTCAGACAGAAATAGGGCTAGCTACTAAAGTAGGAACCGAGCTACAGAAGAGTAGTCCCTCCGGAAAGGGAAAAGAAAAGGTTGGAGAACCTCCGGAGATTGAGCAAAGAAGTGCTCAAAAGGAGGATGTAAAAGAGGAAGAAATTTACGTGATCGAACATCCGAGGGATGATGATGATGAATCGATTTATTCCTTCTTCAAGTCTGTACCAATGAAGTTTTTGGCTGATGAAGAAGAGGCAGATAGGCTGTTTAGATCGAAAGAACATCAACAGTGCTTGAAGACACTACTTGCTAGAGGAGTCATGCCTAACAGGCCCGTTAATTCAGACTTTTTTTGAAAGGAATGGTTTGTATATCCTTTATCCCCTCACCAACTTGCAGCTTCACAACTTCTGCTCCTTATCTACTCCGACCTACACTCAACCGATCGTCTATTTCTACTCGAACTTCACAATGATCGATAGAAATGCAATTCAGTTTTCCTACGAGGAGCAGAACATCATTTTGACTGCTGAAGACCTAGCGGACATTCTTCAAACCGAGCCGTTTAACTTTACCAAAATCCCTGTCTCAAATGAAGATATCTACAAGGGTGCCTCGGCAACCCTAATCTTTCAAGAGCCAACAAGCCACACGTTGAGCATCACCACTTTCCTCCGAGCACCATTATACCGCATAAGGTAGTTATCAAGCGCCTAAGACCAAAGGGTTCCTAAAAAACAAATGTCTCAAGGTATGAAGCAAAGCTTATCCGGGCCATTCTGAATGGAAAACCCTTCTCTCTGTCTCACCTAATTTTTCTGCACATGAGGAGAGCAATGAAGAAAAATAAGGGTCACCTGCCTTATGGATCTACGATAAGCAGAATTTTTGAGTACTTGCGGATAGTGGTACCTCCGGAACTCGCATCCATAGAGCTTCATCGGGGAAGTGTGGGCGAGACAATGCTCACAAAGATGGGTTACAGATTTGAGAATGGAAGTTGGAGGGATAGAAAGAAGAAAGTGATCCCCATAGATCTTCCTCAGAAGGAGGCTGCTATTGAAACTTCACAGAACAAATCTTGAGAACCATCCTCGGAATCCACTCGAAAGAGAAGGATCAAGATGATTGCTCACAAATCAACCAGACCTAGCAGCAAAAGAAGAAAGCTTGTTAAGGTGCTTGCTTGACGGAATGAAAAGGAGCACATCTCGGACAGCTCAACAACAAATGATACAGAACTAGAAGAGCTTATCCAAACGATCGTCAGATCAATATATGAGGATGAGATTGCTATTCAACCGGAACAGCATGAAAAAGAGAAAGAGGACACAGAAGAAGGAGGCGATACAACAAGAGAAGAAATAACATATGTCCCATAACGGGGAATAGAGACAGAGGGGCCACTTCCACGAAGGAACGTCTGAGAGGGAGCAAACCGAAACGGATACTAATGCTGCTGAAATAGCAAATCTTCCGGACAAATGCGCTTCATCATCGGAGCACCTTGCAAGGACTCAGAGGGAGTCAACAAATGTAGGCACTCGGACGGACGAGACAGACAAGAACTCAGACCTTCTCGGGAAGATAGCACAGAGGCAACAAGAGATGGACCAAATATGGTCAGACCTTTGGACCTCTCTACGCTCAGAAGTTGAAGGCCTAAGCACAAAGGTAGATGCTGAGGTTGTGAAAATTCAGAAAACTGTCCATGATCATTCGGAATCTCGGTTAAGTTGCTTGGACAACAGGATCCTCACTCTGAAGAAGGATTTGGATCTCAAGCTAAATCAGCTATCCAAATTTGTCCTAGTTCAACTACCCGCGAACCAACCTCCACTTCGGATCAAGCCCCACTATCTTTTCATCCGGACCAAACACCAAAAGATTAAATTTTTTTTTAACATTTCATGTTTGGATCCGTACTCCGAATCTTACTCTAAACTTTGTTCTTCTCTTTTCTGATTCATTTGATTGAATGATTCACCATTTGAATGCTAGCATTTTGATTTGAGTATACTGTATAGATGACTTGAATAGGCATTGAATTCGGGGGGAGCAACGTTTTATCTCTACAATTTATATCTAACTATGTAGGTTACACCCTTTTGCCGATGACAAAAAGGGGGAGAATGATATATTATGTAATTTGTGCGAGATGACATATGTGCGATATATGACTAATTTGTGATGTTGTGATGTGATATGTGACTCAGAAAAATATGTGATTGAGTCATGAGAAATCAATCTATAATATGCTGGCAAGAATCCATCAAGTACAGGATTTCGGGTTAAGCATGATCTGTGGAAACATCATCTGAGAAGGAATACCTTCTCCTAAGCTGAGTAGGTAAACAAGTTTCTTTCTTTCAAGATTACATAAGTTTGAAAGCTTTGGCTAAACAGGACAAGCTCCGAGCATCCGACATAATGTGATGCTCTGAGGAGTTACAATTTTCATACTCGCATCATATTTGAAACTATCACACATCTCAATAAGTAGACGCACTTAGAATACAAACACATCGATTGAGATAGCACAAGTTCCGAGACTGCTCATCATAGTATATAAATACATTCTTTTTCAGAACTTAATCTTGCTAAAAGTACAAGGAACGAACCACCAAAATTATTCCTTAGCAAGATTATCACTAGAGTAACTTTGCTGAAATTGCTCACCTTTTCTAAACTCAATTATTCATTACTATAGTGGATCGTTTTGTCATCATCAAAAAGGGGGAGATTGTTGAGAAAAATCCTTAGATGGTTTTGAAGTTGACAAAACAATCCAAGTACTCTTGTGTTTTGAGATAATGTTGTGATTTACTTGTTTTGCAGATTATCCTTTGGTGCGGGGATGCACGGGGTTGAATCTGGCAAAAGGATTTGGCTCGAATATTTTTTATGAGAGTCTCAGACGCTGGTTCTAGCTTAGACGATGAGCGGGGATAGCTCGGGCGTTGGAATGACGCTCAAGCTCTGAGAGAAGTACTTCAGGAGCATGAATCAGAACTTTAAGAGGAATACAAATTGAGCTTAATTGATGCATATCAACGGACGCCATCGAGCTGGATCATTCTTGAAGATTTTCGGTAATAGAGATCAATCAAGGATACGAAACCAAGAAGACAAATAAAGACTTTCCAAATGGAAGAAACCATCTATGGAAATCCGGGATTATAATTGTATGGGCGATTTGATCCAAGTGAGGAAGACTTTCCTTTGATGATCCCCAACGGCTAAGAGATCTTCTTTTGGCAAACATCTCGTCCAAAAGGGTAGATTTGGAGAGATCTCTTCTAGATGCCTTGCAATGGCTAAATTGGAGACAGAATAGTATAAAAGACATCTTGAAGACGAAGGGAAGAGAGATCGGCGTAAAGAGGGAAAAGTGTTCATAATTCCTAGATAGAGTGTACTCAATTTCAAACACACTTCTTGATCCATCCATTGTAATTGTGAGGAGGTATACACACGAGTGTTGAGTGTTAGGTGTGAATTCCTGCGTGTTAAGGAGATCAACGATCCGTAACCTCTGAGCGACTTACTAGTGGAATCCAACCGATTCTTTGTCGGTAGAAAAAGTGGACGTAGGCTTAACCAAAGCAGAACCACTATATTCCCTTTGTGCAGTTTTCCTTATCTCTTACTCTGATCACTCTAAACATTTTGTGATAGCCAAACCGCACACGAACAGCGCGCATCGATCCCATTACATATCCCGTATTAATTGAATTACTTGCTCGTTGCGATATACTCTAGCTTCATCATCCGAGATCTCTGTTTTACGCCGTGTGATCTAAATTCCGCAATAAATTCTTAAAATCACACTCTATCACCTATTCACCCCCCCTCTAGGTAAAATCGCTAGCCATCAACAAATATTACAAAACATGGTATTATACAAAAATTTCATTAATATTTTGTCCATTCTAGAAAAAAAAATTGAATAATAAAAAAATGATTACAAGAAAACAAGAATTGTTTTTAAATGATTAAATGAAACTAATAAAAAAATAAAAAACTATACTTGCTCGACACTTTGGGTGCATGCCGAAAGACACCTAAAACGGTAAATATATTTTTTCTTAACCTATTTTTGTAATTTTTTGTAATTTTGTTATACTAAATTGGAAAAAAGCCCCATGTTATCCTACATAGCTGTTTGTCAAAAGATTGCACGTTTCTTTCGTGACAAGTTTTAGGAATTGGAGATGTTGAAAAACAAACATTTGGAAGAGTATATCTTGTTCATTTGATAATATTTGAAGAGAATTATTAGGTATGAATGTTTTCTTAACAAAATATTTTTCTCATATTTGGTTGCAATTCGAATTAGTGAGATTTATCTTAAAAATAAGAAATATAATTGATGCCTCGCTTTTTCGTGGTCTAACAGCCAATTTCATTGTTAGTGTTGTACATGGTGAGGAAACAAGTCCTTGTAGTTGGAGGAAGCTTGTCGATTTCAGAGATATCGAATTTGAAATGTTTCTATTACAAGGATGACATTATTACCGATTCCAAATTAAGTTGTACATAAAAATCTCAAGGATATTAGGATGATCTCACGTGCAAACCTCTTGATGTTATTCCGTCAAGAGCTGAAGTTCTGTCTACAAGCTAAGAGCATTCCATAAGAAATTCCATCAATTTATCCCACTGTGCATATCGATCCCGCGTTATGCTATAGCTAACACATTAAATATCCAGGCTACAATGGTTGTTATTGGTTGATTGCTCCATTTGACGGGGTTGATCCAACAGTTTATTAGCAAGACAAATACAAAACGAAAACCAAAAACTCTTGTCGGGCGGGCAACCTCACTTTGTTGGGAAACCAAAAACTCTTGTCAACCCTTGGTGACTTGTGGACAGAGGATTTTGTTGCTAATGTGAATGAAGAATGGCCTGAAAACAAGTTGAAATTGTGCAATCTCACTTTGCTGGGAAAACTCTACTCGAATTCTAGTATAAATGTGCAAGCATTTCAATCTACTATGCAAAAAGCATGGAAAATAGAAGATGTGGTATGTAACCAACATGAACAGGGCATATTTTCATTTACTTTTGGTTCGAAAGCTGTAATGAAAAGAATTTTAGATGCGAGCCCATGGTTATTCTCTAGCAATCTATTGGTTCTCCAACAACTAGTACCAAAAGTGCCCATCCACCGCCACAACTTCACTCATTGTGCCTTTTGGTTCCAAGTGGCTAGATTACCTCTCCTTATGATTAATGAATTTGTTATTAGACGAGTGGGAAACTTTATTGGAAAAGTTGTTGAGGTGAAAATAGAGGCGAAAGAGGGAGGTTTGTGCAAATTGGGGAAAGTTAGAGTGTTGATTGATCTTAAGAACGCACTTCTACCAAGTATGGTGCTGAGTGTAGATGGTGACCAGATTTGGGTTGATTTTAAGTACGAGCGTCTTCCCCGCTTTTGCTACTCTTGTGGGAAGATTGGGCACTAGACAACGAATTGTAACAAAGTGCAATATAGAGAATCTGAAACAAGGGTGATTGGAAAAGGTCGGTTTGGTTCTTGGCTTAGAGCAGAAGCATGTGAAGAAAGCCCTTTTTCGAAGTTGTTTTTCAGAAATGAGTTCCCATTGCCTAGTGATGAGGAAATGGTCCCGGAAACACAAGTCCAGGACTTTGTTGAAGAAAACACATGTCCAATAGAAGCTGAAGTACAGTATTCACCTAGGCCAATGGAGATTATTCCTCAAGGGAGTTTAAAGAGAAAGGAAAAAGAAGTAAGGAGGAAACAGGAGTTGTGTTAGGAAGAAAAATCAGGGGAAACCTCTCTTGCTTTTGGACTCCCCAGGGTCCAAGATTTGCCTAAAAAGTATGATGCAATTGTCAAAGAAGATTAAGAAGAAGAATAAGCCCCTTACTTCAAAAAAGCTTCGTCGAAGCTCTGCCAACTCATCTCATGGGGCTGCTATGAATGTGATTGATAAAATGCAACTTTTGGATATTCCAATTGTAGTTGAGGATGGTTCTAAGAACTGGGCTTTGGTGGCTAGCCCTAATAAGCCACCGGGGGATATATGAAAGTATTGAGCTCGAATTGTCGGGGCACAGGCACTCCTCTGACATTCTAGCAACTTCGAGCCTTAGTGGCTCAAGAGCGTCCTAATGTAGTCTTTGTAATGGAAACAAAAAATAAAAATCAGGTGGTGGATGGTATTAGGAGGAGGTTGCAATTTCAAAATCTGTTTATGGTGAGTCCTATTGGTATTGCGGGGAATCTAGCATTATTGTGGAATGATGAGGTGACAATTGACATCAACGAAAGTGCAGCCGAGCTTATAGATGTTATATGTTGGGATAAGAATGGGGGAGAAAGGATGAGGATTACCTTCTTGCATGCTTCAATGATATTTAGAGAAAGGATATCTCTTTGGTAGACTTTAAAAGCCATTTCCTCCCAAAACAGCCTTCCTTGGCTATGTGTGGGTGATTTTAATGAGGTCCTTTACAATTGCGACAACGAAGGGAAATGGGAAACGGATCATTATAGGCTTGTTGCCTTTTGGGAGATGTTGAATGCATGTAAATTCATGGCTATGGAAAGTAAGGGGTGTAGATTCAAATGGGCCAATAATAGGGAAGGAGATGCATTGGTGAGAAAAAGACTCGATAGGGCCCTTTGCAATGTTGAATGGAGGACTTTATTCTTCAACTCAGAGGCCTACATATTACTAGCTATTGGCTCTAACCATTGTCCGATTCTCATTGACACTTCACCGGGAAGATGCAAAAGAAAGAAAGAATTTAAATTCGAGGCTTTTTGGCTAGAAGACCCGGAATGCAAAGAAGTGGTTAAAGGAGAATGGCGGAATATTCCATACACGGGGAGTAATATAATGCGCAAAACAAGGGTTGTTTCAATGGCATTGATGAATTGGAGTAAAAGGAAATTTTTCAATGCTTCTAAATAAATTCAAATACTACAAGGAAGACCGACCACCTTGACCAACAACTCGCAAAACTTTAGCTCAGAGGAGTACAAAAGGATTACAAACCAGATTTCTATTTTGTCAAGGCAAGAGGAGCTATCTTGGAGCATGAGGTCGTGGATTGAATGGCTTAAATGGGGGGATAGGAATACAAGTTATTTTCATGCTACAACTGTTCAAAGGAGGCTGAGAAATCGTATTTCCTTTCTAAAAATCGATGAGCAAAATTGGAGCAAAAATCTAGGTCAACTTAAGCGACATATCGATGAATTCTATCAAGCTCTTTTTGTGACCATTAGGCCAAGGGATTTCCAGCCTATCATTGAGGGGTACCCTACTATTGTGGGGGTAGATATGAATACCAAATTGATGGAACAAATTACCATGGAGGAAGTTAGAGTTGCGATTTTCCAAATGGGTGCTTCTAAGACTCCCGGGCCGGATGGACGTAACGGACAATTCTACCACTATCATTGGAAGTATCTACAGCAGGATATCTTCTATATGGTCAGAAATTTCTTTGAATTAGGTACCTTTGATCTTGAACTAAACAGAACGTTTATCACTCTTGTTCCAAAAATCGCTAGTCCGGAGCATATTTCACAATTTAGACCAATTAGCCTTTGTAATTCAGCTATAAAATCATCTCTAAGGTAATGGGTAATGGGTTAAAGCTTTGGCTCCCCGACCTAATTGCGGTAGAGCAAAGTGCATTTGTTAGTGGACGACAAATCCAGGACAACATCCTTATAGTTCAGGAAGTGCTTCATCAATTGAGAATTTGAAAGAGGAAGGAAAAGTTCCAAGCTTTACTCAAATTGGATATGCGGAAGGCTTATAATAGAGTAGAGTGGGATTTTCCGTGTGCTTATATGTTAAAAATGGGTTTCTGTGAGAGATGGGTGGAAATGGTTAAGCATTGTATCTCCTCGGTGACTTTTAGCGTCAAGGTGAATGGTGAACCTCTTCCTTTCTTTCAGCCCTCCCGCGGCATTAGACAAGGAGACCTTTTATCCCCCTATCTGTTTATTATTATGGCAAATGCTCTCTCTTCATTGATGAAACAGGCTGTTGATGACAACTATATTAAGGGGATCAAGCTGAATAGGAATTGTCCTACTCTTTCTCACATATTATTTACGGATGATGCGATCTTTTTCTTGGATGGGAATGTTAAAGAGTGCCAGAATCCGCTGAATATTTTGAATCGATATTGCTTTGCCTCGGGACAAGCTATCAATCTCAATAAATTTGGTGTCTTCTTTAGTAATGGCTGCCCCCATAACTTAAAGAGAAATATGGCGGAGATGCTAAGAGTCCCCATTATTGAAAAAATTGGGAAGTACCTGGGTATTCCCTCGGATTGGGGACAATTTAAAAAAGAGATATTTGTATGGATCCTAGCTAGAGTGAATATGAAGCTTGAAGGGTGGAAAGAGAAATTGTTATTGAAAGCGGGGAAGGAAATATTAGTCAAGACGGTGGTTCAAGCTTTGCCTCGGTATGCAATGTCCATCTTCAAGATTCCAGTATCCATTTGCAAAACCATAGAGCAAAAGATTTCTTCCTTTTGGTGGAAGTAGAATGCTTCCAAGTCCGGTTCATTGAGAAAGATGGGAGCACTTAAAACTCAGAAAAGGTGATTGGGGGTCTTGGCTTTAGGGACCTAATTAGTTTTAACAAGGCCATGCTTGGTAAGCAAACTTGGAGATTGGCCAAATCCCCCTCTTCTCTATGGGATCAGGTGCTTTAGGGCATTTATTATCCAAACGGGAACTTGTGGAGTGCTAAAAAAGGAAGTCGCCCTTCTTGGGGGTGGCAAAGTATCTTAGTAGGAAGAGACTCGGTACATTAGGATTTGAAATGGGTTGTTGGTAATGGGAATAATATTAGAATTCGCGAGGACAGATGGTTATCTGCTGGAATGTTGTATGGCCCCTTTAACCCGGAAGACCCATACTTAGTGGCTGACCTTATTGACCAAGAGAGGAAAGTATGGGATATTCACAAGCTAAAACTATTATTTGAGGATCAAACAATCCTTGAAATTCTAGCGATTCCCCTTAGTGATTCAATGACTGAAGACAGACTAGTATGGACCGGTAATCAACAAGGAAATTTCTCGATGAAAGATGGGTATAACGGAATCATAGTGACCGGTAAAAAAGAAAATACGGAACAAGCATCGTCCTCATATCAAATACCTAAATCTCTATGGCAATTCATATGGCAGCTACATGTACAACAAAAAATCCAACACTTTATATGGAGCATGTGCCAGAACTCGCTTCGTACAAAAGAGAACCTATTCAAAAGAAAAATCTTATCGGATCCGATCTGTCCAAGCCGTCATCAAGTCCCAGAAACTTCAGAGCAACTGTTTTTGTATTGTCAATGGTTAGCAAAGATATGGGATGACCTAAGGCTTAAAATATGCATGAATCCCTTGAACTATACAAGAATCGAAGGATGGGTTTTTCGGGTGTTTACCGGTGATTCACCCGGGCCAGAGAGAGAGACTATTGCAAGCACACCTTGGCTAATTTGGAAAATGCGCAACTCCTGGGTTTTCAATGGTAGAAAGGTAGACCCCTCGAATTTGGTGGACGAAGCCCTTACATTAAAAGAAATCTTGAGAACTCAACCATGGAAATCGAAGAAGAGCACCTTAAAGAAACAACCTTTACCTCATTGGTGGAAGCCACCGAAACAGAGAGGCTTGAAGTTGAACATCGACGGCTCATGGTGCGAAGGCGGATCAGAAACAGCCGCGGCCGGGGTTTGTAGGGATGAACATGGCGTCCTCGTCGGCGGTTTTTCATGAAAATTCGAGCAGATACCCCTTTCATAGCCGAAACCCTAGCCATGAGAGAGAGTCTTCATTTCTTGAAGGGGTTCGAGCGTGAAAGAAGTAGATCCGAGAGAAGTAGTGCTTTTGGAAGTGATCTGCATGAAGAGAAGGTTGAGTTAATCTCTGATTGCTTATCGGTGGTTGATAGCTTAGTTTCCTTATCAGATGTGGCCCAAGCTCCATGGTCCTTATGCAACCTCTTGATGGATTGCAAAAAATTGTTAGCCCAATTTCCATGGGTATCTATAGCCTTTAATCCACGCGAAACTAATTCATGCATGGATTGGATTGCAAAAGCATATCGTTTAGATTTTCTCCCTCCTAATTGGCCGACTAAGCCTCCCCAACCTCTCTAGGATTTACTTTGCTTTGATGTCATCACCGGACGTTACGCTAGCCCTTCTCTCTAATGAAAGCTTTTGTTTTGACCAAAAAAAAGTACAAAACGAAAACGAATATTATCCAACTTACCAAGAGGGAACAAAAAGTATAGAAACGTTGGTTGAAGCAAGAGTTATTTTCTTGGACTGATGTCCAACTTCCTAAGAGGGTACCAAAAGAAAGTCACCCATATAAATAAACAGTACTAAAATAATAAAAAGTAATCAAAAAGTAAATTAGAAGGGACCAATTGGGTTCAGTTGAGCGAGGAAGGCTAGCTCAATCTTCATCTACAAGTCCCACCGGTAGATAATTTATCCGGGTTGAAGCTTTTTGGGCTATACAAATTGGGTCATTTTCGCTAACCCGCCAGAGAAATTGGGTCGGTGTGGCTTTGATTCCACTACCTTCAAATCGAGCTGAGCCAAATCAAGAAGATTGTTTAGACCCAAAAAAAAAAAAATCAAGAAGATTGAGTTCACTTGATCACACAATCTTCCTCGGACATGTCCATGAAACATCCGGGCCCAAAGTCCAACTAGAACTTATCTTATTATTGTATTAGTGTTGACTCTAACACTCCCCCCTCTACACGTAATACTCTTCATCTATAGCATCTAGTATTCGTCTTCTTCCAATGCTAATTCTAGACTTGCGAGATAAATCCCTGATTTAACATTATCTACCTTAACTTTAGTTGTATCCGCGACTACAACTTTTAACTGGGCTTTGCGAAGCTCAGATTTCGTTAATACCATTACAATTTTCATGTCAATCTCTTTTTCCTTCTTCGTAATCTCCATACTCAACTATTTTACAAGAGTTTTGAGATTGCAAATCAAGTGGTCAAGCCTCTCATTCACAGTTTTCATTTCATACTTCAATCGATTTGATTCCATCTGAAGCACTTCAGTGTAGATATCTCGATCCTTTTTCTTTGTTGACACCTAAATTTTGATTTTTAGAAAATCATTCATTATTGCATAAAATGAGAACTAGTAATAGTCCTCACAAAAATAAACTCCTCATTGATTGCATATTTATTTTTTGTCAATCATGTATTATTGCATTTAGACCAAAGGTGAGTCAATTTAAACATAGCAACTGGACCAAACTTAGTCTGAAATTTTCAACTATGGCAATGGGATGTGCCGAATTTTGTAGTGGCCAATTAGACCTGGTTTCAAGCTCAATTTGTTTCATCCATGATCACATTAGTTATTAAGGCTTTTAATAAAATGTCTATTATTCAGAATAAGCCTCAATTGAGCCCGAAAATTTGAGACGAGCCCATAATTTAATCAGGACAATTCGACAAGAGCATGACATGGGCATGGCCGAATTCCCATATGGTGAAGGCTTGGACTTATTTTCAAATTTAATTCGGCCTGTTTATGTTCATTTAAATGTTAAAGGCTTTTAATTAATTATTCATTTAATTAATTAAAGCCCAATTTAAGCCCGGGATTGTCTAGTTAAGCCCACAAGACAATGAAAATTCGGGTAGCCCAACGACACCCTTCATGGCCGAAAATAAAGTATTTTAATGGATTAGGGCTCTTCATGGTCAGAATTCTAAAATTCGACGATCAATAATTGATCCTACCTTGACTAAAATTAGGGTTTCTTGTTACTTATAAACATAGTCGGAGGGGAGGGCCACACAGCTCAATATACGGCCACACTTCATACGTGAGAGAAATTTGAGAGAGAGAGAGAGAGCCGGTAAGAGAAAAAAAGTGGTTCTTTTTCCTTGGTTGACTGATGATGCCGCTACCTCCATAAACGAGCTTGATGTCTATGCATCACCATGCGTCTAACCTTTTGGTCGTTCTTCAAGTGCTCTGATCGCCACCCAATGATGTCTTTGCAAAGTTAAAGGGGGTTTGATCTTGAAAAAAAAGGTCCCATGACGATGTCTTGCAAAGTTAGAGGAGATCCCATAATAATGTTTTCTCAAAGTCGGAGGGGATTTTTAATTTTGAAGAAGACTCCAAAATTTAATGGAATTTTTGTTTTGGTGTTGTCTTTTGATTTTTACAAAAAAAATCATTTGTTATGCTAATGATGTAGGGGTTATCCCAAATATCTTACAACATGTCATGATGACTTAATATTCCTTGTGGGAATTATCTCAACTCAATCAATATGTGATTGTCAAAAGAGTTTGTTTAAAATGTCAACTGGAGTCTGCTCATCTAGGAGGATTTCTCACAATTTTTAGACGGGTCTCTTTTCCATTCAAAAGTACTCGAATGTTATCTCGAACCTATACCTAAGGTGTCAGAACTATTCGCAGTGTATACCATTTGATTGATCAGAAAGGAACATTCAAAGGACCATAATATTGGGTTTGGTCAAAGGCTTTCAAAGAGGACTCGTAATCGAGTCAAGGCCAATGAACGAAAAGTCTTCATCATTTGCTTTGGGTTTACAAGTCAAGAACCTTACAAAAAAGAATGAGAGAGAAATAATTTTTCTTGTACTTTTTCGAGCGATGCTTAAAATCATTTGACTCTATGTCAACTCAAGTGCCCTAGTCGGAAAAAGCTTCCCAGGGTTGTAACTTAGGTAAAGATTGGGAACCGAAAAAGGTTTGTTTTGGCTCATAATGTATAAGAGGGTTTAACGTTGGTGATCATTGTAGGTTTACCACCGGTCTCCGGCCCTTTTGGGTTAATCTTCGAGAGCACCATTATTATACAAGGATGGTGTGAGCTTCTGTTGGTACTGTCGTTTCTTTAGTGCTATCCAACTACGGGGTACTTTTCATGATTTAACTCCCCAAGGGATTTTCTTTTACAATCAGATCTCATTGGAGATTTACATGAGAAGTAACATGCAATTTTTCTTTGGAATTTACAGGAATTGACATAAGATTTATAAATGCATTGTCGCAACCCTCCCTCTTTTCCTTTCTTTTGCCGTCGTCGGGATGCGGCGATCAAGGCGAGGTTAACGAGCCGCGCTTCTAACCCAGTTGGCGGTGAATCTTGGCGCGCGGGTCCCTCCCAAGACCCATTACTCAAATCGCAATGTGAAGAAGATTTTCAGATATCGGGATCGACCTTAGTGTGGTCGGGTGACATGTGCATAGTGTACATGTATATGGAGTCGCCACCGATCATTTTTTTGGAGGGTATGATCGGGAACCCTATCGAGCGGTCGAGAGAAACCGTTCGATTCTACGAGAACCGCAGAAGTGAGTCCGGGGACTTGGTTACACCGAGATTTACATCGACGCCCTTTCGGTTACCGAAGTTGAGTGATTTTCTAACCTAAGAATTCATACAAACGAAATTTAAGGCAAGGTAGGCTCTAACGATCTAAGATATCATGCAGACGGGAATTTGCTAACCTATCAATCACAATCAAGAACACGAAGGTGCAATCAAGATAATCTCAATCAAATCAATCAATCAATCCAGCATGGTGTGTCTAATATGACCCTATCGGCCCGGAGAAAGGATTTAATCAAGTTCGGGATGGTTCGGTAAGTCCCGTGGGGACCAAATGCCCGGAAGGATAAAAGGGTCATTTTGAAGGTTCGGGACCCAAAAATAATAAAATAGGGTCGGGCCGGTTGGATGTGGCCATTTCCTATTTTTTGTGATTTTTCAGAATTTTTTGAAAATTTTCTAATTTTTCGGATCGATATAAATCGACCCCCAGAACTTCAAAAATTTTCAATTCGGACTCTAAGAGTCCCGAATCGACTTAGACATTTTTTTATAAATTTTTGGGAAAATCCGTGAATTTTTATGAATTTTATTGATTTTTTTGGATTTTTTAGAAAAAATTTTATGAATTTTTTATTTGTTTTTTATTAATTTTTCGGATCGGGTCAACCTGGTCAACGCCCGGTCAACCTGACCACGACCCGACTCGCGACCTGCTCTACCTAAAACGACGCCGAATCTATTTATCGGATATATTTTTTAATTTTCTAAAAATATTTCCTAATATCCAAAAATACAGAAATTAAACGGACGGTCGGGATTAGCCTGGGATTGATCTCAACCATTCATTCACCTAAGCCCACGTGCATCTCGCCGAACCTGATCACTCCCACACTATGCATAAAACGACGTCGCATTGAATAATGAACGAACGACCACGATTTAAACCTAGATCTAATCTGGGCCGTTGGCTCACCTAAGCTATAAAACGATGACGCATCAACCCTTCAACCCAAACGACGTCGCTCACTCACTTACATAAATAGCGCTGTTTCTATTTTTTTTATTTTCTATCTAATAAACGAATTATCAAAAATACTAAAATCTAATCTAACGGCCCGTAATCAAACTCAGCTATTTATCACGACCGTTGGATCTAATCCGACTCGGCTCACTCGCGCCCACAGCCAAGCCGACTGGACTTCAACCTGGACCAACCACGACACAACACCTCAGCCGCCGACTCGTTGACCCGCCACGTCGGCTCGTCTTCAACCTTTCGACGACTACCAAACGGACGGCCGAGACTTCCCGGCGAGATCCGACGGTGAAACCCGGGCCAATCGACCCCAAACCGGAACCAATCGACTAGTCCGGACCTCCCGATCAACATATCAAAAAATCTAGCCATTTTATCTACTAAATCAACACGAATCAAGTTCGCACAAGTCTCAGCCATGAACAATCGAGCGATCAAACCAAAGCATAACTATTCAATCAGAGCTTCAGAAACACTCAAATCAAGTTCGGGATACTTACCTCAAGCTCCGATCGAACTCGCAATGGCTAGAAATGCCTAGTCAAAGTTCAACTGCATCGTGACCGGTTGAAGGCTCGACTCATGGTAATCACGTGAAATCAATGCGAAACAACAAGAGAATCGTGCTCGTTAATGTTCCAGAAGCAAAACGCCTCATTAATATTCAAGAATTATGATCGGAGACGAGCTCCGCCATAGATGCACATGAGAAAGTCAAGAGCTCGACTTATCGATTCAGGCGGTCTTTGGTGGCGAGATCGGTAGCGATCACTTCCTTGATCTTTAGACAAGCTTCTGGAATCAATAGCAACGCCCGGATTGGCCGGTCGAGCGACTCACGGTCCGAGCTCCGGCGAGGGACGATAGTGCTCGCGAGACTCTCTCTCTCTCTCTCTCTCTCTCTCTCTCTCTCTCTCTCTCTCTCTCTGATTCTGTTACCGCGATCACAATGAGCCTCCTCTCTCAATTCGCGAAGCTTCTTGGCCTTTTATACCTGTTTCAAATTTTGGCGCGTCGAGAGGAGCTTCGCCGGCCTTCCTTCGCATGTGCCCGAGTGTGCGAAGATGTGCAAATGGCGACGGCGACGGTGGGGAATTCCGTCCAACTCATCCCGCGTTCTAACGTGCGCGAATTGGACGTTGTTTGATCGATTACGTGAAAACGTTGACTTTCTATGCCGACGGGACTTTGATCGCTTCGCCAGCGCTCCTCCGGCAACCATTAACCTCGAGGTCGAGTTCAACCGACGCGTATCAACCTAAGGAACAAAATGCCCACATTAGTCCATTCAATTAGACTCGAATTGATCTTCAATTTGATCTCCAAAACTCAATCCTTAAATCTGCAAAATGGCGCGAGCATTTGGGGAAGATGACACTGTTTGGACCGGTTCGACTCAAGGTCAGACCGGTCTGAACCGGTTTAGGCGTGTAATTTCTGAAATTGATCAAATTTTATGGGGACTTTTGCAAGTAATCCTCAAAATTGAACTCAAGGGCTCAAATACTATCTAGAAATGTAATTTTTCCCAAAAGTTCCTATCAATTTTTATGAAAACCCCAAATTTTTCTAAAATTGCAAATCGGGGAAAAGTTCAATTGAGTGCTCAAATGATCAAATTGGATCAAATCACCCATGCCAATCGATTCAAAACATATGAAAATCTTAGGGGGTAGTCCAATTTTGCTATGAAAGTCTACGGATTAAAAGTAATTTCAAAAATTAAAAATCTCGGGGACTAAATTGCAAAGATTTTGGGGATTTTTGCCCAATTCGTGCAATTCGTGCAATTGGGGGAAAAATTGATCAAATTGCAGTTGCAGAGGACTGAAATTGAATGTCTTGACTCAATATATGCAAAATTTGCAAGTAAAAAGACTCAAATTGCATTTTTTAGGCAAATTCAATCCTTGGCGTTGTGAAGAAACACCTAAAATTGAATTCAATTTTTAATTTTTCTTGAGGTCAGTATGAAAAGGGGATTAAAATAAAAATATGGAACATTTTTCTATATTTTTGTGACCTCAGAAAGTATTTTTTGTGAATTTTCTTGTATTTTTCTATTTTTCGAAAATATAAAAAAAATGCAAAAACGATGAAAAATTATTTTTTGTTCAAAAATGGTTCCTTATGCTTGGCCAAGGCTACCAAACTTGATTTTTCAATTTTTTGACTTTTTATGAATTTTTGCAAAATAAAACTAAGAAACACTTGATCAAAAATCGGGTGTCAACAACTGCTCCTCTTTGAAAGTAATCTCGGTTAGAGGTTGCTTTCAAAGACAAGGAGACACCTGAATCTTCAATCGGCTCAACTGGGAAAAAGTTTAAGAAAGAAGAGTCTCGACATCCAATTATCTTACCTTTGCAGTTGAAGTTCAAAATTTTATGAAGAAATCACTTGAGCTCATTCCTAATGTGAGAGAGAAATGAAGAGAGAGAAACTTACATGTAGCTCACCTGTACGTGGTCTAGAGATTGTTGATCAGAGGTTGATAGGACGAGTGTATAGGGTTACCTCCGAATAATTCGCGAGGTCCTTTTTGCAGAGCCACGCCGGTCCGATGGTAGTATCTTTTGCGGCGGTTTGAAGGTAGTAAGAAGGGTTTACCCTGTTATAAGAGATTTACCTATTAAAAAGAGATTGGCTATCTCGTAGAAGGGAATTCACCTATTGAAAAGAGATTGGCTATCCTGTCGAAAGGAATTCATCTATTAAAAAGAGATTGGCTATCCCGTAGAAAGGAATTCATCGTTTAAAAAGAGATTAGCTATCCTATAGAAAGGAATTCACCTATTAAAATGAGATTGGCTATCTTGTAGAAAGAAATTCACCTATTGAAAGGAGATTGGCTATCCCGTAAAAAGGAATTCACCTATTAAAATGAGATTAGCTATCCTGTAGAAAGGAATTCATCGTTTAAAAAGAGATTGGCTATCTTGTAGAAAGGAATTCACCTATTAAAATGAGATTGGCTATCTTGTAGAAAGGAATTCACCTATTGAAAGGAGATTGGCTATCCCGTAGAAAAGAATTCACCTATTAAAATGAGATTGGCTTTCCGGTAGAAAGGAATTCACCGTTTAAAATGAGATCGGCTATCCCGTAGAAAGGAATTCACCTATTAAAAGGCTACCATAATGTCTTCCTTCCGGAATCGACAAAAGCGGTAACGAGGTTATTGCTCCAAGGACCTATAATTACCAGGAATCTTTTGGAAAATAAAACTAAATTTTAGATTTAAAAGGGAGAAAGGTGCCATCTAAGGACCTAGGATTGCTAGAGAACCTACAGAAGCTTAAACCCAATTTTTCAGATTTTAAAAGTTGAAGGGTGCCATCCGAGGACCTAGGATTACTAGAGAACCTACAGAAGCTCGAACCCGATTTTTCAGATTTTAAAAGTTGGGGGTGCCATCTGAGGAACTAGGATTGCTAGAAAACGTAAAGAAGTTCAAACCGGATTTTTCAGATTTTAAAAGTTGGGGGTGCCATTTGAGGAACTAGGATTGCTAGAGAACCTACGTAAGCTCAAACCCGATTTTAGATTTTAAAAGTAGGAGGAGGGTGCCATCTGAGGACCTAGGATTATTAGCGAACCTACAGAAGCTCAAACCCGATTTTTTCATATTTTAAAAGTAGGATGAGGGTGCCATCTGAGGACCTAGGATTGCTAGAGAACCTACATAAGCTCAAACTTGATTTTTCAGATTTTAAAAGGGATAAGGATTATTCGAGGATCCGGGGATATCATAAAACATGTAGAAATTTAAATTGGTTAAATCTCCACAAGTGCGATCGTTACGAGGATCCAAGGATACCAGAAAACCTACAGAAATTTAACTAAATGTCATTAGAGCTGCTTTCAGAGCAATCCGGTGGGTTGAGACCCATGGATCATGACGAAGAAAAGGTGATCCTAGGTTTTGGGGAAAAACTTAGGAATCCTAAAAACATTTTCAATTTGTATCCGTGAAGGAAGTGCGTCCAAACACATGTTCAAATCTCCACTAAGGATGAATTTTGAATATCACGATCCGAGTATTCTCCAAAAAGGTTGTTTTAAAGGATTTCCTTTATCCAAGAGGGCTTCTCACCATTTGGAAAGACTTTTCTCAAAACTAGAATCCGCTCACGAAAAACCTAACCTTAAAGTTTCGGGATCATTCGAGATGCATATAATCCGATTAATCAGAGAAGGCATTTAAAAGGGACCGTAGTTCAGCCTGGGTCAAAGACTTATCAAAGGATATTCATCTTAAGGCTAAGAAATGAACATTCATCAAGAATGACTTCTTCGGGTTTACAAGTCAAGAACCCCGAAGATATGATAAGACAAGATTGTACTTACCTCTTTAAGTAGTAGCTTCCCGTGTGATCTCTCGCATTAGCCTGAGACATCTCTAGATCAGAAAAGTTTGGGAGATAGGTTGTATCTTGGTTTAAGGTGGGCTTTTTGAGAAAGGCCATTTTTTCAAAAGAGGGGGTTAACATGGGTGATCACCTTGATATCTTTACCAGCGCTTGTTTGCGCTTGAGGAAGATTCACAAATGTCTTTCTTCAGCTGATTGTGAGGATTTTCCTCTTTTCATTGTGATTCTCAAACTTTTTCTCTTTACAAGACGATTTAAAATGGGCTTTGGCCTTTGCTTTTACCAGGCACTTTGCGTTTTTCTAGCCCTTTTGTCTCTTGTCATTTTCTGCATTGACCGGCTCTTTTCCGGACTAGGATCGAAAATTCCTCCAATTATGCTCTTGATTTATTGCTGGTAATTTCTTTATCTTGCCCCAATATAGGGAGGTGATCACCAGCAATGGTTTAGAAATGAAAATTATAAAGGCTCAAATTGGCTCATCAAAGGATAAAGTGTTTTGGGATATAGAAAAGAAGTACTTTTCTTCACTTGAAGGTGTTCCAAGCTTCCGCAAGAAATCACCTGAAGCTATCACGAAAAGATTGATGCAGGTGTCACAACCCTCTCGAAATGCCGGCGGGCAAGGTTGACGAGCCGCGCTTCCGACCCGGTTGGCGGTGGATCTTGGCGCACGGGTCTCTCTCGAGACCCATTACTAGAATCGCGATGTGAAGAAAATTTTCAGATATCGGGATCGACCTTAGTGTGGTCGGGTGACATGTGCATAATATACATGCATATGGAGTTGCCACCGATCAATTTTTGGAGGGTATGACTGTTGACACCTGATTTTTAATCAAGTTTTCCTTAGTTTTATTTTCTAAAAATCACCAAAAATTCACAAAAAATCAAAAAGTTGAAAAATCAAGTTTGGTGGCCTTGGCCAAGCATAAGGAACCAATTTTGAACAAAAAATAATTTTTCATATTTTTCATATTTTTTTAATATTTTTGGAAAATAGGAAAATACTAGAAAATTCATAAAAAAAAATACTTCTCGAGGTCATAAAAATACAGAAAAATGTCCAATTTTTTTATTTTAATTCCCTTTTCATTTTGACCTCAAGAAAAATCAAAAATTGAATTCAATTTTAGGTGTTTCTTCATAACACTAAGGATTGAATTTGCATAAAATATACATATTGAGTTTTTTTGTCTATAATTTTTGCACATTTAGAGTCTAAACATTTAATTGCAGTCCTTTCAAGCTTCAATTTGATCAATTGCACCTCCAATTGCGTGAATTGCATGAATTAGACAAGAATCCCCAAAATATTTGCAATTTAGTCCCTAGGATTTGCAATTTCTGAAATTGCTTTTAATCAAGGGATTTTATTGATAAAATTGGACTGCCCCCTAGGGTTTTCACATGTTCTGAATTGATTGGCATGGGTGGTTTGGTCCAATTTGATCAATTGGGCGCTCAATTGAAGTTTTCCCCAATTTGGGATTTTAGAAAACTTTGGGGTTTTTATAGAAATTGATGAAAACTTTTGGGCAAAACCACATTTCTAGATAATATTTAAGCCCTTAAGTGCAATTTTGAGGTTTAATTGTGAAAATTCCCCACAGATTTTGATTAATTTTGAAAATTAATTGCTCGAACCGGTTTAGACCGGTCCGACCACCGGCCGGACCGGTCCAAACAATATTGTCTTCCTCACGAGCACTGGCCATTATGCAGATTTGGAAGCCGAGATTCAACGACCAAATCGAAAGTTTTCATCGCCTCGATTCTTTTAATTGATGTGTGCATCCATGGCATCGCACCTTCATGAGCTCGATTCTTTCAATTGATGTGTGCCTTTTGTTTCTGGACCATTTATGATCATGATCACACTTCATTTCTGCATCGATTTCACCCGAGTCACCCGAGTCGAGCCTTCCACCTATCGCGGTCCGGCCGAACACCGGCTAGGCCTTTCTAGCCCTCGCGAGCTCAATCAGAGCTTGAGGTAAGCCTTTTTAACCTCCCGTGATGCTCGTGTATGATGGAATTATCCTATTATGCTCTGTACTTCGAGATTGAACTTCGCGATGTCGCTCTGTTCGTGACTTGATACTTGCAATCTAGTGGATGAAATAGCTCGATTCTTGGATATGTTAGTCTAGAGTTTCGGGCAAGTCGTTTGGCGGTGGTTTCGTGTCATTTCGACGAGATCTCACCGTTGGATCTCGCCGGAGAAACCACGGCCGTTGGTTTGCTCTTCGTCGCGAGGTTGAAGACGACGACGACGTAGCAAGTCGGTGGGTTAAAGGCTGAGGTTTCAAGGTCCGATAGGTCCAGCTCATCGCCGACTCAGGTCGGCCGTTGGGGCGAGTGAGCCGAGTCAGATCTGATCCAACGGCCGAGATAAATGCCCGAGTTTGATTCTCAGCCGTTGGATCTACATTTTCGTATTTTTAGATATTAGTTTTATTAGATAGAAAATACAATAAATCAAAAACGGTGCCGTTTCAATTAGTAGCAAGCGACGTCGTTTAGAGAGTAAGACAGAATCGTCGTCGTTTTGGTTTTAATAAGAACGGATGGTCCGGATCGAGTCTAGGAACAATCGTGGCCGTTCAGAGTAATAGTTGATGCGACGTCGTTTGCATTAGAAGGCTAGAAGCGTCGTCGTTTTGAGCCATAGGTGAGCGAACGGTCCAGATCAGGTTTGTGGGATTTAATCATGGCCGTCCGTCCATTGCCGAACGCGACGTCGTTTTAGCTCAAGTGTGTCGATGGTCGAGATTAATTCCAGATTTGATCTCGGCCGTCCATTCATTTTAGTATATTCGAATATTAGGAAATTGATTTCTAAAAATAAAAAATAGGTATTAAATAGGAAACCGCATCGTTTTTTAGTCGAGCGGATCCGAGCCGGGTCCGGACCGGGTTGACCGGTTGTTGACCCGGTCCGAAAATATTAATAAAAAAATTTCTAAAAATCCAAAAAAAAAAATTTCAAAATTCATAGAAAATCCATAAAAATTCCCAGATTTTTCCAAAAGAATTTCTAAAAAATGTTTAGGTCGATTCGGGACTCTTATAGTCTAGATCGAAAAATTTTGAAGTTTTGAGGGTCGGTCTACACCGATCCGAAAAATACCCGACTTTTGGAAAATAAATAAAAAAATCCAAAAAAATTAGAAAAATTAGAAAAATTCTAAAAAATCACAAAAAATGGGAAATGGCCAAACCCCAATTTTGTGATTTTTAGGCCCCGAACCTCAAAAATGACCATTTTACCCTTCTGGGCCTTCCGCCCCAAATTTTTTCGAACCACCCCGGCACTTAATTGAGTTCATTCCGTGGGCCGATAAGGCCATATTAGATGCGTTTAATTGATTGATTGTTCGATTTGGTTGCAATTATCTTGATTGTACATTAAATTTTTTATTGTGATTGTTAGAGTATAAAATTCCCGTCCGCATGGTACCTTAAGATCGATAGAACCTACCTCATCCCAAATTTCATCTGCATGAATTCTTAGGTTAGAAAATCACTCAACTTCGGTAACCAAAAGGGCATCAATGTAAATCTTGGCGTAACTAAGTCCCCGAACCCAAATCTCTGGTTCTCGTAGAATCGAACGGTTTCTCCCGACCGCTCGATAGGATTCCCGATCATACCCTCTAAAAAGTGATCGGTGGTGACTCCGTACGCATGTACACTATGCACATGTCACCCGACCACACTAAGGTCGACCTAGATAAAATTTTCTTCACATCGCGATTCGAGTAATGGGTCTTGGGAGAGACCCGCGCACCAAAGATCTACCGTCAACCGGGTCTGAAGCGCGGCTCGTTAACCTCTTGCATTGCCCGAAAGGGAGGGTTGCGACAATGACCGGGAACCCTATCAAGCGGTCGGGAGAAACTGCTCGATTCTATGAGAACCAGAGAAGTGGGTCCGGGGACTTGGTTACATCAAGATTCGAATCGACGCCCTTTCGGTTACTGAAATTGAGTGATTTCCTAACCTAAGAATTCATGCAGATGAAATTTAGGGCGAGGTAGGTTGTAACGATCTAGGATATCATGCGGATGGAAATTTCCTAACCTATCAATCACAATCAAGAATATGAAAGCGCAATCGGGATAATCGCAATCAAATTAGTCAATCAATCAAGTAGGACACGTCTAATATGGCCCTATCGGCCCATAGAAAGACCTATTCGAGTTTCGGGGAAGTTCGGGAAATTCTTGGGGTGGAGGGCCCGGAGGGAGAAAATGGTCGTTTGGAAGGTTTGGGACTCAAAAACCACAAGATAGGGTCAGGCTAGTTAAATGTGGCCATTTCCCATTTTTTGTGATTTTTCATAATTTTTTGAAATTTTTCTAATTTTTTTGAATTTTTTTATTTATTTTCTTAAAATTGGAAATTTTCCGGATCAATGTAAATCGACCCTCGAAACCTTGAAATTTCTCGATCCGGACTATAATAGTCCTGAATCGACCTAGAAATTTTTTAGAAATTTTTTGGGAAAAATCTAGGAATTTTTATGAATTTTAATGATTTTTTGGATTTTTAGAAAAAAATTATGAATTTTATTAATTTTTCGGATCGAGTCAACCCAATCAACGACTGGTCAACCCGACCACGACCCGCTCGTGAAGATCGCTCGCCTAAAATGACACCGTACCTATTTATTTCTATTTTTTTGATTTTCTAAAACTAATTTCCTAATATTCAGAAATATAGAAAATGAATGGACGGCCAGGATTAATCCTAGACATGATCTCGACCGTTGGTTCACTCACGCCTACATGCGCCCGGTCGCACCGGATCACGTCCGGCTCGTGCACAAAACGACGTCGCTTCGTTTAATGAACGAACGGCCATGATTAAACCTAGACTCGATCCGGGCCGTTCGTTCATTCTAAAGCCTAAAACGACCCCACATTTGTCCTTACATCGAAACAACGCCGCACGACCACTAACCTAAACGACACCGTTTTTGATTTTCTTTATTTTCTATCTATTAAACGAAATATTAGAAAATACAAAAAATTCGATCCAACGGCCCTAACTCAACCAATTCGCGCCAACGACTAAGCCGAGTCAACAACACTCTGGACCAACCACCTCTCACCACCTCAGACTTTGACCTGTTAACCCGCACGTCAGCTCGTCTTCAACCTCTCGCCGGCGACACGATGGACGGCCGAGACTCCTCTGGCGAGATCTAATGGTGAGATCTCGCCGGAATGACATGAAACCAACACCCGTCGACTCGCCTAACATTCTAGATTAACATATCTCAGAATCAAGCTATTTTATCCATTAGATCACGAGTATCAAGCTTCGCACGTAACTTCATCTTAGAGTTCAATCACAAAATATAGAGCACAACAGACCAATTCCATCACACACGAGCATCACATGAGGTTTAGAAAGCTTACCTCGAGCTCCGATTGAGCTCGCAATGGCTAGAAAAGCCTAGCCGGTGTTCGACCGGCACGGGATAGGTGAGATGTTCAACTCAGGTGTTTCGGGCAAAATCGATGCAGAAACAAGATGCGATCATGATCGGTGATGTTCAAGAATAAAAACGCACACATCAATTGCAGAAATCATGTTTGTGGAAGTGCGATCCCATGGATATGCAGAATCGAGCTCGAGAAGTCGACTCACCTATTTTGGAGGTCACGAGCTAATTAAGCTGGTGCGATCGCTTCTCCTCGGCTCGGGCGAACTTCCGGTGACGATCGGCGAGCTTGATTTGGTCTGGATCGAGCTGCTGGACACCTCACAATCCTCACTCGAGTTTTCTTCAATGGTGGACGACGAGAGCCTTTTTCTCTCTCTAGCTCACTCTCTCTCTATTCCGTTATATCTAGCGAACACAAATGAGCCTCCCTCCTTTCGCGAATCTTCCCGAGCCCTTTTATACCGGTTTTGAATTTAGGCGCGTCGGGGAAGCTTCACTGAGCCTCTCACACGTGCACTCACGTGCAATTGGGTCGTCGGACGGCGATGGAATCAATTGTGATTCCGTCCAAGTCCGTTAGGCCCTCCGTCGAGTTAAAACGAGCACGAATTCCACTTTGGTTTAACAATGTTGACTTTTCCTGCGCCGGGACTTTGATTGCCGATTCCGACCATCTTCGACGACCATTGGCCGTGATACTGGTGGTGATCGATGCGTCTTGACCTAAGGAATAAAACGCCCAAGGTAATCGATTCAATTAGCATCGATCATCCTATCAATTTGGTCGTTGAATCTCGGCCTTCAACCTGTAAAACGGTGAGTGCTCACGAGGAAGATGACACTGCTCTGGATTGGTTCGACCGGTCCGACCGGTCTAAACCGGTTCGGACGTGTATTTTTCAAAATTAATCAAAATTTATGGGGAATTTTTGCAATTAAACCTCAAAATTGAACTTAGGGGCTCGAATTTTATCTAAAAATGTGGTTTTGCCCAAAAGTTCGCTTCAATTTCTACAAAAACCCCAAATTTTTCTAAAATTGCACATGGGGAAAACTTCAATTGGGCGCCCAAAAGATCAAATTGGATCAAACCACCCCCACCAATCGATTCAGAACACATGAAAACCTTAGGGGGTAGTCCAATTTTGCTGTGAAAGTCCCTGGATTAAAAGTAATTTGAAAATTTCGGGGACTAAATTGCAAAGATTTGGGGGATTTTTACCCAATTCGTGCAATTCGTGCAATTGAGGGTGCAATTGATTAAATTGAAGTTGCAGAGGGTTGAAATTGAATGTCTTGACTCAAGATGTGCAAAAATTGCAAATAAAAAAACTCAAATTGTATTTTTTAGGAGAATTCAACCCTCGGTGTTGTGAAGAAACACCTAAAATTGAATTCAATTTTTTATTTTTCTTGAGGTCAATATGAAGAGGGAATTAAAATAAAAATATGGAACATTTTTCTATATTTTTGTGACCTCGGGAAGTATTTTTTATGAATTTTCTTGTATTTTCTTATTTTTCGAAAGTATTAAAAAATGTGAAAAATATGAAAAATTATTTTTTGCTCAAAAATGGTTCCTTATGCTTGGCCAAGGCTACCAAACTTGATTTTTCAATTTTTTGATTTTTTATGAATTTTTGTGAATTTTTGTGAAATAAAACTAAGAAATACTTGATTAAAAATTAGGTGTCAACAACTGCCCCTCTTTGAAAGTAATCTCTATTAGAGGTGGCTTTCAAAGACAAGGTGACACCTAAATCTTCAATCGACTCAACCGGGGAAAAGTTTAAGAAAAAATGAGTCTTAACATTTAATCATCTTACCTTTGTCGTTGAAGTTCAAAATGGAAAAGTCACTTCGGTTCATTCCTAATGTGAGAGAGAAATGAGGAGAGAGAGAGAGATTTACCCGTGGCTCACCTGTCTATGGTCTAGAGATTGTTGGTCAGAGGTTGATAAGATGAGTGTATAGGATTACCTCCGAATAGTTTGTGAGATCCTTTTAGAGAGCAACGCCCGTCCGATGGTAAGTGTCTTTTTGCGGTGGTTTGAATGTTAAAAGGAAGGTTTACCCCGTAATAAGGGATTTACCTAGAAAGATCCAAAAAGGAAGGAAATTGGCTATCATATAGGAAGGAATTCACCGATTAAAAGGAAATTGGCTATCTTGTAGAAAGGAATTCGCCATTTAAAATGAGATTGGCTATCCTGTAGAAAGGAATTCACCGTTTAAAATGAGATTGGTTATCCTGTAGGAAGGAATTCACCATTTAAAATGAGATTGGCTATCCCGTAGGAATGAGTTCATCGTTTAAAATGAGATTGGCTATCCTGTAGGAAGGAATTCACCGTTTAAAATGAGATTGGCTATCCCGTAGGAAGGAATTCACCGTTTAAAAGTGATTTGGCTAATGTCTTCCTTCCGGGATTGACAAGAGCGGTAACACGGATGTTGTTCCAAGGACCTATGGTTACTAGAAATCCTTCAGAAACTTAAACTAAACTTCAGATTTTAAAGAAAGGAAGATGGTGCCATCCGAGGACCTAGGATTACTAGAGAACCTACGTAAGCTCAAACCCGATTTTCAAATTTATAAGAGATGAGGGTGCCATCCGAGAACCTAGGATTACTAGAGAACCTTCGGAAGCTCAAACCCGATTTTTTAGATTTAAACAGATGAGAGTGTTATCCGAGGACCTAGGATTACTAGAGAACCTACAGAAGCTCAAACCCGATTTTTTAGATGTAAACGGATGAGGGTGCCATCCGAGGACCTAGGATTACTAGAGAACCTACAGAAGCTCAAACCCAATTTTTTAGATGTAAACGGATGAGGGTGCCATCTGAGGACCTAGGATTACTAGAGAACCTACGGAAGCTCAAACCCGATTTTTTAGATTTAAACAGATGAGGGTGCCATCCGAGGACCTAGGATTACTAAAGAACCTACAGAAACTCAAACCCGATTTTTTAGATTTTAAAAAATTGAGGGTATCTGAGGACTTGGGGACACCATAAGACCTACAGAAATTCAAATTAGTTAGATCTTTACAAGTACTGTCATTTAAGGGGATTTGGGAACACCAAGAAACCCGCAGAAATTCAACCGAGCGTCGTTAGAGTCGTTTTCAGAGCAATCCAGTGGGTTGAGACCCTTGGATTATGATAGAGAAGTGGTAATCCTAAATTTTGGGAGAAACTTAGGAATCACAAACAGATTTTCAAATTGCATTTGTGAAGGAAGTGTGTCCAAACACATGTTCAAATCTCCACTAGGGATGAATTTTGAAAATCACTATCCGAGTATCTTTCAAAAGGATTGCCTTAAAAGTTTTTCAAAAGGGGTCTCCTTCATCCAAGAGGGCTTCTCACCATTCGGGAAGGCTTTTCTCAAAGCTCGAATTTGCTCACGAAAAACCTAACCTTAAGGTTTCGGGATCATTCGAGATGCATATAATCTGACCGATCAAAGAAGACATTTAAGAGGGACCGTAATTCGTGCCAGGTCAAAGGTTTATCAAAGGATATTCATTTTGAGGCTAAGAAAAGAATATTCATCAGAAATGACTTTTTCGTGTCTACAAGTCAAGAACCCCGAAGATATGATAAGATAGGATTGTACTTACCTCTTTAAGTGGTAGCTTCCTATGTGATCTCTCGCATCAGCCCGAGACATCTCTAGATCAGAAAAGTTTTGGGGATAGGTTGTATCTTGGTTCAAGGTAGGCTTTTTGAAAAAGGCCGTATATTCAATGTAAGGGTGAACGTAGGTGATTACCTTGATATTTTAACTAGCGATCGTTTGCTTTAAGGAAGATTCATGAATGTGTTTCTACAATCGACTTTGAGAATTTTCCTCCTTTCATTGTGATTTTTCAAATTTTGTCCCTTTACGGGGTGCTTTTACATGGGCTTTGGCCTTTGCTTTTACCAGGCACTTTGCTTTTTCTAGCCCTCTTGTCTCTTGTCATTTTTCACATTGACTGGCTCTTTTCGAGACCAGGATGAAAAATTCTTCCGATTATCCTTTCAACTTATTGCTGGTAATTCCTTTGTTTTGCCTTAGTATAGGGAGGTGATCACTAACAATGGTTTTAGAAATGAATATTAAAGGCTCAAATTAGCTCATCAAAGGATAAAGTATTTAGAGATATAGAAATGAAGTACTTTTCTTCACTCGAAGGTGTTCCAAGCCTATGCAAGAAATCACCTGAAGCTATCACGAAAAGATTGATGCAGCTTAGCACAATAAAGTCTTACATTGATCTTTTCTCCAAGGAACCAACCAACGAACCTCCAAATATGCCCCGGTATGGGGTGGTTCTTGACAGGGTTTTATCCAGAAAAATTTTCTCCCTTTTTGATTCAGAATGGTTGTTAAGGGATATAAGTGTGTGTGGAAAATTTAAAATGAAAATGCCTTTCATCATTTCAATCCATGTAATCACCGCGAATGACCCCTACGCCCCAAAGTTAAGCTTTTTCTCTCTCACACCTTCACTCATCTCTCAAGTGTATCAGAGATGTATTTAAGGGTAAGGTTTGCCTCTTTTCATATGAAAGATCATCCTCTTGAAAAGCTTTCAAAACATACCCTTTCGTAGATCCACAAGGCGTTTTCATCAAAATTCACCATTCGTGAAATTTTCATCACAAAAGATATATTGAAAAGGTGTTTGTGAAATTTAAAGGGGATGTTTCTTTAAAGGGCCTTGCGGCTTTGCATATCAAGATTTTTCATTGCCAAGTATGATAACGCCTTTTATTGTAGATGAGCATCCTTCATAAAAGGAGAGAACCTCAAACCTGTCTTCTTCAAATGTCGATTCCTATTTCCTGGATAAACAAAAGAAACCAATTAGTTATGGATATTCAGGATTTTTAAATCAGAAGCAATTTCCTGTTTGATCAATCGCTCTGCAGGATTTTTCATGACTCCGAGGTTTCCTGCAAAATACAAATTTATGCAAATGCGGTATGCGAGATGTCATGCAAATGCAAAGTTTTATGTGACTCGGATTTACTCATCAATCACTTCGAAGCTTGATTTTATTTCGGGGATAATATTTCTTCACGGCATCTGCATTTACCGGACTTGTTAATTCTTCTCCATCCATATTTACAAGGATAAGAGCTCCCCCGGATAAGACTTTCTCAATCACGTAGGGGCCTTCATAGTTTGGTGTAAATTTGCCTCCCGAGTGTTGAGCATTTGGGAGTATCTTTCTCACAACTAGCATTCCCGCTTCAAAATTCCCGGGCTTGACCTTCTTGTTAAAAGCTCTGGCCACTTTCTTCTAATAGCTTTGGCCATGGCAAATGGCCTTTAGCCGCTTTGCATCAATCAGGTTTAACTACTCATGCCTTTACTGTTTCCACTCATCTTCCGAGAGTTTGATCTGAGAAATAATCCTTAAAGAGGGAATTTCAACTTCTATTGGCGGGACTACTTCCATACCGTATACCAATGAGTAAGGAGTTGCCCTAGTTGAAGTACGAATCGAAGTTCGATAGGCCATGAGAGCATATGGCAATCTTTCGTGCCAATCTCGATATTTCTCAGCACTCTTGGCCAATATTTTCTTGATGTTCTTATTTGCCGCTTCCACGGCTCCATTCATTTATGGGCAGTAAGGTGAAGAATTAAGGTGTCATACCTTAAATTGATCCAACAGGTGATCCATAATCTTGTTGTTCGGATTGGAGCCATTATCCGTAATGATAGCTCGTGGAACTCCATATCTTGAGATGATATCCCGTTTGATGAATTTAGCCACACTTTTTACGGTGACGTTGGCGTATGAGTTGGCTTCAATCCACTTAGTGAAGTAATCAATGGCCACTAGAATAAGACAATGTCCATTAGAGGCCTTTGAGTTGATGGAACCAATCATATCAATCCCCCACATAGAGAATGGCTAGGGTTCTGACATTTGATGCGGTTCATTAGGCGGCACATTTATCTTGTCGCCATACACCTGGCACCGATGACAAGACCTAACATGTTTGTTGCAATCTGACTCAATAGTCATCCAATAATATCCGAGTCTCATAATCTTCTTGACGAGGAGATGACCATTCATGTGCGACCCGCATTTTCCTTCATGGATCTCTTTCATAATGAGATTTGCTTCTTTGGCATTTATGCACCTTAGCAAAACTGAATCAAAGGATCTCTTGTATAAGATTTGTCCACCGAGGAAGAATTTAGAAGACATCTTGCTGATGTATTTCTTATCTTCTCGTTGGCTTTTCGTGGGTACTCGCCTTTCGAGCAAGTAATTTTTAATATCATGATACCACGGTTCTTCATCAAATTCTCCTTCGATGACCATGCAAGACGCTGGTTGATTAAGGATGTTAATCCTCAACAGTTCTATCTCAAGGCCATATTGTACTTTTAACATGGTCGATAATGTGGCCAAAGCATCGGCGAAGTGATTCCGAGTTCTTGGTAAATACTCGAATGTGATCTCCTCAAGTCGCCGACCTTGAAGTCTAGGTCCCGAAGCTTGGCTTGGACAATTCCTTATCTGATGGCCGAACCGGCCACACTTGAAACATGCACCTATTCTACCCGAGCAAGGCCCGTTCCCATGTCTTCTACCGCACAGACGGCAAATCCGGTTCGATTGATGCGGTGGTTTCCCAAGGTTCTTCTTAACGGGAGGGGCAAAGCGTCTATTGCTTAACATCGGCCTCTTGCCGAACCGACGATTATCTCTCGATGGAGTAAACCATGATCCAGATGCGATAGCTGTTTCTTTCACGTCCCTCTCTATCATCCGGCTTCGTTCATATATCTCCTTATAAGTTCTCATATTCAAAGCCACCATCCGACTACGAAGTTCCGACCTCAATCCATCTTGAAACCTTCGTGCCTTCTCCTACGAATCCTCAATCAATCTCGGTACATACTTCAACAATCTGGCAAACTTAGCCTCATACTGATCCACCGTTAGTTGATTCCGGCGCAACCGTAAGAATTCTACTAACTTCCTCTCTCGCGTAGTCCCCGAGAAATACTTGTCATTGAAGGCGGTCTTAAAAGCGGTCCAAGTCGGAGTAACGCCTTCCGAAAATACTCCAACCTTGGTGGCATTCCACCGATCATTAGCGGTACCTTCCAGCTGGTAAACCGCTAGGAGTTCTTTCTCCTCATCTGTGCACCCCAAGACTCCAAAAGCCTTTTCCAACTTTTCTATCCATCTCGGTGTCAACTCCGGGTCTTCAGCACCATCAAATTGAGTGGGCTTTAACTTTATAAATTGCTCCACTAGCCGACCCATTTGTCGATTGGCATTTCCACCTCCTTGAACATTAACAACCTCATTATTCTGGCCATTATTCCCATTATTTATATTATTCCCCTCGTTCCTAGCATTTCCATCATTCACATTGGCTTGATTGACAAAGACCAAAGCAGCTTGGACAACTTGAGTAATATCAGCATTTCTATCTTGATTCTATTGATCCATCAAATTGTCAATCCTTTTCCATGACCCTAATGACCCCATCTACTCTAGGGTCTTCTATTACTTGCGGCCTCAAGCTGGATGCTCCCGATCCTCTCGGTCTACCACGAGGGTGATTCATCTTGCTCAACTTATACTACTCGAATCACTATAATTCCACCATGGAATTAGAAACCTAAGTCACTACTCAAGTCCCGTGATTCTACGCTACATAGCAAGATAACAATTACTCATATAGACAACCAATCACTCAATAGCAACCAAGAGCACATCGATTAGGAGTTCACGTCATACCTCAAGTCCAGACGCATCCGCAACTTAGTATAATCACAACCGGTCATTGATTCACAAGACAAGCCACGGTACAATGACACTCGGTGCTACGATACCAAAAAGGAGCGGAAGCAAGAACTTGATCTAAGACAGTTATGCTATCCCACACGGGCTCTCCGG
This sequence comes from Rhodamnia argentea, assembly GCF_020921035.1. NCBI lineage: Eukaryota > Viridiplantae > Streptophyta > Magnoliopsida > Myrtales > Myrtaceae > Rhodamnia > Rhodamnia argentea. The sequence goes on along the minus strand of NC_063157.1, from coordinate 17,954,506 downwards.
CCACTCAAGGGACCGCCCGTTAGTCTCTAGATCTCGCTCTTGGAACCAAGCCTTTAAGACATCGATTTCTGATCCACGGGATCCACTATCCATTACCACCATAGGTTTATCCCGACCAAATATTGGATAGATCCAGCGCTCACTTGCGAAGTTAATCAACAAGTGGAGAGAGGCCCCGCCGGACTCTACGCGCGCTTTAACCCAATATTGGATCTAACAAACTTTCCGGATGATTACAGAATTCGTGGCAAGTGGAGAGCATCCCGAACCAACCATCATAATAGAGAAGTAGAGACATTTTAGCACAGAAGAATCTGCTCGAAGAGAAAAGAGGAATTTTTTTAGAAACTCATGAAGCAAGGTTTTACTTGGATTTTACAAAGGAGGCTGAGTTCTGCTCATTACAGAGGTAAACACACCTTATATAGGCGAACACACAAAGGAACCTCTATAATTGAGGTTCGACAAGCACGCGCAACCAACATTGACTTCAGAGGAAGCCATTATTACGGACAAACACACATACAAACAAACTCTGCTGCCAAGCCCGACTATTCTTACAAAGTGGAGCAGGAGAGTAGGTAAACACACGACGTCTTCTTCTTAGATTTCTGATGGAGCACATGGCCTTGTCTGATGGAGCAGGTGGTGTCGGACGGAGAAAATGAATGGGCAGGTGGCCATGTCTGATGGAGCAGGTGGCATTATCGTCTCCCGTCCGGGTCGGGATGATAATTGGCGTCGTCCGAGTCGAGCTGTGCAGTCCGGTCCGTCATAGTCAGAAGGGCCATCTTTCCGACTTCTGTAGGCTTGCACAATCTGCTCTTTTTCATAGTCCGAGATGATCCGGTCCAAGTGCGGATCATGTGGAACGCCTGAAGTGCTTCGGGATGAGGACGGGACATCCGGCATGACGGGTTGTGGGTAGCCGTATGGATCTTGTGACGACTGTCCGCCCCATGGGTCAAAGGACCGAGTATCTGTGTCCATGGAAGAGCTTGGTTGATTGCTGTTGTACTCTTGAAGGGCTTCGAATACATGAGGATGGGTCCTGGGTGTATCCCAAGAGTAACTTGCTGAGCCGTAAGGCCATATCTCAGGTGGTATAACCTTATTCTCTTGACATAGTATTCGCTGGAGTTCTCTGTATTCATGGGGAATATCAAATACGATCCTGGAGTATGTCTTGTGAATCTTGAAGACTTGATCTTGGAGTACAGGCTTGAAGGCGGTGGTGCCCATTTCTGTAGCATTGGATCTTTTATCTCCCGAGGGTCCGATGAATGACCAGGGATGATGAAAAAGGACAACCGTGTGTCTGCAAGGTTACGGTCGACCAACTTGTCTTTGAAGAATAAACAAGTGTTTCCATGCCTGAAGGGGTTGGAACCAAGTGAGAATATCAAGGAAGAACTTCTGGGGATGGTCCCGATAATTTCCGAAAAGAGAATCAGACAAAACCTTAATGATTTCGTCTAAAGGGAATTCTATGGCAACTTGGTAGAGATGAAACATGAACCAAAACATCCATTTTAAATCAGAAGGGAAAGGGATGGTAGAAGACCATCTTAGTGGATGTATGAACGGATAATCACAATTGAGACCTGGTTTGAGGAATAATCCACCATAATCTTTAAAGATGACATAGTGATAATTCCAAAATAATCTGTGAAAATTATCAGAGAGGGAATTCTGTTTGAGGAGTAGAGGAATATCAGGTGGATACTCGTGTGATGGCCACTGGTGTTCACGCATATTCTGGGTTTTGAAGGATCCCGAAAACTCTTTTCGAATGAACATGTTTATGGACTCGAAAGGTTCTTTTGGCCTGGAAAAGAAATCAGCCAAAATATTTTTCTTTCCGTAAATGTGTTTTGAATCGAAAGAGTATTTAGAAAACCATTCTGCCCAACGCAAGAGTTGAGGATGAGGAACTTGCTTCTGCTTGAATTTGAGCATCCGGGGAAAAGAGGACATGTCCATTTCGACTAGAAAATGATGACCAATGAGATGAAATTCAAATTTTTTGATTCCATTTTTGACTGCAAGAATTTCTTTGAAAGTGGAGTGATAGTGCATTTCGCTGCTTGAAAACTTTCCACTTTTGTATGCACAAATTCTTCGCTTACCTTGATTTTCTTCAAGGAGGATGGCTGCCCAATGTTTGTCATCGGCATCCGTCCGAAGGATTCTCGGGTTCCAAAGTGGAAGGAATTTGGAGAGGGGGCAAATTTTGCAAGATTTCCTTCAAAGTTTTAATGGAAGCGGTTTGTTTTTGTGACCAAGGGGGAGGATTCTTTTTCAACATCTTTTGCAGAGGAGAAAGGATCCGAGAAATTTTTGGGATGAAATCTCCGAGATAATTGACAATTCCTAAAAAGGATTGAATCTGGTGAATGGAGAGGTTTTCATCCGGGAATTTCCGGAGATCTTCTGCAATGTGTGGGCCAGGGCAATAGGTTCCATTTTTCAAACGCATGCCGAGAAATTCAATTTCTCGTTGAGCTATGATCATCTTCTTCTGTGATAGCATGATGCCATGAGTATGCACAATTTCAGCAAATTGCTGAAGGAGCTTGGCATGAGAATGTTCATCATGGGAAAACAGGAGGATATCATCAATGTAGATCCGGGCATTGGCAAGGATGGGTTGGAAAATTTTGCACATAGCCTTTTGAAATAAGGACGGAGCAGTTTTAAGTCCAAAGGGGAGGACTTTCCATTGGAAGTGCTGGTTAGGGATGCAGAAACCAGTCTTGAATCTGTCTGAGGGATGAATTCCTAATTGCCAGAAGCCCGCCTTAAGATCGAATTTGGAATAGATCTTGGCCCGGGCGAGGCTAGAGAACAAAGAGTTCTTATGGGGCAAAGGGAATTTGTCATCTTGGATGAATAGATTGAGAGGCTGGTAATTTATGACTAACCGCAGCTTTCCACGGTTTTGTTCTGCTCTTTTGTTGACATAGAAGGCTTCACATGCCCAAGGGGAATCAGAGGGCTCAATGAGTCCTTGAGAAAGAAGCTGAGCACATTCCGCTTGTGCTAGAGCGAGGTGATCCGGGTTCATGCCCGAATGACTTGCTTTGGTGGGATTGATTTCTCCATTTTTCTTAAAGGGAATGTTGACAAAAAAGTCAGAATTTTGCCAAAGAGGGTTGGAGCAAATCCGAGCAAACTGCTGATGAGATTCTGAACAGTGAGAGAGAAGAGATTGGTAGATAGGATCAAGGATTTCCGGTTGGATGAGAAAGAGTCTCCGGATTTCAACAAACTCCTGGAACTTCTTTTGAAATTTTAACCCCTTAGGGTTAATCTTGAGCTGTGGGAGTTTAGAGAGAATATCCCAACCAATGATGAGGTCTTTGTCATGAGATGGACATCCAAGGATTTGGGTGGTGATTTCACAACCAGGGAGAATATGAATGGTGAGAGGTTTACTACGCAGTTTGGTAGTAAAAGTTTCTCCCGAGGCTGCCTGGAAATATCTCGTATATGGTGTCCAGTATTCTTCCGGAAGGATTTTGGTATCTAGCGGGGATGCAAATGCGCCCGTATCAATGAGGGCAATGACTTGGATGGATTTTTCTGGAAGGTGGAGCTGGACTGGAAAATGTGGGGGATGGAATGTAGGGGAGTGGATTACGAAAGAATCGGCAAGAGGAAAGAAGGAGAGAATATCTCCCGGGGCTGAGTCCGAATCAGAAGAGTAAGTTTCAATGGCACACAAGGTGTCCGGAGACGGTTCTTCTTCAATGGAGAAGATGGATTCAACGTCTTCATCACCGAGGGAGATCCCAGTGTTTTGAGAGATTTTCTGGATCATGTAGCTGCCCTGTTTCTTTGCTTGGGGGCATTTTTTTGCAAAGTGACCCTTCTTGTTGCAAATATAACATCCGTCAGACTTGGGTTTTTTGCGGTGCTTTGCGTAACGACTTCGTGATTTCTTTCTGAGGAATTTCCACTTGCTTCTGCGAGGCTTCGCAAATGAAAACTTCTTGAAATGAACTTTCTTCTTGTGACCCGCACAAGACGGATCATTGCGATCTCTGGTGCACTTGATCTTCCATTCCGGCCTTTCGCAGTTCTTGTCATATTTGCGGTTTTCTTTCAAGAACTGGTCGAACCTGTCTTTTCTTCTCGCATTTTTCTTCAATGGCAATATGAACAGCTTGCTGTATTTCTCCAAGTGTAGATTCGAGGAGAGGCCTTTGAAGATGTTTATCAACTTCATCTGCAATCTCTTTAGGGATGGAGGCTAAAAAGATTGGTTTAAGATTGATGTCCGCTCCGAGATGATAAAAGAGTCGAATCATCTCTTTGAAATGTCTGTCAAGATCCTTTCGAGAAGTGGAGCAGCATTTTCTTTCAAAGAACTCCTTTCGCTTGAGTTCTTTTTCACCGGTGGGTTGACCAACAAAATACGTGTGGATGACTTCGCATAGCCTCGATTGAAGTTCATCGGGAAAAGCAATTTGGTCCTGTTCTGAGATAGAGGTCCACCGGTCTTTCGGGGTTCCAATGAACTTGCTAGTGAATTCTAAGAGAACCTCATAAGTGCTTTGTTCAGCTAGATTTCTGGCAACGAGCCATGTATGGAACTCCCGGATTTTCATGGGCCAACGATGGTAAGGAACATCATCAAAGGTAAAGTATGTGCTTGATGAGGAATGGGCTGGACGAGATGATGGGCTTGGATCTGAAGGGGTTTTAAGATTGACAAATTCCACTTCTTCATCTTCTTCTTTTGGGACTGCCGCAGCCATCATAATAGCTGGGATTTGGCCCGAAAGTTCAGGATCATTTTCGAATTCCGAAGAAGGAGATGTTTCTGACGGTGGTACGGATGATGTCGAAGAGGAATCATCTTGCTCAATAGCTTGAATTGTGGAAATGGATGGAATTTGTTTCCTCAAAAAACTTTCAATGGGATTGGAAACCATGAATGAAGGTAGCTTCTGTGAAGGGGAATGTGGAGGTGAGTCGGGAGGTTACCGTGGTGCTTGGGGAGGAATTGGAAAAGTAGGAACCGATGATGAAGTGTCGGAGAATTTTGTTCTTTCTAGATCAGCTTCAGCCTTCTTGATTGCTTTGAGACGAGCACGAAGGGCAAGGACATTTAGACCTGAGTCTCGAAGGTACTTGTCTCAAGAACTTCTTGGAAAGGGGACGAAGAAGTTTGGCTAGAGGCTTGTGACGAACGAGTAGCGGATCGTATATAGGATGGAAATGAAGGAACAGGAGGGGTGAATGAGGGGAAAGGTGGTCGATACTCAAGTTGAGCTTTTTGATTTTCAAGAATGAGGATCTGTCTCTTGAGCTTCTCTATTTGAGGAGTCTGATCTTCTAGGTAATGATGATGGAGCTGCTGATTTTCCATCATGTAGACTCTCTTTTGAAAATCTGCAAGCATCTTGCGGATGTGTGTGGAAGCTTGATCAACTCGATCTACTTGAGTGGAAACTTTCTCAAGAGCGACATTCCGGGCTAAGGCATTTTCTGTTTGCCAATTGAGAACAGTTTCAGATGGAGCTGGACCTTTCTTTTTCCCTTGTGGGTCGATCTCGGTTAGTGCGGGTATTTTAGGAGCATGGTAATACCGTTGCTGAGGGTCAGAAAATTTTCTAAGTGGTGGAAAGTTTAAAGTGGATGAGTGAGATTCATCCGTGGGCTCAAGGGGAGGAAAATCACCAGGTTGGAACATGCAAATGCTTGGAAGTGGTTCAGGGATAGGGGCACATATGTATGGTTTTGGGAGATCAATGGAGCAAGTTGGATTTTTCTTGATCCATTTTTGGATGGGTTTATAAAAGGGACTGGTAACGGGTTTAAAGTGGGGCTCCTTTTTGGTATCAGAGCCGTATGCCATTGAAGATAGATTAGTATTGATATTTTAGTGTTTGAAGGTCCGTGATGAAGAGAAACTTTTATACACCATGGAAACTCAGCAAGAAGACACCATGCTCGCTCCCATACAGCATCAATCTCCACTTTCCCTTGCATCACCTCCAGAGTTACGCAAATCAACCGCTTCCAAAATTGACTATCTCTACGAGGTAGCCTTTTCCCAAGACAGTAAGATCTCCGAAACACATCTTCCTCTCATCAACCCATATTCGGCCTTTGCCAAACCCACCTCTTTTTCTCCAATCCGTTCCATCAAACACCTTATCCGACACACTCCCCGCTCCGTTAAAGAGTATGTTCGATCCTCAAAGTTTGACCAGCATCATATTCTAGCTACGCAACAAGAACAGTTTGTCACGCTCCAAATTCCTCCCGAATTTCCACTTCAGTGGATCCAACAAGGGTTCACCCATCTTCATTTCTGAGCCATCAGACTTGCTCTCTCATTCCATGGCCGAAAAGGCCTTCCAGTTGTAGCCAGAATTGCTCTATTGGACACACGGTTTTTAGACTACCAGCATGCCTGTATTGGCACAATCCGGACCACTTTAAATGTTGGGGCAGTCTTTGTCACTCTGTTTCCAAATTTCAATATGGCACTTGCGGACCCCGGATTACCGTCGGCCTTGAAAGTACAATTGCAGACATCGGAGCCCCTCGGACTCCAAACTCTTTGGTTGCTACACTCCATTACCGGATGGTTTATCGGGTCCAGAATCATGCCATTGATCTTAACCATCCCACCTCAGATGATGCCCTTATCATCTCAATAGACCATGACCGGACATCTTGTGTTCATGTTCCCCGACAAATACCCAGAGAACAGCTCATCAAGCTCCTTCCCGATAGCCGGGTAACCAATTATGAAAAACTTCACCGTAACACAAGGCCGGTTCGATCAACTGAACCCCGAGTTCTAAAAAAGAAAGATGGTACTGTGACCATCAAGTTTGCAAAAGAAAAGGAGGACTCCTCGTCCCTTTTCCCTTCTTTCCCTACTATTCTCTTGTTTCACCCCATGTCCATCCGAAACAGTTAGTATGGAAGACCCGGATCCAAAGAAATTCGTCCGATCTTTTTGGTTCGATGGGCAACCGATTCATGCCTTTAAGGATTCGTCGGGACATTGCTTTTGGGATCCGTAATGTTCCTGTCTTTCTTGTACTTCTCGTGCTGAAGAAGATGACAGGCCTGCTTCAAAGAAAAAGAAGAAAGATCCCTTGTATCGCCGGTACCTTAACGGTGATCCCACCGTAGGTCCTCTTGGCGAAGACGGCGGAAATTGGCAATACCTTGTTCAATATGGTGCCCCTCCCGTACCTCAAATTCCTTCTCCATCCTCTTGTAAACCAGACCCCCCAAAATATCCACCAACACCGCCTCGAAAACCTGTTACCAGTCCCTTTTATAAACCCATCCAAAAATGGATCAAGAAAAATCCAACTTGCTCCATTGATCTCCCAAAACCATACATATGTGCCCCTATCCCCGAACCACTTCCAAGCATTTGCATGTTCCAACCTGGTGATTTTCCTCCCCTTCACCCACGAGATGAATCTCACTCATCCACTTTAAACTTTCCACCACTTAGAAAATTTTCCGACCCTCAAGAACAATATTACCATGCTCCTAAAATACCCGCACCAACCGAGATCGACCCACACGGGAAAAAGAAAGGTCCAGCTCCATCCGAAACTGTTCTCAATTGGCAAACAGAAAATGCCTTAGCCCGTAATGTCGCTCTTGAGAAAGTTTCCACTCAAGTAGATCGAGTTGATCAAGCTTCCACACACATCTGCAAGATGCTTGCAGATTTTCAAAAGAGAGTCTACATGATGGAAAATCAGCAACTCCATCATCATTACCTAGAAGATCAGACTCCTCAAATAGAGAAGCTCAAGAGACAGATCCTCATTCTTGAAAATCAAAAAGCTCAACTTGAGTATCGACCACCTTTCCCCTCATTCACCCCTCCTGTTCCTTCATTTCCATCCTATATACAAACCGCTACTCGTTCGTCACAAGCCTCTAGCCAAACTTCTTCGTCCCCTTTCCAAGAAGTTCTTGAGACAGTACCTTCGGACTCAGGTCTAAATGTCCTTGCCCTTCGTGCTCGTCTCAAAGCAATCAAGAAGGCTGAAGCCGATGCCGAAAGAACAAAATTCTCCGACACTTCATCATCAGTTCCTACTTTTCCAATTCCTCCCCCAGCACCACCGTAACCTCCCGACTCACCTCCACATTCCCCTTCACAGAAGCTACCTTCATTCATGGTTTCTAATCCCATTGAAAGTTTTTTGAGGAAACAAATTCCATCCATTTCCACAATTCAAGCTATTGAGCAAGATGATTCCTCTTCGACATCATCCGTACCACCGTCAGAAACATCTCCTTCTTCAGAATCCGAAAATGATCCCGAACAATTTCAGGCCAAATCCCAGCCTATTATGATGGTCTGCGAAGTCCCCAAAAGAAGAAGATGAAGAAGTGGAATTTGTCAATCTTAAAACCCCTTCGGATCCAAGCCCATCATCTCGTCCAGCCCATTCCTCATCAAGCACATACTTTACCTTTGATGATGTTCCTTACCATCGTTGGCCCATGAAAATCCAGGAGTTCCATACATGGCTTGTTGCCAGAAATCTAGCTGAACAAAGCACTTATGAGGTTCTCTTAGAATTCACTAGCAAGTTCATTGGAACCCCGAAAGACCGGTGGACCTCTATCTCAGAACAGGACCAAATTGCTTTTCTCCCGATGAACTTCAATCAGGCTATGCGGGTCATCCACCCGTATTTTGTTGGTCAACCCACCAGTGAAAAAGAACTCAAGCGAAAGGAGTTCTTTGAAAGAAAATGCTGCTCCACTTCTCGAAAGGATCTTGACAGACATTTCAAAGAGATGATTCGACTCTTTTATCATCTCGGAGCGTACATCAATCTTAAACCAATCTTTTTAGCCTCCATCCCTAAAGAGATTGCAGATGAAGTTGATAAACATCTTCAAAGGCCTCTCCTCGAATCTACACTTGGAGAAATACAGCAAGTCGTTCATATTGCCATTGAAGAAAAATGCAGAAGAAAAAGACAGTTCGACCGAGTTCTTGAAAGAAAACCGCAAATATGACAAGAACTGCGAAAGGCCGAAATGGAAGATCAAGTGCACCAGAGATCGCAATGATCCGTCTTGTTCGGGTCACAAGAAGAAAGTTCATTTCAAGAAGTTTTCATTTGCGAAGCCTCGCAGAAGCAAGTGGAAATTCCTCAGAAAGAAATCACGAAGTCGTTCCGCAAAGCACCGCAAAAAACCCAAGTCCGACGGATGTTATATTTGCAACAAGAAGGGTCACTTTGCAAAAAAATGCCCCCAAGCAAAAAAACAGGGCAGCTACATGATCCAGAAAATCTCTCAAAACACTGGGATCTCCCTCGGATGAAGACGTTGAATCCATCTTCTCCATTGAAGAAGAACCGTCTCCAGACACCTTGTGTGCCATTGAAACTTACTCTTCCGATTCAGACTCAGCCCCGGGAGATATTCTCTCCTTCTTTCCTCTTGCTGATTCTTTCAGAATCCACTCCCCAACATTCCATCCCCCACATTTTCCAATCCAGCTCCACCTTCCGGAAAAATCCATCCAAGTCATTGCCCTCATTGATACCGGCGCAACTGCATCCCTGCTAGATACCAAAATCCTTCCGGAAGAATACTGGACACCATATACCAGATATTTCCAGGCAGCCTCGGGAGAAACTTTTACTACCAAACTGCGTAGTAAACCTCTCACCATTCATATTCTCCCCGGTTGTGAAATCACCACCCAAATCCTTGGATGTCCATCTCATGACAAAGACCTCATCATTGGTTGGGATATTCTCTCTAAACTCCCATACTCAAGATTAACCCTAAGGGGTTAAAATTTCAAAAGAAGTTCCAGGAGTTTGTTGAAATCCAGAGACTCTTTCTCATCCAACCGGAAATCCTTGATCCTATCTACCAATCTCTTCTCTCTCATTGTTCGAAATCTCATCAGCGGTTGCTCGATTTGCTCCAACCCTCTTTGGCAAAATTCTGACTTTTTTGTCAACATTCCCTTTAAGAAAAATGGAGAAATCAATCCCACCAAAGCAAGTCATTCGGGCATGAACCCGGATCACCTCGCTCTAGCACAAGTAGAATGTGCTCGCCTTCTTTCTCAAGGACTCATTGAGCCCTCTCGATTCCCCTTGGGCATGTGAAGCCTTCTATGTCAACAAAAGAGCAGAACAAAATCGTGGAAAGCTGCGGTTAGTCATAAATTACCAGCCTCTCAATCTATTCATCCAAGATGACAAATTCCCTTTGCCCCATAAGAACTCTTTGTTCTCTAGCCTCGCCTGAGCCAAGATCTATTCCAAATTCGATCTTAAGGCGGAGCTTACGGCAATTAGGAATTCATCCTTCGAGCAGATTCAAGACTGGTTTCGCATCCCTAACCAAAGACTTCCAATGGAAAGTCCTCCCCTTTGGACTTAAAACTGCTCCGTCCTTATTTCAAAAGGCTATGTGCAAAATTTTCCAACCCATCCTTGCCAATGCCCGGATCTACATTGATGATATCCTCCTGTTTTCCCATGATGAACATTCTCATGCCAAACTCCTTCAGCAATTTGCTGAAATTGTGCATACTCATGGCATCATGCTATCACAGAAGAAGATGATCATAGCTCAACGAGAAATTGAATTTCTCGGCATGCGTTTGAAAAATGGAACCTATTGCCCTGGCCCACACATTGCAGAAGATCTCCAGAAATTCCCGGATGAAAACCTCTCCATTCACCAGATTCAATCCTTTTTAGGAATTGTCAATTATCTCAGAGATTTCATCCCAAAAATTTCCTCGATCCTTTCTCCTCTGCAAAAGATGTTGAAAAAGAATCCTCCCCCTTGGTCACAAAAACAAACCACTTCCATTAAAACTTTGAAGGAAATACTGCAAAATTTGCCCCCTCTCCAAATTCCTTCCACTGGAACCAGAATCCTTCAGACGGATGCCAGTGACAAACATTGGGCAGCCATCCTCCTTGAAGAAAATCAAGGTAAGCGAAGAATTTGTGCATACAAAAGTGGAAAGTTTTCAGCAGCAGAAATGCACTATCACTCCACTTTCAAAGAAATTCTTGCGAAAAAAATGGAATCAAAAATTTGAATTTCATCTCATTGGTCATCATTTTCTAGTCGAAATGGACATGTCCTCTTTTCCTCGTATGCTCAAATTCAAGCAGAAACAAGTTCCTCATCCTCAACTCTTGCGTTGGGCAGAATGGTTTTCTAAATACTCTTTCGATTCAAAACACATTTCTGGAAAGAAAAATATTTTGGCTGATTTCTTTTCCAGGCCAAAAGAACCTTTCGAGTCCATAAACATGTTTATTCGAAAAGAGTTTTCAGGATCCTTCAAAACCCGGAATATGCGTGAACACCGGTGGCCATCACACCAGGATCCACCTGATATTCCTCCACTCCTCAAACAGAATTCCCTCTCCGATAATTTTCACGGATTATTTTGGAATTATCACTATGTCATCTTTAAAGATTATGGTGGATTATTCCTCAAACCAGGTCTCAATTGTGATTATCCGTTCATACATCCACTAAGATGGTCTTCTACCATCCCTTTCCCTTCTGATTTAAAATGGATGTTTTGGTTCATGTTTCATCTCTACCAAGTTGCCATAGAATTCCCTTTAGACGAAATCATTAAGGTTTTGTCCGATTCTCTTTTCGGAAATTATCGGGACCATCCCCAGAAGTTCTTCCTTGATATTCTCACTTGGTTCCAACCCCTTCAAGCATGGAAACACTTGTTTATTCTTCAAAGACAAGTTGGTCGACCAGAACCTTGCGAGGACACAGGTTGTCCTTTTTCATCATCCCCGGTCATTCATCGGACCCTCGGGAGATAAAAGATCAAATGCTTTGCGAAAAACAGGCACTACCACCTTCAAGCCTCGTACTCCAAGATCAAGTCTTCAAGATTCACAAGACATACTCCGGGATCGTATTTGATATTCCCCATGAATACAGAGAACTCCAGCGAATACTATGTCAAGAGAATAAGGTTATACCACTTGAGATATGGCCTTACGGCTCAGCAAGTTACTCTTGGGATACACCCAGGACCCATCCTCATGTATTCGAAGCCCTTCAAGAGTACAACAGCAATCAACCAAGCTCTTCCATGGACACGAATACTCGGTCCTTTGACCCATGGGGCGGACAACTGTCACAAGATCCATACAGCTACCCACAACCCGTCATGCCAGACGTCCCGTCCTCATCCAAGCACTTCAGGCGTTCCACATGATCCGCACTTGGACCGGATCATCTCAGACTATGAAAAAGAGCAGTTATTGCGAGCCTACAGAAGTCAGAAAGATGGCCCTTCTGACTATGATGGACTGCACGGCTCTGACTCGGACGACGCCAATTATCATCCCGACCCAGACAGGAGACGATAATGCCACCTGCTCCATCAGACATGGCCACCTGCCCATCCATTTTCTCCATCCGACACCACCTGCTCCATCAGACAAGGCCATGTGCTCCATCAGAAATCTAAGAAGAAGACGTCGTGTGTTTACCTACTCTCCTGCTCCACTTTGTAAAAATGGTCAAACAAGGCAGCAGAGTTTGTTTGTTTGTGTTTATCCGTAATAATGGCTTCCACCGAAGTCAATGTTGGTTGCGCGTGCTTATCGAACCTCAATTATAGAGGTTCCTTTGTGTGTTCGCCTATAAAAGGCGTGTTTACCTTTGTATTGGAAAGAACTGGACTTCCTTTGTGAAATCCAAGTAAAAGTTTGCTTCATAATGAGTTTCTAAAAACTTCCTCTTTTCTCTTCGAGCAGATTCTTCTGTGCTAAAATGTCTCTACTTCTCTATTATGATGGTTGGTTTAGTATGCTCTCCACTTGCCACAAATTCTGTAATCATCCAGAAAGTTTGTTAGATCCAATATTGGGTTAAAGCGCGCGTAGAGTCCGGCGGGGCCTCTCTCCACTTGTTGATTAACTTCGCAAGTGAGCGCTGGATCTATCCAATATTTGGTCGGGATAAACCTATGGTGGTAATGGATAGTGGATCCTGTGGATCGAAAATCGATGTCTTAAAGGCTTAGTTCCAAGAGCGAGATCTAGAGACTAACAGGCAGTCCCTTGAGTGGCCGGAGAGCCGTGTGGGATAACATAATTGTCTTAGATTTTTCTTCTTTTTTAGAAAGAGAGGAAATAAGAATTTAGTGTTTAAAACCTTTTTAGTTACTCCACAAGGCCCTTTGGCCACTCAAGGGACCGCCCGTTAGTCTCTAGATCTCGCTCTTGGAACCAAGCCTTTAAGACATCGATTTCGATCCACAGATCCACTATCCATTACCACCATAGGTTTATCCCGACCAAATATTGATAGATCCAGGCCACTTGCGAAGTTAATCAACAAGTGGAGAGAGGCCCCGCCGGACTCTACGCGCTTTAATCCAATATTGGATCTAACAAACTTTCCGGATGATTACGTAATTCATGGCAAGTGGAGAGCATACCGAACCAACCATCATAATAGAGAAGTAGAGACATTTTAGCACAGTAAGAATCTCGCTCAAGAGAAAAGAGGAATTTTTTAGAAACTCATGAAGCAAGGTTTTACTTGGATTTTACAAAGGAGGCTGAGTTCTCGCTCATTACGTAGGTAAACACACCTTATATAGGCGAACACACAAAGGAACCTCTATAATTGAGGTTCGACAAGCACGCGCAACCAACACCGACTTCGAGAGGAAGCCATTATTACGCATAAACACACATACAAACAAACTCGCCGCCAAGCCCGACTATTCTTACAAAGTGGAGCAGAGAGTAGGTAAACACACGACGTCTTCTTCTTAGATTTCGATGGAGCACATGGCCTTGTCTCGATGGAGCAGGTGGTGTCGACAGAGAAAATGGATGGGCAGTGGCCATGTCTCGATGGAGCAGTGGCATTATCGTCTCTCGCCTGGGGTCGATGATAATTGGCGTCCGTCCGAGCCGAGCCGCCGGTCCGTCATAGTCGAAGGGCCATCTTTCCGACTTCGTAGGCTTGCAATAACCGCTCTTTTTCATAGTCCGAGATGATCCGGTCCAAGTGCGGATCATGTGGAACGCCCGAAGTGCTCTCGGATGAGGACGGGACATCTCGGCATGACGGCTGCGGGTAGTCAGTATGGATCTTGTGACAATGTCCGCCCCATGGGTCAAAGGACCGAGTATCTCGTGGTCCATGGAAGAGCTTGGTTGATTGCTGTTGTACTCTTGAAGGGCTTCGAATACATGAGGATGGGTCCTGGGTGTATCCCAAGAGTAACTTGTCGAGCCGTAAGGCCATATCTCGTGGGTATAACCTTATTCTCTTGACATAGTATTCGCCGGAGTTCTCTCGTATTCATGGGGAATATCAAATACACCCGAGTATGTCTTGTGAATCTTGAAGACTTGATCTTGGAGTACAAGCTTGAAGGCGGTGGTGCCTGTTTCGTAGCATTGATCTTTTATCTCCCGAGGGTCCGATGAATGACCAGGGATGATGAAAAAGGACAACCGCGTGGCTCAAGGTTCTGGTCGACCAACTTGTCTTTGAAGAATAAACAAGTGTTTCCATGCCTCAAGGGGTTGGAACCAAGTGAGAATATCAAGGAAGAACTTCCGGGGATGGTCCCGATAATTTCCGAAGAGAATCGACAAAACCTTAATGATTTCGTCTAAAGGGAATTCTATGGCAACTTGGTAGAGATGAAACATGAACCAAAACATCCATTTTAAATCGAAGGGAAAGGGATGGTAGAAGACCATCTTAGTGGATGTATGAACGGATAATCACAATTGAGACCTGGTTTGAGGAATAATCCACCATAATCTTTAAAGATGACATAGTGATAATTCCAAAATAATCTGTGAAAATTATCGAGAGGGAATTCTGTTTGAGGAGTAGAGGAATATCGGTGGATACTGTGTGATGGTCACCGGTGTTCACGCATATTCCGGGTTTTGAAGGATCCCAAAACTCTTTCGAATGAACATGTTTATGGACTCGAAAGGTTCTTTTGGCCTGGAAAAGAAATCAGCCAAAATATTTTTCTTTCCAGAAATGTGTTTTGAATCGAAAGAGTATTTAGAAAACCATTCTGCCCAACGCAAGAGTTGAGGATGAGGAACTTGCTTCTGCTTGAATTTGAGCATCCCGGGGAAAAGAGGACATGTCCATTTCGACTAGAAAATGATGACCAATGAGATGAAATTCAAATTTTTTGATTCCATTTTTGACTCGCAAGAATTTCTTTGAAAGTGGAGTGATAGTGCATTTCGCCGCTCTGAAAACTTTCCACTTTTGTATGCACAAATTCTTCGCTTACCTTGATTTTCTTCAAGGAGGATGGCTGCCCAATGTTTGTCACCGGCATCCGTCTGAAGGATTCCCGGTTCCAAAGGGAAGGAATTTGGAGAGGGGGCAAATTTTGCAGTATTTCCTTCAAAGTTTTAATGGAAGCGGTTTGTTTTTGTGACCAAGGGGGAGGATTCTTTTTCAACATCTTTTGCAGAGGAGAAAGGATCTGAGAAATTTTTGGGATGAAATCTCCGAGATAATTGACAATTCCTAAAAAGGATTGAATCCGGTGAATGGAGAGGTTTTCATCCGGGAATTTCTGGAGATCTTCCGCAATGTGTGGGCCAGGGCAATAGGTTCCATTTTTCAAACGCATGCCGAGAAATTCAATTTCTCGTTGAGCTATGATCATCTTCTTCCGTGATAGCATGATGCCATGAGTATGCACAATTTCAGCAAATTGTCGAAGGAGCTGGGCATGAGAATGTTCATCATGGGAAAACAGAGGATATCATCAATGTAGATCCGGGCATTGGCAAGGATGGGTTGGAAAATTTTGCACATAGCCTTTTGAAATAAGGACGGAAGCAGCTTTTAAGTCCAAAGGGGAGGACTTTCCATTGGAAGTGCTTGGTTAGGGATGCGTAAAACCAGCCTTGAATTGCCTCGAGGGATGAATTCCTAATTGCCGAAAGCCTGCGCTTTAAGATCGAATTTGGAATAGATCTTGGCCCGGCGAGGCTAGAGAACAAAGAGTTCTTATGGGGCAAAGGGAATTTGTCATCTTGGATGAATAGATTGAGAGGTCTGGTAATTTATGACTAACCGCAGCCTTTCCACGGTTTTGTTCTCGCTCTTTTGTTGACATAGAAGGCTTCACATGCCCAAGGGGAATCGAGGGCTCAATGAGTCCTTGAGAAAGAAGTCGAGCACATTCTGCTTGTGCTAGAGCGAGGTGATCCGGGTTCATGCCCGAATGACTTGCTTTGGTGGGATTGATTTCTCCATTTTTCTTAAAGGGAATGTTGACAAAAAAGTCAGAATTTTGCCAAAGAGGGTTGGAGCAAATCTGAGCAAACCGCTGATGAGATTCTGAACAGTGAGAGAGAAGAGATTGGTAGATAGGATCAAGGATTTCTGGTTGGATGAGAAAGAGTCTCCGGATTTCAACAAACTCCTGGAACTTCTTTTGAAATTTTAACCCCTTAGGGTTAATCTTGAGCTGTGGGAGTTTAGAGAGAATATCCCAACCAATGATGAGGTCTTTGTCATGAGATGGACATCCAAGGATTTGGGTGGTGATTTCACAACCAGGGAGAATATGAATGGTGAGAGGTTTACTACGCAGTTTGGTAGTAAAAGTTTCTCCCGAGGCTGCCGCTGAAATATCCGGTATATGGTGTCCAAGATTCTTCCGGAAGGATTTTGGTATCTAGCGGGGATGCAAATTTGCCAAGTATCAATGAGGGCAATGACTTGGATGGATTTTTCTGGAAGGTGGAGCTGGACTCGGAAAATGTGGGGGATGGAATGTAGGGGGAGTGGATTCAAAGAATCAAGAAGAGGAAAGAAGGAGAGAATATCTCCCGGGCTGAGTCCGAATCGGAAGAGTAAGTTTCAATGGCACACAAGGTGTCCGAGACGGTTCTTCTTCAATGGAGAAGATGGATTCAACGTCTTCATCACCGAGGAGATCCCGGTGTTTTGAGAGATTTTCCGGATCATGTAGCTGCCCTGTTTCTTTGCTTGGGGGCATTTTTTTGCAAAGTGACCCTTCTTGTTGCAAATATAACATCCGTCGACTTGGGTTTTTTGCGGTGCTTTGCGTAACGACTTCGTGATTTCTTTCCGAGGAATTTCCACTTGCTTCTGCGAGGCTTCGCAAATGAAAACTTCTTGAAATGAACTTTCTTCTTGTGACCCGCACAAGACGGATCATTGCGCCTACGGTGCACTTGATCTTCCATTCGGCCTTTCGCAGCTTCTTGTCATATTTGCGGTTTTCTTTCAAGAACTCGGGTCGAACTGTCTTTTTCTTCCGCATTTTTCTTCAATGGCAATATGAACAGCTTGTCGTATTTCTCCAAGTGTAGATTCGAGGAGAGGCCTTTGAAGATGTTTATCAACTTCATCTCGCAATCTCTTTAGGGATGGAGGCTAAAAAGATTGGTTTAAGATTGATGTCTCGCTCCGAGATGATAAAAGAGTCGAATCATCTCTTTGAAATGTCTGTCAAGATCCTTTCGAGAAGTGGAGCAGCATTTTCTTTCAAAGAACTCCTTTCGATTGAGTTCTTTTTCACCGGTGGGTTGACCAACAAAATACGGTGGATGACTCGCATAGCCCCGATTGAAGTTCATCGGAGAAAAGCAATTTGGTCCTCGTTTCGAGATAGAGGTCCACCAGCCTTTCAGGGTTCCAATGAACTTGCTAGTGAATTCTAAGAGAACCTCATAAGTGCTTTGTTCAACTAGATTTCCGGCAACGAGCCATGTATGGAACTCCTGGATTTTCATGGGCCAACGATGGTAAGGAACATCATCAAAGGTAAAGTATGTGCTTGATGAGGAATGGGCTGGACGAGATGATGGGCTTGGATCTCAAGGGGTTTTAAGATTGACAAATTCCACTTCTTCATCTTCTTCTTTTGGGATTGCCGCAGCCATCATAATAGCTGGGATTTGGCCCGAAAGTTCGGGATCATTTTCGAATTCCCAAGAAGGAGATGTTTCTGACGGTGGTACGGATGATGTCAAAGAGGAATCATCTTGCTCAATAGCTTGAATTGTGGAAATGGATGGAATTTGTTTCCTCAAAAAACTTTCAATGGGATTGGAAACCATGAATGAAGGTAGCTTCTGTGAAGGGGAATGTGGAGGTGAGTCAGGAGGTTCCGGTGGTGCTGGGGGAGGAATTGGAAAAGTAGGAACCGATGATGAAGTGTCGGAGAATTTTGTTCTTTCGGCATCGCCTTCAGCCTTCTTGATTGCTTTGAGACGAGCACGAAGGGCAAGGACATTTAGACCTGAGTCCGAAGGTACCGTCTCAAGAACTTCTTGGAAAGGGGACGAAGAAGTTTGGCTAGAGGCTTGTGACGAACGAGTAGCAGATCGTATATAGGATGGAAATGAAGGAACAAGAGGGGTGAATGAGGGGAAAGGTGGTCGATACTCAAGTTGAGCTTTTTGATTTTCAAGAATGAGGATCTGTCTCTTCAGCTTCTCTATTTGAGGAGTCTGATCTTCTAGGTAATGATGATGGAGCTGCTGATTTTCCATCATGTAGACTCTCTTTTGAAAATCTGCAAGCATCTTGCAGATGTGTGTGGAAGCTTGATCAACTCGATCTACTTGAGTGGAAACTTTCTCAAGAGCGACATTCTGGGCTAAGGCATTTTCTGTTTGCCAATTGAGAACAGTTTCGAATGGAGCTGGACCTTTCTTTTTCCCGTGTGGGTCGATCTCGCTTGGTGCAGGTATTTTAGGAGCATGGTAATACTGTTGCCGAGGGTCAGAAAATTTTCTAAGTGGTGGAAAGTTTAAATTTTCGTGCTCGTCTCAAAGCAATCAAGAAGGCTGAAGCCGATGCCGAAAGAACAAAATTCTCCGACACTTCATCATCGCTTCCTACTTTTCCAATTCCTCCCCTAGCACCACCGTAACCTCCCGACTCACCTCCACATTCCCCTTCACGTAAGCTACCTTCATTCATGGTTTCCAATCCCATTGAAAGTTTTTTGAGGAAACAAATTCCATCCATTTCCACAATTCAAGCTATTGAGCAAGATGATTCCTCTTCGACATCATCCGTACCACCGTCAGAAACATCTCCTTCTTCGTAATCGAAAATGATCCTGAACTTTCGGGCCAAATCCCAGCTATTATGATGGTCATGGGGCAACCCCAAAAGAAGAAGATGAAGAAGTGGAATTTGTCAATCTTAAAACCCCTTCGGATCCAAGCCCATCATCTCGTCCAGCCCATTCCTCATCAAGCACATACTTTACCTTTGATGATGTTCCTTACCATCGTTGGCCCATGAAAATCCAGGAGTTCCATACATGGCTCAATGCCGAAATCTAGCTCGAACAAAGCACTTATGAGGTTCTCTTAGAATTCACTAGCAAGTTCATTGGAACCCCGAAAGACCGGTGGACCTCTATCTCGTAACGTGACCAAATTGCATTTTCTTTGTCCGACACCACCTGCTCCATCAGACAAGGCCATGTGCTCCATCAGAAATCTAAGAAGAAGACGTCGTGTGTTTACCTACTCTCCCGCTCCACTTTGTAAGAATAGTCAGGCTTGGCAGCAGAGTTTGTTTGTATGTGTGTTTGTCTGTAATAATGGCTTCCTCTGAAGTCAATGTTGGTTGCGGGTTCACCTGACCGAACCGGCCTTGTGTTCCGGTGAAGTTTTTCGTAATTGGTTACCCAACTATCAGGAAGGAGCTTGATGAGCTGTTCTCCGGGTATTTGCCGGGGAACATGAACATAAGATGTCTGGTCATGGTCTATTGAGATGATTGCGTAACTCTGGAGGTGATGCAAGGGAAAGTGGAGATTGATGCTGTATGGGAGCGAGCATGGTGTCTTCTTGCTGAGTTTCCATGGTGTATAAAAGTTTCTCTTCATCACGTACCTTCAAACACTAAAATATCTTGGTAACCTCTTACACACCCACAATGATGCCACTTCAATATGCCAATCACATGCGCCAACTCAAATGACATGTATTTCTTGCCTAACTCTAGCGAATCTCCTAGGGTCTCGCTACCCACCAATCCAAAATTCATTCCTCCTTATTACTCCAATCCTCAATCATCTCGAATCGAGCTAACCTTGCTCTAATACCAAAACAAATGGGGATGTCACGCCCGCGTACCCTAGCGCTCGCCACATCCCATTACGATCGTCATACTCCATGATCCGGACGATGACAAAACTCAAATTAGATGCACACGCGGAAGTAAATAAATAACCCCGACAAACAAAAGATACACCGAGGTACCCCATACATAATTAACATATGCATCAAAGTTTTATAGGAAGGTCAAGTCAAAATACAATAGACATCCACTTGGTCCCACCAAAAGTTTTTAGCAAAAGACAACCAATATGCCACAACCTACCACCACTACACCGAACTGTTAGTCTCATCTTCATCCTCATTTTGATCCGCTTTAGGGTCGTAATCAGAAGAACTATCGGATCGCACCTTAGTGGCATCCTCTCTCCTCCTCCTCGAAATCAAAAATCTCAATTACCTCTATGTCTTCTTCAGGAGTAGGAGTTCTCTTGGGGATGTTCCTTGAACCGACTATAAAAATCTCCAGCTCAACCTCATCTCGGATCGGATGACACCAAGTGGGTACGACTCCTCTAGGAACCTCGGTTGGCTTCAGTGGACCAGTGGTAAAGTTTCCAATTCGGCGATACCACGCCTCAAAACGATGGGGTATCAAATGGTCCTTCCCTTCTTCAACCCGCACGGTAGTACATTTCCTAATATACACAAAACCTCTGCCATCGAGAAACTCGTCGAAAGTAGAGGTCATCTCCTTGGGGTCACCCAGGCGATCGAGTGGCTTTTTCAGGGTCCGGGGTCTAAAAGAAGGATCCTACGACGGGGTGAGAATAAATCTCAGCAAATCAACCCTAACCCTAGACTAAGCCACTACTACCTCCAGACTACTTCTTAAATCAAAGACGTCCTAAGACGTCAATAAAATCAAGATGGATATGATGCGGGCACAAACATAGACATTGACAATTTAAACAATCACAATAACCAGGCATTCAATAGTTTAAAACCAAGCTCTACGTACTAGTACAATAATCTCATTCTTGATATCAAGGCCCGTGTAATAACATATCGGGCTATCTTGATGTACTTGGCAATACCCACGTAATAACGCATCAGGTTTATATATATAATTTCCAGGACCCGCGTAATAACGCATCAGGTCAAATCCCGCGTTTAACGCCTCAGGATAATATCAAAACCACGCGTCATAATGCCTTAGGGTACAAATAGTCTCATAACTAGCGTCATAACGCATCAGGTTAACACAACTCATATATTCGCAAGTCGACCAATCAAACTTATTCTCAATCGAAAATATTTCCCATTGGCCCAGGGTCCACAATTTCACCTCACATTTCAAACAACTTCATGATCGCGTACATCTCGACTTAACGAGCATTTAATCCATAGCACACGAGAATACTCAAGGCCACATTACACTAGGCCCAGCACAAATTGCACCAACATGCAATCAAGTCAACAAGCATAATTCTCGTCAATTCAATCATAATTCATTCCCGTGCCATACAAAGGATTAAATATCATATAGTTATTCAATTCATTCGATCATGCATAATTCAACTCATAAATCACCCAATTGGATCACAAATAGGTCCCTTAGTACCCTAATGTCTTAATAAAAGGTTAAGGGTAACTTACCTATTCAATTGAGCTACCACAACCTTCCAATCAAGCGTCCAAGTCCAAAATCAATTCTGTCCAAAACAGGGCAGAGTGCGATTTAGGTTCAATCGCGCCATTTAGCCACAAAACTATCTCTAATCGTCAATCCACTGCACATACTCCTCAATATCACATTCATAAATGGTCGTAGCATGTCTAAACGACAAATTCAAGCCAAGGCGACACCAATTCCAGCCTTGAACAGAACCGGACAGCACCTTCCCAGAACAAAGCAGAAAATGGTTCTGCTTATACCATTTCCAATAGTCCATAATTTCATCCTAAGCTCCAAATTAATGCAAAACCAACTTGCTAAAACCTTATTCTATATGTCTCATGAGTTCACCGAAATTTTGAAGTCAAAATAAGACTTTGAAGACCTCTAATTCGTCCAATTCTTTCAGACATGCAAACAAGCAGTTTCTGCTCCTCAAAAACCATCTCCATTCAGCCATGATTACTCATCAATCCTCAACTAAATTTGCAATCCTAACTCATACAAGTCAAGTACTATATGTCTAGAACATCCCACAAAAATTTTGAAGCAAAATGAGCTCTTAAAACCGTTGTAAGAGAGCTCTCTCTCAAACCGGGTCAGATTCAATCCCGACTGGACCTTTGTCCATTCAATCGGACCTACAGGAAAATATACTGGGCCAAATTTTGATCATAATATGTCCCTAGAAAGATAAGACGATAAGCTTTCAAATGGAGGTAGTCTCACCTTAATCCGACGTCAAACAAAGGAGATATGGCTGGAGTAGTGAAGGGCATTGGGGCTGGACGGGCTGAGCGACTTTCTATGGGTGAACAAACTAAAGAGGAAAATGGGGTTAACGTGAAGAACAAGGGTGGGGATGATCTTCAGCTGAGAAAAAAGGATGAAAGAGAGTTAAATGCCAATTATATGCTTAGTCCAAAGGTGAATAATTGAGCACATGGGTCAATGAAGTGTAAATATCCAATTTGTCTCTTATCCAAGAATTTCTTCTAGAAGGTTTGACCCTCATTGACTCTCTCTCTCTCGCTCCAGCAAATTTTTAGTAGCTAAGGTGTACAAAAGACCGAAATACCCTTTAGCTCACTTAAGGTAAGGTTAATGCTTGAGGGGTAAAATGGTCATTTTACACTTGTCATCCAAAAATTTCGATTTTTCCAAACCAAATTACCATCGATGAGGCGACGTCCAATTCAAAACCAAAATTGGAATTCTTCATTTCCATTTTCCCAGTTTCAAGAATCCATCTCCTGATTCATTTTCATTCGAATGCAACTTCAGTTCATCTCAAACTAACGGACGGCTATTGCAACGACATTACGCGTATCGACTCAATGATTTTCATCTCTCTTAGGCTTACTCAAGTCATGGTCATTTTGGTTGTCATGTAATTGCGAAGATTTATTACTAGTCCATTAGATCTCAATTATCAGAATCCGATTTAGGAAAATTTCGCAAATTATAAATTGGTTAAGCGGAATCACCCGCGCTCCAATCATATAACACTAGCAAAGGATTCCATAATCGTTCATAAATCGACCTTTACTGGCTCTAAATATTCCCTCGACAATCCTTATGGTCAAAATGTCAATTCTCATTCGAGTTTCCTAGGTCCACGTGCATTGTCGTGCTTTAGCTTTTCCCTTTTTGGTCGGTATAATCGGGATTGATAAGATCCCGTAGAAATAAAACTGAAGTATATTGGTAGATAATCTTCATTCAATAGCCTCGAAATGGTATAAAATTCAGAATGTTACAAGTCCGGTATCTCATACCCTTTTTGTCAAGATGTCTTTCATAAGAAGACCGAGGTAAGGCCTTAGTAAAGGGATCTGCTACGTTTTCCGCTAAGGCAATTTTCTGCAAGGCAACATCACCTCTCCCAACTATTTCTCTAATGAGATGGAAGCGTCTCTCAATGTACTTGAACTTCTGGTGAGACCTTGGTTCCGTAGCTTGAGCTATTTCCCCATTGTTGTCACAAAATAATGTAATCGATTGCTCAATGGAAGGAACAATTCCAAGTTCAGAAATGAATTTCTTCGTCCAAGCAGCTTCCTTTGTTGCTTGAGAAGCGGCTACATACTTTGCCTCGGTGGTGGAATCAGTAGTTGTGCTTTATTTGGAACTCTTTCAACTAACCGCACCACCATTGAGTGTAAAGACAAACCTATATATAGACTTGTAGTCATTCGGATCCGATTGAAAATCAAAATTAGTATAACCTTCAACTTTGAACTCTCCTTCTTCATATATCAAGAATAAATCCCTAGTCATTCATAAGTACTTAAGGATATTCTTAATCGCTATTCAAGGCTCTTCCCCTAAATCAAACTGATATCTGCTAGTGATGCTTACAGGATGTGCAATATCAGGTCGCGCATATAGTGTAGCATACATTATACTTCCAATTGCAAATGCATAAGGTATCTTTGCCATCCACTCTCTTTCTTCAGGAGTGTTGGGACGCATCTCCTTGGAAAGACGGATTCCATGCCTAAAAGGCAAGAATCTTCTTTTGGAACATTGCATGTTAAAAAGTGTTAACACTTTGTCTATGTAGGTAGATTGAGAGAGGCCAATTAATCTTCTTGATCTATCTCTATAGATCTTAATACCTAAAATATAGGTTGCCTCTTCCAAATCTTTCATGGAGAATTTGTGTGACAAAAATAGTTTGATCGATGATATCATCGGTACATCATTCCCAATCAAAAGTATATCATCGATGTACGTAATCGGAAATGCAATTGTGCTCCCACCGACCTTCTTGTATACACAAGATTCATCTAGATTCTCGATGAAGCTAAACGATTTGACTACCTCATCAAAACGGACGTTCCAACTTCTTGAGGCTTGTTTGAGTTCATAAATGGATCTCTTAAGCCAACACACCTTCCGACTTTCACCACTAGATTCAAAATCCCGTGGTTGTTCCATGTAAATGTCCTCCTCGAGGAAACCATTAAGAAAAGCCGTTTTGACATCCATTTGGAATATCTCATAATCAAGATGTGCAGCTATAGCGAATATAATCCGAATGGATTTTAACATGGCTACAGGTGAGAAAGTTTTGTCGTAATCGATCCCTTTTTTTACGATATCCTTTCGCCACCAGCCATGCTTTGTAAGTTTCGACTTGACCATCAGCGTTCATCTTTCTCTTGAAGATCCATTTACAACCAATTGGTATAATACCATTAGGCAGATCAACTAGAGTCCAAACATTATTGGAATATATTGAATCCATTTTGGATTTCATGGCTTCTAGCCATTTACTAGAATCGATGTCCGACATCGCCTCTTCTTAGGTGCTAGGATCACTCACTCGATCACTATCATTCACAATGAATAGTGACTCAATATATTCAACCGAGTATCTATAATGATAGGAAAACGGGACGTTCTCGCACTCCTTCTAAGAGGTTGTGTATCAAAAGCTCCCACCGAATCGTTGATCGGTGTCTAAACTTGGTTACTTGGTACTTCATTATTTTCTCATTGTAAGACTTTTTTCCACCCAGCACCACCTTCTTGAACGAACCGATTCTCCATAAAAGAAGCATGCCTATTGAACGAAACTCTTTAGTCATAGTAAAAATAGAAATAATATCCAAGAGTCTCTTTTGGATATCCAATTAAGCGACCTTGTTCGGACCTATCCTCCAATTCCTCCGTTCTCGCCTTCTTGATGAAAGTTGGACAACCCCAAATCTTGATATGATTAAGACTTGATTTCCTACTATGCCATATTTCATAAGGCGTAGTTGGAATAGATTTGGATGGCACTCTGTTCAGTAAATATGTAGCTATCTCATGGGCATATCCCCAAAGGAATATTGGCAAATCGGTGTAACTAATCATAGATCGCACCATATCCAATAACATGTGATTTCTCCTTTCGGATACACCATTATGTTCTGGAGTTGCGGAAGATATCACTGTGATAAAATGCCATTATCTTTAAGATAGTCCAAGAATTCAGTATTAAGGTATTCACCTCCACGATCAGATCGAAGAGCCTTAATGTTCTTTCCCGTTTGTTTCTTAACTTCATATCTAAATTCCTTAAACTTTTCAAATGACTTAGATTTATACTTCATTAAGTACAATTAGCCATACCGTGAATAATCTTCGATAAAGATAATGAAGTAAAAATAACCACTCCTAGCAGTTTCATTAATTGGTCCACATACATTTGTATGTATCAATACCAATACGTCGCCAGTTCGCGCACTATGTCCTACAAAGGGCGGTTTGGTTATTTTTCCTAAAAGACATATATAACAAGTCGAGTTTGGTTCAAAACCGATTTGATCAATATATCCATCATTACTCAATTTGTTAATCATGTATTCTCCAATATGACATAATCAAAGATGCTAAACATACATTGGATTTGGACTGTTTCTATGGCGTTTATTGGTAATGGCATTTACATTGTGACTATTTTACTTATTGACATTGGTATTCGCATTACCGGACATTGTAATAGTATAGAGATTATTGGTTAATAATCCAGAACCAACACATGTTCTATTATAATAAATAGAGCATACATCATCAGCAAAAGAAAATTTATAATTCTCTTTACCCAAACGAGGTATAGAGATGATGTTCCGAACAACATTCTCATAATGCAAACAATTCTTTAAAACCAAAATATGTCCAAAAGGAAAATATAAATGAAAAGTCCTTATAGCTAATGCAACAACTCTTGCCCCATTTGTAAATGTTAGGACAATCTCATTTTGCTTCAGCATCCCGCTTATTTCCAAATTCTACAAAGACATACAAATATGTGAGGTTGCAATAGAATCCAGAATCTATAAGTCGGATTCAAGACTAACCATAAGATTAGTTTCAATAAGCATAGACATCATATCTTCGCAAGATTGGTTCTTGGGCTTGATCTTCAAGCTTCCAAGGTACTTCTTGCAATTCCTCCTCCAATGCCCATGACACCATAATAATAACATTTTGCTTTATCAACATTGGGCTTTGATTGCACAGCAGCTTTCACAAGCTTCTTCCATTTCTTTTCTTCAAAACAGTCTTACTCTTGAAGAAGAAGCCTTAGCCATAGCCACTACATTTGGCCTTATGTTGTCCATTTCCTTGTCATAAACTACCAGCATGCTATGTAACTTAGCAAGAGTTTTCTCCATCTTATGTATGTGTGAGTTTTGGACAAAACTAGAAAAGGAATCGGGTAAAGCTGGAAGGATCAAATCCACGCCTAAGTCATTGTCCATGACAAGAATCAGCCTAGCCAATTCTTCTATGTGCCAGATCATTTTCAAGACATGGTTATTAATCGATGATCCCTCAGCCATCCTCATACGATACAATGCCTTAGATATTTCATATCTAGAGGTTCGACTATTCTCATCAAAAAATTCTTATAAGTGCAATATGATCGATCTAGCATCTGTCATTGCTTCATACTTCTTCTAAAATTCATTATTCATTGAAGCAAGCATATGTGACCAAACTTTGAAGTCATCATCATGCCACTTATCATAAGTGATGCGTTCCTCTTGGGTCCCACCCTAAAAAAAAGAGGTTGGCATTTTTTCATCAAGAACATACCCGAGTTTTTTCCGAATTGAGAACAATTCTCAAATTCCTCACCCAGTCAATGAAATTGGCTCAATTCTTCTCAAGTATTGAAGCAAGCGGGCTTGTATTCACCATTTTCAAAGTAATAAATATCTATGTAAAAAATAAATTGTTAGCCGTCGTCTTTCCAAATAACTATTTCATTTTAGCATTTAAATGAAATAGAGTCTCCCACTAAATTTATATTCGGATCCCATACTCCTTAAAATGGGAAACAACAATCTTTGTTGGGTAAAGATTACAAGTGGAGATCGGAGTCTCACTAGCTCATAGTCTACCTCACCTAACAGTTATTGGTGTTCTATAAACTTAATGAGTGAATCAACTTATTTAACGCGTCATATACGAGTCCCAATCATAACTTCAGCTTCTAGACCATAAAAGTCTCACCCGACAATTATTGACCTCATGATTATAGTTAAGTCTAACCCATTGTCTCATGCAAGTATTGAAAACACAAATGATCCCCTCACCTAATAGTTATTAGAAATCGTTTGGCTCTAACCCTACAACATCATATGCTGAATATAGTGGTCCATTATTATGAATGGTAATTAACCCCTATGTATCGATAGCCGATCAATCAACCACTATTATATAGGATCAAATCACGATGACAGAAGGCTACAAGTCCAAAACCCGTTACGACTTAATATTATTTTAAGGAGGTTTCGATCATTATTAAAGGTCTCACTTTGTACATTAACCGATTTAACATGCTCACATAAAGATAATAAATAAATAGATGCCAAACGCATAAATATCTATCCTACGTGGTGATCATGGAATTATGATTTAATGTTTTAAAAACGGAGAACCGCTCTTCACTTCTTCTTGGTTCCTCGAACTCTTCACGAACCGGGCCCATAGAGCTCTCCGGCTTAATGGCTCCTCCACGTAATCCTCGTAGCATTTGCATCAACAATTGACTATGCTAAACTACGCTAAAAATAAAGATTACATGAAAACAAAAAAAAGAGAGAAGGTTGCAGCCTCCATTTAATAATTACAACCCAAAATATATATAATCATACATTCATTTATACAACAATCACATTGATTAGGGGTTTTTCCATGATCACCACCCTTCCACGTATGCAATAAATTCACAATTTAAAGCTTCGGA
The DNA here is from genome assembly GCF_020921035.1 of Rhodamnia argentea. Lineage (NCBI taxonomy): Eukaryota > Viridiplantae > Streptophyta > Magnoliopsida > Myrtales > Myrtaceae > Rhodamnia > Rhodamnia argentea. Next base: position 17,925,975 of record NC_063157.1, on the reverse strand, counting down.
AGGCACAAAAAAATATTCTGCATCGAATCAAATTCATGGTCAAGCAATGAAAGCCACTCAAGAAATTAACGCCAGCAAAACAAATTTTACGTGCATAATCCTAAAGTGATAATAGCACTATCACCACTAGATTCGTAGCCATGAATCATTTTTGTAGAATTCATAAATAATACAAAACTAGCTATAGATTTTCGATTCAAAATTGATTCGCTCTCAATTTTTGCTACGTTGATTAAATCTGTCATATAAAATAATCAACTTTTCTAGGCCATGTAAGAGCGAACAATTCACCGACAACAAATTGGCCATCAGAAAGCAAAAATTAATACGAACCTAAATCAATTAAATACACGAAAACGCTTACGGATTGGCTCTGATACCACCGTTGGGATACACGTAACATTGGCATATAAAACATAAACGCAGGGAAAATAAATAAACCCATACATGTATCTCCCGAGCCGTAGTTCATGCATTTCAATCGAAAATCATGTGCAACAACGGGTTGCCTCTTGAAGCGTGCTTGAAACGAAAAAGGTTCGGATGTTCTTCAATATGAACCCCACAAATATCGAGCTTCTAGTTCAGATACACCACTAATCGTAATGACGAAAGAGATAAAGAACTTGTGGATGATCACACCTTCAATTGTATTAGCAATATCGCAGATACAACTCTCTGTGCTCTCAATATTTTGGTCATCGCAAGAACAAAAGTGAGAGAGAATTTTCTGTTTTTGCTCTCGCACTTCCTCTTAGTTCTTACACTCTGCAAAATGGCACATCCCTTTTTTAAAGAGAACTTTTCCTCTTAATCATGTTAATGGGCGCCGCATGATAAGCGTTTTGCTGATCATGTTACACAAGCACACGATCAACGAAGCCTCTTCTCCACAATAAGCAACCGTTGCTAATCGTGGACATGTACACGTTGCAGATTGTGCGAATGTGGCACACGATATGCTCATGGGCAAAACAGCACACGGTTAGCAATTTTTGCCGATTGTGTGCTTGCACTATTATTAGCTTCGTTTTTTTTTAATAAAATACATGCACATGGTCAGCATGAAAACTCATTATGCTGACCTTTAGTGTGGCACGTACATGTCATGTGCGTACTACACTTCATATACCCCAAATTATGTATAATGCATTTTAATTAAAAAAAATAATAGTGCAACCACATGTGTGCATTTTGGGCACATCAATATGTGTCCACTTGAGAGTGCGTGTGCATCTTGTGCATGTAGCCCATGACCAAAAATAAGAATTAAATTAAATCATATTTAATCTAATTTCAGCCCAACTAATTCAATAGTCGTGATTGCAAACATATTTGTAATATCATCATTCTCGTTCAATGTCATCATGTATTGGTTAAAGCATGTGACATTCCTACGTTCATCACCGAGCCGGCAAGAAGACATGCACTAACACATTAGTATTTTCAAGAGAATTGATTGTCTCGATCAACGTCTAGGTCCTACAAGCCATGAGTGACATCTAGCAATATGTCATGGCTACCTAGACAGTATGAATATTTTAAGAACATAATGAACCTCTTAATTTTGGCTATAGTGTAATTCAATCCTTCTGTCTTATTATATCCCGATTAAACAAAGACCATGAAATATTTGTCAAGCCACCAATTCGATTATATGTACAAATCTAATTCGACATACATTTATATGAGATACGAACATTTCATTCTTAATTACAACCCCGGTTGAGGATTTCAATACATTGCCATAATTAGATCGCATATGACATCATACCTTACATGTGATAAAGCGATAGATTCCATTTTGTGCACACGTGTACTTCATATGTGCATGAACTATTACCATCAAGTATAGGGACGGATTGGCGAATAGCCAATATGTGTCCTTGTGAACTATAGTCATCCAACACATAATTCAACACTATGCCTCAAGTTTAAGGATTATTTACACAAGATCAAAGCATGAACAATTAGACATTGACCACGCTAACAGCTTCCATGTCACTAATCGTTCAATTTGTGTCATGTTTAGTGAACTTGTCCGGTACAAGCACTTGTGTGCTAACTCGGGCATTGCAATACCCAATAACTTGTGATTCGTCATTCTCTTAAGTATCCAATGCTCAATGGTGAAGTTAAGAACACACCGGTCTTAACATGATCATTGATATTCATTCAATGATCCATCGATCGGGAATAGTTTAAAGATTCAGTCTAAATGTGAACCTGTCATACATATTCTCAACACCTCAAGAATAGGTCTAGTCACAACCGATCTTATGGAATTTATTCATATATTTAAATAATTGGACAAATGAATAAGTACGTCTTTGCCATTAATTAAATAAGAAATTGAAAGTACAATTGAAATTCCTAACATGTAACTATTACATGGTTGCTTTAGGGTATATCTCTAATAAGTCGCTCAATAAGAAGAGGATGAGCTAAGGAATGTAAATGAGGCTCTATCTCGTCCCGACAAGGAAAAATGGATGGATGCGATGAAAGAGGAAATGAAGTCAATGGAATCAAATCAAGTTTAGGAATTGGTTGATCTTCCAAAAGGAAGTAAGGCTATTGGGAACAAGTGAGTTCTCAAAATAAAGCGTAAATTTGATGGCTCAATTGAGAGGTATAAGGCTCACCTTGTTGTGAAAGGGTACAACCAATAGGAAGGAATTGATTATGAGGAAACTTTTTCTCTTGTGGTTAGATTTACTTCAATTCGCCTTATCTTGGCAATAATAGCAAGCTTGAATCTAGAACTACATCAAATGGATGTAAAGACGACTTTTCTCAATGGAGAATTAGAAGAAGAAATTTATATGAAGTGACCCATTGGGTTTGTTACCAAAGACCAAGATCAAAAAATATATAGACTTTTGAGATCGATATATGGTCTTAAACAGTCTTCAAGGCAATGGTATATACGTTTTCATAATGCCACAATAGCATGTGACTTTAATATGATCAATGAAGATAATTACGTATATATCAATAGATCCAAAGATCAATTTGTGATCCTGTCATTATATGTTGATGATATACCGATTGCTGTAAATAATATGGAGTTTGTCAATATAGTAAAAAATTAGCTGTCTTCTAATTTTGAAATGAAGGATATCGGTAAAGTTGCAAACATTCTTGGAGTTAAGATTTTAAGAGACTGTTCTAAAAGGTTGTTATCTCTTTCTCAAGAGACATGCATAAATAAAGTCCTTGAATGATTTCGTATGCAAGATGTAAACCCATTGATACTCCTATCGTAAAAGGTAAAGATTAAGCCACGTAATATGTTCTAAAACTCCACATGAACAAGGGCAAATGAAAAACATTCCATATGCTAGTGCTATTGGAAACATGATATATGCATGCGTACCAAACCTAATATTTGTTATGTAGTTGGAGTGATTAGTATATACCAATCCAACCCAGGTCCAGCACATTGAACTGCCGTTAAGAGAATCCCGAGGTATCTAAAAGTAAATGCTAATTACTCACTAACATATCAAGGAAGTGATATACACCTTGAAAGCTACATTGACGTTGACTAGGGAGGAGACTTGGATGAGGGGAAATCTACTTCTGGAAATATATTCTTATTAAATAATGGAGCCATATTGTGGAACAAGAAGAAGCAACAATATATAGCATTGTCTACTATGGAAGCCAAGTTCGTAGCATTGTCGGCCGCAAGATAAGAGGGTGTTTGGCTTAAAAGATTTTTGGATCATTTGAGTGTTGCTAGAGATGCTACAAATCATGTATTAGTTTATTGTGATAGTTAGACAACAATAACTTACACTAACTATCCTAAATTCTACTAAAAGACCAAATATATAGACATTAAGTATAACTATGTCAAGGACATGGTATCACGAAAGGATGTGAACCTACAGTATATATAAACGCATAGAATGTTAGTAAATCCTATGAAAAAGCCGATTCCTTGAGATGTTTTTCTTAATCATGTAAAGACTCTAGAACTGCGTAGAAGTTAATGTACCGAATATTTATTTTTGCCCTAAATGTTCATAGTAGATGATGTTGTTTGTCAATATTGATGTCTATAAGTCTATTTGATATTTATGCATGTTAATGTTTGGTGCATTATATTAAGAAGATATATCGGATAGATGAGAGATTAGCCCACTCACAGGTAATCGTTTCTATTTATTATGTGATGAATAGAGATAAGGTAATTTTAAGTTTATTATCTAGGTGATAATTGAGAGCTCAAGCTTAAAGTACTAATGTCGCCTTAACAGAATGTTGAGATGAAGACTTAATATTTATTATGTCCGAAAGTAAAATAACCTACATATTTTACTTTATTTGTCTTTATTGCCAGATGTGAGTTTTGATGAATACTTTTGAGCAAAGTAGTTACGTAAACTCAAGTTAGAGATTAAGTGTGTCTAAGCTATCATCCGTATGGTATTAAATAGAAAGACATACGCTCCATGAGGAAGGAGAAAATGCTGTAATATGTATTTCATGTTACGTATGCGTGAGTCGACCAATGAGAGTAGGCAAAAGTTTAAATCTCAACTTTTCTAAACCGTGTGAAACTCTCGAGGATAAGAATTTCTCATTTGGTGCCCTCATGACTCTTTATTATTCTCAAGATTTCTATTTAGTGTTCGCTATCTTAGAATGTTGTTTATGGTTATGAAATTGATTCGGTCTAAAGGACACTTCTAGAAAAGCGAGCTAAACCGAGGTTAAGAGGTCTAATGGAAGAAGAAGATAGATTTAGAGTTTTTAAGTCACATAATAGATTTGTATTCACGGACCGATTAGTTATGATTATTTAGTGTGATCATAACTGTGAATATAACATATCATACTTAAATGAGATTGAGATATATATATATGTATGTGACTAATCGATCTAGGGTACAACATACAAAAATCTACCTTTGATTATGTCCATTCGAAGCTGTCATATACTCCCAACATATGTATGACAACAAGCACAATATATGCTGGTCGCACAAATTATTTGTCAATATGAACTTTGCAAAGATAAAGAGAATTATGTTTGACCCTTTGAGAGTGAGTGGGAGTTGTTGGTCCTTCGTGGGCATGTGGGAGCTATTTGCCCTATATGGGCGAGTGGGATTTGTTAGTATATAGGTTTTATGGTGTGTGCCCATGTGGGCAATAACACCCACCCATTATAGATAACTACAAAAGCAGTTATCTTATTTTGAATGTGAGAAGAATCACGTCTTTTGGAAGACGTTATTATCTCCTCTCCATTCACACAGTAGTCGGTCGTACTCCAGAGGGCACGAACAACACTTTCTCCCTCACAACTATTGAATCGCATCCGAAGCGAAGGGACTTTCATGACTGTAAAGGCGATATCTAGTATATGGCAATTACGGTATGTCATCGTGATATATTCGTTTCCGATTAGTGATGCAAGTTATGTTTTGGGCATGTTTCCACAAATTCAATGTTTATACGAAAGGATTTAGTATCCTTCATTGCCCAACCGTGTTTGGGGGCAGCACCCATAGGCGTGACTCTTAGATGCACGTGTTTTGTTCATATTCCTGCGCAGTTAAGATAAAAATAGCCCCAAGCCAACCTATGAGTAGTATAACATGTGCTTAAAAATTGTACTAATTTCTTTTGCCAAATAAACATGACAATTTCATATTCAATGCTTAAATAAGTCAATCATCCAACTAGCTTTCAATTGAAACTTGACTTATCATATAGCAAAGAGGTTTTTTCGTGAGGTTTCTTAGGATCTCTATTATTCCTCTATCAAAAATAGTGGGGACAAAAGTTGGAAAACAAAATCTTAACAAAAAGAACATGAATAAATAGAAACTTCAATTCATTCTTATGATTATTGTCCTACGTTGACATTAAACACATCTAAGTTTTGGGAAGGTTTCAAGTATTTGGGAGGGCTTTAGCCAAGGTCGATAGCACCTATGTTTGGAGGGAATTATTAAAAGTCGATCAAAACCTTCCTTCACTTCCATGAGCTTAAGCAGAAAACTAGACAACTTGTGTGAGTTTCGTGTACAGTGTGATCATTTATTTTGTTTTACTATACCAAATCGGATTTATTTAGTGAATACGTGCTTGAATGTATCATGGTTGCTTCGTCCAGTCAAGCAAGAGAAGCATAAATTTTACTAATCAGATGCTAATCAAATATCTCGTACAGACATAAAAAGACAACAAGAAAAACCATAGGTTAATTTGTTTGAGAGTCGATAGGAATAACTTGAACAAGTAAACTTTGCCCTATCCGACATAATTTTGTAACTTTAAAAACATACAAACAGCTTTACACAGCTTTTAATGTCCATATACACTTGTGCTGTCGCACGCAATCAGATTGCTTCCTTGAGGTTATGTTTGAACATGAGAAAAGGGTATAAAAAGTTAAGTTTTGGAAAAAGAAGAGAGAAAAGAAAGTATTATATACCCACCGATCGGTGGCCGAGTTGGTTTGAGTTCACTTCCTTTCACGAGAGGGTCTGGGTTCAAAACTCCTCGGCGCTGGTATCTTAAGTTGGGGGTCGTGGTGGTGGGCTCCTGTGCTAGCCCCTCCCGAGGACTAGTCGTGCTCCAGCGCTGTGTTGAGCGAAGCTCGCCGGCCGCGTTGAACCTTGGTCATAAAAAAAAAAATATTATATGGAGAAAAAAGAAGAAATCTCTAGTGACGTATATGAAGGAAATTTTTTTTTTTTTTTGGGGGCTATGGTTTTTAAACTTCCCTCGACCATGTCTCTGATTGATGTGTTATTAGTATGGATTGAACCGATTACCCGCACTTAATTTTGGTTAGTTATACATGGTATGCAGGTTTGTTGTTCCCTGTTGGGAACCCATCTGTCTTTTTTTTTTTTATTATTCTCACAAGATGGCAACATCCATCCACCCACTTACAGACCTCATCACACTTGGTCCTAATCCCATAAAACCCTAGCTTCTCTCTTCCTCCTCTTACCCCCTCATGCCTAACCGTCGTCCCTCCCCCACTGTCCTCGTCGGCGAATCGCCGCCTCCACGTTCAAGCAGACCACCGCCGCTTGTCTAGCCATGCCATAGGCCACCTTTACTGCCGTCTTCTTCTCCCTATCCTCCCTTACTCTCTGCTCATCATCCAAGGTATGTTATGACCAAGCGCATGGCTTGGCTATCTCACAACAAGCTTGGATAATTAACAAAATGTGGGAGGCTTGGCTTTGGTCATGCGCCTGGCCAAAAATTTTATCCGCAATCATCATTTCCTGCCGGAGGCCCCTTCGACGTGGGACTCTTGGCCTTGGCCATGCGCCTTCCCAAAGCTCTTATTCACGACGGAAATCAAAACTCTCCGAGAGTCCCACATCGAATAGGCGCGCAGAGACTGTAAGAGGAGTTGTGAAATGACTTTTTTTCAATATTTTCAAGAAATAAAATTTAAATGTAAAAATAAATAATCGATTTTAGATGGGCGGTTCTACCTCTAGAACCAAATTGAAAATTCTAATTTTATAGAATTAGGAATCCCCAGCACTCTCGGAGATGGAACCAAACTAACTAGTTCGGTCCAATCCGGTTAGTTCCTTTTGCTCACTCCTAGAGGTGATAAAATGGTTCAAGAACCCATATCTTAACCCACATTTAAGAGTGGGTCATAAATGGGTTGACAAATAAACTTAGTGGGTCATAAATGAGTCGCTTAATAACTTATTGGGTCATGAACGGGTCCTAAATAAGTTATCTTACTATCTTAAGTGAGTCATAAAAATGTTTGCTAATTTCTTTTTATTTTTTTATTTTCTGATTTTTGTATTTTTATTTTTATTTTTTCTTTCTTTCTTTTACTTTTTTTCCCTACAAGTCGGATGAGGATCACCGAAAGACCTTTAGCAGTCACAGGTGAGGATCACCATCAAATCCTCGCTAATCGTAGGCGAGGACTAGGCGACCTTTGCCGACATTGGGCGAGGGTCGCGAAACCCTAGCCAGATCCGGGGGAGGGTCATCGGCCTAACTGGTGAGAGTCGGGCAACCCTCTTTAAACTTTGAAAAAAAGGAAAAGAAGAAAAATAAAATAAAATAAAAAAGGAAAAGGAAATACTAAAAATAAAAATAAAAAATCAATTTTTTATTTTTATTTTATATTTAAAAAATTATAAAAATTGGTTGGTCTAATTTTCTCAAGAACCGTGGATTGGACCCGTGGTCCCAGTTCTCAATTTTTTAAACCAAGGACCGGTCTGATCCGATTCCCGAGCGGTCTAATGAAATTGGTAAAATTAAAATAAAACGTGTAAGTGCTTTGGAATCAAATGTGTCAACGTAACAAGAAATTTACTCTCTAATTTTCTAAAACGCAGAAGACAATTTTTGAGCGAAAATTTCAGGTATCACCAATATTTGTAGTCAAGTTAGACATGATCGATAAAGCTCACATGCTCATTGTGGTTCGAAAAATATGCTTGGACATTCACCAACTAGAATAATTAGACTTCGATTGCCCGCTTGGGCAGCTAGTTCATTTTCAATTTAATACTTACGTGGTGACATACTTCCATTAGAGGTCTTCTCTTATCCAACAGAGATTCAATGACTAATACACAATAGTAGAATTCAATCATACCATAACAAGGCAGCAAATCAGCTAAAGAAACTCTACGCATCAGAAAGTAAAGCCCGAGAATCTATAGTAAAGAGAAGTCGCAAAAAAAGACAAGAGTTCATGTGTACACGAATCCAATATGCCGTCTCAAGTGATCATTTATAACTATGATAGTCTAAGAATATGTGCTTATTGTTGGATGAAGCAACAGAGTCAAGAGGACAAAAGAATTACCATGGCATTATTTTGTCGGTCCGAGTTGGTGGTTCATTGATCCTATTCCCCTTAGAACCGGGAATCGGACCGCCCAAACACAAGTTCCACCATGAGAAACCGGAATACTCTAATGAACCAAACACATTGGTCCGTTCCAGTCCGAGTGGTTCTCAGTCCAATCGATCCATCTTACTCACTCCTAATATTTTAGCAATATAATTTGTTTAATAATTTATTAATTTTGCTAAATTGAATTAAATATGGACATGTTTTGATAATATGGGTTAAGTTGTGTATGAGTTGAAAAAATTGCATTACAATAAATTGGTCATAAATAGGTTAATAGGCCAATTTGAATTGGACCATTTATGACCCAACCTAACATACCCATTCACCCTGTTGCATAGGACTTGCGATTGCGATGTTATCAATAAGTAAAACCCTCATTTGAAATGGTTACCGCTTGTTCCTGCTTGTATATGCTCGGCCCATATGAATTGGGCTAATTCATTACAGTGAACTTGTTGAAGTTGGCCCAATTGAAAACGCATGTCGGGTCCAAGCACGGTAGCGGTCCCTCGTTAAAAAGGTCAGATTGCTCAAAGTTTCCCGGCAATTGACGAAACAAAAATCGCGTTCACTCGCCGTATCGTATTTTTCAGCTCTATTTGTAAGAAGGGACATCCTAGTCTCCTCGCAGAACTCACGACAGCAAGCAGTGAGAGAACAGCACTTCACGATTCAGATTTTGTACACATTGAGATTACACGACACAAACTCATAGGGCACATCAACATGATCTTAACACGCAGGAATGCGTAAAAGTATCAGATTATTCGATCATTGATCTCACAACCTTAATCATGATTAACTCAAATCTCTCTCTCTCTCTCTCTCTAAAACGTGTATAGGCAGCTCCCATCATCACTCCTCGCTGTCGGGTCAAAGTTCTCCGCATTCGGGTCGGTGCATCCTTCAGGCACGGGTACATTTATTTGTTGGGCTGCTTTGCCTGATCAAGAACAATCCGGAACAATATAACACTAATCAGAAAAATAGTTTGTTTTCAATATGGTAATAGTATGGTATTATCAGTAAAATGAAGGATGAATGAAGGCGAATTAACAAAAAAGATGCTTTTTGCATATCCAAATCTACAGGGCGTGCACAGAAATAAACATGTCTCTACAGAGGTAAAAATGGAAGGAAAGTCTGGACTGACCGTAGAAACTGCCCCGATTGATGGAGTCTTGGTTGGCATCTCCGAGAGCGGCCTCGCTCAAGTACTTGTCGGCCAACTGGACTCTCTTGACGTTCTCTTGCTCCTGGACAAGCATGTTGCCGTACTCCAGCAGCTTCTCGAGGGTCATCTTCGGCTGATCGAACGTCGGAGGCCCTTCCTTCGAGTTCACCAGCTTCTTCCCGATGGTCTCCACCCCGACGCCCGATATCCACTTCCTCACCTCGTCATCGTACACTCTAGCCCTCAGGGCCCCGAAGAAATCTGCCATTTTCGTACAATCTCGTAGTTAATTTGACTATAATAACGATCGACCTTTTTTATTACATTGGAACACAGATGTCCTATGACAGAAAACTGCAACAATTTCAATTCTCAGAACGTGTCTCTCATTCGATTTTTAGGTGAAAAGAGCTTGAGGACACTTACCAATGGATTGTCCGGGGAAAGCATCGACAAGCTTCACAACATCCTCACCAACCACATTGTCAGTCCTGAAGATCCCCTTGCACACCCCGATGCGGTCCTCACGGGTCGGGGCCCAGTAGAACTTCTCCATACGCCCGTCGCGGATGAGCGGCGCGTACAGCGTGGAGAAGTCATTCCCCGTGACAATGATCGGGACCCGCGGGTTCTCCTCCTTGTTGTACATCCCGGGGAGCTGGACGTTGGTAGGGTTGTCGGCGATGTTCATGAGGGTGGCGTTGACCATCTGGTTGTTGACCGTGTATTGGGTGGTCCCGCCCATACGCCCGGCACCGGCGTCGAGATCATTGATGAAGAGGCAGCACATCTTGCCTTTCTTGATGATGTCGGCGGCTTCACGGTACCTCTGTCGGATCAGCTTCGCTGGCTCGCCGGCATTGCCGCTTTCCAATTCTCCGGCACTCATCATGATGGGGCTAAAATGCAAACCAAACAGGATAGAATCGAATTATTTTCAGTTGGGCGACCAGCAATAATTTCAGTTTTATAATCTCCCAGATCTGAAAATGATACATCAAGGGGTAACTCGGAATCATCCTGATTCCATTTTGAAGTGACAATCTTAAGGGAAAGAGTTCAGATTCTTGTTTCTTGAACATAAAAGCCAATTAAGAGAGCAAGAAACGCTTTTTGCAAGAGTATACATGGGAGACTTACTTGATTCCCATCTTGGCAAAGACAAGCTCACATTGGAAAGATTTTCCCTGACCTTTGCCTCCCCAAATGCCGAGGATTAGTGGAATCTGTACAGAAACGGGACATCTTACTCATGTTTCATTAAATTCCTAGTCAGAAATCTACCGACAGAAAAGGATGAACTACATCACTTGAAGCAGACCTTGATGTTAGGGAGTGTCATGAAGTTCTTTGTGATGTGAACAACAAGCTTGTCCATGAAGGCCGGTGCGATGTAGAATCCCTCCATGGTGTTATCAAAGTCATACCTTCATTCAAAAGTTTATGAAAGATTATTAGTTGCACCACTTGACGAGATATCGAGAACGAAAATCTAATGAAGCTTAGCGATAGCGGAACCATTTCAAGGGAAAGTTTCCGCCAAAAGAAAAGGAGAATATTATCAATAGGAATGTCTCTTTTTTTTTCTCCCCCTTACTGGCGGAGCCCGGTGCTGACGTAGTCGTAGGAGCTCATGACGGCATAGTGGGTGCCACTGTCCATAGGAGCTTGGAAGAGGGAGTCGACCATGCCCTTCCCGCGGGTGATGTCCTGCTGGTCGTCTGAGGTGTCGTATGCGAGCCCTCTCCACTTGTCCTTTTCGGTCTGCTTCTCCTCGTCGCCGGTCGTCGCACACGCTCTCAAGCCACCAGAGGGCGAGGCGGCCTTGGGGAGCTTTTGAGTCATCTTCTTCAAGCTGCTTCCGAAGAAGGCCGAGCTGGGAGCCGATGCTCCGGTGTTCGAGCCATTTAGGTTGAGCTGCATTGGTATCCGCTCATCAGAACATGAATGTACCAAACTTCTCGTCAACCCATCCACGAATGTCAACATGAGAGATGCCTATGATCGATTAAGGAACTAGAGGTCTCTTTCCCACTATCAATATTGAAAATAAGATTGGCATAGCTGATTAATTAAGTTAGGAAGAAAGAGTTCCCACTGTTTTGATTACAGTCGTACTCTTGAATTTCAACATTATAATCTCCAAGGTGATTTTCATGACCTATGTGCGTTCCGATCAAGTCATTAGAAATAGGATCAAAGTACGACGAAGGCATGCTTCGTTGGAGCTCCGGCTTCTGGCATAATGGAAGCTGAAGATGTCGCGCAAAGATCAAGGGCTGGTATCCTAAGTTAATGAGTGAAAGGTTCAGCTTATCAAAGGATATGAATCGGGTCGTCACAGAAAAGTGAAACTAATCGACGAGCGCCTAACAACTGAGTTCCGAAAAGGAGAACTATAAAAACAACGCGACCAATGCTAAAAAAACAGGGTTGCATAATATTTCAAATGCATATTTCTCAACGAACAGAAGCACACGACCTAGGAAATCTCGATGCATGCGTCTAGGGTCTACCTCTGCGCACGAGGAAAGGGGGACTTCCATTCCTTAAGTCGGAATTCTTTGCCAAATCGTGGACAAAAGAACAGAAGAAATGCCTCGGGCAAAAATAGAAACTATAGATCGCACGTGACGATCTTGTACTGCTAATTTCTATCTCTACAAGTGATGCGTACGCGAAGAGTACCAAACCAAACTCGCCGGAGAGAGAGAGAGACAGAGACACATTACCGGAGCGCCGTTGACAGTTCCGACGGTGGGTACGGCGGCGGCCATCTCCGGGTACAATCGGACGGCTTTCCCTGAGCTTTTCCGGGAAGCAGAGAACCACTCAGCAGCGGAACTGAAGAGCAAAGCTTTGAGTGGGGGAGTCAAGTGAGCAGAGCGGATAACTTATAGTTAGCAAAGATCGGGTGTGTGTCCAGCAATCGACGGGGCATCTGAAACTCCCTGACGGCCACTCAATGCTGATCGCCTGGGGATCGCACGTGGCAGAATTAGAGAGCCCCTATGCAGCACTTGAGGCTGGAGTTCAAGCACCTTATCTCTTCCCCTGAAGTCTCGCGGCCATTAATTGCCACACAACCTATGAAACAAACTCTCACTTTCGTCGTGTGATCCCTGGTGTCTTCGGGCTTTGTTTGTGTCTGGGCCTCTGCTTGTCAAAGTCGGCAATTAGTGTTGCGATTTTTTACCCGAAGATCTACAAAGGCAAAAGGAAAGAGAAGCGGGGAGAAGGGTTTTTGTCCCGTGCGACAAAAAATCTTCTTGCGAGTTTTATACGATTTTCCCGTCTTATCATTCTTGGGATAATAAGAGATATTCCATAAATTTTGCAGCATAGAAATGAGTGTGATGGCTGATCGTTGGTACTCTTTGACATTTTTCTTCAGCCTTATTGGCTCAGGCCCATTAGCAACACAAAAATGGGCATCATCTAAATTTATGTGGCATCTTATGGAATAGGAGTTAGAACCTTCTTTCCTCTTCTTCTTCTTTTTTTTTTTTTTTTTTTTTTTGTGGTTCTAATCAAGGAGCATGGTCGTAGAGACCCGACTACCTTAAGGAAAGGGCAAGCAGCATGTTCGGTTCAACCCGGAAACCCAACTGGATTACCTTTACTCGACTAGTTCCAAGCCAATTTATACCGATACCTGTTCGGTTCTTATGTAAGACAGTCAAGTTCAAATCGGTTCGGTGACAGCTTAATTGGTTGTATAACAGTTCAAAATCAAACCTTCAAGTCTCTTAATTGAAAACTTTTGCTAAAAAAATAATGAGGTTGAGCATTCTTATACAGTTATGATATCTAGATGATAAACAAAAATGCTGACAAAGGTAAGCTTCCATATCACCCAATGTCTTCTAAAATCAACTTAACATATTTATATTTTGCTAATGATATCTGCTACTTACCATGGAAGTAATGGGGCTCTGAAGAAAATCATGAACATATTTGGTAGAAAGCTCTATAAAACGTTTGGACTTGAACTAAATCCACAGAAAACAGAGATTTATACTTTCGGCATTTCAAGTGATTTCTTGGAGTGGGTTTCAAGTTTAGATTTCGTGAGGTACTTGGGTCTTCCATTAATTTAAGCTCGATTCACCGAACAGGATTGTAAAATTTTGACCTAGAAGATTCTAAGTAGAGTAATTGAACGAAAAAATGAAACAGAAAGCAAAAAAAAAGGGGTAGGCCAAATCCTGAGTCGAATTTAATACAAGCCGGTTCGGCTCCAGACAATTTTTGGAGTTCGTTGATGCAGCTCTTGATTTCAAAAATTGTGAATCGGCTTTTTGATAGAGTAGGTTCTAAGTTCTTGAATTGGAACCAACCTATTCAAGAATCAACCAGCCCGACATGGAGGTCTACATGAAACTGTGGGCAAACCACTATGAATGGTTAAATTTAGGCGTTACAATTGTGCATATGGCCAAGACCCAGAAAAATCTATCTCTATGTCTCTCGATCTCTTGCTCTCAATTCTCAAAAACCAATCTCTATCGCTCTTGATCATTCATGCATATGGTTTTTTTTTTTTTACCTAGTTAACTAATCTATCATGATTTATTTCGGAGAAAACATCTTACTATCATGGTCGTAATACGTTTTCCCCTTGAAGGAAATCTAACTCGTTTAGGTTTGCAGAATGCCACAAAACTTCGTGTCGTATGTAGTCCTGCTTGGCCCAACAACAAAAAAAAAAAACAAAACAAAACAAAATTAGGTAGTCCTGCTTGGAGAGATCAAGGAAAGGGAAGTACCGCTTTGCACAATTGATCCTACTTATTCTTCGCAATATTTTTTCAAACTTTCCAAAATTTTTTTTTTTTTGTCATAAAGATACGATTTGTTGAAAAAGCTTAAGTTTGAGCATACACAATAGAAGCTTCAGAGGGAAAATTATCAAAAAAAAATTCTAAATCTATTACAATTGTGTCAGTTTAATCCTAAACTTTTTTTTTTTTTGCCAATTCAATTCTAAACTTTTTGCAATTGTGTCAATTCATTCCTTCCGACAAATTTTGACTCACAAGCAACCTCATTTAAAAAAAAAATTACGATTTTTTTTAATTTTTTTTATTTTTTGAATTCTTTAATTTTTTATTTTCTTTTTCTTCCCTTTTCCTTTCCCCTTCCCCTTCCCCTTCCCCTTCCCCTTACCTATGCTTGACCTACGCAACCAGCTAGAAGATGACCGGGGAGGCTCTTGCAGGCCTCGCAGTGGCCGGGCGAGGCAAAGCCGAGCCTCGTCCGGTCATGGCGAGACTTGACCTCACCGTTGTTTGTCAAGGTTCTTGCCAACCTCGCCCAACGATGGCAAGGTCGAGCCTCGCTAATCTAAATATGGCGAGGTCATCCTCGCCCAGCAAAGGTGAGACCCGCGAGAGCCTAGCCGATCATCGAGGTCCAACAATCGGCTAGAGGTAGAACAGGTAAGGGGGAAGGGGAAATGGAAGAAAAAAAAATAAAAATTTAAAAAATTTATTAAAATATTAAGTCGCCGATAGGCCAAAATTCTTCAGATGGACTAAATTAGCGCAATTATAAAAGATTTAGGATTGAATCTGTAAAAAAAAAGAAAGAAAAGGTTCATTGACTTTTTAAGAAAATTTCCCAAGCTTCGGGAGAGAAAAGAGCCCAAAAGAATTGAAGGGGTGAGAAACCCAACTTGAAGGAAGAAAATTTCGTCTTCAGACATTAGCGACCCAGTCCGCTAATTTGGTCGGCTTCACGGTTGAAATGGGCTCGGAGTGAGATCAGAGAAGAGCTTTAAAACGGAACCGGGCCTATTTTGTACGAATTGTACTTTCTCACTCATCCAGTCCGTACTTGCAGGTGTTTCCAGGAGAGCTGATGCTTCGATCTGAATTGCAAAAGACTCCCTCATTTGCAATTTCAAGCCAGCTATAGCACCTTCATTTGTTCCTTCGGGGGTAAGATCCGTCTATGTTTACCTTTAAAGTTCCCCGTTTTGGTGGCTCCAGTGCTGAGGGGAGCCGTTCTGATACTCCCCTGCTTTTCTTTTTCCTTTTCTTTTTGGGATTTTGAAAACTTTCCAACTTTATTTTTGGTCCAAAAACTTTCCAACTTCAGTGATAAAGTTTATAGTCATGTTGGTTTTGTCCACAGGCCGTACCATAATTAAAACATTAAAAGACGCAAATGATCCTACTCATATATAACGTTCAATAGGTTTGTCAGAAAATTGAATAGAACATTCAATAGGTATGATGGTACCCCGTTCAATATAATGTCCAAGAAATCTAATCTTTGTCTGGAATAACAAAATCTTTGTTGGAGATAAAGCTTATCCACTTTGTTTGGTAATTTTCAAAAATTGATTAACATGTTTAAAATGGGAATCAATGTCAGAAGAGAATATCAAAACATCATCGATGTAAACAATGATATAATCAGAATAAGGATTAAAGATATCATTCATAATCCTTTGAAACTCAGAAGGAGCATTCTTTAATCCGACAGGCATAACATTCCATTCAAATTGGTCAAAAGGAACAAGAAAGGCCGTTATATTAGGGGAAATATTGAAAACTTTAAAATTTGAAAAGAAATTCATAAAATGATAGCTTATATCGCTTACTAAAATGAATGAAGCCAAAATATTTTCACCACCCGTGAAAATAAATGATACATTGCATCTCTAACGAAAATAAATAAAATAAAAATATTTCAATCGCCCACGAAAATAGTTAAACATCAATTATAACCAATCATTTTCTCAATTTTAAATTTTTTGCACAAAAAAAAACACTTGTAGTTTTTTATGAATTGTCATTTTTATTGCTCATGTTAGAGATTGTTGCTTTTGGGGGATAATGAGGTTTATTATTCACCTTTTACTTTAGATTATTTCATCGATACTCATATTATTTTGATGGAAAAAATGAAATCAGAAAAAGAAACGAAAGGAAAACGGGTTCTTGGGTAGACCCTAGAATCGGATCGAAAAACATGATCGGTTCCAAAACAGGTTCTAGAATAAACATGGTCGGTTTTCGGTTCCAAAAATTGAGAACTGGTTATGAAAAGATTGGTTTCATGGTCTAGGTATGAACCCTACCCACTCGGGCCATGCCCACTAGTCACCCCTACCTGCAACCCCCACCAAAGAAGAAGCCGCATCTCCATTTTCTCTCTAATCAACACCATTTCTCTTGTCATGCGCCTCCATCCTCTCTCTCTCTCTCTCTCTCTCTCTCTCTCTCTCCGCAATTGCATTGGAGGTCGCGCGGTCGTAATGTGAGGTTGCTTAACAATCCACAATTCAAGGTCTCGCCACCAAGTTTCGAGGTTGTGCTACCAATATTTTGCAGGACTTTTTTCATTATACGCACCTTCGTCCCCAAGCTGACTCTCCACCCACGACATTTCCAAACATGAGGCTAGGCTCCTTTGGGTCATCTTGAATGAATTTGAATTTAATCTTACTCGCACTGTCTAGAAAGGAATCAGGAAAAACACATGGTCCGTACCCTAGCCATCACAAAAATAATCAACAAAATCGAGGCAAATGAATCCGACATTGAATCGCTCAATGATGGCATATTCTCTTAAAGTTTAAGATATTAACTCGAGGTCGTGTTTTCCAGATACAAAGGGTGTTCATGCACAACTAGTAGCAAACGACTCTTTCGCAACAAGATTTGAGGCGTCTCTCAGAGAATAATTGATTCAGCGGTTCGATTTGCGGCTATCATTCCATCTGCCAATTTGGATTGGCAACTAATTGTTTAACAACAATAGTGATAGAAACAACCATTCGGATGGTCGACCGGTCCCATTAACGGGGCTTTAAACTAGAATTGACAAGTCCTGATTTTCATCGGGAAAAGACATGGATCCTCTCCATAATGATCGACAACATGTCACATCCTCTATTACCATTTTGTTGAGCTGCTGCCTAATATAATTCCAATACTCTATTAGGTACAAAATTACAAGGCGACAACAATATGTAACCAGCTATTCCCAATGTTGACTCAACTCAACCACCAGAGATGGACAAAAACAGTTCTATGTCTTGCAATTTCATGCAATCAATTTGAACATTGCCCTGTATCTTAGCAGATTAGAAAAGAAGTCAGAAACCTTCCTTAATTGAGAAGGTGGAGGCATAGGGTGCGTGCAAGTGTGCAAATATAAATTTGTGTTTCGAGAAAACGATCGAGTTCAAATGGCCATTGACGAGGATCGATTTGATATACCAAAAAATCAAGGGATAATTGTCCAAGATGTAAATAGGGAAACAAAATAAAAAAAAAAACAGAGAACTTTTGTAAAAATTGCAAAAAATCGTCTACCTTAATGCTAATCATGCCACGTAAGAAAGCTGATATCCGCATCGGTGGTTTCCAACCAAATTTAGGAGTAAACGATAATATTGATAAATCATCAAAAGGTTCATACCTAAATTGGCCAAATTGAAAATTCTATAATTGAGTTGATCGTCCTACAAAAAATTTAGGATTTGTTTAGACAATTTTGCCCCAAATCAAACCTAGTTTGAACCTTTCTAATCGTCCATCATACATGAGAGCGTGTCGCATACTAATTATCCTGTACGAACAATGAACAAAACACAGAATAACCAGTTCATCTCCACTTGAGAAGCAGAGTCGTTCATTAACACACCTGATAGTGAAACCCAATCCGACGTTTGGTGGGAATTCCTGAACAAATTGCACTCAAAAGTCAATTCGGATGATAAATTCCTACCAACCACCCACATACATAACAAATCTACCAATCAACACATCTTTTCTCCATTTGATCAAAAAAACACATCTTTTCTCCAAGATAAGAATAATCCACACACTTGTCCTTAGTTTTGTCAACACACATCTAACTACCAGAAAGGAACTTGTCCATGCAACTGCAATTTGCACATGGACAGCTCCGACCACAAATTGATGTCACAAATCACCAACATTAGTTTACTTCTCTCCCAACCACTCTAGTAACCTAAGGATGCAATGTCGTTCACGCACATCACGCAACTTAAACTGTTTGATACATTAATACAAAATCGCAAGAGAAATATGACAATGAGGAGCGCTGATACACAATCATCTGACCATATAACTTCAGAAAAGGAAAAAGGAAAAAAGGAAAAGATTTTAATTACTTGACACAGATGTAGAACACCACATAACATGCTCACTTTCTCTTAGTCTTTCTTTTTTAATGGATGGTGATATCGTTGAAGGGTTTCAATTAGTTGGAGAACTTTCCATTGAGATAAATGGAATACGTGAGCCAATTGAGTACCAAATCTTTTCTACTATCCAAAAGATATGACATGAGTACGAGAATATTGCCGTAGTACCCAATAAAATGGAATGTAGACCCAATTGAATCTACCTTTTTCATGCTAAAAGAAAGTGTGTGTCACTCTGTTCACATAAGCTACAAGATTTTCGGAAGCAGTGTTGCAGCCTCTATATGCAAAACAAAAACACATAATTGAGAAGCCCCAAGGAGGTTAAAGCATGGTCTTTAAGTCAAATTCTAGATCCTTAATTATAAAGTGGTGAAAATGCGTGAGAAATCATGGTTCATGAACTACTTAACAACAAGGGTGTGACCTAGATTAAGAGCTAAAGTTCTTACACGCGCGCGCGCGCGAAGAAACTAAATTTCTCACGATTTATATAATTGATCAACATGTAAGAAAACACAACGCAATATCAGTGGGACAATAGCAATAAAATTGCCTTATCCGATAGCTAAAACATGCGGGAAATTATTGCATCGGATGATGGTCAAAATTTTATCTTGACTCGAGCACACGATTAATCGGGAGTAACGGTTTCACCGATGGTGAAACGAATCATGTATATAAGGCAATGCTATATGTAGTATGTGCTAAGTAATTACCCAAAGTGAGGCCGCTAATGTATTTAGGAAGAAACTACCTCAATTTCTTCAAACTCTATGGTGCTTACTAAAGAAAGTCATTCCATAAATGGTTCTTTGGAATAACATTCCTCAGTTGAAAGGACACTCGTGCTTTCACTTCATTTGACGGATTTCACTTTCACAAAGGATGCATCACCCTAAAAAGTACATCTACTAAAATATATAAATATGGTGCTATTCTGGCTAATAACGTGTTATGTGATGATTTTCCACCCATGAAGGTCATATAGTAGATTGTTCTCGTCACAGTAGATTGATCAAGGTCCTATTTAGAGATGACAAATGAACAAAGATTAGACAGATAAAGAAGCTTTCTGACGACAGATGTCAGTGAGATCTGTCAACCCAGTGATCAGCCTTCACGCCCCGTACTGCATTATACCCTAAAAGGCCCGGCAAGTGTAGGCCATGCAGAACCCAAGTTGCGGTTGCAAATCCCTACCCTCGACAGGAACGAAGTGACATGCTCGGGCGAGATACACATGAACCAAAACTATTCCTCTCTCTCTCTCAGTCGGAAAGAACTGAAACGCTCGGTAAGCACCGGAGCCACAAGCTAATCACGAAGTGCAAGGAAGCCAAGAAGACATACCTACGGAGAGGCAGCCTAGAAGTTTTGCAGAGATTACTTGCTCGTGGTTGGGACTTGAGAGCCATTTCGTCATCTCTGAGCCTGATCCAACTTCGTTTCCTGAAACTAATTTGAACATAAGACTCTCTCTCTCTCTCTAAAAGAAAACCAATATGGATCAGAGAGGAAGAAGAATAAGGCAACGCACAAATTACATGCACTAGGAAAACGCAGTTGCAAGTAATATAAGCAAAGGGTGTGTCCTGCCTTTCCTTGACAATTTCCCTTGAAGATCTGTTGACCATCTTCAAACAACAGGCAGAAATTACAAGTAAACAAAGAAAATGAACCTAAGCTACCTCATCACCATCTCGCTCTCTCCTCTCTCTCTCTCTCTCTCTCTCTAAATGACACTCAGTAAGAAGGCGGGGGACGAGGAGCGGCCCAGAACATATCATGAGGCACTTGTCCGTTGGGCATCAAATTAGGAGGCAAATTGAACATCGGCATGGAAGACGAAGCGTGATGTTGATTTGCTAATCCCTGAGAAGACTGAGATCCAGGATTATGGTTACCACTGTTTCCAGGATGACTCAATCCGGCCGATGTCGGCTGCAATTGCATTGCCTCGCCACCCTCCCCCACTGCCGCATTCGCCTCCTCCGCCTCATCCTCCACTGGCAGCTGCTCATACGTTGCGTTACTAAAAGTGGCTGCGACAACCATTACCGGCCCCGACGCGACCAGCGGGCCCACAGCTGTGCCCCCAACTACCTGCCCCTGCCCACCCGACAAATAGACCGTCAGTCCGGTGGCCCCGGCGGCGATGGGGCGGGCAAGAACGCACCATTCAGGGACAAGATCTCGAATCTTCCTTGAAGCGCGATCACTCCTCCGGGTGCAGTGGGCTGCCTAAGAGTGACATTATTCACTATTCCGCTCCCGCTGAGCACAGAAACCCCTCTATGTCTCCGCTGCGCGAAGTTCGCGATGCTCTCCGTGATGTCACTCCCGCTGCTGATTTCAAGTATGTGGCTACGCAGTGAGTTAGGGCTCTCTTTGGTGACCACAATAGGGGTTTAGGCTTGTTCTTTGACCCGGGAGGCCGGCCTCTGGGTCTTCGCCCGCTTCTGCCGCCACTGCTGCTGCCGCTGCGGGGCTCAGGGGTCTCGTGGATGGAGCCTCCTGGGTCGTCGCCAGCTCCATCGTTGTCGCGGCTGTCGTCATCCTGAGAGTCGGCCTCGCTAGGGTTTGGATTAGTCTTGCTAGTGCCGCTACTGTTGGTGGGCGTGGCATTCGCGTTACTGGCGTTGTCCATGAAGTCTTGTTCTCTAATCGGAGGTATGCCCCGGCTCAAGCCGCCTCTGCGGTCCTCGTCCGCGTTACTCAGCTGGAACGGCGGCGGATCTCCGCCCCTCATCGCCACATTCCCGGCCCACCACCGATTCGCCATCCGTATTCAATCGCCAGAAGAGGCAAATAAACCGTCACTAAGCCCCACTTATGGTCGCTGATGAGTCAGACAATGATAAACTACCAATAGACCAAACCCAAAAAAAGGATCTCCGAAGACAGATAAGAGGGATTATATCAGTACACAGCTTCCTCCCTTTTCTTCCCTTTAATTTGCTGCTATGTGCGTGAAAGATGGACATGCGAGAAACCCAAAAAAAAAAAAAACCAACTGATGAAAATCCAAAAAAAAAAAAAAAAAAAGACAACCTTATCCCCCTAATTTATTCCTCCTTACCCACTACGGCACAAAACCCAGCTGTGCGTCCATGCTGCTGGAATCGGACATTGGAGACATGGGTGTTTCTTGTTTTTTCTTTCTTGCGTCGATGCCCTAAATCTTGAGAAATTTCTAGATCCAGCACGACCCAGGACGTAGAAACCCTCGGCTCATGAGCCGGAGAATCCACCTGACCCTCAGATCTGACAAGAAGAAATCACTGCTCGTCATGGTCACAAGCGAAGCGTGTACGCACCTGAAACTGAGAGATTTCATGACCGCGCAAGCAGAATGATGAAAGCATGAAGAACACCTAAGATTTTATCGCAGCGTTTCTGGGCATCTATAGTATCTATACAGAGAGAGAGAGAGAGAGAGGAGCTTCTTTCGTACCTTAGACAGAATCAGAGTTTCAGCTTCACTTTTTGCACTTGCTGCTGTTATGACATAACTCCTTTTTTTTTTTTTTTTTTTTTTGCGGCTGCTTTATTAGCGGTGCGTAAGAGACTAAAGAGGTTAACTGGTATACGTCGGTCAAAGGAGGGGGAGGAGCCAGTGTTAGTTCCAGTTCCAGTGGCTCGTCATGAAGATTCGTGCCTCACTCTTAATAGAGAAGCTTTCACAAAGGCATAGTTCTTGCGGTTGTCTCCTAGCCAAACGGCCTAGTGCGGCACAAGTTTGGGTTTTTTTTCAATTTAATTTTTTTAAAAAAATATTTACGAAATTATTTAAAAATATATATTTACAAGTTTGGGTCTCGCTTGGCAATTGGATTGCCGAGCGAAGCCCGCTCAGCAGCCCAACCGCTAAGCAAGGCTTGGTCGGCAGTTGGGCTGCCAAGGCCCACCCACCAGCTACCGAAGCGGTGTTAGGCTTTTTATTTTGTTTTAATTTTAATTTTTTAAGTGTTTTAATTATTTGTACTTATAATATAATATTTAGTTTATTTCATATTTTTTAACATGTTTATATTTAGTTTATTTATAATTTTTTCTTGTGAAGCTTATCTTTATAATATAATTAGCAATAATTAATGTAAAAATTTATTAAGATCTATAATTAATAAATAATGTTGTAATTATGTAATTAATTTAAAATATTCATAAAATAAAATTGGTAAGATATATGAAAAAAAAAATATTGTCATGATTTATTCATCTATTGGACAAGCAAAAATCCAATCGGAAGGTGAAATGGTGATTTGTCAAGAACCGGCGGATCGGGTCGACGATATCGGATCGGACTCAAATTTGGTCGGTTGAAACGAAACGGCGTCCTAATCAATATTCATCGCCGTTGGCGGGGATGAATGATGGATTTTTGTGATTCGAGATCGTCTAGATGGGTTTTCCTATTTTTTTAGTATTTTCAGGATTTATTAAAGAGAAATGTTTGTAATTTTGGATTTTGATATTTAAAATCCTACTAGGGCTAGGTTTAGGATTAACACCCTATAAAATGTGTTATTATAACATTTTTTAGGACGATGATTATTATTGAATTTTGAGATTTTTCTCTTTAATAAATCCCGAAAATACTAAAAAAAATAGAAAAACCCATCTAGACGATCTCGAATCGTAAAAATCCATCGTTCCTCATTGCCAACGGTAGTGAATATTGATTAGGACGCCGTTTCGCTTCAAGTGACCAAATTTGTGCCCGATCCAATGTCGTCGACCCGATCCGCCGATTCTTGACACATCACCGTTTCGCCTTCCGATTGGATTTCTGTCATTCCAATAGATGAATGTATCATGAAAATCACATTTTTTTCATATATCTTACTAATTTTATATTTATGAACACTTTAAATTAATTACATAATTACAACATTATTTATTAATTATAGATATTAATAAATTTTTACATTAATTATTGCTAATTATGTTATAAATATAAGCTTCACAAGAAAAAAATTATAAATAAAATAAATATAAACATGTTAAAAAAATATGGAATAAACTAAAAATTATATTATAAGTATAAATAACTAAAACACTTACAAAAATGAAATTAAAAAAAAAAAAAGCCCAGCCTCGCTCTGCGGTTGGGCTGCCGAGAGAGGCCCAAACTTGTAAATATTTTTTTTTAAAAATAATTTCGTAAATATTTAAAAAAAATTAAATTGGAAAAAAAAAACCCCACAAGTTTCGTCAGACTCATGAAACGAGAATTACATCTAGTAAAAACACAAATAATAATATGCGAGAGAAGCCCGACCTTTTTATCTACTTTTAGATTATCGTATGGTATTCTAACTTTATTCGAAGAATCCCTCACCTCAATTTATTTCGATAATAATTGATCATTCACTAAGTTGCAAATAGGGAAAATTGTCGAATACAAACTCAAAGTGCTCTCATTTTTTCAATTAAAGGGCCAAAGTGAATCTTATTTCAAATAAGGGTATGAAGTGACCAAATCGTCTCAAATTAGGGCATGAAATGGCCAAATCGTCTCAATTAAGGACTTTTGAATGGGCAACGGACATGTGACTATTCCGACAATCGGAAAAGGAGTATTTTAGTCAAAATAATTCTAAATGTATTCTTTTAAAATTTTCTTTTCTTTTCTTTTCTTCTTTTTTCCTCTTCCATCACCCGGACATCATCGCACCTCGTCAATAGCCAACACAGCCGCCAGCCTCGGGTGAGGGCGGCCCTCGCCTTGCCTTGGCTTGTCGGCTCGGCAAGGGTAAAGGTGGCCCTCGCCCGAGTTCAAGATTGGCTAGCAAAGGGAAGAGGGAAAAATATGTCTCTACCATTTATTTAAAAATGGTTATTTTTCATCCAATGGTCACTTAAACTATCATCTTAATAATAGAAACGACATTAAATTCTAGGGAGACCCCGTTACTTCTGTTGAAGTGGCATGCCAAGTGAAGCATTGGACAATATATCATGTAGCGGGAAAATTCCAAATAAGGGCTTAAAATGCCCTTATTTTCTCAAATAAAGGTTTGAAGTGGTTCTATCAATCTCAAAGAAGGTCTTACCTTGCCGACCAAAGGGCATTTTTGTCATTTACTAATAAACATTACAAGTGGAAGGTACTCCCTTTTGGTTAAAGACAGCACCTTCTCCCTTTCAGAAGGCAATGTGCAAGATTTTTTTAGTCAATTAATGCTAGTTGCCAAATTTACATTGACGATATCCTTTTATTCGGTCCTAATAAGGAATCTCATTATAAGTTTCTAGCCTAGTTCGACAATCTTGTCAAGCAAGATGGTATCATGCTTTCGTAAAGAAAGATGTTTATAGCCCAAAGAGAAGTGGAATTCTTGGGGATGCACCTAAGAAATGGAGCATTCCAACCAGGCAATCATGTTGTTAAGGAAGTATTCAAGTTTCCAAATGAAGATCTTTCTTGCAAGCAAGTCTAGCAATTCCTTGGCATAGTAAATTGTCTTTGGGACTTTGTCCCCAATATTTCTAAGCTTTTCCACCCGTTACAAAATATGTTGAAAAAGTACCCTCCATCGTGGGGGAAAGCCCAAACAGAAGCCATCAAGTCTTTGAAAGAAAAGCTACAGAATTTGCCTCCTTTGCAAATTCCTTCCGACGGGAAAGGAATTCTCCAAATAAATGCCAATGATAAATATTGAGCAGCAATCCGTTTGGAAGAAGAAGATGGAAAGAGGAGGATTTGTGGACTCAAAAGTGGAAGATTCTCCCAAGCCGAGATGCAATACCATTCTACATTCAAGGAAATCTTGGTTGTTAAGTATGGGATAAAAAAGTTTGAATTCCATCTTATCGGTCATCATTTTCTTGTAGAAATGGACATAGCATCCTTCCCTCAAATGATGGAGTTTAAGCAAAAGATGGTTCCACATCTGCAGCTATTGCGATGGCTAGAATGGTTCTCAAAGTATTCCTTTGAGACCGAGCATGTCAAAAGAGAGATAAAATTTTATTGCTAATCTTCTCTCTGGGCCTAAAGAAGATTTGGCCATAATATTCGTCTTTATGTTTCATGGCTCCTATTCTAGTTCAAATTCCTCAGGATAGGATATGAGCATGCCTCTAGAAATCCCATATCTCCACCAACAAGAAAAATTTTACCCTAGATGTAGAGAAATGATGTGGGAATTCCAACTCAAGATCTTCGGGACAAGTATGATGGGCTTAATCGCAAACCATTTGGGATGATACTTGATTATCCATTCGATCATGTGTTCACCATCAGCCTAGTTGCATTCCCCCGAAGTAACTCAAATGGCTTTTCTTGTATATATTTCACAATTTCACTATTGCAATTGAATTCCCTACTACAATAATTTTGAGATATATCAACCTATATGAAGAAGGGCATGAAGACTCCTACTTCAAGCATATGGCGAAATGCTTCAGGTGGTAGTGGCCATATGCTATTGGCGAGTTCGATTTGAAATGTAGATTAATAATAACCTATGGATAAAGTATGGTTATCCTAAGGATCGTCCAAACCACCTGTAATTTTCCACGGAACATAGAGATATATCCGCCCTACTCATAGGTTTCATCCTCCTCAAACCCATGAGTTGGAATACCTTGGTCCTTCTGTTTCTTTCGCTACAATCTACAAGTCTTATGTTTGTAGTACTCGTAAACCTTGATAGAGAATACATAGCCATACGAAGATGCTCTACGAAAAGAACCATGTAATTTCAAAAAGATCCGGCCAAGTGCTTATGATGAAAAAGCACCAGGAGATTACTCCAAGGCCCATGAACCTACCGTAGACGGTATCCGGCAAGCTCTTGTGGAGTTCAATGCAAGTCATCCTCAATAATCAAAGCAAGCAAACCCTTGGGGTGACCTTCTTTCTCAAGACCTGTAGGATTTTGGTTTCCCTCGACAAACTAATTGATGTGCCTCCGTATAATGTGCCACCATGTGATGTTCTAGAAAACACAGACTTCTCCAGTGGCCTCAACTCCGGATGCCAAGAAGAGAACCCAATGCTTTGCAGATGATCTGAGAAGAAAATCCAATACCTCTAGTCCAAGAAGAAAAAGAAAGGTTAGTGTGATCGAAGATAACTTTGAAAAAGTTTTAGCTGCTCGAGAAATCAAAAGAGCATTGAAGGAATATTTTTTTCCATGAGTGCAATGCTAAAGATCTAACCTCATCAGATAGCGAAAGCTCAAAAAGTGTATTGTAGATTTGTAGACGTAACAGGTGTACGTGATGCATAATGTTTTCACCGTAGCAAATAGTGTTTCTATTGTTTGAAAAAGCAACCGATAGTGACATTGTAGTAAATAATGGCGAACAGGATACTGTTCACTATCACTATTCATTGTTCACTTTTTACCGTTCACTGTCGTGTCTATTATCCTATTGTAATTCACGAGTTTTGAGAACTTCTTGTGTTTTCCTATATAAGACAATGTGTTGTAATGGTTTGGGGAAAATGAGCCTTCCTCTAAATATAAGTATGTTTTTTTATATCCCTATGGCTTTCTAAATCTTTCTCCTCTTCTCCCTAGAGTGGTGTTTTCTTCTAGCTAGAATGGTATTGTCAGCTTGATATGATGCTTGGTTATAAGTATGCTCTTTACCCGCCACTTTGTAAATCTTGTGGATCGGAAAATCCGAAAGTATGAAAGTTTTATAGGATAGTTTCATAATGCTCAAAAGCTAAAAGGCGCTTTCTAGTTATGGCTTGAGGTAACCTTTCCGGTATGGGATAGCATACCTACTTTGAGCATTGTGTTTCTATTCTATGACCCTCTTATGGTATCGAGCCATTGCATCTAGGTCAATCTAAGACTATAATTCTATCTTAGTTGACATGTCCTTTCCAAACAGAGAAGGCATTTGATCTCATGACCGACACAAAAAAACCCTAAAAACTCTCATGTTGTTAAGGACGTACCGCTTACTTTAACTCCATCCACTTCCCTTTGTCGACTCGATTCATCTAAGATTGATTGGCTTTATGAGGTATCGACCTCAATGAAGCTGAAAAAAATATCTCCTACTACACTTCCTCTTGTAAATCCATATGCTGCTTTTGCCAAGCACACATCTTCCTTCTCTCCTATCCGTTCTATTAGACAATTAATCCATCACACCCGAAAAGAGGTGAAAGAATTTGTATAATCCACCATATTTGACTAGCACCCTATCCTTGCTACTCAGCAAGAGCTATTTATTACTCTCTAAATTCCTCCTAATTCCTTTGACAATGGATTCAGCAATAATACACTCATTTGCACTACGGTGTAATCAAACTTGCTTTATCATTCCAAGGTCGAAAAGGCCACCCTATTGTTGCTTGTATGGTTCTTCTAGATACGAGGTTTCTTGACTACCAACATGCTTGTATTGGGATAATCCAGACAACCTTAAATGCTCGAACAATATTTGTTACTCTTTTTCCAAATTTCAATGTGGCACTTTCCGACCCTCAACTTCTTTCCGCCTTAAAAATCCAACTCCAAATTGATTGAGCTCCTCAGGGGGCAAATTCTATTATTGCTACCTTACAATATTAGATGGTGTATCGAGTTCAAAACTATGTCATAGATCTTCCTCTCCCAACAACAGAAGAAGCCTTAATGATCTCGTTAGACAATATGTCACAACTCCTCCCTAGTCCCACATTGCCTAAGAGGAGGTCTTGGGAAGGTCTTATAAGCCTTAGGGTGCCCCTTAGACTTGCAAGAGGCCTTTTCCGAGCATTGTATGGGCGACGCTCGGAGGAACAAAACCGTGAAGACTGTGTGTCCAAAAAGGACAATATCTTGCAAAATGGTACAACGGAAGCGCGTAGGGCCCAGGCCGTTACGGTTGGTATCGAAACCGACCTTCGACAGCGTGTGGGGCCACGGCGGGCTCTTGCTGGTGCTAGAGGGCACAGGGGGGTCGCTATGCCTTTGAGGGGGGAAGTTTGTCACAACTACTCCCTAGTCCCACATTGCCTAGGAGGAGGTCTTGAGAAGGCCTTATAAGCCTTGGGGTGCCCCTTAGAATTGCAAGAGGCCTTTTCCGAGCGTTGTATGGGCGACGCTTGGAGGAACAAAACCGTAAAAACCGTGTGTCCAAAGTGGACAATATCTTGCAAAGTGGCGTAGCAGAAGCGTGTGGGGCCCAGGCCGTTACACAATAACCATACGACGTCCCGTGTTTATGTTCCTAGACAAATTTCCAAGGAAGAGTTACTTAAGCTCCTCCCAAAAACCTGGACAACCAACTATGAAAAGCTCCACAAGGATGTTCATCCAATCCAGTCTACTAAGCCAAAATTTACCAAGAAGAAGGATGATAGTGTGGTTATTCAATTTGACCGCACAGAGCAAAAAACAAAAGCATTTAGTTCTATCTTCTCCACTCTTCTTATGGTCTAACCTGTATAAGACTATCAAGAAGATAAGAGGGGTAGACTTGACCACAAGCCTAAAATGGGACCTCCTATCCATTAGTTTGACATGAGTGGTAACCCTATTTATCACTTCAAAGACCCAGTTACAGGACACTCATTCTGGGATTTGGGTTGCTAGTGCACCCTTTGCACCACTTATTTAGCTGAAAAGGATGATCGTCCTTCGGCCAAAAGAAAGAAGAAGAACGCTCGAGATTCTTTTTACCAATGATACATAGATGGAGACTCCTCCATAAGTCCTCTTGGTGAAGATGGTGGAAGGTACCAGTTCACGGTATCCTATGCAGAATCAAACCTTACTCCAACTCCTTCACCACCACCTAATCATAAGCTTGATGATCCCCCGAAATAGCAACCCATTTCCCCTTACTATAAATTTGTTTACAAGTGGATTAAGAAAAATTCCTCTTGTAAACCAGAACCACTCAAACCCGGAGAAGCCTATTCCCCTATTGAGCCAATGCCAAATGTTGAACTCAAAAAATTGAACCAGATATAGCTAAAACCCTTGCTATACATATGTTCTCCCATGTAGAGTTTCCTCCTTTAGCACTTATACCACAGCTAGAACAAAAAGTTGAGACGACTTGTTCTGGCCGGAGATATAAGCACATTGCTATAGTCCCAACTCCTTCAAGAGTAGATGCTAAGCGAAAATTCAACGCATATCTCGACGGGTAGTTTAGAAAGGTGATTAGAAATTAATTAGAGGTTGACAATACTAGCCTACTACCTTGTGCGCGCAAGTGAGGGGTAAGTGTAGTCAACCTTTTTCAAATTGAACCCCTAGTCAATTAAAGGTGGCTTCTACATAATCAAAAGCCAATTCCGAGGTGATTCGATTCTTGACTTGGTGAACATTACTGATCATTTGACTTGATTAAATGCATGATTACTCGATTATATGAGTGAATGTATGAAATTGATATACCGATGTGAGGATCAGTGGTGATAGATCGATGTTCAATCCGATCCTACTTATGCACATCCGATCATGTCTCGGGTTTTAATATAGCATTGTAACTAAATATCCAACGGGTTGCGAGTTTTCATTTCTAGCACTTAATTATATCTTTTCAATATTTAAGTGTTTAACTATCATACTAGCTTTCAATAAATTAAGTGTTATTTGCTTTCCTAGAATTAGGTTACGATTAGACTAGGACTTTGATAAAAGATCACAAAAACATTTGCATGATCACCTAGTATTGGTGACGCTTTTAGGATTTAATTGCTATCAAGAATCATTTAGGTAAACAATTGACTAGAGGCACCAAAAAGCGCTAATTATACAATTAGGGTAAACGAGTCCCCCGATATTAGAATCTTTGATTGCGTAGGAATCGAGATAACATCTCGTGTCTCAATGGGTTTATAGCCGACCCCAAATGGCTAGTAGCGACTTCTAGTTAATTATTTGGGTTGTTAAAAAATTTTAAAATGAGATCCAATGTCACATGAGGTATGGGCTTGGGAGAGCGCGCACCTAAATTAATCGGCCATTCGGCCCGCCCTTTTGGCAATATGCCTAAACCTATTCCCTGCGACATTGACTTTCCTAGAATTAGGTTAGGATTAGACTAGAATCTTGATAAAAAAAATCACAAAAACATTTGCATGATCACCTAGTATTGGTGACGCTTCTAGAATTTAATTGTTATCAAGAATGCATGATCATTTAGGCATACAACCGACTAGTTAGGTACGGAAAATGCGTTATTTGGACAATTAGAGTAAACAAGTCCCCGAATCTTAGAATCTCTGGCCACGTAGGAATCGAAATGACATCCGGCGTCTCGATGGGTTTCTAGCCGACTCCGAATGGCTAATGGTGACTCCTAGCTAATTATTTAGGATGTTGAAAGTTTAAAAAGAAATCCAATGTCATAGGAGGAATGGGCTTGGGAGAGCCCGCGCCAAATTTGATCAGCCATTCAGCCCGACTTTTTGGCAATACCCCTAAATCTATTCCCTTTCCTAACCACGCCAGAGAAAAATAGGTTGCGACACTAACTTTCCTAGAATTAGGTTAAGATTATACTAGAATCTTGATAAAAAAAATCACAAAAACATTTGTATGATCACCTAGTATTGGTAATGCTTCTAAGATTTAATTGTTATCAAGAATGCATAATCATTTAGGGAAACAAACAACTAGATAGGTACCGAAAGTGCGCTAATTAGATACAAAACCCCGATGTTAGAATCTCTAGTTGCGTAAGAATTGAGATGACATTATGCTTCTTGATGGCTTTATAGTTGACCCCGAATAGATAGTGGCGAGTCTTAGTTAATTATTTAGGTTGTTAAAAAGCTTTAAAATGAAATCCAATGTCACCCGAGGTATGGGCTTAGGAGAACCCGCGTGTAAATTGATCGGCCATTCGGCTTGCCTTTTTGACAATATCCCCGAACCTCGTTTCCTTTTCCAACCCCGCCGGGGAAAATTAGGTCGGGACGCTCTCTCTCTCTCTCTCTCTCTCTCTCTCTCTCTCTCCCCGCCGTTGTGCCATCATCTAGAGTCTAGTTCGGGCGACGCTCTCTCTCTCTCTCCCCGCCGTGGTGCCATCATCTCGAGTCTAGCTCGAGCCGCTAGTCGCATGGTAGCCGTAACCTATGAAGCTTAGAGATAGGACGTTGAACGAGCTTTCAATCAATATGGCGAACCTAGTGACTTATTTTGAACGAAAAATCATTGGTCAACATAATAATAGCATTTTGACAACAAAAAAAAAACATAATAATAGCGTGCTAATTCTATCCCCGAGCTACCACCCATCCGGGTGGCGTCGCTAGAGCGCGCACTCTTCCTCTTGCAAAAGGTCGAGTGTTCGAATCCCAAGCGTCGCGAGATGACTTACCCAGTGGCATGTGTGTGGTGGCTAGCATGTGTTGCCCCCGGGGTTTACCCCCGGGCTGTCGGCCGTGCGGGGGTTCCCCGGGTCACCCAAAAAAAAGAAAAATTCTATCCCCGAGCTTGTTTGTGGGAAGTTTACCAATTGAACCATTCAAAAACTTGATTGTCAGAAGCCGCGCCCACATCAATGACTATATGCTCGCATGAGATTAGTATTAGACTATTTGGATATTCAGTCATGCCTTCATCTAATATTTATATCTCATACGATATCAAAACAAGAGGTTCTGAATTCAAATCCTATTTACCTCCCTAATTACATATTCATCTACGCGTGAGGGAGAATGTTAGACTATTTAACTATTAAGGCACCCATTTATCTAACTGCTTAACCTTCTAGGAAAGTTGCAATGATCCCCTAAAATCTTATAATTAATATAAGTTTCTAGTATCATAGAGTGAAGTAATATCTCATTGTACGTCGCTCTTGAATTTGTTTTGGGGGGCAAATGTCGGGTTTTTTTCCCAAATTAATTTAAAAAAAAAAACATTTACAAAATTATTTTTTTTAAAAAATATTTACAAATTTGGGCATCGCTCGGCGGATAAAATGCCAAGCAAGGGGGGCCCTCTCGCTTGGTAGTTCAACTGCCGAGTGAGAAGGCGAGTGGGCCCCTCCACTCACTCGGCAGTTGGACTGCCGAGTGCGGGGGGAGGGGGGCCTAGCCCTACCCCTCGCTCGGCGGTGGAGTTGTCGAGCGAGGGGGGACCCCTTTCCTTAGCCGCCGAGCCCGGTGCGGCTCAAGAACCCGATTTTTGGGGACAGGGCCCTTACTCTTGAACTGTCAAGAGAGAGTAGGGGTCCCCGCTCTCCTCTGCATTTTACGCACCGCAAGGTCCGAAACGCTGCAGGCTCACGGGTGTTATAGCCCCCGCGCTTCTCCCTCCCTCTTCTGCTTTTCCTTCTTTAAAACTTCGTCTTCCTTGTTCTCTCGTCCTCATTTTTCTCCATTTTTCGAACGTCTTCTCGCTCTTCCTCTCCTTCAAACTCCTCCATCTCAAAACATTCTAGCACTTATTTTGTCCTTCAAACGGTCTCCCTCTCCCTTAGACGTTCTTGCTGCCATTGAAACACTCTCCCTTACATGCTTTTTCTTTATAATTAAGTATGGATTTTTTTATATTATTTATATGTTGTTAGTACTACATTTTTATGTTAATTTTTTTGTAATATTTAAATTAATTTGATACTTTGTCTTGACAGTTTGAGCTCCTCATTCGATGCATGCGCTCCGTCGATAATTTGAGGTAAATTTCGTTGTAATTATTTTTTGCAATTTCGTAAGTTTAGATCTATTTATGTGATTATTATTTATATTTGAACCATCTATATTACCTATAGGTTGTTAGTAATTTATTTTAAATTTTTGCGAATGTTTTGATAATAGTATAATGTTTACGAATTTAGATATTGTTTAAAAATATTTACTATTTTAGGAGTTTAAAATGAATTTTTGGGAAAATAACAAAAAAAGGTTATCGGATGGCTCGACACAAGAAGCGCGACCAGATTTAACCCGGTAAAAAAAAATTAACGAGATTAGGGTGAATTTTTTTTACTTACCTATCTCCAAGCGCTATCGTGTTCTCCTTCATGGCTTTCTCTAGCGGCTTTATTTTTAAAAAAAAATAAGCTGTTGGGGTTGCTAGAGAAAGCCATGAAGGAGAACACTATAGAGTACTTGGAGATAGGATAAATAAAAAAAATTCATCGTAATCTTGTTAAAATATTTTTGGGACTCATTTTCGCAATTATGTCCATATTCATTTCTAGGTGATCAGATGGCTCGAGAATCGCAGGCTGAATTTGACCAAATCCGAAAAATAGTCTTTTAAAATAATTTGAAAATTCAAATAATAAAAAAATAAAAAAAAATAGAAAATTGATTAAAAAAATGTTTTCAAATCATAGAAAATTAGGAACAAATCGAAAAAAAAATCATTGAAAATTAAAAAAAGTAGTAAATGGCCACAATCAACTAGCCATAGACTATTGTGGATATTTGGCCCCCGAATTTTTTAAAAAAAATAACAATTTGCTCTTCTAGCAAAATCTCTACCAAAAAAATTTAAAAAAATTTTGAAAAATTCTGAAAAATAGGAAATGACCACAATCAATTGGCCAAATCCTAATTTCGATAATTTGACTTTTCGTTCTTTCGAAAATGATGATTTTTCCCCTTCCGAAAAATTGGTTCCCAAATTTTTGCGATTTGCCCATGCACTTTGATCACACATTCTCTAAGCCCTTAGGCCTATAGCATTCATTTATTTTATTTGATATATTGATTGTTACAATACTAATTTGTTAATCGGGATAGTGTTTAATAAATTGTATGTGCGAAATAATTTGTAATTTCTTTATTTAGCGGAATGTCATCTACATTGTTTGCGATTGTATATTGGAGAGGTAGAATAGTACATAAAGAATATGGGCATGATTACAAAGGTGGACAATCTACCATGTTCGAGTTTACAAATATATCGACATTTGATGAATTACGTGCTATAATAGATAGCGTGTTGAATATAACACCCAACCAAGATATTCATAAGCCGATATATAGATTTCCGATTTTAATACCAGATTGTATCATATATGACATTACGGAGGTGCATGATGATGATACCGTTAGGATGATGTCGTGACCCTCCCGAAAATTTTCATCCTTTTTCCGAGACGAGTAGGGTTAACGAGCCGATCCTTTTATATGACCCCGGTTGTCAGCGGGATTTTTTTGGGATCGCGGGTCTCTCCCAAGACCCATTACTCGAATCGCAATGTAGAGAAAAATTTATCAAAATCGACCTTAGTGTGGTCGGGTGGCATGTGTATAGTGTACATGCATTTTGGAGTCGCCACCGATCAATTTATTGGAGAGTATGATCAGAAAATCCAACCGAGAGGTCGGGAGAAACCGTTCGGTTCTACGAGAACCGTAGATTTGGGTCCGGGGACTTGGTTACGCCAAGATTTACATTGACGCCCTTTCGGTTATCGATGTCGAGTGATTTTCTAACCTACGAATTCATGCAGATGAAATTTTGGGTGAAGTAGGCTTTAACGATCTTAAGATATCATGCAGACGGGAGTTTTCTACCCTAACAGTCACAATCAACAAATTTGATGCACAATCAGGATAATCATAGTCAATCCAATCAATCAATCATATAGACGTATCTAAAATGGCCCTATCGACTCACGTAAATATCGAGTTTGGATTCCGGGGTAGTTCGAGAAAAATTTGGGGCGAAAAGGCCCGTAAGGATAGAATGGTCATTTTTGGGGGTTCGGGATTCGAAAATCACAAAATTGAGGTCGGGCCAATTGAATGTGGCTATTTCCCATTTTTTTGTGATTTTCTAGAATTTTTCTATTTTTTTTTTTGAATTTTTTATTTATTTTCTAAAAATTGGGAATTTTCCGGATCGACATAGATCGACCCTCGAAGTCTCAAAATTTTTGATCCAGACTATAAGAGTCCCAAATCGATCTAGAAAATTTTTTAGAAATTTTTTTGGAAAATCCGGGTATTTTTATGAATTTTCTAAGTATTTTACAATTTTTTGGATTTTTGAAAATTTTATTTATTTTTTATTTATTTTTTTATTAATATTATGGACCGGGTCAAACCGATCAACGACCGGTCGACCCGGTCTAGACAAATCGCGAACCGCTCGACACCAAACGACGTCGGATCTATTTATTACCTATTTTTTTGATTTTCAGAATTAGTTTTCTAATATTCAACTATAAAAGAAAATAATGGACGGCCGAGATCAATCTCTAGATCAATCTCAGCCGTCGATTCCCTCTTAGACGAAACGACGACGTCTCGGTCTCCACACTCAAAAACGACGCTGTCTTCATTAATCAAATGGACGGCCGCGATCTAACCTAAATCTAATCCGGCCGTCGACTCCTCTATGCTAAAACGATGCCGCATAACTAAAAGGCACGGACGGTCACGATTAAATCCTAAGGCTCGATCCGAGCCGTTCGTTCCTTCCACATATAAAAAGACAACACTTCTGCCTCTTTATGCAAAACGGTGCCGCATCATGTAACTAATGAACGGTCACGATTAAGACTCACACTAGATCCGGGCCGTCGACTCCATCCTAAAGCTTAAACGACGACGCATTTGATCATACCTTAAACGACGTCGCACGTCACTTAACCTATATGGCGTTGCTTTTCAATTTTTTTATTTTCTAACAGATTATCTAAAATTCAAAAATTCTAATCTAACGGCTTAAAATCAAACTAACCTAATTATTTCGACCGTCGGATCAAAGCCGAATCAGACTACTCCCGCCAACGGCCATGCCAACTCGGACTCGAACCGGCCCTATCAGGACTTGACACCTCAGCTTCGTTGACTCGCTAACCCGGCCAGTCGGCTTGTCTTCAACCTTGCGACGACGACTACACGAACGGCTGACATTCCTCCGGCGAGATCCAACGGTGAGATCTCGCCGGAATGACGTGAGACCATTGTCAAACAACTCGTCTGAACCTCCTCTATAACATATCCAAAGATCGAACGATTTCATCGAGCTAATTTCGAGTTATGAACTACGCACAGAGCATCAATTCGAAGTTCAATCAAGCAGATCAAGGCCAAACCAAAGCAATTAACACATACAAGAGCATCATAGGAGGTTTAGAGGACTTACCTCGAGCTCCGATTGAGCTCGCGGTGGCCGGAATGGCCTAGCCGGTGTTTGGCCGCACCGGCGTGAGTGGAAGGTTCGACTCGGGCGATTAGGGAGAAATCAATGCAAAAATGATATGCGAGCGTGATTAGTGATGTTCAAGCAATAAAAGGCACACGTTAATTGAGAAAATCATGATCGCAAAGATGAGATGCCATGATCGCACAATGGAAGAATGTAAAGCTCGACTCACCGGTTTCGATCGTTGCATGGTCGATCAAGGTGGCGCGATCGACTTCGGCACCCGTATGAAGCTTCTGGGAACGATCTCGAGCCTCGATTCCGCCCGGATTGACCGGATGGGCAACGTGCGATCCGAGCTCCGGCGAGCTACGGTGAAGCTCTCGAGAGTTTCTCTCACCACTCGCTCTCTCTTTCTCTCTCTCTATTCGGGTGCGAGACGACGAGAATGAGCCTCTCCTCCTCTCGCAAACCTTCTTGGCTATTTATATCAACTTTCGAAAATTGGCGCGCACGGTTGTGAGCTGGCCAAGCACTCCTCACGTGCCAATAGGTCGCCGGGATGGTGACGGAATCGGTTGTGATTCTGTCAACATCCGTTTGGGCTGCACCGTCGAGCTAAAACGAGCACGAATTCACACGGTTAGGCAAAATGTTGACTTTTGGACGTCGGGGCTTTGATCGTTGATTCCGCCGCGCTTCGCGACGATTAGCCCTTTCGCCGTTGGCAATCGACGGTCATTGACCCGAGGATCAAAAAACCTAAATTAATTAATTCAATTAACATCGAATTGCTCCTCAATTTGATCACCAAAGTTCGTCACTGAACCCGCAGAATCGGGCAAGTGGAAGGTTGAAGACGACACTATTTGAGCCGGTTCGACCGGTCAGACCGGTCTGAACCTGTTCATACAGTGAATTTCCTTTAATTTTCGAAATTAAACAAAATTGATGGGGAATTTTTGCAATTAAACTTCAAAATTTCATTTAGGGACCTGAATATCATCTAGAAATGTGGTTTTGCCCAAAATTTTCCATCGATTTATGCAAAAATCCAAAATTTTTCTATAATCGCAAATTGGGGAAATGTTCAATTGGATGCCCTAATGATCAAATTGGACCAAGCCACCTATGCCAATTGATTCGGAATGAGTTAAAACCCTAGGGGTAGTCCAATTTTGTAGAGAAAGTCCCCCAATTAAAGGTAATTTCAAAAATTGGCAAATTGAGGGACTAAATTGCAAAACTTTTGGGGATTCTTGCCTAATTCATGTAATTCGCGCAATTGAGGGTGCAATTGATCAAATTGAAACTTGAAAGGACTGTAATTGAATGTCTAGACTTAAAATGTGCAAAAATTGCAAATAAAAAGACTCAATTGATATTTTTTTATGTGAATTCAATCCTTAGCGTTATGAAGAAACACCTAAAATTGAATCCAATTTTCAATTTTTCTTGAAGCCAATATGAAAAGGGAATTAAAATAAAAATATTGGACCTTTTTCTATATTTTTATGACCTCGAAAAATATTTTTTATGAATTTTCTAATATTTTCCTATTTTTTGAAAATATTAAAAAATGTGAAAAATATGAAAAATTATTATTTTTTTGTTCAAAATTGGTTCCTTATGCTTGGCCAAGGCTTCCAATGTTAATTTTTTAATTTTTTAATTTTTTGTGAATTTTTAGTGAATTTTAGAAAATAAAACTAAAGAAAAAATGATTAAAAATCAGGTGCCAACAGCTGCCCCTCTTTGAAAGTAATCTCTGTTAAAGGTTGCTTTCAAAGACAAGGTGACACATGAGTCCTTAATCCACTCTGCTTGGGAGAAATCTAAAGAAAATTAGTCTTAACATTCAATTGCCTTACCTTTGCCGTTGAAGCTCCGAATCCGCTGGGGATTATTTCCAATTCATGCTCATTTTATGTGAAAGAGAGATGAGAAGAGAGAGATTTACCCGTAGATTACCCGTTTATGGTCCGAGATTTGTTAATCCGAGGTTGAGTAAGTGATTGTATGGAATTACCATTGAATGGTTCGCGAGATTTTGTGATGGTGGCCGTCCGTCCGGTGTCGAATTGTGGTTTGAAGATTTGGAAGAAAGGTTCACCCTTGTAACAAAGGGGTTTTACCTATTAAAAAACAGATTGGTTATCATCTAGGAAGGGACTCACCATCCGGAGAAATTGGTTATCCTGGCGAGGAATTCACCATTTAAAATGCATATCGGTTATCCTCTAGAAAGGGACTCACCGTCTGGAAGAAAGGTTCACCCTTGTAACAAAGGGGTTTCACCTATTAAAATGAGATTGGCTATCCTCTAGGAAGGGATTCACCATCCGGAGAAATTGGCTATCCCGTAAGAAGTAATTCACTATTTGAAAGGCAGATCGGTTATCCTCTAGGAAGGAACTCATCGCCTAGAAAGAGAGGTTCACCTTTGTAACAAAGGGGTTTCACCTATTAAAATGAGATTGGCTATCCTCTAGGAAGGGATTCACCATCTGGAGAAATTGGCTATCCTGTAAGAAGGAATTCACCTTTTGAAACGCAGATCGATTATCCTCTAGGAAGGGACTCACCATTCGGAAGAAAGGTTCACCCTTGTAACAAAGGGGGTTTCACCTATTAAAATGAGATTGGCTATCCTCTAGGAAGGGATTCACCATCCGGAGAAATTGGCTATCTTGTAAGAAGGAATTCACCATTTGAAACGCTGGATCGGTTATCCTCTAGGAATAGACTCACCGTCCTGGAAAGAGAGGTTCACCCTTGTAACAAAGGGGTTTCACCTATTAAAATGAGATTGGCTATCCTCTAGGAAGGGACTCGCCGATTTAAAATGGGTTGGCTATCCTCTAGGAGGGGATTTGCCGATTAAAATGGGTTGGCTATCCCTAGGAAGGGACTCGCCGATTAAAATGGATTGGCTATCCTCTAGGAAGGGACTCGCCGATTAAAATGGATTGGCTATCCTCTAGGAAGGGACTCGCCATCTAGAGACATTGGCTATCCACTGGGGATTCACCTTTTAAAAGAGGAGGGTGCCATCTGAGGACCTAGGTTTACTAGTGTACCTACAGAAGCTCAAACCCTATTTCCAAATTTTTCAAATGAGAGGGTGCCATCCGAGGACCTAGGTTTACTAGTGTACCCACAAAAGCTCAAATCCTA
This sequence comes from Rhodamnia argentea, assembly GCF_020921035.1. Lineage (NCBI taxonomy): Eukaryota > Viridiplantae > Streptophyta > Magnoliopsida > Myrtales > Myrtaceae > Rhodamnia > Rhodamnia argentea. The sequence goes on along the minus strand of NC_063157.1, from coordinate 17,885,518 downwards.
TTTTCAAATTTTTAAAGTTGAGGATCCGAGGACCTGGGGATGCTAGAAGACCTGCAGAAAATCCAAGTTAGCCAAATTTTTAAAATGTAACTTTTCCGAGGGTTTGGGGTCACTAGGGAACCTACGAAAAGTCCAATAAAACATCATTAGAATGACAATTCTAAGTTCTGGGGGAGAAACTTAAGAATTCCAAGCAAATTTTTCAAAGTGTATTTGTGAAAGAAACATGTCTAAACACAAGTTCAACTTTTCACCGGGGATGGATTTTGAATGACACATCCCGAGTGTTTTATAAAAAGGTTGTTTTAAAGGTTTTTCAAAAGGATTTTCCTTCATCCAAGAGGGCTTCTCACCATTTGGAAAGGTTTTTCTCAAAACACGAATCCACTCACAGGAAACCTAACCTTGAGGTTTCGGGATCATTCGAGATGCATACAATCCGACTAATCAGAGAAGGCATTTTGAAAGGGACCATAATTCGGGCCAGGTCGAAGGCTTATCAAAGGATATTCATTTTGAGGCTTAGAAATGTATTTTGATCAAAAATAGCTTCTTTGGGTCTACAAGTCAAGAACCCTGCAGACATTATAAGACAGGATTGTACTTACCTCTTTAAGCGGTAGCTTCCTGTGTGATCTCTTGCATCAACCCGAGACCTCTTAGATCAGAAAAGTTTTGGTGACAGGTTGTATCTTGGCTTAAGGTGGGCTTTTAAGAAAGGCCATATTTTCCAAAGAAAGGGTGAACTTGGGTGATCACCTTAATATTCTAACCAACAATCATTTGTTTTCGAGGAATTTTCATGATCAGCTTTTTTTCACTTGCTTTGAGGATTTTCCTCCTTTCATCTTGATTTTTCAAACTTTGTCCCTTTTTTCGGGATACTCCTTTTTCATGGGCTTTGGCCTTGCTTTTACCAGGCACTTGCTTTTTCTAGCCCTTTTGTTTCTTGCTATTTTTTGCATTGACTGGCTCTTTTTGAGACCAGGATCAAAATTCTTCCAATTATGCTTTTTGATTTATTGCTGGCAATTCATTCGCTTTGCCCCAGTGTAGGGAGGTGATCATCAACAATGGTTTAGAAATGAATATTAAAGGCTCAAATTGACTCTTCAAAGGGTAAGTGTTTGGGGATATAAAAATGAAACACTTTTCCTCACTTTGAGGTGTTCCAAGCCTCGGCCAGAAATCACCCGAAGCTATCACAAAAAGATTGGTGCATGTTAGCACAATAAAGTCTTACATTGATCTTTTCTCCAAGGGATCATCCAATGAACCTCCAAATATGCCCCAGTGTGGGGTGGTTCTTGACAGGGTTTTATTCAGAAAATTCTCTCTTTTTGGTTCATAGTGGTTATCAAGGGATATAAATGTGCATGGATAATTTTGAAATGGAAATGCCTTTCGTCATTTCAATCCATGTAATCACCGTGAATGATCTCTACGTCCCGAGATTAAACTTTTTCTCTTTGTCACTCTCACTCATCGCTCAAGTGTATCGGGGACGTGTTTAAGGATAAGGTTTGCCTCTTTTCATCCCAAGGATCATCTTCTTGAAAAACTTTCAAAACATGCCCTTTTGTAGAAACTCAGGGCGTTTCCATCAAAATTCATCATTTGCAAAAAGTTTTCATCAAAAAGTGTATTCAAAAGATGTTTCTGAAACTTGAAAGAGATGTTTCTTTGAAAGGGCCTTATGGCTTTACAAATCCAAGTTTTTTCAATTTCAAACTCGACCGTGTATGAAAATACTTCATAAAAGAGGAGAACCTCAAACCTGTCTTCTTCAAATGTTGACTTCCGTCTCCTGCGTAAATAAAAGGAAACAATTAGTTCAAAGACGTTCAAAATTTCAAATCCCGAGCGACTTCCTCCCCTGTCTTCTTCGGATATCGCTTCCCGCTACCTGCATATACAAGGGGAAACGATTAGTTAAAGATATTCAAAATTTTAAATCCCGAAGAAACTTCCTCCTATCTCCTTCGGATGTTGATTCCCGTTTCCTGCATAAACAAGAGGAACCAATCAATTAAAGATGTTTAAACTTTTAAATCCTAAAAGTGACTTCCTTGTTTGACCCATTGCTCTGCAGGATTCTTCATGACTCCCGGTTCACCTGCAAAATACAAATGTATGCAAATGTCATGCGAATGCAAAATTTTATGTGACTCGAGTCCGCTCATCAATCGCTTTGAAGCCTGATTTTATTTCAAGGATAATATCTCTTCACGGCGTCTGTATTTACTGGACTTGCCAATTCTTCTCCATCCGTGTTTACAAGTATAAGAGCTCCCCCGGATAAGACTTTCCGAATCACGTAGGGGCCTTCATAATTTAGCGTAAATTTGCCTCCTGGATGTTGGGCATTTGGGAGCATTTTCTTCACAATCAGCATCCCCGCTTCAAAATTCCTGGATTTGACCTTCTTGTTAAAAGCCCCGGCTACTTTCTTCCGGTAGCTTTGACTATGGCAGATAGCCTTCAATCATTTTTCATCAATCAGATTTAATCATTCGTGTATCTGCTGGCTCCACTCATCCTCCGAGAGTTTAACTGAGACAGGATCCTTAAAGAGGGGATTTCCACTTCTACTGGTAGGACTGCTTCCATACCATATATCAAAGAGTAGGGAGTTGCCCCGGTTGAAGTGCGAATCGAAGTTCGATAGGCCATAAGTGCATATGGCAATCTCTCGTACTAGTCTCGATATTTCTCGGCAGTTTTGGCTAATATCTTCTTGATATTCTTGTTTGCCGCTTCCACAGCCCCATTCATTTGTGGGCGGTAAGGTGAAGAATTAAGGTGTCGTATCTTAAATTGTTCCAATAAGTGATCGACTACCTTGTTGTTCAGATTGGAGCCATTGTTTGTAATGACGGCCCTTGGAACTCCGTATCTTGAGATGACATCCCGCTTGATGAATTTAGCCACACTGTTTGTAGTGACGTTAGCATATGAGCCGACTTCAATCCACTTGGTGAAATAGTCAATAGCCACCAGAATAAAGCGATGTCCATTCGAGGCCTTTGGGTTGATAGGGCCAATCATATCAATCCCCCACATTGAGAATGGCCATGGTTCCGACAGTTGATGTAGCTCATTTGGAGATGCGTTTATCTTGTCGCCGTATATTTGGCATTGATGACAAGATTTAACGTGTTGATTGCGGTCCGACTCAATAGTCATCCAAGAATACCCGAGTCTCATGATCTTCTTGGCAAGGAGGTGACCATTAATATGCGGCCCACATTCTCCTTCATGGATCTCTTTCATAATGAGATTTGCTTCTTTGGCATTTACGCACCTCAGTAAGACCGAGTCAAAGGATCTCTTATATAGGATCTGTCCACTAAGGAAGAATTTAGAAGCCATCTTGCTAATGTACTTCTTATCTTCCGGTTGACTGTCTTGTGAGAATTCGCCCTTTAGCAAGTAATTCTTGATGTCATGATACCAAGGTTCTTCATTAGGTTCTTCTTCAATGACCATGCAGTATGCGGGTTGATCAAGGATTTCAATCCTTAACGGCTCTATCTCAAGGCCACCTTGTACTTGTAACATGGCTGATAATATGGTCAAAACGTCATCAAAGTGATTCTGAGTTCTTGGTAGATACTCAAAAGTGATCTCCTCAAAGTACTGGATCAATTCTTCGAGGTATTTATGATAGGGGATAAGCTTGGGATCCTTTGTCTTCCACTCTCCTTGGGTTTGTAAGATGATTAGCATGGAATCTCCATATACCAATAGCTTCTTCACTTTTAATGAAATGGCCAATTGTAATCCAAAGGTGTAGGCTTCATATTCAGAAATGTTGTTGGTGCATGGGAATACCAACTTGGCCGAGACTGGATAATGTTGATCTTCGGGGGATATTAAGACCGCCCGCATACCTGATCTAGTGAGATTTACAACGACGTCAAAATACATAGTCCACTTATCTTCGGATATGTTCAAAATTTGACCTCCTTTGTTTTGCTCTGAAATGTCTTTAGGAGGATTTTCAACTAGTATGTCGGCAATTGCTCTTCCCTTGACAAATTTTTGGGGAGAGGTTCTAATGTCGAATTCCGAAAGCATCACTTGCCATTTGGCCATTTTTCCTAATAAGGCCGGTTTCTCCAAGAGATATTTGATGGGGTCATTCTCGGTGACCAATTGAATATGATAATGCAGAGTATACTGCCTTAGTCCATGGAGGACCCAAACCAATGCTATGCAAGTCCTTTCCACGGATAAGTACTTAGCTTCAGATGTGGTGAACTTTTTGCTTAGATAATATATGGCCCGTTCCTTTCGATCCTTGGGGTTAGTTTGAGCAAGCAAAGCTCCCAAGGACTCATCATGAACTCGTCGATATAGAGTTAAAGGAACGTTAGGGATAGGAGGTACCAAGACTCGGGGTTGTACCAAGTATTTCTTGATCTTCTCAAACGCTTGTTGACATTCGAAATCCCATTTCACTTTCGCGCCTTTCTTTAAAAGTTTGAAGAAGGGTTTCGCCGTTTCGACAAACTGCGATATAAATCCGGATATATAATTCAATCTTCCAAGTAGACCCCTCACTTCTTTAACAAAGGGAATGAGTCCCTATTTCCCATATGGCTTTGATCTTGGAGGGGTCGATTTCGATTCCACGACCGCTTACGATAAATCCAAGCGATTTTCCAGATCTTGCGCCAAATACGCATTTCGCGGGATTCAGCTTGAGCTTATACTTTCTTAATCGATCAAATAATTTACTCAGCACCCGAATATGATCTTCTCCAGGTCTGGATTTGGCGATCATATCATCCACATAAACCTCCATTTCCTTATGTATCATGTCATGAAAGAGGGTTACCATAGCCCTTCGATAAGTTGCCCCTGCATTTTTCAAACCAAAGGGCATGACTTTATAACGTAAGATCCCTCATTGTGTAGTGAATGAGGTTTTGATTTTATCTTCTTCTTTCAACATGATCCGGTTATATCCCGAGAATCCATCCATAAAGGAGAATAACTCAAAGCCCGTAGTGCTATCAACGAGCACATCAATGTACGATAGGGGAAAATCATCTTTTGGACTAGCTTTGTTCAAGTCTCGATAATCCACGCATATTCTAATTCTTCCATCTTTCTTCTTAACCGGTACGATGTTGGCAACCCAATCGACGTATGGGACAGACCTCGATAAATCCAACTTTGAGGAGCTTCATCACCTCCTCTTTGATCTTATCTGCGAATTCGGGATTCATTCTTCTAGATGGCTGATTAACCGGTGTGCAAGCAGGATCCGTAGAGCGAGCATGCTCCACTATTTCATGATCTAAACCTGCCATATCAGCATATGACCAAGCGAAAATATCTTGATATTCCTTGAGTAACGCCGTCATTCTTAAAACATCTGCTGCAGATAAGTGTCCTCCCACTTTCACTTCTTTGACGCAAGTAGAGTCTCCCAGGTTGATAGTAATGGGTTCTTCGGAGATGGGAGGCTTGGATTCTTCAAAACAATCCCATTCCCTTTTAATATCGCTCACATCAGCCTCTTCTATATCGATTTCATATGCATAGTCGTCGAGCCGATCCGAGTCACATATTAACCTGTTATGCATGGGTGGAATGACATGCTTGAAATCCATCATGAAAAGTTAATATTCAAAGATAACAAAATTAAAGAATGCATGATCTTTTTAACATGAAAACATTTTTGAATTCGATTTTTGAAGAAAAAGGAAAGAGAACTAGTCCACAATTCTTCCGGACATCTTTATTCTCAAAAAGCCATTTTTAAAACTCAAGATTACATGGCGGATCGGGCCTCAAGTTTCACGGTATAAGCAATTGTCATCATCGGACCAATCCGTTGTTCCACATGTCCGTAATAAAACCCGAGATGATTTTCGTTAATAGATGCAACTAAAAGTAATACAGATCTGCACTTCTTGGATCACAGCATGAGACCCAAAGGGTGCTAAATCAGCGAAAAATAAATGCAGTAATCAAAATGCATTAAAAGGTAAAGTTTAGAAAGAGCATTTTACTCCGAGGTGGGGAAATCATCTTCCAGCCACTCAATGATCACGTGCACCCGATTATCCAGGAACGGGTTGAACAAGTCCAGTTCCGCATCTTCAGAAATATCCCCATCTTCCAGCCATTTGCCTCCTTTGGAGAACACTTCGAATAAGGGGTTTAGGAACATCTTCCCTCTAGCTTTCCACGCATCGGTGCCTACAAAACGGCTACCTTGGTGTCCACGACCTCTTCGGTCTTCGTAACGATTGTTTCGACCTCGGCCTCGACCCGTATTACGCCCTACTATCTCTTTATAGCCCAAACCTACCTTATGGTCATTAGAACTCATATTCAAAGGGTTACGGATCCCCTGACCGTATTTCCCTAATCCGGCACCCGGAATAAAACCATTTGAGAGTAGTATTCTTCCTGCCATAGTTGCGGGTTTCGACAATCTTGGAGTGATCATCCTCACGTCGGATGGTACGTGCATGACAGATACGATATCAAAAGTATGATAACTCAGCTCTTCTTCCTTTAAGGGTTCGATGTATGGGACCATTCCTTTTAGCGAAGCGCGATGCCCTGTTTCGCCATGGATGGTGATCACCTGACCCCCGACCACGAATTTTACCTTTTGATGCAAGGAGGAAGGTACCGCTCCCGACACGTGAATCCACGGTCTTCCAAGAAGCAAGATAAAGGTACTAGGAATGTCCAGGACTTGAAACGGTACAGAGAAGGTCACCGGCCCGATGGAGATGTCTAGTTCAATCTCTCCCACTACATTCTTGGAGACTCCGTCAAATGACCAAATAGTGGCTTTGGATGTCTTAACGAGATCTTCGTTTATCCCCAAGCTTCTCAAAGTACTCGGAGGACAAAGATTAAAGGCCGAGCCATTGTCAATTAGGACATGAGGTACCTCCTTTTCATGGCACCTCACGGCGATATAAAGGGCTTTATTGTGCACACGTCCTTCCCTTGGGAAATCTTCATCTGAAAGGAGATCTGGTCTTTCAAGAGGATGGCACCTACGAAGTCTCCTAGTTGAACTTCATTAATGGTCTCCGAGACATGGACCTCATCTAGTACCTTCGGGAGGGCATTCTTGTGCTTTTCAGAATTCTTAAAGAGATCTAGCAAAGAGATCCGGGCCGGCATTTTCCACAGGTTGGTCGACGACCTCATATTCACCGGTTCTCACGACCGATTGCAACTTCTCAACTTCTTCCCGGTTGGCGCTTTCTTTTCGAGCTCCGCTTCCTTGGTGGATAACATCTTCCCGATCTCATAATGGCGTCAATCTCGCCCGTTCCATAGTCCCGGTGAACCGCCTTCAAGTTATACTCTTCCACAAGCGGCAATTTAATCTTCATCGGCCCGATCTCCTCCCGAGGTGATTCTAGTGCTAGCGTCTTTTCCGAGCTAGAAGCTTCAGCCTCCCGATTATCTATTTTGTTCAAATCAATCACAAAACGAATCGGGGTATCTACCATCCCGATCATCTCATCCTCATGAACTTCATCGAGGTTATGTTCCGGGCATGGCCTTATTGGCGTGGCATTTTCTTCATCCAGACGCCTTTGCCTTTCCCTTCTAACTCTCAAGATTATTCCCTCAATCCTCATGCCGATTTCCACCGATGTTGGAATGAAGAATACGTCATGCATACATGCGATCAAAATATTCTCGCCGGAAGTGACTTGAGCACGAACTCCAGCATCTCTTTCTCTCGACAGTGGCGGTTGCACCATCACAAAGATGTTTCTTCCATCTCCTAGCAAAGAGCTTAAAACTCTCGTCTTCACTTTTTCCCGATGTTCAACAAATTAGCCTTGGTAAAATACCCTATGATCCCAACTTCAAAGCGCCGTATAAAGTACTTTGATAAATTCTCCTAGCTCGGGACCCGGTCCTAGGTCGATCGATTGGAACCATATTAGTGCGGGGCCCGTCAAGCTATGTCCGAAATTCCGGATTAGCATTTTGTCATCTTCATGATGGCCAACCATTTGGCGGAGATAATATGAGATATGCGCCGAAGGACATCCAAGACCATTATACTTCGTGCGAAAGGTCACTTTCGGGTTCACGCCTTGGGGCGGAACATTTCTCGCTTGAGTAATTGGCGTAATCAACTCTTTCAACTCATCCATCTTTCTTGACACGTCATCACCTTGCTCTTGCAATAGAGCGATCTTTCGATTTTGTGTCTCCATGACTCGTCGTATCTCCGAATCCGCATATTCTCCTCTACGGTTGTGGTATTGTCTTAGGCCATCAATTGCGACAAATCGGCCACCATGTTTATTAAATGACGTATATGAGTTTCCAAATTGGAAAGCCGCATATCGACCTCCTGATTTCCTTGTTCATCGTGAGGAATTTCTTGATTCTTAGCTTCATCAACCGTTCCGACGAATTCTTCGCTTTCGGGATCATCCATGCCACCCCAACCATGGGGAACTATATCTCCGGAATCGACGAAAAAGCTTGGTGGCGCTGAATACGTAACTTTGAAGTTATAACCGCCACTATCCTCTCCGAGATTATCAACTATTTCGCCTCTCTCAAGGGCTTTCTGTATGAATCTTCTATCGCCTCGACGGGCCTTTTCATGGCGCAATTCATACTCGTCTATCTCTTCAATTTCCTAGCCATCTCGGATATTCATCAACTACCCCGATGGAACTCTCCAGGTTTTTCCTCTTGTAGCCTTCATTGTGAACTCTTCCGCTATCATATCTATAATGATGTAGGTTCCTTTGAAAGAGGAATTGTCCATTCTTCCGATGACGCCTAGGTTAATTAACTTCTCCAAGCATGCCTCCTTTTGTTCCCAAGAAATACTCTCTCCTTCCGGGTATTGTGAGGCCAATGCTAAGATGTCTTGCATTTTACGCACATCCATTATGAACTCCAGTATCCTCCTCTTCACCCTCGAAAATCGCGTTCATCTCGCGATGCTCGGTAAAGGATTTTGTTGTACATTCGGTTCAACCTTATCAAACTCTAAGACTTTACCGTCGATCAAAGCTTGTACCTTGTACTTGAGAGCGAGACAGTTGTCCATGTTGTGCCCCCTTTCTCCCATATGGTATACACATGTTTGGATTTCATCAAACCCGGGAAATCTTGGAGGATGAGCTCTAGGCGGCTCTTTTGCAACTAGTCGATTCTCCAACAACATGGGTAGTAGTTTGGATAAGGGTCGGGGTAATGGAGTGAAAACAGGTTGGTTCCTTCTTTTTGGTTCCAACGGCCTAGACGCGGTCTAGGAAGAAGCTCCTTGGGTAGGGGTTGAAGGCGAGAAATTTTTGGGCTTAGGCGGATTAGGGACAAAGGCCACTTCTCCAGTTTGCTCCATATTGTCCCTCCTCAAAGGGTATTGGCATTTGAAAGGTGCTTCGGGTACCTTCTTTTCCCTTAGTGCTCATTTGTGACATTCCGCCACTTTGATTAGATGCGCGAACGTCCGACACCCAGAGGTGTTCAGCTTGTCGAAATACTCAAAGGGCAATGCCTTGAGAAAGAGGTCTATCAGTTCTTCCTCGGGGACGGGCGGTTTTACTTGCACGGCCAATGCTCTCCATCTTTGGGTATAGGCGCGAACGGCCTCATTCTTTCCTTTTACGGTCCTCAGGATATCCTCCCTCGTAAGGGTAGTCGTGGTGTTAAACTTGTATTGCCGAAGGAACTCGTCAGCCAGCTTGTCCCAATCGGCAAGCCTTTCAGGCTCCAATTCAATAAACCACGCCAAGGCTGCCCCGGATAGGCTTTCTTGGAAAGTGTTGACCAGTAGTGGGATGTTGTCCGAGAACCGAGACATTCGGCGCAAATAATACTTTAGATGCGCCTTGGGACACCCGGTCCCATTATATTTCCTCACAAAGTCTGGTTCCTTATAATCAGCAGGAACCTCAATCTTTTCAAATGGTGTGACCTTGTCAAACCTTGAGAGTTCATATCCCCGACTTGCCAAACATTCTTTGATCTTGGCGAGTCTTTTGATCTCCTCTTCCATTTTGAGGACTTGCTTTTCCTTCTTTTCCAGATTAATCAAAACGGGAGGGTCCTTAGGCGGTCGCTCCGGATTCGGGGCAAGATTCGCGGTAGGTGCCGGATTAGCATTTGTACCATCCGACGTGCCCGACGGGGCTTGAGTATTAGGATCAACGGGGTATCTCTCATGACTAGCAATCATCATCGCCTTCATTTCCGCCACCATTGTGGCGATCATATTCATTTGGTTCTCCAAGTTACTCACACGAGATGCGAGCTCTTCTTGTTCCATTCTTAATTGACGCGTCTTGCTACGAGTCCTCGTGTTTATCAATCACCCGTTTTTCACAAAGATCGAATCAATATCAAGAGTATTAAAAAATTTTGAGAGGATTGATCCGTGGTAATTGTGTTTTCTATATGTATGCATGAAATGCTCATAAAAAGGAATAATATGCATTTATCACGAACCGGATTGTTCGAAAGTATCTAAAAGATAACAAGTATGTAAAATCTAAATGGGGAACATATCTATCCAAGTCGAGGACGCTTCCACTCTTCTTGCTCTTCCGATTCATAAGAATCCCACAGGTATGGGTCTTCTCCCTCTTCAGACACCCACTACTCCGGATCTTCGAGAATGTACGGCTCCACTCCCGGCACATACGGTACTATGTACTCGGGCTCGTAGTACTCCACCTCTTCAATGCGAGGAGATACGCACTCGTGTACATACGGCTCACCTTGGAGGCCCTATGGACATTCATCTCATCATCTAAATAATCGAGCCATTCAACTTGTTGTAATAGGGAGTTCTTCAAAGCATGTAGAATGAGCTTGATCCGAGCCCGATACAACTTTTTCGCTTCCTTAGTTAGCTTTCCCCGTGTCATGTCAAATGAGAAAATCCCGGGACAAACATCCGGTGGCACTTCTTGTAAAATCCCAAATTGCCTTACCACACGAATGGGATAATATGCCACGGCGCTAGTACATCCCAATAAGGGGATAGGGCTATCTTCAATACCAATGATGCGAGCTTCCAAGATCTTGGGCCAAGTCAAACGCCATCGAATATATTCGGGCTTCAAGTTATCCAATAGCTCAACCCACTTCTTGAAAGAGTATTTGGGTATGAGGGATTGACACTTTAGGAAGGATCTAAGAGGGTGAACGTGCTCATTGATCTCATAACACCCTACTCGGAGTTGGAAGGTTTTTATATGAGAAGTGAACCACATGTGAAGTAGTCCGTTGGATGCTTGGAAAACGGCCTTTTTGGAAGTTTTGGAACGGTTTAGGGAGAGAAAGGTCTCAGCTAAAATTATGTATGAATAATTCCAACGACAACATGCTTGTCTGGCTATATGGACTATAGAAGGGTCAAAAGTGGTTCTAGAGGTTGGGAATAAGACGAATGCAAAGAAGGCTAAAATGAACACATTTCCCGATTTATGATCGGTTTCGGCGGGTAGGGAGGAATAGTTGTCAAAAAGGAATGAAAATGTGAATTTGCTGGAGTTGGACTTATAGACTTTCTCTATTTCGGAGGTTTTGAGACGAAGAAAGCTCGATAGAGAACAAGTAGAATCCATGTCAAGAGGGGGTTGAACTATATGATCGTCAAACTTAGCCCCAATGATAGCGGAATATTCCTCAAGCGTAGGAGTCGGTTCAAGACCTTGGAAATTAAATGTCATCGTGCGCATATCCCATGCCTTGGCCAACGCTTGAATGAGGGCCGGTTGATATTCAACTTTGATCAAGTCCACCAATCGTCCTAAACGCCCTTCAACGTATGCTTTGTTGATTATGTCAAGGCGATCTCACCATAGAGAGAGCTCCTTGCGTGGTACCGGGATGACTTTGATATCTCTATTCCTCATGATCTAAAAAATGCAAAATGATGATCCTAAAGTCGATTTCCACGGATTTAATATGAATATGCATGAAATGTGATGCAAATGCACTAACCAAATTCCATGTCATCTTTTGGTAACATGAGGGTCAACTACTCTCATTTGACCCAAATAAGCCAAATAGGGTAATTATGGACCAAATCTCACCCAAAGATGGCATGTAATTGATTATGATCGTTTAAGTGTAATCGGGATAGAAAGTCGCTTTTACAACTCCAAATTTGACAACTCACGAAATTCACAAATTTAATACAATAAAACCCAAAAAGATGGGATATGAAAGCATCTAAAGATGCTCGATCAATACATATGAATGGGACATACATAATCGACTCAAAATGTAATGTACCCTAGAATTGCCCCAAAGTTGTACTAAACTAGATAGTCGAAGTAGTGTCCTCATCGGATGATATCTCCACTATCTCGGAAATTTGACATCTTCTTCATCATCGGAGGATATGGTGATGATTTCCTTCTTCTTAATTGGGGAGTGCTTTGGGGTCGTCTTGATTGCACGAGGTCGCCTCGCCAATTTCATGTATAACTCCCAAATTCTCTCTTTTTCGCACTTGAGTTCCAAACGTTGTCCACAACGAGTATAATCGCAACCCTCGCTACGAGTGCGGTTCCGTCCATTGAGCTCCCATCCATGGATAAATCCAAAGACTCGAAAAGTAGCGGGCACTCGGTCCTTGCGTCAAATGGTCCTCCGCTCCCATGTGAATACATCGGGGACATCAATATGACTTTGGGGCGCCATCTATCCTAAAAAAGAAAATTGACCTTCAACCCCGATCACTTAAACGATCTTACAAATTACGAATGATATGCTCATGAAAATGCATGATATGCAAAATTTAAATTTACTAACTCAAAATAAAGAGGGTAAAAAGCCTTACCAACCGATGTTACTCTTTGTTTTTGATTTTTGGTTTTAGGTATACCAACCGTCCATTTCACATGCGCATGAGTCAAGTGAGGTTCAACTCTAAAGAAATCAAAAGGGCTCGGGTATGGACCTAAAAAGGCTCCCGCTATACGAATCGATGAGCCGCCCACAAGCGCAATCAAATAACAAGTGGGTAGGATCATCAATCTTGCATAGCGAACGAGATCAAATATGGTCAACCCAAGTGCAATCAAACACAGGAGCTACGCATACCGATCCCTATCTATGGCGACCTATAAGGGTGATTCGCGGCTCGGGTTTAGGCGCTTGTGTGTGCAGTGTCGTGATCCTCAAAATATACAAGACATGCATAGCAGTTTATATTCAAAACACCGCTTCAATATGTGCATAAATAAACACACAACCCGAAACACCATATACGCATCAAAAATGTTAGCATAGATGTCACCCCTTATAACTCCCATCTGCATTAACATTTAACACTTTTGTTAGTGGACGTACCTCACCTTCAAGAGCATCTACGGAAAACGGGGTTAGAAAACACTCAACATTTTTATCGACTTAAGTCCTCTTATTGGTTTAGCAACCATTCGCATCCCCAGGAGTCGCCAATCTGTCGCGACCCTCTCGAAAATTTTCATCCTTTTTCCGAAGTGAGTAGGGTTAACGAGCCGATCCTTTTATATGACCCCCGGTTGTCGGCCGGGATTTTTTGGGATCGCGGGTCTCTCCCAAGACCCATTACTCGAATCGCGATGTAGAGAAAAATTTATCAAAATCGACCTTAGTGTGGTCGGGTGGCATGTGCATAGTGTACATGCATTTTGGAGTCACCACCGATCAATTTATTGGAGGGTATGATCGGAAAACCCTACCGAGCGGTCGGGAGAAACCGTTCGGTTCTACGAGAACTAGAGATTTGGGTCCGGGGACTTGGTTACGCCAAGATTTACATTGACGCCCTTTTGGTTACCGATGTCGAGTGATTTTCTAACCTACGAATTCATGCAGATGAAATTTTGGGTGAGGTATGCTCTAACGATCTTAGGATATCATGCGGACGGGAGTTTTCTACCCTAACAGTCACAATCAATAAATTTAATGCACAATCGAGATAATCACAATCAATCCAAAAATCAATCATATAGACGTATCTAAAATGGCCCTATCGACCCACAGAAATATCGAGTTTGGATTTCGGGGTAGTTCGAGAAAAATTTGGGGCGAAAAGGCCCGGAAGGATAGAATGGTCATTTTTGGGGGTTCGGGACCCAAAATTCACAAAATTGAGGTTGGGCCAGTTGAATGTGGCCATTTCCCATTTTTTTGTGATTTTCTAGAATTTTTCTAAATTTTTTTGGATTTTTTATGTATTTTCTAAAAATTGGGAATTTTCCGGATCGACATAGATCGACCCTCGAAGTCTCAAAATTTTTGATCCAGACTATAAGAGTCCCGAATTGATCTAGAAATTTTTTTAGAAATTTTTTGGGAAAATCAGGGTATTTTTATGAATTTTCTAAGTATTTTACAATTTTTTGGATTTTTTAAAATTTTATTTATTTATTTATTTATATATTTTTTATTAATATTCCGGATCGGGTCAAACCGATCAACGACCGGTCGACCCGGTCTAGACCGCCCGCGAACCGCTCGACACCAAACGACGTCGGATCTATTTATTACCTATTTTTTTGATTTTCTGAATTAGTTTTCTAATATTCAACTATAAAAGAAAATAATGGACGGCCGAGATCAATCTCTAGATCAATCTCAGCCGACGATTCCCTCTTAGACAAAACGACGACGTCTCGGTCTGCACACTCAAAACGACGCCGTCTTCATTAATCAAATGGACGGCCGCGATCTAACCTAAATCTAATCCGGGCCGTCAACTCCTCTATGCTAAAACGACGCCGCATAACTAAAAGGCACGGACGGTCACGATTAAATCCTAAGGCTCGATCCGAGCCGTTCGTTCCTTCCACATATAAAACGACGACACTTCTGCCTCTTTATGCAAAACGGTGCCGCATCATTAAACTAATGAACGGTCACGATTAAGACTCACACTAGATCCGGGCCGTCGACTCCAATCCAAAGCTTAAACGACGTCGCACGTCACTTAACCTATACGGCGTCGCTTTTCAATTTTTTTTATTTTCTAACAAATAAACCGATTATCTAAAATCCGAAAATTCTAATCTAACGGCCTAAAATCAAACTAACCTAATTATTTCGGCCGTCGGATCAAAGCCGAGTCGGACTACTCGCGCCCAACGGCCATGCCAACTCGAGACTCGAACCGGACCTATCGGGACTTGACACCTCGGCTTCGTTGACTCTCTGACCTGCCCGGTCAACTTGTCTTCAACCTTGCGACGACGACTACACGAACGGCCGACATTCCTCCGGCGAGATCCAACGGTGAGATCTCGCCGGAATGACGTGAGACCAACGTCAAACGACTCGCCCGAACCTCCTCTATAACATATCCAAAGATCGAACGATTTCACCGAGCTAATTTCGAGTTATGAACTACGCACAGAGCATCAATTCGAAGTTTAATCAAGCAGATCAAGGCCAAACCAAAGCAATTAACACATACGAGAGCATCATATGAGGTTTAGAAGACTTACCTCGAGCTCCGATTGAGCTCGCAATGACCGGAATGGCCTGGCCATTGTTCGGCCGGACCGGCGTGAGTGGAAGGTTCGACTCGGGCGATTAGGGAGAAATCAATGCAAAAATGATATGCGAACGTGATTAGTGATGTTCAAGCGATAAAAGGCACACGTTAATTGAGAAAATCATGATCGCAAAGATGAGATGCCATGATCGCAAAGCGGACGAATGTAAAGCTCGACTCACCGGTTTCGATCGTTGCGGGTCGATCAAGGTGGCGCGATCGACTTCCGGCACTTGTATGAAGCTTAAGGGAACGATCTCGAGCCTCGATTCCGCCTGGATTGACCGGATGAGCAACGTGCAGTCCGAGCTCCGGCGAGCTACAATGAAGCTCTCGAGAGTTTCTCTCACCACTCGCTCTCTCTTTCTCTCTCTATTCTGGTGCGAGACGAACAGAATGAGCCTCTCCTCCTCTCGCGAACCTTCTTGGCCATTTATATCAACTTTCGAAAATTGGCGCGCACGGTTGTGAGCTGGCCGAGCACTCCTCACGTGTAATCACGTGCCAATAGGTCGCCGGACGATGACGGAATCGGTTGTGATTCCGTCAACGTCCATTTGGCACACCGTCAAGCTAAAACGAGCACGAATTCACACGGTTAGGCAAAATGTTGACTTTTGGACGCCGGGGGCTTTGACCGTTGATTCTGCCGCGCTCCGGCGACGATCGGCCCTTCCACCGGTGGCAATCGACGGTCCTTGACCCGAGGATCAAAAGCCCTAAATTAATTAGTTCAATTAACATCGAATTGCTCCTCATTTTGATCACCAAAGTTCGTCGCTGAACCTGCAGAATCGGGTGAGTGGAAGGTTGAAGACGACACTGTTTGAGCCGGTTCAACCGATCCGGCCGTGATGGCCGAACCGGTTCATACAGTGAATTTCCCTTAATTTTCTAAATTAAACAAAATTGATGGGGAATTTTTGCAATTAAACTTCAAAATTGCATTTAGGGACCTGAATATCATCTAGAAATGTGGTTTTGCCCAAACTTTTCCATCGATTTATGCAAAAACCCCAAATTTTTCTATAATCGCAAATTGGGGAAATGTTCAATTGGATGCCCTAATGATCAAATTGGACCAAGCCACCTATGCCAATCGATTCAGAATGAGTTAAAACTCTAGGGGTAGTCCAATTTTGTAGAGAAAGTCCCCCAATTAAAAGTAATTTCAAAAATTGGCAAATTGAGGGACTAAATTGCAAAACTTTTGGGGATTCTTGGCTAATTCTTGTTCGCGCAATTGAGGGTGCAATTGATCAAATTGAAACTTGAAAGCACTGCAATTGAATGTCTAGACTTAAAATGTGCAAAAATTGCAAATAAAAAGACTCAATTGGTATTTTTTATGTGAATTCAATCCTTAGCGTTATGAAGAAACACCTAAAATTGAATTCAATTTTCAATTTTTCTTGAGGCCAATATGAAAAGGGAATTAAAATAAAAATATTGGACCTTTTTCTATATTTTTATGATCTCGAAAAGTATTTTTTATGAAATTTCTAATATTTTCCTATTTTTCGAAAATATTAAAAAATGTGAAAAATATGAAAAATTATTATTTTTTGTTCAAAATTGGTTCCTTATGCTTGGCCAAAGCTTCCAATGTTGATTTTTTAATTTTTTTGATTTTTTGTGAATTTTTAGTGAATTTTAGAAAATAAAACTAAAGAAAAAATGATTAAAAATCGGGTGTCAACAGATGATCAAGCAATTTGCACTTTAGACGGGTGCTACGGGATTTTTACAGTTTTATGCAATCGTAAATGAACATCAAGTGATAAATGATTCAACTAGGGAAGGTTCTACTATTGGTGAAGATGACGTTGGTGTGCATAATCAGTATGTGAACTCCTATCATAATGATGATAATGATGAAGATGATAGTGTTGAAGAAGATGATAATTGGATGGACACCGATGACGGTGATGAGGAAGATGTCGGAGGTGATAATATGGAGGTTTATTACAACACTCATTGCAGCAATCCAATCTTGCCGTTGGTACATCCGTTGTCCTATTCGGAGATCGACTTTGATATGATGCAAGTCAATACAAAAGCCAAGCCAGGGTGTATGTTATTTAATCCATCAAAAGAATTTGATGTTGGCATGTTATTTCCATCACGGGATGCGTTATAGTTGGCTAGGAAAGAGTACTCTCTGATAAGAAATTATCATTTTCACAGCAATGTCACAAATAAGTCCCAATATGTGATAAGGTGTGATAATGGGAATGGACCGTGTGATTGGAGGCTTCGTGTGTCTAATAAAACGGGTACCCTATTTTGGAAAATAGTTAAGTACAATGGGCCACACACATGTTTCCATCCTCAAATATCACGGGATCATTAGCAACTTGATTAGAGATACATATGCAACCAAATAAAAGCAATGGTCACCGCCCAACCGGATATCAAAATCAAGGTTTTAATGGTAGAGATTCAAGACAAGCAGTACTTCGAACCTGCTTACCGCAAAACCTGGGCAGCTAAACAAATGACGATTGCGGAAGCTTTTGGAGGATGAGATGAGTCGTACGGTATGTTGAGAAAGTTCATGAACGAAATGACAGTAAGGAATCCAGATTCTCATTTTGTGGTTGATGATCACATGAACCTAGATCAGAGCCGCACCGTTTTCAACCGAATATTTTGGACTTTCAAGCGGACGATTGAAGGCTTCGCAAGTTGTCGACTTCGTGATATTTATTGATGGTACTCATTTGTACGAGAAACACCGAGGAACGCTTCTTATAGTGGCCTCACTTGATGGCAACAATTATATATTCCCGTTAGCATTTGCTGTGGTCGATCGGGAAGATATTGATAATTGGACTTGGTTTATGACTCTATTGCGGAAATATGTCACTAGTAGGGACAATATTTGTGTAATATCAGATAGGTATATCGGGATTAAAAGAGCAATGGAGACAAGAGGGTGGCGTCCTCCATATGGCCACCATAGATATTGCATTCGTCATCTTGTAAGCAACTACAATAAACAATTCAAAAATATCGAAGACAAAGACATTATTGAGGCGGCAAGTAAATTTTGAAATTTTAAACTTTAAGAAAAATACGTGTTCACAATATTTAAGAATGAAGTACTAATTATTATTGTAATGTATAGTTTAGGAGAATCAACAACGAAAGTTCGATCGCATCATGAACCAAATTAGGGGTATGGATGCACGCACAATCGTATGGTGTGACCATATTCCAAGGGACAAATGGACAAATGTTTATGATAGAGGGAGAAGATATAGATCGATAACAACAAATTTAGTTGAATCGGTTAATGGCATGCTGAAGGGTTATTGTAGTACGCCAATAAAAGCTATGGTGGAGAAGATATTCTATCGGTTAGTCCACTATTTTGACACGAGAAGAACGATGTACGGGATGCAGAAGGACCAAGGATATGTATTTACACATTTTACGGGTCAGATGCTTAGGGGAAAACAATCAATGTTCAAATAAGCATGAAGTGACATGTTTCGACTCAGATAGAGGGATTTTTGAAGTTAAAAATGGACGCGACAAATCCAGATGATCAAGGGGCCGAAAATAGATAGTGCGCCTGACCCGCGAACATGCACATATGGAAAATTTCAAGAGATTAAAATTCTATGTTCCCACGTAATTGCAGTATGTCAAGCATATGGAATTGATTACGGGCGTATGTAGATGAGTGGTACATGCCGGATAAAATCCTTCGATGCTATCGGTATATGTTTTATTCGTTGAGGCATGTTGAGTAGTGGTCCGAACTCGACGCGCTGCTATTAGTGCCAAACCCGAGCCGCATTAGGAAGAAAGGAAAGCCCCATGCATCATGTATACATAATGAGATGAACTGGAGGATGTCGAGCAATAGCACTTCTCGTATCCATTGCGCGATATGTGGGAAATCGGGGCACAACATGAGCACTTGTGTACACAGATCGACCCAAGAATAGATCGTAGATCGGCAAACTTGTGTGAATTATGTAAATTCACTATACTGATTTTTTTTTTGTGAATTATATAAATTACCTATATTGAACAATGTGCACCCTTTTATATATTAATTTGCTGTGATGTTATAATATCACGGTTGCGCGATATTTATTTCGTTCATCTGTTCCATCCGTACATTAGATATGTCAATTTAACGATGAAGATAATATCACAATTGTAGATATGGCACAAAGAACTCATATTCAGCCGGGACCTTAGAATGATTTACTACTTACACGGCAGGCCCGACATAGATCGAGACCGTATGGAACACTCGGGTAATTGAGAAATTTAGCGGTTCATCCGTCATTCTTAATACCAATATCAAAATTGCTACTAACAGTTCATATCACATTTCATAGCCGGATCAGAATGCACTCCTCAAATGTCGGCGATTGCTTCTGCACGTAGATGAACTTGATCCATGCATACTCCGGTATCTTCAAGTTTCGGGATTTTACGGAGTTTATATGATGAGATATTTCCAACTAGATTGTCATTTGATTACTGCGTTGGTTGAGCGGTGGAGGCCCAAGCCCCACACCTTACACATGCCGGAAGGTGAATGCACGATCACGCTTGAAGATATAGCGGTGTTCACGGGGCTTCCTATCGATGGACGTGCGATTACTGGCCCTACTGATTTCAATTGGGGCACTCTCCGTGAATGATCTACTTAGTGCTTGCCCACCCAATTTGCGTGGTACGCAGATAAACTTAGGCTGGCTGAGAGAACACCGTGATGATCTTCTTCCCGATGCCGATGACATCACTATAGTACAGCATACTATGGCATTCATTCTCTGCTTGATTGGATGATGTATTTTTTCGAATAAATCGGGGGCGGGGTTAGTTTGCTGTTTCTTCCATCTTTGGCGAACCTCAACAGCCCTACGTTCGGCAGCGCTTGCGTGGTTGTATCGGGATCTATGCGGTGCAACCGATCCATTAAAACATCAAATCAATGGTGCCTTACATGTATTTCGGATTTGGATGTGCGAGCGCTTGAGATGTGTCTCCACATCCTTAGCATACCATTATCCTTTAGAAGATGCATCTCTCGATAGTTGGTATATGATCTATTGTTTTTTTAGTTCGTGAGTCATTAATTCTTTTCGGTGCGTATAATATATGAAAATCTTATTTTTTTTGTTTATGCAGCTGGAGTCAAGGCCTACTGATGATGGAGGTCTTCACACATACATTGTCACATTTGTGTTGCCAACTTGATAGAATAAGATCAAAAGACATAAATAATGATAGCAACCAACGAGTTTAATATAATGTTCGCTTATAAATTAATTTTTAATTTAATTTGATATGTTTTATTACGATATCGGATTATTTGGGAGCCCTACCCCGATGACATTCTGGAGGCTCTATCATATTATTGCGGTAGGAACAAGACAATTGGAGGGCTCGTGTCCCACTCATCTGATCTTGGATAGTTGAGTGTTATTATCCGCACCGAGTATTTCGTCGATTCGGTATGCAGCGGCCAATACCTACTCATCCGTGTGATCATACGGCATTGCATGATATTGAATTAAGGCCAGTTGGGAATAATTGGATTGGTAAACACGGACGGTGGATTGATATGTGGGACCGTCGTATCGATTATATAGTCAATTGTGATTCCGCAACGGAGGCACTTCACTATCATTTAGGATATATGAAGAGGTACCGTATATATACTCGGAAGTGGATTTTCATTCCGAGGGTCGTAATGGGTGTAACGGTTCGCGCAAACATTTTCAATTTAATTCATTAATTATTTTTTAGTAACGTAACTTATTATTATTTCATAACTTTTGTTAATTTTGATATCATTGCCAAGGTGATGGCGTCGAACAAATTTTACACATCATAGATAAGGTCAATCCATCTCGTTAATCATGGTTAGGTGTGGGGAATATAGCTAAGGCAATGATATATGCCTAAAATGAGGAAAGACGGCTAATAATGATGCTATCACTCCAATCAGCAACTACAACAAGACCTGTTGGGCCGTAGGATGATGACTTACCCGAGACTGTTCAGATAACCCGGAGGACTACTCGAGTTCATCCAAATGGTGATGTCATCCCATACCCTTTGGAGTATCATACGACAAATTTTACTCCAAGGCTCACTCCGGGGTTTGGCCGATCAGATTTCAATGTAGGGTTCGCATAGTTTGCGGGCCCATCTTATAGGGGATCCGTTTTTCAATTTTCTGACAATCCATTGCCGTATACTCTAGCTACTTCTGCTAATATATATGGATTTGATTTCTCTCCTTTTTTTCAATACCCTCCTACAGTAGGATATGTAGCGTCCGGGCGCGGCATATTTTCACAAGATATGCCTTCGTCATCTAATGTCCTACTCATCCAGATTCTCATCCTCCTCCTCGGTATAAAACTAGACCCGCCGAATAACGGAGACGACCTGCTTGCGGAACATGAGGTCATATAGGAGAACGATATCATTAATACATGTAATTGCGGTTGACGATTGTTATATATTATGAAAATCTCATTTTTTTTCATATATCTTACCAATTTTATTTTATGAATATTTTTAATTAATTACATAATTACAACACTATTTATTAATTATAGATCTTAATAAATTTTTATATTAATTATTGTTAATTATGTTATTATAAAGATAAGCTTCACATATAAAAAAATTATAAATAAAATAAATATTATAAATATCAACAATTAAAAAAGATACGAAATTAAAAAAAAAGAGAAAAAACCCGACCCGCTTGGTAGCCCTTGCCGCGAGTGATTGTAGGCCTTGCTCTCTAGTTGGGCTGCCGAGCAACTCTTGCTCTGCGGCCCGGCTACTGAGCAAGCCTCGCTCAGCACACCAATCGCCAAACGAAACCCAAATTTGTAAATATTTTTTTTTTTAAAAATAATTTTGTAAATATTTTTTATAAAAGATTTATTTGAAAAAAAACCCGTAAATGTCAGTATGCGGCTTCTCGTATTGTATTGGGATTACACTTATAGTCTATTTGGAAGAACTCGTTAATTCATTGCCTTTCGCTTTAAATTAGCATTTGAATCTTCCTCCTCTTTTCTGTCCTCATTAGATCCGTGACATTTTTCACTTGACTTATACGGGCTTCATGTATAAGCCGAAGCCCTAGATGCTGGAGGACTATCTCGGTTTGATGAAGTGCAGATAGAGACAGACTATCGGCCCCTTGTGGAAGCCCTCTCATGCCCACTCACAACCGCGTGGGAAATTCATGTGCCAATCGGAAGATGCAAGGATATTTTAGTCCATTTTCCTAAGTGTCGGGTATCCTATGTGTCAAGAGAAGCTAATCGGATTGCGGATTGGATAGCTAAAAATCATAGGAAAATGTATTACCTCTGGATTGGGTTTCCTCTCCCCCTTTTGCTCTTTGGGATTTACTTTGTACTGAAGCCCACTTGTCGGGCTCCTTTGCTTTGAGTTAGGTTTTAATGAAAAGTTTATTATGTAGTTCCACTGACTTCTATGGGCTTCATGTATATAATAAAACAATAATATCTAGTTCCACTGACTTTTGCAATCCAACTTGTTGAGTGGATCTTAAGTATGTTTGACTTTCTGGTTTATCCGATTCAATATGGAATCCTAACGAGACAAATAATCTTCGTGAAAAATAAATAATTTAAAAAATATTTTTAAAAAATTGCTTATAAAATTTAAAATAATTAATTAATAAAAGAGATTAATTAAAGCTTTATATCTAAACATTACATTTACCTATGTTTCGAATCATTTTTTTTTTCATAAAATAAATGAAAAATAAGAGTTGATCTTAATAAACATAAACAGCAATTAATCTTATAACAACGTGGAATGGGAGGAGGTCGTGATGGTCAATTGGGTAAAAGCGGCTCTTGTCATTTCCAAGAGCTCTTAAAGTTTTTAATGCCTGCAATTTGCTCTCTTTCTTTCGGTTTGTCTTAAGTGGTGTTGGGGGGCGTGCGCATGGGAGAGAGAGAGAGAGAGGGCGGCTGGTGGGGAAGACGTCACTGTCCGCGATTCCCGACAACAAGTGTCGACGATCGATGCTGCTCTGTTTATCCCCTCTTCCCACCGAAGGAACAGCCTCCAGCTTTTCTCTGGGAAACCGCATTTGACCAGTCTCCCCCGTGTGCTCTTCTCTTATCCCTTAGGGCAAGGTATAGTCATCTGCACATCGCAACAGCTAATGGCGGCCGATTTCCGGGTCGGCCCCATTTTGAGTTTAAAACTGAGTATCGGACCTGCGGAGTCAATTTCTTGAAATCAAGAACCAAATCCGATGTATTTAGAACCTGGCGGTTTGGTCCGCTCCGATTCGATTTTCAGATAGGTCTGGTCCCCATGCACACCCTTAGCCATAGCATCATATGCTACTGTAACACACTTGATGCATAGTACAACTTTATGAAATGAAACCATTAGTAAAGTACATAAACGTCATCATAGTAACGAAGTTTGATGGGCTCTAACCATATACACAATGATGTGTGTTATGAGCTTTTCCCCACATCACTTCCTTGAGCGTGGTTTGATGTAGAAATTTATTATTTAGAGAGGTAAACCAAAATGTCGAGTATCGCATAAATTGCTAAGATTACAAGCGAACAAGTAGACATCTATTATCTAGCCTAATCACCGAAGTCGTGAGCGCGACGCTTTTTTCTATCCTAGAATCAAACACTAGTCGAGTCTGTGTAGAACTTCTCGGCAGTTCTTCTCTCAATGGAAGTCGAATTATTATTATGAAAAATCTCAAACTGGTACATCTGCGACGAATTTATCACAAACTAATTTTTTGATTACGAATAATTTCAAACCGATACACCCGTGACAAATTTACCTTTATTTGCTTATGTTAAATTTCATAGTTAAATTTGATGACATGGATGACATATGTGAGTTGGTATGGTGACGTGGCAAATCTAGGTAGAAATTCATAGGGTTAATACCGTGAAAAACTTTAAGCTGGTACATTTATAACAAATTTACCCCAAATTAATACATCTATATACCCAAACTAATTTTTTCGCTAGCCAAAAATTTCATTAATACACGCATGACGTATTTACCCTCCGTCAATACTCTCAAACATGGCCGAGATGTGATGTGCAACCGAGTTTATTCTTTAGATTTCTCTAACATCACCTCTAAAATCTTTAGGGCAATGCGTCTTGCACTCTTTTTTTGTACTTTTTTTTTTTTATCCTTTGTGACTTTTTTTATTTCTTTGGCATATAGATCCTGAATAATTTTTTTAGGTACATTGAATGTTTTCAAGTGCACCAAAATGTTAGAATAAAAGAAAAAAAGTGCACCAAATTATGATTGTCATCCGTTTGAAGTTCAAAGTCACAAAAGCCCGCACGGGGAAATGCCAAAAAGCATGAACTTACTCTCAAGATGAAAACAATCGCACTCTTGACATTAAAATAACCTTACTTTTCAAACGACCCAAAAAAATAGCACGAACTTTTACTCGATGGAATCGACCATATGAGTGGGCAGAGAGAGAGAGAGAGAGAGAGAGAGAGAGAGAGAGGTGTCCAGCATACAAGCCATATGCAATTGCAGAAATTCATCATCGAAATGCCAATATCATCATGTACACAAAATGGAGAGAATGAAACTTAACCCATGAAACGAAATATGCTTGAACAACCTTTACAAAATAGCATTTACACTTGACTTGAACAAGCTTTACAAAAATAGCCTTTACACTAGACATCCAACTAGCCAATAAGCCAAAAAAGGCACAGTCTACACCAGACAACATGGTTCCAAAAGCATGCTCTATATCACAACCATAAAAAAAGTTCAATATATACTAAACTTGAATCCCTACAAATTCAATGCCTTACTTCACTTTGAGATTGTTGAGTTCAAGAGGGTCCATAAACTTGGCTTGAAATATCCACAATATGATTTGCACCACCTTGACTAATTTCTTGTATTCCGTTTCGTTTCACTCTTCTTCCTTCCCATATTGAAAATTCATGATTGTGTAAAGTTGCACAGCTTTCTTGAATTGAACATGTAAGGCAAATCTCATTCCTACTTGAAATTTTATTTCATTGTGATCCTGCTTATAGTCATATCTAATGGTTTTCGTTCTTCCTTTGTCATAGAGTTCTTCATCTCCATCAAAGTTCGAAGGGCTTAAATTTTAATCTCCATCTTCTAAATCAATGTCTCCATCATTTTCACACCCATCCTCACTTTCAAGAATGTTTATGGCAAGAATATTAGTAATGGCAGCAGCAATATCGGCCTATCTTCTTATTCGCCTTGCAAGAAAAAAAAATCATTGTTACCACCACTGAGAATGTAGTCATCATCACTTAAAGATAATGTACCAAGATCTTGCTCTGGTTCACTATCTCTATCACTATCATCACTCTCACTATTATCACCACTAGTAGAAGAACCACTACCATCACCAAGAGTAGCTCCTTCAATATATACTTCAATAACACCAAAACTCGATCCTAGACCCACCAATTCTAGCACTTGATCCTCACCAAAAATCCGCACAACACTACCTCTCAAGGAATACCTAGGATTTTTTTACCACTACTTTTCAACTTTGTATCCTAGATCAATAACATCCTTAACAGTTGGGTTATAGTTCACTGACAATGACTTACAACCATGAAAATATTCTACATAGAAGCCTGTGTAGTTTGTGATGTCTCCAAACTCCATAACTACACCTAGGTTAAGTGCAATTGTAAATTCATTAGACATCCGCAAAGGAACAATGACAAAAAACAATTAGTCCGTACAAAGGTCTCACAAATAACTAGCAAAGATGGGATAATCAAGTTCGACAAACGAGATGAGAAGATCGAGTTCGGCAAATAAGATGTTTGTTATTTTTCGAGTCCTACATACAAGCAAAAAAAGTGAACTCTCATGGCACACGTATAATCACACTCAAAATAAACCCGAAATCGGTGACAAACTGAAGTGAATCTAGTTCCGGCATTTCACCGAGCATGTGGTGTATAAGTCAATCATACCATTCACATGCAAGTTTCATGTTATAATTTTGACACACGTACGATTCAAGGTTGGAAAGACCATGCAATGCTAACGAGGCCATGAATAAACATGTAACCAAGATAGCAAGAGCATTACCTAAGCATACAAAGAGATTTTCGGACAAGCACTACATCATATGGGGCTGAGACATAGAAACCAAAGACCAGGTTTGGCACAACGACAACAAGCGAAGCAACCATATATGTGATTGGAAGGTTATGGCTGAGAGATCCAACAAAAATAAAAGACAGGGAGGTTCTAAGAAACATAGAGTCTCGAATGCGACATGGAATGTAGGATTCTTGTTTTCCTACCTCGACAAGAAGAAACCTACGACATAAACCCAAGATCGCGACCAAACAAGGCTGAATTGACGACGGGAAGAAGGGGGGTTTGTCGAAGAAGATGAATCGAGCCCTATTGCTAGGATTTTTTTTTGTTATGAGAGAAAATGAGCTAATTTAAAAAACGACCACTAATTTATTATTAATATTTTTTAAAAAAAAGATACTTCCACGTGGACTTAGTCCGCGTCACCGCATCAAGTCACGTATGTCATCCACATCAACAAATTTGACCGTGAAATTTGATAGAAGTTAAAAGAGAGTAAATTTGTCACAAGTGTATCGGTTTGAAATTTTTTGTGGTTAAAAAGTTAGATTGAGGTATACTTGTTATAAGTGTACCAGTTTGGAGTTTTTCATGATATTAATCCATGTAAATATGAGAGTAATTTGCTAGATAATGAGTCCTCCATCACGTATCGGTGCCTATGGTTAACAATGTCCATTGCTGAAAAGGTACGTTCGGTTGTTGTTGCTGATCCTAAAAGAGTTTATACCAAACGAATTAGGCGACCCCGAGAGAGTTTAGTCACGGTGTCGAGGAACATCGGAGCTTATAGGGTTGAACCTTTACCCGCATATGCACCTTCTCCTGCTCTCTCAAGTCATTGCAATAAAATTTCTTGCTAGCAACACTTATATCATCGACCTTAAGCAATTCAAACTTATCTCTAGTGTAGACACCAGTTTTTATCGAAAATTTGACCAACTTTTGATCGGGAGTCACCCTTGTTAAAATTTCAAGTGTCCGGTCCGATCACATCATGCTCTAGAAGAGCTTTCTAGCGACACCAAATCAAATCGGTGGACATCGTGACATTTCACCGTGATTGTAAGATCTCAATGAGATTTGAAACATTTGCAAATTTCACAGATTGGGTGATAATATCACGTAGAAAATGAACATAAGCTTTTTAACGTCTTAAGAGTCACTTCGATTTGAATTTTCTTGAGAGAAGTATTGTAACGTTTTAACTCACCCGATTCACGAAAATCCATTTTCCAAGACCTTTTTTGGACATAGGACCATGCTTGTAATAATTCGAGTTGCGAGCTTTTTGTGGGTACGAAATCATGGCAATTGGTGTTGGATAAGAGAGAAATGGGGGGCTAAAGTTGGGGCAAAAGTTCGACCCAAAAAAAAAAAAGAGTTGCTCAAAAGAATAAAAAATTGCATATTTGGGATTTTGAAAAGATATATATTACTCCTTTTAGGCCGGCCACCTTGCACCACGCGGCAGTCGCAAGAGAGGCCTGCTCCTGCCTCCGCACCATTGCCACGTGGCGTAAGGCCATTTTAACTCTTTGCAAGGCCCAAGCCTTGCACAAGGCTAGAATCTCCTTAGGGTTAAGAAAATGGGGATAATTACAAAAATAGACCATAAATTTAAGCTCGATATACAATATAATTTATGAACTTTTAATTTATTTAATATGACCTATAAACTCTAGCCTAATATGCAATATGATCCTTGAACTTTTTAATTTGTTCAATGTGATTCCTAAACTTTTAGTAAATATTCAATCTATTCCTTGCATCCAATATTATTCTTTCATTAATTCAAATTCAGAAATAATATTGAATATTTTCATATATTTCAAGGATTAGATTGAACGTGCACCAAAAGTTCAAGAATAACATTGGACAAACTAAAAGTTTAGGAACCATATTGCACATTCGGCTAAAGTTTTGGAACTATATTGAAAAAATTAAAAGTTCATGGGTTATTTGTGTCATTTTTCCTAAAAAAATTTCCATGTAAACATGGGGTTCATTTCATTTGCACTTTTAGGTAAAGTTTCTCTTAACTTTCTCTTTTGTGATTTCGGCTTTCTTGAATAGAAAATCTCTCTCACTTAAAGTTCTTCGGGTTTGTGGTGATTTTCTTGCAAGTTTGAAAACTCCTTTAGGCAAGGTACGATTAAAATTAGAAAATTTGCTTACGTAGGTTGTAATAATGTTGAAACAGTTTCCGTGGTCCTATGTTGCTTAAGTAAAAATAATATTTTGGTAGAAAATAGATAATTATTTTGTCCAAAGTAATTTACAAAATGGCATGTTCTCTTAGAAAATAAATGCTTGTGCTACTGAAATTAGCGTAGCTACTATTTGATTATTGGAAAATAACACAAATGACCACTAAACGTGGGTTTAATATGTAATGTCACCCATGAAATTTTGATCCGTTTAAAATGGTCTTTGAACTTTGGTTCAATGTGTAATGTCATCTCTAGACTTTTAATTTGTCTAATATAGTCCCTAAACTATTGGTAAATGTTCAATATAGCTCTTGTTAAAAATTTTGATCTATGCATTTAATGATATTGATTGAATTTTTGAAACACAGATTTGTGATAAATGTTGCATTATAATGAAGCATGCCATTATCATAGTGAAGCATGTTGAATATAGTCCTTGAACTTGTACGCTGCTTGAATAATTCTCTGCCGTGATAAAATTGTATGAAATGGGACATCGATTAGGACTGTGAGGTAGGTGCTGATGTGATGAAATTGTGTGTCAATTGGAATTGCACGCTGATATTGAAATTTAGCGTTGCTTTTGTTGGATTGGATTCGTCGCCACTAGTGGTTCCCCACTCGGATTCGTTCTTCTCTCCCTTTCCCAATTCTTCCTTCGAGACCTCCAGCTGCAACAATGAGGCATTTGGGCTGAAAAGTTGAGTATATGGGCTTGGAAAATCAACTTGGGCCCAGCAATATGGTTGGGTTTCAGCTTATTTTCTTTTGTTTTAGAAGCCCGTTTATTACACTTTGTTGTAATTACCGGTTAGCACATATACGTCACGAACATCCAAGTATTGAACGAGAAATTAATCAACTTCTTGCCTATTTAATTAGTAAAAAGAAAGCGTACGCGGTCTGCAAGGGATCGTCCTACTTCTGTGTTTATGGAGAATTCAGCAGAAGGTACCATCGGCGATGAAAAGGATCTGGCATTGGCCGAACTGAAACTCCAAACGACGAACCGGTCGCGATAGAAAACATTGTCAATACTCCTAAGTAAGCATCACACAATCAACCCGGAAGTTTGTCTCTCATTGTAGGACGTAATTTTTCAGCCAAGAAGATAGAGCTCCGCGTCAGTTTTGCTCCGGTACCAGTCCGAGAAATTGGTGTCCTAACGAGTTTTGCGCACATCGTCTCATCACGCTCTCGACATCTCTCTAAGAAGCTCCGACTCAAATCTCTATGTGTTACACAGGATCGATCCGTGTTTGCTAAGGGTCGGACGGTGATGCTCTCGTCTTGTGTGCTCTACACTTTCTGATCCGAATGCGCATGCTCCTGCTCCTTATGCTTCCCCGATCCATGATTTCGCAACACTGCCTCCGCGGCGCCTGCGTACAGAAGTTCCCCCACAACAACTGTAATGTGAGCGAATGAGCTCGGCAGAAATTCAATAGGTATGGAAGAAAGAGAGCCGAAAGGAGATTTACCTTGTTCCAATAGTCTGGGCCCATCTTCATGGACGAGACTGTGATGCTCTCCACTGCCAACACACGAGCGTAATCTGCTTTCGCACAGCCTCTGCTTGCTTTCGAATCGGATCTCTTGTAAGTGGTCAAAGACCCCGTCCAACCCGCCTCCCGAACCGTATCTACGAAATAGATAACCGGCTGGCGGCACGGGTCAGAGCTCTCGGGGCGGGTATTGAACGTGAACGGCTCGTTGCCCCATGTCCTCCAAGTCTTGAACATCTGGAACGGCGTTTCCAACACGTTCGCCGTAACAAGCGACGGATAAATCTGGATTGTGTAACCCCATGAGATAGATATCGACCACTTCTGGTTCGGGTCGTAGCAAAAGCTCTGCTGGAGAATCCGGGCCGGATCGATCCGGTACGGGTCCATCAAGGCCTTCAGCGCGTCGATCTGGGTCCGGTGCGGGAATATCGGGTCCACATCGTCCAGGTGATGGAGCGACACCAGGGGCGCCACCGGGTGTGCCGATAAAATGCCATACGGGTCTCCTCTAATGTCAATCTGGATATTTTTTCCAAAACAAGGAAAGAAAAAGATGTGCCTTATTTTTTTATTTCTCAGTTGAGAAAATGCGAGATAAATGTGGAATTGCCTAGGAGGGATTGCATTTCTAAGGAAATGCTTCCCTAATAGGACAATATAATCTCAACCATAGATGCACGCATTATCTTCGCGTATTTGACATAAAACACTCAGGCTGCGTTTGGTCGTCCGTATAAAACTCGGGATATGATATGTTTTATCTTATCCCGTGTTCGGTAGGTGTCCCGGATAGTACAACGTCGTATATAGGGGGGATATAACTCGGATAAAAAAATCCTAGGGAGGGGGTAGGATAAGGTCGGATAAGATTTCTCTTATCCATCATATAAAAGCTAACTTTCTTAGCTCGTTTATTTCTATTTTCATTTTATTTATTTTTTTGCAAAGATGTTTGAAAATCTAATAAAATGTGTATATTTTCAAGTTTTTTTTTTTTTTTGTGTATGAGAACATTATTTTATAGTAATAAGATCGGAATATTTCATGAGCATCACATAAAGGCATATATGTCCTTTATATTGATGTACGATTTCTACCAAATGCGGGATAGGATAGGATATGAAAATATCCGATTTTAAATCCGTAGTTCACCAAATGATGGATATGATATGGCCAAATCCCTAAATTTCTTATCATATCTTATCCAATCCTATCCCGACCAGAAATCCCGACAACCAAACGCAGACTCATTGATTGATAGATCATATGATCAGAAATAACCGATAGTCTTGTCGGGATGTTAAACTAAAAGTTTCCAACTTTCTATATCATCTTGGAGAAAATAATCTTGCAAAACCCATTTCGACGGTTATCATTTCGCTACTCGCATAGACACGATGACCAAAAAGTATCATCAATTTCTTGTTCTGGTCATCAGAGAGCATGCAGATCTAAGATGGTTGGCAAATATTCGTCTCGACTCGAGTCCACACGGACCGGTCTATCATGACCGCCAATCGTGTTGGCCTCATAAGTGGGACCTACATTATCAATAGCTGCTATTAGGCAAGAAGATTATTCACAAGATTTGAAAATCTCGTCATAAATCTTCATACTATCTCATGCACCGTTTGTCTCATTTACTAAGCCCATGACGTGTCGATGTGCACCAAAAGTTAGGAAAAATCAGGACAGTATTAAGTCACGTGCATCTCACACGCCTTTTGTCGCGTCAAGTAAAGAACATAATTGTGCGAAAATCCAACAGAACCCAAGCAATTCCGCTGCTAAGTAAGACAACAAAAAGGGGTTTGCACTTACCCTAGATATTGTAACGCCATTTGAGATACAGAAAGCTTAAAGATTCAAGAATGGTCGCTAACGCTGAAGGTTTGCGACAAAAACTACATGTATAAATTTTCAGCCATCTCATTCAATTGGAACGATCTTAGCCTAAAGTTACATTGGCTGTTTTCTATTTTTCTCCTTTTTAAAGGAAAAAAACCAACTTCAATTTATTATGTTTTT
The DNA here is from genome assembly GCF_020921035.1 of Rhodamnia argentea. Lineage (NCBI taxonomy): Eukaryota > Viridiplantae > Streptophyta > Magnoliopsida > Myrtales > Myrtaceae > Rhodamnia > Rhodamnia argentea. The sequence goes on along the minus strand of NC_063157.1, from coordinate 17,853,077 downwards.
CATCAGAATAATGAGATGCGCTTACAATCGCAAGACATGACGTTCATATGACATCTAAAGCTTGCTCATGTTTAGTTTCTCAAATGCCCTCTTTAGTCGATGTCGAAATAGGAACGTGAGATGCACGTGACTCACGGCAATCGACAACTTTTGGGTGAGGTCGTTGTTGTTAGGGCTTTGCTTTCTATCAATACCTAAAGAAGCTAGAAAGAAAAATAGGAAAGCAATAAGCAAAGGGAAAGGACATGCTTTAATGTTGGAGGACCCTCCAATGATGCATGGCCAGTTGGTCTTTGAGGAACACTGTCCCCCTTTTACCTAGAAGAGCAAAAGAAATTTAGACCAATTTGTCCATTTTTACCTATTGATATATGAGGTTGTCGGCCATTCGCCACGTCAGTAATTTTCGATAAAAAATTAATTATAATGATTAAATTGAAAATTCGTGCAAAAATTTAAGACTAAATTAGCAAAATAAAGGAGGCCGACTCACAACACATCCCAAACCATACAAAAGAATCACCTATGCATTACATCATCATAACCATTATTAAGGATTTTTAATTAGGAATAAACATGATTACCAATTATCATTCATTGGGCTCAGACAAAGTTGGTGCATCCATAATCACTAGCAACCTTCATGATGGATCTTTTCAACGTTGAAAATTGTCGGCCAATAGGCAAAAACCTTTGACCAACTTCGCATCGAAGTTGCGCCACGTCCGTATCACTTTCGAGCAAATTGTTGACTATCCCCATGATCTTAAAAGTGGCTAAAGAGTGGTGCACTAAGTTGCGAACCCTCCAATGAAGTTCAGAACGTTGGAATAAAAGAAGGCCTTGGGTGAAAAAAACGAACGTACCTGGTGGAATCCCCGCTCGACGGTGAGAGGCACGCCGACCTCGCGGACGCACGCCCAAACCCTCTGATCGGAGCCGTAGAAATGAGAGTACCTGTCGAGACAGCGGTCGAGTATGTCGGCCAATTCGGCCGCCAGGGGGTGGCTGATCGCGAACCCGCCGCCGCCGAAGGCCATGCTGTACCCGTGCATCACGTCCTGCTCCACGCTCTCCGAGTTGCTGCCGATGTACCACATCTGACGGTGATCGTACTTCGCCAACACCGTGACCAAGTTCCGTGGGAAGAACACCGTGTCGTCGTCCCCCATCACGAACCACCTTACATTGGGCAGCTCGAGCCTAAAGCTCTCTAACACAATTCGGGCTATGCGGGGTGCGGACTTGGAGCTCGAGGACTTGAACCGGGTGGCGTCCTCGGAAACCCGGTACGGGATCGAGCCCTCAGGCCAGGAGAAATTCTCCGGGGGCTTCTCGTCAAGCCACACGAATCCCCTGGTGGAGTTCGGTTCCCACCAGAGGGACGAGTAGCGGCTGCGGTCATGCCACGTGCGGAGGGACCCTCCGATGCCGAAAAGGATGTGGGAGATGTTGGTCGGCGCGGCTCCGTCGGGTCCGGGAATTCGGGGTCGGGGCCGGGGGAGTTCCGGGAGCCGGAGCCAGTGAGTTTCCCTGGTGTTGGTGAAGGCCGAGTAGAGGACG